>NC_134098.1:65126058-66470772 GCF_000715075.1 Nicotiana tabacum
CTTCATTCCCTAGTTGATTTGAGCTTAAATGCATGGTACATTACTCCCTGATATCATTGCCAATATAGGGTATCCCATTCCCTTTTCACATTTTCCCGACATAAGGTACACCAATACTTAGTTGAGACATTCTTTTGGGATCATGACCTTTTCAGGGTACACCATTCCTGTTCTTTTATTTTTTTCAATAAAGAAGTAGTTTAGAATTTTTGTTACAATAACTCACGAAATTTTCCTAGTGAAAACTGGGGCAGAAAAATTTTGTTCGTTTATTTGTTGTGATGTCTGAGCAGGTTTTACCTCGAGGCACATGGTTTGAGATGAACAAAAGAAAAGTCTCAATCCAAAATAAAGAAAAGAAAAGGAAAAGAAAGTGAATCCAAATGCAGAAGCAGATGGAAAGGATATGGACTGCTCAAAACCTGACTGAAGTTACGAGCTTCACATTTCCCGTTTTGCTCAGAAGAAATCGTAGAAGAATGAACTAGTACTTACAACTAGCAAGCATCAAGGTTCAGATCAGAGTTTGCATGAACAACCAGTCAAGATTCAAGATCAAGCTTCAAAAGACTTATAGATAGGAATCTTGTAACTCATAGTTGATAGGCTTGTTTAGTTTCTTTCAATTTTGATGTAATAGCAAGACCACAGACCGGAGCCTCGACGGAACCTCACTCGACTCTCCAACTCATCATTCCATCACTTTTCTTGAACTACACGCGACCTGATTTACTTATAACCCGGGATATGTAGGCAGTCCAAAATCAGGACTCGGTTGCACCTTTTTCTTTTATTTTCTTCCTCTTTTGAGTAACGATATGGTCAAAACTTAGTCACACAGCTCACTTTATCTTTGCCTGAAAACTTTTAATGTTTCCAAGCAAAGAGGGGCATGCTGTGAGCACCTAATTTTTTACCGTGCTTGAATATTTCCCGCTCCCATCTTTCCACGCGTGTCCCCAATCTTTGTCCCCCACACATGTTCTATGCTTTGTCACCCCATGTTTTGTCTCCCCCATGCTAGCTTTGTCCCCCACATGCTTTGTCCCTACATGCTTCCCCACTCACAACCCCCCACATCTTCCCTATTCCCAAAAGAAGAAGGAATGAATCCCTCCCCCTTGAAAAAGAACCGGACGATCTCATTTTTACCCGGACGAATTTCATTCTCACGGTGAAAACACACAGATTCACATCTCTGAAAATACACATACCCAAAAGCACTTAGTACCAAAAAAAAAAAAAAGTCCCAAAATTAGCTCTAAAACCCAGCAAGAAGCAACTCTGTTTTCCAGCCCAAAAACAGCTGAAAATGCAGCCATAAAACCCCAGTTCCGAAACCAGTCCAAAATATCATGAAATCTCAACGTGTCCGCCCTCACAACAGTCTCTCTACGGGTCAGTGAAGGGATCGAGTCCATCGAGGTCGACGTGGGAATTCTTCGGCTGAAGGTTCCTGTTGGTTGAGCTTATTTGTTGCTCATTTTGGTCGCCGCCTTGTCCGGTCGATTGGATTCATTAGCTCGAAGCTCTTGTCCGACATTTGTATCTGTGGTACAACTTTGTTGAAGGAGTTTTCGTTATTAATCAATTGGAAAATCAATTTTGGCTTCACAAAAGATCCAGTTCCTTAATTACTTTTATTTTTATACTATTCTATTAGTGGATAAATATTTTATAAAAGTGTTTTCTTGTTCTGTTTGAAAATCCTTGAATGTTGCCATATATTAATGTGTGTTAGCATGCCTTAAAGATTACTGATTGTTGAATACGATTTGTCTCATAAAATAAGTTAAGTTACTAAATGAGCTCACAGTTATTTATTTGGAGTTGGACATGGGATATTCGAATAATCGAATTGCTTCTGTTTGTTTAATAACTTGAAAGGAAGATAGAAAATTTTGATGACAAAAGAAGAGATATTTAGAAAAAGGCGATTTTAGATTCTTGGGCCAAAAGACTTCTCTCTTTAAGAATTATTTTTATGCTTGATTTAAAATAAAGTTAGAATTGGTTTTTTGAATGAACATTAGTGACTGTAGAATTGAAAAGTGATAGACTTTTAATGCTTAAATTTTTTAATTTGGGAATAACTCAACATGCATAGTTGCTTTAGGCGTGCTCATAATTTATTGTCATGATTATGTACACGTTCGCGTGACATGATTATGATTCTCAAAATAAATTAAGGTATGCATTCACGCAATTTTGACAAAACAATCTTAATAATTAATAAAGTGTTATTAGTTGTGTACACGTACTCGTGATATGATTTTGGCACAATAAATAAAATAAATTCACACACACGATTTGTTTCAAAGATAATTTTATATTTTAATAATAAAAGCGGACATAGATAAAACATGAAAATCAATAAATCACAGTTTGTCCAAAATTAATTCAAGCCAATTTTAGTCAATAAAGCGACCGTGCTAGAACCACGGGACTCGGGGAATGCCTTACACCTTCTTCCCGGTCAACAGAATTTCTAACCCGGACTTTGTTTTGCAGACCAATAATAAAAGAGTCAAATCTTCCTTTGACTAGGGATTCAAACAAAAGGTGACTTGGAACACCCAAAAAAAAAATATTAATTCCAAGTGGCGACTCTGTAAATAAAATAATCTCTATTCAAGTTTGTCACTTTAATTGGAGAAACTCTTTAACCCACCATCCACAATAACGCACACATTATCTTTGGGGGCATAAAAGGGGTGTGACAGAGCTTATTAATCATGTCTAATTGATTGTATAAATTGAAGAAAATGTGATTAAAAAGACTATTTTGGAAAAACAGAATTGGGATGCACTAAGTTTGGTAGACTTCCCACAAACAATGGTCTGTTTAGTACGTAGAATATAATGGTGTAGTGTAGGCCATTAACTATATAGACCATGATGAAAATGTAGAAAGTGAAAAAGTGTTATTTTCAACCACCCATATCAGGATCTCGCCTGCCTTTTAACCTTTCTACTCTTCCAATTTCAATCATAGTTTGATTCGACACGGAGTTTAAGAAAAAAGAAAAAAAAAAGATTTTTGAAATTGATGGTCTTAAAAGCTTAAGGGATAAAAGCTTTGTGGAGTCACCTATATTCTATTTTGTGTGTTTTGTGTCCCGTTTTCTGAGGAAGGTTCATGACACCTTTTCAGTTGTCTAATTAGTCACGTGGGTTGAGTAATCCTTTCCACGGTTCATTTTTCTTATGTATCGCAATTGAGTCTGTGGCTTATTAGATCATTGTGGCGTCATATGAGACTTTTTGTCATGTCTGAGGTGGCTTATTGCCTGAGCAGCTTATACTAAGTGAGACGAGGTTATTGGATCCGAGATCAGTACGATCTGATTATATGAAGTATAATAAAGAGCAAACACCATTATTTGATCCATAATGAGGCAATGATTCTTTTCAGAAAGAGAAAACTCAATAATTTATTGGCACAACAGTTGGTTATAAATTTCTACACATTTCTTCCGTCGTGAAAGACGTTCAAAAGTTTGAATACGAATTATAGATATCATGAGCAGAAGAAAGGTGAAAGGCAGGTGAGATCCTGATATGGGTGGTTGAAAGGCAACACTTTACAATATTGTAGTGGTGAAAATTGCTCTTTTTGTCACTTTCTACATTTTCATCATGGTCTATAGTTAATGGCCTGCACTACACCATTATATTCTACTACATACTAAATAGACCATTGTTTGTGGGAAGTCTACCAAACTTAGTGCATCCCAATTCTGTTTTTCCAAAATAGTCTTTTTAATCACATCTTCTTCAATTTATACAATCAATTAGACATGACTAGTAAGCTCCGATTCATGAGTTTTTTAACGTCCCAATGTCACGCATAAGCTTTATCGAATTGTCTGAACGATGATATTTTATTTCTGAGTAACAGTAAAATTCAAACTCATGAGTTTTACTTGATGTGGTAGTACATATTCCAAACTCTTTTTTTCCCTTATTTATAGTAGGTGTTAAATTGTGTAAATAATAATATTTTATTAATCGGTGAAAATGAGACTCGAACCCACAACTTTACCTAATACACTATCCTAAATTGTGTCATTACTCTTGTCAAAAGTTAAACTATAGTAGTAGTTTATTTGACTCTGTAGTTTCAGTTTCTGTCCATCTTTTAATAAGTTTGCACTTGAGGATTCGGGTTTGATTTGGTTTCATCTTCTTCTTCTTCTCTCTTTTTTTTTTTTTTTTTTTTTGCTCTTATTTTCCTTTTTTTATTTTATTATTTCTCTTTCCAAATTTATGTCCTTTTTTGGTGATAAACAAGAGGAAGATACCTCGAAAAGCCATTGACTAATTCAAGGGAGATTGACAGGAATAACCCCCATAAAGGCTGATTTTAGCGGAATATGTGAAAACTTTCGGTAATGTAGTGAACGAGATGCAAATTGGAGAAGAAAATGCAGCAGCAATCTTTTAAATTATTCATCAAAGTCTACTTGTACCAGATTAGTACGACTTTGTGTTATCTGCAAGCGGCCTATCTGTTAAATTATTCATCAAAATCTACGTGATTGGTATAATTTATTTGTGTTATTCAACAAATTATTTTTCAAAATTATAATTTGATACATAACAGTATGACAAAATGATAGAACTTTAGCAATAAATATTATATTACTATATAGCATTTAGTAAAGAATCTTACCATTGGTAGATCTTAGTTGAAGCTACACAACAGAGAGGATGCGTAGCTATTTTTTAAATACCACCAATTTAGAGATATTCCCACTAAAACCAGCCCCATGCGAGGCCACGCCGCGCAATTGTTTTTTAATTCAATCCACAGTAACTGCAAATTGCAAGAAAAAGTCTCCTTCACCGACCAAATGAGTTAAGCACACATTAAATTAACAATATGACCAAAACTTTAGCCAAAAGAAAAGCAAGCTAAGCACTGCCCCTTCAATATCTTTTTAGGTGAATGAATACACTTGCTAATTTGTAAAGTTCCTACCTACGTTAGATATTTCCTTACCATTTTTTTTTTTTTGAGAATATGAAAGGCCATTTGAAAATTCTTTAGTAATAGCGTGTCTAATACAAGGTGGTTTTTCGTAAAGCTTAGAACTCTTTCCAAGACTTTTTTTTTTGGGGGGGGGGGGGGAATATTTGTAAAACTTCTGAAAAAATTAATATCATCCAAGCAAGTTTTATTTTACAATTTTTTTTCTTCTAAAAATTGCTTTAATGAACTTCGACATAGAGTTCTAAGAGATAGAAAGAGGTTGTTCGTCACCTCAATATGTTCTTCCCAAGATATGGTCCGTGACTCGTTTCCTACCAAATCATAATATCTAAGGTGGCTTTTAAAAAAAGAAGATTATCAGCAGCTGGTGTTTTGACCAGAACAATATATGTATATCATGTGTTTGCACATTAACCTTTAAAACTTAACCATAATTAATATGCATTAAAATTGATGCAAACACTGAGTGCAGATATGTATTTTCTGGGTGGGTAGAGTAAAATTGTATCGAGGGAAGGCTCCCAGCCCCAAGTCCGCCCACCCTTCCCCCCATTTTTATCCTTAGGAGAACTCCTGAAAATAATTTGTCCTCCAATATCCTGCAGGATTGTTTTGGTGCCCAATGCATATTGTGAAGATGTCAAGTGGCCAAAGGTTAAAGCCTGAGACACTTGTGATTTATAATTGATCTTTAAGGCTCAAGACTACTAGAGTAGCTTAAGTGCTAAGCCTGAGACAGATATGCTCCTTGTGCCTATGAAATGATCAAGACAGAAGTTGACAATCTGTGGGGTTTCATGAAAAGGAGTATTGATTTTCTTTCCACATTTATCACTCACAGATACAGAATGGAGAATTTTGTGCAGGTATAATCATATTATTTGAGAAGGGTTGACAAATATCTAGCATCTTGTGCAGATAAAACCGTATTACAGAAGAACCAATTATATTTAGTAACAAAACTAGGATTTGTAGATAGGAAGCTTCCCCTACTTGGAAGCTGCACTGGTAATGGAGCTTTTTCCCTTTAAGAAGTTGGCGTACCAGTATGCGGAAAGTTTTGGATACCTTGTTAATTCTTTGTCATCCAAATCTACATAGTAGAGGCCATAGCTCGGTCCATAGCCACCAAGTAACTCCAAACCATCTAAGAAGGACCAGGCGAAATACCCTCTTGTATCCGATCCATTCCTGCATTATATAGGTAGAGTGAACAAAAGAAAAGCTTTTTAGCCAAGTGCACATGAGAAAGGCTTAGTCTACATCAACTTGAAAAATGATTAAGAAAAGGAAAAAGTTATGCTCTTAACCAATTAACTTGCTGAATTAGCAATTAAGGCGCCTGCCTGTTGCCACAGTGCAAACAAATAAAATAAAGATTTTAAGTCTATGCATTGATGGTGTAAAAAGTATTTACACAAATCAGGTCACTTATAAGGTACAGGTAAGTTCTTATGACGAGCCTTAATTTGTAAACTAATAAAAATGACAACACTACACTGATCGCGTAAAATATCTTTACAAGGCCAATGTATGTAATTTAAATCCTACCCAACATGATTAAGATAGTTGTCTCAACATTTTAACTTGCAAGAATGTATAACTTTCTGATTTGTTCAGTTTTTGGAAAGTGTTTTGCCAAATTTACAAGAGGCAAATAAGCTTGACCTTTCATCTCTTCCAAAGATAACATCAAAGATACGATTCAGAGCTCTCTCTCTCTGCCTGCATTACAGTCAATAACTTTGTTATAAGAGATTTACCTTACAGCGTCAAGAACACTCCCAATGTAGGCATGCAAATATTCTATTCTTGCTGTGTCATTTAGTGTACCATTACGCCGAGTCTTTTGACCTGCTAAAACAAATCATTAACCATCTCAAACACTTTTCACTTCAGGAATTTGAAGAAAGTCGCAAGATTATGCTAACATCCTGAAATCTTACATTTGGAATTCAGAGGAAACTACAGTATAGCAGATATTGCAACTACAAACTTCATCATATTTTTCCAGAATACCCCACAACAGGAAGTGTGGGGGGGAGTGTACAGGGTGCTGAAATGTTGAGAGGTTGTTATTTAAGGGAGATCAAGCTTCCAAGATCATCATATAATCACCAAGTTCTTGAAAATAGAAAGATATGGATACAGTTTCCTGTTCTGACTTAGTAAAAAATAATGGAAGTTGTGTTCCTAGGAAACATAGATGAAGAGATCGCTATTTGAAAATGACTGTTTGAAGATCCTTTAAAAATTTGCTTATTTTGAAAAGTACTTTTGTCGAAAGGAGTTTAAGAAAAGTAGTTTGGGTATCTTTCCGAAAGTGCTTTAGAGTATCAAATTAAAACAAAGACATGTAGAGATTTGTTGTACAATTAGTTTTATTTAAATAGATAAATGATTTGAATTTTTTTTATGAGAGGTTTTAATTAACATATTCAATTTCTTTTAATTAAAAGTAAAAAATAAAATCAAAAAGTAGAGAGAGAGAGAAAGCATATTTATGGGACTTTGATCACAGATTTGTTGACGATAATTCATGAGGTTTGTGTTTGACCGTATGGTTGGGATAGTTTGGTAATATAAATTTTCGTAAAGGTATTTTTGTAATGATAACAAGTAAAAAACAACTTTTGTTTCTACTTCTAAAGAGAAGCTACATTATTTAGGGTCTGTTTGGAAAGCCACCTGGTAATTGGAATTGGTGTAATTACTAGGGTAGTAATTACACAACAAAGTAATTACGACGACTTGTTTGTTTGTCATAACGTAATTATATTGTAATTACAAGCGTACTGTTTGTTTGCACAAGTGTAATTACACAGTTAGATTAAATTTTAAATGAAGTAATTATCAAAACTTAAAAGTTAATATAATAAATATATGCCTATAAATGATTTTTTATAAGTATAAATGATAATAGATTGGTATTTAAGATGCATATTTTTTCTTGAATATAAATTAATTAGTAATCATATATTTATAACTAATATTGTAAAAATAATTGATATATATTTTCCAAATTAATAATATATAGTTTAATTAATTATAAAAACTAAAAACATACGTTTTGTAAGAACATCATGGATTTCATGTTTGATAAAATAAATTAACATTTATAAATATATGTCATAACATCATTCAAATGTTTGACAAAACTAATCTATCAATTCTAACTAAAAATGAACAACATGATTAACAAGTCAATACTATTAAAACAAGTAAATTAGAACCATAAATATATCATAATTTCAAACTCCAAAAAAAAAAAAAAATAGTTTAACATATGTCAAATTCCAACATAATAAAAATAAGTTCCAATACAACTTAAGATTAGGAAACATAATAAGTTTATAACCTCATTCAACAACGAAATTTTACTTTAATGACATCACTCATTATATGGCACGTTTGTTAATGACTCATTATTTCTAATATTAGGAGATGTAGTTTCAAAAAGTAGAATAATAATGCAGTTACGCTAAATGAAGAAAATAAAATAAATAAGAAATAAAATATACGAGCAATTATATGGAATCACAAGAAGTAAGACAAATATATTAAAATTAAAAAAGAAATTTAAAAGTAAAACTAAACAAAAAATTAAAATAATGGAAATAAAAAGTTATAAAGAAAATAAATTAAAATAAAAACAAAAAGGAAAGAAATTAAAAAGTAACCTTGTAATTACCACCAATTCTCACCTCCCCTTGAGAATTGGAGAGTGTAATTACGCCTCTCAAATTACACGCAATTCCATGCTTACCAAGTAAGACAAACATGCCAAACTGTGTAATTACACCCAATTACCCAAATCCAATTCGTAGATGGCTTTCCAAACACGCTCTTAGCTTCTTCCACACAGCAGAAAATAGCCTCTTCTACTACTTAAAAACACTTATCTTTCACAAAAGCTTGTCCAAATACCCTGACTCTCCAAAATAAGCACTAGTAGTAGTTTTCCTATGCTGGCCAAACAGGCTAGAAGTGAAACCAGGTTATACATGCTTTACTTTGAGTAGATTGTCCGTAGTGGTTGAAGTTTCCAGGTTGTAGGGACAAATTTGGCTTATAGTAGGCACAGTGGCGGATCCAAAATTTTCATCAAGGGATGTCAAAATATAAATAATTAAATATATCGAAAAGTCAAGGGGAGTCAAAGCATAGCAAATATACATAAAATAAAATAAAAAATTATCTAGAAAAATAGTGTAATTTTCCGGCGAAGGACTTACCCCTTGCTTCAATGTGGCTCCGCCACTGAGTAGGCATCAGCCTCTATATATATTTACTGAATAAGGCAAAACATTGCTAGAGCACACAGGTGTAAGAACCCACAAATTGCATGCAAAAGCATAAAATCAAAAGAGAGGACGTGATTGGAGAGGACGCACCATTTTCCTGAATGTAAATCGGCGGGTTGCCATAAGCTTCTTTTAAGTACTCCAGAAATTCATAAAGACCAGAAGGTATAACTGGATACTAAAGTCAAACAATGTTTAAGTGACAGAATGTGTAAATCTTGAAAACATCACATAAGAACTTATGTTAGAGGCCTCACCTGATCTGCTGCCAATGCCCCGACTGCAGAAACCCATAAAAGGTAAAATTAGAGAGCTCACTGATATCACCTAATCCATCATAAGCAGATAAAATAATAAACTATGCAAGAGATAATTTGAATGAAGTCGGATAAACATCCAGATGAAACTGAGTTAGCAAACGGTTAAAATATGAGAGAGTGATCTTTATTTAGGGTGTGTTTGGCATGACGGAAAATATTCTTATTTTCTAGTGTTTGGTTGAGAAAAATATTTTTTGGAGAAAACATTTTCTGGGGGAAAAATGAAATGACTTTCCTCACCTTCGGGCGGAAGTCGTTCTCCTTCACAACTATCTTAACTCCTAACTTAATATTACTGCTTTGACCAACATTTAAACATTATTACCAACTTTAATACTCAAAAGTTTCATCAAAAACAGTACTCAAATTTGCTATTAATTTTATCAATCTTTAATAAATGTTCTTTTTTTCCAGAAAAATACTTCTGTTCTCCAACCAACCAAACACCGAAAAACTTTTTCCAAAAATAAATCATTTTCCAAAAAATACTTTCTGAAACAGTGGCTTCCACTAGGGGTGGCAAACTGGCAGGTCGGATCGGATATGGGCGGGTCGAAAATGGGTAATGCAAAAACGGATAAAATATCCGACCCGAACCATATTTAATACGGATAGAAAACGGGTTAACTGACGGATAATATGGATATCCATATTATCCATGGCTTGTTGAATATGATCACTTTGGAAAGAATTCTTATTCTCCCAAACTTGAAGAACCCAAAATTTGAGTCTTTACAAATGTAAAAGCCAAACTCATTAGTTATCCATTTTCTAAGCAGATAATATGGTTCTTATCCATATTTGACCCGTTTTTAAAAAGTTCATATCCAACCCATTTTTTAGTGGATAATATGGGTTGATAACTGATTTTTTTATCCATTTTGCCACCACTACGTCATACCAAATACAATCTTAGTTAGCACAGGATTTCATACGTGAGATATCTGCTTCTATGTCAGCACTAAAGTCCCTGCTATGCTTTTCAATGCTGGAAGACCTGTCCTTAACAGATGCTGTTGTGTAGTGGTTTAGGCCAATGAAATCAACTGAGCCCATAACTAGCTTAGCTTCATATTTGGTGAAGCTTGGAATCCTTGTCCCAGCAGCCTTCTTCATTACAGAGGGATAGTCTCCAAATATTAAAGGATTCATTATCCTGCAGCCAAAGTTGGAACAGGAGAATATGGTAAACAAACATATTACTTGCAAATACAGGATAAAAAGATTGAGTTGTAAGCCCATCTCATCTAAAAGCATAAGTTGTTAGAGAGAGCACATTTTTATATACTTAGGTCATCAACATGCTCCTTACGTTAGGGTCTGATTCTTTTTGTGAATTTTTATTTATTTATAATAGGAGAGGACGAACTTGAGCTCAATACTTCTGTCTGCTTTGTACCATATTGAATTGCGTAATCATCTTATCTAAAAGTTTAAATTATTAGATAGCACATTTTCATATACTTTTTTTTATAACTGACGCATGGTTTGAAACTCGGTAATGGGCACGTCCCTCTACCCTTCTCCACCTAAATATCAAGCTTTTGTCAGTTGGTTGGTTCACATACGTGATGTACCCCTAACCCACACATCACCCGCTGAGCTCTTACCACTAGATGAAAGCCTTGGGGGCATGTGTTTATATACTTAATTATGTCCTTTAAAAAAGTGTAATATTGATATGCCTGCTAGGCAAGAGTTTACCTGTCAGAAAGATATACTTCTAATCAGTCAATGAAATTCAAAAACTCACCAACCAGTATAAAATTCATTGGCTCTTTCTGCTGCATTTACATCAGCCCTTGAATTTGTGTAAGGTACACACCATAAACCATATATATTAAATCCCACGAGACCATGTTGGGTGGACTGCATTGCAAAATTTTGCTGTCATTAGTAAGCACGTCTTAAAGTAAATTTGTTCACTCACAAGTAGTAGAAGGGACTGGAAATGAGAAAGGATATACTTACATGACCACAAAGACCAGTACTTTCATCAAAGAAACAGGAGTAGAGAAGAAGGAAAGAAGTTTTCCTCAAAGCACTTAAGCCATACAATGCCAAACATCCAAGATTACAAACTAACTTGCTATCTAAACTAGTTTGCACATGTGTGTCGCACATAGTACTAACGGGAACGAAATGAATATTTTCTTATTTGCTAAATTTAAATAAATACATACAAATGTTAGATAAATTATTATTTATCAAACTTATTACCCAATCACCCTTTATAGCATAACCAACATCCTCCAAATAGAAGGAACATGAGGTGATAAAATTCCCCTCTAAATTGGTGAAAATTGATCAAACTATAAGAAAAATAGGGAATGTTCATACTATAGCCTCAGAACAATAAAAAACCAAAACATTAAATCATTGAAACTTCAATAATTATACGGATGAAAGTTATTTAAGTGACCAGATTGCTTCTATATTGAAATCTTTGAATCTTACCTTGTAATTTCTCCTGTACAATTTCATTGCAGATGAATGTGCAAGTAACATGTTATGAACAACAATATAAGGCTCAGTAGACGAATTCCCTCTAGAGCAATTAACTCCAAAAGGTGGAGAACAGCGTCCCGGAGGAGTGATGCCAATATCATAACCTCCGATCGCAAATATATTGGCCTCGTTAATGGTGGTCCAATACATCACCCGGTCACCAAATTCCTTGAAGCATACCTCTGCATATGCAGTGAAGTCCTTCCTAAAGTCGATATCAAATTCTACTGTTGAAGTTAATCGTATCTGATGGACTGATACTAAAACTGATATATGAGTAAACAGGTTAAAAATAAGCTATAGACATACACAATCTTTCGGCTTAACCATCCCCCGTATTCATCTTCAAGTACCTGCGGTAGATCACTGTGAAATAGTGTAACATGTGGTTGAATACCTGCAATATTAAAAGATATGAAACACTTTTAATACACTCTTCAGAGGAATCTCGAAGTGCAGTTTTTTGCTTTTCTTTTTTCTCTATATGTGTAATCGACAAAAAGTACTGAAATTGCCAAGAAATTTGGTATGACCGTGGCTGATAAGTTCATCAATGTAATTGTTGTAAAACTGTAAACCCTTTGGATTTATAGGTCCTCTTCCACCTGGAAAGAGAACAAACACGGCATCAAAGGGGATGGAAATAAGAGAATAACGTGAGGTGTTTTCAAGTAGTATCAAGGGGCTAAACCTACCAGGAATAAGTCTAGACCATGAAATAGAGAACCTGTAGGCTTCTAAGCCTGTGTCGACCATAAATAGGACATCTTCCTGCCACGGAAATTTGATGAACTCAAAATCCCTTTCTTTAGGAAAAAACTGATTGAACTTAAGTGCTACCAACTTTTTACAAGACGTAAAGAACAAACCATTTCTTGAAGACCAAAATGGGCAGCCCGGTGCACTAAGCTCCCGCTAGCGCGAGGTTCAGGGAAGGGCCGGACCACAAGGGTCTATCGTACGCAGCCTTACCCTGCATTTCTGCAAGAGGCTGTTTCCACGGCTCGAACACGTGACCTCCTGGTCACATAAACTAAAAATAACAAAGACACTACCCCGAACCTAAGATTATGCTATTGTGCGAAGGACTTAACTATGTAAGATCAATTTTAAGAAGCTTAAGCAAATAAGATTCAAGAGTAAGGCTTAAAGAGGCAGAGGCTTAGTTAAATGCTTTTTTTGGCATGTTGTTAAGAGAATGGAAGATAGGAACTTGTAAGAAGTTCAATTGATTCTAAATCCTAAGAATGAAACTGAACAGTTCTCTCAGTTGCTTTTCAAGGAAATCAGTGTGCTACTGATTCTTCATCTATAATTGCTTGTTGTACTTGTCCATTTTAGCTTTGATGTCAATTAAACTTACATGCAAACTACTCTCTCCTTTAACTGCTGATGGCACTGAAATTTGTTATACCGTGTTACTTCATAGCAGTCGGGGGGAGGGGGGAGATTTCAAAAGAATCAGATTGAAACAGAGTGATTGTACACACCTTGTATTTGTGGTACAGATCACATGCTATGTCTCCATTGGCTCCACCAGAAAAACCTGGAAGCAATAACTTGAAATATCATATGCCAATCTGCATTAATCTAACTCACAGCATTTGTTTCCTAATAAATAGACTCTAAATTTAAAAGAAAGAAGTGCTCCACATATAAATGATTGTCCAAAAACAGACATATAAATGTACAACTTTCCGTAGTAGTATGCCAGTTTTCTGCACCATAATCAGTGATTGATTGTGCATCACCGAACAACTTCAGTTTGGCAAGAAGCAACTGAATTATAATAAATGAGGGATATTCTTAAATTAGGAAAGAAAATAAAAAGAGGATGTGTTGGCTTTATCACACATTCAACTTCTCATACATGGAATAGACAAGACTTATTGAGGTTAAAAGATGAAATTTCTCACAAAGCCATATATTATGATTATGCTTTAAATTATTGAAGAGTAAAATGGCCTTAAAATCTCAATTTCCTTTAACTTGTGTTTCTGGTTGCTCCACTACCGTAGATGGAAAAAATGACATTTCAGTCAGGCAATTGTAAAAGGATGTAACAAAGTCTCCGGCATAACAACTATGTAACGCTCACGAGTCACGATGGAAGGGGGCTGATGAAAGCGGATTTAGGATAATGACTGACATGCTTCTAGGGTGTCAAGCTTATGAAGAAAGGGTGTATATGACACTTAATGCAAATCCCACATCGGAAATGAAGCTCCCGTTTGGCCATAGATTTTGATTACTTTTTTTGAATTTTTTTTTAAAACACTGTTTGTTCATAGAATATTATCAGTTTTTGAAAAAAAAAAAATTCTAAGTTCCCAAAAACTGGTTTAGGGCAACTTTTGGGTGAAGTTTTTTCTTTCACTCACAAAACTTCAAGTTTTTTTCTAATAAAATGCATGTACAAACACAATTTCAACTTCCACAAATTATTTTTCAACACAACTTCAAATTTTTGTTTTTCAAGTTTCAACCAAATCTATATCCAAACGCTAGCGAAGAAGAAAATGAAGTGCTATATAAGACAGTACAAGTTCACATAGTATCTTATGCTTTTGGGCTCGATATGACATAGCTCAAGTGACAAATCCAAGAACCGGTCAGGCCAAAACAGACAATACGAACCATGATTTGGGCTGTAAGACAAACTATTACTGAATTTCAAGATTAATGGGACTATAAAGAGGTCAAGGATGCGAAGCGCATACAGACCAGCATGAGCAAAAGTGTCCCAAATGCTAGGTGTCCTTCCATCTTCAAATGCTTCCCCTTCAACCTTTTCTCAAATATAACCAATCAAAGAGTAAACAATTACTATTCATCAATTACAAACTGATTATTGAAAAAAAAGAAGGAAGAAATCTTTTAACTGACTTGATAGGCAGAAATTCCAGCACCAAAAACAAAACCAGGGGGAAAGTCAGCTCTGCTATAGTGATCTGTACCAAAGACTATCACCAATAAACATTGGATTGAAACAAGCAGCAGCAGAAAACAGTAGTTGGATTGCAGATTTTGAAGCATCATCCTTAATGGATGGCTATTATTAACTCCTCTTACCCACATATACCCTCAAAACTTATTGTATTTCTTGACCCATATATTTGTTAAGTTCCAGTAAACTATGAAAGACAACAATAAGACAACAATGGAAGTGTATGATAGGGACATTTTCCATAGTTTGCAAAGAGAGGGACAAAACGTTGATGTAGAAGTGTATGATTGGGACATTTTCCAGCAAGAGATTTTTTTTTTTTTTTTTAATTCCCCTCCCCTAACAATTTTGAAGTGTTAGACATCGCACAAGCAAATTTTGACAAAACTTTTCTCGTCCGCTGTTTTTCCTTTCAAAAGTCTCAGCTTTGACGTCACTACTTCCTAATTCTACAATCCACCCATCCCAGAAAAAAATGCATTTTTTTGTATTTGGTATCGCCGAATTTAATTGATTTTTTTTATCTTTTTTGTGGTCTATAATATTTAATTTTTTAGATATCCAGAAGGCATTAATTTTTTTCCAAAGTTGTCCTTAGAAAAAAGAGTTTTGGGTATTTATTATATTCTTAATGAACAAATTTAAAAGATAGTAAAAATTAATATGATCAATTTTATTATTAATTAATGTTAAAAAATAAATTCTTTAATATGTGTGAAAATAACTAAAATAATTGACTAGGGGTTAAATAAGAAGTAATTGGGATAAGTCCCAATAAATGTCACTATATGCAAATCCTTGTTTTACTGCCTGTGCATTAAATTCGATTTTTAGGGAACTGCCGACCCTCATTTTCCATGAATCTTGGATTCAAACGGTATGAGAGGAAAAGATCGACTTATTGTTTTTAAAAGTATTTTAAATGCTGGTTGAAAATGGAAAAAGTTTATTAAAAAATTATAGAAGGTTGACATAGAGTTAGCAAATTGGATAGTGTTTTAGACACTTTTTAGTATTAAAGATTGATTATAATGTAATGTTAGAACATTGATATGAAGTTAAGAATTGATATGAGGTAAAGAAAATTTAGAACACTAATATGAAGTTAAGAATTGATATGAGGTAAGCAAAAGAGACGATTTTTGGGTGAAAAATATATACTATTTTTAAATATACTTTCTGGTAATTGAACATCAAAAGTGACTTACTTTTGAAAATTTAATTTTCAAAAAGAATTTTTCCGTGGAGTATGAGGTTCTAGAAATGAGTTTGCTTCAGCTTGACAACGAAATTCAAATTCTTCACGAGTAGACTCGATTCGGATTAGACAAATTGGACTCTAGATCTTTAATGGAGATGAGGTTTTTGCAACCCAAAAAAAAAAAAAGTAAAAGAAGAAAAAGGAAAAGAGAGATAAGTGCACGAAAATCAAGGGATGTGATTTTTAATCATTGCTTTATTTAATACTACACCCGTCTCAAATTATCTTTCATGATTCTCTTGTACACACCATTTTTAAAAAAATTAGTTCAGAGAGAATTTTGACTATTTTACTCTCATTCATGTCTTAATATATACTTTATTTTCATTAAATATTTTTTCAATTTATGTGTCATCTCCATCAATATTATATAGTATTGAGTGCTGGCCAGTCAAGAAATCTCATGTCGAGAAGATGAAAGTAATAGAAATGAGAATGTTGAGATGAAAGTGTGTACATAACGGGAAAGATACGATTAAGAATGAAGTTATTAGGGACAAGGTGGGAGTGGTCCATGTGGAAGACAAACTACGAAAATCGAGGTTGAGATAGTTCGGGCACGTGATGAGGAGAGGAGAGACATAAATGCTCCGGTTAAGAGGTGTGAGAGGTTGACCATGGCGAGTCTGAGGAAGGGTAGAGGTAGGCCTAAGAAGTACTTGGGAGAGGTGATTAGGCAGGATATGGCGTTGCTTCAGCTTACCGAGGATATGACCCTCGATAGGAAGGTGTGGAGGTCGAGAATTATGGTCGAATGTTGATAGGTGGCAGAGGGTTTCTCCTAGTCTTACTGGTAGTATTAGTAATATTTATATACATTTTTGCTCCTTGATCTTTTTTATTACACGTGTGTCATTCTTACCAGTAGTATTCTTGTATTTCTTATCTCTACATCTTTGTTATTACACATTATGTCTTTATTTTTTAGCTTGTTATTGTTATTGTTGGTTGCTTCCTTGTCATTGTTCCTTGAGCCGGAGGTCTATCTGAAAACAGATTCTCTACCTTCACAAGATAGGGGTAAGGTCTCGTACACATTAACCTTCTCAAACCTTACTTGTAACTGAGTTTATTATTGTTGTTGTTGTGTCTCCATCGATGACATTATCTAAATTTCTATTAAATGTGAGTGCGAATGGTTTACTCTATAGGATATCTAAAAAGACACCTAGGGTAAACTAAATTAACAAACTTGAAGAATGTGTTTGAATGTTCAACAATCAAATGACTTTTTACTTCCTTCTCCATTTTCTTTAAATATGTTTTCATTATCATAGTAGCATAATTTTGATTTAAGAATAGACTTTATAGTACAATGGTAGAAGTTGTTAGGAATTAGGATTTGAAGCAATTAGTACTCTGTCGTTTATTGATTGCATGGGTGTAAAACATGATAAAGTATTTAAGAAAACAAGGTTGATTTATTGGTATTTGAACATGTTACATATAATCGAGGAGAGCTACTAAACGGCCACATTAATTTGGCTCAAATGTGACCACACTCGTAAAAAGACTATCATAACCTTATTCAGTTTTGCAATCTTTCCCCCAAATATTTTTTCCCTCCAAAACACACTAATAAATACAGTAACTTATCTCTATTCCCAAAATACATTGAGCAACTAAAATTGATACATGTTTCCATACATATGAAAATAAAAAGTCTCTATATACTTTGTGTATTTTATGTGTATAGCAAATTATACTGTATATTTAATAAAAATTAATTATATACTTGATTTAATAAAATATACGATCTACACATCAGCAAAACAAACCTTTCATTTTTTTATCCTTAAACTAAACATGAATTCAAACCAAGAAACTTGGTAGTACAAGAAATATTAGTTTGTTTAAAATAATATTTATTGCACCACACTCATTTTAATATAATACAAATAAAAACTAAAAATTATTTTAAAAGAAACTTTGATTCTATTGCTCATATCCAAAATATGATTTTTCTTATTATATTTTTATTTTTAAAAAAAATCTCATCTCAAATTCAAATAAGTCATATCGTTTTATGTTTTAAATTGGACCCCATTTTTAAAAAATCATCTTATGCGTTCAGACTTAAAGTAATCGCTCTCAATTAAGATATTAATCATAAAAAACTATTTTCTTATTTTTTAAACACATTATATATAATATTGTAACAACGTTCCTACAATTATTATTTTTCTCTATATAATATTTTTTTAAATTATTTTTAAAAAATGGAATGGAAGAAAACGGATCACATGGTTAGTGAATAGCTATTAAAATAAGAATCTTAATTTTTGAAAGCTTGCAAAATCTAATTACTATAAAAATAGGAGTCAATCATAATTAGTTTTCACCATAAATGAAATTTGATCAAAACTTATTTTCTTAATTCTTATTAGATTTGTCTAATTTTTCTTAGTCAATGGACTTATATGGTTGCTATGAATAACTAGTGGCCGATACGTATGGCCTTAATGAATGAAATTATATATTGGCTATTATATAAACGGTCAATTCAATATAACAATGAATCGCGACGATGTAATTAACATAAGTTATATGATTAAGACATTAGTCAATGGACTTATATGGTTGCTATGAATAACTAGTGGCCGATACGTATGACCTTAGTGAATGAAATTATATATTGGCTATTATATAAACGACCAATATAACTATGAATCGCAATGATGTAATTAACATAGGCTATATGACTACAACCTCAGTTAATGGACTTATATAGTTGCTATGAATAACTAGTGGCCGATACATATGACCGTAATGAATAAAATTATATAAACGGTCAATTCAACGCAACGATGTAATTAACATAGGTTATACGACTATGACAAAAGTTAATAAACTTATATGGTTGCTATGAATAACTAGTGGCCGATATGTATGACCTTAATGAATAAAATTATATATTGTCTATTATATAAACGACTAATATAACTATGAATCATAACGATGTAATTAACATAGGTTATATGACTACAACCTTAGTCAACGGAGTTATATAGTTGCTATGAATAACTAGTGACCGATACGTATAACCTTAATGAATGAAATTATATATTGGCTATTATATAAACGGTTAATATAACTATGAATCGCAATGATGTAATTAACATAATTTGCAAGAAACATTGAATGCAAAAAATTCTTTTTTATTCATGTCATAAATAATCATGGCAATAGTTTGCTTAAAAATTATAATTATTTGTTATTATAAGATAATATAGCCACAAAATTCGAAGAGACAATAAACTCTGCTAGCTAGTTATAACTTTTTGTCATGCATTTACCATATCAAATAGTATTATTTAACTACAATAAATAGTTAAATAAATATTATTCTTTGATTACCAAAGTCATTACAAGAGCTAGTCCAAAAAGAAAATAGAGATATTTTAGGAATAATGAATTTTTAATATAAAAGTTAGATTTTTCTAAAATATAAACTATTTAGTAATTGTATTTAATCAAAGAATTCACTAATTCTCAAATAACAAAATTTAAAATATAAAAATTAATCCTAAGCAATAGATCAGTAGACTTAAGGCCTCAAAGCTTATCAACTGACTCCTTGACTTATCAATATATATGTGTTTGTGTGTGTTGTATGTAAGTTTGGTCCTTTATTATTCTTAAATAAGTCTTTATAGTAATTTCTTATATCTAAACTCTTATTTTATTAAATAAGTATTTGGAGTACCTTTTTTTATATCTAAACTCTTAATTTAAGTACTCATATGGTGAAGACTTTATATAAAGACTTTATATATTTATTTATGTATATGTGGTCCTAAATATTTTGGAATAAGTACTTAAAATAATTTCATATATCTAAACACTTATTTTAAATAAGTACTCATATATTAAAGAATTTTATGACAGCTTTAGTGTAAGAAAAACTAATTTTAGTGGTTGACGACGTGTCCTAACTAATTATCTATGAAATACTGTTAGATTTATGATTTCATCACTAAATAAAAAGAAAATATATTAATTTAAATATGGATTTTTTTACAAAAAAAAAGTGAAATTCATCGCTAATATAGTGGCGCTAACATTTAGCAATGAAATATCTAAGCTAACAATATCTTATTATTCATCTTAATTTTTAATAACTATCTTTTTATTATTATATCAAAGATAAAAATATATTTTATTTACACTAAAAATTAAGAAGTATTATAACTCTCTTTTCTAAAAAGAAGTATTTTCTCTAAAAATATATTTATATAGATGAATAAATTCGAAATATATACGTGTATACTATAAAAAAGGATGAAAAAATACGTAAAAAGATAAAACAAAAAAAGTTTATGGGAAAGAGGGTTTGCACGCTTGATATTTTCCATGTATTAGGAAGACAAACATTAAATGGGTGAGAGAGAATCATGAAGAGAAATTCAAACCTAGCGGTAAGGGTATTTTCAGTATAAAGTTTGTCCAGAAACCCTAATTTGGGTGTGATTTTACTTTCATAACCCCATTGGGTCATTGTGGCCAAAAGTGGTGTGGCCCAAAAGAATTTTTCATAATTGAGGTGTTTGTAGTTTTCAAGAACAATTACTATTAAGGGTAAAATAAAAAAAAATAATAATCAATTTTATCTTGAACTTTTATGACAAATAATTTGACAACTATTTTTAGAAATCACGATAAATAATTTGAGGCGGAGGAAGCAAGTTATTGCAATCTTCGAAAGCCAAAAAAAGAAAGTTATGTTAATGGTATCAGAGCTTTTACAAGAAGGGCCTAAAAACTCTTGGACAGAAAATCATTAATTTACTTTTGAGTGTTTTTGTACATCATTTTGAAAGCCTCAATTCTATAGTTAAAACTGCACGTTTGACTCCGCTTGCTTCAAATCTTAAAATATCAGTGTGATACTATTTGCGTAGTTAAACATGACGCCGAGAATGAGAATTACAAACTAACTATATTATGGCAAATAAACAAATTTTTTAAATTTTGTATGCTGTGTAATATGTATTAAATTAAGTTCGTCCTTATACAAGGGTACACGATCAATCGTCTAGACTATGGATCTTTATTTGCAAAAATTACAACAGATAAATGTGAACTCCATAACTGGATTGAGAACACAATACAACTCAATACTTATGAAGAAGAACGAGACTGGGAAGAATGAAGCACTTTATCCTCAATCTCAAGAAGTGCACTATGTTTGGAGCCTTTCCCCTTCAAGAAATTAGAGTACCAATGTGCAGAAAACTTTGGATATCTTTGCAAGTTTTTGTCATCTAAATCCACATAATATAGGCCAAATGCCGAACCATATGCGTCCAGTAACTCAAAACAGTCTAAAAATGACCATGTGAAGTAGCCTTTCACGTTTGATCCATTCCTAGAATAACAAAGAGATGGACACGGATGTCATACGGTGAAATGCCTAAACATAAAATTTCTCCAAATTTTGTGGTTTTACAAGGACATGCAGAGGATGCACGGAAAGATATTTCTTATCAATTACAACTGAGTGCAAAGATGAGTTACTTAAGTGCTTGATCTACGCGTTTAAGCAAAGACGGTTCATCTATTTCATGTAAATATTCTACAGGCCTATAGTCTCTCATCAGTAACTAATGTGTTATGTGAGAATAGGGGGCTTACCTCACAGCATCAAGCAAATTCCCAATATAAGCTTGTAGATAGTCTACCCTGGTTGTGTCATTCAGTATCGCAGTTCGTGGTGTCATTTGACCTACCAAGACAAAAAAAACACCAGGCTTTAAATAGGGTTGTCAAATGGGCGGGTTCGGGTGAATTTGGACGGATCAAGATGGGTTAGGTCAATAAATGAGTCATTGCCCAACCCAACCCAAAATTTACTTGGGTTAAGATGGGCTAAACAATGGGTCATAGCCCAACCCACCCAACTTGACCCATATTTTAGAACCATGCTCATTTTGCATAAACAAAGCCTTTTACCTTTTATACATAGGTGTATAAAAGGTAAATAAATACTATTAGTATTTTGAGAATCAAAATATATTTTCTTAAATAACAAATTAGTATTTAAAATGTGTAAGTTGAAAAACATTTTGCGGG
This sequence comes from Nicotiana tabacum, assembly GCF_000715075.1. NCBI lineage: Eukaryota > Viridiplantae > Streptophyta > Magnoliopsida > Solanales > Solanaceae > Nicotiana > Nicotiana tabacum. The sequence goes on from NC_134098.1 coordinate 65,148,467, forward strand.
TGGGGGGGTGGTTCAGAAAAATGAAAAAACAGGGGTTGGATGAGTTTGGGCTCGAATTGACACCCCTCGGCTTTTTAGAGCTTCTTGATTTTAGGGATTCAAAGAAAGATATATATATTCGATTGGGACGCTGAAGCCTATAAAACAACTTTCTTGGGCTCAGAAATTTAAAGCAAAAGGTATAAAATTTTGTGTGTGTGTGTGTGAGAATGAGAGAGAGAGAGAGAGGGACCATTTTCATGAATATACATAGGCGGATTGCCATAAGCTTGCTTGAAATATTCTAGTACTCCTTGTAGACCAGGTTCCGTCACTGGATACTGATTCAGAAGAAAAATGTCAGAATGGAAAAACACATAAACATAAACAAGGCAAAGTGCACAGTGGAATTGATGCATGTCGCAATCCTCACCATGCCTGGTTGTGTAGTAGCACCATCTGTCACTGCATAAATAAAGAGATAGAAGCATTGAATCTTGACTCAACCAAGTTTAAGCTGAATATTGTCTACTCGACCAAATTTAAGCTGAATATTGTCTTCAAATGCCAATACATGATAATTATCTTTATTTTATGATGCATTAGTCATTGATCTTACATATAAATTGAAAAGCTGCATCAGCACTGAAGTCTCTGATATCAGTTTCCAAGCTGCTAGAGCTATCTGTGACATGTACTGTCATATAATGGTTCAGGGCTATGAAGTCTATAGCGCCTTTAACTTGCGCAGATTCTTGTCTTGTGAATTTGGGCAATCTAGAGCCAGCATTCCTCTTCATTACGTCAGGATAGTCTCCAAATATCAAGGGATTGGCAAACCTGCAATGAGGATTGAAATTTTAGTGAACCAAATAAGCTCAGCCTTGCATTACTTCCTGAATCATTGTACAAATGATGTTTGAGATTGTCTTGATGCTAATAAGCGCTTACCAGCCCAGGTAAAAATCATTAGCTCGTTGTGCTGCAATTATATCGGTCGTTTTATTTGTATAAGGAAGGGACCAAAATGCAAAGAGATTTAGTCCTACAAAACCATGTTGAGTTGTCTGCATTGGAACATAACAAACTATTAGTAAACATTTAAGACTTCAGAACACTAGTAATCACTTGATATGATGTTTAAAGATGATACCTTGTACTTCCTCCTGTAAAGTCTCACTACAGCTGAATGAGCGAGTAGTAAATTATGAGCTGCTATGTATGGCTCGGTTGAAGAGTTACCTATCGAGCAAGGTCTAAATCCAAAAGGTGGGGAACAATGATTTGGAGGGCTGAATCCATTATCATAACCACCTAAAGCGAATACATTGGCCTCGTTCAAGGTAGTCCAATGCAAAACCCTATCACCAAATTCCTTGAAGCACACATCTGCGTAGGCAGTGAAGTCATCACTACAAGAAAAACACGAGAAACTCTTATGCATTCAGTTAGGTGTAAAGAATATGTAGCCAAAATTTGAACTAGATTAAAAGTACTCTGCATCGATCACACATTATCTTTCTACTCATCCATCCTCCATATTCATCTTCAAGTGCTTGTGGAAGATCACTATGACATAGAGTAATATGTGGTTCAATTCCTACAAATTTAGGAAAATGAAAACACAATGGAGTCAATCAGGTAAGTTATTGATCATTTATATACTCTTACTAACAAGAGCGACATTCAAACTTTTAACTGAAAAACATAAGAACTAGCTAGTGCTCAGGGAAATGTAAATATAACCATGACTGAGAAGTTCATCAATGAGATTGTTGTAATACTGCAATCCCTTAGGATTAACAGGACCTCTTCCATCTACACAGAAGACAAAAATCAAGTATGAGAAGGAAGATAAAGCTTATAACAGCATGATATGTATTAAGGGAGTAGTTGAATAATGGAGCCTACTGGGAATAAGTCTCGACCACGAAATGGAAAATCGATAGCCTTCCAAACCCGTGTCAGCCATGAGTTTTACATCCTCCTGCAATACACAACGTTAAGGGCAATCAAATTAATCATCAATTATGTGAACTCAGAGATATACTTATCCTGTTTCGTCTGCCAGACCTTGTATTTATGGTACGCGTCACAAGATACATCTGCTGTGGCTCCTCCATATTCACCTGAAAATTTAGGGGACTTTTACAATTTAGTGTCAGTTGCTGCTGCTGTAGGAACAGGGCAAATTTACTGGCCCATCCAAACCATAATGATCCTTTAAAATAATACTATTGCGAAGGAAGAAGGAAAAGAGATAATTTGTGAGGTGAAAGAGGAAAGATCGAGATTGGAGAAGGCCTAACTGAACTACAGTAGTTTGATTGACAATTGAAACTCGTATACTAGTAATTGGATTGTCCTCTACGGATCATTGGGAATCTTCACAGATGCAAACCGTGCAATGTTATTAATCTTACATGTCCGCAAGTCAAAAGGAACATATGTTTTAAGTTCAGAGATTAGCAAGGTAACCACAAGGATTAAAGAGAACAAACCCGCATGAGCAAAGGTGTCCCAAATGGTAGGAGTCCGTCCATCTTCAAATGCTGCCCCTTCCACCTATCGCCAAAAAAACCACTAGTCAAGTATCTACTGTTTACTGTATTTGCTAACCAGCATTATATACATACATATACACATACATATTGCATATACATATATAATGTGTGTGTGACCGCGCGACGCGTCGTGTGTGTTTTTGTGTATCTGAGTGTGTGCACACACATGCATGTATGTATATATGTATGCTAGTGATCAGCAGAAATTACTGACCTGATAAGCAGAAGAACCGGAACCAAAAACGAAAGTATCAGGGAAGTCCGTTCTGCTGAAATCATCGCCGCCGAAAACTAGAACCGGCGAAACAAGCATCATCACCGTGAATATACATCGGAATTGCTTTGCCGGCGACATCCTTCTTCTCTGCCTCTGGTGCTGCCGGCTCGATCGCCAATTATAAGTACTCTCGTAGCTTCCGTAAAACTTCTATTTTATGCTCTCTCAATTTTGTCCTATACAACTGGCGGCTTCTCTCTGGAGGAAAATGTAAAGATCAAACTACCAATGAATAGTTTACAGAGAACAAAAAGGCATTTGGAAAAAGAATTAGATGACAAAACTAAGCCAAGTCTCCGTCCGTTTTAACTTTTTGCAATCACTACGTACAAATCGTGCTCAACTTTTGAGTCAGTGGCGGAGCTACATAGAATCACTTCGCCAGAAAAATACACACTTTAGAACGGTAAAAATTATATATATATATATATAAATATAATGAACTGATTTTGACATGGTTCAAAACTTCAAATAGGTGGGATGGTCTTGATGGTTCGAATTTATTTTTGCGGCAATAAATCAATCAATTAGAAAATCTATTCAGCAATAAGTATCCAAAGCAAAAAATGCTCATGCACACAAAATGCCAAATCTTCATTCATATGGTTTAAAAGTTGTTTACTTTTGGACTTCCCTTTATTTTCTCACTTTATAACGTTTTACTAGAAATTGCGTATTCTATGTCATAGAATATCAACTAACTCATTCATTGAAAGTCTATTCTCTTTCTTTTGTTCTTGAGATTTAAGTTTAATAGGGATATGGTGGAATGTATAAGATAGAAGGCTGAGTCCCCAAATGAGCCCTACGCGACACAATTTAAATAGTGAGGCCAACTTATTTCGGATACCAGATTGTTAAACAAAAAAAAGACAGAATTTGGATTGAATTTCTAGTCCAAAATGAGAAAAGTTGAAAGACCATCAGAAATATCTACATTAGGAAGAGTTGAGCCTTGATAAAACCACTCATAGTTTTCTTCAAAATAATCCTCTGCCTACCCCCATTAACAAAGAATCAGAAACGATTAAAGCTAATGTGCCACGTCGGTACCGACTCAGTTATCCGATGTATTTGCTCTCTTCCAGCTTATACCTAGTTTTAAATACTTAAAACATAAATAAATTTTTAATTGTTAAAATAGTGCTTCAAAGATGTATACAGAATTTTAGGTGCTTTTTCTATCTTTAATAAATCATTGTTGGTCAAACGGTGATAGGAAATCTGTGTACAAATTTTTACTAGGAGAACGTATTACAAAGAAAGTATCTCTATATAATAGAAAGAGAGTCAAAGACACTATATTAAGACGAGTGACAACATAATAAAAAGTTATTTAACAATTTTAGGATAGACAATAGTTATTCATAAGATTAAGCCAAGTGTCAAAATACTACAAAGCCACTTGATAAATTTTAATGAATTTCAAATTTATAATTAAATTAAAAAAAGGTATTTTACTTATAAGTAAAATACTAAATAAGAAAACTAATCAAATATAGCAGCAGAAAAAAATGTACTAAAAGATAAAATAAATATAATGTTAGGATATTTATAATTTGAATTAATTAAAAAAATAATTTAAATTAATATCACTTAAAAATTTATTGATAAATTTAGACAAGTGAAGAATTTCGATAGACAAAGATTTGATACTATTTGATGAATTCTATGCCAAGTTTCATCATTATAACATGTCAAGTTTAAATTTTTAGGATAAAACTCCAACAAAAAATTTAAAATTATTTTAAGATAGAAAATAAAAATAAAAAATTTAAACCTGCCAATTTTAAAAAATAAATACTTCCTCCCACGTTTAAGAAAAATTAATACCCGCACCCCACGTTTGTTTGGCATTTGGCATTTTTTGATTTATTTATTAAACCTTCCATGCAAAAAGAAATTAATATTTTCGCCCATACTTTTTTGTGTGTGGAGTTTGTAATTTATTTATATATTTAATATTTTTTTCACAGAAACAAGAAAAAGAAAGAAAAAAATAAATCGCCAGAAAATTCAACTCCACGACTGATATCTTCCCAAATGTGGGCTTGGAACAACGATTCAAACCTACATCCATAATTAATTGTTATTCACGTTCTCTTGTGCAAATAATTATCTATGCAATTTCTTCTTTTAAGTACCTACATTAAGCCAAGTGGTAGCCTAATAATAAGTTACTTGGCATTGCTCAAGATAATTGGCAATATTAGGATAAGATAAATAAATAATGTAATAAAATTAATTAGTTTTGAATTAGTGTGGTTAATTTTCCTGATATGATTGTGAAATGCGGCATGTCTAATGACACTAGATGTGAAAGTTTTTTTTAAATGAATTTTGTTGCTAAGTTATGTGAGTTGGATGTAATTTTGTAACTATCAACCAGTGTTTAAAATACGAGGGCATAAGGCGGGGCGTTTTACTTAATACTGAGCGAGGCGAAAGCCTCGAAACATGGGCCGTAAGCCCCATGGATCTTCAATTTATTTCAATTTATGAATTAATAATATAGCATTATACCACAAAAATATATAAAAGATACATTAAAAATTCAAAAAAATAAAATAAAAAAGAATTAAAGAAAATCATATAAAATAAAAATATCTAGCATATTTTACAAGTATAAATAATGCAATACTGTTAAAGTTACTATGAATTAACTACAACGTCAAATATGCCATCCGTTTGTATTTCATTCCTATGTGTTGCTTTGATCAAATAAAAAGTATTATTTTATACGAAAAATGATCAAATATGCCTTGAACTATTGAAAAAAGAGCAATTATCCCCTCCGTTTGTATTTGGGTACAAAATTGTCCTTGATGTGGAGTCTGTTAGTGGGGAGGGACAAAAGTAGACCACTTTATTAACGGCAAGGGCAATTTTGTACTCAAATACAAATGGAGGACATAATTGCTTCATTTTCAATAGTTCGGGGCATATTTGAACCTTTTCCCAATAATAAATTATGACTCCGTAAGATTTCACCTAAAGTACTCATTTATTTAGATGTAACATGACTCACTTGAAATATGATAAACTAGAGTGACTTGTATTTTCTAGCCTTTTTGGAACATTTTAAAAAATATGTTTGGGTTATTATCAAATTTCAAATAATGTTTAATGGTAAAAGTATACATTAATTAGTAACTTTAGATTTTCAATATTGAAATATTATGAGAATTTTTGCAATGAAAGGTCAAAATCTTTTCATTAATTGCAATTTAATGGATAATTTTGTAATTAGGGAAGCGGTTGAGTAGCTAATTGTAGAATATTTTGTTTAATAAGTAAATGGAAAGTTTGGTTATAGCCAAAAGCATTTTTTATGCCCTTTCATGTCATTAGTTGGAGTAATTGATCAAAGCAACACATAGGAAGGAACTACATGATAATATATTTTCGATTTGAACTAAGAAACTCCTCATATGCTGCCTCAAAATGTCAATTAATTTCACTATTAGGACTATCCTCAAACAAAGTTACACGACTAATTTAGACCTGATGAATCACTATTTGCAAGAATTGGAAACAAAATCATCTGAGATATTCACTGTTGTGAGATACAATGTAACCACAATATACTTGTCAGGAAGAATGAAGTACATTATCCTCAATCTCAAGAATTGAACTATATTTAGAGCTTTTCCCCTTCAAGAAACTAGAGTGCCAATGTGCAGAAAACTTTGAATATCTTTGTAAATCTCAAAAGAAATACCTAAAGATAAAATTCCTCAAATTTGTGGTTAGACGTCTTTCAGAAAAGACTTGGACGGAATAGATACTTCTTATCAATTACTAAAGTGAAAAGACGAGTTACTCAAGTGCTTGATCTACGCGTTTAAAGAAGAGGTTATTCATGATCTACGAGGGAGTACACATTTTACCTAAAAGCAACTAGTATAGTTAGGTAATGTTAAGCCCGTTATAAATAATTAATATTCCTATGTTATATCTCTATTAATTTAAACTATCAAATAACACAATTCAATCCATTTTATGCAAATATTCCACAGGACTACAATCTCTCATAAATAACATGTGTGATGTGAAGATAGGGGCTTGCCTCATAGCATCAAGCAAATTCCCAATATAAGCTTGCAGATATTCTACCCTGCTTGTATCATTTAATGTTGCATTTCGTGCTGTCATTTGACCTGCCAAAACAAATCAGGCTGATATTTGATGGGTGAAAATGTGAGAAAAATAAAGTAAAGTTGATTTTTTGGAAAAATATAGATTTCTCTAGAATATTCTAGTGTAGTATCCTTGATATTTATCTACTAAATACATCTAGATGTTCTAAAATATCATGAGAAGATAAGGTTATCTATTAGACACATCTAGATATTCTAGAGTATTGTGGGAAGATAAGGTTAACTAGACTTTTCTTGTACATGTTCTAGAATATTATCTAGAACCATCCTTAGAGGAGTATAAATAGGGGTGGCCTTAGACATTTGTAACTAAGAAAAAAAATAAAAAAAGCCTTATTTCCTAAACAAACTTCTCCTCTACAAAACTTTTCTTCTCTTTTGAAAGCTTCCTCTTCCTTAGTTGAATCTTCCTATTTTAGTTAACGAACTTGGGCTAGCAGAAAGTCTCCAAATAATACTTTTCTACTGCTATTCTTTACATGGTATCAGAGCCATAGTTGGCTTCTACATATATTTGAAAGGTCGAGTTAGTGGTTGGTTCAACTGGTTTCTCTAAATGGATTTGGGTGGTTGTGCTAATGGACTGGGAATAGAGTTATTGAACCCGTCCAACTATAAGATATGGAAGACTTGTATGGAGTCATACCTTGTTGGTGAATATTTGTGGGAAGTTGTCAATGGGAGTAACACAAGTCCTCCTGCTGACGCACCGGAAAATATCAATGCCCGTTGTTGCACCCTATTTTGCACTGGTCAAAACAAGATTCAACTTATGGTTTCTCCGTTATTGATGAAAGAGAGTCGCCGCCTAATATTTAAAGTTATACTAGGGTACCTATTTAATTACTAAAGTCATATTCTTTATTGTTCTGCTAATCGGTGAGATTATGGGTAAGGGTTCTTATTCTTCTAAGGGGAAGGTATTAGGCATCCCTTAAAATCTACCTGAGGTAGCTCCATAGGATTTAGACTAAGTTAAATGATTAGTTATTTATATTCTGCTTAACTGGTGCTAAATGAGTACGACTTACATGATATTTACAAAGAGGATGTGTAATTTTAAGAGGATATACGTTTATAAAGGAGTCTTTAGAAACTAATATTGGTATATATGATTGAAACAACAACAAACAATAACAACCCAATATAATCCTACTAATGGGGTCTGGGGAGGGTAGTGTGTACGCAGACCTTACCCCTACCCTGGGGTAGAGAGGTTATTTCCAATAGACCATCGACATCCTTCCCTCCAAGAACTCCCACCTTGCTCTTGGGGTGACTCGAACTCACAACCTCTTGGTTGGAAGTGGAGGGCGCTTACCATCAGAGCAACCCACCTTGTCAAAGAACAATAATTTAAGCACTAGAAGGAGGGCTTGAACCTCCGACCTTGTGGTTAACAGCCACACGCTCTAACCAACTGAGCTATTCCAGCTGCTGTAAATGTGTGCATGATGTTTGAAAGAGTTTTACAAATGTGTGCATGATGTTTTAAACATGTCATAAAAGGCTAAGTTGTGAAATGCTTTGTGTTTAAAGGATGTGGTTATTTGTGCAACTCTAATGAAATAAGGGTGTTGTAAGAAAATGAGTCCAAGATATACCTTAGCTTTCAACTTTTGAAGAAAACGTTTAAGAACCTTTTGCTGGTGGCAGCACCTTGCCTTTAAAAAGATTCACTCTTTTTTAGAAGGCCAATTTTGGATTTCATTTCTGATTTTTTTAAAAAGAGGGATTGTCGTCCTTGCTAAGCTATTTTTGGCTTCACAATCTTCATAAAATGTCAGTGAAACATAAGAGATTAATAGCGTGAGTAGCATATGATTAACGAATGAAAATTAATTACTACTAAACCTAATGTTTCTTTTAATCCTATGTTCTTTTAGGATTTGCCAAAGTTGTTTACATGATTTAAGAGGTAAAGTAAAGCATTCAATCTAATATGATAATCTTTGTATACATGTGAGAGATAAAACAACAAAACGCAGCAAAGGCAGTGAAGCGGTAACGCTATAAAATAATAAAGCAGTAAATAGTAGAGGAGTAAAGGGAGAGGATGGACTCTGATTTTGAGCCTCAAAAAGGCAGGCCCAGCAAGCAGCAAGAACGGATAACAGCTGACTTCAAACTTCCTAGAATGCACAGGGGCGGATTTGGGCTTGAGTTCTTTTAGGAACTTGACAGGCCGAGTGGTTGTACATGTCAAAAAAGAAAGAGAGGGTCATTAGATATAATACTCTATACATACACTCATACATGAATATAAGTGAATGGATTGAACAGATTATAATAACAAATGGTAATTTGAGTTATGAAAGTTATACTAGTGTGGGGTCACATATGGTAAAGTAATCCATATTAAAAACCTTTCGTTGTCATTAAACACTAAACCTCAAAAGGAGTAATAAATGTCAATAGGTTAGAGGCTAAGGGTAGAGTTCCATTCAAGGTCAAGGCTCTCTTTGGATCCCTAACACTTCAAAGTTCCCGAGGGTCTCAAGACCTAGGGCAGTGCTTGTGCCAGGGAGAGTAGCCTAACCAAGAGCTAAACTCTACTTTCAAATACTCCTAACCACTCACATTCACTCTTCCCCACAGGTTTAAGTGCCAATGAGGCACTTTCAATGTACATCCCAACACCACAGTGGTACCATACCACAGAAGTATATACCTTTCCCATGATGGCTAAAGTAGAACATTATGAGACTACAAGACAACCTATCTACAATGTTATAACCATATGTCAAAACTAAATGGATGATTCACTATGAATAACATGCTAAGCAAATCCAAAAGAAATCAGCTTCAAACACACACAGAGGCACGAACATTATCATATTACTGTTAAAGAATCAAACACTTGAGATCATATGTCCTAAGGATAGAGAGAGAACATACAGTCCAAGTCAGCAACAATTATGAATGCCACGCCCCATTTTCTCGCGAAGGCGGGTTTCGATATGTGACAACTCTTTTAAATGGGTATTAAAAGAGAAGAGTCGCCACCTAATAATTTTGAGGTATATTAGGGCATCATTTTGCAAATAACTCTGATTAGAACTAGTCTGTGTTACCAAAGATTGGGTAAGGGCTCAAATTACCTCGAAGAGAAGGTGTTAGGCACTCTTCGACGTCCACAACTGTGGGTCCTGGCTGAAATTCATGCTATGTGGGATTATTGGATTGTCTTATGTGATCATGTAAGTGAAGGAAGACATTGAATTTAAAAGTTCAACTACAATGTAAACAAGTGTGAAGAAAATCGCACATGTGAAGAAATTAAACTATATATAAATGATCAGTACAAGTCTTTAGAGGTTACAGGATACAACTTAATTATTCCAAATTCAAGAGACAAGGCGCGACCAATAAACATATAAAGGAGGGGGGTCCCAAGTTTTTTAGCCTAAAGGATCACCCCGTGCAATATAATAATACTTCGCAACTCCTTTGGGATATGAGTTGCTCATATTATTCAGCGGGCATAGACTATCATCCCCTGCTACCTAATTATTATGTTAAAGTTATTTACCTAAAGCACTCTAATTCAATTCTAAACTGTGTCCTATGCGTGCACTACCCGTCCAATGCATATGGTCCAAGAGGCTTTGGACCTTCTATTTGGGTGGTTCTAGACTTTACTTAGGGTTCTCAAAAGATAAAACTAGGTGCACATTCAAAACATATAGGACTACACATAAAATCAATAAACGGCTCAAGTTATCCTTCACACATAAGCAACAAAAGCACACGAGCAGATTTCACATTAGGCAGTAGACAGTTTCAGAATTAAGGCATATTAGAGTCGTTAAGTCCTATAGACATGGCTTCTATGTGATCCTAATTTAAGACGTCCTACAGGCAGTACTGCTATTTCATACTATCGAATTTGCAGATTACAAGTATTATAAAACCTATAGACATAATCTCTAAGTTATTTGTGCCATGGGGCAGTGAAAGCTATTAGAGAGTTCGTAATTATTTGTGTTTGGTCCTATAGGCATGCTTTCTAAGCGAGTAACAATATCCTATAGGCATGTTCTCTAATAGTTGGTATTTAAAATAGATTCATCATGCATATTCCTATAGACACGTTATCTAGGCGGGCAGTGTAATAAGAACAACAGAAGTAGTTGATTGGTTAATTAATTAGAGCTCTATAGACATGATATCTAGATGAGTATTAGCAAAGGCATATATTAGTGCGATCTTATAGGCATGTTATCTAATAATCATATTGAAATTACACAAATAGTTATTGGCGTTTGATCCCTATAAACATGTTGTCTAATTGCGCATAGAAGTAGATATGAGAGCAAGTAAAGCATTTACTCAAACAAACATGATTTTGGATTATGTACGAGTATTAGACAGGTTAAGCGAAGTGTGTGATTTCCTATAGGCATGATTTCTATGTGTAGCACGTCAAACAAATAGCAAGAAAGGCAATTAAATCTTATGGACAGGTTTTCTACCCGTTCATGCAAGAATTAGGATACCTCATCCCCCTTTTCACTAATCTCTCTCGTCGTTTGTTATTACAGATTATTACAGGCCCAATTAGAATAATAAAACAAATACAAACATAATAGGGTAATTACATGCCCAAATACAACAATTATAGGTCCAACACAAGTACAAAGTGACCTAGCAGTGCCTTCTGGGCCTTCACCAGCCTTACTCTTGCATATCCAACATGCCCAATACCCATGTTCGCAAGCATGTCTGACCAATGCTCAGATCCAATAACACATACAACCCAATAAGCCAGGCCCCAAACATGAATACAATCGTCTTGCTTACCCATTAACAAACAACAAGAACATGGGGACATAAAATATGTCATTCAAATATCTCAGAGTTCATGCAAAGGCACATGGATTCCTACTACAATCATCAGTAGAAAGATTTTCTAAGTATCACCTTAGGGGTGATGTCTAATAGGTGGGAGGACACACATGTACAAGGACCTTACAATCACACAACAAGAGCACATATGTAGGGCTTTCAAACTAGTAAATAAGTTCAAAGCACAAACTCATTAGATGCACCAGATTAGTTATAGGAAACATGAATCCACAAAGCAAGAAACTAAGCATGCGAGTTAAGGGCATGAATTGGTTCTAAGGAGATTAACAAGTGACAATGACATGCTTAAGAGACTCCCCTTTGGGGTAGATACCACAACAGCCTTCCCAAGAAGAACATAAGAATGCAAGGCAGAACATAAACTAAGAATTGTAGGCTAATTCATGGCAAGTAGAAGTGTTACTAAGGAAACCTATTAGAGAAGCTTAGGGTCAACAAACTCAACACCACAACTAATCAATAAACAACTACTTAATACAAATTGATCACATATAGCAAGTTCAGTTATGCACATCAAAGATTCCCTAGGCATTTAATCCGAGCAAACCTAGTATTAGCAGGCATGAGTCTACATAACAGGATAGTAGTAAAGCAGTCAACTATAGTGAGGATTGGGGTTTCACAAATGGTAGAGTAGCGTGCTTGTTTGAAGAGTTCAGAATTCATATAGACATGATTAAGTAACAAGTTATGCTTGAATGGCTTAGCATAGAGAAGTACAGTTGAGCAAATTCTGGGCATGAATAAATATCCCAAGAGTTATAGTGCAAGTATTCAGATTGAGACATGAAAGGGATACCGTATTAAACAGTCAATGTAAGAGATCAAGCATACATAGACATAACAACTTCGAACAGGTATCACAACCCAGAAATCTTCTATGTTGACTACACTACATGAACACATGCTAACTTATACAAGTCCAGGTGAAGAATTAAAAGAGAAAATCAAAGCAAAAGGTCGGCACAACATCATATTGGCTTTGAAAAGCCCACATAGCAGGGATATTCAGAAGCATGAATACAAACAAGGAGGAAACATAATTGCGAGAGTTTGGACACTTACTAATTTGCAACTTTTAACAACAAATAGAGAAGAATCACTGAATTCCAGTAGCAAAGTAAGAACAACAACAGGAATTCCAAACCCCCAGTGCATCAGAGTTCACAAGAGCTTCGAATGAGCCCCGAGCAGTGCTCTCACTATGGAGGTAGTTAGAGATGATTCCGGTGGCCTTGGCTTTCAGCTGGCACCAACAAAAAGTGCAAAAAGTATAGAAGAGTGAGAGTTGAGAGAATAGTAGTAGTGGTAGCAATAGTTGTTCAGTCCTCGAGGGAAAACAGGGAAGGGGTTTATATAGTAGTTAAATAAAACGTGTAAACAAGGAAAGGAAATTAAGCAAACATAAACAAGGAAAGAAAGATACACATGCAATCAGTAAAGTAACCGGAAAGGAAAGAAATCGAACTTCAAACCCTAGTTATAGTTCAATGCTTAAAATCAGCCAATTGGTGTGAAGAATCAGGCCTTTCTTCATGTATATGGATGAAATATTGTTCAAATCTCAAATATTGAGGTCGATTCCAGTCCGATCTAGGAGATGGTAGTTGCCAAAATTGGGCAAGTACCTAGGTAAAACCACAAACGCGTGACCAGTAGCGGAGGAACATAGATATGGTAAGCAAATAATGGGTGAATCCCATTATCAACAGGATTCGGAGAGGGATTGAAAGGGAGAGGCTGCTAGGGTTCTTCAGAGAGAGAGAGAGAATAAGAGAATACAGAGGCGGCTGGGCGGGGAAATAGGTCTCTAGGGTTTGGGCGAGGGATTATAAAGAGAGGAGAAGGGTTGTTGTGGGCCGTTGATCATTTAAGATCAACGGCCATGATCGAAGGGGAAGCAAGACAGTTTTCTTGACGGGTTACGACCGGGTTAAGTTAAGGGGGCGTTTGATTTGTGCTGCTGAGAGGTGAGATGAGATGAGCTAGGTGTTTGGGCTTTGAAATTGTCCGAAAAATTGGCCTGTTTGGGGCCAACTCTTGAAACCCCTAAAATTTATTTAAAATAGATTATTAAAATGTCTAATAAATGGTAAAAATATTATTTATTCTATTAAAAATTCTTGAAAATAATAACTCAACATTATAAAAATATAAAATGTTATTTTGGCATAAATAATATAATAAGCGCAATTATTTTAGGATATAGGCTATTATTGTAACTAGTATAGATAAAATAGAGAAAATACACATATAATTATATAAAAATGACATGAAGCATTATAAAAATGCATGGGGGTATAAAATGATAAATTTGGGTGATTAAATCACCCTAAAATGATTTAGAGAGATAATTAATAAATATTTAAACAAATTAAATGCGAGAAAATCACTTTTAAAGCTTTAAAAATCATAGAAAATTATAAAAAATACTTATATGACTCTTGTAGATTGGGTAATAATGCAAAAATGATATTTTGAAAGTATATGAAATATTTCATAAAATATGAGGGAAAAAATTGTGTATCAACAATGAACACAAACACATATGCTTTAACAACCTTCAGTTAAACTAATCAAGGATTGGTTTTAACTTAGGCATTGTTCTCTAGTATGTACATAGGTTAACATCTCCAATTATCAAGAGAAGACAAATTAACAATTACAATTAAGGTTCTTGGGGAGTGTTAACAATACTATATGTTAATTACTACAACCGGTGTTCTCTAAAGAATGCCAATACAGATACAGGCCAGCAACTTCAAATACAAATTAATAATCTTAACTAAGAGGCACATGTTGAGGACTTCAATTAGGACATTCAGAGAGCATGAACAGAGGTTCAAAGCAGTAGCCATGATTAGAGCTTCCACTGGTACTATCAGAGGTACCCAAACTACAAGAAGAACTTCTAAAAAAGATACTAATAGGGTCAAATGTTCACAATCTTAATTAGTACTCCTAGAGGTGTTAATCAGGATCACAAATCAGTAGGATGCAATTAGGACTTCTAAAGATATTAGCAAAGTCACACATTCACAACTTCATTTAGGACTTTATGATAGTATTAACTTCACACTAATCTTACTGAGGGTAAAGCATGCTATTATATCTAAGCAGTAGCAATAAGAGACTCTCTCTAGAATTTACAAGATAAGTTTAATCCATTTAAGAGAGCTTAATAAAGTTTCAAATCAGTCTGGGCAGGTGTAGGGTCAGGAAGGACAAACAGAGGCATTGAAGAACAAAAATGAATGCTGGATCACAAGAACACACACAAAAGACAACTAGCAGAGGTCATATCATGAAAGTATTACTAACAGTGTCACCATATGAGCTTCAGGAAAATGATAAGAGTATTATCACATTGGGGAAACATGTTAAGCATATCTGGGATGGGGTTTCAGGTATAATGGAACTTAGCAGCAGTATTTTAGCTAAAGAAATGTGTTATCATGACCTGATTATGTCTCATCCTTACTTCATGATTTAAACTGCGTAAGGTAATCTCCAGAACATACACAAAAGTGATACAAGGATCCAAATAGCTTAGGACAAGTTTACATAAATAGTCGTGAGTTTAATCAACCAATTAACAGAATCACATAAGCGCATTAAAGAGATAAAACAAGCTTAAATATCATGAGTTAGTATCTCTGAACTAAGGTAACAAACTAGTTCTCAGCACTAAATGATCCATACTTTGTTTACATCTAGACTATTAAGGGAACTACAAAAGTAACATTTAAAGCAAGTCAGCATATCAGTCAGAATAGTGCTAATAGAATCATTAAAGAGGTCTAAAACCGGGTATTAGGAGTGTTAAGAAGTTCTTCAGTCACTTTCAGAGTTAACAGTAAACATAAATCATCAAATGCATATCAATATCAGCATGTAATTCTAATTTTAATAACTTAAATAAGTTCATGATCGCAGAAAACTACTTAACAGTTATTAATACACACATAAAACAATTAAAGAGACATAAACACATTGTTAATAACATCATTCAACAAAACTATTAAAGCAGTTCATATTACCTTGGCGTGGGAAATGAGAGATCTACCGTTAAATCATGAGAGACCATCGGTCGGAATCCTAATACCCAGAGGTCATTGCATTTGACCTCTGGATATTGAATTTCAATGATGAAGCCAGTTAATGTCCTCATGCTTGTTTCGATTTGAAAGGTCATGAGAGAAAATCAGACGAATCCAAGTTTTACATTTTGGTCTGTGACTCAAGGATTAGGGATTTTGAAATCAAACGGTGAAAATGGAAAGAACAACAAGATTTGAAGTACAGGGGCAAAACGGATAACCATGTATGCCATGGATTTGAAAGATCACATGCGATTTGAGGTTTCATCTTTGGGGTTAGGGTTCTGATTTGAGAATTTCAAATTTGATCAATGAAAGAGGAAAGGGTTCAGCGGGGAATCACGGATGCATGAGACAGTAGGGATGAATCTTTGAGCGATATGAGACCTTGCATGAATTCGTGCAAGGTTTTCTTGATTGATTAGGTGATGGGAGTTGAGAGAGTTGAGAGGAAAAGGAAAGAAGGGGCAGCCTCATATGGGTGGAAATGATTTAAGGTTAGAGAGAAAGGGGTATGTTGTCTCTGAATTAAGAATGAGGGAGTTGATCTGGGCCGTTGATTTGTTGTGTTTGTTTTGTGAGGGTGGGAGACGGGTGATGTGGCAGGAGCGGATTGGTTCAATGGGAGTGACATGGATTGCCAAAGTGGAGAGTGAGGAAATTGGATTGGGCTGGTGCATTTGGGCCAATTTTGATTTAAAAAATAACCAATTTATGTTTAGGGGTGCAATTGCAATTTTAGCCGTTTAGTCTTTAACCTCTTTGAAAATTAATATAAATAAACTTAATTATTCAATAAAATATAGTAAAATTATAACTATCAAATATACTACTAATTATTGTAATTAATTATTTATAAAATATTTATTTTCTAAATTATAACACTAATTTTGAATTATTAATATAGTAATCTAATTAATTAGGAATTAAGGAATAATTCATTAAATTAACTATAAATCTTATTTTATGTATATATAAAAAAAATTCTAGTGATCTTGAAATAATAAATATATTTATAATTACATAATACCAATACTGAATTTATTAATTTCGAAAATAATACTCAGTTAATTTGTAAAATAGGTACTTTTGATAGAAAATGCTTTCAAAACATTCATTGTAAATTATTAAGTATAAATAAATTAATTTTAAAAAGGAGGGTCAAAATTGGTTGTCAACACGTGTAAGAAGTGGAAGCATATTAATGCTAAGGCGAAGTATCCTGAAGAAGTCCATCTCCCCTAATTTATTTGATCACATTATAAAACGTAAATGAGCTCATGAAATATGGAGGACCATCGATCGGTTGTTCAAAAAGAAGGATGAAGCTCGGCTACAGATTTTGGAGAATGAATTGGCTAACACTACTCAAGGTAATCTTTCTATCGCCGAGTATTTTTTGAAGGTTAAAAATTTATGTTGTGAAATTTCTTTATTGAATCCGGATGAGGCAATCTCGGAAGCACGAATAAGAAAAATTATTATTCGTGGTTTAAAGATAGAATATATTCCCTTTGTTATATCGATTCAAGGATGGGTTCAACAACCATCCTTGGAAGAATTTGAGAATTCGTTGTCATCACAGGAGCTACTAGCCAAACAGATGGCTGGTGTATCTATCAAACAAGGGGAAGAAAATGATCTTGCCACTTATAAGAGGAACTTTAAAGTGAAATAAAGAGATAGCATGCACTTTTGATCCGCAAGTGGTTCAAGCTCGCCAGGAAAGAAGGGGGAGTCTTCCAATAACGGTAAAAAGCATTTAAATGTTACCGTAGTGGCAAAGTCGGACACATAAAAAGATATTATCGAGACAAAGAGAGCAATATGGCTCAAACCAAGAAAGTTGCCGAAGAAGAAGAAAAAGAAGAAGACTGGGGAAAGTGCTTCGCAACGGAGACTCGAGCTATAAATACCATGGCTTCCATAAATTTTGAAAGAGACTGGATCGTGGATTCAGGATGTGAGCACCATCTCACTGGAGATCAATCCAAATTCTCCACCTTTCGCGAATACAATTGACATGATGTCATTGTTACAGCAGATAATACATACCATAATGTGGAGAAGGAAGGCACTGTTTGATCAACGAGAAGCAAAAAGTCGCTATCACCCTCAACAGTGTCTTTCATGTTCCAGGTATGAAGAAAAATCTATTTTCAGTTGCAAATGTTGTATATGCTGGAAACTATTTGTTCTTTGCCCACGTGTTGTGAAGTTCCTCCGAAATATCAACGTGCTCAAGGCAGATATCATTCACTCCGGTAAAAGAGTTAACGATTTATATGTTTTATCTGCCTCTAATTCATATATTGAGAGGATGTGTAGCAATGATAACACACATCTTTGGCCTGCTAGACTTGGACATCTAAGCATGGATAAATTAAAATTCATGGTAAAATGTAATCTAGTAAAAGGATTGCCCAACTTAAGAAATTTTGGTGGAGGGGAGGTTTGTGAAGGATCTCAATATAGAAAGGCACATCGTCTTCCATTTGATAGATCCTCCTCAAAGTGCAATGCTCCACTAAAACTAGTTCATACTGACTTGATGGGGCCAACAAGAACTCCTTCATTCTCAGACTATTTGTATATGCTAATTTTTTTTATTGATGATTTTACTAGATTCACTTGGGTTTATTTTGTAAAGCAGAAGTTAGAAGTTTTCAATAAGTTTGTAGAGTTCAAAGAAACAGTTGAAGGCGAACTCGATTCCAGAATAAGGCGGTTGCGAACTGATAATGGCGGTGAGTTCACTTCAGACAAATTTCTTTCCTTTTGTCGTCGGCATGGCATTAAAAGAGAACTCACATGTGCTGATACACCATAACAAAATGGAGTGACTGAAAGGAAGATCCAACACTTAACTAATACATGTAAGAGTTGGATTCATGCCAAGAATTTACCTAGAGCCTTAAGGGCTGAAGGTATGAAATGTGCAGCGTATGTAATTAACAAGATGCCACTTTCTTCAAATAATATGAAGTCTCCCTATGAATTAATGTTTAGATACAAGCTTAGTATTAAACACCTCAGGTTTTTGGCTCTATTTGTTATGTTCACATTCCGGATTCTCAACGGAGCAAGTTGGATGCCAAGGCAAGAAAATGCATCTTTGTAGGATATGATAAAAGAAAAAAAAGGGATGGAAGTGCATGGATCCTAAAAATCATCTCTTTGTTGTCTCAAAGGATGTCATATTCGACGAAGTGTCTTTGTATTATGGAGCTCCATCGTATGGAGGTGCTTCTCTAGATAATACAGTTGCCGAGGAGTTAAGAGAAGGGGGGGGGGGTGAACCTCAACAACATGAAACTCAGCAAGAAGATGATTCAAGTGGTTCGGGAAGGCCAAAAAGAACTATTATCAAGTCAGCTCGCTTCAGAGATAAAAATTTTGTCAATACGTATTCATGTTTCTTTGCAGGACCAATTGATGATGAAAAACCTTCTTCCTTCGAAGAAGCTAAAGGAATCAAAGAGTGGGAGCTTGCTATGGATGATGAAATGGAGGCTCTGATGAAAAATCAAACCTGGATCCTTGTACCAAAATCGAAGGATGTATAACCCATTTTTTGTAAATGGGTTTACAAAATAAAAAGCAGAACAGATGGAAGCATAGATACATATAAAGCAAGGTTGGTTGCTCGAGGATTTTCTCAAAAGTACGGCGAAGATTATGAATAAACCTTCAGTCCGGTGGCTAAGATGATCTCAGTCCGAGCTATGCTAGCCTTGGCTGCCTCGCATAATTGGAAGTTATGGTAACTTGACGTGAAGAATGCTTTATTATATGGAGAGCTTGACAAAGATATCTATATGGACCAACCACTCGGGTATGTCTCTAACTTACATCCTGATTATGTCTGCAAACTTAAGAATGCCCTTTATATGGCCTCAAGCAAGCTCCACGAGCATGGTATGGTAAAATTGCTCAGTATATACATTTCAGTGGCTATTGATAAATGGAAATTTAGACTACTTATTAGCGCCTTTTAGCTTTCGTTTTAGTCCAAAGGTGTATAATTATATTTCCGAAAAATGATGAAATATGCTTACCTGCAGAAGTATTGGAAAATAAGCCACTACGATGAAATCCAACTCAACTCAAGGAGGAGTGATCTGAACAAGGACAAAAATCAGGCACTGAAGCTCAAGTGCGGACCGCAGATTTTTATTTGCGGTCGCAGAATATGAAGGAAAATCAACAGAGCCCCAACGCAAAGTGCGGACCACATAATTATTGTGCGGCCGTAGAAGCTACGTAAGAGCCAAAGTTCAGATAGTTTCATTTCAAGTTTAAGAAGAAATGCAGACCGCACAATAATTGTGCAGCCGCAGAAACAACTATGCGACTGCACTCAAGAAATGTGCGGTCTGTAGAAGATCCCAGTGCGGCCGCACCCAAAATTGTGCGGACCGCAGAACATGAGAGATGCGGCCGCAATACAGAATTGTGCGGCCGTAGAGTCAACTCCTGTCAAGATCTGAAGAGAAGTGCGGACCGCACATATAATTGTGCAACCGCAGAACCTCCGAAAGGGCAATTTTGTCCGAAAATTCTAGCTTTGTATAAATAGACTACTTTCACGAAATTAGGTCAAGTTTTGAAGATTGAAAGTCCTGTAACCATTTTTATTTGCATGTTTAAGCAACTTTAGCTTACTTTGGTGATTTAACATTGGATTTTTATCTTTTAATCTTGCAATATGAGTTTTATCATCTTTTCTTCTTTATTTTCTTCTATACCCATTATGAGTAGCTAGATTTCTAACTAGGGTTATGACCCAACCCTAGTGTGTAAACCTAATGGGTATTTGATTTATTGCTTGTTTATGGTTGTGTGTTGATTATCTAGCCTTGTTCTTGCTTTTACTTAAAGATTTAATGGTTGCAAAAATTACCTCATGCCTAAATGACTTGGTCTCTTCTTCAGAAAGAGAGACTTAGTCTAGGAAAACTTGGCTAATAAGAATTTGGGATAAAATCAAGAGATTGATAGTCCCAATTAAAGGGTTGAACTTAGAGATAGTAAAACCCGACTTGAGCATTTTATCAACTGTTTTGTTCAATACCCATTTGGACTTGAGAAAGCCAAATTGGGCAAAATCACTCTTACCGAGAGGTATTGAGTAGGTATTTGAGTGTTGATTGTTATAATACACCCAGACCAACAAAACAAGCTTTAAAGTTTACAACCCGTTAGGCAAACACCTAGGTGAAGGTCATAGCCCTAGGCCTTTTATATATTTGAAAACCATCCAAAAACAATATTCTCTAGTTTTATATCTTTAGAATTGTAATCCTTAATGTACTTTTAGAAGTAAAAACAAAACCATATTTGTGGAAGTGCAACCAAGATAATTCACGTTCTTTATCCAAATATAAACCACTAATCCCATCTCAGCTCCCTGTGGATTCGATCCCGACTCCTTGTTGGGTATTATTATTGCAATCGACCGTTTCACAACCCCGAATAGAGGTGTGACTTAGACGGGATCAATTTTTGGCGCCGTTGCCGTGGAGCTAAAAACGAATTTAGCTATATATTTGATTTTGTGTGTGAATTATCTTCTTTTCCTTCCGTGTTACTAATCTTTTTGGGTGAAACAATGGCTCTCAACAATAATGATCCTCTCGGAAACATGCCTTTGGGGGATGTGGACGTGGAAGATGACCAAGTTGAAGAGGTTCCTCTTGAACCTCAAGCGAATAGACGAGGTTGACCACCTCAAGACAACGTTCCCATTCTACTCCCACCTCCACCAAGAGCGGCTCCACACCGGGCGTTGCCGAATGAAGGGTATGCAAGTGCTATAGTCCTGCCCCGCATTAGGGCGGGCAACTATCAAATCACAAATGTTATGCTCACATTGCTAGAGAAAAGGGGATTCTTCACCGGGGCTCCGAATCAAAATGCGTACAAACACTTGAAAGGGTTTGTGGACACTTGCTAAGGGAGTAAACAGACAAATATCTCCGATGATGCTTTAAGGCTGAGGCTATTTCCTTTCTCTCTACGGGGGAAAGCCTTGGATTGGTTAGGAAGTTTGCTAAACCATTCCATTTGTCACGACCCAAAATCCCAACATGTCGTGATGGCGCCTATCTCGTTACTAGGCAAGTCGATAATATCAATAAACCACAATTTCTTTTAAGTTTGAGAATTTTAATAATTAAATACAATACAAAATCCCACAAATACTGATATGAACGCTCCCCAAAAATTGGTGTCATTGAGTACATGAGCATCTAATATGAATACAAGTCTGGAAAAATACAGTCTATTATAGTTTAAGACCAAAATATGGTAAACAATGAGATAAGGAAGGAGAGACAAGCTCTGCGAAACACGGCAGCTACCTATAAATCTCTGAAAGATCAACTGTACGAGAGAATCAACACCCGCTATGTCCAGAAGCACCTGGATCTGCACACGAAGTGCAGGGTGTAGTACGAGTACAACCAACTCAGCAAGTAACAATAATAACTAAGGAACTGAAGATAGTGACGAGCTACACAGTTATAGTTCACTTACAGTAATTCCAACAAAGAATAAACATGCTTTCAAGTCCGGCAGTTTAAGTCAAATCAATTTTATACAGTTCATGTTCATGTAATCCGGATATAGAATTTTTCAGAGAATTTCACAACAATGACAGATAGAAACTAAATGCAACAACAAATGAAAAGCAAGTACAGCCTCTCAGGCAACAGTCACTCAACTCGTCACAACAGCTCAACCACTTGGCTCTCAGCCCTCACACTCAATGGGTACCTGCGCTCACTGGAGGTGTACAGACTCCGGAGGTGCTCCTATAGCCCAAGCGCCATAATCTGCACAGACAACTCACGTGATGCACGGACAACTCACATTCTATAATATCCTGCACGAACAACTCACGTGCCATATATCCTTACCTCACCGACAGGACCTCGGCCTTACTCAGTCCTCAACCTCTCTAGTCTCTCGGGCTCTCGGAAATCACAAAGATCAGCCCAAACAAAGATAACATAGTAAATCAACAAATATCAAGAAAGACTAAGGTATGATGCACAAGTAAAATTATGACTGAGTACAAGACAACAATTAGCAAATAATTCAACAAGTACGTGACCTCTGTGGGTCCCAACAGTACTATCACATAGCCTAAGCATGATTTTTAACATGATTAACATTCAAATTTCTTCAACACAAAGAGAGCTTATAGCTAACAACAAGTTATTCAACTTTATAATTTCACGGGACAGACCAAGTCACAATCCCTTCGGTGCACGCCCACACGCCCGTCACCTAGCATGTGCGTCACCTCCAAAATAATCACATGACACAAAAATCTGGGGGTTCATATACTCAGGACCAGATTTATAACTGTTACTTACCTCAAAACGTGAAATTCTTTACTCTGCTATGCCTTTACCTCGCAAATCGGCCTCTAAATGCCTCGAATCTAGTCACAAATAATTTGTTTCAGTTAATAAAATTTATTAAAATTAATTCCATAAGAAAATACTAATTTTTCATAAAAATCCAAAATTTAGCTCAAAATTTGCCTGTGGGGCCCACATCTCGGAACCCGACAAAAGTTATAAAATACGAAAGCCCATTCAACCACGAGTCTACCCATACCAATTTTACCAAAATCCGACCTCAACTCGACCCTCAAATCTACAAATCTTATTTCCAAATTTCTAAGTTCAAATCTCCGATTTACACCTCAAATTTTGCACACAAGTCATAAATGACATAACAGACCTATTAAAATTTTCAGAATTGGATTTTGACCCCGATATCAAAAAGTCAACCCCCTGGTCAAACTTTCCAAAAATTCAACTTTCAGCATTTCAAGCCTAATTCCTCTACGGACCTCCAAAAAAAAAATTTCGGACACGCTCCTAAGTCTAAAATCACCATACGGAGCTATTGGAATCTTAAAAATTTTAAATCCGAGGTCGTTTACACCTAAGTACACATCCCGTCAACTTTTCTAACTTAAATTTTCAAATTATGAGACTATGTATCTCATTTCACTCTGAATTCCTTCCGGACCCGAACCAACTAACCCGATAAGTCATAAATAAATTGTAAGGCATAAATTGAGAAGTAATGGGGAAATGGGGTTATAATACTCAAAACGACAGGCCGGGTCGTTACATTCTCCCCCTCTTAAACAAACGTTCGTCCTCGAACGGGTTTAGAATAATATTGGAGTCTCAAATAGGTGTGGATATTTGCTCCGCATCTCCTGCTCAATCTCCCAAGTAGCTTTTCCGACTGGCTGGCCTCTCCATTGTACCTTCACTGATGCTATGTTCTTTGACCTCAGCTTTCGAACCTGCCGGTCTAAAATAGCCACCGGCTCCACATCATAAGTTAAATTACCGTCCGGTTGTACTGTACTTAAATCCAGAATATGAGATGGATCCTCGACATACTTTCGGAGCATGGATACATGGAACACTGGATGAACACCTGATATATTAGGTGGCAAGGCAAGTTCATAAGTCACCTCTCCAATTTTCTTAAGTATCTCAAAATGCCCAATATACCGAGGGCTCAACTTGCCCTTCTTTCCGAACCTCAACACACCCTTCATGGGTGAAATCTTGAGCAGAACCTTCTCCCCAACCATGTAAGTAACATCACGGACCTTCCTGTCGGCATAACTCTTCTGTCTAGACTGCGTCGTGCGAAGCCATTCCTGAATCACTTTGACCTTCTCTAAAGCATCCTGAAACAAGTCAGTACCCAATATTCTAGCCTTACCCGGGTCAAACCAACCCACCGGAGAACGGCATCGTCTCACATACAAAGCCTCATACAGAGCCATCTGAATACTCGACTGGTAGCTGTTGTTGTAAGTAAACTCCGCGAGTGGCAGAAATTGATCCCAAGAACCCCCAAAATCAATGACACAAGTGCGTAGCATATCCTCTAATATCTAAATAGTGCGCTTGGACTGTCCGTCCATTTGAGTGTGAAATGTTGTACTCAACTGAACCTGGGTTCCCAATTCTCGCTGCACTGCTTTCCAAAACTGTGATGTAAACTACGTGCCCCGTTCTGAAATGATGGACACTGAAACACCATGTAGGCGAACAATCTCGCGAATATAAATCCCAGCCAACCGCTCCGGAGAATAATTAGTACCAACTGGAATAAAATGCGTAGATTTGGTCAACCGATCTACTATCACCCAAACAACATCAAACCTTTTCAAAGCCCGTGGAAGCCCAACTACTAAGTCCATGGTAATACGCTCCCATTTGCACTCCGGAATTTCAAGTCTCTATAGTAATTAGCCCGGTTTCTGATGCTCGTACTTTACCTGTTGACAATTTAAACACCGAGCTACAAATCCAACTATGTCTTTTTTCATTCGCCTCCACCAATAGTGCTGCCTCAAATCCTAATACATCTTCGCGGTACCTGGATGAATAGAGTACCGCGAACTTTGAGCTTCTTGGAGAATCAGCTCACGCAAACCATCTACATTAGGCACACATAGTCTGCCATGTATCTGTAATACACCGTCATCTCCAATAGTGACTTCCTTGGCATCACCGTGCTGAACTGTGTCCTTAAGGAGAAGAAGATGTGGATCATCATACTGGCGCTCTCTGATGCGATCATATAAAGAAGACCGAGAAACCACACAAGCCAAAATTTGATTCGGCTCGGAAACATCCAATCTAGCAAACTGGTTGGCCAAGGCCTGAACATCCAATGCTAAAGGCCTCTCTACTACCGGTAAGTATGCTAAGCTACCCAGACTCTCCGCCTTATGACTCAAGGCATCGACCACTACATTGGCCTTTCCGGGATGACAGAGAATGGTGATATCATAATCCTTAAGCAACTCTAACCACCTTCGCTGCCACAAATTAAGATCCTTCTGTTTAAAAAAATATTGTAGACTCCGATGATCGGTATATACCTCACACTGGACACCGTACAAGTAATGCCGCCAAATTTTTAAGGCATGAATAATAGTTGCTAACTCAAAATCGTGGACTGGATAATTCTTCTCATGTACCTTTAACCGCCTAGATGCATAGGCAATCACCCTACCATTTTGCATCAACACTGCGCCAAGACCAATACGCGACGTGTCACAATACACAGTATAAGACTCTGAACCTGTAGGCAACACCAATATAGGAGCTGTAGTCAAAGCTGTTTTGAGCTTCTAAAAGCTCTCTTCACACTCATTCGGCCACCTGAACGAAGCACCTTTCTGGGTTAATTCGGTCATAGGCGATGCAATAGACGAGAAACCCTCCACGAAGCGACGATAATAGCCGGCCAAGCTGAGAAAACTCCGAATCTCAATAACTGAAGATGGCCTGGGCTAATTCTGAACTGCCTCTATTTTCTTCAAATCCACCTTAATTCCTTCACTGGACACTATATGTCCCAAGAATACCACCGAACTAAGCCAGAACTCACACTTAGAGAATTTGGCATAAAGTCTCTCCTCTCTCAGCCTCTGTAATACAATACCCAAGTGTTGTGCATGCTCCTCCTGGCTACGTGAGTATGCCAGAATATCATTAATAAATACTATGACAAATAAATCAAGATATGGCTGGAATACACTATTCATCAAATGCATAAATGATGTTGGGGCATTGGTTAGCCCAAAATACATCACAAGAAATTCGTAGTGGCCATAACGAGTTCTGAATATCGTCTTTAGAATATCCGAATCCCGAATTTTCAACCGGTGATACCTCGATCTCAAATCAATTTTGTAGAACACCCTCGCTCCCTGAAGCTAGTCAAATAAGTCATCAATACGCGGCAAAGGATATTTATTCTTGATTGTAACTTTGTTCAACTGCCGATAATCAATGCACATCCGTATAGTACCATCTTTATTCTTCACAAACAGAACCGGTGCACCCCAAGGTGACACACTAGGCCTAATAAACCCCTTTTCAAGGAGTTCCTGAAGTTGCTCTTTCAATTCTTTTATCTCAGCTGGTGCTATACGATACGGAGGAATAGAAATGGGCTGAGTGCCCTGCAACAAGTCAATATCGAAATCAATATCCCTGTCGGATGGCATACCCGGCAGGTCTGCAGGAAATATATTCGGAAAGTCTCGCATGACCGGTACAAAATAAATAATAGGAGTATTTGCATCAACATCTCCCACAAAGGCCAAATATGACAAACATCCCTTTCCAACCATACGTTGGGCCTTCAAATAAGAAATTACCCTGCTAGGAACAAAATCTAGAGAACCTCTCCATTCAACCTTTGGCAACCCCGGCATCGTCAACGTCACGATTTTTGCGTGACAGTTCAAAATAGCATGACATGGAGACAACCAATCCATACCCAAGATTACATCGAAATAAACCATACCAAGTAATAAGAGATCAACTCTAGTCTCCAGTTCCCCAATAGTTACCACACACGACCGATACACATGGTCCACAGTAATAATATCGCCCACCGGTGTAGACACACAAACAGGTGAAACTAAGGACTCATAGGTCATGTCTAGATAATGAACAAAATATGATGATATATATGATTAAGTGGATTCAGGGTCAAATAATGTAGAAGTTTCCCTATGGCACACTGAAACACTACATATGAAGCAACAGCATCTGGCCTGGCCGGAAAAG
Source organism: Nicotiana tabacum (assembly GCF_000715075.1). Lineage (NCBI taxonomy): Eukaryota > Viridiplantae > Streptophyta > Magnoliopsida > Solanales > Solanaceae > Nicotiana > Nicotiana tabacum. Next base: position 65,176,055 of record NC_134098.1, read on the forward strand.
CATAGAATCGGGCATGACTGCCACCTGATCGGTCTCCCCCTCTTGGGTGACCCCTAGCTGCCTGACCCCCACCCCGAGCTTGCTAGGCGGGTGGTGTAACTGCTGGTGCTGGTGCCATTGGTCGAGAACTCTACTGTGGAACCCCACTCAACAACCTAGGACAATCTCTCTTGAAATGACCCAATTCTCAGCACTCGAAACAACCCCTCTTCTGACGGAACTCCTACTCCTGATAACCCAAAGAATTACCTGTAGAAGCATGAGCAGACGAGGCATGATGAGAACTCTGTGCTGGTAGTGCACTGAATGAAAACTGGCCTGAGTGAGAACTGTAAGAACTGTGGCTAGCTGATGTACCACGATGAGCTGGACGTCTCGTCTGAGCATGTCTGTAAAAAAGACCCCTACCATGGTAAAACTGACCCCCTGAAGGAACACTGATAAAATCACCCGAACCACGAGACCTCTTAGCCTCCCTCTCAACCCGTTCCTGACTGCGAACCATCTCAATCTAACGAACAATGTCGACCACCTCGTCGAAAGTAGCACCAGACACTCTCTCTCTAGTCATGAGTAATCGCAGCTGAAAAGTGAGGCCATCTATGAACCTACTGATCCTTTCCCTGTCTATGGGAATCAACCAGATAGCATAATGGGCCAATTCTGAAAATCTCATCATATACTGTATCACGGGCATATCGCCCTGACGAAGCTGCTCGAACTGCCTGCGCAGCTCCTCTCTGCGGGACAGAGGCACGAACTTCTCCAGGAATAGATCGGAGAACTGCTGCCAGGTAAGGGGTGCTGCACGGACTGGCCTAAACCTCTCGTAAGCCTCCCACCATCTGAAGGCAGCCCCAGAAAACTAAAAAGTAGTGAACGGGACCCTACTAGTCTCTAGAATACCCGTTGTCCGAAGCATCCGTTGATACTTATCCAGAAAACCCTGAGCATCCTCTGACTCAGCACTACTAAATGGTGGAGGTCTAAGCCTCTCAAATCTCTCAAGTCTCCTCTGCTCATCGTCTGCCATAACAGGAACTACCGGGGCCTGAGCAGCTGCAACCGGCTGGGATGGTGGTGCCCCCGGTATATGAAGTCCATGTACTACCTGGTCTGGAGTATGGGCAACAGGGGTATGAGTACCTTCCCCAACCTAAGAAGTGGCAGGTGCGGCCTGAGCCGAAACCACCTGAGTAAGACCAGTGCAAACTGTCAATATATGGGCCAAAGTCTCCTGAAGGCCTGGAATCTCAATAGGCACAGTTGGTGCCTGAGCTGGTTATATCAGCTCAACTATATCTAGAATATGCTCCTAACCTGGAGCAACTGGTGGTACTACAGGTGCGGGTCCAACTGTGGTACGAGCTATACCTCGACCTCTACCTCGGCCCCGGCCTCTACCACGGCCCCGGCCTCTCGCGGCCCTAACTGGTGGCACTGGTGGCTGACCGTCCGATCCGATAGTACGTGTTCTCACCATCTGCGAGAGAATAGAATAACAGAAATTTAGTTTCCGGAATCAACAATTTCGCACGATAGAATACAAGAAAGTGATATTTTCCTAAGGGTTCTGCAGCCTCTCGAAGATAAGTACAGACGTCTCCATACCGATCCGTAAGACTCTACTAAACATGCTCATGACTCGTGAGACCTATGTAACCTAGGCTCTAATACCAACTTATAATGACCCAAAATTCCAACCTGTCGTGATAGCGCCTATCTCGTTACTAGGCAAGCCGATAATATCAATAAACCACAAAATCCCACAAATACTGATACGAACGCTCCCCAAAACCTGGTGTCACTAAGTACATGAGAATCTAATATGAATACAAGTCTGGAAAAATACGGTCTATAATAGTTTAAGACCAAAATGCGGTAAACAAGGAAATAGGGAAGGAGAGACAAGGTCTACGAAATACGGCAGCTACCTCTAAATCTCCGAAAGATCAACTGTACGAGAGAATCAACACCCGCTATGTCCAGAAGCACCTGGATTTGCACACGAAGTGCAGGGTGTAGTACGAGTACAACCAACTCAGCAAGTAACAATAATAACTAAGGAACTGAAGATAGTGACGAGCTACACAGTTATAGTTCACTTACAGTAATTCCAGCAAAGAATAGACATACTTTCAAATCCAGCAGTTTAAGTCAAATCAATTTTATACAGTTCATGTTCATGTAATCCGGATATAGAATCTTTCAGAGAATTTCACAACAATGACAGATAGCAACTAAATACAACAACAAATAAAAAGTAAGTACAACCTCTCAGGCAACAGTCACTCAACTCGTCACAATAACTCAACCACTTGGCTCTCAGCCCTCACACTCAATGGGTACCCACGCTCACTGGGGGTGTACAGACTCCAGAGGTGCTCCTACAGCCCAAGCGCCATAATTCGCACGGATAATTCACGTGCTGCGTGGACAACTCACGTGCTATAATATCCTGCACGGACAACTCACGTGCCATATATCCTTACCTCACCGATAGGCCCTCGGCCTTACTTAACCCTCAACCTCTCTAGTCTCTCGGGCTCTTGGAAATCACAAAGATCAGTCCAAACAAATATAACACAGTAAATCAACAAATATCAAGAAAGACTAAGGTATGATGTACAAGTAAAATCATGATTGAGTACAATACAGCAATTAGCAAATAATTCAACAAGTACGCGGCCTCTGTGGGTCCTAATAGTACTATCACATAGCCTATGCATAATTTTTAGCATGATTAACATTCAAATTTCTTCAACACAAAGAGAGCTTATAGCTAACAACAAGTTATTCAACTTTACAGTTTCACGGGACAGACCAAGTCACAATTCCTTCGGTTTACGCCCACACCCCCGTCACCTAGCATGTGCGTCACCTCCAAAATAATCACATGACACAAAAATCTGGGGTTTCATATCCTCATGACCATATTTATAACTATTATTTACCTCAAAACGTGAAATGCTTTACTATGCTATGCCTTTGAATGCCTCGAATCTAGTCACAAATAATTCATTTCAGTCAATAAAATTTATTTGAATTAATTCCATAAGAAAATACTAATTTTCCATAAAAATCCAAAATTTAGCTCAAAAATCGCCTGTGGGGCCCACGTCTCGGAACCTGACAAAAGTTATAAAATCTGAAAGCCCATTCAACCACGAGTCTACCCATACCAATTTTACCAAAATCCGACCTCAACTCGACCCTCAAATCTACAAATCTTATTTCCAAATTTCTAAATTCAAATCTCCTATTTACACATCAAATTTTGCACACAAGTCATAAATGACATAACAGACCTATTAAAATTTTCAGAATCGGATTTCGACCCCGATATCAAAAAGTCAAACTCCGGTCAAACTTCTCAAAAATTTAACTTTCGGCATTTCAAGTCTAATTCCTCTACGGACCTCCAAACAATTTTTCGGGCATGCTCCTAAGTCCAAAATCACCATACAGAGCTATTGGAATCATACAAATTTAGTTCCGAGGTCGTTTACACCTAAGTCCACATTAGGTCAACTTTTCTAACTTAAATTTTTAAATTATGAGACTAAGTATCTCATTTCACTCTGAATTCCTTTCGGACCCGAACCAACTAACCCGATAAGTCATAAATCAATTGTAAGGCATAAATTGAGTAGTAAATTGGGGAACGGGTTTCTCCGGTGCAATGTGTCCCAAAGAAAGGGGGAATGACGGTGATTACCAATGACAAGAACAAGTTGATTCCTACAAGAATGGTGACCGGGTGGAGAGTGTGTATGGACTATCGCAAGCTCAACAAAGTCTCAAGGAAGGATCATTTCCCACTTCCCTTCCTAGATCAAATGCTTGATAGATTGGTCGGTCATGCTTTCTATTATTTCCTTGACGGGTATTCCGACTACAATCAAATTCTTATTGCTCTGGAGGATCAAGAGAAGACTACTTTCACATTTCCTTCTGGTACTTTCGCATTCTCGCGGATGCCATTTGGGTTATGCAATGTACCAGCGGCTTTTCAAAGGTGTATGATGGCTATCTTCACGGACATGGTGGAGGATTTCCTTGAAGTCTTCATGGATGACTTTTTGGTAGTCGGGAATTCTTTTGATGATTGCTTGAAAAATTTGGATAAGGTCTTGGCAAGATGTGAAGAGACGAACATGGTGTTGAATTGGGAGAAATGTCATTTCATGGTTGAGGAAGGCATTGTCCTTGGCCACAAAATTTCAAAGAATGGCATTGAGGTCGACAAGGCGAAAATAGAGGTGATTTCTAAACTTCCACCTCCAACATATGTGAAGGGAGTGAGGAGTTTCTTGGGCCATGAGGGGTTCTACCGGCGTTTCATCACGGATTTTTCCAAAGTGGTGAACCCCTTGTGTAAACTTTTGGAGAAAGATGCCAAATTCCATTTCAATGAGGATTGCATGAAGGCATTTGAATTGCTCAAGTTCAAATTGACAACAACTCCTATTATCACCGCCCCGAATTGGAGCTTGCCTTTTGAGCTCATGTGTGACGCTAGTGATGTGGCAGTCGGAGCAGTTTTGGGGCAACGTGTCAACAAGATATTTCATCCGATCTACTATGCTAGTAAGACCATGAATTATGCCCAAGTCAATTACACTGTGACCAAAAAAGAGCTCCTTGATATTGTTTTTGCTATGGAGAAGTTCTTCCCGTACTTGATGGGTACAAAGGTGATTGTCCACACGGATCATGCGGAACTTCGGTACCTTATGAGCAAGAAAGATTCAAAGGCTCGGTTAATAAGATGGGTGCTTTTATTGCAAGAGTTCGATCTAGATATCCAAGACCGCAAAGGCAGTGAAAACTAAGTGGCGGACCACGTATCTCGCTTGGAGAATGAGGGGAGGCCACATGGCGGCCTTGAAATCAATGACTCATTCCCTGACGAGCAACTTCTAGCCATTTCAATGACCGAGATGCCATGGTTTGCTGATTTAGCAAATTATCTTGTGAGTGGTATTGTAATGGATGAGTTCTCTCCAAACCAAAGGAAGAAGCTCAAACGATATTGCCTAAACTATTATTGGGATGAACCGTACCTCTTTCAGATTTATACCGATGGCATGATTAGAAGATGTGTTCCGGAGGAGGAACAAGTTGAAATTCTTGGGGCTTATCATTCTTCACCCTACGGTGGTCACCATGGGGGAGCAAAGACGTCAGCCAAAGTGTTGAGTTGTAAATTCTATTGGCCTACTCTCTACACGGACGCCGATGATCTAGTCAAGCATTATGATGAATGCCAAAGGGCCGGTGGGATTTCAAAGAAGAATGAGATGCCCCTCACCACCATCTTGGAAATTGATATTTTTGATGAGTGGGGTATTGATTTCATGGGACCGTTTGTAAGCTCTTGTGGGAACACCTAAATTTTGGTAGTTGTGGATTATGTGTCAAAATGGGTTGAGGCCGTTGCTCTACCCAACAACGAAGCTAGAAGTGTGGTGGCATTTTTTAAAAAGAACATCTTCACAAGGTTTGGTACTCTGCGGGCCATTATAAGCGATGGGGGGGGGGGGTCGCATTTTTGTAACAAAGCTTTTGATACCTTGCTTAGAAAGTATGGTGTCACTCATAAAGTCACGACCCCTATCACCCTCAAGCAAGCAGACAAGTGGAAGTCTCCAACCGGGAGATCAAGAGTATTTTGTCAAAAACAGTGAATGCCAACCGGACGGATTGGTCAAAGAAACTTGATGATACTTTGAGGGCTTATAGGACGGCTTACAAAACACCGATTGAGATGTCTCCATACCGGTTAGTATTTGGGAAAGCTTGTCGCCTTCTAGTGGAACTTGAGCACAAGGCCATGTGGGCTTTGAAGAAGCTAAATCTTGAGTGGGATGTCGCCTCCAACTTAAGCATGGCACAATTGAATGAGCTAGATGAATTTCGGTACCATGCATATACAAGTTCATCCTTATACAAGGAGAAGATGAAGAACCTCCCTGACAAGTACATTCGGAACAAGGAGTTTAAAGAAGGTGATCTTGTGTTATTGTTCAATTCTCTGTTACAGATGTTTACGGGATAGTTGAAGTTGAAATGGAGGGGCCCGTTTAAAGTTATGAGTGTGACACCCTTTGGTGCATTGGACTTGAAGAATAAAAATGATGAAGTGTTTAGAGTCAATGGTCACTGGGTGAAGCACTATCTGGGAAACGTTGGTGATGGCCACGTAGAGGCAGTGATTCATTTCAAGTGATTGATGGTAATTTGCATCATGCCGCGACGTTAAATCAGGCGCTTCTTGGGAGGCAACCCATGTTTCTTTTTCTTTTCCTTTTTCTTCTTCTTTATATAGGTCTTGTTTTGTGCTAACTGATTTTGAAGTGTGTTGCAGGAAAGAGTGTGCTTTGCAGGAACTGTGCTCAGGAAAAGTGGCCAAGTGTGAAAAAACTGCGAACCGCACAATTTTGAAGGCCACAGCAGAAAGGGATCTACAGCGCACAATTCTTGTTGCGGACGCACAACTAGAGATCAAAAATTGCAAACTCTCTAAAGTTGTGCTTGTCAGAGAAATGGCCAAAGTACGGCCGCACAAGGAAATGTGCGGTCCGCACAAAATTCTGCGGCCGCACTCAAAAATGTGCGGACTGCAGATCATCAAACGAGTAATGTGTAACAGGTAAAGGAGTGCGGACCACACACAAAATTGTGCGGCCACACTCATCTCTTGAACTCTTGCCCTAACCGGTCAAGTATAAATAGTAGCCTTCTAAATACTGTTGAGACTTTACGAACTCTGAACAATTAGCACAAAGGCAAACACAGTGCACTCAACTGATTCACGCATCTAATACTCATTTCATCATCTTTGATTCTTCCTTAGCATCACTACATTACTGGGATGTTCAATTCATCTTTAAAATTTTCAATTTTCTTAATTTTGTTCATAATTAGTTTAGTTATTTTTAGGCCTAATGTCAAATTCATCATCATGTGAGCTTAAATTTGTGTGGGTAAATTCCTATTTGCTAATTGGGGGATGGGTAAACTATGTATCATGTCTAAATTGCTACTACCATATCTAAATTGTGCGTGAATTAGAAATCCTAAGAATTTGCCTGATGAATTTTTGAATTATGCGGTCGCACAAGGAATTGTGCGGTCCGCAAATCAGTAGATATGTTGATATGTATTGCAGACAATGGTTAGATCACGGGGACGAGGTGATACATCCAAGGGGAGGGGTGAACCTTCCAGAGGCAGAGGCAAAAGCACCTTACCCCTCGCCCTCCAAAAAGTGATCAGTAAGAAGGCAACAATAGGCCGAGTTAGACAGCCGGAGCCCTCCGAATTAAGTTTATATGCCAGGTCTAGGGAAGCATCGGAGGGCGATTCAGTGCAAAGGGAGACTACTGTGCAATCACAACCACAGCTTCCCCATGATAGATACCAACTGAGAGATGAGCCTACCTCTTCTGAGAGTACTTCTGAGGGGTCGGAAGGGAACAGTCAGGTTTTGGAGCCTTTATCTACTCATTCCCCCGCCGCACCAGTCACAGTTGATGATGATGATGATATTCCGGATGACGGTCGAGGGGGTGATATCATAGTTGCTGGCCTCGAGATGTCGAAGAAGAAGGAAGTTTGGGAAGATAGGTTTGTGAGCCTGACTGCATTCAACAGGTTCCGAGAGTGGTGGCCTCAGAGATCGCTCACACTTGAGCATCAGTTTCTGTTGAAAGACTTGGATAGGTACAATCCAAATGTGGCAAAATAGTTTCGGGAGAGAAAAGGGTGGACACAGTTTACTCAAAGTGTAGTAGATGCCAAAGAGCACTTGGTCCGGGAATTTTATGTCAATGTGGCACACATCAAGAAGGGGACCAAAGTGACGAAAGTGAGGAACTTAAAAGTGAGGTTTGACCAAACCACCCTGAACGCATACCTAAGGTTGGAGGATGTGGAGCCAGTGTAATACTTGGAAAAGCTGTCCATGGGCGATGCAGCTCGCCCGTGGCTAGCTGAGCTTCTGGCAGCTCCGGGATCACCACCACCATGGATCATAGCAGGGGTTCCCATTCAGCGGAACACTCTCAACTTTGAAGCAAAAGGGTGGCAAACATTTGTGTGCAGTCGCATAGATCTAAGCCGGAATGAAAACAATCTCCTAATCCCTCGGGCAGTCCTAGTTGCTTCCATCATGGTCGGGTACCCAATCAATGTGGGTGCCATCGTGTCGGCCAACATGTCTCTGGTTGTCAGGCAGGGTGAAAGCTCCTATCCATATCCCAACACTATCACGGAGTATCTCACGGATGCGGGGGTGGAGCCTAAGAGCTTTGATACGAAGATTAGGGCTTAGCATCCCTTCTCCTGGTACTCTCTGAAGGACCCAAGGAATCCGAAGAACAAGGGTAAGTCGACTACTATCGTAGACTAATCTGATGAGTCATCGGTGGTAGTTGCAGATTCAGCTGCCATGCCTTCTATAGTAGCCATGCCTTCCACAGCAGCCGGGCCTTCCACCGATACAGCCTCCATACCTCCACCTCCATCTTCAGGGCCATCAGTATCAGTGTCTTCCTCCTATACTTATCCACTCTTTGCGCTGCGAGTCTCCCAGACACTGGCGAGTCTCAACAACTGGATGCAGACAGCTACTGCAAAGTTGTTTGACCTATCCAGTGTTGTTGCAGTTCAGACTTCTACCCCAGCACCCCAGATTCCTCCATCAGTGGAGGAAACTTTGAAGAAAATATTGGAGAATCAGAAGACCATCATGGACACCTTGGTGGCACATGGGGGAGCAATTGAGGAGCTTGGGAAGCAGGTGAAGAAGATGAGGAAATCTCAGGCTTTGAGGAAATCAGTTGACAGGTTAAGACGAGAGGTGACCAAGATAGCAGCCGTTGGAGACCTTCCATTTGACTTACTGATGGAGAAAGCTCCAGCAATACCAGTAGACCTATCAGCACCATCAGCACCAGCGGCACCAGTTGGCTAGTCTGAGGAGCCAGACCTCGCTGCCAACACTACTGAGGCGCTGCTACAGATGTTCACCAACCCAGCTACTCTCCGAGCAGAGGATGATGAGATTCAGTTGGAGGAGCCTGAGATAGGTGATGCTACTATGGACACGGAGACCACATAGGGAGTCCTCTCTACTCTTTCCCTTCCTTGTTTTTATTTTGTTAAGCATTGAGGACAATGTTTATTTTTATTCAGGGGGTGGAGTCTATTTTGATTTGACATTTGACATTGGCCTGTAATAACTGATAACATTCTCTTTTTATTTTTACTTTCATTATGTACATATTCTTCTCTCTCTATTGATGTATATATTCTCTTTACCTTTCTCAGTTTGTATATTCATTTATGCTTTCAGCAATTTACTTCATAGCTTCTTTACTTTGTTTTATCAGTAGTCAATGTTTATCAGTAGTCAATGTTTAGTCTAATAGCTTCTTATTTACTTTAATAGCTTCTTTTTAATTTAGTAGTTTCTTTTCATTTTTAAGTGATCAATAAACCTTTGGTTTTCTTAATGCCACGATTCTTTCCAAAGGTGATTTTTGTGTGAACCGGGTGACTCTTCCCAACGATGGATGGCGTGACAACCTTCGTAAGGGATTGAGTCCGTTTTTGATATTTAGGTAATAACAGTAGTAATAATGAATAAGAGGACCTAATTGGGTCGAACTAGAAGAGTCAAGCATGCTTCACTTGGTACCAACACACTTAACTACATGCTTATGATTAAAAACAAACTCTTGGAAAGAAATAGCTCTAGTTAGTGGCTTTTTGACTCTTGTATTGACTTAAGCAATCATAGAGTGGTTTAGTTGAACCATTAGTGATTTTCAATCTCGAATATGGTTGTTGTGGTCCCTCGACTCTATCCTCTTGAACAATCCAGCTATGTGAGAGGTGAGATGTTTTGTTGCAAGTCCAAGTACCCATGCGAATGGTCTAGAACTTGCCCCGAATGTGTTTCTAGGCGAAATTCTACGTTTTGCTTGGCTTGGGAAGTGATTGTAGGCTCTCTTTGACCCGTTTTGAAATTTTCCATGGCCAACCAATGCTGTTATCCCTAGTTAACCCTTTTGAACCTAAAACCTTTCTCATTTGATAAATATGTTACAAGCCTTTACCCGTTTCGTAGTGATCCTCTCTTGGCACCCGAGCTTTCCTTAACACTCTTGAGAAACAATTGGCTAAAATATAATTTTGGGGGAGAGACAAGAAATTTGAAAGTGGTATCAAGGTACAAAAATAGAAAATAAATGAAGAAAAGAAAAGGCAAAGGAATAAGTTGAAGAGTTGAAGGGATTCAAAGAAAAGCAAAAATGCAAAGCATGGAGAAAACAAAGAAGGAGAAAACGAATATCATGACCAAGAAATACTGATGTTAGGTCTCTCTAGTTCACCTAAGGAAAAAGAAAATGACTCAAAGAGTCGGCAAAGCATGAGCCAAAAAGAGAAAATGGAGTGCTTAAGGAAAGATGAACACATTCTATTCCAACATTTCCTATCTTAGTCCAAAAGCCTTCATTATATTCCGAAAATGTCCTATGTGATTTCAAGCCGAGTGAACTTACATTAGTGGTGATTTACATAAGGGGCAAGCATATGGTACTTAGAGCCGTACTTGTGACATTCTTTTGAGCGAGATGAGCGAACTTTTCACTAATCCTTAAAGTGAGTGCTACATTCTTAAGTGAGATATGCTAACGGAGAATACAGGAGGAGGAGTTTGGGATTCACAATGACCTACATGAAAGAGAGAACTTCCTTGATGAGTAAAGTCAACTCTTGATGCTCTAGTATCACATTAGAACTATTTGTGCTTAAAACATCAAATCATTGCCTTGTTGATAATTCATAAGTGTTGTGGGTAATTGTTGGTCCCAATTGATGTGTGTTTGATTCACCTTAGATTAGCTGGAATAACTCTTATCTTGTGGAGGTGGGAATTACCTTATTTGCTTGAGGACAAGCAAAAACTTAAGTTTGGGGGAGTTGATAAGTGGGAATTTTGACTACTTATTAGCTCCTTTTAGCTTTCGTTTTAGTCCAAAGGTGTATAATTGTATTCCCGAAAACTGATGAAATATGCTTACCTACAGGAGTATTAGAAAATGAGCTACTAAGATGAAATCCAACTCAAGAAGGAGTGATCTGAACAAGGACAAAAATCAGGCACAGAAGCTCAAGTGCAGACCGCAGATTTTAATCAGCGGCCGCAGAATGTGAAGGAAAATCAACAGAGCCACAGTGCAAAGTGCGGACCGCACAATTATTGTGCGGCCGCAGAAGCTACGTAAGATCCAAAGTTCATAGAGTTTCATTTCAAGTTCAAGAAGAAAAGCGGACCGCACAATAATTGTGCGGCCGCAGAAACAGCTATGCGACCGCACTCAGGAAATGTGCGGTCCGCAGAAGAGCCCAGTGCGGCCGCACCCAGAATTGTGCGGACCGCAGAACATGAGAGATGCGGCCACAATACAGAATTGTTCAGCCGCATAGTCAACTCCTGTCAAGATTTGAAGAGAAATGCAGACCGCACATATAATTGTGCGGCCACAGAACCTCCGAAGGGCAATTTGATCCGAAAATTCCAGCTTTGTATAAATAGACTACTTTCATGAAATTAGGTTAAGTTTGGAAGATTGAAAGTCTTGTAGCCGTTTTTACTTGCCTCTTTAAGAAACTTTAGTTTACTTTGGTGATTTAACATTGGATTTTTATCATTTAATCTTGCAATATGAGTTTTATCATCTTTTCTTCTTTATTTTCTTCTATACCCATTATGAGTAGCTAGGTTTCTAACTAGGGTTATGACCCAACCCTAGTGTGTAAACATAATGGGTGTTTGATTTATTGCTTGTTTATGGTTGGGTGTTGATTATCTAGCCTAGTTCTTACTTTTAGTTGAAGATTTAATGGTTGCAAACATTATCTCATGCCTAATTGACTTGGTCTCTTCTTCGGAAAGAGAGACTTAGTCTAGGAAAACTTGGCTAACAAGAATTTGGGATAAAATCAAGAGATTGATAGCGTGAATACCTAATTTTTGACCACACCCAAATTCTATACTATTTAGTGTAAATATTTCTTTTAGGTCTAATTTTGATATTTTAAACTTTTATTTTACTCTTAATAGGTTTTATTTGAAAAAAGAATTAAAAAAAAATACAAAAATATTCATATATATATATATATATATATATATATGTTTTCTTTTAATTAGAATTGTAATAAGTAAGCTATAGAATTTTCTTAGTATCATTTAAAGTACGTGTAAATATTTAGTTTTCCTATATTATAAAAAATGTTGGTTAATCTTCTTATCTTTATAATTTAATTTATCATTTTAAAATTAAAAAAAAAACAAAAAAAAATCTCTGATTTATTATCTTTTAAATTAAAAAAAAAGAAGAAGCTCATTTGCACGTTTTTAAACTTCCCTCTCTCTCACGTCTCCTATCCACAACTAACCCCCACGATTCCCTCCTCCCATCCCGATTACCCACTCTCTCACGTATTCCCCCCACATATCCATCCCACACCCCAACTTCCTCACATGATAGAGCACACACTTGCACTCTTTATTTGGAAGAACCCAAAAAACAGAGTCCCTGCAAGTAACGGACACGATCACTTTCTCACAGACACTGTCTTACATAGACTCTATAAAATAACCCTTACACACATTATTTAATGAGGAGGAGAAATCTGGAAAAAAAAAGGGTAGTAACCAAGGCAAGATTCAAAAGAACAATTTGGTTGAGTTTTGAAGTTCCGGTTGTGGTTCTCTGTTGAAGTTCCAGTATCGTTTCTACTGTAGCTGAGTTTTGTGTTTTGCTGGATTAATTTTCAAGCAAATTTTCGCCTAAAGGTCTGTTTCTTCAATTAGTTTTAGTTTTTGAATGCTTGGGTTATTTACTCTTCATAACTATGTGTGAATGAAAGTATAATTTTAGTTTATTTTAGTTTAACTGATTCTCTGTCTTCTTTGTGTTAGGATTAAAGTTTCTTTCATGTCTTTCTCGTTGATGTTTATCCTTAATTTAAAACAAAGTATCAGCTATTAAGTTTAGTCATTTCTTTAGTTTAGATCTTTGAAATTTGAGTAGATAACATTTCTCTATATGTATAACTTTAAAGATCTTTTGAATTCACTGTCTTACTTAGTTTAACTAGGAATATAAGTCATAAAATTAATTTGTGTAATACCGTATCCGTGATTTTACTCTTTTATTAGTAAAATAAATCTTTTGATGTATAATGGATAGATATGAAGAGAGTAGGACCATATGAGGTTTAGCTTGGACCTAAAATGAAGGTCCGTTAATCTGATTTTTTCTAATATTGAGTAGGTTTTTTTTTGAATTTAATTATATTTTACTCTTCTAGTTCTTGCTAAGGTAGCCTAGTAATAATCACAAGAGGACATATCATGCATTTTGGGCAAATATTTCTTTCATTAACATTCTGTTTGTGTAGCGTTAAATGTATTTACTTTAAACGTGAATGTTTGAGCTATATTTGTATCTTTACTTGCTGAATTTTCTTTATAGTTAAGTATGAACTTGACGGGGATGTAGATACTTATTGGATTTTTCATCATTATAAGGCCATTAATCACTTAGTTGAATTGGATAATTCAGGCCTCGAAAGTTCAAGTTACCCACGACATTTGGCTGGCAGCAAGTTTTAATTGTTAGGACAAATTATGATATAATTGGTTTTATAAGTGTTGATAACCTGTAAATCCTTATAGTTAAATCACACATTTCCTCCATAATAATATTCATTCCATAATTTCGGATTTACAATAAATCTCAAATTAGTTTAGAAAAAAAAAATAACTCTTAAAATAGCTAGAAGAGCTTTACATGCGTTTAATGTGCTAGAATGCTTTAGGCGCACTCTTAATTAATTGAATCATCATAATTATGTATATGTTCGCGTGACATAATTATGATTCCCAAAATTAAAGGCAAAGTATGCATTCGCGCAACTTTGACAGAACAATCTTAAAAATAATAAAGTGTTATTAATTGTATACACGTACGCGTGACATGATTCATAACACACCAAACAAAATGAATACACGTACGCGTGATTCGTTTCAAGATAATTCCATAATTACAAATAATCAAGAAATTAAAAGCGGTTTAAGATGAAAGTGCACAAAGTTCCCTAGAACATAAAATATCCAGAATTGGTTATGCCAAGTATAATTATTAAAAGCGACCGTGCTAAAATTACAAAATCCGGGAGTGCCTCATACCTTCCCCCGGGTTAACAGAATTCCTTACCCGGTCTTCTGTATTCGCGGACCATAATTCGGAGTCAAAACTTCCTTGATTTGGGATTTAAAAATAAACTGGTGGCTTGGGACACCATAAATTATTCCAAGTGGCGACTCTGATTAAATAAATAATCCTATTTCGAATAATGTTACTTAAATTAGAAAAACTCTCTTCTTCCCTATCCCTAGGGGAAAAGGAGGTGTGACAGCTCTAGCGACTCTGCTGGGGAAAAGAACCTAGAATTTTTGGTTCAGGGTTCAGAATTTGAGCTTGTAATGTGATTTATACTTGCCTTTATTGATTATATGATATTTGTGGGCCTAATGTGCTAATTGTTGCTTATTTACCGCTTTGATACTATTTGAACTGTATTAAATTGTCTTCTTACGCCTCCCTTCTGAGTCTTCTGAATTTATGATGTACACGTGCGCGTGGCCCACTTTTCTGTTAGAAGTCATACCAATTAGAACGAGGCTGGGTCAGTAACTAGGCCGGGTAGACTTTCGTGCTCCCGGTACATTACCCCCACCTCGGCTCGAGCTGTCTGCTTGGGTAAGCCAGGTCTAAAACACTAGCCTTATGATTTAAACCTAGAATAACATAGCCTCATGCCGGATCCCTAGTAGGAACGTTTGTTTGCATCATGTGCATTTGACTTTGGGGACTCAACACAGGGGTTGGGTCCGTCTAGGACAGGTGTACCCGAAATTACAAGACCATCCTGATGCATCTTATGTGCTACTTGTGCATTATGTTTGATTTGGCTTGTGCATGTTGACCGGTTTCTAAAATAAAATAAAAATATAAAAATATTGAGGGAAAACCAGAAAGAAGAAAATATGAGGGAGAAAATTTACCCGATTTTCGAAAAATTCAGTATTTAACCCCCAAAAAAAAAGAAAAAAAAGAAAAAAAATAAAGTGTCATCCTATTCCTGAAATTTCTATGAACTACGCGGGTCTGATTCTCACCGGATGTGAGATACGTAGGCAACCTTCATAGGGTTCGGCCCCATTTTTATAAAATAACTAAAAAAAGAGAAAGAAATGTGTCTAGTGTTTTTTTTATCAAAAAACAAATAAGCAGACCCAACTTCGGTTAATCCCAAATCGTTCCTGTCGGAATAGCCTTAGAACATCTTCAAAATTGTTGAAGGGCTGTTCTCGCAAGAACGGACGTGTCTGTCAATTAGGCATCACTTTTACCATAATGCCCTTCCCCGGCCCTAAAGCTATCCTTGAAAGTAAGAAGCGGCCATAGTTGCGAAAATAACCACCCTTTCTTTGGTCACAATTACAAAAATAGCCCCCCTTCTCGTTGATTTTTCTTAAAATTGAGTTATTTACAAAAAAAAATTGTTTTGCAAAAGGAGTGCATTGGTTCTGTCTCTTGAGACTAGTGTCAACCCTAACCTTAACCACCCACAGGTACAAAATGAGCACTGTCCAGAACACACCATTCACAGTTGTAGACGAGGCTCCACTTCAGCTTCAGATGTGGTGGTATGATTTAGGAGAAGATGGTCAGAAATGGGTCACCAAGCACTTGGGAGCCCTTACAGATATTATGAAAATTAAACCACGGGACGATTTGATTGAGGCACTAGTGACTTTTTGGGACCCCGTTCATAATGTCTTTCGCTTATCCGATTTTAAGCTAACTCCCACTTTAGAAGAGATAGCTGGATATTCTGGGTTTGGCAGGGATTTGAGAAACCAGGAGCTCATATTCCCAAGGGCTCTTTCTGTACACCGATTCTTCGATCTTCTGAACATCAGTAAGCAAATTAGAAAGACCAACGTAGACGAAGGGTGTTGTTCTTTCTACTTCTTGTACTCTAGGTTCGGGCAGCCAAATGGGTTTGAAATGCATGAAAAGGGCCTTAACAACAAGCAGAACAAAGACACATGGCAGATTCATCGTTGCTTCGCCTTCATAATGGCGTTTTTGGGAATTATGGTCTTCCCAAATGAGAAGCGGACAATTGATACCTGCATAGCCAGGGTTGTACAGGTCCTCACTACCAAAGAACATCACACTCTTGCCCCGATCATTCTATCAGACATTTATCGGGCGTTGACTTTGTGCAAGTCCGGGGCAAAATTCTTCGAAGGGTGCAATATTTTGTTACAAATGTGGTTGATTGAGCATCTCCGACATCACCCCAAGTTCATGAGCTATGGTCCGAGCAAGGACAATTTCATTGAGAGTTACGAAGAAAGAGTAAAAGATTACAACTCTCCAGAAGGGGTGGAAGCCTGGATATCCCACCTAAGATCTTTAAATGCAAGTCAAATTGAGTGGACTTTGGGATGGCTCCCGATAAGAGAGGTGATACACATGTCGGCCCTAAAAAGTTATTTGCTGTTGTTGGGTTTGAGAAGTGTCCAGCCGTATGTGCCACACAGAGTTCTAAGACAGCTAGGAAGGTACCAAGTAGTACCTAAAGATGAAGATTTGAGTGTGCAAGTGATTGAGTTACACCCCGAAGCCCCACTCCCCGAAGCTTTAATCCAGCAAATTTGGAATGTTTGTCACTACTTGAAAGATGATACTCAGGTGCCAGATCCCGCGAGAGGTGAGGTAGATCCGGGTTATGCTATATGGTTTGGGAAGAGGTCTCACGTGGATGATGTGCCAGAGCCTAAAAGGCCCACAAAAAGGCCGTATGTTCAAGCATTTGATGATAAATTCCAAGAATGGTTGGCCTGGGGTGAACGGGAAAAGGGATACAAAACAACTATTCATGCCTTAGAAGAAAGGCTGAGAAACCTCAATTTTGAGAAAGACTTGCAAGAACAAGAAGCCGAAGGGGAAAAGAATAGTCTGATTCACAAAAATGAAGACCTTCGTGCTCAACTTCAACAGATGAAGAAAGCCTCTGAAGTGCCAGTGAGAAGTTGGAAAGACCAGAGAACCATTGCCAATCTGATGGAAAAGGTGCAAGATTATGATTCCCTCTTGGCAAAGACTGAAAAGGCATTGGACAAAGCCAAGGAAAAGATCGTACAGCTAAATGAGAAGGCTGAATCAAGTAAGGATCACCAAGTAACAAAATTTGAAGAAGAGAGGGCTCAATTCGAGAGAGAGAAGGCCCATTGGGTACGTTCAGAAGCTCAGCTCCATGCACAGTTGGAAGAAATGAGAAGGTACAATAGAGAATACCAGCATGCAGATTTTGATAGGGAGATGGCTCAGGCGAGACTCGAGCAGGCTAGACTTCGGGCTCAGTTGGAGTCAGCCTTAGATCGTGAGGGCCACATAAGGGAGATAGCCACCACTCGCCAGCAGCAGTTACAAGATCGAGACCAGAATTTCCAGTACTTCAAAGAGCAAGTTCATAATTTGGCTGTTTATACCGCTCAAAGTTATGTGAACTGCCAAGGGATGTATCTAATAAAAGCTTAACTTAGTCACGTAGCTAATTTCTAAGTCCCCGGCAACGGCGCCAAAAACTTGTTGCGACCAAACACACTCACGCAAGTATACGCGGTCGTCAAGTAATAAAGTGACTAAAAGTCGGATGTCGAACCCACGAGGACTTATGATTAACTATTAACTAAATTAGCCTATCTTAATTATCTAAACAAGAATTAAATCTAAAAATATTTTATTCTAACTAATTAAACAAGAAAAATATAAATAATAGACTTTGAACAGAGAAAGAGCAGATTTTAAGGATCTCAATGTAATGAAAACGATCTAGGGTTATGGGCTATCTAATAATCCTATTGTATTCTTCAATTGAATTGACCGACTAATTTATCTAGCTTATTGGTTGACAGGGTTAATGCTCATAAGAATCTGTCGAGTTCTTACTCGCCTATTCAAGCTAACCTAACGCCTATATGTCTATGGAGTTAGAATCAACAAGAACGCATTTATAATTCCTGTAAATCAACCAAGCAAGGCAATTAGGTATATGTCTATCCTAACTACGAATCCGTTCCCCGATGCCCGAGTTCAAGAACTTGCCCTACTCAATCCTATATGCAATATAGAATTCCCACTTTCGAGTTCAATTCTAGATTCGTAGATAATATTCAATTGGTGATCAATCAATTAAATAATTAAGTGCAAGATTGAATAAATAAACTAATATGATAAATCAAGAAGTCAAAATCAATATCCGAATAACAATAGTCATGAAAGAACCACAACCCTAGAACGTGAAGTTTAGCTCCACATAGACATGGTAGCCAAACAACAAATCATATAAAGAAACATAAAAATTACTAAGTTTGGTGGGAGAAAGATGGAACTTGATGAATTCCGGCCTCCACAGCTTTTTCCTGGCTTTTTCCCTCTTCCCAATATGTTAGATAACCTAAAAGAGGCGTTTTTAGCTTATATATTGCGTACAAAAGTCGTGGGCCAAAGCTCTCCTATTCCTAGTCCAATTCGGCTTCAGGGATTGATGCTAAGGTGGATGCGACGCATCCACCTTGTCCTCCATTTCAATTTTTCTTCTGCGAAGGTGGATGCGACGCATCCACCTTGTCCTCTATTTCTCAGCTTTGCACGCGATGGTGGACGCGACGCATCCAGCCTTCTCTTCTACTTCCCAGTTTCGCACGCGATGGCGGACGCGATGGCCCAACTTCACTGCTAAGGTTGCATGCAGGATGATGTTTTCCTAGGTTGGATGCGACGCATCCAACCCTTCTTCCTCTGGCTACACCACCTTTTCTTCATATTTTGCACTCCGAACACCTTAAATCGTCACACATAACTTAATTAGTCATCAAACCAATAATTACACCATGTTGGGTGTTTTAAAGATTAAATAACATCAAGAAGTGGTTAAAACATGGGCAAAGTAACATCAACACATATCGAAATATGCCAAACATCACTACCCCACACTTAAACCTTTGTTCGTCCTCGAACAAACCATCATATAGTAGACGAAACAAAATTAAGCTCTTATCATTCAAAGCACACTACATCTATGACCATGGTTATTTGCAACAATTAGGCTCTAGACTACGCATCACATACCCTTCCCTTTACTTATGCCCTTCTTTAAACATATTCGAACAAAGACAACATGCTCACAACAACCCTAACCTCAAAAACCGACTCAATGTCACTATGTACTCATGGCTTGAACACCCAACATCATAGAGAAGTCTAATAACGTTACCTATCCCTCGTGAAACCATGTGCCCTCACAACAAGAACAAGAGAGCGAGTTCAATCCACACATTCGAATCTCATGATCAAATATATTTTAATGACTCACATATATCAAAGAAAATCGCTCACTCTCACAAAGAAGTCACATGCATGAAATTAGTACCATAGGCTTGCCCTTAATGTAAATCTCTACTAATGTAAGCTCGCTCGATCTAAAATCAATTAGGACTTTTTCATGGTTGTAATGTGGGCTAAGGGACGGGTAGGATATATTTAAGGAATAGTGACTCACCCTCCTAAGCACTTTAATACATCACAAAATTACTTTAAGCATTTTTTTTCTTCAACCCCACTTCAATTTCACAAACAATATCACCCCCAAAACAGTCCCTTTTTCTTTAAGCACTACTTTAATTCATACCCACTAGCAAGAATAAGACAACAATTTATTCCTCTATATTTTTCTTTCTTTTTTTTTTCTTTTTTTTTTCTAGTGGCGTATTATTTTACAAAATAAGTGCACCCTTTTTTCTTTCATTGGTTCCACTCAAAAGTCACCCCACACTTAGTCCCTTCTTACTTCTTTTAGCGCTCATCTACAATTAAAGTGCTTTAAGAGGTAAAAGGATCAAAACAATGTTCAATTAAGAATAAAAAGGGTATAGGCTTGTAATGTGGGTACCAAATAAAAGGTCTACAGGCTCAAAAGGGTTAACTAGGGATAGATTCTATTTGTGATAAGCAATAAGCTCAAAAAGATCAAAGAAAGCCTAAAATCATTTTTCAAACCGAGCATCACCTAAAATTTCGCTTCAACTCACATACCGGGCAAGTTCTAGACACAAGTACAATACATGGACTACACAAAAACCTCACCCTCCTGGCACATGGCTCATTAAGGATGGTTACATTCCAACTCTCAAGTAATGCAAGTATTCACGGAGCCACGAGATATTAAGCATTAAGCGCAAAGTGAACACAAGTCAAGAAAATGAGAAATAGGCGCCACAAAACATGCTATCCATTTTAACAAGGCATCATCAATAATTTCAAATCATACAGAAGATACTACACATGCGAAAGTATAAATATGTTACTATCAAACAAGTCAAGGGCGCCTAGGTTCATCATTCTTGCTCCTTTTATTCCCTAAATTCCTAATCTACTCGGAAAGAAAAAAACTACCCGGTTCAAACTACATCCCATGGAAAAGAACCGAGGCACAAAGAAAAACCACAGGGGATTATTACTTCCTAAAGAAAGCTAAAAGATATATTTTGGATTTTTGTTTTGGACTTTAATCCCTCAAGAAAACTGTCTAGGAGATCAATCGTCGGGAAAAGTCCAATTTTTCATTTTTTTTTCCTTCACAAAAGCTACTACACTTAAGAATGAGTACTACAACTAAGCTAAAATAGCACAGAAACTTATCCAAATGATCTCCTCACCCCACACTTAAAATTTTGCAATGTCCTCAATGCACATTATAAATAATAAGAGGGTAAACGAGACTCCCTGGTAGGCCAAAGGCCGAAGCAATAGCGGCTCACGAGGTACTCAGACTTCCCCAAGCATCGTCCTTTGTGTGGGCACCCCACACTTAGTCCTCACCATCTAGCTCGCTTTTGCACTCTTCTAATGGCTTTGCTTCCTATGCTCATAATCCTACAAAACAAAAATAAATACTACAAAATAATAAAAATAAAATAAAATAAAAAGTAAACAAAAATAAAAGAAAGCAGTAACGCTGGGTTGCCTCCCAACAAGCGCCTGATTTAACGTAGCGGCACGACGTGAACCACTTTTTGCCTCCACCTCGAACTTATGAATTGAGCCCCTAACATGGCATCCAGTTTGCGGCTATGCTCCAGTGGTGGGGCTACAAAGATAACCAGGCCAAGTAATAAATTTTTCACTCTACACTTCTCGGCCTTTAGATGAGGAATGTATTTTTTGCTTTTTGGCATGACAAATTCAAAAATATAGGCATCATGTTCCTCTTCCATTGACTCCTCCAAAGGCTTAGATGACTCGATTTCCATGTCATCATCCAAATACAATGTCGAAAAATGTTTAGAATGAGGACCAACACGCCCCAACTTTAGAATTGTATTACTATTTATATCCTCATATGTGCACACATTAGAGTCTTCAAATATAACATTATCTGCTACCTCGCATGGCTCTAGTGTACTTTTCTCAACATGGGCATCATCAACAGAAATATGCTCGAATGATTGGCTCTCCACTTTTAGCTCCTCAATTTGGCGTATAAGCTCCTTTTCAGCTTCTGACAACTCATTACTATTTTGTTGGGCGATAGACGCAACAACCTTTGCATTTAATTTATCTTGCAAGTCGTGAATAGTAGTGACAAATTTATAGATCCCTTGTCCCAGTTTAGATCTTCCCTCTATAAAGTGTCTCATCTCATCAGTAAGTTCCTCATGTTGAGCTTCATATATTTCTAACTTTTCAGCCTGTTCTGCCAGCCAAGTTTGGCTCAAAATCTCCTCTTTTTCAAAAATTTTCTCTTGCTGGTACTCGCTCTCTTCATTCAATTCTTTCATATTGGCCTTCATTCTTGTGATTGCTGCCCTCATTCTTTTCATATCTTTTTTGAGTTCATCCTGTTGCTCTGCTACTTGCCTCAGAATATCCCTAATATATGCATCAGGCTCCATATCCTGCACTTCATTGCCCCTATCAAACTCAGAAATATCATTAGAAAGATCATAATAAGGGCTCAGAGAAGGATGAACAAAATTAGGACAACCATCCCAATGGCCATCTTGACCACCACACATATTACAAATATTCCACTCAAAGGATTGAGATTGTGCGCACAACTCGCTCCTGGGAACATTCTGACAATTTTTCCACCAGTGGGGTCCTCCACAATATGGACAAGGATCATCAAAATAAGAATAACCATCATTCGAACAATTTTTATTCCAAGATGCCATGCTAAAATAAATAAAAAATACTAACTAAAATAAAATAATAAAAAAACATGAATAGATAAAAAAATGTCTAATCTAGAAAAATAGCAAATTTCTAAGTCCCCGGCAACGGCGCCAAAAACTTGTTGCGACCAAACACACTCACGCAAGTATACGCGGTCGTCAAGTAATAAAGTGACTAAAAGTCGGATGTCGAACCCACGAGGACTTATGATTAACTATTAACTAAATTAGCCTATCTTAATTATCTAAACAAGAATTAAATCTAAAAATATTTTATTCTAACTAATTAAACAAGAAAAATATAAATAATAGACTTTGAACAGAGAAAGAGCAGATTTTAAGGATCTCAATGTAATGAAAACGATCTAGGGTTATGGGCTATCTAACAATCCTATTGTATTCTTCAATTGAATTGACCGACTAATTTATCTAGCTTATTGGTTGACAGGGTTAATGCTCATAAGAATCTGTCGAGTTCTTACTCGCCTATTCAAGCTAACCTAACGCCTATATGTCTATGGAGTTAGAATCAACAAGAACGCATTTATAATTCCTGTAAATCAACCAAGCAAGGCAATTAGGTATATGTCTATCCTAACTACGAATCCGTTCCCCGATGCCCGAGTTCAAAAACTTGCCCTACTCAATCCTATATGCAATATAGAATTCCCACTTTCGAGTTCAATTCTAGATTCGTAGATAATATTCAATTGGTGATCAATCAATTAAATAATTAAGTGCAAGATTGAATAAATAAACTAATATGATAAATCAAGAAGTCAAAATCAATATCCGAATAACAATAGTCATGAAAGAACCACAACCCTAGAACGTGAAGTTTAGCTCCACATAGACATGGTAGCCAAACAACAAATCATATAAAGAAACATAAAAATTACTAAGTTTGGTGGGAGAAAGATGGAACTTGATGAATTCCGGCCTCCACAGCTTTTTCCTGGCTTTTTCCCTCTTCCCAATATGTTAGATAACCTAAAAGAGGCGTTTTTAGCTTATATATTGCGTACAAAAGTCGTGGGCCAAAGCTCTCCTATTCCTAGTCCAATTCGGCTTCAGGGATTGATGCTAAGGTGGATGCGACGCATCCACCTTGTCCTCCATTTCAATTTTTCTTCTGCGAAGGTGGATGCGACGCATCCACCTTGTCCTCTATTTCTCAGCTTTGCACGCGATGGTGGACGCGACGCATCCAGCCTTCTCTTCTACTTCCCAGTTTCGCACGCGATGGCGGACGCGATGGCCCAACTTCACTGCTAAGGTTACATGCAGGATTATGTTTTCCTAGGTTGGATGCAACGCATCCAACCCTTCTTCCTCTGGCTACACCACCTTTTCTTCATATTTTGCACTCCGAACACCTTAAATCGTCACACATAACTTAATTAGTCATCAAACCAATAATTACACCATGTTGGGTGTTTTAAAGATTAAATAACATCAAGAAGTGGTTAAAACATGGGCAAAGTAACATCAACACATATCGAAATATGCCAAACATCATGTACCGTACATTAGGGGGTCAACCAGGGCAAGCCCCACCATGAGCAGATGTTCCAGTGTTTGAAAGTAAGAAGATTGTGGAGTTGAATTATAGTCGTAGTTGTTAGAACTTTTCATGTAGTAGTTATGTTTTAGTTTGAGTCATTGTTGAATCTTTAAAATTGATGTCTTTTAGTCTTGTCAGAATTTGGTAAGTCATTTTCAATGTAATGTCCGTTCTATTATTGTATTATTTTGTTTTGTAAAAAAAAAAAAAAAACACTACTATTATTGTTTTCCCCTGAACTACGTAATGGTCTGATTCATGCGGCGTCATGATACGTAGGCAATCCTCATCGGATGTGATCATAACCATAATTAATCAAAAAAAAATGTTAAATTCAAGATAAAAATAAACCAATAAATCAATAAGCCGGGATGAAACATAAAGCCTTCCAAGATCATTGTAGAAATGAAAATGGCATTAGGTGCATGACATATAATGTGTGATTAATATCTGCAAAATGCCTAACTCTAACACGTTTGTTGTTTGTCATTTTAAAGATAAAGTAAAACAGAGGTGGTTGGTTTGTGGTTTAAACTGGCGACTCACCCTTACAACACGAGATCAAAAGGAAAAACTAGAATGGCAAACAACAGTGAGAATGAGTCAGATAATGATGATGTCCATGGACAATTGGTTGAACAAGGTTCAGGACTGGTTGAAGAAGTAAGAGTGTTGAAGCAACAATTGGCAGAGATGTACCAAGCCTGGGTGAATGGACAAGCACCGCCCTCACTACCCATAGGGGCTTCGGATAATCTTCATAATGTGTCAGTTGCCACTCAAGTGCCTATCTCTATAACAAGTAACCCATTGTACCAACCTGGATTCAGTCCGAGCATTAACCTTCCCACTATCCCCAGTACCTCCATTCCACGTCCTCCAATCGCACCTCTCAGAAATGACCCACCTACTATACCCATTGTCCATACTTTCACTGTCCCTCAACCGGCTCTTGCTCAAAAGTCCAATAATGATCCACAGCTGGATGCTCATGATGCCCAACATTACTCTCCAGAACTGACTTTAAAGGTTCCAGATTCATACAAGCACACTCCTCATAACGTGTTCCCAATTGAGATCGAAAAGCCCGAAAAGAATATGGAACAAGAGGAAATGACCAGAAAAATGAAGAGCTTGGAACAAACCATGAGAAACATACAGGGTTTGGGGGGCCACAAGAGTGTTTCGTTTAACGATCTATGCATGTTTCCCCATGTTCATTTTCCACCCGGCTTCAAGACCCCCAAGTTTGACAAGTATGATGGGCATGGTGATCCCGTTGCCCATTTGAAGAGGTATTGTAACCAATTAAGGGGAGCGGGAGGCAAAGAAGAATTGCTCATGGCTTATTTTGGGGAAAGTTTGACAGGAATTGCTTCAGAGTGGTTCATAGATCAAGACATCTCTCACTGGCACGCTTGGAATGACATGGCTCAAGATTTTGTCCAACAGTTTCAGTACAATATTGATATAGTGCCAGACCACTCCTCTCTCGTCAACATAAAGAAGAAACCAACAGAAAGCTTCAGAGAAGAATATGCAATCAAGTGGAGAGAGCAGGCTGCTAGGGTCAAACCACCAATGAAAGAGGCAGAAATGATTGACTATTTTCTCCAAGCTCAGGATCCTGATTACCTCCATTATATGTTGGCCGCCATCGGTAAACCTTTTGCTGAGGCGATTAAGATTGGTGAAATAGTTGAGAATGGCATGAAGTTAGGCAAAATTGTGAGTCAGGCAGCCCTTAAGGCAACCACACAAGCAATTCAAAGCGGGTCAGGCAATTTCGGAAATCGGAAAAAGAAGGAGGAAGGATCCATGATGGCATCTGGGTTCGGGGAAGTTCAAAGAGGAATAGCTCCTTCTTACGTGCAACTCCAACAAGGACAATCCAATTTTCCTCAATATTATTATCCGCATCAAGGTCCCCGATACTCAGTTCCCCTGCAACAATACACAGTGTTTAATGCTCAGGCTTATGCTAAGCCTCCCAATCACCAACAATGGCGGGCACCGATTCCACAAGGTTCCCGTCAACTCTGGCCGAATTTTCAGGCACCATATAATCCTCGTCCCCGACAAGAATATGTGAGAGAACAGGAGCCAAAGAAAGAGTTCACCCCAATTGGAGAATCGTATACAAGCCTATTTCTAAAGTTGATGCAGTTGAAGTTGATTGAACCTATTATGCCGCGTTATGTGAATCCAAATTCAAAAGGTTTTGACTCAAATTCAAGATGTGAGTATCACTCTAACACCCAAGGGCATAATATTGAAAACTGTTGGACATTAAAGAAAGCCATTGAAAATTTGATTGAAGCAAAGGCAATTGTGGTAACAAACAATGAGGATACTCCTAATATCACAAACAATCCGCTCCCAACTCATGATAATACACATTTTATTGGGATGATTTCTGATGATCGGGATTATAAGCAGTCTGGCAAGACAGAGATGGTTGTTAGAACCATAGGGCCAGAACCAAAAGTGATAGTGAGCCCGCCGCAATTGGCACCGTTGATGGTGAAAGGCGCGAGTTCTAGTTTGAACTTGGCATGTTCTGAAAAATGATTCTCTATGTTCCTGGAAGCACAAAAAAGGTTTAGGTTCAATTTGGTGGGCCAAAACTTTACATCCCCGGGGGCATTCAAAAGATCATTCCGAATAATAGTTTGAGGAATATAACAGAGCCAGTCGTGATCCGACCTGTTGCCCAACTCCTAGTGACAAACACAAAAGCTATTCCCTGGAATTATAACAAGACTGTCATGACATACAAAGAAAAAGAGATAGTTGAAGAAACATGTGAAATAGGGGGCTTGACCCGCTCTGGAAGGTGTTATTCACCAGAGGAATTTAGAAAAGCTAAGCAAGCCAGGGAAAGTCACTTGCCAGTGAAAGAACCCGTTGCAGAAAAAGAAGCGGAGGAATTCCTTAAGAAGATGAAATTGCAAGACTACTCAATCATTGGCCAACTAAGGAAAACTCCTGCTCAGATATCTTTGTTATCTCTGCTTTTTCATTCAGAAGAGCATCGTCGTGTGTTGATCAAAACTTTGAACGAGGCATATGTCTCAGAAAAGACAACGGTGAATCAGCTAGAAAAAATGGCTGAAAGATTCTTTGAAGTAAATAGAATTACTTTCAGCGATGATGATTTGCCTGAGGAAGGGGCTGGCCACAATAGAGCTTTGCATCTTATGGTCAAATGTGAAGGGCACTACGTAAAAGGAGTCATGATTGACGGAGGCTCAAGTGTAGATGTGTGTCCTCTTTCTACTCTACAACAGCTGAACATCGACAATAACAGAATTCGAACCAGTAATGTTAGCATCAGAGCTTTTGATGGTTCAAAAAGAGACACTATTGGGGAAATCGAACATCGGCCCGGTTGATTTTAACATTGTCTTTCAATTGTTAGATATGGAAACTTCTTATAATTTTCTTTTGGGAAGGCCGTGGATCCATATGGCCAGAGCTGTACCATCCACCCTACATCAAATGGTCAAATTCGAGTGTGACGGGCAAGAAATTATTGTTCATGGGGAGGACGACTCATCCGTCTATAAAGACCCATCCATTCCATATATATCGAGGCCAAGGAAGGATGTGAATCTATCATATATCAAGCATTTGAGGTGATTGAGGTGGACCAAGTGGAAGAAGGAAAACCAATTCTGCATCCTCGTCTTTCAGCCACATCTATGATGGTAGCTTCGCTGATGTTGAGGAACGACTATGAACCAAGAAAAGGATTGGGATCCTCTCTACAAGGAATTGTGAACCCCATTGCTCCATTTTTGAAGAAAAATACCTTTGGCTTGGGCTTTAAACCAACATCAGCTGACATAGACAGAGCCAAGGCCCACAAAAAGAATGGTTGGAATCTGTCCAAACCAATCCCTCACATTGCCTACTCTTTTGTCAAGCCACAATTTGAAGAAGTCCAAAATCCTTCTACTCAGGATGACATTGACGGAGTTTGCCAGGGTCTCAAGGAGATGTTCTATGAGATCAATATGGTTCAAGTTGGGGAGGGCCCTAGCCGTGCAAGTGTTCAACTGATTGGTCCAGATACTTCACTCAGCAACTGGGAAGCAACTCCTCTTCCCATCAGGAAGGAGTCTGGGTAGCCTGTTTTGTTGTTTTTTCGGTATTTGGATTATTTTAAGGGTTGTAATCCAGATATTTTAGTTAAATTGCTTTGCTGTGATGTTAACCCTTCTATCCTTTCAAATTCAATGAAATGAAGTTCCATTTTCGTAGTAAAATTCTATCTTTTTTCCCCCCTAATTTTTGTTAATTTCTTATCATTTTCAGTTTCGATAATGCTGGCTTTAAATACATGACATGCACGCAGAATTCATGCCCAGATCTTAAAAAGCTGTTTAATCTCGAAATAATGAATTAAGAAGTTGAGTATGACGAAGATGAGGCTTTTAGAGAAATAAAAAGGGAATTGGATCAATTTGAGAATAAACCTAAGCCTAACTTAAATGAAACTGAGGCAATTAACCTGGGAAGTCCTGAAGAAACTAGAGAAACAAAAATAAGCATTCATTCTGAACAAAAGACGAGAGATGCCATAATTCAAGTTTTGTTTGAGTACAAAGATGTATTTGCTTGGTCGTATGATGACATGCCGGGTTTGAGTGCCGATTTAGTGGTCCATAAGCTTCCCACATATCCTAATTTTCCACCAATCCAGCAAAAACAAAGGAAGTTTAAGACAGATATGAGTGATAAGATTAAAGAAGAAATCACGAAGCAACTAAGTGCAAATGTGATCAGGGTCGTCCGATATACTACATGGTTAGCAAATGTTGTGCCAGTGCCAAAGAAGGATAGGAAAATCAGAGTTTGTGTTGACTATAGGGATTTAAACAAAGCAAGTCCAAAGGACAACTTTCCCTTACCCAACATTCATATCCTTGTTGATAATTGTGCTAAACATGAGATCCAATATTTTGTGGATTGTTATGCCGGATATCACCAAATTCTGATGGATGAAGAAGATGCAAAAAAAACCGCCTTCACAACTCCATGGGGAACTTATTGTTATAGGGTCATGCTATTCGGTTTGAAGAATGCAGGGGCAACTTACATGAGAGCCATGACTACCATGTTCCATGACATGATGCACAAAAAGATTGAAGTGTATGTTGATGATGTGATCATTAAGTCGAGAACACAAGCTGATCATGTGCAAGACTTGAAAAAGTTCTTTGAAAGGCTACGAAGGTACAATCTCAAACTCAATCCAGCCAAATGTGCATTTGGAGTTCCTTCTGGGAAGCTTTTGGGTTTTATAGTTAGTCGAAGAGGCATTGAGTTAGATCCCTCCAAGATAAAGACCATTCGAGAGCTGCCTCCCCCGAAGAACAAAACAGAAGTCATGAGTTTACTCGGGAGGTTGAATTACATCAGCAGGTTCATCGCGCAGCTTACAACCACATGTGAGCCTATTTTTAAGTTGTTGAAAAAGAACGCCGCTATCAAGTGGATAGATGAGTGCCAAGAAGCTTTTGATAAGATCAAGGAATATTTGTCAAATCCCCCTGTTTTGGTCCCGCCGGAACCTTGTAGGCCTCTGTTTTTATTTCTGTCAGTAATGGATAGTTCCTTTGGTTGTGTTCTGGGTCAACATGATGTCACAGGAAAAAGATAACAAGCAATATATTATTTGAGCAAAAAGTTCACCACTTATGAGGCCAAATACACTCTTTTGGAAAGAACATGTTGCGCCTTAACCTGGGTCGTCCAGAAGCTTAGGCATTATCTTTTGGCCTATACAACTTACCTCATATCCCGAATGGATCCCTTGAAGTACATATTTCAGAAGCCGATGCCAACTGGCAAATTAGCAAAATGGCAAATCTTGCTCACAGAGTTTGATATTGTTTATGTCACTCGCACTTCCATGAAGGCACAAGCTTTGGCTGATCATCTGGTAGAAAACCCGATTGATGATAAGTATGAGTCTTTGAACACATATTTCCCAGATGAAGAGGTTAATTTAGTTGAAGAAGTAGTCCAAGATGACAGTCAAATTTGGAAACTATACTTTGATGGGACTGTCAACATCAAAGGCGTAGGGATTGGGACAATTCTGGTATCACCTACTGGGCAACATTACCCTGCTACGACGCGACTTCCTTTTTTTTGTACAAATAACACAGCAGAATATGAAGCTTGCATCATGGGTCTGAACATGGCAATAAATCTAAATGTGCATGAATTGTTGGTGATGGGCCTAAGAATCTTCTTGATGTTCTTATTCGCAGCTTCAACAG
Organism: Nicotiana tabacum; assembly: GCF_000715075.1. Classification (NCBI taxonomy): domain Eukaryota; kingdom Viridiplantae; phylum Streptophyta; class Magnoliopsida; order Solanales; family Solanaceae; genus Nicotiana; species Nicotiana tabacum. Next base: position 65,206,311 of record NC_134098.1, read on the forward strand.
CTCCATTAGCTTTGGGACTGTAAGGAGTAGAATTGCAATGCTCAATTTTAAATTGTTCACATACCTCCTTCATCAGATAACTATTCAAATTAGCAGCATTATCTGTAATAATGGTTTTTGGAATACCGAAACGACAGATAATGTTGGAGTGAACAAAGTCTACTACTGCTTTCTTGGTAACTTCTTTCAATGTAATAGCTTCCACCCATTTGGTGAAGTAATTAATTGTAACCAAGATGAATCTGTGCCCATTTGAAGCTTTTGGCTCGATTGGGCCAATGACGTCCATTCCCCAAGCAACAAAAGGCCAAGGAACCAACATAGGATACAACTCTGAAGGAGGCGAGTGTATCAAATCACTGTGAATCTGACACTGGTGGCACTTGCGAACAAAACAAAAGCAATCTCGTTCCATAGTAAGCCAATAATATCCTGCCCGAAGGATTTTCTTTGCTAGAACATATCCATTCATGTGCGGGCCACAAACTCCCAAATGCACCTCATTCATAATTATTTCAGCTTCTTTGGCATCCACACATCTCAACAAATTCAAATCCGGAGTTCTTTTGTATAGGATTTCCCCACTCAAAAAGAAACCATTAGAGAGTCGCCTAACAGTTCTCTTTTGATCCCTATTAGCATGTTCCAGATATTCTCTTGTTTTCAGAAACTGTTTAATATCACGATACCATGGCTCACCATCTGGTTCTGCTTCAATTGTATTGCAATAACCATGTTGATCCCGAATTTGAATTTCTAATGGGTCAATGTGAGTATTACCCGGATATGGAAGCATTGAGGCCAGGGTGGCCAAGGCATCAGCTAATTTATTGTGAAACCTGGGAATGTACCTGAATTCGATGGACTTGAACCTTTTGCTAAGATCCTCCACACATTGTCTATATGGAATGAGCTTGATCTCTCGAGTCTCCCAATCACCTTAAGCCTGCCGAATAAGCAAATCTGAATCTAAGATGATCCAAGGGTCTAGACAATAGCACGAGAAACTGCCTTTTGCTCTTTTGGGATACCGGACAACTGTCCGTACATCAGTTGGCGCAACGCCCTACTTATTGGTTTATGGAATTGAAGCGGTCATACCTGCTGAAATTGAGATTCCCTCTCTCCGAATCATTGTTGAAGCAGGGATTGAGGACACTGAATGGGTGAAGTCCCGATTGGAACAGTTGAATTTGATTGATGAAAAGCGTTTGGCGGCAGTTTATTTTGGTCAGTTATACCAACAAAGAATGGCACGCGCTTACAATAAGAAAGTGCGCCCAAGACAATTCGAGGTAGGACAACTTGTTTTGAAACTTATCTTTCCACACCAGGAAGAAGCAAAAGGAAAGTTCGCCCCAAATTGGCAAGGTCCTTACCTCGTCAAGAAAGTATTGTCAAAAAGAGCTCTACACTTGGTAGATATAGAAGGAAAGGTGACTGATATATCCGTCAATGCAGATGCGGTCAAGAGATATTATGTATGACATGGCTATGTTGGGGCATTCTTATATTTAGCATTCTCAGGTTGGGATGACGAAAGGCTATCATTCTCGCTACCCAAACACTGGTCAACCCTAGTTATCCCTTTGAAGCCTTGTTTATATTTCTTTGTTTTCCCCTCTTTTGGAACCAATGTACTAAAAAAAAAATCATCAAATTAAGTACATGTTATTTGAACTACGTTCGACCTGATTCCGAAAGGATACGTAGGCAGCTTCACTCTGGGGTTCGGTCACACCAAAACAAAAATCCACATTTTTCCAGTATTCAAAGAAACTGGGGCATGATTTTATTTTATTTTCGATGGTTGTTCCATCAAAATGGTTCCAAAAGTTGTAATTCAGTTGAATAGTTCTTTTTACCTTTCCCTGCTAAGACCTTCTGATCAACTTTCGAGAATGCTAAGTCAGTATACTATGGGTAAAGCTTCAGCCATTGAAGAGAGAAAAAATAAATGAGAGAGTCTTATTAGTGAAAACCTTCACGGGCACTATAAGGCAATTGTGAGTTAAAAGAAAGGCAAATGAGAGAGGTTAATTGGTGAAAACCCACAAAGGGCATCATTGATCGATTTAAGGCTTCGTATATCCCGACACAAGCATGGTCAAGGCAAAGAACTTAGTTTCAAAGTTAAGTTTACAATAGATTTTGAGAATTAGACGGTTCAAACGGATCAGGCATCCAGTCCAAAGTGCATGTCATGTTCATTGAAGTCAGCATATTCCTCCAGATAAGTCCTTTCTTATTTTATTTTATTTTATTTTATTTTATTTTATTTTATTTTGTTGTTTATTTTTTTATTTTTTCTTTTTTTCCCTAAAAGGGACACTTCTTGATTAAATCATAATACCTGTTAGTTCACCTTCTTATTTTCGTTCGCATTACCTTTTTGAGTCCCTTTCAGTCTAATTTTGTCAAAGCAAAGCAAAGAAAAGGCCGCAAAACTGGTTACAGTTTTCCCGTTATATAAAGCAAAGATTGCTGGGCATAAACCGTATGGGCAAAGGCATAAAGCCATCTGTGATTTTTCCTGACGAACAAAAGGCTTGAAGGACGAAACAATGCTTCAAGGTTCAACAAAAGTTACTCAGTTAAAAGTTATTTTGGGAGCAAGGTTGTTTGCATCATAAACACAAGTGGTGATAGGCGCAAAATAGTCTGGTTTTGATGTTGAGAAAGAAGATCTCCAGAAAGTAAAGACAGAATCTCCCGGCGATTTGTACGACCATCGATAGAGTCAACTTTTCTAACAAGTGTAATGGACTCGAGGTCAAGTCACCCAAGAAATCAAGGCCATAAACTGACCACCATTTTAAAACTAACGAATCTTTCTTTGTTCAGAACAGGAATATAACAATTTTAGGAAACAGTTCGTGAAAAGACAAACACCACCAAGTGAAGTTCTCAAATACTTGATTTCCTTCCAATATACATGTAATCATGTTATTTTTAGTTTCATCATAGGGAATCAATACCCTATCTTTACCTCAGGGTACTACATCCCCTGGTTGCATTTTTTATTGCTAACATAGGGTAGACATTCCCTAGTACCATCTCAGAGAGCCACATGCCTCATCGTTTTGCCAACATAGGGTACGACATTCCCTAGTAGCATCCCAGAGTGCCACGAGCCTCATCTTTTTGCCAACATAGGGTACGACATTCCCCAGTAGCATCCCAGAGTGCCACGAGCCTCATATTATCACAAACACAGGGTACTATATCCCCTGGTTACATTTTTGTGCCAACATAGGGTACAACATTCCCTAGTAGCATCTCAGAGAGCCACGAGCCTCATCTTATTTGCAACACAGGGTACTACATCCCCTGTCTGCATTACTTTCTGCCAACATAGGGTATGACATTCCCTAGTAGCATCCCAGAGTGCCAAGAGCCTCACCTTATTGCCAATACAGGGTACTACATCCCCTGGCTACCTTACTTTCTGCCAACATAGGGTACGACATTCCCTAGTAGCATCTTAGAGCGCCACGAGCCTCATCTTATTGTCAACATAGCCTTCCTTCTTATTAACATAGGGTACGACATCTTTTTTTCAATTCTTTATTCTGCAATAGCAAATATAATTTAATGAATTTTCAATAACTCACAAAAATTTCCTAGAGCAAACTGGGGCAGAAAAATTTTGTTCGTTTTGTTTGTTTCTGATGGCTTGCAGGTTTTTATGCAAAGTACAGATTGGATGTGCAAGAAAAGACTCTATCTCTCGCCAGAGAAAGTGGAACGTTTGATCTCAATACCATCCGCAACCAGCTTTGACATAATGCATGCAGAGACATAGGATCTCAAGATCCATCTTCTCATCATCTGATCAAGAATCAAGCCTCGGAGAATATTTCATAATTTGTTACATCGAGAGCATCAAGTTTCAGTCTAAAGTCAATGAGGGAAGCAAGTCAAGAATCAAGACAAGACTCCAGATGACATTTAGATAGAAATTTTGTAACTCTTAGATTTCAAGAGTATGTAATTTTCTTTTTATTTTGATGTAATAGTAGGAACCGCGGATCTGAACCTCGATGGAACTTCACTCGACTCTCCCTCTAAGCATACTCCATCACTCTTCTTTCACTTGAACTACACGTGACCTGATTCCCTTATAACCCGGGATATGTAGGCTGCCTAAAACCAAGGCTCGGTCACATAACTTTCTTTTATCTTATTTTTTATTTTAAATAATAGTGAGGTCAAAAATCAGTCACGTTGTTCATTTTTCTTTGCCTGAAAACGCTTCATGTTTTCAAGCAAAGAGGGGCATGCTGTGAACACCTAATTTTTGACCACACCCAAATTCTATACTATTTAGTATAAATATTTCTTTTAGGTCTAATTTTGATATTTTAAACTTTTATCTTACTCTTAATAGGTTTTATTTGGAAAAAAAAATTAAAAAAAAATACAAAAATATTCATATATATATATATATATATATATATATATATATATATATATATATATATATATATATATATATATACGTTTTCTTTTAATTAGAATTGTAATAAGTAAGCTATAGAATTTTCTTAGTATCATTTAAAGTACGTGTAAATATTTAGTTTTCCTATATTATAAGAAATGTTGGTTAATCTTCTTATCTTTATAATTTAATTTATCATTTTAAAATTAAAAAAACAAAAAAAAAATCTCTGATTTATTATCTTTAAAAATTAAAAAAAAAAAAAAAAAGAAGCTCATTTGCACGTTTTTAAACTTCCCTCTCTCTCACGTCTCCTATCCACAACTAACCCCCACGATTCCCTCCTCCCAGCCCGATTACCCACTCTCTCACGTATTCCCCCCACATATCCATCCCACACCCCAACTTCCTCACATGATAGAGCACACACTTGCACTCTTTATTTGGAAGAACCTAAAAAACATAGTCCCTGCAAGTAACAGACACGATCACTTTCTCACAGACACTGTCTTACATAGACTCTATAAAATAACCCTTACACACATTATTTAAGGAGGAGGAGAAATCTGGGGAAAAAAAAAGGGTAGTAACCAAGGCAAGATTCAAAAGAAAAATTTGGTTGAGTTTTGAAGTTCTGGTTGTGGTTCTCTGTTGAAGTTCCAGTATCGTTTCTACTGTAGCTGAGTTTTGTATTTTGCTGGATTAATTTTCAAGCAAATTTTCGCCTAAAGGTCTGTTTCTTCAATTAGTTTTAGTTTTTGAATGCTTGGGTTATTTACTCTTCATAACTATGTGTGAATGAAGGTATAATTTTAGTTTATTTTAGTTTAATTGATTCTCTGTCTTCTTTGTGTTAGGATTAAAGTTTCTTTCATGTCTTTCTCGTTGATGTTTATCCTTAATTTAAAACAAAGTATCAGCTATTAAGTTTAGTCATTTCTTTAGTTTAGATCTTTGAAATTTGAGTAGATAACATTTCTCTATATGTATAACTTTAAAGATTTTTTGAATTCACTGTCTTACTTAGTTTAACTAGGAATATAAGTCATAAAATTAATTTGTGTAATACCATATCCGTAATTTTCCTCTTTTATTAGTAAAATAAATCTTTTGATGTATAATGGATAGATATGAAGAGAGTAGGACCATATGAGGTTTAGCTTGGACCTAAAATGAAGGTCCGTTAATCTGATTTTTTCTAATATTGAGTAGGTTTTTTTTTGAATTTAATTATTTTTTACTCTTCTAGTTCTTGCTAAGGTAGCCTAGTAATAATCACAAGAGGCCATATCATGCATTTTGGGCGAATATTTCTTTCATTAACATTCTGTTTGTGTAGCGTTAAATGTATTTACTTTAAATGTGAATGTTTGAGCTATATTTGTATCTTTACTTGCTGAATTTTCTTTATAGTTAAGTATGAACTTGACAGGGATGTAGATACTTATTGGATTTTTCATCATTATAAGGCCATTAATCACTTAGTTGAATTGGATAATTCAGGCCTCGAAAGTTCAAGTTACCCACGACATTTGGCTGGCAGCAAGTTTTAATTGTTAGGACAAATTATGATATAATTGGTTTTATAAGTGTTGGTAACCTATAAATCCTTATAGTTAAATCACACATTTCCTCCATAATAATATTCATTCCATAATTTTGGATTTACAATAAATCTCAAATTAGTTTAGAAAAAAAAATAACTCTTAAAATAGCTAGAAGAACTTTACACGCGTTTAATGCGCTAGAATGCTTTAGGTGCACTCTTAATTAATTGAATCATCATAATTATGTATATGTTCGCGTGACATAATTATGATTCCCAAAATTAAAGGCAAAGTATGCATTCGCGCAACTTTGACAGAACAATCTTAAAAATAATAATGTGTTATTAATTGTGTACACGTACGCGTAACATGATTCATGACACACCAAACAAAATGAATACACATACGCGTGATTCGTTTCAAGATAATTCCATAATTACAAATAATCAAGAAATTAAAAGCGGTTTAAGATGAAAGTGCACAAAGTTCCCTAGAACATAAAATATCCAGAATTGGTTATGCCAAGTATAATTATTAAAAGCGACCGTGCTAAAATTACGGAATCCGAGAGTGCCTCACACCTTCCCCCGGGTTAACAGAATTCCTTATCCGGTCTTCTGTATTCGCGGACCATAATTCGGAGTCAAAACTTCCTCGATTTGGGATTTAAAAATAAACTGGTGGCTTGGGACACCATAAATTATTTCAAGTGGCGACTCTGATTAAATAAATAATCTCATTTCGAATAATGTCACTTAAATTGAAAAAACTCTCTTCTTCCCTATCCCTAGGGAAAAAGGAGGTGTGACAGATAGTCCCAATTAAAGAGTTCAACCTAGAGATAGTAAAATCCGACTTGAGTATTTTATCAATTATTTTGTTCAATACCCATTTAGACTTGAGAATGCCAAATTAGTAAAATCACTCTCTTACTGAGAGGTACTGAGTGGGTATTTGAGTATTGATTATTATAATACACCCAGACCAACAAAATAAGCTTTAAAGTTTACAACCTGATAGGCAAACACCTAGGTGAAGGTCATAGCTCTGAGCCTTTTATATATTTGAAAACCATCCAAAAATAATATTCTCTAGTTTTATATCTTTAGAATTGTAATCCTTAACGTACTTTTAGAAGTAAAAACAAAACCATATTTGTGAAAGTGCAACCAAGATACTTCACGTGGTTTATCCAAATATATACCACTAATCCCATCTAAGCTCCCTGTGGATTCGATCTCGACTCCTTGTTGGATATTATTATTGCAATCGACCGTTTCACAACCCCGAATAGAGGTGTGACTTGGACGAGATCAATTTTTGGCGCCGTTGCCTAGCTTATTTGTTAAAAAATAAGGAGACTTGCATATGGTTGTTCTTTTGTACGTGGATGTTATGATAATAACAGGAAATAATAAAGATGAAGTTGTTAGGCTTCAAGATGAGCTTTGCATAAGATTTGACATCAAGAAGTTGGGAGAGCTATACCATTTTCTTGGCTTAGAGGTGACAAACATGAACAAACAGATCTTTGTCACTCAAAAAGGATATGCCAAGAAACTTGTTGTCAGGTTTGGATTGAAGCAAATCAAAACATGTTCTACTCCTCTTGAGATAAGTACAAGGTTAAGGGGGACGAAGGCTCACTTCTTGCAGATCCCAAGCCTTTTCAAGCTCTTGTTGGAAGTCTCATGTATTTGACTATTACAAGGTCGGACATTGCCTTCTCGGTGGGATATGTCAGCAGATTTATGCAAAAGCCAAGAAAGCCTCACTTAGAAGCTGCAAAGAGGGTTCTAAAGTATATCAACTCAACATCAGACATGGTCTTGTTCTTCAAGAAAAAGAATAATTTGGTATTAGTTGGTTATACGGATGCTAATTTTGGTGGTGATTTGGATAACCGAATATCTACATCGGGCTATATTTTTTTCTATGGTGGAACAAGTGTTTCTTGTTGTAGCAAGAATCAAGACTCAATTTCCTTGTCAACCACGGAGGCGGAGTATAAAGCAGTCGTTCTTACTGCTCAAGAATGTGTATGGGTACAAAGACTTGCTGAAGACTTGCATCTACCTATATCAAAGCTAATTGTTATCTTTGGAGATAATCAAAGTGCCATCAAGCTTGCAAATAATCTAGTATTCCATGCAAGAACTAAACACATTGAGGTGTAACATCACTTTATTCGGGAAAAGGTTCTTGATGGAACTATCAATACTTTGGAAGTGCGAAGTCAGGAGAATATTGTTGATATATTCACCAAGTCACTTGCTAAAGCTTCGTTCGAGTTCTTTCGTGACAAGCTTGGAGAAGTTTTCAAAAAAATCACTTTAAGGGGGGAGTGTGAGGAAAATAAAGAAAAGCTGATTTTTTTGTAAAAACATAGATTTATCTAGAATTTCCTAGTATAGTATCCTTAATATTTATCTAGTAAACACATCTAGATGTTCTAGAATGTTGTGGGAAGATAAGGTTATTTATTAGACATATCTAGATATTCTAGAGTATTGTGGGAAGATAAGGTTAACTAGATTTTTCATGTACATGTTCTAGAATATTATCTAGAACCATTCTTAGATAAGTATAATAGGGGAGGCCTTAGGCATTTATAACTAAGCCAAAAAAATCAAGAAAGTCTTCTTTCCTAAACAAAGTTCTCCTTTCCAAAACGTTCCTTCTCTTTTGAAAGCTTCCTCTTCCTTAGTTGAATCTTCCTATTTTAATTAACGATCTTAGGCTAGCAGAAGGTCTCCAAATTATACTTTTCTTCTGCTATTCTAAATCAATGTTCTAGGATTAAGTGATCCAGAGCATGCATTTAGGTATTTAATGAGAAAATGAGATAGAGGAAACCATTTTCATGAATATATATGGGTGGATTGCCATAAGCTTGCTTGAGATATTCTAATACTCCTTGCAGACCCAGATGTGTCACTGGATACTCAGTTTGAACAAAAATTGCCAATAAAAAATTAAATTAAGCTAAATAAGGTTAAGTGATTGTAGCTTGATGCATGTCATAAGCCTCACCTGACTTGGTGGAGAATCATCATCCGTATCTGCATAAATTCATAAAATTATGAAAACACAAAAAAAACATTGAAGTAATGTATATTTTATATCACTCTAATATATAAAGGAGAAAAAAATTGATTGGCATCAGCTTGGTAAAACATTGGTGTTAGTTTAGTTAGCAAGATTTTGCACCTATTTTAAAAGATTATCTTGATCACCAAGCTTAAGATGACTGTTATCCTTCAAATGTCAATTAAACAGATAAATTTATCTTTACCTAAAAAGCATTAGTCATTATTCTTACATATAATTTCAAATGCTCCATCAATGGTGTAGTCCCTGATTTTACTTTCCAAGCTGTTGGGGTTGTATTTGAAAGGAACTTTTTTATAATGATTCGATGCTATGAAGTCTATAGCCCCTTTAACTTGCGCAGATTCTTGTCTTATGAATTTGGGCGATCTAGAGTTAACATTCCTCTTTATTATATCAGGATAGTCTCCAAACATTAAGGAATTGGCAAATCTGCAGTGACAAAAGGAATGATACAGAACCAGATAAGCTGACCCATATTCTACATGACCTTAGAAGGCCGACGAGTATTCAGTTCATTAGTGTTGAAAGTATGAGATTGTGGAGATGTTAATAGGCCGATAAACTTTTGCATCTTACCAGCCTAGGTAGAATTCATAAACTTGTTGTACTGTAACTATATTAGCCATGATATTTGTATAAGGATGAGGCATATATGTAAAGAGATTTAATCCCACAAGACCATGTTGAGTTGACTGCATTAGAATATGCATACTATTAGCAATCATTTGGGGCTTGTAACACTAGTAATGTCTCATACAACATTCTATATGATGTTTAAAGGTGATACCATGTATTTTCTCCTGTAAAGTCTCACGGCAGCTGAATGGGCGAGCAGTATATTATGAGCTACTATGTATGGCACGGTTGAAGAGTTGCCTACGGAGTAGAGTAAAATTCAGAAAGGTGGAGAAAAATGATTTGGCGGTGAGATCCCATTATCATAAGCACCTATAGTGAATACATTAACTTCATTTAAGGTAGTCCAATACAAAACCCTATCACCAAATTCCTTTAAGCACACATCCGCATAGACAGTAAAGTCATTGCTAAAAGGAAAACATGAACAATTAGTATTTGTGCCCGGTCGTGGCGTCAATCATTTGATCGATGTTGGACAGTGGGAAGGAGACTTTCGGACACGCCTTATTCCAGTCCTTATAATCTATACACATTCGAAACTTGTTATTCTTTTTCGGAACTACAATTACATTAGCTAGCCAGTCGGGATATTTTACCTTCCGGATTGAACCGATGTCAAGTAACCGAGTTACCTCTTCTTTAACAAACATGTTTCTAACCTCGGCTATTGGGCGTTTCTTCTGCCTTACCGGTGGGATGCTTGGGTCCAAGCTTAGCTTGTGTATGGCCACCTCTAGCGGGATACATATCATATCCGCGTGCGACCATACGAAACAATTAACATTAATTTTAAGAAAATTAATAAATCTTGACCTAAGCTCAGGGTTGAGTCATGTCCCCTAGTAAACTTTTCTCTATAGGAATTTTTCGAATAAAGCCAATTATTCGAGTTTTTCTACTGTGGACTTGGTCACATCTGTTTCTTCCAGTACCTAAAAATATCTTGGTACCTGGTGGGATTCCGACGACTCCTCCCCTTTGTCATCTTCGCTTGGTTCGGGAGTAGGCGTCGATTCCTGTAATTGCTATCTGTTTAGTTCCTTCCCTTTAATGTTGGAAACCGATACCGCATTCATTTCCCTTGCTTATGGTTGATCACCTCTTATTTGTTTGATTCCCTCAAGAGTCGGGAATTTCAGCAGTTGGTGATATGTTGATAGTACGGCCTTTATCTAATGTAACCATGGTTTGCCGAGAATTATGTTGTAGCCCATGTCGTTGTCCACCACTTCAAATAAGGTGGTCTTCATGACCCCTTCGACATTCATGGGCAGCAAGATCTCCCACCGGGTTGTCACACTTATTAAGTTGAACCCGACGACGAGCTTTGTTGCCAGAATGATGCTTTCGGTTAGTTTGGCTTGTTCCAACACTCTCCATTGAATGATGTTGAATGAACATCCTGGGTCAACCAAAATACGTTTAATCTTGAAATCTAGAACGTTAAGAGAAATTACCAGGGCATCATTCTACGGCAGAAAAAGTCCATCTGCGTCTTCTCCCCTAAAGGTGATGGCGTCTTCGGCGACTTCCCGGAGTGTCTTGCTATGAGTCACTAATACCTTTGTCTTCTTGGCTACCGAGAAAGTTACACCGTTGATCTCGTTTCCCCCGAAAATCATGTTGATAGTCGAGGAGGGTCAGGGTTCTGTGTTGTCCCGGTTGCAGCCGTAATTGTTCTTGGCTCGGTCGCTTAAGAATTTCCTGAGATGGTTGTTCTTCAACAACGGTACCACCTCCTCACGCAGGTGTCAACAGTACCATGATATTTGCATCATAAATTAGGATCCCTCTCACTGGGATCGGATCTGATCGGCCTCGGAAACTGTGCTTCCTTGATGTTTCTCATTGCCAATACCAGCTCCACTATGCTAACGTTGAAATTATACTCTAATAGCATAGTATAAGTATAATTCTTGGAACCCGATACCTCTTTGTCCTGCAACAACCTGCTGTTTCGACCGCGGTCAATTCTTCTATGGGGGTGAATCTATTCGCTAACCGAAACCCTTTGTTGCCTTGTACTTCGGCCCTTAGAAGGTCGCCAATTTGCATCAAAATCATCTTTAGATTTATCCCTTTTCTTTTGGTTGATGTCGGGACCGAGCTGATCATCTTCTATCCTTATATTTGATTCATAACGGCTATGGACATCCGCCCATGTGGTTGCTTGAAAATCGAGCAGACTTTCTTTCAACTTTCGGGAGGCGTCGAAGCTCCAAGGGTTCAACCTCTTAGTAAATGCCCTATTTGCCTATTCATATGGAACGGTCGGTAACAATATCCTTTCTTTCTGAAATCTGATCACGAACTCACGCAACAACTCGGATACTCAGTTTGAACAAAAATTGCCAATGAAAAATTAAATTAAGCTAAACAAGGCTAAGTGATTGTAGCTTGATGCATATCATAAGCCTCACCTGACTTGGTGGAGAATCATCATCTGTATCTGCATAAATTCATAAAGTTATTAAAAACACAACAAAACAAACATTGATGTAGTGCATTTTTTATATCACTCTAATATATAATGGAGAAAGAAACTGATTGGCATCAGCTTGGTAAAAAAATTGTGTTAGTTTAGTTAACAAGATTTTGTACCTATTTTAAAAGATTATCTTGATCACCAAGCTTAAGATGACTGTTATCTTTCAAATTTCAATTAAACAGGTCAAATTATCTTTACCTAAAAAGCATTAGTCATTATTATTACATATAATTTCAAATGCTCCATCAACGGTGTAGTCCCTGATTTTACTTTATAAGCTACTGGGGTTGTCTTTGACATGAACTGTTTGATAATGGTTCCACGCTATGAAGTCTATAGCGCCTTTAACTTGCGCAGATTCTTGTCTTATGAATTTGGGCAATCTAGAGTTATTATTCCTCTTCATTATATCAGGATAGTCTCCAAACATTAAGGGAGTGGCAAACCTGCAGCGAAAAAAGGAATGATACTGAACCAGATAAGCTCACCCATGTTCTACATGACCTTAGAAGGTCGGCGAGTATTCAGTTCACTAGTGTTGAAAGTATGAGATTGTTGAGATGCTAATAGGCTGATAAACTTCTACATCTTACCAGCCTAGGTAGAATTCATAAACTTTGTACTGTAACTATATTAGCCATGCTATTTGTTTAACGATGAGGCCTATATGCAAAGAGATTTAATCCCACAAAACCATGTTGATTTTGACTGCATTAGAATATGCACATTATTAGAAACCATTTGGGGCTTGTAACACTAGTAATGTCTCATACAACATTTTATACGATGTTTAAAGGTGAAAGGCGTTTTTTTGTTATTCCCGCCAATATTGCTGTATTTGTAAATAATAATTCTGCAAAATATAAGTTATCGTAATGAAACAGTAATTAATTCGAGCCCACTGAATTCACAGTGTTTCCTTAAGGAATTTAATCCCCTCCTAGTATCCAAGGTAATGGATTATTTCCTCCCAGGATAGAACGAATCACACACTGGTGTAGCGGTACTTCAAACCCCAGTGTTTCAGCAAACACAAAGTTCGGTAGCAAATCACACTTACAGTTGCTTTGTTTGAAGTTAAAACAATGCAGAACGAAGGAGTAGAAACTCAGAAAATCGTATGGAAATGCTGAGAGGAAGGAGTGCAATGTATAGCCAAATCTGTTGAGCGATTTCAGTTTGTGTCTTGTGTGTTGTGTTGTTGAGTGTCTTTCTTCAACAGCTACTGCACATATATATAGCAGCCAGTGTTGAAGAAGAACAATCGTCCACCCTCCATGGTGGAGCAAGCATTAGCTTGTTTGTGGAGCAAGCACATTCGTGGTGGGAAGAGCATTAGGTGGCTGCCTTGTGGTCAATACACGGATTGAAAAATATCTGTTACAAATGCGGATAATCTTACGTTAATATTTACTATTAACAAATAAATTTGATCCAAAAAATTAATCAATCAATCATTTGACCAAATCCAAATCCGAAGCCGAAGCCGTAGCCGTAGCCGAAGCCGAGCCGAGCGAGCGACGACGATGACGGCGCGAGGCTTGCTTTCTTCTTAACTCTTTAAGAGCTACAAGAAGAGCAATTATATATATACCCACCAAAAATCTTTTCCTCTTCCAATATGGGACAATGTCTCATTGTCAAGAGGGGGGAACTTAAAATTTTACTCAAAAATTTTATTTTCCCTCCATTTCCCATTCACCCTCATTTTAAGACTATTTCATCTTAAAAACAAAACCTCAACAATCTCCCACATGAATGGGGAATGGCTATATCACGAAAGTATGCATGGAAAAACTGTGTGATTTACAAGCAAGGATTAATCGCATCTGGATAAGTAGGTTTCCCTTTGAACTTTCCGTAGTAAACTTATGTCGGATATACTCGGTCAATCGGTAGATTTGATATCTTTGAACCGTCGATCTTTGGTGTATACCTAGACAATCATAAGTCACACAATCAACCCTTAACCGTCTTTGGTTCTCATTGTTGTGTTCGTTTCAGCCATGAACACCGCCTGGTTTCATAAGTGCGTAGAGAACTGGCCTTACAAAGTTCTCCTTGAAGCGGCTAACACTTCACACTTACATAGGTGATTTCTAAACGTGTCATCCTGTAGATACACTATTTGATATACCCCGTATCAAATTTAGAAATCATTAAAAAGCCTTAATACTTTATCCTTGGTACTGAACATTGTCTCATCACGAGAACGGACTAAAATTTTATTTGACAATGTTGAACCGTCATTAATGACTTTGTTTGATCTCCTTGAACCTAGATCTTGGGATCTCCAGTCTTCTAGGTAGAGTTACCGCCACAATGACTTGTTCTCGACCATAGCCCCATTCCCCTTGATGATTTCTCAACTACCTCTCTAGTTAGGCCTTTTGTAAGTGGATCCGATACATTATCACTTGACTTTACATAGTCAATCGTGATAATTCCTCTAGAGAGTAATTGCCTAACGGTTTTATGTCTTCGTCGTATATGACAAGATTTACCGTTATACATAACGCTCCCAGCCCTTCCAATTGCCGCTTGACTATCACAATGTATGCATATTGGTGCCAACGGTTTGGGCCAAAATGGAATGTCTTCCAAGAAATTCCGGAGCCATTCAGCTTCTTCACCGGCTTTATCTAAGGATATGAATTCAGCCTCCATTGTAGAGCGGGCAATACATGTTTGTTTGGACGACTTCCAAGATATCGCTCCTCCACCAATAGTGAATACATATCCACTCGTGGACTTAGAATCAGTTGAACCGGTGATCCAATTTGCATCACAGTATCCCTCAATCACCGCAGGGAAATTACTGTAGTGCAATTCAAAGTTCTGGGTATGTTCTAAATATCCCAAAACTCGTTTCATTGCCATCCAATGAGACTGGCCTGGATTGCTCGTATATCGACTCAGTTTACTTATAGCACAAGCTATATCTAGTCGTGTACAATTCATGATATACATTAAGCATCCCAACACACGAGCATAATCCAATTGTGATATGCTTTGGCCTTTATTCTTTGCTAATGCAAGATTCACGTCAATTGGAGTCTTTGCAACTTTAAAGCCCAAGTGCTTGAATTTTTCAAGTACTGTCTTAATATAATGAGATTGTGACAATGCCAGACCTTGAGGAGTCTTATGGATCTTAATTCCCAGAATTAAATCAGCAACTCCCAAGTCTTTCATATCAAACTTGGTATTGAGCATACGCTTAGTAGCATTTATGTTGGCAATGTCATTACTCATTATCAGCATATCATCCATATATAAGCAAACAATGACTATATGAATTGGAACATTTTTAATGTACACACATTTATCACATTCATTTATCTTAAAACTATTTTACAACATTGTTTGGTCAAATTTCGCATGCCATTGTTTGGGTGCTTGTTTTAGTCCGTAAAGAGACTTAACAAGTCTACATACCTTCTTTTCTTTACCTGGAACCACAAACCCTTCAGGTTGTTCCATGTAAATTCTTCCTCCAACTCTCCATTTAAGAAGGCCGTCTTAACATCCATTTGATGAATTTCAAGACCATACACTGCAGCTAATGCTACTAACATCCGTATGGACGTAATTCTTGTAACTGGAGAGTATGTATCAAAATAGTCTAGACCTTCTCGTTGTCTATACCCTTTGACTACGAGTCTTGCCTTGAATTTATCAATAGTGCCATCATCTTTGATTTTTCTCTTAAAAATCCATTTAGAACCCAAAGGTTTATTTCCAGGAGGAAGATCAACCAATTCCTATGTATGGTTGTTCAATATGGATTCTATTTCACTATTGACTGCCTCTTTCCAAAATAATGATTCCGAAGAAATCATAGCTTCTTTAAATGTTTGAGGCTCATTTTCCAATAAGAAAGTCACAAAATCTGGTCCAAATGAAGTAGACGTTCTTTGACGTTTACTACGTCTTGGATCCTCCTGATTACATATACTTTCTTTTGTTTCTTCCCGAGGTCATTTAGATCCTTCACCAAACGACTCACATTCCTTTTTATACGGATATATATTTTCAAAAAACTCAGCATTATCTGATTCTATAACCGTATTATTATGAATGTCGGGATTTTCTGATTTATGAACCAGAAATCGATATGCTTTACTATTTGTCGCATATCCTATGAAAACACAATCAACGGTTTTCGGTCCTATCTTTACCCTTTTGGGTTTAGGAACTTGCACTTTTGCCAAACACCCCCACACTTTAAAATAATTCAAGTTGGGCTTCCTTCCTTTCCATTTTTCATATGGAATGGATTGTGTTTTGCTATGGGGCACTCGATTTAATATTCGATTAGCCGTAAGAATGGCTTCCCCCACAAGTTCTGTGGCAAACCAGAACTTATCAACAACGCATTCATCATCTCCTTTAATGTGCGATTCTTTCTTTCCGCAATCCCATTAGATTGGGGCGTGTAAGGGGCTGTTGTTTGATGAATAATTCCATATTCTAAACATATTTCTTCAAAAGGAGATTCATATTCACCACCCCTATCACTTCTTATCATTTTTACTTTCTTGTTAAGTTGCGTTTCAACTTCATTTTTGTATTGCCTGAATGCGTCTATTGCTTCATCTTTACTATTCAGTAAGTAAACATAGCAATATCGAGTACCATCGTCAATAAAAGTTATGAAATACTTCTTTCCACCGCGAGATGGTATTGACTTCATGTCACAAATATCTGTGTGAATTAAGTCTAAAGGATTTGAATTCCTTTCAACTGACTTATAAGGATGTTTAACATACTTAGATTCCACACATGTTTGACATTTTGATTTTTCGCATTCAAACTTGGGCAGTACTTCCAAGTTAATCATTTTTCGCAAGGTTTTATAATTGACATGACCCAAACGTACATGCCATAAATCATTTGACTCAAGTAAGTAAGAAGAAGCTGAAATATTATTATTGTTTTCCACAACCATTACATTCAGATTGAAAAGGCCCTCGGTGAGGTAACCTTTTCCTACAAATATTTCATTCTTGCTAATGACAACCTTGTTGGACACAAAAATACACTTAAAATCGTGCTTAACAAGAAGTCCAGTAGAGACTAAATTCTTTCTCATTTCGGGAACATGAAGGACATTGTTCAAAGTCATGACCTTGCCAGAAGTCATTTTCAGAAATATCTTCCCATATCCTTCAACTTTTGCTGTTGAAGTATTTCCCATATAAATTGTCTCTCCGGGTCCAGCAGGAGCATAAGTAGCAAAAGCTTCTCTAACTGCACAAATATGGCGAGTGGCTCCTGAATCAAACCACCACAGTTTAGGATTTCCCACCAAGTTACATTCAGAAAGCATGGCACACAAGTTATCAACATCATCATGCTTTACTACCATGTTTGCTTGACCCCTTTTCTTGTCTTTCTTCAGAGCACGACACTCCGTAGATTTGTGTTCGGTTTTCCCATAGTTGTAGCAGTTTCCACTGAATCGCTTCTTGCTTGGGTTGTATTTCGGACCAGAAGCCTTCTTCCTCTTTTTGTTATCTTCAACAATATTTTCTCCCATTATTGTTGAATTTCCACGGCCTCTCCTTTCAGTAGCTTTATTGTCCTCTTCGATTCTCAACCGAACAATGAGATCTTCAAGGGACATTTCCTTTCGTTTGTGTTTCAAATAATTTTTGAAGTCCTTCCACAACGGAGGCAACTTCTCAATCATTGCTGCTACTTGGAATGCTTCGTTGATGACAAGACCTTCAGCAAGTAGATCATGAATAATCACTTGCAATTCCTGGACTTGGGTAATAACAGATTTGCTATCTACCATTTTGTAGTCCAAATATTTTGCGGCAACGAATTTCTTCATCCCGACATCTTCAGTTTTATATTTCTTTTCAAGCGCATTCCACAATTCTTTTGACGTCTCCACGCTACTATATACATTATACAGATTATCATCCAGTCCGCTAAGAATATAATTCTTGCATAAAAAATCAGAATACTTTCACGCTTCAATCACGAGAAAGCGTTCATTCTCTGGAGTTTTATCTGGCAGATCAGGAACATCTTCCTTGATGAACTTTTGTAGACATAACGTAGTTAAGTAGAAGAACATCTTCTGCTGCCAGCGCTTGAAATCAATCCCGGAAAAATTTTCGGGTTTTTCTGCCAGTGCCAATGCCGGTGTTCAGCTTGTCGATGCGTTGGCAGTCACCATCGGAACAGCTTGGTTTTCGCTTTCAATCGTCATTTTTTTTTCTGAAAAAAGAAATGACACAAACATACGTTTAATACACGTTTTCAAACTGGAGTAAAAATCACGTAGATTTTAATCTCCAACAAAATGCCACGAAGGCTTTACTCTCCAAAACGGGAGTACACAAAACCATAAAGGTTTTAGTTTGCAGAATAATAAGAATAACACAAATATAGAAATAAATATTAAATTCCTTAAGATTGTTATTCCCGCCAATATTGCTGTATTTGTAAATAATAATTCTGCAAAATATAAGTTATCATAATGAAACAGTAATTAATTCGAGCCCACTGAATTCACAGTGTTTCCTTAAGAAATTTAATCCCCTCCTAGTACCCAAGGTAATGGATTATTTCCTCCCAGGATAGAACGAATCACACACTGGTGTAGCGGTACTTCAAACCCCAGTATTTCAGCGAACACAACGTTTGGTAGCAAATTACACTTACAGTTGCTTTGTTTGAAGTTAAAACAATGCAGAACGAAGGAGTAGAAACTCAGAAAATCGTATGAAAATGCTTAGAGGAAGGAGTGCAATGTATAGCCAAATCTGTTGAGCGATTTCAGTTTGTGTCTTGTGTATTGTGTGTTGTGTGTCTTTCTTCAACAGCTGCTGCACATATATATAGCAGCCAGTGTTGAAGAAGAACAATCGTCCACCCTCCATGGTGGAGCAAGCATTAGCTTATTTGTGGAGCAAGCACATTCGTGGTGGGAAGAGCATTAGGCGGCTGCCTTGTGGTCAATACATGGATTGAAAAATATCTGTTACAAATGCGGATAATCTTACGTTAATATTTACTATTAACAAATAAATTTGGTCCAAAATATTAATCAATCAATCGATCATTTGACCAAATCCAAATCCAAATCCGAAGCCGAAGCCGAAGCCGTAGCCGAAGCCGAGCCGAGTGAGCGACGACGACGACGGCGCGAGGCTTGCTTTCTTCTTAACTCTTTAAGAGCTACAAGAAGAGCAATTATATATATACCCACCAAAAATCTTTTCCTCTTCTAATATGGGACAATGTCTCATTGTCAAGAGGGGAAAACTTAAAATTTTACTCAAAAATTTCATTTTCCCTCCATTTCCCATTCACCCTCATTTTAAGACTATTTCATCTTAAAAATAAAACCTCAACAGTATTTTCTTCTGTAAAGTCTCACGGCAGTTGAATGGGTGAGTAGTATATTATGAGCTACTATGTATGGCTCGGTTGAAGAGTTGTCAACGGAGTAGGGTAAAATTCAAAAAGGTGGAGAAAAATGATTTGGCGGTGATATCCCATTATCATAACCACCTATAGTGAATACATTGACTTCATTTAAGGTAGTCCAATACAAAACCCTATCAGCAAATTCCTTGAAGCACACATCTGCATAGGCAGTGAAGTCATCGCTAAAAGGAAAACATGAACAATTAGTATTTGTGTCTGGCCGTGGCGTCAATCATTTGATCGATGTTCGGTAGTGGGAATGAGACTTTCGGGCATGCCTTATTCAAGTCCTTATATATGCACATTCGAAACTTATTATTCTTTTTCGGAACTACAATTACATTAGCTAGCCAGTCGGGATACTTTACCTTCCGAATTGAACTGATGTCAAGAAACCGAGTTACCTCTTCTTTAACAAACATGTTTCTGACCTCGGCTATTGGTCACTTCTTCTGCCTTACCGGTGGGATGCTTGGGTCCAAGCTTAGCTTGTGCATGTCCACATCTAGCGGGATACATGTCATATCCGTGTGCTACCATACGAAACGATTAACATTAATTTTAAGGAAATTAATAAATCTTGACCTAAGCTTGGGGTTTAGTCCTGACCCCAAGTAAAAATTTTGCTCCAGGAATTTTTCGATCAAAGCCACTTGTTAGAGTTCTTCTGTCATGGACTTGGTCGCATCTGTTTCTTCCGGTACCTAAAAATATCTTTTTACCTGGTGGTATTCCGACGACTCCTCCCCTTTGTCATCTTCGCTTGGTTTGGGAGTAGGCGTCGATTCCTATAATTTTTAGGTGTTGAGTTCATTCCCTTTACTATTAGAAACTGATACCGCATTAATTTCCCTTGCTTCTGGTTGATCACCTCTTATTTGTTTGATTCCCTCTAGAGTCGGGAATTTCAGCAGTTGGTGATATGTTGATGGTACGGCCTTCATCTCATGTAACTATGGTCTGTAGAGAATTATGTTGTAGCTCATGTCGCCGTCCACCACTTCAAATAAGGTGTTATTCGTGACCCCTTCGGCATTCGTGGGTAGCAAGATCTACCCCCGGGTTGTCATACTCACTAAGTTTAACCCGACGAGGAGCTTTGTTGCCGGAATGATGCTTTCGGTTAGTTTGGCTTATTCTAGCACTCTCCATTGAATGATGTTGGCTGAACGTCCTGGGTCAACCAAAACATGTTTAATCTTGAAATCTAGAACGCTGAGAGAAATTACCAGGGCATCATTGTGCGGCAGAAGAAGTCCATCCGCGTCTTCTCACCTGAAGGTGATGTCGTCTTCGGCGACTTCTCGGAGTCTCTTGCTATGAGTCACTAATATCTTTGTCTTCTTGGCTACCGAGAAATTTACAATGTTGATCTAGTTTCCCCCAAAAATTATGTTGATAGTCGAGGAGGGTCTTCCCATATCTTTGAGGGATCTGCGTTGTCCCGGTTATAGCCATAATTGTTCTTAGCTCGGTTGCTTAAGATCCTGAGATGGTCGTTCTTCAACAACGTTACCACCTCCTCACGCAGATGTCAACAGTCCCATGATATCCACACCATAAATTAGGATCCATCTCGCTGGGATTGGATCTGATTGGCCTCGGGAACCATGCTTCCTTGATGTTTCTCATTGCCGATACCAGCTCCACTACGCTAACATTGAAATTATACTCTAATAGCATAGGATAAGTGGAATCCTTGGAACCCGATACCTCTTTGTCCTGCAACGACCTATTACTTCGACCACAGTCAATTCTTCTATTGGGGCGAACCTATCCGTTAACCGAAACCCTTTGCTGCCTTGTTCTTTGGCCCTCTCGTAGGGCAAGAATCAGCCCTTAGAAGGTCGTCGATCTGCATAAAAATTATATTTAGATTTATCCCTGTTCTTTTCTCGATCTCGACCCTTGGTTGATGTCAGGACCGAGCTGATCATCTTTTTTCCTTATCTTTGATTCATAACGGTTATGGACATCCGCCCATGTGGTTGCTTGGAAATCGAGCAAACTTTCTTTCAGCTTTCGGGAGGCGTCAAAGCTCCTCGGGTTCAACCCCTTAGTAAATTCCCTAGTTGCCCATTCATCTGGCACAGTTGGTAACAACATCCTTTCTTTCTAGAATCTGATCACGAACTCACGCAGCAACTCGGACTCTCCTTACGAAATTATGAATATGTCTGCCTTTCGAGCATGGACCTTCTTGGTCTCAGCATGGGCCTTGATGAAAAAAAATTTGAGCATCTCAAGGAATCTATTGAGTGTTCGGGTAGGAGTGAATACCATGTTAAGGCCCCCTTCATGAGGGTTTCTCCGAATTTCCTTAGCAGTTTGACTCAATCTCATGTTGGGCCAAGTCCTTTACTTTCACCGTCGTAGTTGAATTTGTAATATGCTCATGAGGGTTTGAAGTCCCATCATACTTTGGTATGTCTGGCATTTTAAAACGTTTCTGAATCAATTCTGGTGTTACGCTCATTTGAACAGTAATTGGGTGTACTTCTTCGAGTCCGGGCCTTTCAACATTGGTGGTACGCCTGGAATTTGGTCCAATCGAGCGTGAAACTCTTTCACGTTCTGATCCATCTGCTCGTTCATTTCCCTCATGAATCTCATGAGTTTAGTTTTGAAGAGATCGTTGTCATTACCGGATTCGTTGCTGATCCCCCCATCTCCGTCGAAGCCGACCTCGCCCTATCAACTCTTTAAGATGTTTATTTTGCAGGAGAGTTGGGAGGAACAAGGCCTTTTCCATTCGCGTTGTTGGAAGCGCCTGATAGTGCCTGCTTTAGTTTAGTCATGACCTGGTCTTGTCTTGAAAGATGGCCCATGATGGCCTTTTGCTGCTCTCTCAAAATCCTTACTTCTTTTTGCAATGTTCTCATCCTCTGCGTCATCAGGAGTTGTCTCCCGCACACGTCGGGGATATTGCTTGCCATGGACCAGAGTTGCTAAGTCTCCCTCATTGCGAGTGTCTCTCATTGAATCCTCATGTTAAGGAAGATTTTCTTGTGCTTCAAGGTTCTTTGTGATGTTGACATCATTAGTTGCCATTTTTTCCGATTTTTTCTATGAAACAAGAATCAAACAAGTTAGTAATAGATGCAAGGATTAACTCAATTACGCAGTTGTCTAAGCCCCCACGGTGGACGCCAAACTGTTTACCCGTAAAATGGTAGAGTTGAATTTGTTGCGTGGTTTATAGGCAAACGAACTGATTTGGCCTAATAATGTAATCCCTTAAGATTAATAAGACCTCTTCCATCTACGAAGTAAGCAAAAACCACTCATGAAAATAATAATCACTCATGAAAACCAGACCTTGTATTTGTGGTATGCATCACAAGATACATCTGCCGTGGCTCCTCCATAAATACCTGAAAATTTAGTGTACTTGGTAAAATTTATGAACAGAGCAAGTATACTTGTCCATCCTGAACCATAATGATCCTTGAAAATAATATTTGCAAAGGAAAAAGAAAATATGTGAGGTAAAAGAAGATTTCGGTTACACCAAATTACAACACATAATGAACCCCACACCAGTAGGGCATATAATTCACAATTTGTTATTAATTATCTGGAAATTACATCAAAACTTACCGAAATGGGTAACAGAAAGCCACCTTTAGCCTCACAACTCTTATTAGTGACCAACATGGAATGATAGGAGTAGTTATCTCCATAGAATCTCCCAACAGAAGTAAACACATAAGTAGATTATAGAATCACGAAACTCACTCATAAATGGAGCACAATCGGAGGACTTGTTTCGATACTCAGAACCGAATCAAGTTAAGGAAATTATTCCTATATATTAAATCGAAGTCGTACCTGTAGACACCATCTGATGTAGCAACCTCCGCCATACCATAAAACAAATATAACAACGGCTGGGTCTCCACCTCTAAGACGCCTTCTACCCGCCTGTCCTCCACCCCTAACTGATCGTGTGGGTGGTGTAGTAACTGCAATGGGGAACGTAGCCTGAGTGCTTTGATGAAATATATCTCTCCCAAGTTTGAACTAATTTTCTCATTATGTGCCTGGTATCGCCGTATTCATAACAACCCCTTTGTAGGTTTGACTGCTCATATTGAGTCTGTGCCAGATAACTAGAATAACCATTTGTAGGAACTCATATCGGTGGTGCAGTAAAAGAACTTACTGGAGCACCCCGGGTAATCCGATGTGCAGACTGGGCTGGCTGACTACCCTCCCCCCCTCCGATCCCCCGCCATAATGATTTATACCTGCAGAGTAGAATCCACTGAATCCCCCAGAAAGACATCTTGGTCTCCTTAGTTTCCTTTTTTTTCACCCCAAACACGTTCTAATATTTTGGCAATTTCTACCACTAGCGAAAATGAAGTATTAGCCTGTAGCTCCCGAGTCGTACAAAATTTTACGGCTATAATTGGGTACTTCAATGAGTCTGTGGACTCGCTCTCTGGCTGTAGGAAGCAAAGTAGGAATATGACGGGCTAACTTATTGAACCTGATGGCATATTATGACACTGTCATGGTGACCTGACGCAACCGTTCAAACACTATGCGCCACGCATTACGGAGAGTCCGGGAATAAATTCTTTCAAAAGTGTTCTGAGAACTGAGCCAAGTGGGCAGTGTTGTATTGGCTGGTATGCCCTCTTCATAGGCTTGCCACGGACACCTGTGGAGAATTATCTCTCCCAAGACCAATTTCTTATTTTGTTATGTTGACTCAACACTGTTGAGCTGACCCATATCTTAACATACTCTTCGATTCTTCTCAGAGGTAACCCTTACCCCTATTTAAACACAACGATCACAAAAGTTGAGCTCCATACAGATAAATCTTGGCACGAACCACATAGTCCAGAATCTCGTCAACCACTGTACTTCCTCCGAAGCACCCCAAAATCTGCAACCATGACGTCCACGCTGAGTATACCTTCTGTAAATTTAAAGTTGTTTCTCTAACTACTTTGGTACTGAAGTATAGGATTACTAAGTAGGCGTACATACCGCAAGTCCCAACCTTATCCTCTACAAAATCTCAAGCCTTAAACATGTATAAATTTTGGGGAACCTTTCAGTACCACATATATACATTTCAGGCCAAAACTAATATAACACATAACCCCGCAATCCATCCATTGATAGTGGACTCCCCCACTCGACGCGAAGTCATAGTTCACCACGCCTGATGATCCATAATATAAGCCTTCACAACTCGTATAAATCAACCAGATGCCAAGGTCCGTTGCACTCCCCACATGATTCATTGGGTGGTCTCTCAATGCGCCCGCATCTTCAGTGGGAACCACACTTTGAGGCAATGTTTGAGCATCTCTGGCTCTCTCGTAGTCCATCTGGGCCATCATGAACCGTTGACGCACAACTGATATCGAATGCACAATGTCATACACTAGTGGATCCTAGTGATTTTTACTCTCATTTTGGAGACTAAAATCTTCGAATTTTCCACTCCTTGGTTGAGATTAAAATCTTTGTGACTTTATACTCAATTACGAGATCAAAATCTTAGTGATTATCTACTTGTTTAGTATTCGGTTTCAAGGTCAGTGAACGCCGATAGATCCACCTTGAGTCTCTGGATAGCGGGTCCAACAGCTAAAGTCTCGATCAACCTGAGCCGGTACCAAAATCTGCACAGAAAGTGCAGAGGGCAGTATCAGTACAACCGACCCCATGTACTGGAAAGTGTCGAGCCTAACCTCGACGAAGTAGTGACGAGGCTAAGGCAAGGCACCTATAAATCAACATGTGCAATTTAACAGTGTATATACAAATAAAAGTAATGAAGAGCTAAACAGGACACATCGGGAGGGGGAAACATGCTGGGGAAAATACGAGATAAAGAACTACAACAGAATGATAACTGGAACAGTCAATACACTATGAATCAACAGGAATAGTGAGTACAGTAAACAAAAAAGGCACGGCATCACCCTTCATTCTTTTACTCTCAATCTCACCATAAAAATAATAGAAACGGCACGGCATCACCCTTCGTGCATTAACTCTCATATCATGGCACGGAATCACCCTTCGTGCATTAACACTCACAATATGGTACGGCATCACCCTTCGTGCATTAACACTCACAATATGGCATGGCATCACCCTTCGTGCATTAACACTCACAATATGGCACGGCATCACCCTTCGTGCATTAACACTCAAAATATGGCACGGCATCACCCTTCGTGCATTAACACTCTCCCTTACCATAATGCAATGCATAAACAACAACAGGGAGATAGAATAACAAGTACAAGCCTTACTTCAACATTTGGTTCCACAATATCAATCTCAACTTTGAAATAAATACTCGATTATCACCAGAAAATCCGTAAACATGATAAGAACGATCAATTTAACAACACTAGTATAAACACGTAGTAATTAGGCATAGGAAAGAGACAATATAAGAAAAATGGGAGAAACTAGGAAAACATGTAAATTGGCGTCGTATAAGTACTCGTCACCTCACATATACGCCGCTCACATGAATTTCACATAACAAATAGTCTAAGGTTCCTAATTCCCTCCAGTCAAAGTTAGACACAGCACTTACCTTGTTCCGAAGGCCACTTAATTCTCAATCAAAGCTTTTCCTCTAGAATTCACCTCCAAACTACTCGCATCTATTCAAATATGACTCAATAATATCAAATATTGCTAAAGGAATCAATTATATTGCATAAATTAAATTTCCCAAATTTTCCTCTAAAAAGTCGAAAATCGACCCCGGGCCCACTTGGTCAAAACCCGAGGTTCGGACCAAAATCCATTTACCCATTCACCCCCGAGCCTGGATATATAATTGGTTTTGGAATCCGACCTCAATTTGAGGTCTAAATTTCCAAATTTTCGAAATCCCTAGTTTCTACCCAAAACCCCTAATTCCACCACGAAAACCAGAGATTTTAGGTTGAAATCTTGAAAAATGTAGTGAAAGATTGAAAGAAACTAGTTTAGAATCACTTACCTATGATTAGGGGAAGAAATGGTCTTTGGAAAATTGCCTCTTGTGTTTTAGGTTTTGAAGATTTGGGAAATGAATCAAAAATCTCGTCCAAAAGTCATTTTGATCAGCTGCAGATGACGTATTTGCGACCTGAGCTTCGCAATTGCGAAGTTCGCAAATGCGAGAAAGGTATCGCAAATATCAACCTGTCGTATTTCTGCTTCTGTCGCAAATGCAAACATTTTTTTCACAAAAGCGGAACCGGGATCGCAATTGCGACCCCTTTCTTCGCAAATGCAAAAAAACCCTTCCCAGACCAACTTCGCAAATGCGAAGGAGTCTTCGCAATTGCGAAGACTGTATGGCCCAGCTACTCTTCGAAATTGCGATGAGTAGCTCGCAATTGCAACACTGTCAGACTTTGCAATTGCGAACTCTGGTCTCGCAATTGCGAGATTCGAGGCCAACACTAGAGCTGGAACACCAGCAACATTTCTAAGTCCAAATTTCACTATGTAGCCTATCTGAAATCCACCTAAGCCCCGGGGCTCCAAACCAAACATGCACACAAGTCCAAATACATCATACGAACTTTCTCGCGTGATCAAATCGCTAAAATAAACTACGAATTTAGCACCAAATCGAATGAAATTCTCAAGAACACTTTAAAATTTCTAGTTTCTCAACTAGACGTCTGAATCACGTCAAACCAACTCCGTTTCTCACCAAATTTCTCAGACAAGTCTTAAATATTATAATGAACCTGTAACGGGCACCGGAACCAAAATACGGACCAGGTACTAACAATTCCAAATATTAATCAATTCTTAAAAACTATTAAATTTCAGACCTATAATTTTCATCAAAAATTCATAACTCGAGTTAGGGACCTCCGAATTCGATTCCGGGCATACGCCTAGGTCCCATATTTCGATACGGACCCATCGAACTGTCAAAACACGTATCTGGGCCCATTTACCAAAAATGTTGACTGAAGTCAACTAAAATTAACTATTAAAGCAAAAATTCTTATTTTTATCAATTTTTAGCATAAAAGCTTTCCTGAAACACGCCCGGACTGCGCATGCAAATCGAGGAAGGTAAAAATGATATTTTTAAGGCTTAAGAGCGCATAATCTAGTTCCAAAACATAAGATGATCTTTTGGGTCATTACATTCTCCACCTCTAAAATATTCGTTCGTCCTCGAACGGACATAGAAAAGTACCTAGGCTACTGAAAAGGTGGAGATATCTACTCTGCATATCGGACTCAGACTCCCAAGTGGCTGCCTCAACAGGCTGACCTATCCACTGCACTAGAACTGAAGGGTAACTCTTTGATCTTAACTGGCGAACTTGCCGATCTAGAATAGCTATCGGCTCATCCTCATAAGTCAAATCTTTGTCCAATTGAACTGAGCTGAAATCTAACACATGGGACGGATCACCATGATATTTTGGAAGCATGGATACATGAAACACCGGATGAACCGCTGATAAACTAGGTGGTAATGCAAGCCTGTAGGCTACTTCCCCCACCCTTTCAAGAATTTCGAAGGGTCCTATATACCTAGGGCTCAACTTGCCCTTCTTTCCGAACCTCATTACACCTTTCATAGGTGAAACCTGAAGCAATACTCTTTCTCCAACCATGAGTGCAATATTACGAACTTTACGGTCGGCATAACTCTTTTTCCTACACTGAGTTGTGCGAAGTCGATCTTGAATAACCTTGACCTTATCCAAGGCATCCTATACCAAATCGGTACCTAACAACCGAGCCTCTCCCGGTTCAAACCATCCAACTGGCGAACGGCATCGCCTCCCGTATAATGCCTCATATGGAGCCATATGAATGCTTGACTGATAGCTATTATTATAAGCAAACTCCACAAGTGGCAAGAATTGATCCCAAGAACCTCCAAAGTCTATAACACAAGCGCGAAGCATATCTTCCAATATCTGAATAGTGCGTTCTAACTGTCCGTCTGTCTGTGGATGAAATATTGTACTCAACTCAACCCGTGTGTCTAACTCACACTGTACAGCCCTCCAAAAGTGTGAAGTGAACTGCGTACCTTGATCAGAAATGATAGACATGGGCACACCGTAAAGACGGACGATCTCACGAATGTAAATCTCTGCCAACCGCTCCGAAGAATAGGTAACTGCCACAGGAATGAAGTGCGCTGACTTGGTCGGCTTGTCCACAATGACCCAAACTGCATTGAACTTCCTCTAAGTCTGTGGGAGTCCAACAACAAAATCCATAGTGATACGCTCCCACTTCCACTCGGGAATCTCTATCTTCTGAAGCAAACCTCCAGGTCTCTGATGCTCACACTTTACCTGCTGGCAATTTAGACACCGAGCTACAAATGCAATTATGTCTTTCTTCATTCACCTCCACCAATAATGCTGCCGCAAGTCCTGATACATCTTGGCGGTGCCCGGATGAATAGAGTACCGGGAACTGTGGGCCTTCTCAAGAATCAACTCACAAAGTCCATCCACATTAGGCACTCAAATATGACCCTGCATCCTCAAAACTCTGTCATCTTTAACAGTAACCTGCTTGGCACCACTGTGCCGCATTGTGTCTTTAAGGACAAGTAAATGAGGATCATCATACTGCCGATCTCTGATGCGCTCAAACAAGGAAGACCGAGCAACTGTACAAGCTAGAACACGGCTGGGCTCAGAAACATCCAACCTCACGAGTTGATTGGCCAAGGCCTGAACATCCAATGCAAGAGGCCTCTCACCAATTGGAATATATGCAAGGCTACCCATACTAGCTGACTTTCTACTCAAAGTATTGTCCACCACATTGGCCTTCCCGGGGTGATACAATATGGTGATATCATAGTCTTTCAATAGCTCCAACCACCTTCTCTGCCTCAAATTGAGCTCCTTCTATTTGAACAGATACTACAAGCCCCGATGATCCGTGAATACCTCACATGGCACAACATAAAGATAGTGCCTCCAAATCTGCAGCGCGTGAACAATGGCTGCCAGCTCTAGATCATGAACAGGGTAATTCTTCTCGTGAACCTTCAGCTTCCATGAAGCATATGCAATAACCTTGCCACCCTGCCTCAATACCGCACCTAGACCAATACGAGATGCGTCACAATATACTGTATAAGATCCTAAACCTGTGGGTAACACCAATACCGGTGTCATAGTCAAAGTTGTCTTGAGCTTTTGGAAGCTCGCCTCACACTCGTCTGACCACCTGGACGGGACACCCTTCTGGGTCAACCTGGTCAACGAGTCTACTATGGATGAAAACCCTTCCACGAATCGACGGTAGTAGCCCGCCAAACCCAAGAAACTACGGATCTATGTAGGTGATGTGGGTTTAGGAAAGTTCTGAACTGCCTCAATCTTCTTAGGATCCACCTTTATGCCTTAAACCGATACAACATGCCCTAAAAAAGCAACTGAGTCTAATCAAAACTCACATTTTTAAAATTTGGCATATAACTGATTATTCTTCAAAGTCTGAAGCACACTCCAAAGATGCTGCCAATGCTCCTCTCGACTGCTGGAGTAAATCAAGATATCATCAATGAATACAACCACAAAAGAACCCAAATAGGGCTTGGACTCCCGATTCATCAAATCCATAAGTGTCATTGGGGCGTTGGTAAGCCCAAATGATATTACTAGGAATTCGAAATGCCCATACTGAATCCGAAAAGCTGTCTTATATACATCAGATGCCCTAATCTTCAACTGGTGGTAACCAGACCTCATAATTATTTACCCGAATTAACGATTCACATTTAACGCCATCTGGGCAGGCACATATCTCGCAGGTTAAAACTCAATAATTACAACACAAATTTGGCAAGTATGCACAGAGAATTTCATACAAGAATTTTCAATTAGGCCTAACAGGCATGACTTCCCATTATTGCTATAGTACAACTTTAATTTCACAAGCGAGAACTTAAACACAAGAATTTTCCTCACAAGGATCTCGTCCTTATATAACTTCCACCACAGCTTGCAGCTCGCAGCCTGGTTTAAACATATCAATTTATATTAAACTGCGATGATCTCGTCCTCAGTTCTGAATCACAAGTAATATAGACATCATGCCAATCAGATATTTCCATTTTCTTCTTTTAAATAATCTCGGTTACACAAAATCACAACACATAATGAACCACACACCGGAAGGGCATATAATTCATAATTTGTTATTAATTATCTGGAAATTACATCAAAACTTATCGAAATGGGTAACAGAAAGCCACCTTTAGCCTCACAGCTTTTATTAGTGACCAACATGGAATGATACGAGTAGTTATCTCCATAGAATCTCCCAACAGGAGTAAACACATAAGTAGATTATAGAATCATGAAGCTCACTCATAAGTGGAGCACAATAGAAGGACTCGTTTCTATACTAAGAACCGGTTCAAGTTAAGGAAATTATGCCGTTATATTAAATCAAAATTGTACATGTAATGACACCATCTGATGTAGCAACCTCCGCCATACCATAAAACAAATATAACAATGGTTGGGTCTCCACCTCTAAGACGCCTTCTACCCGCCTATCCTCCACCCCTAACTGATCGTGTGGGTGGTGTAGTAACTTCAATAGGGCACGTAGCCTAAGTGCTTTAATAAAATATATCTCTCCCAAGTTTAGGACAATTTTCTCATGATGTGCCTGGTATCGCCGTATTCAAAACAACCCCTTTGTAGGTTTGGCTGTTCATATTAAGTATGTGCCAGATAACTGGAATAACCATTTGTAGGAACTCATGTCGGTGGTGCAAGTAAAAGAACTTACTAGAGCACCCCGGGTAATTCGATGTGCGGACTGGGCTGGCCGACTGCCCGAGCCCCCACCCCCCCCCCCCCCACCACCCCACCATAATAATTTATACCTGCATAGTAGAATCCATTGAATCCCCCAGAACCTCGAGACGTCTTGGTCTCCTTAGTTTCCTTTTTTTTCACACCGAACACGTTCTAAAATCTTGGCAATTTCTACCACTAGCAGAAATGAAGTATTAGCATGTAGCTCCCGAGTCGTACAAAAGTTTACGATTATAATTGGGTCCTAAAATGAGTCTGTGGACTCGCTCTCTGGCTGTAGGAAGCAAAGTAGGAATATGAAGAGCTAACTTATTCAACCTGATGGCATATTATGCCACCGTCATGGTGATCTGACGCAACCGTTCAAACACTATGTGCCACGCATTACGGAGAGTCCGATAACAAACTCTTTCAAAAGTGTTTCTGAGAACTGAGCCAAGTGGGCGGTGTTGCATTGGCTGGTCTTCCCTCTTCATAGGCTAGCGACGGACACCTGTGGAGAATTATCTCTCCCAAGGCCAATTTCTTCTTTTGTTATGCTGACTCAACACTATTGAGCTCACCCATTTCTTAACATACTCTTCGATCTTTCTCAGAGGTAACCCTTACCCCTATTTATACACAACAATCACAAAAGTAGAGCTCCATACAGACAAATCTTGGCACGAACCACATAGTCCAGAATCTCGTCAACCACTGTACTTTCTTCGAAGCACCCCAAAATTCGTAACCATGACGTCCACGCTGAGTAGACCTTCTGTAAATTTAAAGTTGTTTCTCTAACTACTTTGGTACTGAAGTATAGGATTATTAAGTAAGCGGACATACCGCAAGTACCAACCTTATCCTATACAAAATCTCAGGCCTTAAACATGTGTAAATTTTGGGGAACCTTTCAGTACCACATATATAGATTTCAGGCCAAAACTGATATAACACATGACCCCGCAATCCATCCATTGATAGTGGACTCCCCCACTCGACGCGAAGTCATAGTTCACCATGCCCGATGATCCATAATATTAACCTTCACAGCTCGTATAAATCAACCAAATGCTAAGGTCCGTTGCACCCCCCCCCCCCACATGATTCACTGGGTGGTCTCTCAATGCGCCCGCATCTTCAGTGGGAACCACACGTTGAGGCAATATTTGAGCATCTATGGCTTTCTCATAGTCTATCTGCGGCATCATGAACCGTTGACGCACAACTGATACCGAATGCGCAATGTCATACACGAGTGGATCCTAGTGATATTTACTCTCATTTTGGAGACTAAAATCTTCGAATTTCCACTCCTTGGTTGAGATTAAAGTCTTTGTGACTTTATACTCAATTACGAGATAAAAATCTTAGTGATTTTCTACTTGTTTAGTATTCGGTTTGAAGATGTCACGACCCGAAATTCTCACCATCGGGACCGTGAT
The DNA here is from genome assembly GCF_000715075.1 of Nicotiana tabacum. Taxonomy (NCBI): domain Eukaryota; kingdom Viridiplantae; phylum Streptophyta; class Magnoliopsida; order Solanales; family Solanaceae; genus Nicotiana; species Nicotiana tabacum. The sequence goes on from NC_134098.1 coordinate 65,239,235, forward strand.
GGCGCCTAACATTTCACTTGAGGAGCAAGCCAACGTTAGAGAATCATTTAAACCAATCCTTATTCCATTCAGTAAATAACATCAATTAGCTAAGATAAATTATAGTGAGTGCGGAATAATATAAAGAAACTGCATTAATTACTACCACCCGGATCTGGAGTCACAATTCACGAGCATTCTAGAATTTACTACAAGAAATAGTCTGAAAGAAATACATCTGTTTGAATAAAAGAAATACTAAAACATAAAAGATGGATGGGGACTTCAAGGTCTATGAACGCCGACAGATCTACCTTGAGTCTTCGGATAGCGGGTCCAACAGTTAAAGTCTCGATTAACCCGAGCCGGTACCAAAATCTGCACAGAAAGTGCAGAGTGCAATATTAGTACAACCGACCCCATGTACTGGTAAGTGTCGAGCCTAACCTCGAAGAAGTAGTGACGAGGCTAAAGCAAGGCACCTACAAATCAACATGTGCAATTTAACAGTGTATATACAAATAACAGTAATGAAGAGTTAAACAGGACACATCGGGAGGGGGAAACATGCTAAGGAAAATACGAGATAAAGAACTATAGCAGAATGATAACTGGAACAGTCAATACACTATGAATCAACAAGAATAGTGAGTACAGTAAAGGAAAAATGCACGACATCACCCTTCGTGCTTTTACTCTCAATCTCACCATAAAAACAATAGAAACGGCACGGCATCACCCTTCGTGCATTAACTCTCATATCATGGCACGGCATCACCCTTCGTGCATTAACACTCACAATATGGCACGGTATCACCCTTCGTGCATTAACACTCATAATATGGCACGGCATCACCCTTTGTGCATTAACACTCACAATATGGCACGGCATCACCCTTCGTACATTAACACTCACAATATGGCACGGCATAACCCTACGTGCATTAACACTCTCCCTTACCATAATGCAATGCATAAATAACAACAGGGAGATAGAATAACAAGTACAAGCCTTATTTCAACATTTGGTTCCACAATATCAATCTCAACTTTGAAATAAATACTCGATTATCACCAGAAAATCCGTAAACATGATAAGAACGATCAATTAAATAACACTAGTATAAACACATAGTAATTAGGCATAGGAAAAAGACAATATAAGAAAAATGGGAGAAACTGGGAAAATATGTAAATTGGCGACGCATAAGTACTCGTCACCTCATATATACGCTGCTCACATGAATTTCACATAACAAATAGTCTAAAGTTCCTAATTCCCTCAAGTCAAAGTTTGACACAACACTTACCTTGCTCCGAAGGTCACTTAATTCTCAATCACAGCTTTTCCTCTAGAATTCACCTCCAAACCACTCGCATCTATTCAAATATGACTCAATAATATCAAATATTGCTAAAGGAATCAATTATATTGCATAAATTAAATTTTCCAAATTTTTCTCCAAAAAGTCAAAAATTGACCCCGGAGCCCGCTTGGTCAAAACCCGAGGTTCAAACCAAAATCTATTTACCCATTCACCCCCGAGCCCAAATATATAATTGGTTTTGGAATCCGACCTCAATTTGAGGTCTAAATCCCCAAATTTCCAAAATCCCTAGTTTCTACCCAAAACCCCTAATTCCACCACAAAAATCATAGATTTTAGGTTGAAATCTTGAAAAATGTAGTGAAAGATTGAAAGAAACTAGTTTAGAATCACTTACCTATGATTTGGGGAAGAAATGGTCTTTGAAAAATCGCCTCTTGTGTTTTAGGTTTTGAAGATTTGGGAAATGAATCAAAAATCCCGTCCAAAAGTCATTTTGATCAGTTGTAGATGTCGCATTTGTGACCTGAGCTTCGCAATTGCGAAGCTCGCAAATGCGAGAAAGGTATCGCAAATGCGAACCTGTCACATTTCTGCTTCTGTAGCAAATGCAAATATCTTGTTCGCAAAAGCAGAACTGGGATCGCAATTGCGACCCCTTTCTTCGCAAATGCGAAGAACCCCTTCCCCAGACCAACTTCGCAAATACGAAGGAGTCTTCGCAATTGCGAAGACTGTATGGCCCAGCTACTCTTCGCAATTGTGATGAGTAGCTCGCAATTGCAACACTGTCAGGCTTCGCAATTGCGAACTCTGGTCTCGCAATTGCGAGATCCGAGGCCAACACTAGAGCTGGAACACTAGCAACATTTCTAAGTCCAAATTTCACTCCGTAGCCTATCCGAAACTCACCCGAGCCCACGGGGCTCCAAACCAAACATGCACACAAGTCCAAATACATCATACGAACTTGCTTGCGTGATCAAATCACCAAAATAACACCTAGAACTATGAATTTAGCACCAAATCGAATGAAATTCTCAAGAACACTTTAAAATTTATATTTTCTCAACTGGACGTCTGAATCACGTCAAACCAACTCTGTTTCTCACAAAATTTCACAGACAAATCTTAAATATTATAATGAACCAGTAACGGGCTCCGAAACCAAAATACGGTCCTGGTACTAACAATGCCAAACATCAATCAATTCTTAAAGACCATTAAATTTCAGACTTTTAATTTTAATTAAAAATTTATAACTCGAGCTAGGGACCTCCGAATTCGATTCCGGGCATACGCTCAGGTCTCATATTTTGATACGGACCCACCGAGACCGTCAAAACACGGATAGGGGTCCGTTTACCAAAAATGTTGACTGAAGTCAACTAAAATTAACTTTTAAGGCAAAAATTCTTATTTTCATCAATTTTCAACATAAAAGCTTTCCGAAAACACTCCCGGACTGGGCACGCAAATCTAGGAGGGTAAAAATGAGATTTTTAAGGCTTAAGAGCGCAGAATCGAGTTCCAAAACATAAGATGACATTTTGGGTCATCACAGAAGATATAAAATCTTCACCATGGTATTTAATCTGTTTCTGTTAAAGTTTATTCGGTTCGAAGATTTTAAATATTTCACCGTTAATTAATCTTTTGTTTATGTTTTGTGACTAAGAGAAATGACAGAAATAGTAACCCCCGTGGTTGGCTCAACGAGCAATGTTGCTTCTTCCAGTCGTTCTGTGCCAGCACCGGCTCCGGCGAAAAAGCCTATAAAATTTTCCGGGATTGATTTCAAACGTTGTCAACAAAAGATGTTATTTTATTTGACTACTTTGAATCTACAGAAGTTCATCAAGGAAGACGTTCCGGTTCTGCCAGAATCAACTCCTGAGAATGAACGTTTTATTGTGACTGAGGCATGGAAGCACTCAGATTTCTTATGCAAGAATTATATTCTTAGCGGACTGGAGGATGATCTTTACAACGTCTATAGTAATGTACAAACTTTGAAAGAACTATGGGATGCATTGGAAAAGAAGTATAAAACTGAGGATACCGGATTGAAGAAGTTTGTTGCAGCCAAATTTTTAGATTATAAGATAGTAGACAGCAAGCCTGTCATTACCCAAGTTCAAGAGTTGCAAGTTATAATTCATGATCTCCTTGCTGAAGGTATAATCCGAATTAATGTTTTTTGTTGAAAGTATTAATTTTGTTACTAATTATGAATTTTTCATTGAAAGTTTGGTCATCAATGAGGCATTTCAAGTTGCAGCAATGATTGAGAAGTTGCCTTCTTTATGGAGGGACTTTAAGAACTACTTGAAACACAAGATAAAGGAGATGAAACTCAAAGATCTCATCGATCAATTGAGGATCGAAGAGGACAATAAAGCTGCAGAAAAGAAGACACGTGGAAACTCAACAATTATGGGAGCAAATATTGTTGAGACTGCGCCAACTAATCCGAAAAAGAGGAAGAAGTCTTCTGGACCAAAGAACTATCGCAGCAAGAAGATATTCAAGAAAAACTGCCACAACTGTGGAAAGCCTGTACACAAGGCTGTAGAATGTCGAACTCCAAAGAAAGAGAAGAAAAAGGGTCAAGCAAATATGGTTGAAACAAATGATGATATTGATGACTTGTGCGCTATGTTGTCTGAACGCAACTTAATGGGAAATCCTAATGAGTGGTGGATTGATTCTAGAGCCACCCGCCATATTTGTGTTGTTAGAGAAGCATTTGCTTCATATGCTCATGTTGGACCTGAGAGACCATTTTTATGGGAAATTCTGCAACGGCCAAAATTGAAGGTTATGGAAAGATATTCCTGAAGATGACATCTAGCAAGATGGTGACTCTGAACAATGTTTTTCATGTTCCTGAAATAAGGAAGAACGTAGTTTCTATTTCACTTCACGTCAAGAACCGGTTTATGTGTGTTTTTGTTTCAGACAAAGTTGTATTAAGTAAGAACAAGATATACTTAGGAAAAGGTCACCTTACTAAGGGCCTTTTCAAACATAATGTAATGGTTGTTGACAATAATAAAATTTCAGCTTCTTCTTACTTACTTGAGTCAAATGATTTATAGCATATACGTTTGGGACATGTCAATTATAAAACCTTACGAAAAATGATCAATTTGGAAGTATTGCCTAAGTTTGAGTGCAACAAATTAAAATGTCAAATATGTGTGGAATATAAGTATGTTAAACATCATTATAAGTCAGTTGAAAGGAATTCAAATCCTTTAGACTTTATTTCACACAGATATTTACGACATGAATTCAATACCATCTCGCGGTGGTAAGAAATATTTCATAACTTTTATTGACGACAGTACTAGATATTGCTATATTTACTTACTTAATAGTAAAGTTGAAGCAATAGATGCATTCAAATAATACAAAAATGAAGTTGAAAAGCAACTTAACAAGAAAATCAAAATGATAAGAAGTGATAGGGGTGGTGAATACGAATCTCCTTTCGAAGATTTAGAATATAGAATTATTTATCAAACAACGGCCCCATACACGCCCCAATCCAATTGGATTATGGAAAGAAAGAATCAATCATTAAAGAAGATGATGAATATTTTGTTGATAAGTTCTGGTTTGTCATAGAACTTGAGGGGGGAAGCCATTATTATGGCTAATCGGATACTAAACCGGGTACCCCATAACAAAATGTAATCCATTCCATATGAAAAATGTAAAGGAAGGAAGCCCAACTTGAATTATTTTAAAGTGTGGGAGTGTTTGACAAAAGTACAAGTTCCTAAATCCAAAAGGGTAAAGATAGGACCGAAAACCATTGATTGAATTTTCATAGGATATACAATCAATAGTAAAGCATATCGATTTCTGGTTCATAAATCAGAAAATTCCGACATTCATAATAATACGGTTATAGAATCAGATAATATTGAATTCTTCAAAAACAAATATCCGTATAAAAAGGAATGTAAGTCGATTGGTGAAATATCTAAACGACCTCGGGGAGAAACAAAAGAAAGTATGTCTAATCAGGAGGATCCAAAACGTAGTAAACGTTAAAGAACGTCAACTTCATATGGACCAGATTTTGTGACTTTCTTATTGAAAAATGAGTCTTGAACCTTTAAAGAAGTTATGTCTTCTTCCGAATTATTATTTTGGAAAGAGGCGGTCAATAGTAAAATAGAATCCATACTGAATAACTATACATGGGAATTGGTTGAACTTCCTCCCGGCAATAAACCGTTGGGTTCAAAATAGATTTGTATGAGAAAAAAAAAGATGATGGCACTATTGATAAATATAAGGCAAGACTTGTGCTCAAAGGGTATAGACAACAAGAAGGTCTTGACTATTTTGATACACACACTCCAGTTACAAGAATTACGTCCATACGGACATTAGTACCATTAGTGGTGGTATATGGTCATGAAATTCATCAAATGGATGTTAAAACGACCTTCTAAAATGGAGATTTGGAGAAAGAAATTTATATGGAACAAACTGAAGGGTTTGTGGTTCCATGTAAAGAAAAAAAGGTATGTAGACTTCTTAAGTCACTTTACGGACTAAAACAAACACCCAAACAATGGCATACAAAATTTGACCATATTGTCAAATGGTTTTGCGATAAATGAATGTGATAAATATGTATACATTAAAAATGTTCCAAATCACATAGTCATTATTTGCTTATATGTGGATGATATGCTGATAATGAGTAATGACATTGCCCACATAAATGCGACTAAGTGTATGCTAACTAGCAAATTTGATATGAAAGACTTGGGAGTTGCCGATTTAATTCTGGATATTAAGATCCATAAGAGTCCTCAAGGTCTGGCACTGTCTCAATCTCATTACATTAAAACAGTACTTGAAAAATTCAAGCACTTAGATGTTAAAATTGCAAAGACTCCAATTGAAGTAAATCTTGCACTTGCAAAGAACAAAGGCCTTGCATATCATAATTGGATTATACTCGTGTGTTGGGAGGTTTAATGTATATCATGAATTGTACTCGACCAAATATAGCTTGTGCTATAAGTAAATTAAGTCTATACGCGAGTAATCCAGGTCAATCTCATTAGATGGCGATGAAACGAGTTTTGGGATATTCAAAACATACTCAAGACTTTGCTTTGCAATACAGTAAATATCTTGCGGTGATTGAGGGATATTGTAATGCAAATTGGATCACCAATTCAACTAATTCTAAGTCCACAAGTAGATATGTATTTATTATTGATGGAGGGACGGTATCTTGAAAGTCGTCCAAACAAACTTGTATTGCCCGCTCTACAATGGAGGTTGAGTTCATAGCCTTAGATAAAGTTGGTGAAGAAGATGAATGGCTCCGAAATTTCTTGGAAGATATTCCATTATGACCCAAACTGTTGGTACCAATATACATACACTGCGATAGTTAAGCGGCAATTGGAAGGGTTGGGAGCGTTATGTATAACGGTAAATCTCGTCATATACGACGAAGGCATAAAACCGTTAGGCAGCTACTCTCTAGCGGGATTATCACAATTGACTATTAAAGTCAAGTGATAATGTTTCGGATCCACTTACAAAAGGCCTAACTAGAGAGGTAATTGAAAGATCATCGAGGGAAATTGGACTATGGCCGAGGACAAGTCATTGTGGCAGTAACTCTACCTAGAATACCGGAAATCCCAAGATCTAGGTTCAAGGAGATCAAACAAAGTCATTAATGACGGTTCAACATGGGCAACTAAAATTTTGGTATATTCTCGTGATGAGAGAATATTCAGTACCAAAGATAAAGTATTAAGGATTATTAATGGTTTCTAAATTTGATACGGGGTATAACAAATAGTGTATCTACGGGATGACACGTTTAGGAATCACCTATGTAAGTGTGAAGTGTTAGCCGCTTCAAGGAAAATTTTGCAAGGCCAGTTCTCTATGCACTTATGGAACCAGACGGTGTTCATGGCTGAAACGACGGTTAAGAGTTGATTGTGTGACTTATAGTTGTCTAGGTATATACCAAAGTTCGACAGTTCAAAGATATCAAATCTACCAATTGACCGATTATATCCGACATAAATTAACTACGAAAAGTTCAAAGGGAAACCTACTTATCCAGATGCGATTAATCCTTGCCTGTAAATCACACAGTGTTTCATGCATATTTCCGTGAGATAGAAATTCCCCATTCATGTGGGGGATTGTTGGGTTTAAGCTTGTTATAGCTTAAAATAGAGTGAATGAAAAATGGAGGAAAAAATAAAAAATTTAAATTTTCCTCTTTAACAAAGAGACATTGTATTGGAGGAGGAAAAGAGTTTCGATGGGTATATATATAATTGTACTTCTTTAAACTCTTAAAGAATTGAGAAGAAGGCAAACATCGCGTTGTCGTCGTCGTCGTCGCTCGGCTCGGCTTCAGTTTCGGCTTCGGTCAAATGATTTGATTGATTATTTTTTTGGACCAAATTTATTTGTTAATATTAAGATTAACGTAATATTATTTTAATCTAAATTAGCCTTTTTTGTAATAGAATTTAAATTTGACAGTTTGCGTAAATGGTCGTTTTATAAAATATCCATTTTGAGTTGCAGCCTTTAAATGAAGAGTTGCAACTCTTCGGTATTACCCAGCTTTTTGGCTATAAATATATGATCTTTCCCAAAGATTTTTCTTACTAAAATTCTGATTTCTCCTTCTTCTTGCTGCATTGTTTTTAACAGAAAGAAAGCAGTAAGTGAGATTTGCTACCGATCTTTGAGTTCGTTGGTCACTGGAGTTTGAAGTACCGCTACACCAGTGAGGGTAATCCGTTCTATCCTGAGAGAAAATAATTCAAAACCTCGGGTACTAGAAGGGGATTAAGTTCTTTAAGAAAACACTGTGAATTCAGTGGTCTCGGATTAATTTTCTGTTTCTTCTACATTTCTGCTTTTACTTTGCTTCTGGTTCTTTGAATATATTTTCGAGTACATATTATTAACAAGCTTAAGGAACTTAATTTTTTTCTGTATTCATCTTATATTCTATTTGTGGGAGACTAAATCCTAGTGATTTTTACTCTCATTTTGGAAACTAAAATCTTCGGATTTTCTACTTTTTGGTTGAGATTAAAGTCTTTGTGACTTTCTACTCAATTACGAGATTAAAATCTTTGTAATTTTCTACTTGTTTTGTATTCGGTTTGAAGATATAACGTCTTCACCGTATTATTTAATCTGTTTCTGTTAAAGTTTATTCGATTCGAAGATTTTAAATACTTCACTGTTAATTAATTTTTTATTTACGTATTTGCTTTTTCCAGAATACTACAAGGCAAAGTCGAAAAATTATCAAGATTGATAACGAATTTATATCCACACAAATATTATGGCAGGTTTCAGATCATAAGTTTCAAACGTTTTACAGCTCCACAAATGTTATGGCTTATTTAATACTACATATCTCTAAAGTCTCTCTTTTATTATTAAAGTTTATTTTAAGTCAAATTAAGACAATCTTTTTAAAACGGAGAGCACATAAACCAAAGCAACCAGTATAAGCAACCAGTATTTGTTATTTTATTTATTTTCTAGAGAAAACATGTAATATTTCATAATTGCACGGTTCTTGCTTTAATCAATAAACTATTTAACACAAATCAATGTCGAAAAGCACAAGGTTGATGCGATGGTATCAATGAAACGCATCAGTACCATCGCCAAAAGTTGGGCCATTAAGGACGAAGTTTGCTCCACTTCTGATCCGTTCCCAAAATTCTTTTTGGGGTTCAGTCACAACAAAAAAAAATTATATATATATATATATATATATATATATATATATATATATATATATTTTATTTTTTTTATTCGAGTATTTTCTTCTCATTTGTCTAAACCTTGATAAATACATATACTGGTGAAGGATAACTGGTAGGGGTGTCAATGATTCGGCCCGACCGATTATTTTATAAAATTTGTATTATGTTAATTTTTCGGTTATTTTTTTTATGTATAACCAAAATTAGACTTTTAGAAACAGTACCAATCATGTCGGTTTCTCTTCGATATCGGTACGATTCGGTTAATTTTCTGAATTGTAACACCCCGAAAAAATTTTTAAGTATTCTAAGACAATCTGCGTAGGCTACGCAGCCAGCCTACGCAGTTCATTTTCTTATAAACAGGGGAGGTTCGGGGAGAGAGAAAAACATAACAATTTTGGCTAAGTTTTGGGTTCTAGAGAAAAGGTGGAGCATCCTCAACCCGAATACACATCAAAGGTAAGTTTTATGATATTTTTATAATGGATTAACACTAGTTAATGGTAGTATTAACATCTACATGGATTGAAATTCATAGGGATTTCTCTAATCTTCAAGAATCATTCAAAAGTCAAAAGGGTTCAAGTTAGGGTTTGAGCTACAAGAGGCAAATTCTCCACCCTACACTTAAATACAACTATGGATTAAGTATTTGGGATGTATTGTGAAGTAGAAAGTACCAATTGGTTGAAGAATTATGATAATCCTTGAAATGGGTATTGTGAGTTAGGGTTCTTGAATGGAGAAGAAGATGAATAGTGAATTTTTGAATCTTGTTAGGATGGTTGGTGATTCTAGTGCTTCAATGGCTTAATAATGATTAACTATTGAATCATATAACCTAGATTGGGGCTTAAAGGCTAAGGATGAAATCTATTACGGATAAAAGGGATATGCATGGGTGAATTGGGCTTGTTGAAGACTTTAATTGAAGATTTGAGGGTCGAGTTGATGTCGGAATTTGGTAAAATTTGTATGGTTGGACTCGTGGTTGGATGGGCGTTCATATTTTGTAACTTTTGTCAAGTTCCGAGACGTGTTCCCCACAGGCGATTTTTGGATGAAATTTTGGGTTTTTATGAAAAAATTATATTTTCATATGGAACTAATTCCTACAATTTTTATTGACTGAATCGAATTATTTGTGGCTAGATTCGAGGCGTTTGGAGGCCAATTTACGAGGCAAAAGCATAGCAGAATAGGAAATTACACAGGTTGAGGTAAGTAACAGTTTTAAATCTGATCCTAAGGGTATGAAACCCCGAATTATTGTATTATGTGAGTATTCTGGAGGTGACGCACATGCTAGGTGACGGGCGTGAGGGCGTGCACCATAGGAATTGGGACTTGGTCCATTCCGCAAAACTGTAGAGTTGTATAACTTGTTGCTAGCTATATGATCTCCATGTGTTATAGATATTTGACTGCAAATTATGTTATAAACCATGTTTAAGTTATATGTTGGTCGTGTACATGTTGAACTACCTGCGTAATGGTTATTTTGTACTCAGTCACAATTTACTTGTTTATTTTATCTCAGTCTCTATTGTTCATTATTGATGTATCATATCATTGTTGTTTGGGCTGATTTCATGATTATTGAGAGCCCGAGAGACTGGAGAGATTTGTGACTGAGTGAGGCCGAGGGCCTGATTGTGAGATATTATATTATAGCACGTGAGTTGTCCGTGCAGTGAGTTATTCGTGCGGGATATTATAGCACGTGAGTTGTCCGTGCGGGATATTATAGCACGTGAGTTGTCCGTACAGCGCATGAGTTGTCCGTGTGGATCCTTGTATTATACTATAGCACGTGAGTTGTCTGTGCGGATCCAGATATTTATACTATGGCATGTGAGTTGTCCGTGCAGCATGTGAGTTGTCTATGCGGATCCAGATATTTATACTATGGCACGTGAGTTGTCCGTGCAGCACGTGAGTTATCCATGCAGATTATAGTGCTTGGGTTGTAGGAGCCCCTCCGGAGTCTGTATACCCCCAGTGAGCGCGGGTACCCAGTAAGTGTGAATGCTGAGGGCTGAGAGCCGAGTGGTTGAGCTGTTGTGACGAGTTGAGTATCTGTTGCCCTGAGAGGCTGTACTTGTTTTTCATTTGTTGTTGCACTTAGTTGCTATCTGTCATTGATGTGAAATTATCTAAAAGATTTTATATCCGGATTACATGAACTTGAACTGTATAAAACTGATTTGACTTAAACTTTTGGAATTGAAAGCATGTCTACTCTCTGCTGGAATTACTGAAAATGAACTATAACTGTGTAGCTCGTCATTATCTTTAGTTCCTTATTTATTATTGTTACTTGCTGAGTTGGTTGTACTCATACTACATCCTGCACTTCGTGTGCAGATCCAGGTATTTCCGGATATAACGGGTGTTGATTCTCTCACACGGTTGATTTTTTGGAGATTTAGAGGTAGATGTCGTGTTTCGCAAACCTTGTCTCTCCTTCCCTATCTCCTTGTTACTGTATTTGGTCGCATACTATCATAGACCGTATTTTTCAAACTTGTATTCATATTAGATGCTCATGTACTCAGTGACACCAGGTTTTGGGGAGTATTCGTATCAGTATTTGTGGGATTTTGTATTGTATTTAAATATTATGTTTTTCAAACTTAAAGAAAATCGGGGATTATTGATGTTATCGGCTTGCCTAGTTTTGAGATAGGCGCCATCACGACAGGTCAAATTTTGGGTCGTGACAGGTATTTTTTTAAATTTCATTTAAAAGTCACTAAGAGAAGCATAATGAAATAAAATACGTACTTTTATATGACTTAGCTAAACTCTCTAGACATTTTTACTATTTAAAGAGTGATGAATTAAGAAAACATGAAAGATGGTCAGAGTATAGATCCATCAACTATTCTACAGCAATGCAAAAGAAACTAAGAAAAGAAAATATAAATCACACGACTGAAAAAATATTAAGCAAGTTGGGACTCAAAAATAAAGTCTATAGAAGATTAAATATTTAAAAATATAAATTTAAATCATACGAAAGGAAACATATTCAATATATTATAGTTTGCTACTCTCGCTAGAATACGTTGTGTATTGCTAGTGAATATGCTGAAAATAGTTTAATTTTAATAAAAGTAGTATAATAGGTTTGAGAATTAGGATTTTGAATCAGTTACTTATTGGCTTGTAACCGTTTTCATAATTTCAAGGCCCAAGAAAAAATTTAATGATTTATTATTTTTAAACTTTAATATATAAATCTATATTTTTTATGTAAATTTATTCGGTACGGTTCAGTATTTTTCGATTTATTTTTATAAAATAAAAAATCAACCCTAATTATCGGTACGGTTATAGATTTATATAAAAATCTACGGTTTTATTAAAAGAAACCTAAAAATCGTTTCGATACGGTACAGTTCGGTCGGTTTAGTCGATTTTTAAATATCTACTGACACCCCTAATAACTGGTAACCAACAGAATAGTCAAGATGTATACAAACTTGTGTGAACACACTACCAAGACTAAAGAAAAAACTTGAACAGCATTAGATGGAGTTTCTTACAAGCACCACAAGAATGGCAAAACATGAAATTGCTTCTGCTATTTATATTTATACTTCGCCAATTTGTTCATTGTAAATTTATAAATCTGTACTCTACTACTATGTACTGGAATGCACTTGTAATCATCTCATTTTTCTTTTATTTTTTAATTCAAACTTTCTTTGCCTAATAATCCAAGAAAGTGGAAAATAAAATTATATCCCTAGTAGATAAATAAATACTTTGCATATTTTCTTTTTTATAAATAAATATTTAGTTTTATATTACAATTAATTTTTTAAAAAAAAAATTCATATAAAAACATTCATCAACATATGTTTCTTTTAAAATATAAAGTGATGGACTGGTTATGAGGGTATATTTGTAAACAAATAATTCTTTAAGAAATTGTGCAATGTTTTAATACATCAAACCAAACAATAGATAAGAAATATGTCAGCATAACTAATGTCAGTATAACTAATGCAAGTCACCCTATTCCGCATTATTCTTATGCACTCTACCAAACGACCCCAAGGCCACTACATGAAAGAATCTCAAGTAGGATCAATTTATAAGCAAGTGTGCTTTTCGAAAATATCTTAAATGGATTTGGCCTTATTAAGTTGGCAGAATAGCCTGGGAGGCCCCTGTATTTGTCCAGTTTTGTCATGCCAATGTTCGTACTTACAAGTTTGCCAACCAAACCCATCTACCCTTAAAATCTGAGCATTTTAATTCTCGCTCATCCTATGTGGTATTTTTTACTGAAGTGCGTATTCTACACTCGTTTAAGGAGCGTGAGGCCTATTAAAAAGGTACCAATAGCCATTTTTTGGTTGTCATCTTCTTCCCGATTGTTCAACCTCCATTGTTGAACAAAGGAGGTGAGCTTTTCTTCTTTGCTTCTCTCTCTATCTCTCTCTCTCTCTCCAACATTTTCTGTCCAATTTTTTTCTCTCTCTTCAATATTTTCTGTCCAATTCTTTCTCCCCTCCCATATCTTCTTTGTTCGTTTCTTCCCTCGAATCTGAAACTTTATCATGAATTTAAAATCCTCTGGCCAATAATTCAGTTCTCTTTTAAAATTCAATTATATGCCCTTTTTGTAGAAGGAAAACTCATCAAACTATTAAAAATACCAACAAACCAAAAAAAGGGTCAACCGAAAAATTCTCAAAAATCACCACACCTCAAAATTAACCCATAAAGGATTTTGAAGCACAAATTATACATCTTTTACCAATTAATACTTTAAAAGATTAGAGCTTTTTAAGAAAATTTAACCCCCAATTTTAAAAATCAAACAAGGCAAGATTTTTTTATTAATAATAATAATAATAATAATAATAATAATAATAATAATAATAATAATAATAATAAAAATAATAATAATAATAATAATAATAATAATAATAATAATAATAATAATAATAATAATAATAATAATAATAATAACAAATTATTCCCCCATTTTCGAGCTGGACAAAAAATGGACCACCGAACTTCTTCTCCGCCACCTAATGCCTTCAGCCATGGAAATGGACCACCGAAATTCTTCTCCCACTTTTCGATCTGGAAAAAAAATTTACTCGATTTCTTTTCTTTATTCATTTTAATTTTATTTCGATAATATAAAATGGGAAGAATTGGAAGGGGAGAGGAGGAAGAACATGAAGAGAGAGAAGCGAGATGGGCAGGAGTAAGAACATGAGGGGAGAGAGAAAAATCAATGAGGGAGGTGATTAGGAGATTAATGTTTGAATTTTATTTTTATTTTTAATTTTTAATTTTTGATTTTAATTATTTTTAATCTACCATGTGACATGATATCTACTTATTGTTATTTTTTTACGTGGCAACCAACGTGGAGGAGATTGTATTACACGCAATGGAGATTGTATTACACGCACTGGCAGCCTTCTGTCATAAGCATTTATTATACACGGTTTGAAGGAGTGTAAGTGTTCAATTGATAAATTGTTAAGTTTGAGGAATGGCAAAGCGGCGCAAGTAAGCGGCACAAGTAAGTGACATTTAGGCCATTCTGCCTATTAAGTTTCCTAAGAATAGCATTTTGTGTAATGAGAATAACTGACGATAGCAATGTGATCTTTAAATCAAATCTGAAAATAATTCCAAAGCGCGACCGACCAGGTCAAGTTGAGAGAGGTTTACTGAATGTCTCAGAACCACAGGCCACAGCTATTCAATACTAGGATTCACGCCTTCACTATAAGTAGAAGAATCAAATGAAGAGAAACTCATACAAATATAAATACTCCACCTACAAACTCTACAACAACAAACCCACTAAATTCCCACGACAGGGGTCTGGTCCACCTACAAACTTTCTATTGAAAATATGGCAAATTACTATTGAAAGCAATCACAACATACATAAAATCCAAATAAATCAACCAGCCTAAAATGGCAAAAGAATAATCAAATGCCACTCACAAAAACAAGAAACTATCAAATTCATGTTAACACAGATTAGCCCGTAATTGAGTCAGGTATACAATGGCCAGTCAGTCCATGCTCCAGAAACATGGCCATTCTCACAGACATAAGCTCGAACAACTGGTTCCCCATCATCATGGAACCCAAAATACCTCCTCAAACAGAACGCCGAATGCAGATCCCACGTCTGGTTCGACGAGCAAAACGCGCAATTCAGATCAATCTTCTTCCTGTTACCATCGTTTATCGTCCTCCAAACCCTCGACTGCTTGAAATTCTTGAAAATCCCCCGAAATAGCATGTAATTCCTCTTCTCCTCAATGTGAATACAACCAGGCCAATCACATATGTACAAGCAATCCCCTTTAAATCTACTTGCTAGTAGCTTATTCCCCTGCTCACGGCTCAAGTTCCATACCCCGGATGCCAAATGAGAACAAAGCGATCTATATATTTTCCGCCTCTTAGAAACCCTGAATTCAGCCAAAGGAAATTAACAATTATTTACACATAGAATCAATACGTATATACGCAATTTGTTCTAGTTTATATGATACTATTTTTTTATGGTAAAACTTTACCTGCACGCAATGCTAACACCAAATCATAAATTTTGGCTTCAAAACTAGATTCAAATTGTCCCATTATTTCAACTTCAAACTTGAAACATAGATTGAAGTTTGAAAAAACAAGTTTTAGGAGCTTTTCAAGTTTTCGACTTTTCGCTCATGAATCATGATATAGGCGAAATCAAGATTTGAAATTTATAGAATCTGAACTTACCATCGAACTCATAACTCGTCTTAGTTATTGGATTCACAATTAAATATTTATACACATTTAATGGATTTCCTAATATAAATACATGATCTAAGCAAAAGCTACTAAGTTAGTCTGAATCTGTACCTAATACTCTAGCTTCGTCCCTAGTCACGGAACTTTAACTTTATATTCATGTGCAAACACAACTTCAACTTTCAAATGCATCTTTCTACTTCAACTTCAAATACTACTTTTTTTCCCGAATCTCAACCAAATCATATTCAAACATCTATTGTCACACAATTATGTAATGTTTAACATCGCAAATTTCAAAAGCCTTCACTGTTTTTCTTAAACTACAAGCAAATCAAACTATGTCACATATTGAGGGAGTAACAAATTGCATCCAGTAACTAAATTGCATATCTAACCAATAATTTGATGTAAAGACTGAGTAAAATTTTTACCTTGAGGGGGTCACAACTACGTTTTGGGGCGGCTCCACGACCTCAGGCTGATTTGGGGTTGATTCAGAAGCATCATAAACAGTATCAAACATAAGATCGTCAAACAAAGACCAACCACAATCAGTTACTACTTCACCAGAATCAATTTGGTTATTACTCGACGAAGGCATTGGCTGAGACTGTAAACTACTACCGGATTGGGCCAAGGCCCGATCTAGGTAACTCTCATCTGGGCCGAGCTCACGTTCGAGCCCAAAATCGGAATTCTCCAAAAGAACACCAGCTTGGTGAAGACCAGGGCAGCATACGGCTAGCTTGTAAAGTGAAGCCCAGACCACAGGTGGGGTGGTTGAAGTAGAAGATGGTGTGCTAAGGAGATCGGAAACAACTGAAGAAATGGTCAAAGAGCATTTGGATTTGTAGCAGATATTGTGAATCATAGAAGAAAATTTTGTAGAAACGCAAGATAAACGAGCCCAGTTTCTTGGGTCATCTTCTAGCTTGTAAAATATGTTGAGAACAAGATCATCTGAGAGTTTTGAGAAAAACCCATCAGAGTACATACTCGTGTTAGACATTTGAAGGTGTTTAAACCAAGATCTGAGTCGTATATAATGATTAAAGATAGAATTTATTATCACTTGTTCATATATTTAAGAGGGGAAATTTTATCCAGAAGGAGGAATTGTAATTGTGATTGGGAAGAGAGTTGAGAGGAAATGGTTTTGTATATGTGGCGGTGGTTGTAGAAAAAGGCAAAGGGGTAGTTTTGGTGTGCAGCGGTGAAGGCTTTTTGGCAGTTTGTGGAGCAGTGGAGGATGACTTTCAGTGCCTGGTTTGTTAGTTGTTTATCAAGATTCCTTATATGAAAATTTTAGATATATATTATATACTTGGTCGGTTTTGAATTACGTGTATGAATCCCATTCTTTTTTCACTTTATTTTGATCCAAATTACAAGTCTACTAAATATTATTTTATAGGTTTTCAAAGAAATTTATTTTATATTGGTTTGGCGACATAAAAATAAAAGTATGTTGCTTTTTACTAACAAATGGAGTATCAAATAAACCATGTTTCAACTTTGCTCATAATAGTAGTCTTAATAGTAAGTTAAAAGTGGAGAAGGAAATTTAACCAATTTGAAGGGGACCTTGTTTCTAATTTTACCCTTTCCTTCAATATATGCTGGAGTACTAGCCTACTACTACTATTTGCCAGGATCCATATGAGACTGACATTAAATGAAAAATCGCTTCAGACATACACAAACAACTGCAGATCTTTCAAATTTCCCATCGTTCTAAATAATGGTGGATAGAATTATATGGTGGATTAGCCGAAAAAGTGCAGATAACACTGCTATTAGAAAAAGAGGAAAAGAAAACTAAGCCACATACTGACATGGGGAGGACCTACTTTCTCCAGTATTCAACATTGCACTTGTATGGTTCCCAATTGGGCCAACATCTCACTAATTCTCGTC
Source organism: Nicotiana tabacum (assembly GCF_000715075.1). Classification (NCBI taxonomy): domain Eukaryota; kingdom Viridiplantae; phylum Streptophyta; class Magnoliopsida; order Solanales; family Solanaceae; genus Nicotiana; species Nicotiana tabacum. The sequence continues at coordinate 65,257,062 of NC_134098.1, forward strand.
CACACAAAGATGAGGCCCCTCAAGAAATGGCCACACATATATTATATTCTCTTCGCTGTTTTAGATGAAACAACTGTTTTAGGGACAAACGTATCTTTATATATTCCCATTTGCCAACACAAGATCATATAGTTTGCCTCCCCTGTATCATTTGAGTAAGCTCTTTTAATTCTTGAAATTTCAGTTCTTGGAAATCTTAGTTTTGGGAAAAGGTTGTGTGAAAATCAGCTTTACTTTCTTTCATAAACCAAGAAATAGGATTTCCTATTGTTTTCAAATGGAGTAACATTTTTTATTTGATTTTGAAAACCAAAATATGTGTTTCAATCCATCGTTGCTGTCGAAAAATTTTCTAACCAAACGTGGCTGATCAGGCCAGTAATAGTACTTCACTTGAATAGAAAAGTATCGAGATGAAATCAAGTTTTTCTTTGTCAAAATTCAAGCCTGATCATAAGGAAGAATTACTCAAAGCTACTTTAAATAGTATTTTGTAACTTCATTTTCAAATCATTTTTAAACTTCCAACTCAAATGTTATCCCAATGCATATTTGAAGAATTGTGATAAAAAAAATTGTTGGCCACATATAAATAGTACAAGTGCTTCTAAAAATGAACACCACGGACCCAATTTGACGAACAAGGACAATCTGCAAATCAAGGAAATTCATAATGTGAATGTGAAAAAGGAAATTAGTTCCATCTCTTACCATCACGCAGCTAGAAAGCCTATTAAGTTCTACTATAATATTGCAGTCTTTACCAAGTCTTAAGAGATACCAAGTTCAGTATAACAATTATTATCGTCTGGCGTTCAATAATACAGAAATCCTTTAATGTAAGCAGAACAACACTCTTTCGGGCACTTGGACTCCCCGACTATGCAGCTAATCTTCCGGGCATGATGGAACTCGCAATCACAGCAACCCAAGTCAAGAGATGACTCCAACAATCTTAACTGTCAAATAGCAAAACTTCCAATAAAATATCCATCCAATCACTAAAATGATCAAACATAACATATCACAAGGATCAGAAGTAAGACCTGGATAAACCTCTGCTCCGACTACGACTCCGGCTCCTGCTCTGGCTTTGGCTGGGACTGCGTCTTTTTGGACTTTTACTCAAACGTTTTGGGCGCTGCAATTAACCAGTTGAGAAAAAACAAAGAAATGTAGCCAAAGAAAAGAGATTCCAATTTAAAAAGGCCAGGTATGCCAAAAACAACGACATAGTAAGACAAGACGGATGATCCCGACATGTTTGATTTTGAGGTATCCAGTTCACTTCAAAACAGAGATTTAACTTACAGATGGTGCTGGCGATCTGGACCTTGATGGAGATCTGCAAAATTTCCAGAAAGAACTTAATTTAATATCCCAGTCCTGCCACTTAACAATTCCTCCAACTGCCTCGATTCCACTTCCACATCAGCATGACCATTATCAAAGTAACATTGTGGGCAGAATCCAGAGTGGAAAATATGGCATGTATGAAGCAATGCAATTTAGCCAGTTAAGATTTAAGTAATAGTTCAAATTTGTGCAGTCAAAGAGACCAATAACCAGGAATGAAAAGAATGAACTAGAGTCTTTCTTCACTTTGGTAGAAAATGCATCTACCACAAATAGGTGGTGATCCAAATTCAGGTGGCAGTTAGTTCCCCAGTCCAGCTCCACCATAGAATCCATGATCTTCATGATCCCAATCTAGCACCCACGGAACATTTCACGATGCTCATTAGATCAGAGACATCATAAAGGACCCAAAGTTGCCATCTAGAAAACATCGTACCTCCACAACCAAAAAGAGTTGCAGGCAAGACCATATGCATATCCACTCAAGATCCTAATATGCAAATCCACAAACTGCCGCATATATCCAACATCTATAAAAACAAACAAGGTGACTTTTCATACTTATAAAGGAAATGACAATGCAGTACGTTTTCCCTACAACACAGTTCCAAATTGAATTAAAGGAAATGAACCAACTATCCCCTCAAAACACCTTTTATATTTCTTTTTTGCTCAGCCCCAAACCTTTTAAATTTCTAGTTTTGCTTGAACAGACATACACTATCATAGTGACCAGTCTCTATTGAATGGTTGCACATTGAATTGGCGAGCAGAGTAAGAAAATCCTGAAATAGCAGGAAATAAATGAATATGAATTCTATTTTCATAGGGGCAAGAAAAAGGAAAAAGTTTAACATCTGTAATGTTCGTACTCATTTGGTTCATTCTAATGGTTTGCTAATGCCATTGCAAGCACTAAACCCCCCTCTAAAATCCTGCCTGAAGCAGAAGAAAATAACACAAATGTAACTATTCATTCCCACCAGAGTATGCAAAACTACACATTACCATGAAATGCAACCTTTGCAAAAAATTTGGCCTACGGGCTACGACAACTTACCATTCACCCGATGTACCACCATTTGACAAATTACCAGAAGACTCATACTGATACTGAAAGGACTATATAACTCAAATACTTAAAAGTGGATTCGGCAGTTTTATGCATGACATGCGAGACAACAGCTTCTCGCTGCTATATTTTTCAGAAAGACAAAAGGAGAGGCCACTGAGAACCAATTAAGCAAAGAAGACTAGAGCATCAAGAGTCAATATCAAGGTGAGTTTTTCAGTGAGCACATCAAACTAACAGGATAGAAGATAAAGGGCAAAGTGTATCACACTGCAAGAGCACTTTAGATTCAAAGATCTTACATCAACGACAATTCCAGTGTAAAAGAACTTGAGAAAATTGGAAATATTCTAATCAACAAATAATGAATAAAAGACTTGCAAGAAAAGAAAGGGTTAGCAGAATATTACCTTGAGATAGAACGTCCTTTTGACCCAGAACGGGACCGAGAAGAGACGGACCTTGAACGAGATCTTGAGCGCCTTGAAGATTTAGCTTTAGGAGATTTGCTGCTATGGAAAAGATACCAATAAGGCCCATAATTGCATTAAAGTAAACCACTAGTCCAAACATAAATGTGTAATGTGTTATGACCTTTTGCTCCTGCTACGACTGACACTTCTACTTCGGCTACGGCTTCTACTGCCACTCTTTCCTCTGGAGTAAGAACGGCTGCGGCTTCGACTGCGGCTTTGGCTGCGGCTGTGGTCATATTCCTTAACCTACAAGAAGTAGGTTTCTAGAATAACCAAAAGAAGGCATCAACGGTATAATTCAAGTAATAGAAATGTGTCATACCCGAATTGTTGAACGAGAAAAGGCATTCCGAAACTCAGAGTCATCAAGCTTTTTGATCTATACATATGAAAAGATATTAGCTGCACCTCTTAGTCATATAATGGTATATCAAATATTATGAACAGCATCAAGGTTAAGGAAACCAAAAAAAGGGAAAAGAAAAGCAGATGACTTACAGCATATTTCATGTCATTGTAGTTTGTATAATCCACAATACCAGTAGTCCCTGAAAGTCCAATCAAATTTCCGACATCAGAATAAGTTACAAAATAGAAATGACACAGTAATATGAAAATCAATATGCTTCCTACAGACTGAACGGAATTTCAGACCACCTATTATATCATTAATCTGATATATGGAATGTGATTAATAATTTCACTAACAATCACATCCTCCTCGGGACGAGTTATCCTGTCCTCTGTAGAATCACCAAAAAACGGCTCAACCAAGTTACTCAGCTTTTAGCATGTCGAAGATGGCCAACTCTTTCACATTATCAAGCATAGCAAGCACCAAACTCACGAGTATTGGAAGACAGTACAAATTTTGTCTAGACAAAGGAAGATATATCAGCTTATATAAGAGGTAACAATAGAGAGGGAGACTTGAAAACCCAAATTATGAATCCATAGTTCTTTTCTCTGTATTTTTCCAAGTTCATTGGATGTACCGAGAACCCACAGTTTTTTTTTTATGACCGAGAAATCCGTCTGGGGCCGATCCTTTGGACCAACCGCAGCCTTCGAAACTCGGTGGATAATGGGCCCGCCCCTCTACCCTTCTCCACTTAAATACCAGGCTTTTGCTTTGCATGGTGTGGGGGCTTGAACCTGTGACCTAAGACACAAATCTACCACCCTTTGCCACTTGAGCTAGGCCCTGGGGGCAAAACTCAAAAGGGATGAACCCACAGTTATACTTATCAAAGTTCTACACATCAAAAGAATGATACTAATAATCAGCAACAGTATGCTTGCCCTTAATGTTCTACTCGATTATGAACTCATTACTCTATGATAAAAAGAAAATTGTATCCTTAACCAATTGCTATGACATGTAAACCACAATGAGCAGGAAGAGGAATACTGTGTCAGTGTAAAATTCTCCATATTTTGGTCTTTTTCCAAATCATATCAGTACAATGGTTGTGCATATCATAGTTCTCTTCTCTGTATTTTTCCAAGTTCATTGGATGTACCGAGGTATGAACCCACAGTTATACTTATCAAAGTTCTACACATCAAATGAATGATACTAGTAATCAGCAACAGTATGCTTGCCCTTAATGTTCTACTCGATTATGAGCTCATTACTCTATGATAAAAAGAAAATTGTATCCTTAACCAATTGCTATGACATGTAAACCACAATGAGCGGGAAGGGGAATACTGTGTAGTGTAAAATTCTCCATATTTTGGTCTTTTTCCAAATCATATCAGTACAATGGCTGTGCATATCATTGTAGGTTCCCATGAGAAACTCATTGCTTTGTGTGTCATCGTAGGTCCCCATTGCACATGGAGCAGTTCTTGGCAATTTAAAGAGAGAAAAGTGAATCTAGCTTTAGCTGCTTATAATCTTACCCCTCCGTTCACGGAAAACTTGGGAGAAACAAACATCCCCAGCTCGACGCATGTGATCCTACATAAGAAACACAGGTTACGAATATTCAAAAATTAAAGGACAAAGTTGAGGGGAAAAGGAGGATCTCGGTATGGTCCCTATATTCACAACTCAAAAGACACCAACTCACCTTGAGATCCTGCCACGACGCTGAATGGGGTAATCCTGTAATCTTCACTGAAAAGCAACAAAAAATATCAAACAACACAAAATGCAATGCAATGTACTACAATATACAAAACCATGAGGCACACCTCGATAATCAGAACGTCTGGACACTCCACCACGGTGACCACGACCACCACCACCGTCGCCACCACCATAACGATCGTTTGACGACTGACCACGTCCGCCATGTGCAAGCTCAACCTGCCAGTATGAGCAATTTTAATAGAATCAGCATCCAACAAGGAAGCAACTAGTGAGTTTGTTTAGACAATAAGCTAATACACATTTGACCAACCCTCAGACGGTGCCCATCAAAATCATAGCCATCACGACCACGAATAGCATCTTCAGCATCACGAACTTCTTCAAACTGTTAAAGTTTGCCACCAATATAAAGGTCAGAGTAGCTAAAAGGGCGTAGGCAGGCTGATTTAACGAAATATATTGGAACCAAGGCAGCTCAAACTCACCTCAACAAAAGCATAACCAGGGGGTCTTGGTGGAATTTTCAGCTCAATATGTGCTATTGGGCCATACTGCACTCACACATCAAAGAGTTTATAAGTTTCTATGAGCTGAAATCTTAAAAATTGCGGCAGCAAAATTACACACATACACAAGCATTCCGAAGCGTACAACAATAACAATGATACTCCACAATCCCAAACTAGTTGGGTTTCGCTGTAATGAATTCCCTATATACATTCTACTCTATTTGGGCCCACTTTACTCAAATGCTTAATTTTGTTTTATTGTATTGTTTTCTTTTTGTCTTTAAGCACTATGAAATCACATCCAATAATGTAGGAATCCAAGTAGAGCATGCACCTTATAAAACAGATCTTCCACTTCACGCTCACGAATATCGCCGGGAAGATTGCCAACATAAAGTGTCCTACTCGATCGACTCATTGTCCCTGAAAAAGAAAACTACATTCCCAGTAAAACCAAATATTCTGCCAGAAACACACAAACACAAAAGGCCTAACAGACAAGAATAAGAAACAAGCACCTCTTGCATCTAATTGAAACTAACATCAATTTGCACAATTCATACATTCTTTGCAGGGACAAAAAGGGAACAGGTAAAAGAGAAAAACTTTTACACTCTTGTAATTATTCAGTTGCAAAACAACTTCAATCACAAAAACATAGCTTGATCGACAGGAACAAGACACAACGTAACTTCGCACTAACTGACATTAATTTATACAATCCCAACACTCTTTGCATTGACAAGAAGGGAAATCGGAAAGGATATAAAATTAGAACAACCTGTTTTATGTGAATATATGTAACCGAACATACCTCAGAAGATCGAGAGCAGACTAAGCTACAATCCACAGCGCAGAAGCGAGAAATGTTTGAAGATTAGGGTTTTAAGGATTAAAGGAGGGTGGGATACAGTGAAGCGATATTAGCGTGCTCCTGAGTAAGCATTTTGCATTTCACTCCTTCATGTTTATTGTTTTAACAGTTCCACCCTTGTAGTAACCCATATAAATGATTATAAGAATCTACTCATATTCATATTTATACCAATTTACCTAACCCACTTGTTAGATTAAACTGGTAATGTTACTAATTACCAAACCAATGTATTTACTAAATTTAAAAAAATAAATATTAGTTAACTATAGTTAAATGATAAAAGAGTATGCAATAGACTTATGTTCTTTTATTGTTGGTTTTGTAAACACGAATTGCGGTAAGTTTTTACTATAAATAAATATTTTTTTGTTTTAATTTGCCTAGTATAGTTTGTCTATGTACTAAATCTATTCAAGAGTCTGATCTTAAATATGTCATAATATTATTTTGATTATAATTGCTTGAAATATATAAATATATTAATTTTTTTATTAGATAAGAAAATAGTATTTAATAAAGTAAATTAGTATGAGTATATTTTTACAAGAGAAAAAATCTAAAATCATACATTATCTTTGGTTTTACACTTAAAATCATACATATTCTTTAAGCACCAATAATCCATTTATTTCAATAAAATAGTGCACTTTTAGTCGTAACCCAAACACCATTAGTTTTTTAACGGAAACCTCTTTATTCCCTGCAACGGATTACCTACCAGTCTTCCTGTCGTTTTTTGCCAAGAGAGTAATACCAGGAAGGAGCTAAATTATTTGAAAACCAAGTTGACTTTTGGAAAATTCGAGATATTGCCGAGGTTTTCTTCGCAAAGTTTCATCATATTTTCAATAACAGTTCTCACCTGATTTTCGAGCTCTTTGACTGTAATCAACCTTCTTTTAATTTTATTTTTCTCTAGCGTGCAGCGTCGCTTGAACCAAGAGCTTATCAAGATTGATAGATATCATCAGCTTTGTATACTATTTTAATATGAGTTTTGCCGACAAACTTCTTCCAGTGCTTGTTGTTGCTTTGAGTTTTTGCGGCATCCTCTATAGCTAGGAAAGCATTGAGGTTTTTAACTTTTTTTCACCAGATGTTCAAGCTCTTCCTTTGCACCGGCAATTAGCTTCACGTTTTAACTTATTGTCTGCAACAGGTTTTCCAATAAAAGATTCAGCACTGCACTTATTATCTTTCTTTCTTTTGGGTAAGCAAGAATATAAATGAAATACTAGATAGTTTCTCAGCTCTTAGACTTTCTTTAGATATATATAGTTGTTATTCATTTGGAGGGAACAAAAATTATGTGACAGGCCTCTATAAAAAAACTAACGGTGTTTAGGGTTACGATTAGGGGGGTTCGTGGTTCGGTTTAGGTCGATTTTTTCTTAAAAAGAAACCAAACCAAGTAAGTTGGTTTTTCAAATATTAGAACCAAACCAAACCAATTAAGCCGGTTTTTTATCGATTCGGTTTTTGTCGGTTTTTTTGGTTATTTATCGGGTTTTTTCTTAAATATGAGATATACACTACCAAACGCATATTCCGGCGACTATATTTTCAACGTAACACTATCAAATTAATTGCTCTTTGAGAAATCTATCATTTACCAAGATATATTGATGAATAATTTAAGTACTCAATTAAAAATCGATTATTTTTGACATGAAATAAATTCTTATACTTAGCAAAAGAAAACTACCAATCAAACTAGAATGTAAATACAAGGAATTATATTATTATAATAGCAAATAACTAGACTAAAAATATAAATGACTAATATATACCGTAAAATTTTAAAAATTTTATATAAAAATATACATATATATAGGTGTAATAATAAATTTAAATAGCTACTTTTATAGTCAGTTTGGTTCGGTTTTTTCGGTTATCTTTTTATTAAAACTAAAACCAAACTAAATTTGATTGGTTTTTAAAATTCAAAACCAAAACCAAACCAAATCTAAAAAGTATCTTTTTTTCGATTTGGTTCGATTTCGGATTTTTATGAATACCCCTAGTTATTATTAAAAGTGCACCACTTTGTTAAAGTAAATGGACTATTAGTGCTCTGTGTGAAAGAATATGTATGATTTTGAGTCTAAAGTCGAAAATAATGTATGATTTTGAGCTTTTTATCATTTTTATGAGTACTATAAAAGTTTAAGTTATATCAACTGAATATATAAAAAATATTTACATTATCACGTAACTTAAAAAAGTAAATAGAAATCACTTAATTTAATAATCACATTGATATAATATAAACAATTGATAAATAACATGTCATAAAAATTCTGATTGTGTGCGGGTAAAATCGGGGATAACTTTACCCCCAATTTTATGATAAAGAAACGAGAAGACAGTGCAGTCCGATGTAGCATCGGGTAAAGCCGGGGGATCCCACATATCAGAGTCCGGGGAGGACGAATGGTGCGCCAAGAATCCTACATGGCCAAACATGGGAAGAATCGAGTTCAAGCAAAGTGAAGAACCAAGGCTAAAGGAAAGACGGTTAGAAAAGACAAACGAGGGGCCGAAATATCCGCCCTCAACCGGATATTATGGCACAAATCTCGCCCAATATTAACTGTGTATCACGATTTACTAGAAGAGAAAGATTTTTACCTTATTTAGATTTGTACTAGGATTGAAACTCCCTCACTATATAAAGGGGAGAACCCTTTCATTTTCAACCACTGTTTGCACGCATATGAAAGCAATAAGGTTTATTTTAGTTCTCTAACTATTGTCCAAAGTGTTTTTCAACTGCTTATTTATTTAGTTGCAACCGAGCTGGTCTCGAGGGCTTGATCGGAACCAATTTTCAGTATTCAACTTAAAGTCAGGCTCAATTACCCATCGCGTTTGGTTTGATCGTTATATTTTCCTTTAATTCAATTATTCATTGTTGTTAGATCATTCATGTTAAATTAAATCAAGTATCCTTTAAATCGCGTACAAATTTAATTGTTACTCATTTTAAGGGTAAACAGTTTGACGCTCGCTGTGGGGCTAAGGACAATAATGGTGATTTAATATGAATCTCTATAACACACCTTATTTTACACTTGTTCTTTGAAGTTTGATTTCAGGTCCATTCAAAATTTCAAATTCTCAGTCTGCTCACTTGAACGTTGACACCGAGTCAGTCCACCACGGTGAAAATAATAACATAGTACCAAGCAATGGCATGCCCTCTATTGATCCTAACGGTGTCCCAATCGCTGACCCAATCGATGCCAACTCACAAGTTGCCATCAATATCAACCTGTCAAACTGATCCCGAAAATAGCATTTGCAGGGCACCCCGGCTATCAGCTCGAGAAGTGCCCGAAAGGGAAGGTGATGGAGTTAGCTTACGATTAATTTTTGAAATGCTATAAGATTAGCAAGTAACAATAGCACAACTGCAGAGTCAAAATCACGCACAAAACACGGCCGAAACTGAGCGCATTAGAGAAGATGCTCGGAGAGACGAACAGATTGTCACAGAACCAGATGAGTTCGAACCCGGTGAGACTTCCGAGGCGATGAAAATGCTTGAAGGACTAACGAAACGGGTGGAGTTTGGCGAAAAGAAGATAGAGGCAAATGGCAAGAAGGTGGAGACTTACGATTCAAGGGTCGATCATATCCCGGGAGCGCCTCTAATATTAAAAGGACCGGATTTCGAAAAGTTCATTCAGAAACCTTTCCCCCTTAGTGGAGCACCAAAGCTAATTCCGAAGAGGTTACAAATGCCCGATATTCCCAAATGTAATGGGACCACAGATCCAAACGAGCATGTAACCTCTTACATGTGCGCAATAAAAAAGAATGACCTAGAAGACGACGAGATCGAGTCGGTGTTGCTGAAGTAATTTGGGGAAACCTTATCCAAATGAGCAATGATATGGTATCATGACTTACCTCCAAATTCTAATGATTCATTTGACGACGTTATCAAGGGCGATACGAGGAAATCAAACCTCTTCAAAGTCAAGCAAAGGGACAACGAGATGCTTAGGGAGTTCGTGTTGAGGTTCCAGATGGAACAGATGGACATGCCCCAGTTGTAGATGACTGGGTCGTTCAGGCGTTTACTCAAGGACTCAAGCCCTGAAGTTCCGTTGCTTCTTAATAATTAAAGCAAAACTCGGTAGAGTACCTAGCGGTTACTTGGGCCGATGTTCACAACAGGTACCAATCAAAGATAAGAGTCGAGGACGATCGGTTGGGGGCTCCCTTAGGGTTTGTTTACCCCAATAAAGTGAACTACATGTCTAAAAGAATTGTGGATCAGGAGCCAAGGCCACCCCGAGATCGATACCAGCCATACAGCTAGAAAAAGCGACCAAGGTTCTAGCAATCGAGGTCTGATGAGTAAGAATGGTTTCGACAGATCACTCAGGGGCAGAGAAGTCCCGAGACTATCAGAATATAACTTTAACGTGGATGCAACGAGTATAGTGTCGGCCATCAGCCACATCAAGGAGACTAAATGGCCAAGGCAACTCTAGTCTGATCCCGCACAGAGGGATCACAGCTTGATATGTAAATACCATGGTACTCACGGTCATAAGACCGAGGATTGTTGAAATATAAGGGAAGAAGTGTCTCGTCTATTCAGCAATGGGCATCTTCGAGAATTCCTAAGTAAGCGATCCAAAAATCATTTCAAGAACAAGGAAACAAATTAAGCAGGAAGAACCTCAACATGTTATCAATGTGATCATTGAGGGAGTAGATGTCCCACAGGGGGCAATGATAAAACGCACCAAAGTTTATATCACAAGGGGAAAATGCACTCGGGACTATGTTCTGGAGGGGTCCATCTTGTTCAGCGATGAGGGCGTCGAGGGCATGATTCAACCTCATAACGATGCATTGGTAATATCCGTATTTATTAATAAATCTCGAGTTAAGCGTGTGTTAATTGATCTAAAAAGCTCGCCCAACATCATCCGATGGAGAGTCGTGGAACAACTGGGTTATTGGACCAAATTGTACCGGTAGTACGAGTATTGAACGGGTTTAACGTGGAATGAGAGACAACGAAGGGTGAAACACCCCTACCGGTAAACATGGCTAGGATCGCCCAGGTAACAAAATTATATTCAATCGAGGGGGGCATGAGATATAATGCCTTGTTCGGGAGGCCATGGGTCCACAGTACGAGAGCAGTGCCTTTGACCTTGCATCAGGCATTGAAGTTTCCCACCCTAGGCGGAATCAAAATAGTCTACGGGGAACAACCGGCCGCAAAGGCAATGTTCATTGTCGAGGAAGTGATCCCAGTGCCCGCAATCACAACATCACAAGGTGAGGTACTGTTGAAGAGAAAGGCACCAAATAGCAATCACCGGTCCTTACCCCGACCAGGCTGGAGAAACAAGAGGAACAATTAACAAATAAGGAAGATGATTTTTGGGTCCCGAGATCCTTCATAGCAACTGATGATACCGATGCCTCCAAATCGACGATCGAGGAACTGGAATAGGTCATACTAATCGAGTATATGCCAAACATAAAGATTTACCTGGGCACGGGGTTAACCCCAAGCTCAAGAAAAAACTTATTGATTTTCTTAAAGCTAATGTCGATTGTTTTTTCTGGTCCTACTTAGATATGACAAGGATCCCGCCGGAGGTGACAATTCAAAAGTTAAGCTTGGATCAAAAATTCTACTCGGTCAAACAAAAGAGGAGGTCGCAGTCCGAAATTAAACACGCATTAATCAAAGACGACGTATCTAAACTTTTGAGAATAGGTTCCATTCAGGAAGTTAAATACCCGGATTGGCTAGCCAACGTAGTGGTTGTACCTAAAAAAGAAAACAAACTTAGAATATGTGTGGATTATAAGGATTTGAACAAGGCATGCCCGAAGGATTCGTTTCCTTTACCTAACATAGACCGAATTATCGATGCAACGGCCGAGCACGAGATGTTGAGCTTTCTCGATTGCCTATTCTGGGTACAACCAAATACATATGGACCTGAGTGACCAAGAGAAAACTTCTTTTATAACTAAATTCGGCACCTATTCTTATAACATTATGCTTTTCAAATTAAAAAATGTCGGTGTCGCATATCAACGCCTAGTTAACCGAATGTCCAAGGAACAAATAGAAAAATCAATGAAGATTTATATTGACGATATGTTAGTTAAGTCCCTGCGAGCAGAGGACCATTTGAAACATTTGCAGGAAACCTTCGACATACTGAGGAAATACAATATGAAGCTGAAACCAGAGAAGTGTGCCTTCGGAGTCAGCCCAGGCAAGTTTCTCATTTTCATGGTGTCTAACCGAGGAATAAAGATCAACCATGATAAGATAAAAACCATAGAAGATATTACCATAGTTGACAATGCCAAGGTGGTACAGAGACTGACCGGGCGAATAGTCACACTGGGTCAGTTTAGTTCGAGATCATCATATAGAAGCCACCGATTTTTCTCATTACTAAAGACGAAGAATGACTTCTTTTGGACCTAAAAATGTCAATAGGCTTTAGAAGAACTCAAACGATACCTATCAATCCCTCATTTGTTGCACGCCCCGAAGCCGAACGAGCAGTTATACCTCTATTTGGCAGTCTCTGAGGTCGCGGTAAGTGGTGTCCTGGTCCGAGAAGAAGAAGGTACGCAATTTCCGATTTATTATTTTAGTAGAACCCTAGGTGATGCCGAAATGAGGTATCCGCACTTAGAGAAATTAGCGCTCGCCTTATTAAGCACATCTAGGAAACTAAAACCGTACTTTCAGTGTCACTCCATATGTATCGTGACCTTGCACCCGCTAAGGAATGTTATGCATAAACTCGAGCTCTCGGGTCAACTTGCAAAATAGGTTGTAGAAGTTAGCGGGTACAATATTGACTACAGACCCTGAACTGCTATAAAGCCTCAGATTTTAGCAGACTTAGTGGCCAACTTTAACCCGGCCTTGGTCGAGAAAGAATTATTACTTGCCTCGAGGGCTAGCTCGGTGGTCTGGACCCTATTCACAGATGTAGCTTCTAACACGAAAGGGTCCGAGTTGGGAATCATATTAAAACCACATACGAGTAATGTAATAAGGCAGTCTATTAGAATTGTGAAATTAACTAACAACGAAGCCGAATATGAGGCTATGATTGCAGGTCTAGAACTGGCTGAGAGACTAGGGGCTAAGTGATTGAAGCCAAGCACGACTCTCTCCTCGTTGTTAACTAAGTTAAAAGGACATTTTAAGTAAAGGAAGATCGGATGCGGAGATACTTGGATAATTTGCAAGTAACATTACATCAATTCAAGAAATGGACATTACAACATGTACCCCGAGATCAGAATAATGAGGCCGATGCATTGGCTAATCTAGGGTCGTCAGTCGACTCCGATGAATTCAATTCCGGAGCGGTGGTGCAATTGATGAACTCGGTGATATAGGAAGGTCACGCCGAGGTAAACTCAACAAGCTTGACTTGGGATTGGAGAAATAAATACATAGACTACCTTCAGAAAGGGAAATTACCATCGGATCCCAAAGAATCAAGGGTCATGCGAACTAAGGCTGTCAGGTTTAGCTTGGTTAGAGGAAAACTATAACGAAAATCGTTCTTCAGACCGTTAGCGAGATGTTTGGGTCCCCGGGAGACCGACTACATGATGAGGGAAGTCCACGAGGGTACTTGCGGAAACCATTCGGGAGCGGAATTCTTGGTTCGAAAATTGATCAGGACCGGTTATTACTGGGACGAGATGGAAAATGATGCGAACGACTTTGTTCAAAAGTGTAACGAATGTAAAAGGCACGCCCCGATGATCTACCAACCGGGAGAGATATTTCACCCGGTCCTTTCCCCTTGGTCGTTCATGAAATATGGAATGGACACCGTGGGTCCCTTGTGTGGGCACCCGACAAAGCCATTACATCTTACTTATGACCAATTACTTCTACAAGTGGGTTAAAGCGCAAGAATTCGAGAAAGTTAGGGAAAAGAAGGTCATCGACTTCATCTGGGATTATATAATATATCGGTTCAGGGTACCGACCGAGATCACGTGTCACAACGGGAGGCAATTCATCGGCGACAAGATTAATAAGTTTTTAGAAGATCACAAAATTATAAAGATTTTATCAACACGTTACCACCCAAGGTGGAACGGTCAAGCGGAGTCAACAAACAAAACTATACTGCAAAACCTAAAGAATAGATTGACCGACTCAAAATGAAAATAGAAAGAAATTTTGCCCGAGGTCCTATAGAACAATTTCGAAGTCGAGCAGTGGTGAAACACTGTTCTCTCTAATCTACGGTGCAGAAGCTTTGATACCAGTAGAGGTAGGAGAACCGAGCCCGAGGTTCTAATATGCTATGGAGGCGTCAAACGACGAGGCCATAACCACGAGCTTAAATTTAGCAGACGAAAGATGAGAAGTTGCCCTAGTCCAGTTAGTGGCCCAAAAGCAACGAATGGGGATATACTATAACCGAAGGGAAAACCTTCGACATTTTCAAGTCGGGAACTTTGTATTGAGGAAAGTTACACTGCATACCAAGAACCCGAATGACGGAAAACTAGGCTGGAACTGGGAAGGACCGTATAGAGTCACCGGTATAACCGGGAAAGACTCATACCAGCTTGAGTCCGGGAATGGCACACTTAAAGCGATACTACCGCTAAGGTATGAACACAATCATCTATGTAGTTTATTACGCTTTGAACTAACCCGTGCATGTACTCAGTTAGAGTCAAATCTAAGGATTAGGTATGAAAGCACGTGTTGCACGATTTTTCCCTTGGACCGATTTTTTTTCGAAATGGATTTTACGGTAAGGTTTTTAACGAGGCAACCGTAAGCGTGCTACCCTAGTTTTGAAGACCGATCTAAGACCGAGGACTACAGATCGTCCATATAATATCAATTGTATTCGATCCCTCAAAATTTAGTCTCGGATACTAGGGGGCCATCACACCCTAAGTAAAGAACCGAAGTCCTAAGTTCGAAAATTTAGAAGGCATTCTTATTCGATATTGAAAGACAAGGCTTGAATATTAGGATTAATTGTAAGGGTCAAACGGTCAAACGAACCATGCCCGCACAACTTATTCTCACTATGACAGGTAGCTTTTGTACCATCGAATATTTACAAGATATTCAAAGTAATAAAAGAAATTTACCTTCTATGTTCCATCGGTTCACATTTGCACAAGTAATATTATCGTTAAGTTACTTAGAATGAATATTGGGTTCAAAACCCTTAAGCCTGCGGGCCTCTCCGAATCGGGGACTGCTACCCGGCGATAAGATCAGTAAATTTAGATTATTAGATCCCGGAGGCACCGATCCTACTAGGCAGGGTCTAAACATAAACGGCTATGGCAAACTTAAACGGCTCGGAGTTGTCCGAGTCCGTACTTAAAAAGTAAGGTCCTTACATATTATAATCCACAAAAAGATTTCTTTATATCCGATCAAGTTACTCGGTCTCGAATTACGACTATGAAAAGAGCCACATTCGACAAAGTATAATTGTGTCCGGTTAAAACGTTCAAAAATTTTAACGAAGACTTTGTTTTTTATCGGGTCCTCCGAAGTCAAAGTAACTCGGAGTTATTACTTAATCCAGACCTCATCCGGGCTTTGGGGGAATGAACAATTTAAGTAATGTCAAATTCTATGCTAAGACATCGATGGCATATTGTGAAGTCCAAAACACAAGTAGTAAGTCTTAAAATAAGTAAATGCAGAAATAAGGATACTCTATATAACCATATATATATATATATATATATATATATATATATATATATATACACACACCAAATAGTTATCTTAATGCCACTATGAAACAGACCCAAAATACAAAATATGCGGGTTCAAGGAAGAACAAAAAATAAACTAAGGCATTTCCTGTCTAGTCTTCGTCAGAGCCCGACTCGCTGCCTGAACCATCGGGCTGGTATCTCGCTCTGGCCTCAGCATCAAGCCTCTTCGATCTCAACTGCTAGGTCAATCCCCCGGGCATGGATCTTCTCAAGGGTCTCTCTCCGAGACAGCCACTTCACGTACTCGGCCTTCGTTATTACACGAGACTCAACTACCTCCACACTGTTCTTGTATTGGGCCAATATGTCCTGAACTTCGAAGGCCTCATTCGAAGACACGTCCAATTTGGACTTCATCATGGTGTATTCTTGGTCGAGAGCATCCCCTTCTGTAATGGCCGAGTCAAGTTGAGTACGGAGCTTTTCATTTAGCCGAGACCATTTATCAGCTTTTTCTCTCATCACCCGGAGTTGTACTCTGGTTGATGCCAAATCTTCTTTGGTGGCATCCCCCTCCGAGGCTAGGAGGTCCATTTTGCTCTTTGGCCGAGGCTTTGACCTCATCCATCTCGGCCCTAAGCTGGTCGATCAGGTCTATCTTCTCTTGGACTTGCAAGGTTACGGCGTTAACACTTGCGCTTAACCTCTCGTTATCAATTTCAAACACCCTTACCTTTTAAACTAGAAGGGCGTGTTCCTATTTCACATTTGAGGCCTCATTTTGAGCTTTTTCCAGCTCGACTTGGAGGATGGAGTGGTCCGTGAGGACTTTATCTTTTTGCTCACAAAGAGCTTTGTACATGTCCTTTTACCGGACTGCTCCTTGAGCTCGAACTCGAGGTGACTCACCTCCATTCGGGACCGGTGAAAGCTCTCATGATGAAGCACCAAGGCCTGATGCATAAAAGAAGAAAAATCGATAAGATCCGCTAAGGAAAAATAAACTCTTTGAAGATGTGATGGGGAGAAAGTATACCCCGTTCAGCGCATTTTGTGCCTTGTTGAAGAGGCTTGGCCCATCTACCTTGTTCATTTTCGCTTGGTCCTCTTCGGTTACCAAGAAACGAAGGTAACTGGCCACACCGACAGGCCCGGATAGCATCTTAGTATCCGTCGATACTGTGAACATGACTGTCTTCTTCCGGTCAGGGTCCACACTCGGGACAGGGAACTGCTTCACGAGCTTTGGGCTCGAACTCGGCCTACCTGACCCGATAACACATCCCTTTTCGGGATCTCCGGATGGCCAAAACTGGAGTAGTCTTTCAGGATGCCGACGTCTACGCCTTCGAAAAATAAATTGAGGGCTTCGTCCGTAGCCCGTGACACCTCGGTCGATTTTTCTGTAACGACCTGAGCCTTATCGAAAAGAGGCTCCGTGTGAGATGATGACTTCAGAGTGTCAATGACGTCGGTGGACTCTTTTGGAACCGAAATAGCTTCTTGAGGAGCAGTGGCCACATGTTCCTCCTCGGGCTCCCGAGTTGAAGAGGATTCAGATTTATGATCACCCCTTCTAAGGGTGCCAGCTCTTGTGCGGTGTCGATCGGCTCGTGGACGACGAACTCTATGTCATCATCCTCAAGGTAGTCCCTGAGCCGATAAAGAGAGTCAGGATCCGGGACCCTGACACGAGTAATTCTTTTGGTACTCTTTCTGACCCTGACCACGAGCCTCTTCTTCTTGGCCTCGGTGGGAGCGTCCGAGGAGTCAGAGGACCTTTTCTTCTTTTGTTTTTTCTCCTCCTTCTTCGTAGTAGCCTCGGCAGTAGGTTATACCAAAGCGGATGTTTTTTCAGGTGGGGATGAGGCCACAACCTCGGTAATTGCCCGAAGTTCGGTGGTATTGGGCAAACCTATGAAAGGAAACGACTTGGTCAAAATCACAAAGTAAAAGGGGATTTCAATAGGGAGAAGGGGGGCACTCACCATGAGAACGAGCCTCACATTTGCCTTTGGAAAGCTTGCGCCACTCGCGCTCGGAATATGTAAGTTATTTGCAGATACCCTCGATCCACTCCCTAAAACAGGGGACTACATTGGGGACTCGGGCGACAACTGCATATCAGAAAAAATGAGTAATAAGAAAGAAGAGTAAATTCAAAACGTTATTTTGACAATTTAAGAGGAGATAGACTTACATGTTGAGTTCCACTTCTTAGTGAACGACAAGAACCCGGAAAGAATGAGATCTTCAGTCTTTATCCGAACAAACCTCTCCTGACAGCCTCAGTCACTTTCCTCATCGATGCTAGAGAAGGGAGCCTTCTTTGCCTGTCGGGCAAGCTTGATTAACCCTTCGAAAGATTCAGGGGCTGTAGACATAGAGCAAATAGTCGATCGTAAATCGGGGCTCCTCCATGTTGTTAGCACCTCCAAAAGGATGGGTGGATCTACCCGAGACAGATCTCGTACCTCTTACAAAAGTCAAGGACCAATTTGTCTATCGGATCGAGCGTGAAGGGATACATATAAACGATTAATTATCCCTCCACGTGAGTCGTAATATCCTCATCAGGACCAGGAACGACTACGTTTTTGCCTTCCCATTTGCAATCCTCCCAGACCACTTGGAGCATTTTCTCGGTGATGGAGCAGATATACCTTCACGCCTGCTCACCTCGAACTCCTTGTTTGGATGCTTTTTCGACCTTAAAGTCGTTATCTATGGAGCAGCCCCCGGGGATAAGCTCTTTAAGAAGAGGTTTCGAGGCTGCTACCGGAAGGGTCGCCTCGGTATCTGCTGTCGGGGTAGATGTTGAAAGAGCAGTATTTTGAGGCACCGATTTTGAGGTTTTTGCCATCTTGATATCAGAATATTAAGGCTTAAAGGTTGATATGGAGGTTTGAAGATTGATATGAAGATTTGAAGATCTAGTTTGAAGATTTAAAGGCATAGTATGAAGATTTGAAGACTAAAGATGAAGAAATGAAGACGTGGAGAACAATTTGTGAAGATTTGAGGGAGTGATGGACAAGTAAAAAAATCGAGAATAACTCAAGAAGATTCGAAATTGGGAAGTAAAAAAAGTGAAAAGAGGAAACCAGAGCTTTTATAGGAAGGAAATAATGAATGCGTGACGTTTCGCATTCGATGCCTACCGAGGATGGTCAACCGGCAGCTGACACGTGTCTGAAGTCAGAACGACGCGACTGATGGGATGTTTCGGTGACTTGTCAACTCACTTGTGGCGTACGGAGGAAGGAACTAGAGTCAGTTAATCACTTCTCGTTGTTTCTATAAATCTACTATCCGAAAAGTGAGGGAGCTATCTCTGTACGGGTAAAATCGGGGATAAAGTTACCCCCGATTTTTCGATAAAAAATGAGAAGACAACACTGACTGATGTAGCCTCGGGTAAAGCCGAGGGCTCCCTATAGATCAGAGTCTGGGGAGGACGAATGGTGTGCCAAGAATCAGACATGGCCAAACATGGGAAGAATCGAGTTCAAGCAAAGTGAAGAACCGAGGCTAAAGGAAAGACGGTTAGAAAGGACAAACAAGGGGCCGAAATATCCGCCCTCAACCGGATATTACGACACAAATCTCGCCCGATATCAATTGCTTATCACGATTTACTAGAAGAGAAAGACTTTTACTTTATTTAGACTTGTACTAGGATTGAAACTCCTCCGCTATATAAAGGGGAGAACCTTTTCATTTTTCAATCACTGTTGGCACGCATATGAAAGTAATAAAGTTTATTTTTATTCTCTAACTATTGTCCAAAGTGTTTTTCAGCTACTTATTTATTTAGTTGTAACCAAGCCCGTCTCGAGTACTTGATCGGAACCAATTTTTAGTGTTCATCTTAAAGCGAGGCTCAATTACCTATCGCGTTTGGTTTGATCATTTTATTTTCCTTTAATTCAATTAGTTGTTATTCTTAGATATAATATAAATAATTGATAAATAACATGTCCTAAAAAAAATTTATGTTAAAAGATTTACACTATCAATTCATATAAATTGAATCTCTTCTGCATAAACATTTCTCTAATTCAGGGAGAAATTATAGTCGCGGGGTTATCAATTAAGCTCACTGAGACAACGGAGAGAGGAAAATGGCGAGCGGGAGAGCAGTTGAAGCACTTCGAGCCTACAGATCAGTGCTGAAGGCCACTCGGAAAACCTTCGCCGGCGACGGTTTCATGCTCCAAAAATCCGCCGCCGAGGTCAGAAATAAGTTCGAGGAGAATCGTCACGTGACATCGGAGGCCGACATTCAGCGGCTGTTGGATGACGCACGTGATGCCTCTGAGTTCATCTCCACCATGATCGTCCAAGCCAAATCCAGCCCCTCTGGTGCTTTCGGTAAAAAAATTATGCTCTTCTTCATTGCCCCATTATCTTAATCCGATACATCACTGCATTTATAAATTTCCTGCGCTATTATTTTTCCCCATTTCTGGATCATACGGAGTACTGAATTGGCACACACCAGGTGTTTGTTTTATTGCTGCAAAGGCATTTTTCTTGATGACAATCTTACAAGATGAGAATACCTAGGATAACTTATTTTAATGACCTGATGCAAATCTGAGGGACAATATGTTAATTATTAGAGCTCATTTCAACGTGTTCCTAGTCTTCGTAAGTTGTATGACTGCTTACAACTTTCACAACCAGTTAAATTGCACAATTGTAAAGAACAAGCTCGAACCATAGTTAACCATTATTCAAATGGTATCTTTTTGTTGCAATCTCGGTGACCTTTGGGTTAAGTAATCCAAATAACTATAACCTGGAGAATTCTGTTTTGAACAACCAAAATGACGACCACAGTAACATTCCATGAAAGAATGTGATTGTTGTCAATTGTTTTAAAAAAAATAGGCTAGTACGGTGCAGCTAAACATTAGAGGCTGAGCCAGCGCCTAACTGCAGACTCTCTGAATGTTGGTTCTTCATAACAGTTCCTAGGCACTAATCGATAGTGTCCATGTGCACACTCTGAAGTTTTAGCGCTTGGGCATTCTCTAATGCGTTTGAATCCTTATTCCTTAACAGTGCCTAGGCGCTAGTTATTTGGGGCCTAGATGCTTGATGCTTCGAATATGCAATTCTTTTAAAGATCTTTCACACACAACAATATCAAAAGGTATTTTCATTAAGACATATCTGCTTGTAATGACATGACCATTCAGTAGTGTGTTGTGAACTTGTTGTTGAGACACATCTCTTTGAAATTGTCTAATTGGTGGTCTAAAATATGTAAGTTAAGCTTTAATAAATGATTTTGTCAACTTGTGATTAAGTCCAAGTACCACAACCTTCAAGCATGAGCCTTGGGAACTTTTTGATATCACAAATGAAAAACTCAATCATTATATAGTCAAGATGAATAACATTCTAAAATTGACAATTCATTAAATCTTGAATTCTTACTTTATTTTCGTTTACCATGCAAATTTCCTTAATATCGTAATGAATATCAGCTTACACTAATTGAAAGTATGTTCTGTATCAGCTAAGTTCCATGATATTCTGTTATGTTTCTGTGGATCGATTAACTTCTGCAGCTTTTTACACAAATTAATTGGAATGTTGTTTGATGTAGTGGTGAAGCCTGAGAAAGAACATGCGGGGGCAACGCTCGAGATTCCTTCTGAAGAGATTTTGAAAAAGTCCGTTTGAGCATATTAAGGGAGGATGCGGAGAGCATTTAGACTGCTGTATGGGCATTTTATCTTTCATAAACCGTGAGTTTGTCTTTGAGGTATCTTCACTTGGAAGTTTCTTGGAGATTCTGCTTTCTCTAAGGTCTTCGAATATCAGTTTTTTCCTTCGTTGTTAGATTTAGGCCATAATTGTTGGATATTGCATCTCTCCATCTCTTTCTCTTGTGTCGCCACAACCACTTTAGAAAGCAAGTAGATGTCCAACTTTGCTTAAACGTGGTTATATTGATAAATGATTGAAGTTAGCTGGGCTAATTATGACCTTTGTTTTTATTTTGACAGTGTAAAATATTTGCACAATGAGTGTAATATGCCTTGCTCCAATAGTGTAGAAATCCTCTTTCCACCAACTAACGCGCAGTGTGAACAAATACCTATAATTGGCCTTTAGGTGATCCACTTGTGCAAGTATTTTTGTTTGATCAGCTGATAAACTTGAGATAGAATAGTAACCCAAAGACTGCTCAAATCTTTTGTTTAATGGAACCGCGAACATATATTCTTAGAACTTTTACGGGGACATCACTTACATTCACCTTGTAAAGATGATCTGTTGACAAGCTCCTACTTTCGTACAGTTCGTTTTTAAATTATATGATTGTAAATAATTTTTATATGCCAGCAGATAAGCTCTAGAGAAAACTAGTGTCCCAAAAGATTACTCCATTGTTGGCCACAAATACACAAATTGTTAGAGCTTGTACAGGAACATTGGTGACATTCGTCTTTACAGATGATCATGTTGACAAGATCCCAGCGCTTTAGTTCATCGGCATGGGTAGTACAGAGCGAGATGTGTAGTAGGTACATGCCACGAATATGAACCTGGTCGTTGAACTAAGTTTAGAATTCAAGTAAAGAACATAGTGTTAGATTATGTAGTTGGAGAGACTTTAGCCAGCCAACAATGCCAAATAGCCTCTACTGGTGTTCAGATCTCGTTCGCAAAAGCATAGTGTTAGATTATGCATAGACAAGAACCATATGTGCTGTGGAATAAATGGCTTGAAATTTTCTCTATGTTTGTCCATCTTACGTCCTGGACATTGTAAGAAGGCAAGCTTCATCAGGTGTGAAACTTGGGACCTTCCCATGCTTTGGCATTTGCTAAGCATCATTTATATTTCATTAAGTCCATGAACCGATTTATCTCATGTTATCTGATATTTGGATCTGCTAGCTCTGGGTTTCCAAGCTTTTCCGGAAATATTCTCAAACCAAAGCCTTTTCTTTTTTGGTCTTTTAGAAGCCAAACAAGAATGTTTTTGGGTTTTAGAAAATTTCCCAAAACATGTCTTACCCCATGCCTATAGTGACCGCTTAAAACTAGTGAAATTTACCTAGCTATACTATAATAGAAACTTATTTACCACTTTTCTTTAGGTTCCTTAAAAATTATATTCTCTATCTATATTTACTATTTATATACAAAACCTTAATAAAGAGAGCATCCTTAAAACTAGGATGTAACTGATACAACCCTTCCCTCTCCCCTCCCCCACGTCAGCCCTCCCCCCCACTCTCATGTATATCAGTTATGCAGCCCCTAAAATCACGTTTTATCCCATTTTCAAAAAGATTTTGAAATATTTATCTCTTTCATACAAATTAATCCAAATCTCATCCTCTTCACACAAATTCATCGACATTATCTCTAAAATTGCAGTAGCAAAGAGTTTTCCATTGACAATCATTAAAAAGTTTCGAAACTTTGAATTCAACATTTGGGTTTTATGAATTTGTGATTTGTTTGGATTGGCTGCTCTTGCAAATGATTGAGAATATAACTTGGAGTTTATATCTCAATTATGAGGGAGATTGGTTAAGTTTAGAGTTATTTTTAGGTAAAATTTCATATTGAAACTCGAAGAAGAAAAGTTTCTGAATTGTATCACGATTGTATGATAATTGTATCATAATTGTATCACAATTGTATCAAAGTTGTATTTGACTTGTATATGATATATCATCAATATGTAAAATAATACCTAATACAATACTAATACAATTATAATACAATATTGTATCATAATTTAAGTTTAGAGTTGTGATTGAAACTTGAAGAAGATGAAGATCAGAATTGTATCACGATTGTATCATAATTGTTGCATAAATTGTATCATAAATGTATGATAATTGTATACCGTGATGAACAATTGTAAGTTTGTGACCAATTTCACATTTCGATTGTGTATGAGCCATTATCCTATTAGTAATAATTTTGCTAGAGTTTAACAATTTTTGAATTGTTGAAGAAACTTGTAGCAATTGATTTTTTTTTTTGTCATCTTCTATGTCGTGTGTATAGATTTCTAACTGCAAAGAAAAGGTATTTTTTTGGTATCTATTATGGAAATCAGTTATGTATTATTGGATTTGTTAGATTAAGTATCACTTTCCTAACATTATAAGGATAATAGGAACATAGAATATGTAGTATGACATTATATCTAGTATTTGAAGGTTCCAACCAAAATCATTCAACAACTGAAGCAAAATTGCCAACTTCTTGTTGAAGACGTGCAACTATCGAAAAAATTAGGACACATGAAATGAGCAGAAGTGTGAAAAAAGGAAAGGATATAATTGAATCCCTTAATTGAAGGTATTAATCATGGGATGAGAGCTTTTTAAGGGGCAATGTATACAATTTGTAAGAAAAATCTAGATACTTTTTGAAAATTACAAAGCCTAGAAAAAATAATTTAATAAGTTCCTATCATAGTGTATATATAAGAAAAACTCCCTTAAAACTAATTAAAATGAAGTACAGGATTGTCCTATGCTTTAAGTGGGCGTTTGGAAAGAATTGTAAAATTCCGGAAAAATATGAAAAAGAATTCAAGTGAAAATGGTATTTGAAAATTAGATTTGTGTTTGGATATAAAAATTAGAGTTGTGTTTGGACATGAATATAATTTTAGGTTATTTTTGAATTTTTGTGAGTGATTTGAGTGAAAATTTTGAAAACAGCATTTTGGAGTTTTTCAAATTTTCGAAAAATTCAAAAATTCATTTTCAAGTGAAAATAGAAAATTTTCCGGCCAAACATTGATTTCGAAAAAAGTGAAAAACATTTCATGGCCAAAAGGGATCTTAAATAAAATCTCGTAAAAATGAGTAGTTTTGCAATAATAGTTTAATAGTTTTTTTTAAAGGTAGAGTAGTTTGAGGTATCAATAAGATAAACATGGACATCATTTCAATGAAAAATGAATTAAAATTTTTGGAACAAAATAATCGAGTTGCAACGAGAATTGAACGTGATACTTACTAGTATATAGTGTAGACTAGTGGGAATACTTCATAAAAATAGCAACTTACATTAATTTGTAAAGAAAATAAATTATTTTCTGTTGGGAGCAGCTTGCATTTTGATCAATTATGTATTGAGATATATGAGTTGATTTGTTAAACATTATGGTATCTCAGACGAAGAGCGTCGTGATCACTTTAATTTATCCTTTGGATGGCAGTAAGTTTGTTTCGATTTAGTCTTAGAAAGTTGGATATATAGCATAGCGAAAAAAATAAATTCAAGCCAAAAAAGAGGTCATATTTACTGCTAGTCTTTCAACCCACTATTTACATCAGTTACAACACCAATATGTTTTACCGGCTAACAAAAATATAAATGTACATGCCAGTAAGTTACACAAAGCGAAGTGCATGGTCCATATTTTCTGCAATATTGGAAACAAAAGGACGTCAGAAACAACAAGTGGCAACATGTTTGGTAGCTGAAAAAAGTAGGGGTTGTCCTTTGCATTACATGTCAAACACAAGCTAGCGATCTTCAAACACGTATGTACATAGCAGGAGAAGACGTATGTACATGCATTTTACAAGAGTTATAACACCCCGCGAACAAAACAGACGTAAAATCTACAATGATGCCTTTTTTCGTCAGCTAAAAACTTTTATCAGTGAATCACAATTTATATTGAAAAATATGTTACATAATCTTAGTCAATTATACCAGTACAAAGGAAATAAAAGTGCAATGTAGAAAGTATAAATCAATTCAAGCACAAGAATGTCTTAGAAAACTTGTACATATAAAGTAGTACTAAAAAGTGTAACAATACTGAAATGAACAAAATAAGTCCGCCAATGCAACAATTATGTAATATATTATCATAGGAACTTAGAGAATTCTTTTCTATCAATGAACACTAGAATATTACTGATGTTTAATGAAAGGCAGTGCACTTGAAATTTAGCTAACAATGGGTTGTCAACATTATCAACACAATAATGTATGCTAATCAGCAGGCAGATTAGGAGTCGCATGAAACTATTACTTTCTCTGTCTGTTCTTTTTGGATTGGCTGCTGGAGGGCGTTCTTTGGAGAGGATGAATGTGAGCGAATTAGAGCTTATGAATGAATATAGAATGGAATGGAATATGCAATAGCCTTTTTTTTATAATTATTTAAAGTTTCTTTTGAGTTGTTTGTGCTAACTATAATCTGCTACTCTTACGTCAATAACAAGCTCCTAAAAGTTTATCACCTTTAAGTATGGAAAAAAGTAATGAAAAAATAGAAATAAAGTTTATTAACCTTCATTCTAGTTCAGTTTGTTGCCTCTTGGTAGAAGAGCCACCTTCTGTAGTTAACTCGTTCTTCAGCTCTTTTCTGGGTGTAACTTGTTCCACATTCGAGTGACTGCTGTCTTCATTTTCTATCTCTTTCTTCAGCTCAACATTTTCCAATTTAGTGTTACGGCTCTCTCCAATTTCTTCAGAGGCGATTGGTGCGGGCAATTGAAACAAATTTTCCTTCACAGAGTAGGACACGATAAACAACCGCATGTCAGAAGTTCTAGAAAATATTTGTCTCAGTTGTATCTTGAAGAGTTTATGAGGAAGACACTATCGAACATGTTCAAGAGGTAATGGTTGTTCCTGCAGGAGAGAAAAAGATGAATTTAACACATCGAGATAGTGGTCAAAAATAATATACTCTGAATTAAATTGGATGTTTTAAGCCTATAAAGTACTTCGGATGCAGAAGCCTCAAGCTTCTATAGCCTTTAACTATCTTTTCATTAATGATGAATTTAAGAAGCCAATTGTAATATTTAAGCGACCTAAAGGAGATATTTTAGTTTTCGACAGGCATGTGGAAATGGAGGTATAAGCAGACATAATCAGTACTTTAGTAAGAAAATTATTGACAAGCTCTCTGCATCGACAGTAACTAACATTGCCAAGCAGTACAAGTCGGATGATGAACCAACAAAGCAATAATGAATAGTCGGGTAACAACTTAGGGTTAGTCAATTAACAAGAATGCATTGCTGGGAACAAAAAAGTACGTAGTTGTGTAAGGTAACATAAGTCAACATCATTTTGCCTAACACAAGCAAACAAAATCTCATTTTTTCATCGTTTTGATGCTCTTCTTATCTCTCACTCTTTGTTTTTTCTCTCCTTTTTCATCTCCAAAGAAATAATCAAGAACTCATCTTTAGGTTGTAATTTTCAGTTACCAGTGAGATTTAATTGAAGAATTTTCAAAGGGTTAATGTTAATGTCCTTTCAAAACACTTTCTTGAATTTTTAGAAGGGAGAATAAAGACATTTAAGAAGAATGGTTTGTTCTAATCACACTTGAGTAAGTATTGGATGATTTGCAGTTCTGTTTTTTAGTGTTGGTATCTGGTCCGTGCAGGTCAATTAATTAATCGAGATATCAGTTATCTCCTACAAAGGCAAACATCAAGGAAGACATAATTGGAAAAATTAAGAGTAAATTTGTTTTCACGATATCATAGTTTTAAAAAGTTTCTCCTATCGCCATCAACAAAGTACCTTAACTGAGATTATTTCACAGATATATGCGGCGGTCATATCAAGAAATTTCTCTCCTAATTCGCCTAATAATGTTGCAACAGCTGATCCACTGCCATCTGTCATTACAACCTCAAAGCGAGCCCTAATATGCAATTAATTTACGTTATTTGATTTTCATAAAGCCAATGACAGAAACCTTTTTTTGTTTGAAGATGTCGAACAAACATATTTTATTAAGTTCGTAGTCGAAGCCGCAATACCGGATGTTAACATCGTACGTTGCTTGCAGCTCGCACAATGAATAATTTTTGGCGAATGAGTTCTGTACTGCCGCCCGCAGTGGGAACACAGTAATTCATAGAAATCTTGGTCGTGAGTCGGCAGTGATAATTTACCTTCCACGTAAAAGAGTTGTATCTGTGAAAGAGGGAGATAGAAGTAGATTTATTGAGTTGGGACAAAAATACTAAAGTACTCTATATGTACACATATTAACATGCATGAAATACACATACGTGAGGTTGTGACTGGATATCAGCAATTGGGACAGTATCATTGTGTTCTGCCGCAGGCACCAGAGACCAATCAACCGCCAAAGAATTTTGCTGACTGTATCTCATCAATCTTGGTCGGTTGTCTCTGACCCTGTACGTGTATAGAGGCATTTCAATGGCAACAAAATGTGAGGTAGATTTAAAATGACACAAAAAGGTTGTGACAAACTTTAAAAACGTAGGAAAAAGTAGGAATAGGCTGTTTCAGTGACAAATTATTGTGCAGATTACACCAATAACACGGAAAATGAACAGAAAGTACCCAAAAAAAAAAATTACATCTTTTATTTGACCACAGTTATAATGCATATAACATAATTTTTCAACTGGCCAGAGCTCCAACACATAGTACATATATGGTATGTGGACATATAGTGTAGACAAATTGTAAGAATACAGATAAGAAAATATGATTATTAGCCTCAGTGACTGCAGCAGTTCCTGTTCGAAGAATAAGTTAATTTTGCAGAAATCTAGTCAACATTGAACAATGATATCACCTTATTTGTCATATTGTAGAGCAACTATCCCCAACAACCAACGCGGTGCAGTGCTATTTCATAGCTGATCAAAGGGATGCCAGTAAATATCGAAAGCTCATACAAGTACTGGTTGTTCTTACGAATGTTACATATACCATACCAAAATACTCATTGAATATGAGGGCAAAGTCACACATCCCCAAGTAATTATTTTGGTGAGAAAATTTGCATATAAGCTCTAAGATTGTAAACTCATAATGTTATATTGTAAAATGAGATGCAATGTAGTTCAAAACCATTTCAATGAAGATACACTTATATCAAGTTGTTATAAACTTGTAATTAACTGAGAAAATCTTTGAACTTATAGCTTGCTAAGTATGTCCCTTTTTTTGAGAAGAAGGGAAACACGGTAGTACAGTAGGGAATTGCATATGTTGGACCATCTAGTTTTACCCGCACATGTTTAGTTTGCATGAACTGATTAACGAAATATAAAATTTGATTATATCAATATTTGTTCCATACCAGTTTAGAAGTCTTCCAACTTGAGGATATGGTGAATTTATCAGTATGACCGAGTTGTACCTTGTCGACAATGATAATCCTATATGACACATTATGTTGGTAAAGAATTCACAATAGACCTCTTGCATACTAAAAAAAAGTGTAATGTTTTCCATACCAGCATAGTTGGTTCGCGTAATTCGTTTTGCTACAATTATTGGATATTCAGCAACCTGTGCAGCGAGGATGCTTCCATCAGCGTCGGCGAAGTCTTCCCACAGCGTAAGGATAGTAGGCCTCATACTATAGTAAAAGAAATGGACAATAAGTGACACTACCCAATAAAAAAAATACAAGTCTAACAATGTCAACAAGAGTAATAAAGCTATAAGAAGTAAGTAACATGTTTGCGCAGGAGAGCGAAGGTTGGCAGAAGAGTTTTTTAAATGATGCATCTTGCGTGTCTGAGCAAACAAATGCAGCATGACCTATACAGTTTTTTTCGGTTTGGAACTAATGACTTCTGGAGTATGTAGTTGTCACTGTATTTTCTAAAATCTACGCAGCGAATTCATAGTAAAAATATATATTTTAGGGCCCAAAAAAGAGAACAAATAATTACCTGATAGATTGCCGAGTATAAGGATTGAGAAGAGAATTTTTCTGGCTATATAGGAACTTAAGAACTTATCTAAATATTTTTTCATATGTTAATATATTGCACTTTATCATTCTTTGTTAAGTTTTTTTTGTCAACCAAATTTCTACAAAAAGTTGTAACTGACGTAGAAGAGGAAATATTGGAGCAATTGAAGAAATGAGACACGTTTATCTAATATATTAGAGTTAGCTGTGCATTAAAATCTTTTCCAATGGATGATCTTCTAAAATGAGTAACAAACTTTCTTAACACATATTATATATGAATCATGTTTTAGCTACAAAAATGACATGGACAATAGAAAAGGAGGAGTTTTGATCTCCCACTGAGTAATGAAGTCTTCTTGTGTCAGATGATAGCAGTCAATGTTTACATTAAAAAAGGCAGCAATGGACACATTAAAATAAACAGTGATAGACACATTTCAGACTTCTTTGCATTCTTTTCTCGTGAGCAGTGCTGGATTTTACCTAGGCCAATATACAAAATAAAAATTTGTACTAAACCATGGTGATCACTGAAATGTTGTAGTTCAAAATGTCAAGACAAAAAAGCTGGATTATGTCTGAAAGCCTATACAATTTCTTTTTGGAGATCTTATGCCTTATTCTATTCATAGAATGATTAAATTTGTTGAACAAAACGGTAAGGCTAATGGCATAGATCAATCTCAAGGTGCAATACTTCCTGCCAACTTTAGTCGAAGAAGGTGACACCGATGAGGAGATGGCTGAGATTATAATCTCATGACATTATAACTTCTTAATTGAAGGTATCTAACCAAAGTAATCAAGTGAATAAGACGACATCGTCATACAGTATCTGGCTATATATTTGTAGCAATGTTTTTTTGCAAGCTGTAGCGAAAGTAATAAAGTAAATAGAGTGCCAACAGACTTACTCGGTATTCATTACGATGATTTCACTACACTTGTTACTATTAGCGCCAGCATACTTTATCGAGCCACAATTCACCACAATGGCAATTATGTCTGTTTAGTGGACATTGCAAGCGGCTTATAATTTAAACCAATATATACAGTCTCAAAATGTAAGGATACAAATAAATTTAGTTGTCAGAGGATTCTACGCGTGAAATAATGGTTACCGATCGTTGTTGCTCGTGCAAATATGCAAAGGGTACAATATTGAACCTCGTCGGCGGTGGGAGCGGTGGGTCTTGTATGTTATCATCTTTCACCTCCTCGACGACAGTAAATTTGTCAATAACCCATTCAAAACGGTTGATAGGTACTCAGTAGGGTAAAGGAACCCTCACTTTTGAGGTAGATATCAAGTAAGTGGAAAGCAGGGTAAGCTTGTCTGCATACTTTTCTATGTCTTCCCCGTACAGAACATCGACTACTTGCTCTTCCTGCATTTTGATAGAATGATGACTTACTCAACTACTCTTGCGGAAGTGTATCCATATAAACATATGGGGACATACAAATGCAAAATATTGAAATATTAAAATAGTAAACAAGTACAGTATGAGCAGCCTCAAACTCATGAAACACAATTGATAACAAATCTATACAGGAATTGCAATTTGTAGAGGGCTACCAAAAAAGGGGCCCGAGGTCTTATATTAGTCAGTCATAAAGCATAGCTAAAATTGTTTCATACCATTGACCTAAAGTCAGCATGACCCTTTGAACTAAAGAATGTCCCATTCTCAAATGTAGATCTCATTCAACAAAACTAAAGAGAATCCACTGTGTTGCATCACAAAATCTGAAAAATAATTATATATGTCTAAAACGTTTAAATGAGAGAAGAAACTGACTCGGGAAACTTTTTGTGACAACCCCAAAAAATCTATAAGTTTTAGCTACTTCTGTTATGAGGCCAATATTTGTACAATGATACTACAAATCAAAATAAGTCCCTAAGAGACAATTATTGTTCAATATATTATGTAGCTACAACACAACGGAACAAGTGAGCATACAAACATAGAGCAGCTACAATGATATTTCTTTAGATCTACATTTTCGCTCGATATATTAATTGGTGCAAAGTGCCTAACTATATTGTTTATACCAATATACGGAGAGATGCAAAAAACACACATGTAAAAAATGGTAAGCATGCATAAAATTCAAATGATATGATGACACATGCAGTAATTATTTTCAAAAAGGCTTCCTAAAATCCAAACCGGTAGCTCCCAGAATGTATAAAATTTAGTAGAACTGGTTAGTCATGTTAGTAGCTAAAAATAATTATATGTAAATGAAGGAAAATTTCGAACGGGGCAAGTGCATAAAGTAATGCAAAAATATCCTTTTAGACAAATCAAGGGTTAAATGGGCGGAAGTAATTAATCCATAACAGAAACGCAAAAATTTGGTAATCCAAAGAGGCTGGGCAAGAAAATATCAAGCATGAGTGAATGGTAAATGCGTAAAATCTGACTTCAGAGAGCTCTTATAATATTTACTTCTTAACATATAGTTTGCGCAAGGAGAAATAAAAAACTGTATGATAACTTAAGGTGATAAGTTTCTTTCTTTAGTTTAAATTAAAAAATAATGGTGATGGCAATTATATTTCACACAGTAGAAGAAGAAATAGCACGGTAGAGAGAAAATTATATTTTCGTCTTGGACAACAGCAATCTGGAATCGGGTCTTTCCATCTTTACTTTTCCTTGGCCGAGGTTTCTCAATGAGTTGTACTTTTGAGGTCCACTCTTTTGTTTGTGGAGTGATCTTATCTATGGTTAGTCTGTACTCCATATGTTCTGTACACTCTGCATTGGAAAAGAAGAAGAAGAACAAAAAATAATAAATCATCATTTACTGAAAGATAAACTATAGACACCGACAGATAGTAAAATAGAAGAACTGTTAGGACGCTATTTCTGTATAAAGTACACGCCATGACAATTAGAACACGAATTTGGCACCATGAGTTACAAAAGACCATTTATAGTAGTCTTACTGCACTAAACACTCACGTTGTGTAAACATTTATATTTTTTTAAAAGATAAGATTACTGCTTGTCTAAAAACATTTCTGGGATCTTCCTAGACTGCAAAAATTACATATAGGAATCATTTTCTACCAGCATATGCGTATGTTTCTTAGCTCTTGTCCCCTACAGAGAAGTGTCACTTTTGCGGATATTACTTATTAGTATTAACGGCATGTACCAGATCTGCACCCAAGTGTCTCTGTATGACCATGTTAGCCAATATTGCAGCCCATTGTTGTTTTTGTCTTGGGTTAAAACAATCATGTACAGAGAAGATATCCTCTCTAGTTTGCATCACTTCAGTGAATGCATTCTGATTGCTACGAACCAGATTGCGTATCAGCAGTATTTTGTATCAGCTCATCATAGTTTTTTTTAGCTAGGATACTGTGTGCTCTAGTTGCAATATCCTCAGAAAATGGCCTTTTTAATAATTTAATTGTACACAATATTTTCTGTGCAGTGATCATCATAGTTACCTGGTATAGTGGGTTGAATTAGCACTTTCACACAGTTCG
Source organism: Nicotiana tabacum (assembly GCF_000715075.1). NCBI lineage: Eukaryota > Viridiplantae > Streptophyta > Magnoliopsida > Solanales > Solanaceae > Nicotiana > Nicotiana tabacum. The sequence continues at coordinate 65,290,443 of NC_134098.1, forward strand.
AACTCTTTGCTCTAGACAAAGCAACATAAAGTTGACCGTGTAAAAAAAAGGTTCTCGCAAATAAATTCCAACAAAATCCAATGTCTGACCTTGTGCTTTATTTATTGTCATGGCGAAGCATAATCTTACAGAAAATTATGTCCTTTTAAATGGGACAGGCATTTTTTCGTCCTGGGATGATAGTAAGGGTATTCTTGGGATAAACACATGTGTATTTTTTAAGTCACCCACTGAAATATTGGCGTTTATGACATGCGATTTAAAGTAGCAGCAAGTCAAACGTGTACCGTTACATAAACCCTCACACGAATTTTAATTTCGTAATAATATAATTGGACAGCTCTTTTTCAATGTTAATTTGTATGGCGGCAGACCAACTGGATTTAAAGTATGCAGTAAATCCTCATACTGTGATTGATCAGTAGGTTCAATGGTTTCATCAATGCCAACAAAAGTTTTTGCTTCCTCTGGAAAGCGAGCAACAAGCATGTCGTTAATCTCATCAACGAAATCATTCTTAGTTGTTAGGATAACACGGGAGCTTGTGCAGGATGAGGAAGAAAAAAATGTATGCAAATCTGGATAAGTTATCGTGAACAGTTTATCCAAAGATTCCTTTTCAGTTGTATAAAGAACGATGAAGGATGCTGGAATTTCAATCTTATTTGTTGAGGTCACTTTTTCTTTTCCATTTCCTACTCTCAACAAATAATTACAAAATGAAGGATCATCTTTTGCTCTCATATTTTCAAATAACAGCAACCTTTCAAGTTCTTCCCAGATATGAGAATATAGTAAACTTTCATTAATGAAATCTCCTTTTTCCCCGTTTCGAACTACCGGAAGTGTTTGTCTGAAGTCACCTCCAAAAACTACAACCTTCCCACCAAATAGGATCGTTGAATCCATTAAGTCCTTTAAAAGTACATAAAGGAGTTCGATCATTCTTTTTTTCGCCATAGATACTTCGTCCCATATGATTAATTTTGCATCCTGAATCAAACATGCTAGTGAGCTTTGTTTGCTAATGTTGCATGTGACATTCTCGTCAATATTTATTGAAATTTTAAAACGTGAATGTACAGTTCGTCCACTGGAAAGTATAGAAGCAGCTACACCAAAAGTGGCAGTTGCCAATGCTATATATCCTTTAGATCGTATAGTTGCCAGCAACGCACAGTATAAAAAGGTTTTCCCAGTTCCTCCCGGACTGTCAATAAAGAATGCTCCCGCTTTGTTTGCAAAATTTCTCTATGTAATTACATTGTACACTTTGAGTTGATCTTCATTCAATTTTTTGTGTAGTAGTATATCCTCTTCAGTAACAGTGATGGTCCTTTCATAGTATACCTCTTTTGCGTCTTTTGCAACTATAGAAGACCTTATTGTTTCTGGAATGAGATGATATTCATTTATGTCGCCACCCATAGAGTGCCATATGTCGCTAATATGGTTTATAACCATGTATCGTATGTTTCTTTTGTGAATATTAGGTAACAACCTATAATCCTCGGACATGTGCTCTTCAAACTTCTCCCAAAGTTGTCTCGGGTTAGTTAGATTGCAATAGATCAATAATATAGCAAATAAACGTCTCAAACTATATGACATTTGGTAACTTGCTGCTTTAGACATGCATTCTGTCAAACTATTATCACTTGTAGCAATCCGCATTTTTTCACAGATTCTCTAAAACTGCTGCAGCGTTCTCCGTTAACAGTTAGTAAATCCCTATATGATTTTGGTCCTCTAATATTCATTAGTCACATTCTAAGATAGTACTGCTCTCCTTCTGTTGGATGACATGTTACTACACGACCAATAGCATGTTGTTTTTTTCCGGCGCGTCCACATTTTGTCCGTAGCAGACCAAACAAAATGTTCGGGGAATTCTCGGTATAATAGGTTGAGTTCTCCGGCGTCTGTGTTTGTTCTATTCATTTCAAAAAATTGTGTCAACATCGTTTGCTTAATCATCGAATTATTTATAAGTGTATCTATATTTGCGCTGCTTTTAAATGAAATAAATTGTTGTCCTTTAAGGTGAAGCTGAAGAGGGCATACACTCGAGGACATTTCACTAATAGCGAAACCGTACAACCGCCACATAGCTTCCGGAGGCAAGACCCATCTAACAGACTGAAATTCTTTTATCTCGTCTATTACTTCTGTGTTTGTGTCCTTATTGTGTACAAAAAATACAATCTTATCATGTCATTTACATATATACTTGTAAAGATACTTAACGACCTTAATATCAAAACATATCTCAACATTCACATGGCAATCAAATTTTCCGAGCAAAAAAAGATTATATGGAATAACCCATGAGTTATCCAAGTATCGTTCTCTTATTTTTACTACCAGTCCTGTATTGCGTCTTCTACAAATTGGGTAAGATTTTGTTCCTTTTGATGTCTGATCCGCAAAGCTTTTTGGGTATTTGAATTTACAGTAACCTTTTTTCTTCATACAAGAATTTGTTGGGTTTAAATTACCGCACGGACCATGCATCATATATTTAAGAACAAGTGAATATAAATCTGGTTCTGCTTTTTCATCAGGTATTTCTGCACTAATAATATTATCGTAGGCCTCTGGAGTAAGTAACTTGTATTCATTAGTTAATATTATAAGAAAATGGGTATGAGGTAAACCTCGCTTTTGGAACTCTATATTATACATAAAAGCTGCAACTTTTCCAAAGATATTTCGCTTTAGTATATCCTTTTTGAATTCTTCTATTTTCTCTAAATACTCGGCTGATCAAATCAGGCCTGTTATGTGCCTCATCAGTTGAGATTAAATGTTCCTTTATTTCCGTCCAGGAAGGATTACATATCATTGTTATAAATAAATCAGGTCTACCGAGATGCTGCACGAGCGCAATAGCATCCATGTACCGTTGACGCATATCCCGGGGCCCTCCAATAAAAGAACTTGGAAGGAAAGTTTGTTTCTCGATATTAGAAGCATCACGTTCTCCTAATCGCAAAATGTCAAGAAGTCCTTGTAACATAGCCATTCTAAACAAATCTTGATTGAATACTGCGAAATCCAACCTTTGCGTTTCAAGTTTAATGTACTCATTAACTGAATACTGCTAAAATATTCTTCCAGTATGCAATATTTCATCTTAATCATCGTTTCTCATTTGTAGTTTGTAACAATAATACTCACGGACAGAAACTGTATTTAACGCTGTCCTTTTTTTAGAATTTCAGCTTCCATTTCAAGATATCCGTCAAGGGAGGTAACGTTTCGTATGCTTGGTACTTCTTCGTGTTGCGCAATTATTGCGTATGCATGGCAATTTGCTGGGAGCTTCTTAATACCACAATGCCATCCACTTTGTCCTAGCGAAAACAATAGCGAATATTGCAGTGCATCATAACAACCATAGTAGTAATTCACTATTTGTGTTCGATTAGTGTGAGGGTAACTTTGAATATGTGGTGCATTAAAGGCTACACCGACATTTTCCTCGGTCCATATTGCTGCAATTTCAGATGAAGTTGGCAAATTATATACTCTTTGATCCAAGTCTAAGTCACATTTGAGAGCTATATAGAAATCTCGTAGGTTCGGTATATGTACCAAAGATCGCAAAAATACAGAGTATGGGTTTATTGATAATATATCTATCAATTCCTTCACTACCGATTCATGTACTCTCTAAGAATATGGCATCTTATGTGTCAGCTCATTGCTATTATCATAGAAATATAATTGTATGTTTCTTGGTTTGTCATCGGTAGGGTGCAAATTATTTATCCAATGGTACATCTTCCCTTGAACTCTGAAGGTGTAAATACCGGAGTTTTTTTTTGCTAGATCTTTGTCATACTTTATACCAAGTGACGTGAATGCAAAAAGATTATTATATGTTCTAATGTATGTTCGAAAGTGCTTAGACGCCACACTATTTCCAAGATATAGATTACGCAATTTCACAGGCATTTGATGAGAAGTTAACTTTACTGTCCCAGTACGACAACAGAATGTAGGAGGTTCATATTCAAATCTTTTTGCTGAGCAAAATTTGCAGATTGGAACTTTTTGAAGCGAAACATAGTTTGAACGCAACCGACTGATGTTTGGAGTAAACTTTGTGGTTGTTGTACCATCTGTATATTCGAAATGGATTGTTAAGACTAAGGCAAAGCAAAAGCAGTCATGACTGCTAATGGGAGACAAAAAACTGAACAGACCTTTGGGTGTAACTATGTTGTAGACTTTCTTATGTAGTTCATTGGATACAATTGACGTTGAACCTAAAACGAAGGTAGGTGGTCTTTAGATGGAACTAAATAGTGGCAGCTATTTTAAAAGCGAGCAAAGAAGGTGGCATACTCACCTTTTTCATAGACAGAGAATGGACGTGTTTCATCTCTTTTTACCAGCCATTGTTCCAATCAAGGGAACAATAGTTATATTCTCCAAATGCGTATGTCTCTTTGACTCTTGGTATTTTAGTCGACGTTGTAGCAGTAACTTTTGCTTTTTCTCTACAGCCATCTCTTTATATTTTTCACGTTGACCAATATTTATATCTGTCTCTGAGAGGGGACGTTTATTTTTTTGTGTATGATCCATCAGAGTCGTAGTTTGTACTCCTAAATGAAGTTTTGCAAACTATCACACAACCCTTTAGCAAGATATCAATTTCTATTAGCGAGTATGTGGAAGCACAAAAAGATACTGCACCTTGATATATACAGCACCCGCTGTGAGCATCAACAACGGCTATCGTCAAACAACATTACAGATAGACACAATACCACAACTTGTAGAAACAAAATTAGTGCACAACATTAACGGTTAGCAGTACAATGGGCAGGAGAAACAGAGAATGTATTAATAGGAGCCTGCGTTTACAAATATATAAAGATAAGATAGTTGGTTACCTGTAAGTACGTTGAGCAACTCTTTTTGTCGTACCAAATGTAACAGAAGCATCAGTAGTTCTACAAAGGAAGAAATAAGTTGCAGTCATGGCCAGCATCAAGTTCAACACATTGTGCATTGAAAATACTCGCAAAAATATTCTCTACAGAAAGTGTAATGTGACTGTCTTAAAATGAATGGTAAAGACAAGAAAGAAGATCATTGTAGTAGGCTCTATTACCATACCAAATATGTGAATCTGCAGTAAAAGAAAGTAATGAAGAAACTAAAAGTTGTGATTTATTCTACTATTTCATGCGCATCAAGTGAATGTTACTTGCTGTTATTTCGTTCGAAATATCTTCTCCTTCAACTTAAGAAGACAATGTCCACCGATTAACTATGGCACTGAAGTTGTTTCCATACAATATCCTACTGCCAATATGTTTTTTCATTTTAAATAAATAATTAGATGGCGATAATGACTGATAGACCTATTTCCACTTTTATTAATATTTCTAAATCATAAGAAGAAATGGCACGAGCTAAGCCAAAATGGATTAGTACACATCCAAAGCCTAATTAGGTAACAACGGTCAATCATAACGAAAAGATAAATATCACAAGTTGTGGTCATTGATCTAGCACACAATGATGAATCATTGTTTAAACCTATAAAGGCTAAACTATTAGCTCAACTTGAGCTCTTGCAACACCAACCAAGTTACTTTTGAGACGTGACATTAATGAGCAAAATGCTTTGTTCTTTTCTTATACCTCAATTATTTCTTCAATAATTGAAATATTGAAATTGTACAGTATAAACAGTTTAAGATGCAAGTTGCTCTCTCTGTTACAACAAAAAGGGTTTTGAAAGTGAATCAATCTTGTTGGCTTCAATGCATTATTTTAGCATGATGAAATCCTACTGTAGAGGGACACTTCTCCTAATCCTAAACGGCTGAGTATTGCGAAAGAATACGAACATCTAGTTCAAGACCCTAGGACAGTGCGTAAAGTAGCCGAGGATCATTTACACTCATTTGAAACCCTTACACAATCGATGATGGACAAATGTAGTATTCTCTGACGCCCTTAAATTTGATTTTATTTTTGCTGCCTTTTATTTTTTGTTTTGAGTATAGAGAGAGAGGAGGATGCTCAACGGGAGTGGACATTGAGTAGCCATAGACATTTTAGGCTCTTCATATGAGGCTAATTATTTGAAGTTTTAGGCTCTTCATATGAGGCTAATTATTTGAAGCCTCTTGTACAGGTAAATGAATTGTTATCATTGTAAACTGTAGCGGTATGATGAAGAATTTTAATTTTTGATTAATATATCTTGCTACTAAATATCTAATTGCAGGATACGGTATGAGTAAAACTCTAATGGCAATAACACTTTCAAGATGAAGCTCACAGATCAAAACAAAGCTGGAGCAGTTGAACCCCCTATCAACTTGCTTCAGAAATAAACAGAAGACTTCAGTTACACATATTAACCCAAGTTGCCCTCGAGGTGTTGGTTTACCGATGTGGACACAACGGCAGAGGTATAGATAAGGTGGACGTTACAGGTTTGAACTCTGCCAGTAATAAAGAGCCTGGTATTTTTATGCGGGAAGGCTGTATTGTCTTGAGTTTTAAACCGATGGGCCAACTAAGTCTCAAAGAATTCCTCGAATAAAAAAAAAATTAAGCCTAAAGACTGCAAACTTTTCCACCCCATGATTCAAGAATCTTTATTCTCCCAGTAAGATAAGCAACTTTTCTCTTCGATTGCTTCTTCACTTAATAAAATTTAACCTTCTGCAACCTGTGCTAAGTAGAGATTGTAAAGTTTCTTCATTGTTTTCTAGAAGAGCTTTGCTGATCCTCTTAGATCGCAAAAATCGCTGAAAATGCAGAAGTTTCACCTTTTCTCGCACAAACTCCCTCTCACTACCACAACTCCAAGAAGCAAAACTCAAGAGAGATAGAAAGTAATCAATTATGAAATTATATGGGGACAAAACCAGTAAAAAGTATCGGAAGACTGAAGATAACATATATGTACTGATAAACAAAGCAAAGTAACTGTTGAACCATATTTACTGCTAAGCTGAAGGTTTTCCTTGTGGCAAAGAAATTGAATGTACTATAGAAGCACATAAGAATTTCTTTTACATGCTAACAGTGCTGTAACTAAAGATACAAATTCGGTTGTTTTATTCTTTGGCATAAAATTATCGAGTTGTTTATGGTTATGATTAAAAAAAATTTAACAATAGTAATAATATAAAGACATATACTTCATATTTAACGTGCATCAAGACTGCAAATTAGAGAGTACTATTAATAACTCGACCTTAAGAATTCAAATTCTGCAACAAAGGGTCAATGCTGACCATCATTACTGAAATTGAAACAACAAGATTAGGCTAAATAACTTGTTGATAAACATATAAGATTGTTGGAGCCAATTCTGATAGGGCTAGATCTATTCCTGCTTTTACTGATATATCTAATCCGTAAGAAGTGCACCAAAATAAGTTAAGATAGATTAGTATTAAGATAGTAAGTCTTAATGAAAACGTAAGTTTAGACAGTTGATACATCACTAAAAGTTTCCCCTGCTTATTTTCTCTATTGGTTCCTTTTGGAAGCATATGGAGTCCGTTCGAAAGATTATTTCAATTCCTTATTGAGAATCAAATAAACTCTATCTAATACGAACCGAAGGTAAAAAAAAAAAAAAACTTGATATAGCATTGCGAGTGTTCAGTGAGTGACAACTCGAATTTACAAAGAAATTCCCACGAGACTACAACAGGTTCAAACATAACCGTAACAATAAAATAGTTCACAATTTGATAAAAGGGAAGACTGTTTTCTCAGACCAAAGAATCAAAAAACAAGTAGAGGAAGGGAAGACTAAAGTCTTTCCCATTAACAAGTTCCATAACCAAGTGACTTCAACGCACAAAAACTTGAGCAAGTTTGATTTTCTTATTGTTATTAAATCCACCGAAGGGAAAAACAGAGCAACTTACTTGTATAGTCCTTTATATATTTCTATCAAAAAAAGATAGTAAGTACTTCTAATAAAGATACTTTTTCAATTAACTCAGGCACACAAACGAGTATGTTCCCTAAAATCTTATTAACTACTACTCCATAAACACTTTATTTCTACTTTAATGTATAAGTTTCAGTCTGCCATGCGAGTTCTTCTAATTATATAAATAGAGTTATAATGTTTGTTTCTTCGTAATCTGTTGACTTTGCTCATCAAATAATCGCCTTTAGTTAACACGATAGTTTTTAACCCTTTAACTTTTATAACTGGTAATTAGTAAACATCAGACAAGTAAAAAATTCAACAAGTTGTCTAAACTAATCTCAAAATTATAAATCAAACAAAGTAATAACCTGTGAGTAAATGAGCACAGAGACGAAAAGGTGAATAGTGGAGAAGCGGAGCGAGAAATATGGAGAGAAAACCCAAGCAGAACAAAGTTTAATCCAGAATTTATTCAGCTGACATAGCTAAACAGTTCCATAAAGTGTCAAATATAACCTTAAAAATGAAAATCAGATTTGCCAAAAAAGAGGGCATCAAAGTAATCTAACCCGAAGAGATAATGTTAACCCAAAATATATCGTTGATCCCATGAAAACCTGAAGAGATAATGTTTAACCCCCAAAATTTATTGTTGATCCCCATCAAACATAGGTGTTGGCAAGCTAAGAAAACAACTCAAATCAGCAAAATCAAGAGGAGCTTGATGTTACACGTTTGAGAAGAGAAAGAGCCGCGTATTATCCTAGAGAAGAGAGCCTGAACGGAATAGTGTAAAATAAAATATGCTGAAAAGAAAATTTTTAGGCGTACAATCTGTCTAAACTATGGTGAAAACACTAAAATACCCCCAGACGACCCGAACTAACCTCTGTCGTGATTGCGCCTATCGTGGAACTAGGCAAGCCGACTCATTTCCAAAACAAACCGATATTTTCATTTCAAAGATAATTTCAAGGTTATTTAACATAAAACCTCCATTTAAAGAGTTCAAATCAAAGAAAAATAGAAGTGCAGAAAACAAAAAACCCGACATCGGGGTGTCACTAGTCATGAGCATATACTACAATCTGTCTAACAATATCAAGGCTAACTCAGCCCGCAAAATAGCTAAATAAAACTAGAGGAAGATAAGAGGAAGAAGAGCAGGGGCTGCGATCGCCAAACAACTATCTTGCTATCTCCAAGAAAATCTACAACCAGAACACTCAATAACCGCTACCGTATCCAGCTACGCCTGGATCTGCACACAAGGTGTAGGGAGTAACGTGAGTACGCCAACTCAGTAAGTAACAACAATAAATAAAGACTGAGCAGTAGTGACGAGCAATAAAACATAAAACGTTCATATCAGGAAATCTCAGTAAAATACCACATGCTTTTAAAATCAGGATTTGAATCAAACATATCGTTTAAACCCAGTTCCAGTAAAAACAAAATCATTTAAAGACATTTTTCCAACAGTTTTTCAAACAAAGGCTCAATGCAAAGGTAAGCAAAAATGATGAAATCATAAAGAGCCCCTCGGGCAAAACATCACTCATATACAGCCCCTCGGGCAAACCTCACAGTCACTCGTGCCACTTGGGCATACCTCACAATCACTCTTGCCACTCGGGTATACCTCACAATCACTCTTGCCTCCCAGTCACTCAGCACTCGGCACTCACACTCAGTAGGTACCTGCACTCACTGGGGGTGTGTACAGACTCTGGAGGGGCAGTCATAAAGTATATTGCAGGCGGGCAGCCCCGATCCACACTCATCCTCACCAATCAAGACCTCGGCCTCACTCAGTCATAAGTAACTCAAGCCTCTCGGGCATTTTAGTAAAATAGGGCATTCGGCCCAAAACATTTATATGCATCAAAATAGAGTCATAAAACTGAGTTATGCGGTAAACAAGTATAAACATGACTGAGTATAGATTTTTCAATTGAAAACAATGAGAGGATGGTAAGAAACAACCCCTAAGGGTCCAAATAGCTTTGGCGCAAGGCCCAAACATGGAATTCAGCCCAATTTACAGAAATTCTTTCTAAAACATATAAGTATCAAATGGTTTCAACAAAGTATGCAACTTTACAGTTGCTACGGGACGGACCAAGTCATAAATCCCCAACAGTGCGCGCCCACACGCCCGTCGTCTAGCATGTGCGTCACTTTAAAATAGTAAAATGATGCGAAATCCGAGATTTCATACCCTCAGGACTAGATTTACAATAGTTACTTACCTCAAACCGGTCAAATCTCTAGCCTGCAATGATCTTGCCTCTGGACCCGGGCTCTAAATGCTCCGAATCTATTCACAATCAGTACAATACCATCAATACGCGCTAATGGGATAAATTCTGCAAGAAAAACTACAACATTAGACCAAAACCCGAAATTGGCTCAAACCCGGCCCCCCGGGCCCACACCTCGAAATTCGACAAAATTTACAAAACTAGAAAGCTCATTCACTCACGAGTCTATCCATACCAATTTTACCAAAATCCGACCTCAACTCGACCCTCAAATCTACAATATCTTATTTCCAAATTTCTAAGTTCCAATCTCCGATTTACACCTCAAAATCATGTAATCTAACCAGATTATTCGATGATAATTCAATATTATGGAGTAGAAATGATCACAAGGGACTTACCTCAAGTTTTTCTTGAAAATATATCAAAAATCGCCTCTCCTCAAGCTCCAATTTGTCAAAAATGGCAAATGGGACGAAGTCCCTATTTTTTATAATTCTGCCCAGACATCCTCGGTTCTGCCTCGATCGAGGTCCTCGGTCCTATCCCTCGATCCTGGTTCTCTAACCTGGCCCTCGATTATGTCTTCAACCCGGCCTACGTCCGTGACCCACGACCCTGGGCTCGATTATGCCTTCGATCGTGGCCCTCGACTCTTGGCTCGATCATGGCTTCGATCGTGGCCCTCAACTCTGGGCTCGATCATGGCTTCGATCGTGGCCCTCGACCCTGAGCTCGATTTGGGCTTTGATCGCGTCCCTCGACCTTGAGCTCGATCTGGGCTCACATCTGGGCTCGATTTCTGGGCAGAAGTAAATTTCCAACAGAAGGAAATTGCAGCAGCTGTCCTAGTTCAATTTTTGATCCGTTAACCATCCGAAACTCACCCGAGGCCCTCGGGACCTCAACCAAATATACCAAAAAGTCCTAAAGCATCATACGAACTTAGTCGAATCCTCAAATCACCTCAAACAATACTAAAACCATGAATTACACCCCAATTCAAGCCTAATGAACTTTGAAATTTCTAATTTCTACAAACAACTCCGGAAACTATCAAATCACGTCTGATTGACCTCAAATTGTGCACACAAGTCCTAAATGACATAACAGAGGTATTCCAATTTTCAGAATTGGATTCCGACCCCGATATGAAAAAGTCAACCCCCGGTCAAACTTCTCAATAATAAAACTTTCGGCATTCCAAGCCTAATTCCTCTACGGACTTCCAAATAATATTCCGGACACGCTCCTAAGCCCAAAATCACCATACGGAGCTATTGGAATCATCAAAATTCAAATCCGAGGTCATTTTCACATAGGTCCATATCCGATCCACTTTTCTAACTTAAAATTTTCAATTATGAGACTAGTGTCTCATTTCACTCTGAATTCCTTCCGGACTTGAACCAACTAACCCGATATAACATAATATAGCTGAATAACACAAAAAGAAGTAGGAATGGGGAAAACGGGGTTATAACTCTCGAAACGACCGTCCGGGTCGTTACATCCTCCCCCTCTTAAACATCCGTTCGTCCTCGAACGGGTCTAGAAACATATCTGGAGTCTCGAATAGGCATGTATATCTACTCCGCATCTCCCGCTCGGTCTCCTAGGTGGCCTCCTCTACAGGCTGACCTCTCCATTGCACCTTCACTGAAGCTATATCCTTTGACCTCAACCTTCGAACCTGCCGATCTAAAATAGCTACCGGCTCCACATCATAAGTCATATCACCCTCCAACTGGACTGTGCTGAAATCCAAAACATGGGACGGATCTCCGATATACTTTCGGAGCATGGAAACATGAAACACTGGATGCACACTCGACAAGCTGGGTGGCAAGGCAAGCTTATAAGCCACCTCTCCTATCCTCTGAAGCACCTCAAAAGGCCCAATGAACCGGGGGCTCAACTTGCCCCTCTTCCCAAACCTCATAACACCCTTCATGGGTGATACCTTCAGCAAAACCTTCTCCCCAACCATAAAAGACACATCACGGACCTTCCTATCCACGTAGCTCTTCTGCCTGGACTATGCCATGTGAAGCCGCTCCTGAATCAATTTCACCTTATCTAATGCGTCCTGGACCAAGTCTGTACCTAAGAGCCTAGCCTCACCCGGCTCAAACCATCCAACCGGAGATCTACATCTCCTCCCATACAAAGCCTCGTACGGAGCCATCTGAATACTCGACTGATAACTGTTGTTATATGCAAACTCCGCGAGTGGCAGAAACTGGTCCCATGAACCCCCAAAGTCAATGACACAAGCACGCAACATGTCCTCCAATATCTTAATAGTGCGCTCGGACTGCCCGTCCGTCTGAGGGTAAAAGTTGTGCTTAACTCAACTTGAGTACCCAACTCTCGCTGCACGGCCCTCCAAAACTGCGATGTGAACTGAGTACCCCTATCTGAAATGATGGAAACTGGGACACCATGCAGGCGAATGATCTCTCGGATGTAAATTTCAGCCAACCGCTCTGAAGAGTAAGTAGTACCAATTGGAATGAAGTGCGCGAACTTGGTTAGCCGATCCACAATAACCCAAATAGCGTCGAACTTCCTCGAAGTCCGTGGGAGCCCAACTACAAAGTCCATAGTGATCTGCTCCCACTTCCACTCTGGGATCTCTAACCTCTGAAGCAAGCCACCCGGTCTCTGATGCTCATACTTAACCTGCTGACAGTTTAGACACCGAGCCACAAACCCAACTATATCCTTCTTTATCCGCCTCCACCAATAGTGCTGCCTTAAATCCTGGTACATCTTCGCGGCACCCGGATGGATGGAATACCGCGAGCTGCGGGCCTTCTCAAGAATCAGCTCTCGAAGCCCATCTACATTAGGCATACATATCCGGCCTTGCATTTTCAGCACCCCGTCATCACCAATAGTCACATCCCTAGCATCACCTCTCCGAACCCTGTCCTGAAAAACGAGCAAGTGAGGGTCATCATACTGACGCTCCCTGATACGGTCATAAAGAGAAGACCTGGAGACCACACAAGCCAATACCCGACTAGGCTCCGAAATATCCAATCTGACAAGCTGGCCTGCTAAGGTCTGAACATCTAATGCCAAAGGTCTCTCTGCTGCTGGAAGATATGCTAAACTCCCCAAACTCTCTGCCCGGCGACTCAAAGCATCGGCCACCATATTGGCCTTCCCCGGATGGTACAAAATAGTGATATCATAATCCTTAAGTAGCTCCAACCATCTCCGCTGACGTAAATTAAGATCCTTCTGCTTTAACAAATACTACACACTCCGGTGATCAGTATAGATCTCACAAAGAACCCCATACAAATAATGACGCCAAATCTTCAAGGCGTGAACAATGGCTGCTAGCTCAAGATCATGGACATGATAGTTATTCTCATGGGTCTTTAACTGGCGCGAGGCATAGGCAATCACCCTACCCTCCTGCATCAAAACACAACCAATGCCTATCCTCGAGGCATCACAACACACGGTGTAAGAACCTGAAGCTGATGGCAGAACTAACACTGGAGCTGTGGTCAAAGCAGTCTTGAGCTTCTGAAAGCTCTCCTCACACTCATCCGACCACCTGAATAGAGCACCCTTTTGAGTCAATTTGGTCAAGGGCGATGCAATAGATAAAAATCCCTCCACAAAGCGACGGTAGTAACCCACCAAACCAAGCGCATTTGGAGAACTTTGCATAAAGCTTCTCCTCCCTCAATCTCTGTAATGCAATCTTCAAATGCTGAGCGTGCTCCTCTTGGCTACGAGAGTACACCAGGATGTCATCAATGAATACAACGATGAATGAGTCCAAATAAGGCTGGAATACACTGTTCATCAAATGCATGAACGCTGCTGGGGCATTGGTCAGCCCAAAAGACATCACCAAGAACTCATAATGGCCATATCGAGTCCTGAAAGCTGTTTTAAGAATATCTGAATCCCGAATCTTCAGCTGGTGATAACCGGACCTCAAATCGATCTTGGAGAACACCCTCGCTCCCTAAAGTTGGTCGAATAAATCATCAATACGAGGCAAAGGATACTTGTTCTTGACTGTGACCTTGTTCAATTGCCTGTAATCAATACACATTCTCATGGAACCATCCTTCTTTTTCACAAATAGAACCGGTGCACCCAAAGTGACACACTAGGCCGAATAAACCCCTTATTAAGGAGTTCCTGAAACTATTCTTTCAATTCCTTCAACTTCGCCGGTGCCATACGATACGGTGGAATAGAAATGGGCTGAGTGCCCGGCACCAAATCAATACCAAAGTCAATATCCCTGTCAGGCGGCATGCCCGGCAGGTCTGCAGGAAACACATCCGAAAAATCACATACCACCGGAATAGAATAAATGATAGGAGTCTCTGCACTAACATCCCTCACAAAAGCCAAATAAGATAGGCAACCCTTCTCAACCATGCGCTGAGCCTTCAAATATGAAATCACCCTACTTGGTACATAATCTACAGAACCGCTCTACTCAACCCTCTAAATTCCCGGCATAGCCAACGTCACCGTCTTAGCGTGACAATCTAGAACAACATGACATGGAGATAACCAATCCATACCCAATATCACATCAAAGTCAACCATACTGAGCAACAATAGATCTACTCGGGTCTCCAGACCCCCAATAATCACCACACATGACCGATATACGCGGTCCACAATAATAGTATCACCCACAGGAGTAGATACATGTACAGATGAAACTAAGGACTCACGGGGCATATCCAAAAAATGGGCGAAATACGAGAAAACATATGAATACGTGGAACCATGGTCAAATAATACTGAGGCATCTCTGTGGCAAACTGAGACAATACCTGTAATCACAGTATCTGAAGCAATAGCATCTGGTCTGGCAGGGAGAGCATAAAAATGAGTTTGACCACCCCCTGATCTGCCTCCCCCTCTAGGGCGACCCCTAGTTGACTGACCTCCACCCCGAGCTGACTGGGCGGGTGGTGAGGTAGCTGGTGCTGTAGTCGGAGGCTGAATCCTCTGCTGAGATAGACCTCTATGATGACGAGGACACTGCCTCTACATATGCCCAAGATCCCCACACTCAAAATAACCCCCTGGTGCTGGCGGCGGAAACTGAAGGGAACCCCTAGCACCAGGATGACTGGTAGAAGAACATGGCATGGAAGAGCCCTGAACAGGTGGAGCACGGGACGAACTCTGAACTGGAAGGGCACTAAGTGATGAGTGGCCCTGATGAGAATTGTGAGAACCATGGCCAGATGATGCACCCCGATGAAATGGCCGAGCTGACTGAGCCTGTCTGAAATGGCGACCTCTACCGTGCTGGAACTGACCCCCAAAAGGAGCACCGCTGAATCCACCCTGACCACGAGGCCTCTTGGCCTCTCGCTCAACCCTCTCCTGACCATGAACCATCTCAATCTACCGAGCAATGTCGACAACCTCATCAAAGGTAGCACCCGAAACCCGCTCCCTAGTCATGAGCAACTGTAGCTGATAAGTGAGGCCATCAATAAACCTCATGATCCTCTCTCTATCCGTGGGAACCAACCAGATAGCATGATGGGCCAACTCGGTGTACCGCATCTCATACTGCGTCACAGACATATCACCCTGGCGGAGCTGCTCAAACTGTCTACGCAGCTCCTCTCTGCGGGATCGAGGCACGAACTTCTCCAAAAAGACCACGGAGAACTGCTGCCAAGTAAGGGGTGCTGCGCCAACAGGCCTACACCTCTCGTAAGTCTCCCACCATCTAAGTGTAGCCCCAGAAAACTGAAAGGTAGTGAATGAGACCCCACAAGTCTCCAAAATACCAGAAGTATGGAGTATCCTCTGACACCTGTCCAAAAAGTCCTGAGCATCCTCTCTTTCTGTGCCACCGAAAGGTGGTGGATGAAGTTTCCCAAACCTCTCCAACCTGCGCTGATCATCCTCATGCATAGTAGGAACCACATAATCCTAAGCAACAACAACCGGCTGGGCTGGTAGTAGCTCTGGTGTCTGAAGTCCCTGAATAACCTGCTCGGGTGTGCGAGCGACGGGAGTCTAGGTGCCTCCCCTGGCCTGAGAAGTGGTTGCGGCCGTCGAAATAGAGACCGCCTGAGCAAGGCCAGTACACGCTGTCAGAATCTAAGCTAGGGCCTCCTGAAGGCCTGGAATCACAATAGGCACAAGTGGTGCCTGAGCTGGTGCATCAACAACTAGAACTTGGTCCTGATCTGGGATAACGGGTGGATCTGTAGGTACTGCCCCAACTGTTGTACGGGCTGCACCTCTGCCCCTACCATGGCCTCTACCGCGGCCTCGGCCTCTCGCGGCCCTAGCTGGTGGTACTGGTGGCTGGCCCTCCTGACCGGTAGTACGAGTCCTCACCATCTGTGAGAGAATGAAATAACAAATGTTTAATTACTAGAATAAAAAAATTCGCACGACAAGAATCCAAGAATGTGAAGTTTCCTAAAGGTTCTGCAGCCTCCTGAAGATAAATACAGAAGTCTCCGTACCGATCGACAAGACTCTACTAAACCCGATCATGACTCGTGAGACCTATGTAACCTAGGCTCTGATACCAATCTGTCACGACCCAAACTAACCTCTGTCATGACGGCGCCTATCGTGGAACTAGGCAAGCCTACTCATTTCCAAAACAAACCGATATTTCCATTTCAAAGATAATTTCAAGGTTATTTAACCTAAAACCTCCATTTAAAGAGTTCAAATCAAAGAAAAATAGAAGTGCGGAAAAGAAAAGCCCAACATCGGGGTGTCACTAGTCATGAGCATATACTACAATCTGTCTAACAATATCAAGGCTAACTCAGCCCAGAAAATAGCTAAATACAACTAGAGGAAGATAAGAGGGAGAAGAGCAGGGGCTGCGATTGCCAAATAGCTACCTTGCTATCTCCAAGAAAATCTGCAACCAGAATACTCAATAACCGCTACCATGTCCAGCAACACCTGGATCTGCACACAAGGTGCAGGGAGTAACGTGAGTACGCCAACTCAGTAAGTAACAACAATAAATAAAGATTGAGCAGTAGTAACGAGCAATAAAACATAAAACGTTCATATCAGGAAATCTCAGTAAAATACCACATGCTTTTAAAATCAGGATTTGAATCAAACATATTGTTTAAACCCAGTACCAGTAAAAAAAATTATTTAAATACATTTTTCCAACAGTTTTTCAAACAAAGGCTCAATGCAAAGGTGAGCAAAAATGATGAAATCATAAACAGCCCCTCGGGCAAAACATCACTCATATACAGCCCCTCGGGCAAACCTCACAGTCACTCGTGCCCCTCGGGCAAACCTCACAGTCACTCGTGCCACTCGGGTATACCTCACAATCACTCTTGCCACTCGGGCATACCTCACAATCACTCTTGCCTCCCAGTCACTCAGCACTCGGCACTCGATACTCGCACTCAGTAGGTACCTGTGCTCACTGGGGGTGTGTACAGATTCCGGAGGGGCTCCTTCAGCCCTAGCGTTGTAATCTGCACAGACAACTCACGTGCGATAATAATAAAGTATGCTTCAGGCGGGCAACCCCGATCCACACTCATCCTCACAAATCAGGCCCTCGGCCTCACTCAGTCATAAAGTATACTGCAGGCGGGCAGCCCCGATCCACTCTCATCCTCACCAATCAGGCCCTCGGCCTCACTCAGTCATAAGTAACTCAAGCCTCTCGGGCATTTTAGTAAAATAGGGCATTCGGCCCAAAACATTTATATGCATCAAAATAGAGTCATAAAACTGAGTTATGCGGTAAACAAGTATAAACATGACTGAGTATAGATTTTTCAATTGAAAATAATGAGAGGATGGTAAGAAACAGCCCCTAAGGGTCCAAACAGCTTTGGCGCAAGGCCCAAACGTGGCATTCAGCCCAATTTACAGAAATTCTTTCTAAAACATATAAGTATCAAATGGTTTCAACAAAGATACAGTTGCTACGGAATGGACCAAGTCACAAATCCCCAACAGTGCATGCCCACACGCCTGTCACCTAGCATGTGCGTCACTTCAAAATAGTAGAATGATACGAAATCCGGGGTTTCATACCCTCAGGACTAGATTTACAATAGTTACTTACCTCAAACCGGTCAAATCTCTAGCTTGCAATGATCTTGCCTCTGGACCCGACCTCTAAATGCTTCGAATCTATTCACAATCAGTACAATACCATCAATACGCACTAATGGGTTGAATTCCATAAGAAAAACTACAAAATTAGACCAAAACCCGAAATTGGCTCAAATCCGGCCCCCCGGGGACCACACCTCGAAATCCGACAAAATTTACAAAACTAGAAAGCTCATTCACTCACGAGTCTATCCATACCAATTTTACCAAAATCCGACCTCAACTCGACCCTCAAATCTACAAATCTTATTTCCAAATTTCTAAGTTCCAATCTTCGATTTACATCTCAAAATCATATAATCTAGCCAGATTATTCGATGATAATTCAATATTATGGAGTAGAAATGATCACAAGGGACTTACCTCAAGTTTTCCTTGAAAATATATCAAAAATCGCCTCTCCTCAAGCTCCAATTTGTCAAAAATGGCAAATGGGACGAAATCCCTATTTTTTATAATTCTGCCCAGACATCCTCGGTTCTGCCTCGATCGAGGTCCTCGGTCCTGTCCCTTGATCCTGGTTCTCGATCCTGGCCCTCGATTATGTCTTCGACCCGGACTACGACCGTGACCCACGACCCTGGGCTCGATCATGCCTTCGATCGTGGCCCCCGACTCTGGGCTCGATCATGGCTTCGATCGTGTCCCTTGACTCTGAGCTCGATCTGGGCTTCGATCGTGGCCCTCGATCTGAGCTCGATCTGGGCTCACATTTGGGCTCGATTTCTGGGCAGAAGCAAATTTCCAACAGAAGGAAATTGCAGCAGCTGTTCTAGTTCAATTTTTGATCCGTTAACCATCCGAAACTCACCCGAGGCCCTCGGGACCTCAACCAAATATACCAACAAGTCCTAAAATAACATACGAACTTAGTCAAATCCTCAAATCACCTCAAACAATGCTAAAACCATGAATTACACCCCAATTCAAGCCTAATGAACTTTGAAATTTCTAATTTCTACAAATAACTCCGGAACCTATCAAATCACGTCCGATTGACCTCAAATTTTGCACACAAGTCCTAAATGACATAATAGAGGTATTCCAATTTTCAGAATCGGATTCCGACCCCGATATCAAATAGTCAACCCCCCGGTCAAACTTCTCAAACATAAAACTTTCGAAATTCCAAGCCTAATTCCTCTACGGACTTCCAAATAATATTCCGGACACGCTCCTAAACCCAAAATCACCATACAGAGCTATTGGAATCATCAAAATTCAAATCTGAGGTCGTTTACACATAGGTCCATATCCGATCCACTTTTCTAATTTAAAATTTTCAATTATGAGACTAGTGTCTCATTTCACTCCGAGTTCCTTCCGGACTCGAACTACATAACCCGATATAACATAATATAGCTTAATAATACAAAAAAAGTAGGAATGGTAAAAACGGGCTTATAACTCTCGAAACGACCGGCCGGGTCATTACAAAAAAAAATATAATACCTTGAATTAGAATTGCTTTAAAAACTTTGAACTGAATTTTTTGTGAATATACTTTTATTCCTCTGTTTAAGAATTTTCATTCTAGAGATCACTGGTTATTGATATTTAATGTGGAGAAAAATAGCACATCTTAAACAAACTATAAGCTCAAGTTGAGAACCAACAAGTTGCAATATTTGGTTATAATACTAATTCGGTCAATTATATAGATATTGTTATAAAATAAAAGCAATTTAGTAAAACATGAACAAGACATGTTGTTATGAAATAAAAGCAATTTAGTAAAACATGAACAAGAAATAGAGATAGAGAGAAGGAAGATATTTTCTTCTTCAATTGTATGTATTTTCTTATCTATTACAAGGCATTTATATAGGCATGAAAAGTGAAGAAAAATATGCCATTGAATGTCATTAAGCATAAAAATATGTCATTGAATATGCCATTAAGCATTTGAGAAGATCACGGAGGAAGAGTAGACATCCACCATAATTTAATTTTTCTTATAACACTCCCCCTTGGATGTCCATAGATAATGTGCCTCGTTAAAATCTTATTATGAAAAGCCCTATGGGAAAAAATCCTAGTGAAGGAAAAATAGTATACATGTTTAGAAATACGCCTTTTGGTTCCCTCGTTAAAAATCTTACAAGGAAAACCTAGTGGGACAAAATCTTGTAAGGGAAAAAGAGTACAACGCGTATTAACTCCCCCCGATGAGAGCATCAATTCACATCCTTGAGCCTTCGCATCCCAATCTTGTACACTAATTTCTTGGAGGTTGACGTCGGTAGATATTTGGTGAACAGATCAGCCATATTATCACTTAAACGGATCTGTTGCACATTGATATCACCATTTTTTTGAAGATCATGTGTGAAAAATAACTTTGGTGAAATTTGCTTTGTCCTATCCCCTTTATGAATCCTCCCTTCAATTGGGCTATGCATGCTGCATTGTCTTCATACAAAACTGTGGATAGTTTGTCACACTTCAAACCACATTTGTCTCGAATAAGGTGTATTATAGACCTCAACCATATATATTCTCGACTTGCTTCATGAATAACAATTATCTCAGCATAATTAGATGAAGTAGCCACGATTGATTGCTTAGTCGATCGCCAAGATATGGCAGTGCCTCCATATGTAAACACATAGTCTGTTTGAGATCGAGCCTTGTGTGGGTCATATAAATACCCAGCATCAGTATAAACAACAAGATCGGGACTGCAATCATTGCCATAAAATAATCCCATATCGGGAGTCTCTTTTAGATACCGCAATATGTGTTTGATTCCATTCCAATGTCTCCTTGTAGGAGTAGAGCTATATCTTGTTAAGACATTAACTGAAAAAGTTATGTCAGACCTTGTAATGTTAGAAAGATACATTAGTGCACCAATTGCAATAAGATATGGTACTTCAGGACCAAGAAGCTCTTCATTATTTTCATGAGATCGGAATGGATGTGCTTTATCCATATATAATCGCTTTAAAATTATTTTAGTATATGCTGATTGATGGACAAAAATTCTATCTTTCATATACTCAATTTGTAGACTAAGACAAAATTTTATCTTTTTAAGATCTTTCATTTCAAATTCTTTCTTTAAATAGTTTACTGCTTTGGGAAGCTCCCTAAGAGTTCCAATAATATTTAAATCATCAACATACACGGTAATTATAATAAATTTAGATCCAGATCTTTTTATAAAGACACAAGGACAAATTGAATCATTCTTGTACCCTTCTTTCAACAGGTACTCACTCAGGCGATTATATCACATGCGCCCTGATTGTTTCAATCCGTATAAGAATTTTTGAAGCTTTATTTAATAAATTTCTTGGAAACCTTAATATGCTTCAGAATAATTTAAATCCTTCAATGATTTCCATTATACGCATATCACATTTTTCTTGTATTGACGGATTAAAACCTGAAATGGCGACATCTACCACAGGAGAACATGTCTCTATATAATCAATGTCAGGATATTTATAAATTTTCTTGTGACACAAGTCGTCTTTATGTTTATCGACTTGACCTTTTTTTTCCGCACAAGAACACATTTATACCTCCACTGGCTTTATACTTTCAGGTGTTGGGACTATCCGTTCAACTTCATATTTTTCAGGTGAAATTAATTTTCATTGCGTATTTTTCATTTGGCCAATCATTTATCTGTCCAAATTTCATGACAGATTTGAGCTCAAAATCTTCGTCAATATTAATAATATTGAGCGCTACATTATATTAACAATATCGTCGACGATCATTTTATATCGGTTCTACTATTACCCAATAAAGACATAACTTATTGAGATCTCTTTATCTTATTATTTTCAGGTACCTGAGCCTCTCCCATGAGGTCTTATGAAGTGTTATGTCGTGGTACTCTTCTAGAGCACTTGCCTCCTTATTATGACTACCTTGAACATTTGTTCATCTCCTTATTCAAGGAGTTTTATCTTTGGAACCGATTAGTCTATTATGCTTCATGCATGCCATAGACTCTATTCATTATGAACTTTATTTTATTTGGAGCATTAGCAGCTGGATATAATATTTAATTTTGGGTCAGCAAATACGTCTGGCAATATTTTGCAAATGAATTATCACTTGAACTTCAAGTTCACATTTTCTCGTACGAGGATCTAGATGTACTCATAATAATTCATTACATCCATTACTTTTTCAGCTGCCCATTTTCTCCCCCTATTGTTGGAATCACCAACACATATCCCTAGCCTTATTTGGGGATCCATCTTTGTGTACTGTGGTAGAACAATTAAATCATATAGCACATTCATATTTCTAGATGAAAATTATTTGGTTCCTGACCCTGAACCGATTGTGATAGGGAGAACTTATCATAACTTGGCTAGATGCGTACAAGTGCTGTTGTATATTAAATAATACATCACATACCAAATTTTATTTTGGCAATTTTGTTCTCATTAACCAATGGTTTAGATATAATTGGAGGCATACAATTTCTGCTAAACCAACTTGGATTTAAACTAGTATTATCAAGATAAATCATCATAATTTATATTCTGGAACTGTGCTCTAATAATTTGAGC
The DNA here is from genome assembly GCF_000715075.1 of Nicotiana tabacum. Classification (NCBI taxonomy): domain Eukaryota; kingdom Viridiplantae; phylum Streptophyta; class Magnoliopsida; order Solanales; family Solanaceae; genus Nicotiana; species Nicotiana tabacum. The sequence continues at coordinate 65,313,326 of NC_134098.1, forward strand.
AATCAATCTTGCAAAAGCCAAACTGCAAGTTGATAACAAATGCACATGTGACCATAGAATAGATGCATCTATTAAAATCATATAATAGTAAACGGTCCACATGGAAGGTGACTGAGCCCATATTTATCACCTTTTATTCGTTCCATAAATCAAGGGATTCAATCCCAACCTTAACTGGTATATCATGAGAATAAACAACAGAAGAGAATTCTTGAAGAATCTTATATTTCTTCAATATATGCCAATGTAATTCTCAATTAATTTTTCGCATCATAATTGAACCGAGATGGTCAACCGGTCATGCCAACTAATATTTATTTTAGTAAACCTCTAGTTTACTTGTGGCTTGTGATTGCATCATCATGCTTATACTTGTGTAGTACAAATAGAAGAAAAGTCAGGTAACCTTTCATATTTACCCGGTATGATTATAGTAATATAAAGATATTCAATCTTCTTTTCATTTATAGTCTCAATATGCCAACCACTTTGGCTAATATATTTGTAAATCAAAATATTTCTTTTGAGACTTACTACAATATTAATGTTATGAACAATTTCATTCATCCGGGTAGTAACAAATTAGTTCTTTCAGAACTCTTAACTGTTTTTGTACTACAAGATCTTTTGTCACACCATCCATATAATGAATGTCTCCTTCACAAAGAGAATCATATCATAATAATTGTCATGTTCAAAATCATCATAAGCAAAATAATTTCTTGCTTTAATTTTGCTTTTAATAACTTTCATAAGGCTTAATAAAATATTTGGCGTATCACATGTATACGACCAATGATATATTCATGTAACTACACAATAATATTCATTATCTTTCGTTGTCTCAAACCTCCCTTAGAGGTGAGTTTTAGTATTTATCCAACCATGCACAAGTACATTATTATGCATAATCTTTATCACATATATATTTTCACATTCACTTTCAGGAATAAGTATGCATTATCAATGTTTATCACAAGTGACATTCTCTTCAAAGAATGGAGTATAATCATACAATGTGCTTTATTTTATTTTTTTTCATACCAATTTGATGGTAAATATTGTCTTGTTCTCCCTTTTTATAATTACCATAGTGATAACTATTATTACTTTGGCCTTTCGCACGCACCATAGTGATAACTATTATTATTTTGGCCTTTCGCATGCCCACATTCATTGGTCAACCACTTGTCTTTATTTAGACTTATCATGCACTGCTATCACATTCACTTCAAGAATGGAGCAAATCAAGTGGGACAAGCTTCATGCTTTTTCATGAAAATTACATTATTTTTTCTTTAGTTATTATTATTATCAATATGGTGCATTAGGACTCAAACCCAATGCCTTACCCATATAAAGGCATGCTAGGCCATAATGCGTTGGAACTTGAATCCAACGTCTTTTCATCAACATAGTGCGTTGGGACTTGAACCCATTGTCTTACCCTCAATCTTTGGCATAATAGGCCAAAATTCACTAGGAATCGCACTCGAGCCTTTAAAATATTATTACTTCATAATTATAGGCATAAGTAAATTAACTTTCAAGAAGACATATATAACTATTTCAATCTTGAAACAATTCTTCTGCAACAAAAATGCTAGTTAGGATATATGCCATTTTTTTAAAAATGATACAATCACTTTTATATTTTAATAAATTAATTAGGGGAAAGGTGCAGATAACGTATAACCACTTATATTTCAAAGACTATAAGAACTTCACCAAAAAAAATTCAATACGGAGGAATGAGCCTTATGTTGCCAGCAAAAATATTTAAGGCTTATGCATAACTGTGACTATTATAAATTATAACTATAATGAGTTTATATTGATTGTATATTCGAATGCCAAATTTGCAAAGTACTGTAAAATCGCGTACATATTTGATAATTTTGCTTTCAATGAAATACATCATGTGATGATAAAAATATTATTACTAAATTACCTTAATAATTATCTATCATAGCATGTAAAAGGTCAGAACATATATATACGTTGAAATATTATCTTTGTCCTATAAGAGATGTAGCAAATAAAGACATACCTTTCCAGTTCTTTATTTCAGTGGATACAATTGAAAAAAATATTTTAACTAAATACTGCACATAAAGTTAATGCAAAGATATAAAAGTATGAATGAGTTTAGATGGATGTAAAACTTATCTTTGTATTATCATCCAAGACATTTTTCATTGTACTTGATCTCATTGCCTGCTTATAATTTACATAGTCTTGACGTAGAAGATCATGAAATGAGCAATTCGTGCTGATAACGTGTTATAAAATAAAAGCAATTTAGTAAAACATGAACAAGACATGTTATGAAATAAAAGCAATTTAGTAAAACATGAACAAGAAATGGAGATAGAGAGAAGGAAGAGATTTTCTTCTTCAATTGTGTGTATTTTCTTATCTATTACAAGACCTTTATATATGCATGAAAAGTGAAGAAAAATATGTCATTGAATATGTCATTAAGCATAAAAATATGTCATTAAATATGTCATTAAGTATTTGAGAAGATCAGGGAGGAAGAGTAGACATCCACCATAATTTGATTTTTTTTATAACAGATATGTTTAGTAAATGTTTTTAATAACAAAATTACAACCAAATAAGATCAATTTTATTCACACGCGCACATTACTCCAGAACATTGAATGATAAAAGAGACAGAGACCAACTGATATTTTCCTTCAGTTCATTCAGGAAAAAAAATCAATATTTAAACTTCAGCGAGTTATTTGGCTCCGCAGTCTGCTGCCGGGAATTGAAGCAAATATCGAAGTTGTGATGGTGTAAATGCGGTCGCTTCAATCTCCTCCTCCATCTCTTCTTCAACCTCCTCCTCCTTCTTACCTTCCCTTCAACCTTTTGCACCAAACTAGTCCCCTCTTCACTTCTTATTCATATCGTCCAACCTCAATCCACTGTACCACCAGCAATAACACCCACATTGTCAGCAACCCAAAACCCACTACTTCTACTTTTAGCCATAATTACAACGATTCAATTCAATCTCTTTGCAAAAAAGGACATCTGAAAGAAGCCCTTCAGCTCCTCTTTCAGGAGCCCAATCCCACCCAACGTACCTACGAGCTGCTCATCCTTTCCTGCTCCCAAAATCACTCCCTCTCCCACGCTTTAACTGTTCACCGCAAACTCATTGATGATGGGTTCGATCAAGATCCTTTCTTGGCTACCAAACTCATTAATGTGTACTCCCACTTGGGCTGTATCGACCACGTCCGCCAAGTGTTTGATAAAATTTCCAACCGAACCATCTTCGTTTGGAACGCCTTTTTCCGGGCATTGGCTTTAGCTGGCCATGGTGAAGAAGTTTTGGACTTTTACAGACGTATGAATGGCATTGGAATCCCATCAGATAGGTTCACGTATACGTACGTGCTCAAAGCTTGTGTTGCTTCTGAATCGTCATCGCCATCGCTCGAAAAGGGCAAGGAAATTCATGGCCACATGTTGAGACACGGTTATGAGCGTCATCTTCATATTATGACGACCTTAATTGATGTATATGCTAGGTTTGGTCGCGTAGGCGATGCAAGTTGTTTGTTCTATGAGATGCCAGAGAAAAATTTGGTGTCTTGGAGCGCAATGATTGCCTGTTATGCAAAGAACGGGAAACCTCTTGAAGCATTGGAGCTTTTTCGTGAAATGATGAGCTATGATGATATGTTGCCAAATTCAGTGACTATGGTTAGTGTTCTTCAAGCTTGTGCAGCACTGGCTGCACTAGAGCAAGGGAAGCTATTACATGGATATATACTTAGGAAAGGGCTCGACTCTATTTTGCCCGTTCTCAGTGCTCTTGTGACAATGTATTCAAGGTGTGGTGCTCTAGAATTGGGACGAAGAGTGTTTGATCAGATGGGCAAGAGGGATGTTGTTGCATGGAATTCCATGATTTCAAGCTTTGGAATACATGGATTTGGGGCCAAAGCAATTGAAGTTTTTAGAGAAATGATTCGATATGGAGTGTCACCAAGTCCAGTATCATTCGTTAGTGTATTGGGAGCTTGCAGTCATGCAGGGCTTGTGGCGGAGGGGAAACGTTTGTTTGATTCAATGTCGAGAGAACATAATATCTACCCTAGTGTGGAGCACTATGCTTGCATGGTTGATCTTCTTGGAAGAGCCAATCAGTTAGAAGAAGCGGCTATAATCATACAAGATATGCGGATTGAACCAGGACCCAAAGTTTGGGGGTCTCTTCTTGGATCATGTAGGATTCATTGTAATGTTGACCTTGCAGAGAGGGCAAGCAGAAGGTTGTTTGAGCTTGAACCCACAAATGCTGGGAACTATGTACTTTTGACTGACATTTATGCAGAAGCTAGGATGTGGGATGAGGTAAAACGAGTTAGGAAGCTTTTGGAAGCCAAAGGGTTGCGGAAAGTCTCTGGTTGTAGCTGGATTGAAGTAAAGAGGAAAATCTACTGTCTCCAGTCAGTTGACGAAATTAACCCACAAATTGAGCAAATTCATGCATTGTTGCTAAAGCTGTCAATGGAGATGAAGCAGAATGGGTATGTGCCAAATACCAGAATCGTGCTGTATGATCTTGAAGAAGAGGAGAAAGAACGTATTTTGTTGGGTCATAGTGAGAAATTAGCAGTTGCCTTTGGGTTGATTAATAACAGTAAAGGAGAGACTATAAGGATTAGTAAGAACTTGAGATTATGTGAAGACTGTCACTCCTTCACTAAGCTCATTTCAAAATATGCAAACAGAGAAATTCTAGTCAGAGACATCAATCGATTTCACCATTTCAAGGATGGGGTTTGTTCATGTGGGGATTATTGGTAGCGCTGGTCACTTGTGCGTGCTATATTTATTCTTTGGTTTAACTATGGCACCTTCCTTTTGGGGTTCTCGGTGGAGATTAGAAAGTTTTTTCACATGTACAATTTGAACACAACGTTTCCAGCCGTTACATCATATACGTTCCTTGTGATAACTTCATGACATAAAATGGAGTGGGATGATGGAATTGATGCTCACGATGATATGCGAGACTATGAGAAGTTGCTCTTTATCTTATTAATTTTCATAATAACTCTAATTGATATTTACTTCACAGCCGTGGCACAAGAAGAAATTTACTTGCTTAGTTGTAAAAAAAAATCCACATTTAGTTTTGTAAGAGAAGTGTGTCCTGCACTTGGTGTTGACGAATTTTAATAAAGTATTAGGCTGCTCGTTTCATTGCGTTACACTTTTAGGTTGGATGCTGGTATTCTTTCACTAAATGTGGGAAATGTTAACCTTTAATAAGCCTGCTCCTTTCATTTTGATCTTTAATCCATGTTTGAATCCTGGAACTAGATTATACATACTGATCGGTGCATTTGGAGGTTGCATAAGACATGGCCAGACCATTTTTAATGTTACCTCCTCTAGATTTATCCTCTATGTACACTACTTGCACATTCCACATAAATACTAACGTACTTTTTGGTTTGGATAAATCTTAGTTGTCAGCTTCTATCGCTGAATTTACTCTATATGTGACATGTTCATTTTGTAATATCCCTTGTTTTTGCCTCTTTTATGCTGTAGGTGTTGCTAGTGTCAGTACTCTAAACATCTATCTCAGTTTCTGGAGTGGCTTAGGAGTAGTATGTGCCAGTAGATGAATAAAAAGGGGAATTGACAATCTTTCAATGCTAGAAGTTAACTGAGTTTAGCAACAAACAAAAGATACTTCACCTTATCTCATGATTGTGCAATCCAGGAAGGGAATTGTATTCCCGCAACTAGCAATTGCTGGTAGCGTTTTCTGATAGTCCATTAATCAAATTAGAAAAAATTGACAAGGTATGTACTGCTTCATTGAATAGTATTAAAGAATAAATAGATAAAACAAAACAAATCCAGAATAAGACCGAACAATCTGTGAATGCTTAGGGGAAAGTATTATCAAGCATTTGGTTCTTTTCATTTTTTCTTGCCGCTTCTCGAGATATGAAGTGTGTCAGTAATTTGACTGTTTTGTTTCTCTCCCCTTCAGAGATAAAATTTTGCAGTGAAGAATACTCCAACTATAGACTTGGCTGATAGAACTGGTTGTTCTTTGTTATTTATTTTTTATAAAATATCACACTGCTCGAACTTTTTGCATGTTGTACAGATATGAAAGGGCTCACTTGCCAAAGTGATTCTTCTGAATCTATTGTTGGGTTTGGAAGAAGTTTGCAATAAACTTGCATGCTTAACTGATAGAATATAGACTATTTCAATTCCCCTGAAGGAGACTCCGAAGGTCTTCTTTTATGTACTTTTGATATTAAGTAAACTTTGGGGTCTCCTTCACTAGACTGTATAGTATCTTTGACCCATTTGATGTCAGAGTATAGAGAGACAGGAAATCTCATCTTCTTTCTTTAGTTACATCAATAAATGGAATATTTCTTATTGATCATTAATAGACTGAAACATTTTTAGTTACGCCATTAAGTGTAAGCATTTTTCTACTTCAGCAAAGAAAGTAGGCCTTGAGATTAGTTATCTGGCATACAGATGAAAGATAATAGTGGCTAATTCGATGCAACTAAATAACTAATTTACAATGTAATGGCATTTGATTAATTAGCATCTTCCTAAGAATGAATAAACTTGGACTTGCTTTTCTGCCCAGACCTCCAAAATTGTAACCTTTATAAGCCATATTATCTTCAAAATCTGGGACTACATTGCTCAATTCTTACACTTGAAATGGGATTGTAAATGTGGTGACTGCCAAATGGGAGGACATATGTTTATGACTATTCTTTTAACCCAAGTAAGATTGCTAGTTGTGTACTGTTCTCCCATGGTGTTGAATCGACTAGTAAAATCTTAAGCAAGTCTTTCCCAAACTGCCAGAGTAGAATCTGCTTAAATTTTTGTATGTAGTATATGGGTTTTTCATAAGAAATGGGAGTTTTCCAATTTTAGTTGTTAACAAGGTCTATGATGTTGGACTTAGCAACAAACTATGGTAGTGTGGCTTATGGAACGCAGGCTCATTGAAACAAACTGCAATGTTGACAGATATAGCATTGACTCAGTTTCTTTGGTATTATACTACTTGTTTGTTAAACTTCCCATGATAATGGCTTTTTATCCATCTTGACTCATTTAGTGGTGTCCAAGCGCACATCCATTCTTAAATGATTATGAATCCACTTTTCCGTAATTAATACTTCTAACATATTCATTCAAAGGTGTCCAAGCATTCATTTATAATTATTGTGATATGTCTTTTCTTCTGTGCCTTTACAATATTCAAATCTTCCTTTCTTCTATCAGGAACAATTTGCTTACTGCTTATCCGTCTGATGTACAAGGTAATGATTCTAATGCAGAGGTCGTAGTGGCATACTGGAAACTGAGGTGCTTGGTTTTACTCTCAATTTTTTTTTAGCTTAAAGGCTGAATAATTGCTTACATGGCGTTATTTACTGCCCTCTTGCTCAAAGTATTTGACGTTTGTTTCTGTCAATTATTCATGGTTGATCTTTATTAATGATCAAATTTGTTAGATTAGTATCCAAAATACTTAGCTAAGGAGTTCTAGTTGAGTTGATTATTCTCAGTTTGTTTGTTTGCTTAAGTAACTAAACCTGCTTTGGAAAGGCTAGTCTTGAACTGAATTTTGGAAAAACCTTTAAACCTCATTGAATGATTTCACAAAAGCTGCTTGTTACGGTCCCCTGTTATGGATCTAGTTATGGAACGCTGCAAAACCAAATCAGAATTAATTTGGATTAAATTAGGAGTATGTGAAGAGGTTTTCTTTTTGCGACCTATGGTGCTGGTTCGTTAAGAGAGAACCTGCAATCCCTTGAGTTAAAGTACTCAAAGACTAGAATAATTTTCTGCATAACTTTCACTGAGTTCAGACAACTTTAAATACAAATACTGAGGATTAACCACCTACCTAAAAACTAGGAAATAACTTCCTAACACTACTGGAAAGAGAAAGTGGCATACTACTAGTAACTGCTACAGGATATATATGAAATATAACTAACTTACTAACAGATACAGAATCATCTACTTCCTAATCTTTTTAAACTTCCCATGTGCAAACCGCTGGTAGACTACACTGCTGCACTGTCTTCATTTACCAACCAACATCCATTTCTGTAATCTTACAAATTGCATCAGGTATTTTAGTTATAGGGTTGTGCTCTCATACAGTTTTGTTTATGTACGAGAACCATTGAATTGGTTTTCCAGATATGTAGTGGAAGTTCCACAGTTGACTTGACCCGCACAGAGAATTTGGAAACCTGATATTTTCTCTGAATGTGACCAAAAATTCATCCAACTTGGCTAATCTTTAGTTTTCAAGTTTCAATGAGAAAATGAATTATTTCTGGATGTAAAAGAATATCTTCAGAGTTGTCTTAGGATTCTTATGATTGTATACATGCTGATTTTTGGAGGCTTCTCATCTCTGTTGATGGAAATATAGTCTACGATCTACATGAACAACTCAAAGTATGTAGAAAAGAGTTGATCTCTACAATCCAAAAACTAGAGCATCAGCTTATGAATGAGAGACAAGTTAGAAAAGAGCAGGCTGTTGGATAGAGATTGAGCATAAATTGAGTCCATATTTTAGATGCAATATGTTGAATTCTTTAGAGAAAGATACAGACATTATTTTGTAATTGCTAGCTCTGATCAGACACAAGATGATGATATATTACATGATAGTAAAAGGTAAATTTTCTTCCATCTTTTTCCCCTGACACCGAAATGTTTGCAAAATAAATGTGTTTTCTTGATACACGTTATGGTATTTGTAGCACTTGCAAAATTTTATTGAATGTCCTTCTCTCTTTTGAATATATGTTCTTAGATATCACCCCATACTCTGGCGGTTTGGGCCTTTTTAATGAGTTTGGATACAAAGATGCATAAATTGAAAGATAAAATTGAGGTTGGGACCAAGTTTGGCATTTTAGCTGAGAGCATAGAGGAACCAAACCATTATTCCTAAGTTTTGACCTTTGAAGATAAAATAACAGATTTTTCAGTTATAAGGAATAAAAATCATGTTGTGACAACAAATTACTTGGAGAGATTCTAGCCAGCCAGCAGCTCCAAATATGGTGCTCAGACCTCCTCCAGATCTCACTTGTGAGACTACACTGGGTATGCTGTTGTTGTTGGTGCTCAGACCTCATTTTGCAAGTTCCTATGCGTCGTCAAGAACCATATGTGCAGCGGAATAGCTTGAAGTTTCTGCTTTTTTATGTCCTGGACATTATAAGAGGGCAAGCTTCATCGTTCAAGTATGAACTTGGACCTTCCTATCAAAGACCGATCCAAGATTTATGAGTTTCTAGAGCAACCTCAAGTTAATATATAATAACAATTGAATTCACAATCAAATATTTAGTATATATATATATATATATATATATATATATATATATATATATATACTATAATTAAAGAAACCGGATTCTCCAGGCCGTAACTAGTACTCTAGCTCCGCCTCTGCCTCCCATACTTTGGCAATTTGCTAAACATCATCTATCTCATTTTGTCTGTAAATCGCTCTATCTTATGTTATCAGATATTAGAAGTCGAGCATTGTCCCTTGAACTATAATATTTATACTATCATGTTAACCATGGACATAAGATCGCATAAAAATCCACTTATTTTCGTTCAACTTGACGAATAATAGTGTTAGTAAGATGAGGCCCTGAAGTATAAAGGTACAATTATATATAGGTAGGAAGAGTTGATTTGACATACAGTGGTTGTTTACATTTGATGTATGTTTCTTCCTATAACAACCATTGATCCTATCCCCCTCCCCCCTAAATGCCACGGTAGGCCATCAATAGTCCGAATCCAAAGTATGGTTCATTTGGACTCAAGAGACACAAATAGGTTAAAAATAACTGGGCACCATTTTATATATAGCGTGGTTATTCACCGCGCTATATTTGAACTTAAAATGGGCGGGAAGTATATCGCGCATATATAAGGCGCTATAGTATAGCACCTTAATAAAGGGCGTTATACCTATATAAAAAGTCGTCCCTTTCCCTTTCCCCACAGAACAGAAAACGATCCCCCCATTGTTGACGAAAAAAGCTCGAGTGAAGCCCACCGATCCCACAAAAAGTATAGATTTTCGATCTCACGTCCTAGCTAAGGCGTTATCTCGGAGTGGGTTGTGGATTGCTCGTTTCGGCCCCAAATCATCAAATCTTCACCTTTCAAAAAATTTAAAATCGAGGTATTCCGACTTATTTTTTTTGTTAAAACTCATGTATAAAAAATGCCTATTAGTTATTTTTTACTGTGATATATGTTCTTTCGTGATTGTTTTGCGATACAATTAATTTGTTATTTTTTATCCGGATTAGATTATTATTGTGATAAAAAAATTAGTAAAGTAGAGAAATTATTATTTTATGAATAATTAATGTTATTAGTTGTTATAAAAAATGTTTATTAGTTATTTTTTTTATGTGGTATATGTATTTTCGTGATAGTTTTGTAATTAAATTAATTTATTTATTGTTATCCGGATTAGATTATTTATGTGCTAAAAGATTAGTAAAATAGATAAATTATTATTTTATGAATAATTAATGTTATTTAGTTCCCTTTAGTGTTATGTTGTACCCGTAATTTTAATGTAGTGCCTGTAATTATAATGTAGTGCCCTTTAGCATAGTACAATGTAGTGGCCTTTAGCGTAGTATCTTTGTAGTTATTAAAATTAATTATTTAATTATCTGTTAATCCAAAAAAATATCCGAAAAAAGATGATAGTTCAAACACAAATACACTCGAATTCTAGTCAACAAATGTAAGAAAATAACATTAAAAACAATAATATTTGTCAAACTAATTATTTGTATATTAATACTTATTAATTAAATCATGTATTCATATAAAAATTAATTATTTAATTCTATTATACCCAAAAATAGGTGAATAAGAAAGAAACATATAAAATAATAAACTAACATATAAAATAATAAACAAACATATAAAATAATAAACTAACATATAAAATAAGAATCAAACATATAAAATAATAAATTAACATATTTAAAATAAACTAACATATAAAATAATAAACTAACCTATAAAATAATAAATTAACATATAAAATTATAATATAGAAAATGTATCAACCTAAATAATAATATAGTAAAAATATCGATTAAATATTAATATAAAAGATATTACAATATACTTAAAGATGTTAAGCAATTAAAAAGAAAAATACTTTATTTAATATTTTTTAATTTACAGACATCGTCATGGAGGTTCCCCCTGTGTATCACGTACCTGCATCTCTAGAGCTACTATTGCTACAAGCCAACCATAGGTCTTCATACATATGGGATGGGCAGTGCTTGTCCCAGACATTCCGCCCCAGACGTATAGATGATATGTGGAAGTTCATAGAGATCGACCGGTTGCAATTTGACCGGGCGTTGATCATGGCTATGATAGAGCAGTGGCGACCGGAGACGCACATGTTTCACCTACCCATCGGCGAGGCTACCATCATGTTTGAGGACGTGGAGGTTCTCTTCGGGTTGCCGGTTGATGGATTACCTGTAGCTTACCTGCATGCTCTTAGAGACTATAGGGGATTGTATTACCTGCATATGTTGCAGCGGCTCACCGATTTCCAGCCAGCAGAGGAGACTGCATTGAGTGGGGCCAATCATTTGCAGCTAAAGCCCGTCCGTCAGCATCTGGAGGTGATGGATGGGGCGATTACAGATGATTCACCGCCGGAGGTTATCAACCGGCACACGAGATTGTTGTTGCTGCTGATGTTTGGTGGTGTACTGTTCCCAAACACTTCCGGAAACCTAGTCATCTTGAGATTTTTACATCATCTTGAGCGGCTAGATGATTTACCTGGTTACAGTTGGGGTGCAGTTGTGCTAGGTTACCTATATAGGCAGATGTGTCGGACTAGCATGGGCACCCAGAGAGACGTTGTCGTATTTTTACCGTTGCTGCAGGTGAAAACATAGTCAATTCTTTTCATGATTATAACATATAGAGTAAAAAAAATACCTTAAATTTTACGTCCACTATCTATATTAGGTTTGGGCCTGGGAGCGGTTCCTGCAGTTCCAGCCACCTCTACCACCCATCGCTCCGGATGCACTACCTCCACTGTTACTCCCTTTAGCTTGGAGGTGGGTTGATAGGCGAGGCTACAGACGCGAGTTCGAGGCTCGACATCATCTCCCCTATTACAGGGACTTGTTGGATTTTCTTGAAGGCGCGTAGGTACATGCATACTTAAGTTTACTTGGCCTGGCCTTATATGTGTTGCGTTTACTCACAATTCATGTGTTTAATTAATAGTTCTTATGGAGGCCATACAATGACGCGCTCATAGCTCGTTTGCCCAATTATTGCTCCCGCGACCGAGCTATGTGGAGCTCTTCCGTCCCACTGATATGTCTCGATATTCTCGAGCATCATGCCACAAAGCGAGTCCTTCGCCAGTTTGGTCGACCGCAACTTGTACCTATTCCGCCCACTTGGATTAGGACACATTACCAGCGGGATGATCGTTCCAGGGTTGACTGGACATACCTGGCCTGGCTAGAGGCCCAAATTGAGGTTTGGGACCAGAGGTATGACCTGATTCCTCTACCCCCTGCACCTGAGCGTACGGATGGCAAGCATGAGTATATGGGTTGATATCGCAGCGTTATCCGACTTCTCATCGGGAATCCCGTTCATCGCGCTGGTGATCAGTACATTCCATACGCCGGGAGGCATGAAGCACTGGTATGTTATTTGTTATACTTACTTATAACGTTAAATTATCCTTCCGTAATTAATATTTTACATGTTATGCAGGCTATTGGATTACATCAGTTCTCTCAGTTAGGACTGCAGATGTTGCAGCATACTGGTGAGGGAGCAGCAACTTTGCACGAGTATGGCCGGCAGGTTACAAATCTGGCTGCCCAGACATTGAGGCGTGCCCGAGATGATGAGCGCTTAAGATACAAGGCTGCTTATGTGCCGGTAGAGGAGTACCATCATGGGCCACCAGTGGAGCCTGAACGTGGTAGACGTGGCAGGCGTGGGCAGAGAGGAAGGGATGCCCCACGAGGTCGTGGTGGTCGGCGAGGACGGGGTCCCCAGCAAGGGGGCGTTGAGGCACCGATGGACGATATTAGAGATGATTATCCGGGTGACCACTCGTAGCAACACGATGCTCATCATGACATGCCGTCATTCAGCCTTCAGTTATCGCTAGGGACTTCGCAGGTGACCCCGTCAGCTCCATTATTGATCGCGGGCATGACCATTACGCGACAAGAGTGGGATCAGTATTTTTCTGACCCACTAGAACCATCGACGGTTGCTGATTCTCGTCCGACACGAGAGGTGCATAGTGGGCGACTACTAAGTTATGTCTCATCATTGAGGGATGCTGGGGATCTAGCACATACTTCATCTACTCTAGTGCACCTCGATGTTCCGACAGAGCCTTGCGACGCTACTCATGCCCGGGTTTGTTTGTATTACTGTTATTTCTATTTGTTTTTATCTCATTGATTAGTCAGTTATATCTAGAGCATTTTTATTTTTTTTAAAGACATCAGCATCGCCCGTCACGGAGGCCGCATTGTGCGATACTGAGATGCCGGAGACGGATGATCTTATTCAAGAGCCCACTGAGACCATGGTATGACCATTAATTATTTTTCCTAACACGTACATTATTAATTATTATTTCATATAGTAAAATATCTTATTATTCTGTAGATTACTGTCAGCCCGACGACAGTTTCTACCGAGTCTACCAGCCTTACCGACGATCATGCTGCAACGCATCCTCCGATAAAAAGGCGACGTGATAAGAATGATCCTGATAGCGTAGCCTGGCGGGATGGGATGCGCCTCAGGCCAACCAATGGTTTAAAGCATACAAGTTGTGGGACACATTGACATTTATTATTATTTGTATATATGACATTAAATAAATAATAGCCACATTATTTATGTTTTACATAATTTGCGCACAAATTTTTATTTCTCGAAATATTTATTAGTTTAACACTTCAACACACACACAAAAAAAACAACTTAACATAAAATTTAAATTTGTTACAAATTCAAGATAATACATGACACGTACAACATAAAAATAAAATACTACACTCAGCGCATCAATGTGTTTGTTTAGTCACTATCGCCCATTATTCTGCGCTTCAACCACATAAATTTCTCCTCCAACCTATTTTTTTCTTCTTCTGCCTCTTTTAGTTTCTCTTGCAATGCCGCAATTTGTTCTTGTAGTTTCACGATCTGGAGTTCGTATTCACCGGTCAGATTTTAAATGTTTAGCAAACATGATTTGTAGTATTCCTGATTAATGAGTTCACCATACCATTCATCAAAACCACATTTCTTTTCGTCCTACCAATGAGAGAATAGCACAAGACTATTAATTAACATATTATATAAAAATTATTAACAAACATTTCTTCCAAAAAATATAACTTACAACTTGTTTACACATCCAACGTCTGCAACCCAAATTGCAATTTGACCAACACGGCTTCAAAATCGCACGTTTTCCATAGTAACACCTTGGTATGTAATTGCGTCCAAACATGTCGTATTCCTTGAAAATTGAAAATTAATGGAAAGTTTTTCTATTCGTTTCGTTATGACGCAAATAATAACTGAAATGCGCGAGGTTTTTATAGGTAGTTAAGAGTGATTTTAGGTTACATATCGCATATTAGTGAGGCGCTATATTTCGCGTGATAATGATTCTTTCGGGTACAAGTTGGTCCAGCATTTCAGGTCATCAACTTTTTCAGTCCGACAACTTTTTCAGGGCGACATGATAATACATATAGCACATATTGGTGAGCTACTATGTTTCACATGATAATGATTCTTTCGGGTACAAGTGGGTCCAGCATTTTATGTCAACAACTTTTTCAGGCCGACAACTTTTTCAGGTCGACATGACAATACACATAGCGCATATTGGTGAGGCGCTATGTTTCACGTGATAATGATTCATTCGGGTACAAGTGGGTCCAGAATTTCATGTCAACAACTTTTTCAAGCGGGCAACTTTTTCAGGTCGACATGACAATACACATAGCGCATATTGATGAGGCGCTATGTTTCGTGTTCATACAAGTCGACATGCAACTTAGTTCTTCTTAACTTGAACCAAGAGATCAATATTCAAATACCATTTGAAGAACCAAAACAACATCCAATTCAGAAATGCCACTAACATTTAATAAGTGGTTTACGAAGAGGCAAAAGGTGAAGGTAGTTCAAAAGATCCAAATGGAACATGTCATAACACAGTCGATCTCAACCTTGTAAAAAATATGCTAGGTTGCTATAATGATTTGGTTGATGACATATGGTATGATGTTCTGAGTCCCTTGAAAAATAAGCCTATCAATATACACACTGATCTAAAAGTTGCAGGGTACATTATTGAGGGCGAAACGTATTCTACAAAGCCTGAAGGTATGCGAATTTGGGGTGAAAAACTATAATGGGTTCCCCTTTACTCAAAACGGTGTGATTATGAAGTACTATGTCACTGGTATGGGCTTGTTGTACCACAAACATTGTCTGTAACCTTCCAAACAAACACACACAAAGATGAACCAGAAGTGATTCAACATTTGATGAAGGAGATTCTAGAGATAGAAAAGGCACTTGTTGTTCATCATGCTATCGATGATCTTAAATACCTGGAAGGAACAGAGGATCAGTACTAGGATTTATTAGAAAATAAAAAATTGCATAGAGATAAATGAGTATCCTGTTTTCTCAACAGCTGTCGAGTGGGAGGGACAACCTAAGTTTCTACCACATACGTTGGACGTAGGAGTCTCATATTGTTGTAGAAATCAAGAAAGTAATCTTATTGAAGATAGCAATGA
Source organism: Nicotiana tabacum (assembly GCF_000715075.1). NCBI lineage: Eukaryota > Viridiplantae > Streptophyta > Magnoliopsida > Solanales > Solanaceae > Nicotiana > Nicotiana tabacum. The sequence continues at coordinate 65,329,297 of NC_134098.1, forward strand.
AATACGAGAAATGTGGTTCAACTGGGGCCTAGATTTCGATACCCTTGGTCCCGAAGGGTGTGTACAAGATGTTGACGAAGAAGATGAAGACGGCGACAACGAAATAGTGCTAGACAACAATAATGGCGAATGGATTTTTTTTTATTCCTTGGGCTGTATGTTAAACTGTTGTATTGAATCTTTAATTCAAAATAACAATTAGATTTAACCCCATTAGAAATATAATTTTATTTCATACATTTTGCAACCTGAACATTTACATAAATTTAGTACAACAAAATTACTCAAATAAAATACTAAGTTTATCCTTGATAATTGGGCACATTGGATGAACTGCCACATGGTGCTGAATTACCATCGCTTCCCAAATCAGCTGAAGGACATTTACGACAGTCGTGTCCTGTTTGGGAACATATGCCACATTTATGCGCATAAACGGTATCACTAATATTCATTTGGTTCCGTATACGCGTTCTTTTTTGTACTTACTGTTGACATACATAATCCTTATTACACACCATTTTAAATGGTTCCGGCGGCCAATAATACTCAGCGCCCACTGGTTGCAACTATCCACTATAGGTGTTTAAGTATGCAATAATATTATATTCTTCATCAACGTACCTCGTTGCCGTGGAACTTGTATGTTGAAAGCATTTCATGGCATGTGAGCATGGCAAGTGATAGATTGACCATCTTCAACAGGAGCATAATCTTCTGGATTCATTGACGGTGTGTGTATTATTCCCACGGTTGTGATGCAGACCATTGAGAACTTCAAAAATATATCGCTCGCTGCAATACTGCAAAAATGAATGCCACTATGCTCGCTTCATATATTTCTCAAATCGTTTCATTGGTTATGGCATAAATTGTACACCTCTTTCCATCAATGACGATGCACCTCTAGATCTTTCAACAAACCTCTCCGCCATCTTCTTGAATGACATCCGCACCAAGGTAGTGACTGGCAATCTGCGTGTAGACTTCAATAACCCATTGAAAGACTCTAACACATTTGTAGTCAGAATTCCCCATCTTCTACCACCATCCGCATGCAAAGTCAACTTGTCAAACTCATGTCGCATCAACCAACAATAGGATTCTGGGTCTTCCTGCCTAATCAATTCCATTCGCCTCCTGAATTTACACTCTTGGTGATCAGTTGCAGCCATCCACATTAAATCATGCAAGTCCTTGTTCGGATAAGCCCTCTAGAAGTTGGCCTTCAAGTGCCTAGCACAGTAATGGTGGTAGGCATATGGTTTCTGCCATGCACGCAAATTCTATACAGAACTTAAAATACTGCCATGCCGATCAAATATTAGACAAATACCTGAACGATGTTTGACAACGTGCTCCTTCAAGTGGTTCAAAACCAATGTCCATGTCTCTTGGCTTTTATTGGCACAAATAGCAAATGCTAGGGAAAATATACTTCCATTAGCATCTACAGCAACAACGATCAACAATTTAATATCATACTTTCCATAGACATGAGTGATGTCTATGCATATTACCGACCGATAGTGCACAAAACCATCAATGTCTGGTTTAAATGCCCAGAACACATATTTGAATATGTATTCAGTATTCCCGAACTCCGCTCAAGCTTCCATTCAACAATAATCCAGGGGTTAAAGTATTGCAATGCAGCCATGTATCTGGGTAGAGCGACAAATGACTTATCCCAGTTACCATAAACAATTTCAAACGCACGTTTACGCCCGAGAAATGCCTTTCTTTTGGTAATGGTACATCCATATACCTGGTAGACAAATGTTATACACTCTTTGATCTTGTACCTTATGGACGCTTCAATGTGTGGAATCAAGACAAGAGAAATCAAGTCAACATTCAAGTTAAAATGATTACCACTGAATGTGTCCATTTCACAATTGTGGGTGCCTATGTATTTCCCCACAATCCACATATTTGTTTTCAACTTTCTCGCACGCAGTATCCAATTACAACCTTGAAACCATCTACGACAAATAACCTTGTATACTTCTGGAGATGACTCATGAACCATGATCTCACGACACTCTTTTATGTTGTACATTCGCACTGCCCTACTTAAGCGCGCTTTTACAGCAAAAAGCATGCCCTTTGACAGCACCGTTGCTCTAAATTCATCCCACATTGCTGTCCGAATTTCGTCAAGATCCATTGTGAGGGCATGGACATCTGGCATACTTGGCAACTGATCAAGGTAGGGAATCACCCTTAAATGAAACGACACCTGGACTCGTACACTTTTGGTCTAACGGGAGGTGGAGCATGCTCCCTCGTCAAATCAGGTTCATAATTCTCGTCCTCATCATCATCACCCTCATCAGGGAAGGGTGTGTAATCTCCATACTCATCAGCATTATTGTCATAGTCATTATTCTCTTCCTGACTCAACGCATATGCCAGATCCCGATTAAATATGTCGTCTTCGGGCAATTGAGTAAGGATATGACCTTCAAGTTGCTCGTTTTCACTGCACAACCAATTAAATAAAGAGTTTCCCAAATTCATCCAAACTTTACATATAAACATTATCACTTAACTTACAAATCAAAACGTGTTGATATCCCATTATGCATATTATCCTGTTACTGATGACTCCCGGATGGACCACCATGATCCAACACACCAAAACTGTCACGATCCAAAATTCCACCACAGGCGTCGTGATGACACCTAGTCTCTAAGTCTAGGTAAGTCGATTTTCATTACATTTTGAAGCCATTTTTTTTAATATGAATTAAATAGGTAATCAAAAGCAACAACGGAACAAATATAAATATAACAACCTCCCAAGACTGGTAGTACTGAGTCACGAACTCTAACTTAATACATGGAATTATCTCGAGGAGCGAATATACAGTACTTATCGAATAAGAAATTAACAGTACAATAAAATGGAAAGACTCCAAGGGACTGCGATAACCAAGCAGTCCTACTTTGAATCCTTGCGATCATACTCTAATCTCTGTCTGAATCCGATATCTTCAATACCTGGCTCTGCACAAAAATATGCAGAAGTGTAGTATGAGTATACCACAGTCGGTACCCAATAAGTATCAAGACTAACCTCAGTGGAGTAGTGATGAGGTACAGTCAAGACACTCACTAGTCAAATAATTTGTGCAATATAGCATACAAAAATAATAAAAAAACAAATAGCAGTGATAGCAACACCAATCAACTAGTGATTTAAACAGCAAAGCAACAGGAACACCATAAATATTAATCAAACGAATAAAAAATATTGGTACAACCAATTAATCAAGTCCCTTCAATATACATCTTTTACCTATAAGTTTTTCAATAAAAGTCTCTAGAATATAATCCTTTTCAATAAATATATTTCGAATATACTTTCTTCAAATAAATATCCTTCCGTTAAAATTCTTTCACATAAATATCTTTCGAATATAATTCTTTCAAATAAATATCTTTCGAATATAATTCTTTCAAGTAAATATCTTTCAAATATAATTCTTCCAAGTAAATATCTTTCAAATATACTTCTTTCAAGTAAATATCTTTCTACTATAATTCTTTCAAATAGATATCTTTCTAATATAATTCTTTCAAATAAAAGTCACCACGTGACACCTCATTTAACTTTCCTGGCGTGAGAAATATATTCAACATATCACATCCAATGGCACGGCAATACATTCGTGCACTTGTCTCATTCTCGCCCAATATATATATGTATAGATTAAATCAATTGGCACGGTAATACCCTTCGTGCATTTATATCTTTCTCACCGTGCATATATATAACAATACCAACTAGATTGGAGAAATGCCAATAACAATAAAATAAATAAAGTGGAGGCACACAGGAAGAAACAATGACTACAAGTCACATAAAAAATATAGGTGCACAATAAAATCTCAAGATAAAGGTATGAATGTATACACAACAAAACGATATCACAATATAATGTATGTCTCTCGTCCTCGCCTACACAGAAACACCCTTCGTGCCATGAATATATGATAATATCAAAATAATTGCACGGCATCACCCTTCGTACTTTTACTCTCATCCTCACCTGATAATATAAATAAAATGGCACGGCATCACCCTTCGTGCTTTTACTCTAATCCTCACTTGATAATATAAATGAAATGACACGGCATCACCCTTCGTGGTTTACACTCTTAATGGCACGGCATCACCCTTCGTGCTTTACACTCTCAATGGCACGTCATCACCCTTCGTGCTTTATACTCTCAAATGGCACGGCGTCACCCTTCGTGCTTTACACTCTCAAATGGCACGGCATCACCCTTCGTGCTTTACACTCTTCCTTACCAAGCACATGTATATCATTAACAAGAAAGGTAGGAAGCATAAATAACATCAAGGAGAGTGTTTAAACCACAACACAATACAACAATTCATATCGCAATTTCCACTGACCACAACCAAATTCCAAATATGTAGCAGAATCAATAAATTTCTCAACAAATAGCCCAAGGCTTCACACAACGTATATAAAACCTCAACAATCAACAGAGGTGAAAAATACTCAGTATAGGGCAGCACCTTCATTAATCCAAATTCTTGATAATTATATTAACTCCTCAATTTAAATTTATTTAATAAATATTTGCAGATAATGATTCACTCGTGAATTTAATTCCAAGAAAAATATCAAATCAACAAACACATGGAATTCACATAAAATCCAAGTAACAATAACACCAAATTATTATATAAAATACAAAGTTGACAAATAAGGAATGAGTCGTGATAATTCAAGGATTTATTAATGCCAACAATTATCCAAATTTAATACATAAAAAATGCCAAAAACTTTAAACCAATAAACTTTGCACATATAAGCCTGAGTACGTACTCGTCATCTCGCGTACACGGCTTCCAATCACACAATTTTCACATAAGACTCAATGCCTAAGGGGTAATTCCCCCACTCGAGGTTAGGCAAGATACTTACCTTTTTGAAGTTATGCCGATATTCCAAAATCGCCTTCTTGCTTGAATTGACCTCCGGACACCTCAAATCTATCCAAATTAATTGTACCACTTCATTAAAATATATCGAAAACAATTCCGGATAATAAAATACCAACTTAAAATTTTATTCTAAAAAGTCAGCGCGGGGCCCGCCCCTCGGAACCCGACAAAATTTTTACGAAATCCGAACACCCATTCCGATACGAGTTCAACCATACCAAAATTATCAAATTCCGATAATGGATCGCCCTTCAAATCTTAAATTAAAGTCTAGAGGATTTCTACCATTTTCAACCCAATTCACTAATTTAGTGATAAAAACAACAATAGATTCATGTAATTTAACTAAAATTAAGTTAGAAATTCTTACCCCCAATGTTTTCCTTGAAAAACTCTCGAAGAATCGCCTCACCCGAGCTTCCTTGGTCCAAAAATGGAATAATGAGATGAGTTTGGACTTTATTCTGCTGCCCATGGATTTGTTCTTCGCGTTCGCGACCCTTCCATTGCGTTCGCGATGAACAAATTCTCCAACAACCATTTTCAAACTCTTCTCAGACAGCCTCTAGTATAATGGTCATAACTTTTTGTACAAAAAATCCAAATGATAAATGGTTTAACTTTATGGAAACTAGACTCAAAGGGTTATAACTTTTATATGTTTCTCATCTACTTATTCCTTATAGATTGTGAGATATAAGCTTCCAAAGTTAGCCCTATGCAACAGAGATTTCTAAACTCTTCCGAGACAGCCTGTAGTTTACCCATCATAACATTTGGTACACAACTCCAAATGACAAATAGTTTACCTTTCTGCAAACAAGACACAAAGGACTACAACTTTTGTTTTTAGATCATCTCCAAATTCCTTATAGATTGTAAGATATGAGCCTCCAAAGTTAGACCATTGCAACAGAGATTTCCTTCTTCGCGAACGCGAAGAACAAAATCCTACAAGCCAAATCTTTTTTCGCGAATGCGAGAGGCTCCTCGCGAACGTGAAGAACAACATCAGATATCAGAAAATCAGCATCCAATATAGCCCAAAATGATCTGAAACACACCCGAGGCCCTCGGGACCTCAACCAAACATACCAATGCATCCCATAACATCATACGGACTTAGTCGAACCTTCAAATCACCTTCAACAACACCAAAAACATGAATTACACACGGGTTCAAGCCTAATGAACTTAGAAATTTCCGAATTCCACAAACGACGCCGAAACCAACCAAACCACGTCCGAATGACCTCAAATTTTGCACACAAGTCAGAAATGACACAATGAAGCTATTCCAATTTCCAGAATTGGATTCCGATCCCGATATTAAAAAGTCAACCCCCGGTCAAACTTTTTAAAAATTCATCTTTTGCCATTTCAAGCCTAATTCCACTATAGACCTCCAAATAATTTTTTGGACACGCTCCTTAGTCTATAATCACCATACAGAGCTATTGACATTATCAAAATTCCATTCCGGAGTCGTTTGCTCAAAAGTCAACTCTCCGGTCAACTCTTTATATTTAAGCTTCTAAATAAGGATTGTTCTTTTAATTTAATTCCGAATCTTCAGTAATTCAAACTCGACCACACCCGTGGGTCATAATACATATTGCGAAACTGCTCGAGACCTTAAGTCACTGAACGAGGCATTAATTCTTAAAACGACAATTCGAGTCGTTACATTCTCCACCTCTTAAACAAACGTTCGTCCGCGAACGTGCTAAGAATTATTTTGAGGTTACCAAATTGATGATTTTACTTTTACACATATACTCCCGGTTGATACCACATTATCGGATTTGAGATAAACCCGACAACACCATCTCAATTGAGATTATTTCTTTTATCTATATTTGTAAACTTTAAGACCAATTTCTTACACTCCAAATATTTCCAAAAAGCCTGATTTTCACAACAACGCACAGTATTAATCTCAACTGGCTATAGCAACTCGTGCCTATGCACACATCAATTTTCTTGATAGTGTTGAAGTACTTCAAAAAATTTCTGGGGTATTACATTCTCCCCCGCTTAGGATCATTCGCCCTCAAACACATAACATAACTTATCTCTTCTTTTGCACGTCTCAATCCCCCAAATTTTACTAACTCCCAAATTTTTCAGAAATTTCGGCAGAGTAACACCAAAACAACTCATAACAACACATCCGCAACCCAACAAAATACCACAAGGTATATATCAATAACACCAATCTCAGCATTACAAGCCTGCATTATCATAATAATATCAGGACATGAAGCACATCCTATGTATGCCCATCACCAAATCTCTGTTCTTAAAAGTTATTCATAATTAATTCCAGCATCATCAATTAATCTCATATTAACCAACACCTCGTTTCGAATTTTCACAACACTAACAACAAAATGTGAGGCATGAAGACCTCATAACTATTTACCCGACTTAATGAGTCATATTTAACGCCACCTGGACACTCACCTCATAGGCTAAAACTCAATGTTTACAGCACGAAAATAGCTAAATATGCACAGAAAAATATAGAAGAATTATCAAATGAGCCTAACAGGCATGACTCCCTATTAATACTATAGTACAAATTAAATTTCACAAAACTAAACTCATAAAATTTTTATCACAAGGACCTCGTCCTCACATAACTTCCACCGCGGGTCGTAGCCCAGTTTAAATATTTCATCTTATATAAAAATGCGAGGATCTCGTCCTCAACTCCGAATTACAAGTATTTTGCACATTGTGCCAACTGAAAGTTTCAATTTCCTTTCTTTCTTCTTTTCAATAAATTTCGTAAACACATAATGAACCCTCATACCGGTAGGGCACAAAATTCATAAAAACAATTGGACTGAATTATTCCGAAACACATAAAACCCACTGTAGTGAATAATAAAAATTACTTTTGGACTTATAGCCCTCAATGGTGCACAAAAATTAAAATGACAGACACAGGCTCACATATTCAAATCTCCCAACAGGGATAAACATATAAGTGGATCACACAATTACGAAACTCACCCATAAGAGGAGCATAAAAGGAGGACTCACCTCAATATTCAGAACCGAATTAAATTAAGGGAAAATATCCTTTTATAACAGAATCAGGATCGTACCTGTAACGATACCATCTGGTGTATCGACCTCACCCAAAATCATAGCGATTATATCAATGGGTCGGGCCTCCACCTCTTAGGCGCCCTCTACCCGCCTGTCCTCCACCTCTAACTGACCATGCACGTTGAGTATTAACTGGAAAAACCACTGTAAGAACCCCGTGCCGATGGTGCATTAAAAGAACTTACTGTAGCACCCCGAATATTTTGAAATTGTTGTTGTGACCCCGCTAGTACTGAAATGTAGAATTATTAAGGACGCAGGAATACCGCAAGCCCCAACATCATCCCATACAAATCTTACCCCTTAATCATATACAAGTTTCGGAGAACCTTTCATTACCACGTAAATACATCTCAGGCCAAAACTGATATAACACATGACCCCGCAATCTGATCGTTGATAGTGGACTCCCCTCACTTGGCGCGAAGCCATAGGACACATGCCGATGATCCACAATACTAACCTTCACCGGTCATAAGACACCTCACGCCATTTATTTGGTGCATGTCACACGCGTGACAGTTAAACTCGCTTTCTCCAGTGCCTTGGCTGCCAGTATGTACCCTTCGCTAAATAGAAATCCCATACGAACTACATAGTCTCTAATACCACCAACTATCTTCATATCTACATCCACCTTGTGACCCTACCACGATTGTGACGATTAGGCAATTAATTAAACCTTCTTAAGATCATACTTATCAACCAGATGTCAGAACCTGTTACACCCCCATGTGCACAACTGAATGATCTCTAAATTCTTCCGCATTCTCGATCTGGACGACACGTTATCACAATGGTTGAACAAATCTAGCACTCTTATAACCCCTTTGTAGTATCACAAACCGTTGGCGCATAGTTGATACCGAGTGCGCAATTTTATACATGAGTGGATGCAAAAGAACATAAGATATATTCTTCAAGCTGAATAAATGTCGCACGATAAGGAATGAAAGAAGTGAATTCCTTCTACTAGCTCTATAACCTCTCGAAGATAAGTACAGACGTCTCCGTACCGATCCACAAGACTCCACTAAACTCGTTCGTGACTCGTAGAACCTATGAACCTAGGGCTCTGATACCAACTTGTCATGACCCAAAATCCCACCACAAGCGTTGTGATGGTACATAGTCTCTAAGACTAGGTAAGCCGATTTTCATTACATTTCGAAGCCATTTTTTTATTATGAATTAAATAGGTAATCAAAACCAACAGCGAAACAAATATGAATATAACAACCTCCCAAGACTTGTAGTATTGAGTCACGAACTCTAACTAAATACATGGAATTATCTCGAGGAGCGAATATACAGTACTGATCGAATAAGAAATTAATAGTACAATAAAATGGAAAGACTCCAAGGGACTGCGATGACCAAGCAGTCCTACCTTGAATCCTTGCGAACATACTCTAATCTCTGTCTGAATCCGATATCTTCAATACCTGCCTCTACACAAAAATGTGCAGAAGTGTAGTATGAGTACACCACAGTCGGTACCCAATAAGTATCAAGACTAACCTCAGTGGAGTAATAGCAACAATAATCAACTAGTAGTCAAATAATTTGTGCAATATAGCATACAAAAATAATAAAAAACAAATAGCAGTGATAGCAATACCAACTAGGTGGGAGAAATGCCAATAACAATAAAAGAAATAAAGTGGAGGCACACAGGAAGCAACAACGACTACAAGTCACATAGAAAACATAGGTGCACAATAACATCTCAAGATAAAGGTATGAATGTATACACAATAAAACGATATCACAATATAATGTATGTCTCTCGTCCTCGCCTGCACGGAAACACCCTTCGTGCCATGAATATATGATAATATCAAAATAATTGCATGGCATCACCCTTCGTGCTTTTACTCTCATCCTCACCTGATAATATAAATAAAATGGCACGACATCACCCTTCGTGCTTTTACTCTCATCTTCACCTGATAATATAAATGAAATGGCACGGCATCACCCTTTGTGCTTTACACTCTCAATGGCACGGCATTACCCTTCGTGCTTTACACTCTCAAATGGCATGGCATCACCCTTCGTACTTTATACTCTCAAATAACACGGCATCACCCTTCGTGCTTTATACTCTCAAATGGCACGGCATCACCCTTCGCGCTTTACACTCTTCCTTACCAAGCACATGTATATCATTAACAAGCAAGGTAGGAAGTATAAATAACATCAAGGAAAGTGTTTAAACCACAACACAATACAACAATTCATATCACAATTTGCCACTAACCACAACCAAATTCCAAATATGTAGCAGAATCAATAAATTTCTCAACAAATAGCCCAAGGCTTCACACAATGTATATAAAACCTCAAAACGATCAACAGAGGTGAAAAACACTCAGTATAGGGCAACACCTTCATTAATCCAAATTCTTGATAATTATATTAACTCCTCAATTTAAACTTATTTAATAAATATTTGCAGATAATGATTCCCTCATGAATTTAATTCCAAGAAAAATATTAAATCAACAAACACATGGAATTCACATAAAATCCAAGTAATAATAACACCAAATTATTATATAAAATACAAAGTTGACAAATAAGGAATGAGGCGTGATAATTCAAGGATTTACTAATGCCAACAATTATCCAATTTAATACATAAAAATGCCAAAAACTTTAAACTAATAAACTTTACACATATAAGCCTGAGTACGCACTCGTCACCTCGCGTACAAGGCTTCCAATCACACAATTTCCACATAAGACTCAATGCCTAAGGGGTAATTCCCCCACTCGAGGTTAGGCAAGATACTTAACTTTTTGAAGTTATGCCGATATTCCAAAATCGCTTTCTTGCTTGAATTGACCTCCAAACACCTCAAATCTATCCATATTAATTGTACCACTTCATTAAAATATATTGGAAATAATTCTGGATAATAAAATACCAACTTAAAATTTTATTCTAAAAAGTCAGCGCGGGGCCCGCCCCTCGGAACCCTACAAAATTTTTACGAAATCCGAACACCCTTTCCGATACGAGTTCAACCATACCAAAATTATCAAATTCCGATAACGGATCGCCCTTCAAATCTTAAATTAAAGTCTAGAGGATTTCTACCATTTTCAACCCAATTCACTAATTTAGTGATAAAAATAACAATAGATTCATGTAATTTAACCAAAATCAAGTTAGGAATTCTTACCCTCAATGTTTTCCTTGAAAAACTCTCGAAATATCGCCTCACCCGAGCCTCCTTGGTCCAAAAATGGAATAATGAGATGAGTTTGGACTTTATACTGCTGTCCATTGATTTGTTCTTCGCGTTCGCGACCCTTCCATCGCGTTCGCGATGAATAAATTCTCCAACAACCATTTTCAAACTCTTCTCACACAGCCTCTAGTATAATGGTCATAACGTTTTGTACAAAACTCCAAATGACAAATGGTTTAACTTTATTGAAACTAGACTCAAAGAGCTATAACTTTCATATGTTGTTCATCTCCTCATTTCTTATGAATTGCGAGATATAAGCTTTCAAAGTTAGTCCTATGCAACAGAGATTTCCAAACTCTTCTCAGACAACCTGTTGTTTATCCATCATAACTTTTGGTACACAGTTCCAAATAACAAATGGTTTACCTTTCTGTGGACAAAACACAAAGGGCTACAACTTTTATTTTTGGATTATCTCCAAATTCCTTATAGATTGCAAGATATGAGCCTCCAAAGTCAAACCATTGCAACAGAGATTTCCTTCTTCGCGAACGCGAAGAACAAAATCCCAGAAGCCAAATCCTTCTTCGCGAACGCGAAGAAAAACACCGGATATCAGAAAATCAGCATCCAAAGTAGCCCAAAATGATCTGAAACACACCCGAGGCCCTCGGGACCTCAACCAAACATACCAGCGTGTCCCATAATATCATACGAACTTAGTCGAACCTTCAAATCGCCTTCAAAAACACCAAAAATACGAATTACACACGGGTTCAAGCCTAATGAACTTAAAAAATTTTGAATTCCACAAACGACGCCGAAACCTACCAAACCACGTCCGAATGACCTCAAATTTTGCACACAAGTCAGAAATGACACAATGAAGCTATTTCAATTTCTAGAATTGGATTCCGACCCCGATATCAAAAAGTCAACCCCCGGTCAAACTTTTCAAAAATTCATCTTTCTCCATTTCAAGCCTAATTCCACTACATACCTCCAAATAATTTTTCAAACACGCTCCTAAGTCTATAATCACCATACGGAGCTATTGACATCATTAAAATTTTATTCCGGAGTCGTTTGCTCAAAAGTCAACTCTCCAATCAACTCTTTATATTTAAGCTTCTAAATAAGGATTGTTCTTTTAATTTAATTCCGAATCTTCAGTAATTAAAACTCGACCACATCCACGGGTCATAATACATATTACGAAACTGCTCGAGACCTTAAGTCACTGAACAAGGCGTTAATTCTTAAAACGACAAGTCGGGTCGTTACAAAAACTAGGCATGTTTTAACTGTCTGTTGGTTCATAGCTTGTAAAATTTATATCTGGCCAGTACCCCTTGTGAAATTTATGAGTTTTAATACAAATTTAATACATAAAAATAAACTTCATAACACAAAGAAAAATTGAAGTTTACCACTCGACTTGTGGATTATGTAAGCTTGGGGATAAATTATGTTCTTGCTCCTCATTTGCCCGTAGAGATAAGTTTAGATCAGGCCAAACTCTTTCACCCGGAACATGTTCGGCCAAAACTGCTCCAAAAAAACTACCCGATGATTGAGGGATATCCCTGCTTTGCGGAACCTCATTATTGCGAACGTCTTCAGCCTTGACGTACATTTCCAACATTTTTATCACAAGAAGTTCCCAGTGTTCATCCGGAGTCCTCAAAAAATCTGTTAGAGTTTCATCGTCTTCGATGTTAAACTCATCATAACAAGCAACCCATTGCGGAGTAACAAAATACGGATATCTCCCGTTTACTTTAATATTCACTGAACGTTTGCTCACACTTATTGTTTTACATAACAACGATACCAATCTATCGTACTTCATTGTAAGTGACAACTTAATATGATACTGTGGAGAACAACTATACCGTATTGAGTTATTCTCCACCACAACCTCACCCCCCTCCCAATATAATAAAACCCTAATTTTTCGCTCTTCGGACATTATGACACAATGCAAAATAGATTAACGAATAAATATTTTGAAAGACTTGAAGGATGTTGAATGGATTTTTAGCAAATTATGAAACTCCTTAAATAAGGAAAAACCCAGCCCGGAGGGTACAATTATTTGATGTATAGCGCATCCATAATACACACTATACCCATATGAATTATTGGTGCGTCAGTTAAATGCAGATGACTTATTGGTGGGGCCACTTTTTATATGTAGCGCGGTTATTCACCGCGCTATACATTAATGGACAAAACTGTTGCTAAGGTATTGTGCGGTGAATAACCGCACTATATATAAAACGGTGCCCAATTATTTTTTGACCTATTTGTATCTCTTGAGTCCAAATGAATCATACTTTGGTTCCAGACTCACAAACAACATAACCATATTTCCTTGGGACATGATTGAGAAAACTACATGTTTGATAATTTTTAAACAAGTATTTAAGGAAATGATAATACTTTTTTATTATTATTCCATTAATAGCAATGTTTTTTACCGTATTATCATATTGTAAGCGTTATGCCCACATTTAATGATTTAATAATATTACAGTACCACAAATTATGGAATAGATATTTTTCCTTATTTATGTCATCACACTCGATCTCTCTTCTAAATTTATATTCTAAATCTCCAAATTCACCTGGCTCTTTCGACGTTTCAAATATCTCAGACCTAACATGTAAGAAAATTAATTCTCTGTCTTCTATAATAAAAATCCATGATATTTCAAAGTGGCAGATAAGAAAGTTTTGAGAAAGAAGTGACTGAAAAGTGGGACTGAGATGAAGACTGGTGGTGGTGTACAACGGATTTGGGGGTTTCTTTGTTCTTTGATGGCCATGGAATTGGATGCAGGAGACATGGTGAAGTGGGGATACAGTGGAGAAAGCGAAGGTGAGAGAGAAGACTGAAATTATTATCATTAATTTCTTATGATGCGTGTATATATATATATATATATATATATATATATATATATATATATATATATATATATATAGGTTATAAGTCGATGAATCAACTATAAATATGTGTGTGCGTGTGTGTATATTTAATAATACATATGGTATTTGCATAGTTATATTTATGCAACAAAAGTACGTCAAATTAGATTATAAAATTTCACACATTCCAAATATATGTAGTGTATATTCCTCATGTATTCGGCGAATATATGGTTAAAGAACTATGTATTATGCATATCCAAATAATATCATACTATATACAAATAATAATTAATAAAATACTCCATCGTATACTTAATTAGATAATTATGTCATATGCATATACCATTTATATATGCTATATAAATACTGTACAAGTAGTATATTATACAAATAATATTTATACAACTATAATATATTCTAAATATATTAGTATATTCTATTATATCAGTAAGATACTTTGGATGGTTGTTACATATCATTTCATAATGTATCGTATTGTATTGTATTGTACTATATCGTTTGATGGTTACAATGTTTGGATCGATTGTGTCGTTTGCCGTCGTTTCATAATATCACGCACCAGCAATATGAAGAATAAACTTGTAATACTATAAAGAAAAATTATGATATAGGGTAAAATTACTATATAAAAAAGGTATGATAAATGATAAAATAAAATTATTTAACAATAACTAAGGGTGAGATTGAGAGAAAAAGACAAGGTAACGACGCGACCATACCAAATCGGTCGTTACATAAAGTGGCACATTTCGTCGTTACGTAACGACACGATATGATACAATAAAATTTAAGTAACAATCAAAACAAATATCGTATTAAAGTAACAATACGATACAATACAATAGGTAACAACCATCCAAACATTCTGTAAGATACTACCATGATTTCGGTGAGAGATAAAGCAATTAGATTTTACCAGATTTAGATGAGACCTAAAAATAATAAAATTTTAGCAAACATGGGAAAACGAGTAAATATCGCAATCAATATTTAATGGAGGCTACCATTTTCCGTTCAATTTGCTTATTTTTACGGAGTATTAATTTTTATCCCTCTTTTTAATGGACAAAAGGAGATTATTATTTATTGTACCTATTAAAGAATTGTAGTTATTTAGTTGTCGTGTTAGTAAAATAAGCTGCTAGGTTTTTGAAATTTTTTTCTTAAATATTGCCTATTTATATTTTGGGATCTTTACACAAATAGTCGGTCATATTTATTGTTTACTTTTTCTAGCCATATGCATAGATTATACATTCATTGTACACAATTATACATATATAATACATAAATTATGCATACACTATACCTCCATTGACTATTTTTAGTTTAAACAGTTAGGTGGGCGGCTATTTAGGTTAATTCTTCTTATATTTTTACCTACTGTACAAAGCTAATATATTGCCTTAGGCCCAATTCTATAAGGCCTAAAAAAATACTACTCCACCATATTACGATTATTCAATATTATTGTTACATATTTTGTGTATTAATAAGGCATTTCAAATTTTAACATTTCTTATTTGATTGAGGTTGTAAAAATGATTAGTTAATGGTATATTTATTTCCTCTTTAATTGTAGTTTTCTTCCTCCGTGTACATTCATTTAATTTTCACTATTTTGAGACTTTGCTTTCTAATTTCAGCCCATTTTTTCGGATTTGGCTACTTCTTCAAGTTTGATGATCCCTAGAATAAATAGTAAGCTTTTTTGTGCCTCATTTGTTGTATGATTTTATGAAATAAGTTGAGAAGTCTTCTTAATATAATTTTGCTTTAGTTCACCAACTCCGATGAGCAACTCTTGCATCATAATTCCATACGTGGCAAATCTGTGCATGTGGCAATGCTTTTATTTTTCAAGGATTTTTTTAGTACTTTCGTGTTTTTTATTTTTTATTTTATGAAATAGTCATTCTTGAATTGTTTATCTGTTACAAAAATAGTTTTACGTTTTGGTGCAATAAATCAAGAATTGAATGATCATAAGCAAATATACTTGTTTGACAAAAAAATATGGATTTTGGTTCAAATAATTAAATTTATGTAATTATGGGTTAAACTTAATTAACAATAATATCTCTAGATGAGGCTTTCAAATGTGCAATACACACTACATGGGTTCGGTCAGATAGTGATAATAATATACAATAAATGTTCTTAAAAGCATGATCAATAATGTAGCATTTAATAGCAATGAATAACAATAAATGATATTTAAGTAAATAAAATGAATGATTCATCCAATAAAGGATGAAATAGATGGATGTTCCACCTCACAATGATGAATGACAGATAAATTCTTGAATATTTGAGTTATTCTCGGATCTAATGGAAAAGTATGGAATAGTATAGACAAGAATCTTAGTGAAAATGTGGTGTTTGTATCTTAGCAAGGGAGAGAGAGAGAATATTTTTGTCAAAGTGTGTTCTTACAAAATAAATATCACATGCCCCTTTAATTGTCTCTTTTTTCTATATATACGGGACATGTTCCTAAGAAACCCTAATAGTACAAGTGCAAAGAATATTCACTAGAATATTATTTTTTAACATCCTATCCTGAAAAACTAGCTGTTACAGCTATTATCAACGATATTCGACCTCGACCATTGTTGACATCTCGACTACGACGCTTGTCGACATCTCGACTACGACTCTCTTTGATACTTCGGGCAGAGACTTTGCTGCTTCTTGGGGTCATTTCGACTAACGGCTACTCGAGAACTCTTCCCTTAATATTATCTCAGCTTAAATACTCTAGAGACAGATTTTGACCCATATAGTTAGTCCCTCCGCTTATTGAGACTGACTTCAGGCGGGGTCGATGATCGGATTTGCTCGTTATGGTAGAAACAATTGAAGCAGTTCAGGTCATGGTGGTCATGGTGAATCGGCAACGTGACCCTATGAGGACCACTTATTTCAAAATGTCTCGATTTTCCCGATTGGTTTATTGGAGTTGGGATGTCCACAAATTAAGATGATGTCATGACGTCATGCATCATTATGACATATTTTTCCGATGTGTTGCTTCGTTTCGCGTGCGTCCTTTGATTGAATATGCTGCTTCGGTTATGACGCCAGTAATGATGAACTATTTTCGGTTCTAGTGCCTAGGTTATTATAAATAGAGGTGTTAGGATGTAATTTTGAAGTTTCAAACTTTCTGCTACGAAACCCCATATCTCCATCTTTCTTCTCTCTGACTTAACACTTTTCCTATCTGTTCCAGGGGCTTTCATTATTTTCAATCCTTTATTGCTTGATACTCCATTTCTTCCGACAAAACATGACAAATATACCTTCCGAGTTTAGTGAGGGAAGTGAGCCGGTCCCTTTAGCGATGATGCTCCCTCCTCTTGAGGGGAATGCTCATGCTGCCGTTGAGGATGAAGGCTTCCCTTTGGTGGAGGAAATAATTACTTGCAATCCTGACACCAGGTCTAATTTCTTGAAATCCCCTAACTCCGACCCTGGAACCTTTCGGTCAGTGATGACAGAGAAGGAATTGGGAGAACTTAGGGTTAAGTACGACATCCCCGATCACCTCGAATTAATCCCGTTTGGGTGGGATACGATGCAGGTCTACTGCCCTGGATATTGCGCCTTCTACGCCTACCCCTTCCAAGTCGGCTATACTCTCCCTCTCCTTCCATTGGCGGAGGACTTTTACCGTTATTATGGCGTCTGCCCAGCTCGCCCCATATGTTTAAAAGCTTATAAGGATACTCACCAAATTCGCCGAGCTGGCTGGGGGCGAACTCTCACTTTGGCATTTGATACTAGGGGTAGGCGTCGGTCGGTTATTATGAAAGTACGGTTCGATTTATCGATTTTCGCTTGTGTAATATTAATAACCAAATTAAACCAAAGTATTTACGTTTCAGAGCGATTTTTTTAAAGTTCGGTTCGATTATTTTCGGTTTATTTTTTCGGTTTTAAATGGTTGATGGAAATTTTATGCTTCTCTGGAAAAAGGAAATAGATTGTCATAATGAATGAATATAAAAGAAGATATTGGTCCAACAACCATTGCACATAACAGAAACAATATTCTCAGTTCCCATGCAATAAACAAGGCTGGAATTTATTTGTTGTTCGTCCAGCCCAGCAAATTGTCATTTTGAGATAGAGTTCTCTTAGAGGAGGCAACAGAGAAAGACAGCAGCAAAGTGATATTGTCAGCTCTCATGCCCTAAGAAAAGACCTCAAATCCAGATATAACAGGAAGATTCTCATCTAAATCGGGAAAATGGAGTTAACGTGATATGATTAACAAAATTACTACGGCGCCATAGACTAAGACATTTTCTTTCTTCATAAACTTAAACTTAACTTTGAGCTTACATATACTGCAGTATTCTTAATCACATTTTTTTGCAACAATAAAAGGGAAAAGAATTGTTCAAAATTATTCCAAGGAAAAAAAGAACTAAAACACAAAAAAAGAAGCCTTATCTTAATAAAAAATCAACCAAAGAAATATTGAATACCTTTTCCAGCAAAAACTCTATCAGAAAGTTCGGCCAAAAATCATTAACAGTGAGCAAAACTGCAAAACGACACTGGACCCAACTCAACTCAGAACTCAAAAGAAGTCTGCACTAACCAGTTGAGGAAGAAGGCGTCATAGTCGAGCCGAGAAAGAAGGCAACAGTCATGCAGAGCTGAGGAAGAAGGCAGCAGTCGCACAGAGACAAAGCTGAGGAAGAACCCTAAATCTGATTTTTGATTTAGGTTTGGGAAATGGGAATTGGGAAGTAAGTGACTAAGTGTAACGTATCAGACTATCAGTAAGTTTGGGTAAATTGAGCTTCAAAGTTCAAATGGGTATTGGACTATTGGGCTTCAGCCTAAAATGGATAATACGTTTTGGACTCTCAAAAGAACCCACATGTTCAAACCTATTTTTCTTAACTAATACCCAAAATTTTGGTT
This sequence comes from Nicotiana tabacum, assembly GCF_000715075.1. NCBI lineage: Eukaryota > Viridiplantae > Streptophyta > Magnoliopsida > Solanales > Solanaceae > Nicotiana > Nicotiana tabacum. The sequence goes on from NC_134098.1 coordinate 65,348,506, forward strand.
TTTCGGTTTAACCGAAAATCGAAATACCAAAACCGTAAATCGCACCAAAAAACCAAAAATTAATAATTTAAAAATCGTGCACCGACCGAAAAACTGATTAAAATCGAAACCGAAAAACCAAAATTCACGGTTCTGCCGGTATTATACCCACCCCCTATTTGATACACCTATTCGCCCCTAGCTTTTATAGGGAGACAATGTTAAACCTTCGCCACCGAGGAGGCAAGTGCCTGCTGGTGAAGATGGACGATAAGGCTAATCACCAATTTTGGTTAAACTACTTCTTCGTCAGAACCGAAGATGTGGTGGTTAACGTCGACGGTTTCCCTGAGGTTTGGAATTGCACTCGTAAGTAATTAGTTTCCTTAATCGTATGTGTCTTATTTTTCTCCCTTGCTTGGTTGTGGGTTTTGATTTCTGGTCCTTTCTCTTTTTTGCACAGCCAAGACCTCGCCTCCTCCTATGGTTGGGGACATTTCAGACTAGGTTAGTCGGCTCTTCCCTCACATCGGGGGATCCGTGAGTGGTCGGGCTTCTTCAAGATGTTTGGGTCGGCTCCCCCTTCCACTGGTAAGTCCCTTTTTTGTTGGAGTCTTGGTTTCTTTTCTTTCCGTTCACTTTGCTGGCCTCCCCTTTTTCTTGTGTTTTTTCTAGCTTTGGCCAGGGGACCTTCGAGGAGGTCGAGAGCTCCCGCCCCATCGTTCCAAAAAAAGGAAGGTTGTTTCGCCCTCGGCTTTCGCTCCATCTATGACGGTGGTTGTTTCTGCTCGCACCTCAATCCCTCTTGTTACTGCGTCTGGTCCTGCTCCTTCCGCAGCCGTGAGGACTTCATCCACGGAGATCTCAGCCTCTCCTATATATCGTCTTATAGATGAAGACAATGAACTTGTGCCGGGCGAGGGGGACTTGATGCCCCGTAAGAGGAGATTTGTATATGCCGGCGACGGGGTCTCCCAGGCTGTTGACTTAGTGGCGGGTGAATTTTCACTTCGCGAGACGGCGACCATTGTCATTGGGGTTGACATCGAGGTGGAGTCCGGGACTCCGAGGTTTGAGGTAGCCGAAGTGGATATGCCTTCTATGGTGGCGGAGGTGGAGGGATCGACTGCTGATGTTCTCGATACTTCGATGCGAGAGGAGGCATCGACTTCCCCGTCGGCCGCTGATACTTCTTTGACGACCAACAAGATAGGTAAATATGTAGCCGAGGAAGGCGATGAGTCAGGGTCGAACGTTGACGCAGGTGACCTAAAGATGATGGATGAGGGTTTTACCCAACTAGAGATAAGGTTGGAGGGGTCTACGAGGACCATTGCGATCCCTATGGATCGCGACTTGTTGAAGAACATGGAGAACGTGGTACCTTCCCTTAGCCCTCTTTGCTCCGAAATAGAGGGTAAGACCCTCAGAGAGTTGGACAACGTCACCTTGTCGATGAGTATAGTCGGTCTTGCTCTCATGGTGAGTGCTTAGTATTTTTGTCCTTCTCTTTTTACCTTTGTTAGTAGGGGCGTTTTCATGTTTGCCTTACTTCTCTTTCCTTTTTGTGATTGCAGACTGTGAATTTGGAGATTGAAAGCGCCCGAAGGGAGGATAAGCATAGGGAAATATTTGTGAGGTTGAAAAACAAATATTTCGAGTACCGCGGCAAGTACCAGGAGTTTTGCAGGTGGTTTAGTGAGGGTGGCAATATGCAAGCTCTTCGTGATGAGTTGAAGGAGAAGGATGACGAGATGGTGAAAGTCATCGAGAAGTGTAGCATCCTTGATGAGATGTTGAGGAGTAGGGAAGAGGAGCTTGAGGTCAGCAGGGCCGTGGAGGCCCCAGTGTGGTGACCTTCAGGCACAAGTGGTCAAGATGCTTGGGCAATTGGAAGAATGCCAGCTTCAAATGGATGTCCTTAATGGTAAAGTCACCGAGAAGCAGAGTGAGCTTGAGAAGGCGGAGTCTTCCCGTTTGGAGGCTCGAAGTAAATCAGAGATGCTAGAGTTGGCGAATAGGACTCTTCGGGCCGAACGGGAGATTGATTAGTCCTCGGCACAGGTAAAAGGGGGTGGACTAGAGGAGAGGATCAGAGAGCTGAAGAAAGACAACTCCCTGATCTATGATCATGTGGCCGCTTTAGAGGCTGAGAAGGATCAACTGCTTGCACAACCGTCTTCTTCTCGTACTTCAGAATTTCCCAGCATTTATCGGGACCTGTATGAGGAATGGATTCACGTCGAGGCTCAGTTGGACATGCTTCGAGTTTTGCATAAGGCGGGGTCTGTTTCTGAGGTCTCTCTTGATGAAGTTTATGTTAAGGCCCGTGAGGCTCGGGTCGCTTGTGAATATAATCCCGCCACACCTGAGGCAGTGATGACGAGGGGGCGGGGGCGTAGACCAGCTTGGAGAGAATGCCTGGTATGATATTGCATACCCTGAGTGTGAAGGTGATGGTGATGAGAGGGTTAAAGATGGCCCGGGCGTTGATGATTAGGGTGGTGAAGGTGTAGAAGATCATGATGGAGGCGATCAGTAGTTTTTCTTCTTCTTTTTTGTAAACTTGTGTATTTTTGCCGGCATCTTCCTGGGCTTTGTAAAAAATGTTTAAGTATGAAATGCCAAGGTTGTTCTCTGTATCTGTTTCCTTTCCTGTGGTTTATTTTCTGTACTTGCATATTTTTTGCTTCTGTTGTTTGTTCGAGCAAGATCGAACGTAACCTTTCATTTGCGGTCGAGGGTCGGTAGGTGTTAGTTCAAGCGAGGTTGAACATAACCTAAATTTAGTTATGGTCGAGGGTCTGTAGGTGTTAGTTTGAGCGAGATCGAACATAGCCTGAATTTAGTTATGGCCGAGGGCCGGAAGGTGTTAGTTCGAACGAGATCGAACATAACCCTTAATTTAGTTATGGCCGAGGGACGGTAGGTGTTAGTTCGAGCGAGGTCGAACACAACCTAAATTTAATTATGGCCGAGGGCCGGTAGATGTTAGTTCGAGCGAGGTCGAACATAAACTGAATTTAATTATAGCCGAGAGCCGATGGGTGTTAGTTCAAGCGAGGGCGAACATGACCTGAATGCGAGAAATATGTACTGATAAGTGTAAAGTTTATTGCCTTGACATTGTTGCTTTTGTTACATACTTGGAGAAATTTACAATTTTTTGGGTGTTGGCTGGCCTTCCAGTCCCAGTCCCGATTTATCTAGTCCCTTCATTGGTCAATATGGATAGTAATGAGAGGTCGAGCAATGAAATAGTAATCATGGCCCTACCTTCGTGTACTTTGACTTGAAATGTTCCCTTCGTCGCCTTGTTAAAAACCTCCTTGAGAAAACCCAAATGGGAAAAAACTCAAGTGAGGGAAAAAAGAGAACGGCTTGAGAGATGCTTTTTCTCTCAGAAGTTGAAGTATTTGAGGTGGCTGATATTCCAATTGTTTGGTAGTAGTTTTTCTTCCATTAACTCTAACTGGAAACAACCCTTGTTTACTTCGGCTGTGATTTTATATGGACCATCCCAATTTGTTCCTAGCTTGCCTTCTCTGGGATCATTGCTCGCTTGAGTTTTAGCTTTCAGTACGTAGTCCCTGACTTTGAGCAGCCTGACCTTCGCTTGTTGGTTGTAATATCATTCTTCTTGCTGTTTTTGGGCAACCATTCTTATGTAGGCCACGTCTCTTCGTTCGTCGACTTCGTCGAGTTCCTGTCTTCTGCTCTCGTCGTTACTCAAGCCGCTCTCATGGGAGTACCTTAGGTTGGGTTCTCCGACCTCTACTGGTATTACTGCCTCAGTCCCGTAGACTAAAGAGTAGGACGTCTTTCCTGTGCTTGTTTTCGGAGTTGTTCGGTAGGCCCATAATACTTCTAGTAGTATTTCTTGCCACAGTCCCTTAGCGTCTTTGAGCTTCTTTTTCATGATGTTTAGTATTGACTTGTTGGATGATTCTGCTTTCCCATTACCGGAGGGGTGGTATGGGTTCGAGAGTATCCTCTTGATATGCCATTTCTCGAAGAATTCAGAAATTTTCTTTCCTGTGAATTGGGGTCCGTTTTCACAACTGATTTCTTTGGGAAGGCCGAATCAGCAGATGGTGTTTCTCCATATAAAGGTGATTACTTCTTGTTCCCGTATTTGAGCGAATGCTCCTGCTTCCACCTAGTTAGAGAAATAGTCAGTTAAAACCAAAAGGAAGCGTACGCTACCTCACCCTGCTGGTAAGGGTCCCACGATATCCATTCCCCATTTAATGAACAGCCAAAGGGAGGTGACAGAGTGGAGGTGTTCAACTGCTTGGTAGATCATTGGGGCGTACTTTTGTCACTGCTCGCATTGTTTAACAAAGTCCGCAGCATACTTTTTCATGGTGGGCCAGTAATATCCTACCCGTATGAGGCATCTAACCAGTGCCCGATTGCCGGAGTGAGCCCCGCAATGGCCTTCGTGAACTTCTTCAAGGGCACACTGGTTTTGGTTCGGGCCCAAGAACTTCGCTAGAGGGCCGCCATAGGTCCTCTTGTATAGATCGTTGCTGAGGATATTTTACCTGGCCTCTAGCATTCTTGGTTTCTTGGACTCCTTTTTGTTGCTAGGGAGTGTGTCGTCCTGCAAATGCGTAACAATACGATTGCATCAATCCCAAGTTAGGTTTATGGTTCTTACCTCGACCTGGTTTAGTGATGAGTTGAGGAGGTGGTCTTCGGTTGTGATGCTTTGGGTGGCAGCGGCTAGTTTGCGAGGCCAACTGCCTCGACATTCTGTGCCCATAGGATTTGGTCGAGCTGACATTCGTTGAACTCGGGCAGTAGCTTACAAATTTCGATTTGGTACCTTTGCAACCTTTGTTCATTGATTTGGAAAGTCCCTGTGACTTGATTGACTACGAGCTGGGAATCGCAACGTACTTTCAATTATTTTGCTCCATATTTGAGTGCTAGTCTTAGACTTGCAATTATGTCCTCATACTCGGCCTCATTGCTAGTCATATCGGGGCACCTTATGGACTGGCGAATCACTTGGGGGTATAGGACCCAGAGGGCTTGTGTTTGGAGGGAAGTTTGGATGACCTCTCTTTCGACTTCAGGCATTATCTTTGCGCTGACGTTGGCCACAAAGTCGATGAATACTTGTGACTTTATCGCCGTTTGCGACTGATAGGTGATATCGTGCTCGCTCAATTCGATGGCCCACTAGGCCAGCCTTCCCGATAGTTTGGGTTTATGTAAAATGCTTCTGAGGGTGAAGGTCGTGAGACCGAGATGGGGTGGCATTGGAAATATAGTTAAGCTTTCGTGAAGCTACGACTAAGGCTAAAGCCAATTTTTTGAGGTGTGGGTACCTCGTCTCGGCGTCAATGAGTGTTTTGATAATGTAATATATGGGAGATTACGTACCTTTGTTTTCCCGAATTAAGACTGTGCTTACAGCTACCTCAGATACGGCCATATAGACTAGGAGATGCTCTTTCAGCTCGGGCTTTGAAAGTAGAGGTGGAGACAATAGGTATGCCTTTAGTTATTGCAGGGCCTGGACGCATTCGGAAGTCCATTCAAGGTTGCTATCTTTCTTGAGTACGCTGAAGAATTTATGGCACCTGTCCGACGACCGCGAGATGAACCTCGATAAAGGAGTGATGCGACCGGTCAACCTTTGGACTTGTTTCTTGGTGGTCAAGAGTTCTGATATCCCCTCGATGTCTTTGATTTGGTCGGGGTTGACCTCAATTCCTCGTTGTGATACCAGAAAACCCAAGAACTTTCCTGAGGCTCCACCGAATGCGCATTTTTCCTGGTTCAACTTCATTTTGTACCATCAGAGTATGTCAAAAGTTTCTTTCAAATGATTGATATGATCTTCTCACCTTTTGGACTTGACCAACATGTCGTCTATATATACCTCCATTGTTTTGCCGAGCTGGTCTATGAACATCTTTGTCACCAACCTTTGATAAGTAGCTCATGCGTTCTTTAGTCCAAAACGCATGACCCTGTAGCAATATGTTCCTTGGTGGGTGATGAACATGGTTTTTTTCCTGATCTTCTTCTTCCATATAGATTTGATTATAGCATGAGTATGCATCCAAGAATCTTAGCAGCTCATGCCCGGCCCTTGCGTCGATGAATTGTTCGATATATGGCAACGAGAACGAATCCTCCGGGCATGCCTTTTTCAAATATGTGAAATCCACACACATCCGCGACTTTCCATTCTTCTTTTTGACCATCAGTACGTTAGCGACTCATTTGGGGTACTTCGATTCCCTGATGGAATCATTTTCCAATGGTTTTTCCACCTCCTCGTGCATTGCGTCTTTAATTGTGAAGTTGAATTTACACCTGACTTGCCTCACTGGAGGGTGGAGTGGGTCAACGTTTAATTTATGTGTAGCGATTTCTTTTAGGATGTCCGGCATATCTGCATGGTTGAAAACAAACAAATCTATGTTAATTGTTAAGAATTAACTGAATTTACCCGGTTCCTGAAGTTTGTAGCCGATATAAGCCTTCTTGTTGTGGTCGTTAAAATCCAACTGAACGGGGTCGAGGTCTTCTATGGTTGAACCAGCATCTTCTACCGTATCTGGTTCCCTGATGACGTTCTCTGCTACCTCTTGCTCCGACCTCGACCTTGTTTATTGTTATGCCTCCTTTTCTTTGTCTTTTCTCTGCTGGGTATCCATGCCGTCTAAGGCAATGCGGTAGCATTCTCGTGATGTGCGTTTTTCTCCTCGTATATAGAAGATACCCCATGGAGTTGGGAATTTAATTACTTGGCATAAGTTAGAGGGGATGGCTTTCATGGGATGTATCCATGGTCATCCCGCTATGGCATTGTATTCGGTGGCCTGGTCCATGATGTGGAACGTTGTCTCCAGAGTTATGCCACCGACAAGAACGGGGATTGTGATTTACCCGGATGTCTTCTTAACTGCATTGTTACAACCAGTTAGCGTGATGCAGCGCGACACTATCTTATCCTCGAGTCTCATTTGGGTGATCACTCGAGGACGGATAATGCATGCACCGCTACCATCATCTATCATAATGCATTTAACATCAGTATCCAAAATACGTAAAGTAATAAAGAGGGCATCATTATGAGGAAAGGTCAAACCATCGGCGTCTGACTTATCGTAGATGATACTTTCTTCAAGTTCTTCATACTACTCCGCGGGTGATAGATCGCTTGAGTTTGTGGGTAGTGGTGAACTTCACGCTATTGATGGAAGCACCAGCCGCTGATGATCATGTTGATGGTATGAGTTGGTGAGGGTAGTTTTGGCAGTCCTTGGTTTTCGCGTCCTCTGGAGAAGTTGGTTCTTCCCCTGTCACTCAGTAACTCTTTGAGATGACCTTGAAGTAACATGTTTATGACTTCTTGCCTCAGGGCGATGCAATCCTCAGTTTTGTGTCCTTGTTCCCGGTGGAATTCATAGAGGGCATCAGACTTTATGCTGTTTGGGTCCTATCTCATCTTCAACGGCCACTTCACTTTTGGTCCGAGCTTTTCTAGAGCGTAGACTATCTCTGTAGGTGACACATAAAAAATGTGAGCAAATAATAGGGGCAGCATACCACGGTCGCTCCGATGAGTTCCCGTCCTTGGTCTAGATGGACCTTCTTTGTAGCGAGGGGAGGGCACAACGGTCCCCCTGGTATATGGTTGATGTTGTTCCCTGTTAGGTCATGGAATTGGGTGATCTCTTCGATCTTTTCTTGATTCGGCTTGTACCGAGGTTAGTCGGTGAGTTGGTCCGTTGAGGACATCCACATCTACACGGACCTCGGCACAGTAAGCATTAATGATTTTGTCCTAAGAGGTTGGCAGATACTTCATCAACCGACTCAATATTTTTCTGGTTGCTCTTGAACCATCTCTACTCAGCCCATTCTGAAAGGCTGCGACCGCCATCCCTTCAGATACGTTTGGCAGAGTCATCCTCACTCGATTGAACCGGGTGAGGAAGTCCCTTAGTCCCTCTCCCACGAACTGTTTAATAGCAAATATGTCATTCACTCTTGCCTCGGCCTTCTTGGCTCCGACATGGGCTGTTACGAACTTGTGGGCCATTTCTTCGAAAGTCTCTATAGAGCGTGCTGGTAGCTGCGAATACCATGTTAACGCACCTCCAGTATGGGTTTTGCCAAACTTCTTCAGCAAAATGGAAGATACTTATTCTTTAGCGAGATCATTACCTTTTACGAAGGTGACGTAATGAGTCACGTGATCTTCAAGGTTGGTTGTGGTGTCATATATCCTAAGGTAGGGCAATATTTTAAAGGTTTTTGGTATGGCATGTGGGGCTGCATCATCGTTGTATGGCTATTCGACAAACCGGTCGGCGTCCCTCTTCGGCAATAGCTTAGGAGCGCCTAGTATTTTATCGACCCTTTCCTAATGTTCTTTCATTTGATCTCGGAGCGCCTTGTTTTCATTCTCCATTTCTTCCGTCCTTTTTTAGAATGGATGCGAGGGTGTTGTCACCTGCACTATTAATGACATTGTGAGTAATACCTGTCGTTGGAGGGAGTTGGTTGCATTGCTCGCCTATTTGTTGTATCGTGCAAGTCCTTGCATTTTCTGTAGTCATTTCCCGAGCGGGCTTATTGAGGACTCTTGTTAGCGTGTCAGTTAGCCACACTTTGAGGAGATTTTTTATAACTGGGGGCGTCTCTTCCTCCACAGACGTGGAGGCTCTCTTACCACGGGACTTTGTTATGCTGCAATGAGGGGGCGGTGACCCATCTCGTCTAGGAGAAGCATTGGGCGCCGCACCCTCGTCTGCTGTTTCGCAGCTTTCGTTGATGACGTTCATGAGGTTGGTTGTGAGGTCACTTGTTATTCTTATCCTTTCTTTTCGGTTACCTGCCAAGTTGGGATTTGTTAACTCAAAGAAAGGGGATTTTTTTTTATGACGTTAGCGACTTGTGCTAGTTGTAGATCTAGAGGAAACTAAAAGTTTAACTAAGAAATTCCCATAGACGGCGCCAAATTGTTTGACCAAAAAATATGGATCTTGGTTCAAATAATTAAATTTATGTGAACAAGGGTTGATCTTAGCTAACAATAATGTCTCTAGATAAGGCTTTCAAAGGTGCAATATACACTATATGGGTTCGGTCAGATAGTGATAACAATATGCAATAACTGTTCTTAAAAGCATGAGCAATAATGTAGCATTTAATAGCAATGAATAACAATAAATTATATTTAAGTAAATATGAGGAATTATTTACCCAATAAAGGACTAAATAGATGGATGTTCCACCTGAAAAACTAGTTGTTACAGTTCTTATCACCGATATTTGACCTCGACCTCGACCCTTATTGACATCTTGACTACGACTCCTGTCGACACTTCGGCCAGAGACTTTGCTGCTTCTTAGGTCATTTCGAATAACGACGATTCGAGAACTCTTCCCTTAATATTATCTCGACTTAAACACTCTAGAGACATATTTTGACCCATACATTACTCACATCGGGTGTACCAATATATATATTCATTCAAAATGTAAAAGTTTCTTAAGCTAATTGTAACTCTATGGATTGAAGTGATTGACCATTAATTTTTTAACCTTTTGAATATTCATTGATATTATACATGAATATTTCTCTTTTTCGTATTAAAAGGCTCATTTCTCATTTCTTTCTAGAGGAGATGTAATTTATACTCTCATTACTACTAAGTAGCCAATATTGTAAACAACATTTTTCGTTACATAAAGGATTAGGCAATAAAAGAGAAAATATTTGAAAATAAAGTATAAGAGTGTTTACCCTTAAAACGGATAACAATTAAATTTATAAATAGTTTTAAGGATACGTGGGTTAATTCAATACAAATGATAGACTGCGTTAGATTAATCAGATAAAGAACGTAATAAATTATCAAACCAATCAAGAGGAGTGATCCCAGACTTGGTAACAGCTTAATGAAATGCCTGCCTTCGATCCCGGGCTCACGTTATTGATGAATTGATGAACAAAAGTAAGAACTTTGAGTAACACAGAAAGTAAGAATATATTGCATTGATATGCGTGTTACAGTATGTCTAGTGAATAATCAAACCCCATTTATATAGTATGAGAGTTTTACCCTAAGTACAATTTCACAAAAGGTAAAAATCTTTTGTTCAACTAATCACCGATTTTCTGCCGATACGTGCTAAGATTCGCGCCGTGATATCAGGCCGGTCATGGATATCACAGCCTTTTGTTGGTCATGCTCTCCGAGATTTTTGGGATTCAAACCGATCTTGGGATCGTGGCCCCGATACTCCCGAGGGCAGGCGTTTTGCCCGGACCCCAGCTTGAGGGGCTCCTCGTCTCGATTCTGGTCCCTTACAGTTACGTCTCTTCCTCCGTTTACTTTATCGAAACCCGAGGCGTTCCATTGGTTCGGTTTCACCCGTACTCAAAGAGAAAGAAAACTTCATACCTATATGTGTGAAAAATATTTCACAAGTATCACTAAACTATAAATTGAGTTTATTAAAAATATAAAAATAAATTATTCGTGATGGTAACTAAAAGAGGTACACTATTTAATACTTAGTAAGAAATTTATCGCACTTTATTGCTTTTATCAATTATATTAATTTATTTTGATTAAAATGTAAATAAAAAATATATTATGTATTCATTGAGCTTATATGAATATCGGTAATAATTGTTTTTCCTGTTTAATCAACAAGACCATCGTAATAAATGGACGGTCCGAAATTGTTAATGCAGTTGAAAGAAGTGGTTTAAATTCGGAGTTCAAATTGCAAAGGTGGGCGAGTGAAGCGCGTGCTATTATAACTTACGAGTGCGGTTGCAACTGAGGCCGTGAACGTGGGGAAATGTTAACAGCCACGTGGAAGGCAAAGAAAGAGGCTTTCCCTTCCTCTTCCTTCAACTTGAAGTTCAGTCAATTTTGTCGTGTTCAGTGGGCCCACACTGCTTTAATTGGGCCCCCTCCTGGCCCAACTATAAGGCCTCTTTCTGGTGGGTCCACCGGAAGCTTGGTCTAATCCTTCCTAACCTGTTGGACTAACTTCCATAATCGATGGCGACGTCACATCTGCGTTTTTCTCTCCTTAGAAAATTATTCCTATTTTTGTATAGTTTACCAAAGGAGGAAACTATTTATTAAATATGATAGTTTTTTCAAAAATATGTGGTATTAGTAAGAAGATATGGCCATGTCACAAACGAATTTAGAAAGCCCTAAGATCAATTACATATATTACAATATAAAGAGAGGTCAAGTCATTTCGATTTAGAAATTTGGAATTTGAATACTGCATTATTCTTAATTAATTTTTTTTTGGTCATTACTTTCTTGGAGTTGGTGATATGACATTGTTGGTGCTCGAGATAGACATGAGTCGCTAATAAAATATATTCGAACCAGTGATATATGTAACTAGAATATTCATTACGATAAATTAAAAATAATTGATTTATATATACATTACAGTTTTATGACAAAAAATATTTATTGTTGAGGCGATGTGGCTTCATCACTGGTTCAACTGCTGAACTGCATCAATCTTGTTAAGTTTGGCAGAGGACAAGCCCAGATCTCGTCAACTTTGAAGAAAAGTCAGCACTGTACTCTTGGAGGATTCTTTAGTCTAAAAACTCACATGCTGTTATATACTACGGAGGGTTCGCTTTTTGGTTAGTTTAGGATAGGTTGTATTGATTCCAACTTGTTTGTGTTGTGGCATAATAATAATAGTTGTTACTTTGTTGCATAGCGCATCTTACGGTAGTCCGGTGCATAAAGCATCTCGAGTTTATACAGAGTTTGGAAAATCAGTCAATAATACTTGTATTGAGGATTATTCTTTGCATAGTGTTTCTATTATCAAATGCGGAACTAGGATTCAAATCTATGAATTCAAAATTGTAATACTTTTTAAATTAATGGATTCTAAATTAATAATTTGTATATATTAAATAAATTTTTTAAGATAAATACGCCCTCCGTTCACTTTTACTTGGCATGTTTTGACTTTTCACGCCCCTTAAAAAATAATAAATGAAGTGCATAATTTACCATGATACTCATATTAATTGATGCATATTTTATTGGATTTGAGAAAATGATTTGAAATGAGTAATAAATACTGTGGATATAACAGGAAAAAAATTTGTCTTTCTCTTGATATGCGTAAAATGACAAGTAAAAATAAAAATATTTTTTTAATATACTTGTCAAATAAAAGTGAACTTAGGGAGTATAAGATATAGACCAAAATGAGTGAGTTAGGTAGAACCTGCACCATCAATGTTAGCTCCGCCGGTTGTATTATTTCTTTTTGGGGCACGAGAAAAGTTAATTTATCTATTAATTGAAGTGAAATGGCTTAGTAGAGCTTTTTTTTTTTTTTTTTTTTTTGTAAGTGAGATAATTTTGGAGTACTAAAATAGAAGTAGAACGAGACAACTGTATAGGATTTTTAGCTATCGTTTGGCCATAGAATCCCAAATTTATTTTAAAAAATCTGATTTGGGTGAAGTTTGGTTTGAATATGAAAATGCGTTTGGACATGATTTTTCAAAACATATTTCACTTTTTATTTGAAAAAACATGAAACATGACTTATACCCCCATAAGTTCTAAAAACTATCACAAATACCCAATAGTACCATTATCACAAATCATAGTCCTGAACATAAATAAGTTTGGTATAAAATTATCATTTTTATAATGAACTATATAAATCATTAATTACAATAAAATCCCATTAGAGAATTACGGCTCCTAATTAAAAAGAAAAAGTTAACTGATATGAGTATTCAGAAATTCATTTAGCCTATAAATCAGAAGCAAAAGTAAGATGCACAAAGGATTGAGCTGATAAGGGAGCATATTCATCAAATATTTAGTTAGTCGTAATAAATATGGGCTCTTTTACAAACAATAAAAGTTTAGGGTAATATTTAAAAATTTTAAAAAATGTAACGGTTATGTTTTGGCCCAAAATCAGCAATTGAGGTGATTTTGGGATTTAGGATTTAGGATTTGGGATTTTGTCAAAATGTGGGCAAAATCTATGGCCAAACATGTGTTTGCCAAATAAATCCCAAATTTATTTTGGCAAAACTCATGGCCAAACGGGTCCTTAGTAAATGGGTGCATTATTAAAGAAGAAGAAAAAATATATATTCAGCCTTCTTGGAGCATGAGTGTCAACAAATACGATATTAATTTTAAAAATATGTACATTAAATATCTAATTTTACAAAAATACCATGGGTCCACATCCCCATAATCTCCCTATAAATTCACCCAATTTATAATTAGAATTTTTTTTCTTGAGTGAATCTGGCAAACACGTGACAATACACTTTATTGACAGCAAATTTTCTAAAATTACCAAGAATTTATGTATTTTGCAGTGAGTAGATTTGACATATAATGCATCAAATTCACCTACAATTTTTTTTTTAACAAAATTGAAATAGCAAAATTCCATGTGTTAGGAGCATCTAAATATCAGGAAAATACAAAACAAACAAAATTAATACTAAAAGAGAAGCAAAAGAGAAGCCCCTTCCCATGTGAGTTTCTTAGGAAGTGCATGGTTCCCACCAAGAAGTTAGCCATGTCAATTCTCCATCAGTACTTCCTCCCATCTTCCTTTTCTAGTTTCCCTTTTCTTTTGTCTAGTTAAGATAGGCAAATATCCAAATTCATTGGCAAGTAGAGTATAAATATCTTCCTGTGTAATATTTGGAAACTCAGCCATTATTAAATAAATAAAGGTGTGGACTTAATTAAGATAACGTATATCACACCCCCTCCTCCCTCGGGTGTGATCGGCACACGACGCTCGAAGGCCCGGACGAAGCGACCTTGGGCCAACTAAGTCTCTAAGTATGATATCAAGATCTTAAAAGAAAGAAATGTTCACAACTGATTAGAAAATAAGTATAAGAGAAGGCAGGATGTAAGGATCTAGCTGGGGTTAAGGTAACCTAAAATGGTGGATGGATTGTTAGCGTTAGTTGACATTTCCGAAGGATATTGCAAATATGCTAATAGATCTCCTTGTGAGATGCCCAGATGGTGCAACTCTAAAATAGTACAAGTAGATATAAGTACTACAAATATAGGCACTGGAAGCCTGGAAGGGATAAATATTATCTTAGTATGACTTCCGTCCCTAGTAAAGAAAGAATGTTAGGCAACTTGAAGAGCCAATGGATGGAGAAAAGGGGAGCTAAAAGAAAAAGAATGTCTTGTTCGAGTTTTTAGAATAAAGTGATAGACAGAGATGTTTGCAGAGAAATAAGAAAAGAGTTAATAAAGTATTATGAGTAAGATGTGATACATGAATGACAACGGTAGATCAAAAAGATGACAGTATTACAGAGTCTATAGTCAATTGAAGAAAAAGACGAGAGGTGACAGGCCTTGAGACAACAAAAGAGTGTAGGCCATAAAGTCGGTTAATCAAAATAAATACATGGATATGAAAGTATCAGTATAACAAGAAGACACCTGATTCAGTGATGATCGCGAGACTCTTTTCGTTAGCTTTCACTAGGCTCGCCTTTGGTTAAACCTTGAATCATTTGAGAGTTCTTACAGAGAGCTTAGGAGCATTTTGGGTGAGCTAAAGTTGGCGATATCTCCTAGAATGAAAGAGAAGAAATGTCACGACCCAAAATTTTCACCTTTGGGACCGTGATGGCGCCTAACATTTCACTTGTTAGGCAAGCCAACGTTAGAAAAATATTAACCGTTTTTAAAAAAATCAATTTAAGCGGAAGTCAATTACTGAAATAAAGTGCGGAAGACTGTTGCGACCAAACACACTCACGCAAGTATACGCGGTCGTCAAGTAATAAAGTGACTAAAAGTCGGATGTCGAACCCACGAGGACTTATGATTAACTATTAACTAAATTAGACTATCCTAATTATCTAAACAAGAATTAAACCTAAAAATATTTTATTCTAAACTAATTAAATAAAAAAATATAAATAATAAACTTTGAACAAAGAAAGAGTAAATTTTTATGATATCAATGTAATGAAAACAATCTAGGGTTATGGGCTATCTAACAATCATATTGTATTCTTAAATTGAATTGACCGACTAATTTATCTAGCTTATTGGTTGACAGGATTAATATTGCTCATAAGAATCTGTCGAGTTCTTACTCGCCTGTTCAAGCTAACCTAACGCCTATATGTCTATGGAGTTAGAATCAACAAGAACGCATTTATAATTCCTGTAAATCAACCAAGCAAGGCAATTAGGTATATGTCTATCCTAACCACGAATCCGTTCCCCGATGTCCGAGTTCAAGAACTTGCCCTACTCAATCCTATATGCAATCTAGAATTCCCACTTTCGAGTTCAATTCTAGATTCGTAGATAATATTCAATTGGTGATCAAGCAATTAAATAAATAAGCGCCAGATTGAATAAATAAACTAATATGATAAATCAAGAAGTCAAAATCAATATCCGAATAACAATAGTCATGAAAGAACCACAACCCTAGAACGTGAAGTTTAGCTCCATATAGACATGGTAGCCAAACAACAAATCATATAAAGAAACATAAAAATTACTAAGTTTGGTGGGAGAAAGATGGAACTTGATGAATTCCGGCCTCCACAGCTTTGTCGTGGCTTTTTTTCCCTTCCCAATATGTTAGATGCCCTAAAAGAGGCGTTTTTAGCTTATATATTGCGTACAAAAGTCGTGGGCCAAAGTTCTCCTATTCCTAATCCGACTTGGCTACAGGGATTGATGCTGGGGTGGATGCGTCGCATCCACCTCGTCCTCCACTTCTCAGCTTCGCATGCTAGGGTGGATGCGTCGCATCCACCCTTTGTTCCTCCTTCTCAGCTTTGCCTAGGTGCGGATGCTATGGCGGATGCTATGGGCCGACTTCACTGCTAAGGGTGCACGAAATCCAACCCCTCTTCCTCTACCTAGAGCACCTTTTCTTTATATTTTTGTACTCCAAACACCCTAATTCATCACACACAACTCAATTAGTCATAAAACTAATAATTAAACCATGTTGGGCATTTTAAAGATCAAATAGCATCAAAAAGCGGTTAAAACATGGGTAAAGTAATATCAACACATATCGAAATATGCCAAACATCACTACCCCACACTTAAACCTTTGTTCGTCCTCGAACAAACCATCCTATAGTAGACGAAACAAAATTAAGCTCTTATCATTCAAAGCACACTGCACCTATGACCGTGGTTATTTGCAACAATTAGGCTCTAGGCTATGCATCACATACCCTTCCCTTTACTTATGCCATTCTTTAAAAATATTCGAACAAAGACAACATGCTCACAACAATCCTAACCTCAAAAACCGACTCAATGTCACAATGCACTCATGGCTTGAACAACCAACATCATAGAGAAGTCTAATAACGTTACCTATCCCTCGTGAAACCATGTGCCCTCACAACAAGAACAAGAGAGCGAGTTCAATCCACACATTCGAATCTCATGATCAAATATATTTTAATGACTCACATATATCAAAGAAAATCGCTCACTCTCACAAAGAAGTCACATGCATGCAATTGGTACCATAGGCTTGCCCTTAATGTAAATCTCTACTAATGTAAGCTCGCTCGATCTAAAATCAATTAGGACCTTTTCATGGTTGTAATGTGGGCTAAGGGACGGGTAGGATATATTTAAGGAATAGTGACTCACCCTCCTAAGCACTTTAATACATCACAAAATTACTTTAAGCATTTTTTTTCTTCAACCCCACTTCAATTTCACAAACAATATCACCCCCAAAACAGTCCCTTTTTCTTTAAGCACTACTTTAGTTCATACCCACTAGCAAGAACAAGATAACAATTTATTCATTTATATTTTTCTTTCTTTTTTTTCTTTCAATTTCCGCTAGTGGTGTATTATTTTACAAAATAAGTGCACCCTTCTTTCTTTCATTGGTTCCACTCAAAAGTCACCCCACACTTAGTCCCTTCTTACTTCTTTTAGCGCTCATCTAACAATTAAAGTGCTTTAAGAGGTAAAAGGATCAAAACAATGTTAATTAAGAATAAAAAGGGTATAGGCTTGTAATGTGGGTACCAAATAAAAGGTCTACATGCTCAAAAGGGTTAACTAGGGATAGATTTTATTTGTGATAAGCAATAAGCTCAAAAAGATCAAAGAAATCCTAAAATCATTTTTCAAACCGAGCATCACCTAAAATTTTGCTTCAACTCACATACCGGGCAAGTTCTAGACACAAGTACAATACATGGACAACACAAAAAACCTCACCACACATGGCACATGACTCACTAAGGACGATCACAGTCCGACTCTCAAGCAATGCAAGTATTCACGGAGCCACGAGATATTAAGTATTAAACACAAGGTGAACATAAGTCATGTAAACGAGACATAGGCGCCACAAAACATGCTCTCCAATTTAACAAGGCATCATCAATAAATTCAAATCATACAGAAGATACTACACATGCGAAAGTATAAATATGTTACTATCAAACAAGTCAAGGGCGCCTAGGTTCATCATTCTTGCTCTTTTTATTCCCTAAATTCCTAATCTACTCGGAAAGAAAAAAACTACCCGGTTCAAACTACATCCCATGGAAAAGAACCGAGGCACAAAGAAAAACCACAGGGGATTATTACTACCTAAAGAAAGCTAAAAGACATATTTTGAATTTTTGTTTAGACTTTAATCCCTCAAGAAAACTGTCTAGGAGATCAATCGTCGGGAAAAGTCCAATTTTTCTACTTTTTCGTTTTTTTTTCACAAAAGCTACTACACTTAAGAATGAGTACTACAACTAAGCTAAAATAGCACAGAAACTCATCCAAACGATCTCCTCACCCCACACTTAAAATTTTGCAATGTCCTCAATGCACATTATAAATAATAAGAGGGTAAACGAGACTCCCTGGTAGGCCAAAGGCCGAAGCAATAGCGGCTCACGAGGTACTCAGACTTCCCTCAAGCATCGTCCTTTGTGTGGGCACCCCACACTTAGTCCTCACCATCTAGCTCGCTTTTGCACTCTTCTAATGGCTTTGCTTCCTATGCTCATAATCCTACAAAACAAAAATAAATACTACAAAATAATAAAAATAAAATAAAATAAAAAGTAAACAAAAATAAAAGAAAGCAGTAACGCTGGGTTGCCTCCCAACAAGCGCCTGATTTAACGTAGCGGCACGACATGAACCACTTTTTGCCTCCACCTCGAACTTATGAATTGAGCCCCTAACATGGCATCCAGTTTGCGGCTATGCTCCAGTGGTGGGGCTACAAAGATAACCAGGCCAAGTAATAAATTTTTCACTCTACACTTCTCGGCCTTTAGATGAGGAATGTATTTTTTGCTTTTTGGCATGACAAATTCAAAAATATAGGCATCATGTTCCTCTTCCATTGACTCCTCCAAAGGCTTAGATGACTCGATTTCCATGTCATCATCCAAATACAATGTCGAAAAATGTTTAGAATGAGGACCAACACGCCCCAACTTTAGAATTGTATTACTATTTATATCCTCATATGTGCACACATTAGAGTCTTCAAATATAACATTATCTGCTACCTCGCATGGCTCTAGTGTACTTTTCTCAACATGGGCATCATCAACAGAAATATGCTCGAATGATTGGCTCTCCACTTTTAGCTCCTCAATTTGGCGTATAAGCTCCTTTTCAGCTTCTGACAACTCATTACTATTTTGTTGGGCGATAGACGCAACAACCTTTGCATTTAATTTATCTTGCAAGTCGTGAATAGTAGTGACAAATTTATAGATCCCTTGTCCCAGTTTAGATCTTCCCTTTATAAAGTGTCTCATCCCATCAGTAAGTTCCTCATGTTGAGCTTCATATATTTCTAACTTTTCAGCCTGTTCTGCCAGCCAAGTTTGGCTCAAAATCTCCTCTTTTTCAAAAATTTTCTCTTGCTGGTACTCGCTCTCTTCATTCAATTCTTCCATATTGGCCTTCATTCTTGTGATTGCTGCCCTCATTCTTTTCATATCTTTTTTGAGTTCATCCTGTTGCTCTGCTACTTGCCTCAGAATATCCCTAATATATGCATCAGGCTCCATATCCTGCACTTCATTGCCCCTATCAAACTCAGAAATATCATTAGAAAGATCATAATAAGGGCTCAGAGAAGGATGAACAAAATTAGGACAACCATCCCAATGGCCATCTTGACCACCACACATATTACAAATATTCCACTCAAAGGATTGAGATTGTGCGCACAACTCGCTCCTGGGAACATTCTGACAATTTTTCCACCAGTGGGGTCCTCCACAATATGGACAAGGATCATCAAAATAAGAATAACCATCATTCGAACAATTTTTATTCCAAGATGCCATGCTAAAATAAATAAAAAATACTAACTAAAATAAAATAATAAAAAAAACATGAATAGATAAAAAAAATGTCTAATCTAGAAAAATAGCAAATTTCTAAGTCCCCGGCAACGGCGCCAAAAACTTGTTGCGACCAAACACACTCACGCAAGTATACGCGGTCGTCAAGTAATAAAGTGACTAAAAGTCGGATGTCGAACCCACGAGGACTTATGATTAACTATTAACTAAATTAGACTATCCTAATTATCTAAACAAGAATTAAACCTAAAAATATTTTATTCTAAACTAATTAAATAAAAAAATATAAATAATAAACTTTGAACAAAGAAAGAGTAAATTTTTATGATATCAATGTAATGAAAACAATCTAGGGTTATGGGCTATCTAACAATCATATTGTATTCTTAAATTGAATTGACCGACTAATTTATCTAGCTTATTGGTTGACAGGATTAATATTGCTCATAAGAATCTGTCGAGTTCTTACTCGCCTGTTCAAGCTAACCTAACGCCTATATGTCTATGGAGTTAGAATCAACAAGAACGCATTTATAATTCCTGTAAATCAACCAAGCAAGGCAATTAGGTATATGTCTATCCTAACCATGAATCCGTTCCCCGATGCCCGAGTTCAAGAACTTGCCCTACTCAATCCTATATGCAATCTAGAATTCCCACTTTCGAGTTCAATTCTAGATTCGTAGATAATATTCAATTGGTGATCAAGCAATTAAATAAATAAGCGCCAGATTGAATAAATAAACTAATATGATAAATCAAGAAGTCAAAATCAATATCCGAATAACAATAGTCATGAAAGAACCACAACCCTAGAACGTGAAGTTTAGCTCCATATAGACATGGTAGCCAAACAACAAATCATATAAAGAAACATAAAAATTACTAAGTTTGGTGGGAGAAAGATGGAACTTGATGAATTCCGGCCTCCACAGCTTTGTCGTGGCTTTTTTTCCCTTCCCAATATGTTAGATGCCCTAAAAGAGGCATTTTTAGCTTATATATTGCGTACAAAAGTCGTGGGCCAAAGTTCTCCTATTCCTAATCCGACTTGGCTACAGGGATTGATGCTGGGGTGGATGCGTCGCATCCACCTCGTCCTCCACTTCTCAGCTTCGCATGCTAGGGTGGATGCGTCGCATCCACCCTTTGTTCCTCCTTCTCAGCTTTGCCTAGGTGCGGATGCTATGGCGGATGCTATGGGCCGACTTCACTGCTAAGGGTGCACGAAATCCAACCCCTCTTCCTCTACCTAGAGCACCTTTTCTTTATATTTTTGTACTCCAAACACCCTAATTCATCACACACAACTCAATTAGTCATAAAACTAATAATTAAACCATGTTGGGCATTTTAAAGATCAAATAGCATCAAAAAGCGGTTAAAACATGGGTAAAGTAACATCAACACATATCGAAATATGCCAAACATCAAAGACCACAACAACCGAATCATCAAAATACATCCCCGAATCTGGTGTCATAAATGCACGAGCTACTAGGATAATACGAATAATGGTCTGAATAAAATTTAAGCTGTTTGAAAGAAAATGCACAGCTAAGATAAGATAGAAGAGGACTTCATAACTGTGGACGTTGTGCAGTTATATATCAAGTCTCCTCTAGGTAGCTGAATCCGAGCAAGTCTATGGTACGTCGTTGGGACCAACTCCAAAATCTGCACAAGAAGTGCAGGATGTAGTATGAGTACAACCGACCTCATGTACTCCGTATGTGTTGAGCCTAACCTCGATGAAGTAGTGACGAGACTATGACAAGACACGTACTTAAATAACCTGTACAAGTATATACAAATACGAAATAACAATAACACAATAAATAATAATTTATAAATTTGGAAGGGAACATGCGAAGGGGAATGAAATAAAAATTTCAGCCGGAGAAATATCACGTAGCAGCCAATTAATTCATCAACAATAAAATGAGCAACGGATATTATAAAAATGGCACGGCACCACCATTTATGCTTTTACTCTCATTCCTCCCATAATTTGATAAATAAATAATAATAATAATAATAATAATTGGCACGACATCACCCTTCGTGCTTTAACTCTCTTCTGGCACGACATCACTCTTCGTGCTTTTACACTCTTTGAAAATGACACGGCATCACTCTTCGTGCTTTAACTCTCTTCTGCACGGCATCACCCTTCGTGCTTTTACACTCTTTCTCACCATGACAATGATAGTATAAATAATAAAAATGGCACGACATCACCCTTCGTGCTTTTACACTCTTTCTCACCATATTCAAAAATAATTAAATCAATTAAAATTTCATGAATAATGATCAAATAATCAATAATAAACTTAAGCATGAATATCTTAATTAATTAAATAATTATTCAAAATGAAATAAATTCCTCCAGCATGCTTTGACTCAACCACAACGCATAAGTACTCGTCACCTCACATATACGTTGTACCCGCACATTATATCACGTAGCAAATAGACAAATAAATCCTACTCCCTCAAGTCAAGGTTAACCACGACACTTACCTCGCTTTGCAACCAACTCAAGATTTCAATAAACCTTTGCCTCGCGAATTCGTGTCCGAAATTCTCAAATCTAGTCATAAACAATTCAATATACTCAATACAAATCGTAGGAATTGATTCCATATGAATTTACTAATTTTTCGGATTAAAATTCAAAATTCATTTTAAAAATTGACAGTGGGATCCACATCTCGAATCCCAAAAAAAAACTCACGAAAATCGAACACCCGTTCCGATAAGAGTTCAACCATATAAAAATTATCGTCTTCCGACATCACATTGGCTTTCAAATCTTCATTTTATATTTTTGAATAATTTTATAAAAATCCCAATTTCTTCCATCTAAATCCGAAATAAATGATGAATATTGACATGGATTTATGAAATGTAATCACTTTCGGATAGAGAATACTTACCCAAGTCGAAATCGTGAAAAATTCCTTTAGAATCGCCTAAATCCGAGACTCAAAACTCAAAAATGAGTAAAAATGGCAAAAAATTGATTTGATGTATTCTGCCCAGCATTTTTGCACATGCAGACTCTATTTTCGCACATGCGGACTCGCATTTGCGAGACAAAGCTCGCATTTGCAAAACAGGGCAGCATGTCCAATGGCCACATCTGCGCCCAGAAATGTCGCACCTGCGACATCGTAGAAGCGCTCCAGTGTCAGCAGAAGCGGTCTGCCTCGCATAAGCGGATCGCCCATCGCGGAAGTTATTGCGCATCTGCGCTCATTTCTCCGCAGAAGCGGACCTCGGAAGGGCTGTCCAATGTTGCATAAGCGACTGGAATGTCGCAGGTGCGACGCACCAGAACCAGCAGTGGGCAGCAGGTTCCAATTGCTCGGTGGCTCGTCCGAAACTCATCCGAGCCACTCGGGACCTCGTCAGAATATTCTAACAAGTACAGACACATAATACGGACTTATTCGGGGTTTCAATTTACGTTAAACAATATCGAAATTATAATTCACACCTCGATTCAAACTTTTGATTTTTCAAACATTTTACTTTGCAAAACTCATGCCAAAATATATTAAACGAATCCGGAATGACTTCAAATTTGATACACAAGTCATAAATGACATAACAGAGCTATTCAAATTTCAGAATCTCAATCCGAGTCCGATATCAATAAAGTCAAATCTGTGGTCAAACTTTGAAAACCTTTAGCCTATAGATTTCTAGTTTTCGTTAAATGACGATAATTTGAGTTAGGGACCTCCGAATTCAATTCTGGGAATACGCCCAAGTCCCAAATCATAATACGGACCTACTGAAACTATCAAAATATAGATCCGGGTCCGTTTGCTCAATATTGACCTAAGTCATCTCAGTTGAGTTTTAAGGCTCTATTTCACATTTTAATAAATGTTTCATATCAAAACTTTTCGAAAAAATATTTGAATCGTGCACGCAAGTCGAAGAAAGCTGAATGGTGTTATTTGAGGTCTTAAAACATATAAATGGTTGTTTAAATTAAAGATGATATTTTTTGGTCATCACATTCTCCACCTCTAAAACAAACGTTCGTCCTCGAACGAAATTAGAGAAGTACCTGAGCTGGTGAAAAGGTGTGGATATTTACTCTGCATGTCCGACTCGGACTCCCAGGTAGCTGTCTCAATCGACTGACCTCTCCATTGCACCCGAACTGAAGGATAACTCTTAGACCTCAACTGTCGGACCTGCCGGGTTAGAATAGCTACCGGCTCCTCCTCATAAGTCAAATCCTTGTCCAATTGGACTGAGTTGAAATCTAACACATGAGACGGATCACCATGATATTTTCGGAGCATAGACACATAGAACACCGGATGGACCGCTGATAAACTAGGTGGTAACGCAAGCTTGTAGGCTACTTCACCCACCCTTTCAAGAATTTCAAAGGGTTCAATATACCTAGGGCTCAACTTGCCCTTCTTTCCAAACCTCATTACACCTTTCATAGGTGAAACCCGGAGCAATACTCTTTCTCCAACCATGAAGGCAACATCACGAACTTTACGGTCAACATAACTCTTTTGCCTAGACTGAGCTGTGCGAAGTCGATCCTGAATAATCTTGACCTTATCCACGATATCCTGTACCAAATCGGTACCCAACAACCAAGCCTCTCCCAGTTCAAACCAGCCAACTGGCGAACGACACCGTCTTCCATATAATGCCTCATATGGAGCCATCTGAATGCTCGACTAGTAGCTGTTATTATAGGCAAACTCCGCAAGTGGCAAGAACTGATCTCAAGAACCTCCAAAGTCTATAACACAAGTGCGAAGCATATCTTCTAATATTTGAATAGTGCACTCGGACTGTCCGTCTGTCTGTGGATGAAATATTGTATCCAACTCAACCCGCGTACCTAACTCACGATGTACAGCCCTCCAGAAGTGCGAAGTGAACTGCGTACCTCGATCAGAAATGATAAACACAGGCACACTATGAAGGCGAACAATCTCGCTGATGTAAATCTCCACTAATCGCTATGAAGAATAGGTAACTGTTACTGGAATGAAATGTGCAGACTTGGTCAACCTGTCCACAATGACCCATGCTGCATCGAACTTTCTCTGAGTTCGTGAAAGCCCAATAACAGAATCCATAGTGATACACTCCCACTTCCACTCAGGAATTTCTAACTTCTGAAGCAAACCATCAGGTCTCTGATGCTCGTACTTGACTTGCTGACAATTTAGACACCGAGCTACATATGCAACTACATCCTTATTCATTATCCTTCACCAATAATGTTGAAGCAAATCTTGATACATTTTGGCAGCACCTGGATGAATAGAATACCGGGAACTGTGCACCTCCTCAAGAATTAATTCACGAAGTCCATCCACATTAGGCACACAAATACGACCCTGCATCCGTAGAACTCCATCTTCCCCCACAGCAACTTGTTTGGCATCACCGTGTCGCAACGTGTCCTTAAGGACAAGCAAATGAGGATCATCATACTGTCGCTCCCTGATACGCTCATACAAGGAAGATCGAGCGACTGGGCAAGCTAGAACCCGACTGGGCTCTGAAATATCTAACCTTATGAACTGATTGGCCAAAGTCTGAACATCTTCAGCTAACAACCTCTCACCAACCGGAATATAAGCAAGACTGTTCATACTCACAGCCTTTATACTCAAAGCATCGGCCACCATATTGGCCTTTCCGGGGTGATATAAAATAGTGATATTATAGTCCTTCAACAACTCCAACCATATTATCTGCCTCAAATTGAGATCCTTTTGTTTGAACAGATATTGTAAGCTACGATGATCAGTAAATACCTCACACAAGACGCCGTAAAGGTAATGCCTCCAAATCTTCTGCGCATGAACAATAGCTGCCAATTCTAAGTCATGAACAATATAATTCTTCTCGTGAACTTTTAACTGCCGCGACGCATATGCAATCACCCTGCCATCTTACATCACTACTGCACCAAGCCCAATGCGAGATGCATAAGAATATACCGTATAAGATCCTGAATTTATGGGCAATACCAACAATGGTGTCGTAGTCAAAGCAGTCTTGAGCTTCTGAAAGCTAAACTCACACTCGTCTGACCATCTGAATGGGGCACCCTTCCGGGTTAATTTGGTTAGTGGGGATGCTATGGATGAAAACCCCTCCATAAACCGGCAATAATAACTTTCCAAACCCATGAAACTCCGGATCTCTGTAGCTGAAGTAGGTCTAGTCCAATTCTGAACTGCCTCAATCTTCTTAGGTTTCACTTTTACGCCTTCTGGTGATACAACATGACCCAAAAAGGCAACTGAGT
The DNA here is from genome assembly GCF_000715075.1 of Nicotiana tabacum. Taxonomy (NCBI): domain Eukaryota; kingdom Viridiplantae; phylum Streptophyta; class Magnoliopsida; order Solanales; family Solanaceae; genus Nicotiana; species Nicotiana tabacum. The sequence continues at coordinate 65,374,206 of NC_134098.1, forward strand.
CTAACCAAAATTCGCATTTTGAAAATTTGGCATATAACTGATAATTCTTCAAAGTCTGAAGCACAATTCGAAGATTTTGCTCATGCTCCTCTCGATTGCAGGAGTAAATCAAGATATCATCAATAAATACAACCACAAAAGAATCCAAATAGGGCTTAAACACCCGGTTCATCAAATCCATAAATGTTGCTGAGGTATTTGTCCGCCCAAATGACATCACTAGAAATTCGTAATGCCCATACCGAGTCAGAAAGGCTGTCTTAGGGACATCAGATGCCCTAATATTCAACTGATGGTAACCAGACCTCAAATCAATCTTTGAAAATACCTTGGCACCCTGAAACTGATCGAATAAGTCATCAATTCTTGGCAACAGATACTTGTTCTTGATAGTGACCTTGTTCAACTATCGATAATCTATACACATCAGCATTGAACCATCTTTCTTCTTTACAAATAATATCGGTGCACCCCAGTGCAAAACACTAGGCCTAATGAATACCTGATCAAGCGAGTCTTGTAACTGCTCCTTCAATTCTTTCAACTCCGGCGGGGCCATACGGTATGGTGGAATAGAAATGGGTTGAGTGTCCGGAGCTAAATCAATACAGAAGTCAATATCTCTGTCGGGTGGTATTCCCGGCAGATCTACAGGAAATACATCTAGAAATTCACGGACAACTGGAATTGAATCCATAGAAGAAACTTCCTCGCTGGGATCGCGAATATAAGCCAAATAAGGTAGACACCCCTTCTCAAACATACGCCGAGCTTTCACATAAGAGATAATCTTGCCGATAGAATGGCCAAGAGTCCCTTTCCACTCTAGTCAAGGTAACCCCGACATGGCTAAGGCCACCGTTTTGGCATAACAATCCAATATAGCATGATAAGGTGACAGCCAATCCGTACCGAAGATGACATCAAAATCTACCATGTAAAGTAGTAGATGATCTACGCAAGTCTCGAGACTTCCAATAGTAACAACACACGAACGATAGACATGATCTACCACAACAGAATCTCCCACCGGTGTGGACACACACACAGAAGCACTCAGAGAATCACGAGACATAACCAGATATGAAGCAAAATAGGAGGACATATATGAATAAGTAGATCCTGGATCAAATAGAACTGAAGCATCTCTATGGAAAACTGGAACAATACATGTGATATCTGCATCGAATGGCTCAGCCTCGGGCCTAGCTGGAAAAGCATAAAATTGGGGCTCGGCTCTACCACTATGAACCGCGTCCCTGGAACGGCCTCTAACTGGCTGGCCTCCACCTCCAACGGCCTGACCTCCACCTCTAGTTGTTTGACCCCTGCCCCTAGCTAGCTGGGCAGGCGGTGAAGCAATCGGTGCCGGAACCATGGCACGAGAACCCTGCTGCTGTGAGTTGCCCAATGTCTGAGGGTAAAATCTAGCAATGTGTCTCAGATCACCACAAGTATAACAGACCCTCGGCTATTGTGACAGCTGACCTTGGAACTGGCCATGTCGACCTGGATAACCACTCTGATGACTCCGTATCGGAGGTGCATTAATAGGAGCTGGTGGTGCACTGTAAGCTAGCTGGTCGGAATGAGACACGTAATGGCCGTGACCACCTGAAGCACTGTGGGATGCCTGGAGCGCTGAATGAAACAGCCTGGGAGGATGGCCTCTACCAAAATTACCCTTGCCTCCAGACGAGGCACCACTGAACCCACCGAACTGACGAGGCCTCTTGTCAGACCCCTGCCCTCTCTCTTGTGCAAGAACCATCTCGATCCTCCTCACAACATTAGCAGCCGCCTGAAAGAAAATCTCACTTCTGGTATCCTTGGCCATCTGAAGCCTCATAGGGTGAGTGAGTCCCTTAATAAACCTTCTCACTCTCTCTCCCTCAGTAGGAAGTAAAAGGAGAGCATGACGGGCTAAATCCACAAAACGGGTCTCGTACTGAGTAACAGTCATACTGCCCTGGTGTAGACGGTTAAATTGCCTGCGGTAATCCTCTCTCAATGTGATAAGGAGGAACTTCTCTAGAAATAGCCATTTGAACTGCTCCCAGGTCAATGCAGGCGATCCAACTAGTTTGATCAACGTATAATCTCTCCACCACCTCTTGGCGGAACCCGTCATCTGAAATACAGCAAAATCGACCCCATTAGTCTCAACTATACCCATGTTCCGCAATACCTCATGGCAGCGGTCAAGATAATCATGTGGGTCCTCAGAAGGTGTACCACTAAAGTGAACTAGAAAGAGCTTAGTAAACTTGTCCAACCTCAATAAAGCCTCGGAAGACATGGCGGGCCTATCACCGGCCTGCGCCGCAACAACTGACTAAACTACCCCAACTGGTGGGGCTGCTGGAGCATGATACTGGGGAGCCATCTGTTTCGGAGCGGGAGTACTAGGAGTCTGTGCACCTCCCCCAAGCCTGTGAGACGGCTGGTGCCACTGGAAATGTACCATTCTGGGCCACGCCCTTCATAAGACTCACCAAACAGACTAGAGCATCCTGAAGCACTGGAGTAGCTATGAATCCTTCCGGGACCTGAACTGGTCCAACATGTACAGTCTGAGCTGGAACCTCCGCTCCCAAATCCAGTAGAGGTTCTACAACAAGTGCTTCTGCTCGATCCCTATACTGAGCTCTACCTCTGCCTCTAGCATGACCTCGGCCTCGACCTCTACCCTTGGTCATAGTTTCCACCGGGGGCTCTGGTCCTTATCCGTCGGTAGATGTATTACGTGTTCTCACCATCTGCGAAAGAATAAGAATAGAATGGTTCAATCATCGATGATAGAATAAAAACGCACGACAGAATAAGAAAGAAGTAATATTGTTCCTAAACTTCATAGCCTCTGAAAGATAAATACAGACATCTCTGTACCGATCCTTCAGACTCTACTAAGATTGCTCGTGACTCGTGAGACCTAAGTAACATGGTGCTCTGATACCAACTTGTCACGACCCAAAATTTCCACCTTCGGGACCGTGATGACGCCTAACATTTCACTTGCTAGGCAAGCCAATGTTAGAAAAATCTTAACCATTTTTAACAAATCAATTTAAGCGAAGTCAATTACTGAAATAAAGTGCGGAAGACCACAACAACCGAATCATCAAAATACATCCCCAAATCTGGTGTCATAAATGCACGAGCTACTAGGATAATACGAATAATGGTCTGAATAAAATTCAAGTTGTTTGAAAGAAAATACACAGCTAAGATAAGATAGAAGGGAACTTCATAACTGTGGACGTTGTGCAGTTATACATCAAGTCTCCTTTAGGTAGCTAAATCCGAGCAAGTCTATGGTACGTCGTTGGGACCAACTCCAAAATCTGCACAAGAAGTGCAGAATGTAGTATGAGTACAACCGACCTCATGTACTCCATAAGTGTTGAGCCTAACCTCGATGAAGTAGTGACGAGACTATGACAAGACACGTACGTAAATAACCTGTACAAGTATATACAAATACGAAACAACAATAACACAATAAATAATAATTTATAAATTTGGGAGGGAACATGCGAAGGGTAATGATATAAAAATTTTAGCAGGAGAAATATCACGTAGCAGCCAATTAATTCATCAACAATAAAATGAGCAACGGATATTATGAAAATGGCACGGCACCACCATTCGTGCTTTTACTCTCATTCCTCCTATAATTTGATAAATAAATAATAATAATAATAATTGGTACGACATCACCCTTTGTGCTTTAACTCTCTTCTGGCACGACATCACCCTTCGTGCTTTTACACTCTTTGAAAATGACACGGCATCACTCTTCGTGCTTTAACTCTCTTCTGCACGGCATTACCCTTCGTGCTTTTACACTCTTTCTCACCATGACAATGATAGTATAAATAATAAAAATGGCACGGCATCACCCTTCGTGTTTTTACACTCTTTCTCACCATATTCAACAATAATTAAATCAATAAAAATTTCATGAATAATGATCAAATAATCAATAATAAACTTAAGCAGGAATATCTTAATTAATTAAACAATTATTCAAAATAAAATAAATTCCTCCAGCATGCTTTGACTCAACCACAACGTATAAGTACTCGTCACCTCACATATACGTTGTACCCGCACATTATATCACGTAGCAAATAGACAAATAAATCCTACTCCCTCAAGTCAAGGTTAACCACGACACTTACCTCGCTTTGCAACCAACTCAAGATTTCAATAAACCTTTGCCTCGCGAATTCGTGTCCGAAATTCTCAAATCTAGTGATAAACAATTCAATATACTCAATACAAATCGTAGGAATTGATTCCATATGAATTTACTAATTTTTCGGATTAAAATTCGAAATTCATTTTAAAAATTGACAGTGGGATCCACATCTCGAATCCCAGAAAAACTTAAGAAAATCGAACACCCGTTCCGATACGAGTTCAACCATACAAAAATTATCGTCTTCCGACATCACATTGACTTTCAAATCTTCATTTTACATTTTTGAAAAATTTTATAAAAATCCCAATTTCTTCCATCTAAGTCCGAAATAAACGATGAATATTGACATGGATTTATGAAATGTAATCACTTTCGGATATAGAATACTTACCCAAGTCGAAATCGTGAAAAATTCCTTTAGAATCGCCTAAATCCGAGACTCAAAACAAAAAAATGAGTAAAAATGGCAAAAACCCGATTTGATGTATTCCGCCCAGCATTTTCGCACATGCAGACTATATTTTCGCACATGCGGACTCGCATTTGCGAGACAAAGCTCGCATTTGCAAAACAGGGCAGCATGTCCAATGGCCGCATCTGCGCCCAGAAATGTCGCACCTGCGACATCGCAGAAGCGCTCCAGTGACCGCAGAAGCGGTCTGCCTCGCAGAAGCGGATCACCCATCGCGGAAGCGGTTTCGCACCTGCGCTCATTTCTCCGCAGAAGTGGAGCTCGGAAGGGCTGTACAATGTCACATAAGCGACTGGAATTCCGCAGGAGCGACCACGCACCTGCGCACAAAATGTTGCAGGTGCGACGCACCAGAACCAGCAGTGGGCAACAGGTTCCAATTGCTCAATGGCTCATCCGAAACTCATCCGAGCCACTCGAGACCTCGTCCGAATATTCTAACAAGTTCAGAAATATAATACGGACTTACTCGGGGTTTCAATTCATGTCAAACAACATCGAAATTACAATTCACACCTCGATTCGAACTTTTGATTTTTTAAACTTTTCACTTTACAAAACTCCTGCCAAAACATATTAAACGAATCCGGAATGACTTCAAATTTGGCACACAAGTCATAAATGACATAACGGAGCTATTTAAATTTTCAGAATCTCAATCCGAGTCCGATGTCAATAAAGTCAAATCCGTGGTCAAACTTTGGAAACCTTTAGCCTTTAGATTTCTAGTTTTCGTTAAATGGCGATAATTTGAGTTAGGGACCTCCGAATTCAATTCTGGGCATACGCCCAAGTCCCAAATCATAATATGGACCTATTGAAATTGTCATAATACTGATCCGTATCCGTTTGCTTAGAATGTTGACCGAAGTCAACTCAATTGAGTTTTAAGGCTCTATTTCACATTTTAATAAATTTTTCATATAAAAACTTTTCGAATTTTTTTTTTAACCTTGCACGCAAGTCGAGGAAAGCTGAATGGTTTTATTTAAAGTTTTAGAACACATAAATAATTATTTAAATTAAAGATGATATTTTGGGTCATCACAAGAAAGATATACTGCCTTTTTATATCAGGTCTAGGAATTCCACCGCCCAAGTGTCAAATGGGTCGCCCCGCAACGGCCACTGTGCCGGTGGGACAGCTGGCAAAATCCAGCGAAATGTACTTATCTCATTGTCCCCAAAATGTGTTGCGGCCGTTTGGTTGTGCAAAAATGCCTTATCAATTTCTTCTAACTGAGGGGAAAGGTGCAGGGTGTAACAACGTAAGTCCAAGTTCGTCTTCTTTTTTATTTTATTTTTTTTTATAAAAAAAGTTACCTTATCAGTGTGGGGTTAGGCTGAACCCCTACTAATATATATAACAAATGAAGAATACACGAAAAAGGACGTAAACCTTAGCTTCCAAACCTTAGCTTCCAATGCTTGATGATGAGTAATGTTGAGGAGTACAACTCCTTCACATTTTGTACTCTAAGATATTGTACCAAAAAAGTTAAGCTGACTTACTATTGTGTCACAATTATCCATAATCAAAAGAAAAGTGTCTTGCCTGTGCTTTAATCCTTAAGCTTGACCAACCATTAATGTCATTCTTCAAAAAGTTTTTAGCTACCAAAAGGAGAGCCAAATCCTGTGTGAAGAATGAACTCTGCTTTGTGTGTTCACCCAAATTGGCTAAGTAGTCCGCTATTCCATTGACTTTCCTGAAACAATGTTGAAATAAAAAGTTACCTCGAGTCTTCAAAATTTTTCTTATAATGTATTTAACTTGCCATGAAGGTTTGAAAGTCCCATTAATGTATTTATTTAATTTCATTAGCACTTTTTTTATAAAATTATTTTTATTATAGCAGAAGTGGGGAAAGGAAAAAAAAAAAAGAATATTACGTTATTGATGGGATTTGAAACCTTCACCTCAATCATAAAAGGTAGAAAACTTACCAAGTGAGATAACTCTCAACTCAATCGGTGTGTTTTTAGGGGTGTATTTGAACTGAAAATAGAGTGGTATAATTTATATTATTCCACATTAAGAAAGTTTCTTCAACAAGTGAATTCTTTGTGATAATGAATTAATGAATGTGTTTATATACCAAGAAGGAGAACATCTTTAAAAAGTATGCATATGTCACGCAAAGTGAACACATTTGGGAGGAGTTTAGGCACATGAAAGTATAATGGAAGTTCAAAATAAGCAAATGAATGAATAAACAAGCAAGAGCAATATTGTTTTTTAAATGACAGTGGAAAAGGTGGACCAAAAATAAGGCAAATGACTGAAAATTTTGAAATGTCTTAAGTGAATCATTATGACTTGGAGAGTTTAAGGACCTTTACGAAGATAATGATAGGTTAAAATAAGTGTTAAGGAAGTATCATGAGGGTTGGAGGCTAAACGAATCAAAGATGTCACAACCCATACTTTTGAGGTAAAACTAGGAGCATTTAGTATCCTAAAGAGGTCGTATTTTAAGGTATTTAAATTATATAATAGTCGTATGATAAGCCTTGAACTCAAGCAAGTTGTAAAATAAAAGTTGGCAAAGGTCATCACAAGTTACGTTCATAAATGCGTTGAAAATTAGGTTAAATGTAGCAGAACTTTTCTCTTAATATAATAAGAATTACGGGGTGATCCACCCATGAAAATCGTACATCGATACGATGTCAGAGTAGAAAGATATTTGCGTTTTCGCGAGACTGCACAAGCATCTCTCTTGGGACCCCCAGTCGGTGGAAAAGTCCAGCTAGCATTTAAGTCAAAACTAGTTTTAACTCATTTTCTCGACCAGAATAGTTCCTAAACCCTCCTAGATGCTCTCCAAGAGTTCCCCTGTGATCCTAGAGTGAATCCAATGATAAATTATGTAAGTTCGACGTAAAGAATATCGTGGTTACCATTAGCTCCCTTTTCTTCTCGTTGTGATGATTTAGGAAGTGACTTGGTATTGAGGTAAGTTAAAGAACAGATGTTTCTTGGTATATTTGAGGTAAGTTTCATCTTCTTTAATCTAATCTTAAGTTTGTACAAGTGCTGGGTCGAATTTTGTTGGAGGATTTTGAAGAAGCTAGTAACTATGAAACTTGAAGTTGAGTTATGTTGTGTGGAATGTTTTTACATGACTTAAGATACAAAATGAAATTGTAAAGATATGGATAGCATTTTTGGAATAAGGAGAAGTGAAGATGAAGATTATTGCTAAAACATGTTAAATTCGAACTATAAACGACCCTATGAAGTTATGCACGTAAGTTGTTTGATAAGATGACTAAATGAACTTCCCTATAGAATATGAAGTCGATATTGATACCAATCCTTTGTATGATATAGATTACCATCTGTAAGAGGTGCGAGGACTTGTGCAACGGTTGTATCTCATGGATAAGGTATGTTAAGGCTAAATCTTTCCTTCATTTTATCATGATCTAGTAACAACATGCGTTTGATAACGAGACATAAAGAGAAGCTCGTATTCCGGAATTTATGTACTTTATATTCAGTTAAGTATTGTCTATTTTATTCAAGAGAGTAGAAGGTCTCTATATATAGAGAGTATTAGTATTTTCACTACCACCGAGGTATAATTGGTGTAGGCCCTAATTAGGCAACCTCAAATCAGATGGTAAGTTATATATCGAATCTACTGTAGCTGAGCGCCTATGAGCGAGTCCAGAATGGCCGCGTTACCGATCCTAATATGACCGAGAACTTATGAGTGAGCCTAATACGATAAAGAAGTTACACGTCCCGAGCCTTATAGGGTCGGCCGGTTATTTACTTACTATATTGAGAAAGTTGAGTCAGTATTAGCAGGTAAGCATATCTTCAGATCATATTTGGCTCCCGGTTACTTTCAATTATTATATTATCAATTCAGTTTCAGTTTCGGTTATTTTATTTCCTTACATACTCTGTATATTATTTCGTATTGCCATCCCTTTTACGGAGGACGCTGTATTTCATGCTTGCTGGTTCATATAGACAGGCGGGTAGACCTACTCAGTAGGTATTGTCCGAGTTTAGCTTGATCGGTAAGTTTCACTTCATTCGGAGTTGTCGGGTCTAAGGTTTTGAGTACATACTGTATATATACATAGAGATTATATAGGTAGGTCGGGGCCCTGTTCCGACCACAGTACAACCATTAGTAGAGGCTTGTAGACATATCCTGTCAGTCAGTGCAGTATGTTGGCCTTGTAGGCCTTGTATGTATATTCTTTTGGTTTGTCACATGTAGTGGTTATGACGGGTTTGCCGACCTATCTTTATACTGATTTTCAATTGGAACTAGTCTCCGTTCAGTTTTATATTTTATTTCACAAATTATTGTGCAATGTGGCATTGCCGGCCAAAGTATCACATTATATGTTGAGAGTCCCTTAGTCTCAGTTTGGTACGTTCGTTCAAATGAGGCATCGGGTGCCGGTCTCGCCTCCCCAGGTCTGGGGCGTGACAAAATATCCTTACATTAAATTTATATTTTTCAAATTATCCCTCATAATTTAACATTTCTATTTTCTTTTTCTCTTTTTACCATACATTTCTTCTCTTTTTTATTCTCGTTCTCCTATTTCTCTTTGGAATATTCTCTCTACTATAAATAGATATCTTCATTTATATAGTGATTTATAAGAGTAGATTTTTAATTTATATTGAGTGATATATTTTAATATATTTAAATCATCATGTAAACAACAACTATATTAGATACTGTAATATTATCGCTTTGAAATTACTATATTTTATATTGATTGAAACCTTTAAATTATATTTTTATTAAAATAAATATTCGAATTTATTTATCTTATTTAAATAATACTACTTGCAAATTGAACCTTTACAGTCATTTTTTGTAATTTGATACTCAAAAGTACTTTTTGAAATGATTGGCAAACACAATTTGGTTGCAAAAAGCACTACTAATGAATTGGCCAAACACAAACTACTACTTTATAAAATTATTTTTTCGGAAAGGACTTTTGAACAAAGGTACTTAAAAAATAGTTTTTGGCATCCTGGCTAAACAAACTCTCAAAAATTCTTTTTAAAAAATTATTTATGGTGAGAAGTAGTTTGTATTTCATTTGACATTACTTTTGAACAGTAATTAGTATTTTGCCAAGCTTTTAAAAAGTACTTTTAAGTGTATTTTTTCTCAAAAGTACTTTTGGGAATAAGCTATTTTTTCTGCTTCTCTAAAACTACTTTTACTTCTACTCAGTAGTACTAGGATTATTTTTGTGATTTCCTATTTATGGTTTTTTATTATGTATGCCATGGCATTCACGTCCGTTACCATGTTACATTATTGCGAATATTCTCTGCTGCTTGGTTGCTTTTTCTTCATTGTTCCTTGAGCCGAGAGTCTATCGAAAATAACCTCTCTATCTCTATGAGGTCCGTCTGCGTACACATTACCCTCCCAATATCTCATTTATGGGATCAAACTGGGTTTTTTATTGTTGTTATTGTTGTTTACTTCTACTCAAAAACATCTTTTTTCGTTCTGAAAACTTGGCCAAACACATTAACTTTAGAAACAAATAATTTTGGCTAAAAAAGAATCACTTTTGGTCGGAAAAAAAAAACTTGGTCAAACAAACTATTAGACAACTATAGCTTCGCCCGAAGGTGGTTTTTAAGGTAACTAGAAGGTTGCAACTTCAATCAATGTTATGAAGGTAATAACCAGGAGTATCAGAATATAATATGGTTGGGGTGGGTGAAGAAATGGGGAATTGGGGATGGATGTACATATATGTTTTGATTTTTTCAAGAAAAATGAGCGTTCAAATTACTCAATGTTCATATTCTTTTTCCACCAAATGTCAATGTTCATATTCTTTTTCCACCAAATGTTCGCCTTTGAGTAGCTTTCGGGCTTCCATTTTGGGCGGCAGACACATTATATTCATTAATAACAACTAAGCGATCTTGTGCTGTTTTAAGGTAATTGCAAGTCACACATCACTTTCCTTGTTAATTTCTTATTGCAGATTAGTTAAAGGGAATATTACACAAATGTCCCAAATAAATTCTAACTTATCAACCTTTAGCCATTGATCAGTGGCGTAGCTACAGTGCTCTAAGGGTAGTCAGACACACACCCTTCGTCGGAAAATTATATTACGCATATAAGTAAAATATTGTTCTATTTTAATATATACAATAGCTTGCACACCCCTGACACAATCGGGTGAGATAGCGCAATGGTGAAGGGTGTGCAAAATATTCTGATGATTGTAGGTTTGAATCTCAATGCAAGCTTTTGGTACAGCCCATTTATTTTATATTATTATACTGTCAAGAAGTAATATAAGTGTAACCTTTAGACACGTATTCCTTTCCAAAGTAGAAGTGTCGTTCTTTTTCAAATCCCAACCAAACTTTGACTTTCTTTTTCTTTTTTAATTTTTCAATAAACAAATATTAAAGATCATTATTTAATTGAAAGTTACTTAATAAAAAATTCTAAAAGCTCTTTACTAGACCTAAACCTAACTTTGTCAAAATAGAAAGAAAAAACACAGAGGAGAGAAACAAAAGACCATCCCTTGCTTTTTGCCTTGCTAGCCTGCTGCGTTATTGTCGGATGCCCGTGAAATCTTGCACTCTAACTCTGAATCTGATTCAATTTCAGGTTAGACTCTTCTGTCTTTCTTTCTTTCTTTTTTTTTTGGCTCAATTTATAATCTAAATTTTATTGTTAGAGTCTTTAGAGATTGAAAATTTACTAAATATTTCTAAATCTCTTAAATAATTTACAACTAGAATAAAATAACTGATACTTAGATGACCCGATTCATCATTCCTGAACATATATTTGTTTTTTTTTTTTTAAATAAGAAAAAATTTGGTGGATGTATATACGAATTTGAGACATAATTTGAATTTGAGGTTGCTTTCATGTTTCATTTTATGAAAGATATTTTGGGAATCACATTTGATCTTAATCGCTTCAGAAAAAGGAGCAAGATATTGCTAATGCCATGATACTTGTTGAAGTAGCAAAACAAAGGCTTCAAGAGTTAAGAGTTGATGGATGGGATCCACTTAAAATAAGGTATTTATATTTTGTATCAGGCATGATATTCTAATACCCAATTTTGATGAGCCATATGCTAACTCTGGAAGATCACAACGTAAACTTGTTGATCATACTATTTTACATCATTATCGTGTGGATATGTTTTATAAGATTATTGATTGGCAACTTCAAGAACTTAACGACCGTTTCAATAAGGTGACAAGTAATTTGTTTCATGGAGTAGCTTTCTTGAATCCAGTTGATTCATTTTCTAGTTTTGACATCAGGAAGATAGTGAGAATGGCTAAATTATATCCTTATGACTTTGATGAATTTAATTTGGGTGTCCTTGAGAATCAACTTGCTAATTATATTGTTGATGTACGTGATATTGATCAAAGGTTCTCCAATTTAGGTGGACTTAGTGAACTTTCAAAAAAACTAATTGAGACAAAGAAGAATATTAATTATCCTCTTGTATTCTGCTTAGTGAAACTTGCTTTGCTTCTGCCAGTTGCCACTGCAACCGTTGAAAGAGTTTTTTCTGCAATGAAGTTTATCAAGAATGACTTATGGAATCAAATGGATGATGAATTTTTGGACGGTTGCATAGTGCCTTATGTAGAAAAAAAAGTATTTCGTACTATTTCTAATGAGGTTATTATAAAAATATTTCAAGAGATGAGACCTCATCGAGTACAATTGTAATAATATATTTAAATTATGCTTTCAGTAGTAATATTTTTTTTGTTGATTCCTTTATATCGGTTTTGATTTATACAATAGTTAATTATGTTAAAGCGTTTTTATGATTTAGCTAAATATTGTGTATTTTATTATTAAAAAATTCGGTGCACCCATTCATAAAAAAAATTATTTACTTATCCAAAGGTTGAACACCCTTCGTGAAATTCCTGGCTATGTCACTATCATTGATCATAGACTTACCAAAACTAGTCAAGCATATATAAAAATTAAAAACTCAAATAAATAAAGTTCTTTCTCTACAAGAATTACACGTAAATATCTTCTTTCATATTTTTAAGCGTGATTAGCAACATTACATGCAAGACAGAAAGAAAATTTTATGGATGAGATAGCAAACAAGGTGATGAAATACAAGAAATATATATATATATATATATATATATATATATATATATATATATATATATATATATATATATATATATACACACACACACAAAAATCTAAACAAAAAATGACCTTTTTCAATGTGTATGGTTGAAATTCATTGAAAACATATATATGAGTCAATATATAAAATTTGAGGAAGATTGGAGGTGATTTGGACTGATTTGGTATCAAAATTCGTAGTTAAAATCGAGTTCAAAAAATTCTTCTGCTACACATGTATTCAAACATGTATCACGCATGTATCACATACAGGTATACATGTGATACATATTTGATACTAATTAAATACATGTGATACAAAAATGTGACACATTATTTTTTTTCATGTTCATCTTCTATTTCGAATTTTCAATTCAAACCACCTCGAAACTCCACCAAATCATTCCAAAACTGATATTCAAACTGTTTAAGATGTACCCCAATATATTCTAATAACACTCACTCAAAAGAAAATAAAAAATTAACCTTTTTTGACTACAAATTGCTAATTGGCTAATATTATTAATATTTGACTAATATTAATAATATTTTATGAATTAACTAATTTTTATAATAAATTACTTATAAATAGACATAGCTGGTAGTTCCGTCAGGTAAAACCTAAGTACTCTTCTTTTGTCTAACTCTCATACAGCTGTTAGCTGTTTATTTCATTAGTATTCACTATATATTGAGTAGTAGTACTCCATTATTTTTGGGACATGTGAAAGAGAGAATAAGGCCCATTTTTGGCGAGCTTTCTTTATTTTACTTATTCTAGTAACCTTGCTTGTCTCTTTGCAATTTGGCATAAACTAATTACTTCTCACATCTCAGTATATAATTAATGTTACTAGTTGTACAGTTGTTTGGCCAAAAGTATTGATGATCTTTCTCTGACTGAAGAACAGACGGTGCTAGCCTATAATTGTTTAAACACTAAAAATATTATAAAAATAATGTTGAAATTTCCTCGAACCTGTCATACAATACGTGAAATTTAATAAGTGTGCTTTAACAAGTCAAGGAGATCACTTAAATCGAATATTTTATTTTTACAAAAGCTACGAATGTCTATTTAAAAAGGGAGGATTAACAATGGGATATACTTTAAAACACCAAAGAAATATGAACGTAGGAACCATAATTAGATCTAACGAACGCTACTGCAGATGACACTTAGAAAGGTTGACTTAGCTTATCTGAAATTACTACCTGTAGGTATAGTCACGAAACTAGTAAAAAACTAAGGTTAGGAATTAATTAATATCATAATCCATTTATTAGCTAACAAAATATCCACAACGTCTAATTTTTTATTACGCATTTAGTAAAGCAGAGTACATTCCTCCTTAATTACTTCCTATGTTTATTGTTTTCCTGCTTAATATTAAGTACCCTTTAGTAAAGCAAGGCACCTTCATTCAGAAGAAAGTAACCATGCAGTGGAATTATTTTTAAGATATATTACCGTATTCACAAGAGTTAGATCCACTTTTTACAGGTCATTCCTCTTTTTTCTATAGATATTTCCACCGGGAAAACTATAATCATGATTAAATAATTTAATAAAGTATATATAATTAATCATAATTAAGTGATTTGGTCTAAAACCCAGGTAAAGGTGCCTCTATTAACTACATTTAAGAAGATGCATTGTACATGGATCCCTAATTAAATGAGTATTTGCACCTCTTATAAGTTGGATCTAAAATACTGAATGGTGCACCGGAATCTGGAAACATAAAATAAATGTGGGTTTTAATTATTTTAATTGAAGTTAGTTGACCTAAAACAGATTTTAATACTGATTTTGAAAATTCAACTGGGCCGCAATGACATAGTCCTAAATCTATAATCAATGAACTTCCGACATTCAACTTCATTCATATACAAAGATTATTCTTTCATTTGGGAAAAGCCATATACGTGTGCTGTAAATGGGCTGGAGTGTCAATGGTACCACGTTGCTACTTACTTTGATAACAAAATTAAAATTGAAACTTAGTAATTTATAGTACTTCATTTATGTAACATGAAGCAGTTCTGATAATTTGGGATGTCCCGCTCAAGTATATGAAGTTTTTTCAAACCAACAATGTAGCTTACAAGAGATTTTAAGTAATTTATTTTTCAATGTAGCCAAAAATAATTACCAATACTAATTCATTTGCTCATTCCCCTTTTTTCAAACTTTATTTATGAACTAAACATTCTTCACCGTTACAGAAAATGAGGTACCATAACTTGTGAACATACACCAAATCTGTTGATTACAAAAAATTGAAACTGAGAAATGTTTGGTGGGATTGATTTCGTAGAAACTAATAACCAACCACACACGTCTTTTTAAGAATCCCCCTCCCAAAAAAAGATTTTCGGAAAGTTTTTTCTACATGTTTATAGTTCATCTTCTACCTTAAAAAATTCGGACTATATGATCAAAAATTCTTTTTGACAACACTGTTATCCAAGCAAACTTAAACACGCTCTGATAACTTTCGTCGAATACTTGCTATCAACATACATAATTTTGTTGGCAAGCCACCTAATATTTTTTTTTTGTCTCCGTTGAAATATGAATCATGATCTTTCATAATTTTTAATCACTTTATTAACCGCTAGGACACACATTTTATTTTCAGTTAAATGATCATATTTTTATTGTATTATACTTGTAATTTTGAAAAATATTTTTCTCTATGAAATTAATAGTCTTAACTTTGTCGAGATTAGTAAAAAAAAAAATAGAAAACAAATGAATCCAAATCTCAGAAAAGTAAAGCCATCTTTGGTGGATTTATTCAAAATTGAATCCCACTCCTCACGAAAAAAAAAAAAACAATTACACAATACACCATAACGTACGAAAAGGTGGCTATTAAAAACAGTACGAAACAGTGACCCTATTAATAAAAACAACATAAAAAAGTCAGAGTAACTTCAAAAACCAGCTCCACGCGCCAGCCCATAGTGTGAGTGAGAATTCCCGGCGAAAAATCCTCTTGTCCCAGCTATATTTATTTCCAATTTCCACAAACTATCCAAAGGCCAGCTTTTTTCTCTCTTTCTGCATATACAAAAAAAAAAGTACAGAAAAGTTTTAGAGAGAAGAAAGGGAGGTCAATAAAAATACCCATAATATAACTATGGCTTCTGAATTGATCTACCGGGGACCGGAATCACAGCCGGTTCCCGACGTTTACACTCCGAAACCAGACAAGCCATGGTTGAGTGTAATTCGACCCGTTCGTTACTTGTTACGCGAACAACGCATCGTTTTCCTATTTGTAGGCATTGCTATCGCCTCTTTAATCTTCGCCCTTTTGCCCTCGTCTCGTTCGGGCAGCTTAAATTACGCGATCTACGACTCCTACTTACCCTCCGAGTCGACTCAGTCTCAGGTGGCTCACCGTATGATCTACCAGAACCGACCCGGATTCGGGTCGTTCAATTCGGGCGGGAAGATCCCGTTGGGCTTGCAACGTAAGGGTTTGAGGATCGTAGTGACCGGTGGTGCCGGTTTTGTAGGTAGCCACCTTGTGGACCGTTTGATTGCTAGAGGTGATAGCGTGATCGTCGTTGATAACTTTTTCACCGGTCGGAAAGAGAATGTTATGCACCATTTCGGTAACCCTAGGTTTGAGCTCATTCGACACGACGTCGTTGAGCCACTTTTGCTTGAAGTTGACCAGATCTATCACCTTGCTTGCCCTGCTTCCCCTGTTCATTACAAGCATAACCCCGTCAAGACTATTATATCCTTTTTATTTTCGTCATTACTATTCATAATATTAATTTGTGTTGTGTTATGGTTTCTAATTCAATTTTTTATACGTTGTATTATTATTAATGTTGGATTAAAATTATGTTAATCCTTGACGAAGTAATTTTACAAGACTAATGTGGTGGGGACATTGAACATGCTGGGATTAGCTAAAAGAGTCGGTGCGCGGTTTTTGCTAACGAGCACCAGCGAGGTGTACGGTGATCCATTAGAACATCCACAGAAAGAGACATACTGGGGCAATGTTAATCCCATCGGTAAGTTTCTTTTTTATTTTAAACGAATTTCGTTTTTTTATATTTGTTTTTTATTACAATAATGATAGCTATTTTTGCTGGTGAAATGAAATCTGGTAATGTGTCTGGGACACAACAATGAACATGAAGGGGTACGGCTCACGTTAGTGTTGGGTCTCAAGGGTTGTGACTAACGTGAGCGTTGGCAGACTTTTTTAAGGAACCGAGTCGTGCGTCGTATGAATGTGGAGCCACGTGTTCAACGACGATGACAACTAATGAACTTCTCTTTCCTTAGATCCGGTCGGGAAATTAAATTTTGTCAACTGTTCAATCGTGATTTGCGGGTCCCGCCGCTTCATTCCAACTATCTTTTCCTTTTTCATTTAATTGGCGCGCCCTTTTCTCTTGAATCTTCTCTCTCTGTCTTTTATTATTAGGTTTTGTCCTAGAATAAAATAAATTAGTAAGTAATTATATACTATATTTTTGTCTTTCTCTCTTCTTTTTTTCAATTTTTTAAAATATGAAACACGAATAGTTTTACCATAAAGGAAGAGGAAAAAAATGTAATTGGACTAGTAGTTGTTAAGAGTTAATGAATTCGTACAGAATGTTGTAGTGGAATTACGCCCAAAGAGTGTGATTTAGTTGATAAAGCCAGAGAATCAACAGGTCTCAAATTCAAATTCAACTAAAGCAAAAATCATTAGATAATTTCTCATAGGCCTAAGTTTTAGTGGGTAGAATTACCCGATAAAGTGCTTTTGGGAGATAGTACCTGGTATATGAACAAATTGGCTCGAACATCACCATCATAAAAAAATAAATAATGCAGTTGAATTATAACATGAATTCCCCGCTGATATGATAATTTAGGATAATAGTCTCTTAAAGCCAAGTTGTCTTGCAGACTTGGAGCAACGGTCAAGTTGTCTCCGTGTGACCTATAAGTCACGAGTTTAAGCCGTGAAATTAGCCAGATTGTGCGGTCCTTCTTCGGATCCCGGATGAACAAGGAATGTTTTGTGTATCGGTCCCTTTTTAGTCTCTCTTTTTTGTGTGTATATTCTAATGTAAATCTGGAATAGTTACAAATGTGTGAGTAGTGGGGTGTACTGACCAAGAAAGGTGAATAACAGGTGTCCGAAGTTGCTACGATGAGGGAAAGCGAACGGCTGAAACGTTGACCATGGACTACCACAGAGGTGCTGGCGTCGAGGTTCGTACTTTCCTTCCATTTTCAATCCATATTCGAGGTTAAAATGAAGTTTAACTAAGTTATCTTTTATAATTGAAGTTTACACTTATTGATAGTTTAGACTCCATAGATAATGTAACTGTAATTTTTCTGGCATTACATGGACAAAAAAATGCTCAGAAATAAGCAAAAATATAAAAGTTTAACCACATCTCTGGAGACAGATGTAGTATTTCTCTATTGCACACATACTTGGTCGATTACCATATTTTGTAGGTTACCAGTCCATGTTTGATATAAAAAGTTACATGTAATTGGCTTTTAGATGAGTTGATTGTGAAAAAAAATTTAAAGTGTATGTTAATCAAACTTGTCTTGCTATTCTAAAATTATGTTGATGTATGCATGTGGTTGCAGGTGAGGATTGCTAGGATCTTTAACACCTATGGACCTCGTATGTGCATTGATGATGGTCGCGTTGTCAGCAACTTTGTCGCTCAGGTGAACTTCTCCACCTACCCAAATATAAAAATCTAATGTTGAACTTTAATGGATTCTTAAATTGCATTAAAAAAGAAGCAAAAAAGCAAATATGATATTTGCATTCTTGTAAACCATAATTTCACATTGCGTACAGGCCTTAAGGAAGGAGCCTTTGACGGTTTATGGAGATGGGAAGCAGACAAGAAGTTTCCAATTTGTTTCAGATCTGGTAATGCACTCTACTTTTTTCTGTTTTTCCTACTTTTTGCTTATTTAATTATGTTGTTACCTTTCCAGTATTAATGCCTCACTGCTTGCTTCTCAAAGTGGCTTTCAAATGGAAGATTCCTTAATAATTGACGTTGCCATCTAGATGCAAACTGGTTTTGCTAAATAAACATTGTTTTCAATATATCAACGTGAAAAGTTCTTTTGTTAGAATGCACCATACATTATACGACATGAAAAGAAACCATTTTTAATATCTTGGACCTAAAGGGTCCCGGGCCTGTTACAAGGATAAAAATTGTAGTGTGGAAGCACATGCCATGTTCAACTAGAAGCCAGAGCTGGGACCAGCAATTGTTTTAGATTTAACTGTTTTGGAGAAGTTAAATAATTTTTTTGTTGAGAAGACGGGATTTAACTGACAATGTAAATAATTTTTATATTATCATATATTTACCTTTATTGCAAGTTTTTCTCAAAAAGGATTTACTTTATTTGCTAGATTATCAAATTAGAGTTATTATATACAGTTAGTTGTTGTCATTTTAACCTGATGATGTAAAATAATTTTTGCTATTAGTGCATATATGTTGAAACTATTTCTTTTATTCTCTTGTACCTTTACTTGTCCCCACTCTTTGTAGTGTTCAACTCCTTAGCAAACTTGAGGTTGATTGAGATTCGCTTAGCGTAGAGTATAGATTTCTTAACTTGTCAAAGTTGGACGTTGGTAAGTTTTAGTGTGTATAGAGTTACAAGATATAGTAGGAGTCGGTTGTTTCTTGAGACCAATTATGTAGTAAAAGTGAAAAACCGTGGGTTATAATCTTGAGTTTTAATTTTTTAAGAGTATGAATCTAAAGTTTGTTTTATTTTGGTTACTTGTGAAGGTTGAGGGCCTTATGCGCTTGATGGAAGGAGAACACGTTGGACCATTCAACCTCGGAAACCCTGGCGAATTCACAATGCTTGAACTTGCTAAGGTATGCATGACATATTTTCCAACCATCCAAGTCCTCTTGTTGAGTCTTGGATTCTCCAGATTTACGATATATTTTCTTCGCATTGACATTTTACAGCTTGGTTAGGTCTTATCAAACTAGACTTTATCAGCTAATCAAAATGATTGAACTAAGTAGGTATTATCAAGAGTTTAACTTGTATAAATTGACAATATTAAATCTTTTTTACATTACCAGATCACCTAAAAATCCTAGTCAGTTTACCACATTTTGGTGACACGTATCATTTATGGTGCAGGTGGTCCAGGAAACCATTGATCCAAATGCTCAGATTGAGTTCAGACCAAACACAGAGGATGACCCACACAAGAGGAAGCCTGATATCTCAAGGGCTAAAGAGTTACTTGGTTGGGAACCAAAAGTGGCTCTCAGGAAAGGACTGCCTATGATGGTGCAAGACTTTAGGCAACGTATTTTTGGTGACCACAAAGAAGATGCTTCTTCAGCTTAATAGAGAGAGTGTATTTGGATATTGTTTATGGTATTTTAACTCGGTCAGGGGCGAAATGCACCGCGGCGAAAGATGACTCCTATGCTCATTTAGTTCAGCAAAAGTGCAGGCAGCAGTAGACTGAGCCCCCTAGTTCTTTGAATAGTTTAATAGTTGTTCATGTTATATTCCTGTCAATTTTGTAATTCTATTGTCCTTTTTTCAACACTTGATGTAGACGAGCAACCTCCATTATTATCGTAAGAATAAACAGGTTCCTATTTTTTCACTTAAAGTGGGACTTGATTGTCGTTATTGGGGCTGTTTGCGAAGTGTACTAGAAACACAGTTGACAGTAATTCATTGAGGCAAAGCTCTCCTTGAAGAATTCAAGTGAAATCAAATGAGAGGATTGTGACAACCAAATGAGTTCGTCTTAACTAAACTTTACAACCTATAATCTCTATTAGTATTGGCGTTATAACTTTTAATACATGCTAAAAGGAAATGCATCTAGCTTCTGATAGCACAGAGCGGATGTTAACCTCTTGAAACAAAAAACTAATACTGTCAGGGCAGTGCAGAGTACTGCCTTTTTTGTTGTTTTTTGAGAAATTGGATTACTAATGTTATTAATACTAGTAACCAATAGCCATATTGCATTTCGTAGCCTTGTTAGTTTCCAAATTCAGCCAACTTAGTAACAACAACAATAACAACAACCCAGTAAAATCTCATTAATGGGGTCTGGGGAGGGTAGTGTGTACGCAGACCTTACCCCTACCTCGAAGGAGTAGAGAGGTTGTTTCCGAAAGACCCTCGGCTCAAAAAATAAAAAGACAAAAGGACAAAAAGGAGACAATATTAGTATCACAACAGTAATCATAGGAAAAATAGGAACACCATGAAATCCAGAAGAAAGATGAAAAGCAAAGGGAGACAATATTAATATCATCACAACAATCATAAGAAAAATAAAAACACCATGAAATCTAGAAGAAAGATGCAAAGCAAAAGCGATAGCTAGTAAATAGGACCTGCACTGAAAAGCGAAATAGTAAGACACAACATTGTCGCTAGCTATCTTAGACAAAAACCCTACATGGCTAGTCCCACAATAGTACGAAGTAAGGCACGACTCAACTATCTTCTAACCTATAACCCTAATACTCGACCTCCACATCTTCCTATCAAGTGTCATGTCTTCGGAAATCTGGAGCCTCGCCATATCCTGCCTGATCACCTCTCCCCAATACTTCTTAGGTCGCCCTCTACCTCTTCTTGTGCCCTCCACAACCATCCGCTCACACCTCCGTACCGGAGCATCTGGGCTTCTCCTCTGAACATGTCTGAACCATCTAAGCCTCGCTTCCCGTATCTTGTCATCAATGGGAGCCACGTGCACCTTCTCCCGAATATCATCATTCCTAATCTTATCTATCATAGTGTGCCCGCACATCCACCGCAATATCCTCATTTATGCTACTTTCATCTTCTGGATATGTGAGTTTTTAACGGGCCAACACTCAGCCCCATATATCATGGCTGGTCTAACCACCGCTTTATAGAACTTACCTTTGAGTATCGGTGGCACTCTCTTGTCACACAGGACTCCAGATACTAACCTCCACTTCATCCATCCTACCCTAATATGGTGGGTGACATCTTTGTCGATCTCCCCTCCCCCCTGGATAACCGAACCAAGGTACTTGAAGCTGCCTCTACTCGGGATGACCTGTGAATCAAGCCTCACATCCACGCCCACTTCCCCTGGCTCAGCGCTGAACTTACACTCCAGGTATTTCGTCTTCGTCCTGCTCAGCTTGAAACCCTTAGACTCAATAGCCTGTCTCCAAACCTCCAGCCTCTCGTTAACACCGGCTCGCGACTCATCAATCAGAACTATGTCATCGGCAAATAGCATACACCATGGCACATCCCTTTGAATATGGTGTGTTAATGCGTCCTTCACCAGGGCGAATAAGAACGGACTTAGCGCAAAACCTTGGTGTAACCCCATTACAATCGGAAAATACTCAGAGTCGCCTCCTACTGTCCTAACCCAAGTCTTAGCCCCATCATACATGTCCTTAATCGCCATAATATAGGGAACCGACACACCTTTTACCTCCAGGCATCTCCAGAGAACTTCTTTAGAAACCTTGTCATATGCTTTCTCTAGGTCAATAAACACCATGTGTAGATCCTTCTTCCTCTCTCTGTACAGTTCCACCAACCTTCTAACAAGGTGTATAGCTTCTGTAGTCGAACGACCCGGCATAAACCTGAACTAGTTGTCGGATATAGACATTGTCATCCTCACCCTCGCTTCAACCACCCTCTCCCACACTTTCATGGTATGACTCAGTAATTTGATACCCCTATAATTGTTACAACTCCGGATATCACCTTTGTTCTTATACAATGGAACCACCGTACTCCACCTCCACTCATTCGGCATCCTCTTCGCCTTAAAAATAATATTAAACAACCTAGTCAATCACTCCAAACCTGCTCTCCCCACACACTTCCAAAATTTTACCGAAATCTCGTCTGGCCCGGTCGCTCTGCCCCTACTCATCTTACGCATAGCTCCCACGACCTCCTCAACCTCGATACGCCTGCAGTACCCAAAGTCACGGTGACTCTCGGAATGCTCCAATCAGCCAACTTAGTACATTATTCAAAATAAACCTAACACAATATGTTCCACCTTTGTCTTGTAGAAATTGGGTTTCCAAAAAATGGGGAGGAAGTGCAAACCTCAAAGCTTGATTTAGACTGGGCTGCTTACAAGCTTCCTTTGCCAAATCATGGGACACTTGGTTTGCTTGCCTAAAGCTATGCCTGACCACCACCTTCTCCGCTGGAACATCAGTCACCTACATTTACATATAATAACTGTGATGACCCAAAATATCATCTTTAAATTTAATAATTAATTATGTGATCTAAGCACTATTTACCATTACTCGACTTGCGTGTGCAGTCCGTAAAAAATTTTCGAAAAGTTTTGAGGTGAAAAATGAATTAAAATGTGAATTAGAGCTTTAAAACTCAACTGAGTTGAAGTTGGTCAACATTTTGAGCAAATGAACTCGGATCAGTATTTTGATAGTTTTGGTAGGTCCCTATCGTGATTTGGGACTTCGGCGTATGCCCGGAATCAAATTCCGAGGTCCCTAGCCCGAGAGATGGAATTTTGATAAAAAATTAAAAGTTTAAGTTCAAATAGTGACCGGATGTCAAATTATATGCAAACGACCCCAGAATAGAATTTTGATGATTCCAACAGCTCCGTATGATGATTTTGGACTTAGGAGCGCGATCGAAATTTTATTTGGAAGTCCGTAGTGGAATTAGGCTTGAAATGCAGAAAGTTGAATTTTTGGGAAGTTTGACCGAGGGGTTGACTTTTTGATATCGGGGTCAAATCCGATTCTAAATATTTTCATAGCTCACTTATGTCATTTATGACTTGTGTGCAAAATTTGAAGTCATTCCGAATTGATTTGATGTATTTCGACACAAGATATAGAATTTGAAAGTTCAAAATTCATTGATTTTGATTTGAGGTGCGATTCGTCGTTTTGATGTAGTTTGAAGCCTCGACTAAGTTCGTATGGTATTTTGGGATATGTTGGAATAATTGGTTAAGGTCCCGAGGGTCTCGGGTAGATTTCGGAAGGTAAACGGAATGGATTTCGGACAAAGAGTGCTGGAAATTTCTGTTGCAGAAATTTCGTGCGTGGAGCCAACTTTGGAAGCTTATATATCGCAATGCATAAGTAATCAGAACATTTTCAAAACATGAAAGTTGTAGTCGTTTGATTATAGTTTTCATAAAGTTAAACCATTCATTATTTGGATATTTGTACAGAAAGTTATGACGGATTGAATGAAGGCTGGTAGAGCAGTTTCGCCAGAAATTTCTGATGCGTGGAGCCGACTTTGGAAGCTTATATCTCGCAATTCATAAGGAATCAGAATATTTTCAAAACATGAAAGTTGTAGTCATTGGATTATAGTTTCCATAAAGTTAAACCATTTATCATTTGGACATTTATACATGAAATTATGATCAATTGAAGGAAGGCTGGTAGAGCAGTTTTTGGTGGACTTTTAGTGACGAAAAATGGACTTTTAGTGACGGATTGGCAGAAACTTAAGGACCAAAAAGGGTCATTTCATTCATTTCGTTTTGGATTTTTGGAGCACGGTTCTTGGGCGATTTTTGGGCGATTTTTACGGAAAAACATTGGGGTAAGTGTTCCTTATCCTATATTGATTATATTTCATGATTCCATACTCATTTACATCATGAATCCGTGAATTTATGGAAGAAAAATCAAGATTTTTGCAAAATGTTCTAAAAACAAAAATTTAAGATTTGGAGGTCGAGTTGTTATCGGATTTTGGTGAAATTAGTATGGGTGGACTCGTAATTGAATGGGTTGTCGGACTTTATAAGTTTCGTCGGATTCCGAGATGTGGGCCCCACAGGCAAATTTTGAGCTAATTTTGGATTTTAATGAAAATGTAATATTTTCTTATGAAATTGATTACTATAATTTTTGTTGACTGTATCGAATTAATTATGACTAGATACGAGTCGATCGGGGTCAGAAAATCGAGGAAAAAGCATAATACTTGATTAAATTGGAACAAGTCGAGGTAAGTGACTTGTCTAACCTTGTGGGGGAGAAATTTTCCCTAGGATTGGTATTGACGTGATTATTGAAATGTGTTGAAAGTCGTGTGCACGAGGTGACGAGTGTGTACACGCGCTAAATTGCGAAAGATTATATTTTTAAATTGTGTAGATCACTGTTGCGCATTTATTAAATTATTTTATCTTGTTATATTCTTCATCATTGATCTGAGATATATACTTCAAATTTGTTTGATCTTTTCTTACTAATTGTTTTACCTGTTTAGTTGAAACTTGGTTTCTTTTATTCTGTGCATTATTTGAAGGTTGATTTTCTTTAAATTAAATATTATTAATATGAAGTATTTGACATTTTTAAACTTGATATTGAAGCAACGTAGTAAAGATTTTGAAATATTATTTTCCTAAATTATTTACTCCTGAATATTTTTATACTCATTGTGAGGGAGCCGTGAGCTCTTTATTGTGGAAGAATATTATTGTTGAATTATTTTGACATGAGCCGTGAGCTCTTTATTGTGGAAAAATATTATTGTTGAATTATTTTGACATGAGCCGTGAGCTCTTTATTGTGGAAAAATATTATTGATGAATTATTTTGACATGAGCCGTGAGCTCTTTATTGTGGCAAACTATTATTGATGATTTATTTTGGCATGAGCCGTGAGCTCTTTATTGTGGAAAAATATTGTTGTTGAATTATTTTGGCAAGTTAAATTATTTGAGCACTTGAGGTGCAAATTGTGATATATTGTGATATTGATACGCATGCGGTGGTATAAGGTCTGGGTGTTGAAACGCATGCGGTGAGATAAGGGTGGCTTGATACGCGTGGCTAGTAGGGGTGACTACTAGAAGTCATGCGGTGTGATAAGGGTGGCTAAAACGCGGGATGCTATTTCGGGAAAAAATGTTTTTTTTTAAAAATAAATTGTGAAGGCTCCCGCGGTGATATAAGGAAATGAGATATTGTGAAATTATTTATAACTTGGGACTACGAGGCGGTACCTCGGTAGTGCCCTTGTTGATATTGATTTATGGCCATAGTTGCTTTCGATTAATTGTTGTGATTTTCATAAAGTTGAAGGAAATTTTGTTTTGATTCCACGAGATATTATTTGCAATTATTTGGTGTCATTAAATGTGACATACTATTTGATTCATTTCCAATGTCATTTTATTTTACTACATTGATAAACATTTTACCATGCCATTATTATATTCCAATAGGGCCTCACCTGACTTCGTCACTACTCTACCGAGGTTAGGCTTGGCACTTACTGGGTACCGCTGTGGTGTACTCATACTACGCTTTTGCACATTTTTTTGTGCAGATCCAGGTACATTTTTACCAGCCTAGACGTCAGTGAGTTACCTGCGCACGGAGACTTCGAGGTATATCTGCCAGCGTCCGTAGACTCCGGAGTCCCCTTCTATCATTTTATGTTGCTTCCTTATATTTTATTTAGCCCTTGACATATAGTGACATTGAGAATAAATTCTTAGAAGCTTGTGACTTATTTCTACCGGGGTTTGGGAGTTGAAATTGTTTGAATTGTAGTTTATTTATTTCAGATATTTATTATTATTTCGCATTGATAGGCTTACCTAGTCTTAGAGACTAGGTGCCATCACGACATCCTACGGAGGGAATTTGGGGTTATGACAAGTTGGTATCAGAGCACTAGGTTCATAGGTGTCATGAGTCACAAGCGGGTTTAGTAGAGTCTTGCAGATCGGTACAGAGACGTCTGTACTTATCTTCGAGAGGCTATGGAACTGTTAGGAAATATTCACTTCTTTGTCTCCTAATCGTGCAGCATTGATGTAGCTTGAAACATATATCTTATATTCCTTTGTATCCACTCGTGTATGATATTGCGCACTCGGCATCAGTTGTGCGTCGACGGTTTGTGATGCCGCAGATGGACTACGAGGGAGCCAGAGATGCTCAAACATTTCCTTAACGTGTGGTTCCGACTGAAGATGTGGGCGTATTGAGAGATCACCTAGTGAATCATGTGCGGGGTGCAACGGACATTGACGTATGGTTGATTTATACGAGCTGTGAAGGTTATTATTGTGGATCATCGGACGTTGTGACCTATGACTTCATGTCGTCCAATCTCAATGGGTGGATTGTGGAGTCATGTATTATATCAGTTTTGGGCCTGAAATGTATATATGTGGTACTGAAAGGTTCCCTAAAATTTACACATGTTTAAGGCCTGAGATTTCGTAGAGGATAAGGTTGGGACTTGCGGTATGTCTGCCTCCTTAATAATCCTATACTTCAATACCAAAGGAGTTATAGAAACAACTCTAAATTTATAGAAGTTCTACTCAGCGTGGACGTCACTGTTGCGGATTTTGGGGTGCTTCGGAGTAAGTACACTTGTTGACGAGAGTCTGGACTATGTGGTTCATGACAAGATTTGTCTGTATGGAGCTCTACTTTTGTGATTGTTGTGTATAAATAGGGGTAAGGGTTACCCCAAAGAAGAATCGAAGAGTTTGTTAAGAAATTGGTCAGCTCAACAGTGTTGAGTCAGCATAACAAAAGAAGAAATTTGCCTTGGGAGAGATAATTCTCCACCAATGTCCGTGGCAAGCCTATGAAAAGGGCAGACCAGCCAATGCAACACCGCCCACTTGGCTCAGTTCTCAGAAACGCTTTTGAAAGAGTTTGTTTTCTGGACTCTCTATAATGCGTGGCGCATAGGGTTTAAACGGTTGTGTCATGTCACCATTGACGATGTCAGAATATGCCATCAAGTTCAATAAATTAGCCCGTCATACTCCTACTTTGCTTCCTACACCCAGAGGGTGATTCCATAGACCTATTAAAGAACTCAATTATGATCATAAAATTTTGTACGACTCGGGAGCTACAAGCTGATACTTCATTGCTGCTAGTTGTACAAATTACCAAGATATTAGAATGTGTTCGGGGTGAGGAAAAAGGAAACTAAGGAGACCAAGACATCTGGAGGTTCTGGGGGATTCAGTGGATTCTACTTTGCAAGTACAAATCATTATGGCTGGGGCTCGGGCAGTCAGTCAGCCCAGTCCGCACATCAGATTACTCGGGGTGCTCCAGTAAGTTCTTTTAATGCACCACTGACATGAGTTCCTACAATGGTTATTCCAGTTATCTGGCATAGACTCAATATGAGCAGCCAAACCCGTAAAGGGGTTGTTATGAATACGGTGATACTAGGCACATCATGAGAAAATTGTCCCAAACTTGGGAGAGACATATTTCATCAAAGCACTCAAGCTACGTGCCCCATTGAAGTTACCACACCACCCACACGACCAGTTAGGGGTGGAGGACAGACGGGTAGAAGGCGTCCTAGAGGTGGAGACCCAGCCGTTGATATATTTATTTTACGGTATGGCGAAGGTCGCTACATCAGCTGGTATCGTTACAGGTACGACCTCGATTTAATATAAAAGAATAATTTCCTTAAGTTGATTCAGTTCTCAATATCGAAACGAGTCTTCCTATTGTGCTCCACTTATGAGTGAGCTTCATAATTCTATAATATACTCATGTGTTTACCCCTGTTGGGAGATTTTATGGAGATAAGTACGCCTATCATTTCGTGTTGGTCACTAATAAGAGCTGCGAGGCTAAATGTGACTTTCTGTTACTCATTTCAGTAAATTTTGATGTAAATTCCGAATAATTAATTGCTAATTATGAATTATATGCCCTACCGGTGTGGGGTTCATTATGTGTTGTGATTTGGTGTAACCGAAATTATTTAAAAGGAAAAAATAGAAATTTTCAATTGGCACGATGTGCATATTACTTGTGATTCAGAACTAAGGACGAGATCCTCACATTTTTATATAAATTGATATGTTTAAACCGTGCTACGAGCTGCGGTGGAAGTTATATAAGGACGAGATCCTTGTGAGAAAAATTCTTGTGTTTAAGTTCTCCCTTGTGAAATTAAATTTGTATTATAGTAATAATAGGGAGTCGTGCCTGTTAGGCTTATTTGAAAATTCTTATATAAAATTCTCTGTGCATAGTTGTCAAATTCGTGTTGTAATTATTAATTTTTAACCTACGAGGTAGGTGCCCGCCTAGGTGGCATTAAATGTGACTCGTTAATTCGGGTAAATAATTATGAAGTCTTCATGCCTCGCATCTAGTTATCAGTATTGTGAAGGTTTGTAACGAGATTTTTGTTAACATGAGGTTAAATGACGATTCTGTAATTGATTATGAACAACTATTAAGACCAAATTGATCCAAGAGGGTGCCCCATTTACAGGGTCAGACGAGTGTGAGTTAAGCTTTCAGAAGCTCAAGATCACTTTGACTCCGACACAAGCGTTGGTATTACTTACATGTTCAAGGTCTTATACTGTATATTGTGATGCATCGCGTATTGGTCTCGGCGCGATGTTGATGCAAGACGGTAGGGTGATTGCCTACGCGTCTAGACAGGTAAAGGTATATAAAAAATAAAATTAAAAAAAAAAACCGGTCCACGACCTTGAGTTAGCAGCTATTGTTCGTGCCTTGAAGAATTTGGCTCCATTATTTGTACGGTGTCCATTGTAAGGTCTACACCGATCACCAAAATCTACAATATCTGTTTAAACAGAAGGATCTTAATTTGCGGCAGCGGAGATGGTTGGAGTTACTTAAGGATTATTATATCACCATTCTCTATCATCTTGGGAAGGCCAATGTAGTGGCCGATGCCTTGAGTCATAAGGCGGAGAGTTTGGGCATCTTAGCATATTTACCGGTAGCAGAGAGGCCTTTGGCCTTGGATATTTAGGCCTTGGCCAACCAATTTTGTCAGATTGAATGTCTCCAAACCGAGTCGAGTTTTGGCTTGTGTGGTTTCTCAGTCTTCTCTTTATGATCGTATCAGGGAGCGTCAGTATGATGACCCCCATCTGTTTGTCTTTAAGGACACAGTTCAGCACGACGATGCCAAGGAAGTCACAATTGGAGATGAAGATGTATTACAAATGCAGGGCAGGCTATGTGTGCCTAATATAGATGGTTTTCGTGAATTGATTCTCCAGGAGGCTCACAATTTGCGGTACTCCATACATTCGGGTGCTGCGAAGATGTAGCAGGACTTGAGACAACATTATTGGTAAAGAAAGATGAAGAAAGACATAGTGGATTATGTAGCTCGGTATCTAAATTGTCAACAAGTGAAATATGAGCATCAACGACCCGAGTGGATTGCTTCAGAAGTTAGTGATTCCAGAATGGAAATGGGAGAGGATCACTATGGATTTCGTTGTTGGGCTCTCACGAACTCAGAAGAAGTTCAATGCAGCTTGGGTGATTGTGGATAGATTGACCAAATCAGCTCATTGCAATCCTATGATGACTACCTACTCTTCCAAGCAGTTGGCTCGAATCTATATTCGCGAGATTGTCAGATTTCACGGCATACCGGTATCTATCATCTCTGACCGGGGTACGCAGTTTACATCACGGTTCTGAGGGCAGTACAACGTGAGTTGGGTACTCGGGTAGAGTTGAGTACAACATTTCACCCTCTTACGGACGGGCAGTCCGAACGCACTATTCAGATACTGGAGGATATGCTTCGTGCGTGTGTGATAGATTTTGGGGGTGCTTGGGATCAGTTCTTACCACTTGCGTAGTTTGCTTACAACAACAGTTGTTAGTCAAGCATTCAGATAGCTCCGTATGAGGCCTTGTATGGTAGGTGGTGCCAGTCCCTAGTGGGTTGGTTCGAACCGGGTGAGGCTAGGCTATTGGGTACAGACTTGGTTCAGGATGCCTTGGAAAAGGTTAAGTTGATTCAGGATTGATTTCGTACAGCCCAATCTAGACAGAAGAGTTATGCGAATCGGAAGGTTCGTGATGTTGCATTCATGGTTGGTGAGCGGGTATTGCTCCGGGTTTCGCCTATGAAGGGTGTGATGAGGTTCGGGAAGAAGGGCAATTTGAGCCCTAGGTATATTGGGCCTTTTGAGATTTTTGAGAGAGTTGGAGAGGTGGCTTACAAACTTGCACCACCACCTAGTCTCTTTGCCGGTCATCCGGTATTCCATGTTTCCATGCTTCGAAAATATTATGGCGATCCGTCTCATGTGTTAGACTTCAGTTCGGTTCAGTTGGACAAGAATCTATCTTATATTGAGGAACTAATGGCTATTTTGGATAGGCATGTTCGAAAGCTGAGGTCAAAGAACATTGCTTCCGTGAAGGTTCAGTGGAGGGGTCATCCGATCGAGGAGGCGACTTGGGAGACCGAGCATGATATGCGCAGCTGTTATCCACACTTATTCACCAGCTTAGGTACTTTTTCTAACTCAGTTCGAGGACGAACGTTTGTTTTAGAGGTGGAGAATGTGATGACCCAAAATATCATCTTTAAATTTAATAATTAATTATGTGATCTAAGCACTATTTACCATTACTCGACTTGCGTGTGCAGTCCGTAAAAAATTTTCGAAAATTTTTGAGGTGAAAAATGAATTAAAATGTGAATTAGAGTTTTAAAACTCAACTGGGTTGACTTTGGTCAACATTTTGAGCAAACAAACTCGGATCAGTGTTTTGATAGTTTTGGTAGGTCCCTATCGTATTTGGGACTTCGTCGTATGCCCGGAATCAAATTCCGAGGTCCCTAGCCCGAGATATGGAATTTTGATAAAAAAATAAAAGTTTAAGTTCAAATAGTGACCGGATGTCAAATTATGTGCAAACGACCCCAGAATAGAATTTTGATGATTCCAACAGCTCCGTATGGTGATTTTGGACTTAGGTGCGTGATTGGAATTTTATTTGGAAATCCGTAGTGGAATTAGGCTTGAAATGCCGAAAGTTGAATTTTTGGAAAGTTTGACCGA
Organism: Nicotiana tabacum; assembly: GCF_000715075.1. Taxonomy (NCBI): domain Eukaryota; kingdom Viridiplantae; phylum Streptophyta; class Magnoliopsida; order Solanales; family Solanaceae; genus Nicotiana; species Nicotiana tabacum. Next base: position 65,405,985 of record NC_134098.1, read on the forward strand.
GGGGTTGACTTTTTGATATCGGGGTCGAAATCCGATTCTAAAAATTTTCATAGCTCAGTTATGTCATTTATGACTTGTGCGCAAAATTTGAAGTCATTCCGAATTGATTTGATGTGTTTCGACACAAGATATAGAATTTGAAAGTTCAAAATTCATTGATTTTGATTTGAGATGCGATTCGTCGTTTTGATGTTGTTTGATGTAGTTTGAAGCCTCGACTAAGTTTATATGGTATTTTGGGACATGTTGGAATAATTGGTTAAGGTCCCGAGGGTCTCGGGTAGATTTCGGAAGGTAAACGGAATGGATTTCGGACAAAGAGTGCTGGAAATTTCTGTTGCAGAAATTTCGTGCGTAGAGCCAACTTTAGAAGCTTATATCTCGCAATTCATAAGGAATCAGAATATTTTCAAAACATGAAAGTTGTAGTCATTGGATTATAGTTTCCAGAAAGTTAAACCATTTATCATTTGGACATTTGTACATGAAGTTATGATCAATTGAAGGAAGGCTGGTAGAGCAATTTTTGGTGGACTTTTAGTAACGAAAAATGGACTTTTAGTGACGGATTGGCACAAACTTAAGGACCAAAAATGGTCATTTCATTCATTTTGTTTTGAATTTTTGGAGCACGGTTCTTGGGCGATTTTCATGGAAAAATATTGGGGTAAGTGTTCCTTATCCTATATTGATTATATTTCATGATTCCATACTCATTTACATCATGAATCCGTGAATTTATGGAAGAAAAATCAAGATTTTTGCAAAATGTTCCAAAAACGAAAATTTAAGATTTGGAGGTCGAGTTGTTATCGGATTTTGGTGAAATTGGTATGGGTGGACTCGTAATTGAATGGGTTGTCGGATTTTATAAGTTTCGCCGGATTTCGAGATGTGGGCCCCACGGGCAAATTTTGAGCTAATTTCGGATTTTAATGAAAATGTAATATTTTCTTATGAAATTGATTACTATAATTTTTGTTGACTTTATCGAATTAATTATGACTAGATACGAGTCGATCGGAGTCGGAAAATCAAGGAAAAAGCATAATACTTGATTAAATTGGAGCAAGTCGAGGTAAGCGACTTGTCTAACCTTGTGTTGGGGAAATTTCCCCTAGGATTGGTATTGATGTGATTATTGAAATGTGTTGAAAGTCGTGTGCACGAGGTGACGAGTGTGTACACGCGCTAAATTGCGAAAGATTATATTTTTAAATTGTGTAGATCACTGTTGCACATTTATTAAATTATTTTATCTTGTTATATTCTTCATCATTGATCTGAGATATATACTTCAAATTTGTTTAATCTTTTCTTACTAATTGTTTTACCTTTTTAGTTGAAACTTAGTTTCTTTTATTCTGTGCATTATTTGAAGGTTGATTTTCTTTAAATTAAATATTATTAATATGAAGTATTTGACATTTTTAAATTTGATATTGAAGCAACGTAGTAAAGATTTTGAAATATTATTTTCCTAAATTATTTACTCCTGAATATTTTTATACTCATTGTGAGGGAGCCGTGAGCTCTTTATTGTGGAAGAATATTATTGTTGAATTATTTAGACATGAGCCGTGAGCTCTTTATTGTGGAAAAATATTATTGTTGAATTATTTTGACATGAGCCGTGAGCTTTTTATTGTGAAAAAATATTATTGATGAATTATTTTGACATGAGCCGTGAGCTCTTTATTGTGGCAAAATATTATTGATGATTTATTTTGGCATGAGTCGTGAGCTCTTTATTGTGGAAAAATATTGTTGTTGAATTATTTTGGCAAGTTAAATTATTTGAGCACTTGACGTACAAATTGTGATATATTGTGATATTGATACGCATGCGGTGGTATAAGGTCTGGGTGTTGAAACGCATGCTTTGAGATAAGGGTGGCTTGATACGCGTGGCTAGTAGGGGTGACTACTAGAAGTCATGCGGTGTGATAAGGGTGGCTAAAACGCGGGATGCTATTTCGGAAAAAATATTTTTTTTAAAATAAATTGTGAAGGCTCCCGCGGTGATATAAGGAAATGAGATATTGTGAAATTATTTATAACTTGGGACTACGAGGCGGTACCTCGGTAATGTCCTTGTTGATATTGATTTATGGCCATAGTTGCTTTCGATTAATTGTTGTGATTTTCATAAAGTTGAAGGAAATTCTGTTTTGATTCCACGAGATATTATTTGCAATTATTTGGTGTCATTAAATGTGACATACTATTTGATTCATTTCCAATATCATTTTATTTTACTACATTGATAAATATTTTACCATGCCATTATTATATTCCAATAGAACCTCACCTGACCTCGTCACTACTCTACCGAGGTTAGGCTTGGCACTTACTGGGCACCGCTGTGGTGTACTCATACTACGCTTCTGCACATCTTTTTGTACAGATCCAGGTACATTTTTACCAGCCTAGACGTCCGTGAGTTACCTACGCACGGAGACTTCGAGGTATATCTGCCAGCATCCGCAGACTCCGGAGTCCCCTTCTATCATTTTATGTTGCTTCCTTATATTTTATTTAGACCTTGACATATAGTGACATTGGGAATAAATTCTTAGAAGCTTGTGACTTATTTCTACCGGGTTTTGGGAGTTGAAATTGTTTGAATTATAGTTTATTTATTTCAGATATTTATTATTATTCCGCATTGATAGGCTTACCTAATCTTAGAGACTAGGTGCCATCACGACATCCTACGGAGGGAATTTAGGATCGTGACAATAACGTTGTACGTTGGATAATCATATTCAAGACATTGAAACACGTCTGTTGAATCAGTTTCTATTCCCAAAGGCATGAAGGTCACATGCAAGTTGAAGGCCATGTTGCAAAGCTAAAATTTCTGTTTGGATAGGCGTAGCAATATGTGTAACATTAAAGCTAACCACCAAGTCTCCCGAACTGCTCTGAGGATGACTTCACCAAGTCTAGATCAGAGTTTACGCGCTTCAAAATCACCATCCTTATTCCATCCAGCAGTTGGTTTAAGCCATTTACTATGATGAGCTTTTTTCATGTTTCCATTAGGTTCCCTAGCTATGATAAATTTGAATTTCATGGCATTTTGGAAAACATTCTTAAGATAGGGATGATAGTATTATTCTGATTATTATTGTTTGGGTGGGGGTAGAGTCTCTAGCGCCAATGTCGATGAATCAAAGGTGTCTGTTTATGGTATGGAATAGGAAGAGCAAGAATAGAACCGCTATCGCTTGTCCTATCATCCGCGATGAGCTTCTTTCATTCGTCAGTATGGGGTAGGTAGAGTCCTTTGCTCGTATGCTTGGCATTACTATAGTCGCACAAGTCTTCCTTCCTTTTTAGTGCACATGAAACGGAAGTTGAAACAGATGCTCCCTAAAATAAAAGAAAAAGATCCTCCCAGGTGAGATAATAGCGACATTGGGAACATTTATAATGAGGATCCAATTGTTAGGATCAATGGTAATGAGATTTGTGTAGCCCAATTTTTCCCAGAAGGCATTCACAATAGGCCCAATTTTTTCCCAGAAGTCATTTGCAATAGGACAGGTTTCATCTTCATTTTTGAACACAGGATAGGTTGCATTCACATTCATGCCAATATCACTTAAACATGATCTACAAGGAAATCTATTGTGGAAGCCTTTACATAAGAAGATTTTTATCTTGGTAGGTGGAGTTGTCAATGTCAGATTCAAGTGAAATCCTTATCATCACCTTCGAACTCATCAATGAGAGTGTAACAAGAATTTGTACTAAACCTACCGTTACTGCGGAGGGACCATATGGGAGTGTTCAATTTATTAGCAGTGCTTAAAATTATTTATAGTTCTAATGTTATCAGTAATATAGTTAGGAGATACTGTCAGGTGCGGGGCCGTTTGATTTATTTTAGTTATGCAAGAATTGTTTAATGCAGTAATAATGATTCAAAAATTGTTATACAATGAACAATATGAAATTGTTAGGCAATAAGTAATAACACATGAATTATCACTGTATAAATTATCTAATCTAAGAGCATTTTTAGTTTAGATGCACTTATTCATGTACTACTTATACACGCAATTATCTAACTTTTTAACAGTTATGTAATAATACACGAATTCACGTATAGTCATAGTTGGTAAGAAATCATTCGATTCACAATATGAAACTCCGATTAACTCCTGCAAAGTTTTTTATGTTTTAATTCTACAGAGAACAATGACCCAATAAAATCTCACAAGTGGGATTTGAAAAAGGTAGTGTGTACGTAAACCTTACCCCTACCTCGAAGGAGTAGAGAGGTTGTTTTCACAAGACCACGAGGGTCTTTCGGAAACAGAGAGTTAATATAAATATTTTTACTGAATCTTATGCATAAATTCAAACCACCACTGCACTGTCTTGCAACCATGAATAGAACGCAGTTTAACGGGTATGGGTGAAAAATTAAGCTTTATTTATCGTATTCATTCATTTGGTTATCTTTACCACCATTTCAAACTCGCCTAGTTCATGTTCCTGCCGATGCATGTACCAAAACTCGAGCATGGTTAAGTATATCCTACCACTGTATCTGGAGTTATGAAAGGTAGGTATCCTACACATTAGCCGATCATAACATTCAACATAAAAGAAACCACTTTAAACTCCAATGTTTACAAGGGGTCCCTGAAGTAGATAACAGTACGTAGCAGAACAGCAAAATCCTATTTCAAGTCTTACAGCACAATCCAGTAATCAAGTCGATGTTCTACCAAGGTAAATTCCTGAATACGAACCTCCTAGCTGCTTCACAAATTTTGCTCCAAATCACTCACAAACCCGGTTCAGCTACATTGCACAAGTGTAATTAGCATTACAAAGAAATCAGGGAAAACAGATAAATACACGAAAATGAAAGGATGTCAGAACACCGATGTGCCCAATATTGGGCCATCCGGAAAACAAATCATGAATTTGTAACGCTCACAAAACGTATCTCAAGTAGAAAAGCACAAACACATAGGAAATTATTCATTTCAGGATGCTCACGGAAATAGCTTCATATAAATGTAAGGAAAATAGTGTGTACACGATTCTCTAATTCCTTATTCCGCACTAGCAGGGGGCATTTTCTGCATGAGGCGAGCTCTTTTAGTAATACACCATGCAGATTTTCATCCTAGAATTGTTTCCTAGTCCCTACCATTGAGCTTCCCATCTTCCGTATCCAAAATTACACAAATGATTCCTCATTTTTGTAAGACCATTATCTCATTTATGAACCATTTTCAACGTTCACCAAATACCAAAAACCTTTGTCTCCATACTCCTAGCTTGAAAAAAAACTGAAATTTCTCTTGCTGTCATTTCCTACCATTAATCTTCCTACCATGGTATTATTACCCCAGATGACAGCTCACTCAGCATTTCATTTACAAAATGACACTTATCAAACGATAGCGTTAAATCATTTCTGAAGTTCCAAATTTCATTTTAAATTGTTGATAAATTTCTCAAAAATGAATTCAAAAAACTTCCTTAGCATTCACATTTTGTGTACCAAACACTTGATTGCATAATAGCCGGTTAAAAGGGAATTGCAATTCAAAGATGGGCTGATGAAATGAAGAACCAGCTCGCAATTTAACTCAAATTACTCCAACCGCCATAAATAAAAACGTGAAAGATCCAGCAATACCTCTACTTGGGATTCCGGAGGACAATGATCACAGAATCTCCCCGAAGGAACATCTTGCTAATAAACCTATCTTTGTTAACAGGTTGAGCCTTCTTTTTTCCTTTTCCAGTCTTGGGAACCTGAAGAACAAACATTCACAACTTAGATAAGTGGAGCTCTCTGGCGCAAGTTACAAATCCAAGACCCAAGACACATTATCCAAAACAAATTGACTAAGAAAACCCAGGAAAAAACCAACCTCAGTCCACATTTCTCTAACATTTTCAAGCACCATGTTGCAGTGACGATCGAACGCCCTCACACGACCGAGAAGTTTCCTGTTGTTCCTACAGTTGATGAGCACCTACAAACCAGAAAACAGCCAGAATGAAATCTGTAAGACAACTGCAATGTTGATGCTCTTTCACATAAAAACTCAAGATTGCATTTAGTTCTAGAGTACTGAAATTGAGATCTATGACAAATGAGAAAGTACACTGACATGACTTAGAAAGCAAATGGACGACATAAATAAGGCTCTAGATCAGCTTTAGTCAATTTTTATATAATTAGTATACTACACAAGCATGACATAAAAAAGACATCAGTAAAGGCGCTAAAGTCTATTAGATACCTGTGTGTTATTCTTAACACTCATCATCAGGACAGAAAGTGGGCCAGTGTTGAACTCCTCTTCCTCATTTTTCACCTGCAAAAAAAAGGGGCTCCATTAGCAAACACAAAGGTCAGATTCACTGGGGACCAACGAGGTCCATCCCTCCATAAAACCAAAATAGAAAGGCATATACTCACTATGTTCTTAAGCTGGATAATGTACCAATTACAATTTTGAAGCTAAAACTTATGCATATGGAAAATGAACAATAAGGTCATGTGTATGGATGAACAAACCAAGACGAAAAGAAATGAGAATAGGATGTCTGTTAAAGAAGAACAAAATTTAAACCAAGCTTCCAGGAAATCCAATGTTGCAAGACGAGAAAAGACCGACAACACTTGCATGGAGGTGAGTGCAACCCAGGGTTAGAACATAAAGTCTTCTAGATCAACTATTTCAACCAATAAATTTTTATACTTTGTATTTTGCATATATATAGGGAAAATACATTGAAGAAATAACATACTCCATTTTTTAATGCACCTGATGTTGTAGAAAGGAACTCAAGTTTATATGCTATAACCATCATGCCAATTGCTGCACCATATTACATATCCACCAATAAAGGATCTTCAAATAATTTTTGGTAGCTATATTGTTATTTGAAGCACCCAAAGGTGTGGTCTAATGGGTAATAAAGTGGGTACAAATCTTGGAGACCAGCTTTTAAATACCAATACCAACAGGGACAAAATATTAGGTGATTCTTCCCATCTGCCTAAGCCTTGGTGGCAGAGTTACCCTATAACCATGTTAGTGAGACCTGTAACTGTGCTATGGAGAGGTAATAGTGCTAGTGAGAGGTAGCAGGTACCTTGTGTAATAGTGAAGGTCCGCAAGTTGGCCCGAAACCGCCTTTTAATACAAAAAGAAGTTATATTATTATTTAAAGTTCCAACTGTTTTTGTCATTTGTTTTAAGAGTGGTGATTCAAATGATTTAACCTAAGGCATGTCAATAGCCAATGTGACAGGTTGAAAAAAACTCTGTCAATAATGACTTCAAACTATCTCAAACAATTTCTTGTTCCGACTGAAAGAGGAGGTGTAAATCCTATTCTCTTTCTAAAAAATACTAGATGTATCGCATACGGGAAGGATGATGGCTACCAAGTACCAACAAAAGAAAATCTAATTGAATACATGGCACTAAGGTGAAAAGAAGAGAGAAAAGAAAACAAGAATTAACCAGTAGACAGGCCCTAAAATATAATAGTTAACGACACAGGGAAAAGCCAAGGGAAAAATATGAAATCAATAATGAAAGCTATATATAGGCAAAACACTTGCAAAGTAAGCTGACTTACAGGGGCATCCTCTTCCATTGGCCGACTGCAAAAGAGCAAAAGAAAAAAGGAAAACGAATTAGGAACCTTCACTTTGCTAATATTTGATTAACATAAGAATCAGCAAAAATATAGAAACATCAAAATTCAGCAACAAAACATGAGAAAATAACCAGGTTTTTTTTCTTTCTAATTTCTACCATTATATAAATCCAACTGTCCTGTTAGCCTTTTAATCTAGCCAAAAAAGGATTCTACTACTGATTTGCATGAGATAACATAAGTTTAAGCTTGATAAAGTGCAGAGTCAACAAAAGGAATTAAGAGCAGTAATAATAAAGAGCTAGAGAAGCAACCATCCCTATTTACAAAGGCAAGAGTTCATGCAACAGGAAACCCAATAAACACAATATAAGGAAAAGTTCTACTTTTTTTAAGAAAAAGGAAGTCTTCGTTTATTGTACCCAAAGGTGTAGCCTAGCAGAGGCAAAAAACGATAGGTGATTTCTTCTCATCTGCCTAAGCCTTTGTGGGTAGAGTTACCAGTATGCTAGTGGGAGTTAGCAAGTAGCCAGCTACCAAGTGTAATAATCGAGGTGCGCGCAAGCTAGTCCAAACAGAGCAATCATCAAAACAAAAGAAAAAAGGACCCAAAAGGAAAAAAAGGAACCCTCCAAACAAAGAACAACACAACAAAAACAACAACAATGCCTTGGTCCCAAACTAGCTAAGGTAGAGTATATGAATCTTCTATATCTATTCACTCTATTCAGACCTATTTCATCCCATTGCTAGTAAATCATTTTTCTTTAAAGCCAAAAAACAAGAATCCCAAAAGCTGTACATATTTGGTCCAGAAAATATAGATAAAATACTTCAATTTCCTGGTCTGAAAATTTGCTTTACCAGACCATCTAATATTAGGAACGAACGTGGTCTAACATATGTAATCTGCTAAAGGAATTAATATAATGACAAGAAAAAACCTAAAATTATAGGAGTTTTACGTTTTCAGGGAAACCAGATCATCCAACTCAAGCTAATCCGTAAAATTGCAAGCAGAGAAGATGAAAACTTTAAAAAGAACAAACTCGAAGCATAAAATAGCAGTAAAACTTACCTCATCTTCGATCAAATTGAAGAAATTCAAGAGCAAATATGAGCCAAGAGGAGAGAGATTAGTGACTGAAAAAAAAACTAGGGTTTAAAGAGGGGACAGCGGAAAACAGTCGAAAGAAAAAGATTCACGCTTCACCGCCAACTAAGGTTCAAGCGTGACAATGGGCTGGGTGAGACTTATAAACGGACTATAGCCCAAATGAGGAGGCCCAAGATTGGCCCAAGATAAAGAGAAGAACATGGTAAAATGGTACTTCTAATCTTGGGGGAAGTGCACAGTTAGTCACTAATTAGAGATGTATTTATTCTTTAGCCACAGTTTAAAATATATTTACTTTTTAGGCAGTGCTTAATAAATTTTTATCCGCCTGGACTAAAATACCCATGTGCTAGACATGGGTGCTATATAATATTAAGGACATGGTGTCCTTAACTTTATGAATGTTCTGTAAATATTAAGGACAACGTGTCTTATATTTGCACTTTCCGTTATTAAACTTTAGGACATCATGTTCTTAACTTCATATGTGCAGTGTAAATATTAAGAACATAATGTCCTTAACTTGTATTTGCACCTTCTGTTATTAAACTTTAGGACCTCATGTCCTTATCTTTATATGTGCAGTGTAAATGTTAGGGACATGGTGTCATTATCTTCATGTGTGTAGTGTAAATGTTAAGGAAATTATGTCCTTAACTTTATGAGTATTGTGTAAATATTAAGGACATGGTGTCCTTAACTTCATGAATGTTGTATAAATATTAAGGACAAACTGTCATATATTTGCACCTTCCGTTGTTAAACTTTAGGACATAATGTCCTTAACTTCATATGTGCAGTATAAATGTTAAGGGCATGGCGTCCTTAACTTCATGTGTGCAGTGTAAATGTTAAGGATACGGTGTCCTTAATATTTACACGGCACTAATAAAGAAAAGGTAAAAACATTTTTTCGTATTAATTTTAATAAAGTAGTGGCTATTTTTGCTCAATATTAAAAATACTAGATATAAATTAAATACCATATTAAAAAGTGGCTAGCTCACGCCATTTCTACTCTAATTTTTAACATACAATGATTACAATCAAGTCTATCTAAAACACATCGTCCATTTGAACCTTTTTTTGCATGTTATTGGCTATTATGCGCCTGTAATAATATTTTATATTTAGTTTTTATTTGATCGTTATAAACAAAATTCACCTAGATTAATCTTTTATTTTCTTATATTATAAAATAAAGTATTAAAAAAAATCTCAAGATATTTATATATTATTAATTTAAAATTTAAAAAGGTAGTAATATATTTCTAATAGATCCATAACTAGTTGTATGTACAAGAATTTAAACTCTAAAATAGAAAAAAGTATTTTTGACATTCCAAATTTCCCGTTTGAACTTATAAAATTTATTCTAGTTTCGTCTCCAATAAAATATAATTAGTAGATTGATTTTTTGTTATAAATAAATAAATATTTATGTAAGGCTTCTATATAGAGGTAATTTTAGAAAGATCGTATTTTTATAATGATAGTTGTTATTGTTATAGGTAAAAAATTATAAAAAATTACTGAAATATGATATTTTTTTTGGGTGGCCTTTAATTTTTGACCCTGCATGCCTCATGGACAGAAATTCAAGGTCAAAAAGTTAAAAATATCGTCCATGAGCAAGTGAAGAACGGACAAGCGAGAACAAAAATTAGAGATTATTCACTTTGATGGTTATTTGTGTGCATCACCCAAAAAACTAGTAGTATATAAGTAAAATATAACATAAAAAGATCGGTCGGAAGAATCTTGCCTAATATGGCGAGGTGTTGTAACTTAACTTGTACAGAGAGTAGCTCCTATAGAAATATCTAATTATATGGTTAGTTTTACTAGATACATACCACTCAATTAGTCAATTATCCAATCCAATTAGCTGTAAAAGTATTTCGGTGCAGAAACTATTTTTCTATTTTATCTCTTTTTTTGTATTTTTATAGAGACTAGTTTCTATGAACGTGCGTTGCACGTTAATAATGGCACATAAATATTTAATCAATTATAAAATCACAAATTCAATTAATGAGAAAATTGCATATACATCCGGGAAGAAGAATTTTCATAAAGCAATTCACGTGAAAAAATACAACAATCATTTAAACGTTAAAAATCAATATTATTAGATTACTGTAGTACTTGAATTTAAAATGATTGGTGGTCATCTGATTGTGCAAAAGTGATCAATTTAATTTAGTTAGAAGTATGAAATACTCTCTCTGTTTAAAAAAAAATAAACATATTACTTTTTTTGTAAATAGTTTTTAAACAAGATTTTTTTTGACCATATTTTTTATAAATAGTATTTAAATATTTTAAATTATTAATAATTTTAACTTTTAAGGGAGTATGTACTTATAGTTTTATACTTATGCATTGTAACCATATCTTACCTAAGCCTTATTTATATATACAATAATGAATGAACTTGAACTTTCCGTTAAAAAATATTTGGCCAAATACATTTGGAGACACTTAAACTTGTCTCAACTTTTCATTTAGACACTTAAACTAAGCTTACGACCTATCGTACATTTATTTTAATAAAGGTTTCTGAACCACCGTCTTCCATAGGTGTTTTTAAAAACTTCTTCATGCTCATCTTGTATCCGAAAAATGAGGCAAGCTCATTGCTAATGTCATAACCCATAACCAATTGGGAGCTTGTCAGATTTCTCATCTTTGAGCTCTCTAGCTCATAGCTTTGGCTGCATCAGTGTCCGCTTTGTTTGATCTACTTGGCATTTGGAGCTTGCTCGTGAGTTCCTAAAAAGCTTTCTTGCCATTATCTAGCTCATTGAGAGCATGACTTTTTATAGTCTATATTTTAAAGTTGTCAAGTTCTAATTTGAGGGCTAATTAAATTTGAATCCGTATTTGTTGTGTCTCAAATATTTTTTGGCGAAGACGATGAAGGCAGATTTGGGTCTCTTAACACATGAAGAAAAAATGATTACAGCTCATCCAAAAATTTTCCGGTGAAACTCTATTTTCTCCTACAAGAATTTTGGCTTTGAAGATGAAAATGACTGTGAATACGAATAACAAGACAGCTAGAAAAAAAAAATTATATTTTTGTGGCCATTACGCGCCCATGTTAAGTGAGATACACATGACTTGCCATGTCAACAGATTGTGTTCAATTGGTACAGTTCTTATCTAGTTTAAGTATTTGATAGATAGTAAACTTAGTTTAGGTATCTAAACAAAAAGTTAGGACAAGTTTAAGTGGTTGCGTATCCATTTGGCCAAAATATTTTGATACATAGAAGGATGCTCATATTTTGGAGCTTAATTTTAAACCCAAAAAAATAAGTAGTCAACAAGTGATTCAACGGTCAAACTATTCTCTGGGTATTAGGAAAAATCTCAAATATTATCATTTTATTCAATATGAAATTATATTTTGGAATAAATAAATTAGCTTTTAAAGGATATAATAATCGTTCAACATTTAATAACCAACTTATTAGAGTTATGGTTAATATCTGATTGTAGTTATAATAATATCAATAGTTATAAGTTAATATAATAAAATCAATATATATAGATGGATATTTTACCATCACGCCTCGTCTACAAAATAGTGAAAAGAAGAAAAAAATTCTTAGAGCAAGTGGATGTCACGGAGAGTGATGGAATCTGGAGGCTTCAAACTAATTAAATTTAGGAGTGGATATAAAGTTCTATTTTGGAAAACTCCATCGTTTTTCAAATTTGAAATATTGCAAACTGGGACCTATTTGAAATAATGTTATAACCCAACGATGATTTTCTTGTTACCTAAGAAATTTAGTGTCCGTATTTATTAAAACCTTCATATTTAGTTTAGTGTTTTTTTACCAATATAACCAGATTTATGATAAGCTTATTGAAATTTTAAGTCTATTTTAGTTTCTCAATATTGTGTTCATGCTTATATATATATATATATATATATATATATATATATATATATATACTATATTAAAAGCACGAAGACCCTTAGCAAATTGTTGTCCGTTTTTTTTACCCTTAAAAATAGACTTCACATTAGATAAAATCGTAATTTAATTATTTTTCTAATATTTAGGATAAATCAACTAAAGTTTTGGTTATTAAATTGTTCCTTATTTGAATTAGGTAAAAATCATAATATTTAGGACTTTGATATCTACTAAAATATTAGTTATTAAATCTTCCTATATATGAATTTTGTAGAAAAATCTAATATTAGGGCTTCAAAATAAATATTGTTTGGGGGTAATAGGAGTACTACATTTTCTTTTCCTTTTATTTGTGTGGAAATGACACGAGCTAGCCATTTTTAAGCATGTTGTTTAAAATATATTCACAGTTTATAATGTATTTAAAGATTAGCCATTTTAGCTCAAACTTCAGGACACGACGGCTTAGAGTTTAAACCTCAAAATTCAAAATTCAAGACATCGTGTCCTAAAGTTCAAAAATTGTGTCCAAAAGTTCGAATTTTATGTCCTAAATTTTAAATTAGTAGTTCAGAAATTCATGACACTTATTTCTGAATTTCAAATTAGCAGCTAAAAAATACAGGACATTAAGTGGTGAATTGGCTAATCTTTAAATACGTTGTAAATTGTGGATATATTTTAAATAGCGAACTTAAAAGTGGCTATTGCTGCACTTTGTCCTATATTTGTTCACAACAATTTCCATTTAAATATGTTACATTCGTTCTTTCTTGTAGGACGCTTATAGTTCTAAGGTTAACGTTCGAGAAAATGACCTTCTATAACCCCTCAAAATTTTAATAGCCCATATTTTTCACTATTGACACGAAATGGCCCTCCGGACCAAATATATTACATCTAATAGATCAAAATATCTATTTTTTATATTTTTTGTATAATGACAGTCTATTTTGTATATTTTTGTATAGTGACAGTCTATTTTGTATATTTTTTGTATAGTGACAGTCTATTATATATAAATTGTATAATGACAGTCTATTTAGTATATTTTTGTATAGTGACAGTCTATTTTGTATAGTGACAGTCTATTTAGTATATATTTTGTACAATGACAGTCTATTGCATATAAATTATATAGTGACAGTCTATTTTGTATAATTTTTATATAGTGACAGTCTATTTTGTATATATTTTATAATATATCAATATTCAAAAGAAATGCTCTCCAGTCTAATACATAGTCTAAAAATGTAAGACGTGGGGTCTACCTCTACATTGGTCAAACTTTTGGGACTATTACTTGATTTAGAGTGATTTTTTTTCTCGTCTTTAAGTTGAAGGTTTCAAGAATTGAATATAAGATTTGTCAAATCTCAGCAGTTGTAGTATTAATACTAATGGTGGCCAGGCTCCAACTTCGACCTCACCGCAAATATTGAAATCGAAATCAAAATCAGTCAGTCTAACCCACTGTGCTCGATCTCGTTGGCTTTAGATCTGGACGGAAACTCAAACACCGGCGACCCTCCATTAAATTCGGCGACTATTTCTTCTCGTTTTATTTACTGTCTTGGGGCTTTTGACATTATAAACAACCTTGCAAATGGATGAATCCGGTTCGTCACCGTTTTCACACACAGAACTGGATTATCCGCCTGAGGCGTCACCGTATTCTCCACCCTATAAAAATATTTCCGGGATGTTACTGGTGGCTGTTCACTCAAAAGCTTCATATTGCTCTCAACTTTTGTTTAAGGCAAATCAGTATCGATCCAATTATCTTTTATCTAAAAACTATCTTAAAAGGAGTGAAAATAGGGAAATGTAGTTGATTTTTTTTAACTGGGGTGCATCTAGTGGTTACGGAGTTGAAAAGTTTGAAATTTGAAGGGGGGAGAGTGCCGATGGTTTTAGGCTAGCTCTTGTAATTGATTTTGGGCTATTAATTGTATGGTTTATTTTGTGGCTACCGATTGTTATTAGTTTTTTCCGAATGGGTATAAATGATAATTGCTCTTATGCTTCTAGGTATTATTATTACTAATAGAGGTGAGAGGTTTATACTTAATTAAATATTTATTCTAATTATTAAATGTAATTTTCAAATATTAAACAAAAAGTCGATGAATAAAAAAACATTGTTGAAGCAAAGGAGTGCTATCACGAATAAGCCCCAACACGAAAATAATAAATTATTTTTTTTATTGTTGAGAATAAATCATTAATTCTTTGGATGAACTAATTAGAAAAACAATTCAATTCCATTCAACTCTTTTGAAAATCATCATGTAACTATTTTTAAAGTTGATATAACTCTTATGGTACATTACTTTGCTTTCATAAGAATCAAAAAAAGAAAATAAAGTTAATTTGGTTATCATAGTATTAACTTGTTACTTGTATTCAGTATTAGGTAAAAAAATATATTTATAAGATATTCCTATAGTTTTCAAAAAATCACAATGAATGATATAAGGACTTTTGTGGAGCAGGATTTATTTATTTATAAGCTAAATTGGATCAGTATTCATTACTGTTAGGAACTTACATTTGTTTTTTTAGTTTTTGTTCAATAACTAAAATATATTATTAAATGATATTTATGTAACTTTTTATAATTAAATTTCTATTGATATATGGTACACTTGCAAAGTGAGACTAGTTATTATAAAAGTACGAATGTTTTACGCTAAATGTTGAACGACAAAAATACCCTCAATAAATTGATCGACTTTTATGTCCTTCAAAACATAATTCTATGTTGGATAAAATTGTAACTTAAAACTTGGACTAATATTAATTTACACCGAATTCTAATCATAATCAAATTTAATCGGACTTAGAAGTATAGTTTTAAAAGGATAGTACGATTTGGAGTTGAGATAAAGTTTAAGAATCATAGAAGAAACTAATTCTATTAAAATTAATTATTTAATTTTTATAGACCAATTGTAGGTCTTGTTGAAGAGAAGAATATGGGATATCGGCTCTCTCTGTCATTCTCTCAAAGTCACAGATAATATCCTTTTTGCTGGTAAGATTTTATAAATATTTTATCTATTATGATGACAGGCAAGGAAACATTAATTACAGGCGATAGAAATATTACATGAGGTAAGAAACACGCAACCATTCTAATTATTTGTGTGACTTTGTTTTCCTTTACTTCCATTCAAGTTTATGGAAGATTTTGCACTTCTGATTTAATGTTTTTATTTTTGTATGATTTAATTAAAATTGCTATCCGGTAGACCTTTGCCTAGCTCCTTGATATGTGTACTTTTGATCACGGTCTTATTTTCGGAGTGAAGGAATCAAAGTCAATCCGATCTCGATATTATATTGTTCATGACTCAAAAGATAGAACATGTAATTAATTACTTTGTCATCATAAAGAATTTGTAAGGTTTTTCTTTTTGTTCAACATTTTTGGACAAAACTTAGTTTGTGATGCAACATGGCGTATATTGCACTAATCATTAGTAAAGTTTTTAAGAAGTAAAACTCTTATCTTGTCCAGGCCAATCAAGCAAAAGACAAGGAAAGAATAAAATATTTTGATGCATTGATATCTTAAAGTATGCTAATTATGTGGGAAACAAATCGGTAAATTTCTTTATTTAGACTCAAAAATAATTGTCCTGCTTAACTAATAATAGATATTGCTTACGAATCCAGTACTCAGTATTAGTAGCCATCTGATATTCATCAAGATTTAGTATATATATGTTGCATGTGAATACAATTTTGATTTCAATGGAAGATTTTTATCATACGACCTTAAGCATTGACTGGAATTTAGGGAAAATTTGAACGTTTGGTTAGAGTATATTTTGCTCATATTAATTATTGATTGAATATTTACGTGCAATTATTACACAGACTGAATATTTACGTGCAATTATTAACGTGCAAACGCACATTCATAGAAACTAGTATGTGTGTATATATATACACACACTCTTATCTACGTAAAATTGGTATATATAGGGCGCTTTAGAATTTCAGGACACCTTGATTGGTATTAGAATTCCATACAAATTCATATTAGGAATTTAATGTTAGAATTCTGATCTACGGGCAATTATCTTATTTGAAGATAAAATTTAAATTTTGGAGGGTTTTGATCTGTCAACATTGTATCCATGCATGGTAAAAGATTTGACAACAACACTAAAAATGTTTTTGCAAATAAATGAACTAAAATTTGACAACAAAATCAAAACTCATGAAAACCTATTAATTGCACGAACAAAAAATGATAAAGAAAGAGTAAAAAGCACATGTTTTCAGGTCTCATTTCGATTTCAAAGAAAAATACAATAACTTTGAGAAGTTACTGAGTTTTGTTAACTTCTTTCTGCAGCACCACACTTTAAAATTAATATCCATAAAAGAGTTTACAGATGACCTTTAAGTCTAAATCCCATTGAATGAAGAAAATTATTTTCAAATACTAATATGAAATATGAAATATTTTAGAGTTCCAGCGCAATAGGAATTAGAGTTCGTATTCATAGTTCATATTTTGTGCTCTAATTCAAGTTCAATAGGGAATGCATTATAGAGTTCATTTTCGTAGTTTGAATTTAATAAAAAAAAAAAAGGAGTAAAACATTCTTAATCAGCAATTTTAGACACGTACCATAAAATTTTAGAATTCTAGTCAAATAACATTATTAAATTTTACAATTCTATCCAATGCCAAATATAAAATTCGATCAATATTTTAGGGCTATTTTGGTACATCAACTTTGTATTCATACTTTTATAATAATATGGATAGATATGGATATAGATATAGATAGATATAACTAGTTATAGATATAGATAAAAATTAGATAAAGATTTGATAAGCTCCTCTTTTATATCCACTCAGAAAAATGTCATTTGTTTTGTGGCCAAGGTAAGGTAAATTATAGTGTCACTAGGAGTGAATTAGGCTAAGCAACTAGTGAAGTTGACTTAGTTCGTCCATTAATTTATTTTGGCCAACCTGATGTTGAATCTGCTTGAACACTAGATGAAGTTCAGCTTGTTGGGCAAGCAAACATGATTAACATTTTACCTTCTCCTCCTTTTATCTTGATTGTACTCCCTTTGTTTCACTTTATATGACACATTTTCCTTATTAGTCTTTTTCAAAAAGAATGACACATTTCTACAATTGAAAATAATTCAACTTTAAACTCTTCATTTTACCAATTTTACCTTTAATGAGAAGCTTTTATAACCAACAAATGTCATGACCCCACAAAACTTTTGTCCCTTAAGCTTTTAAGATCAAAAGTTTTAAAAGCATTCTTTTTTTTCTTAAACTCCGTGTCGAGTCAAACTACCTCATCTAAATTGAAACGAAGGGATTAACTTAGATTTTATTCTACTCTAGTATATATAAGTAGCCAAAATATACGAAAATTGACTTGAACAATAGTCTCTTCGCACATCGGACCACCTTCTATTTGGAATTTCAACTATTTACACCAAAAGAGTAAACAAATAAAGGATGGAAAAAAAAACGAAACAATAGAAGTTATTGCTTCTTCCCTGCTCAATTAATTAGCTAGACAGACTTTAATGTGCATTAATCAGCCTCTTTGTGCTGATTCTATGGACTATAAGGAGCACTCACAGTCCTCATAAGTTTTTCAAATGACACCAGTTTCATAAGATCAACATTTCTAATTAACTCGTCCTAATTAATCTCCATCCAAGATAACTGTCTTAGCTTGATTCATCGTATAATGACGATTTTTCTTAGGAAGCATGGAATTTCATTTCAATTAAAAAGACAAAAGGTAAAAGCATAAAATGTTACCTAAAATGTCTAGTTGCCTTCACTGACAAATTTCATTGGCTCTCTCGACAAAAAATTAAACATAAGAAGACGTTCACCTAATCATTTTATACTAAAAATAGCAAGCAAATATATAAGTCAAAGGGAACAATTAACTCGCTTTAAACTCGATCTATTAACAGAGAAAAGTTGCGGAAACAACCCCATGGGATCATTTTGTTAATGTTTTATTTAAAGCTGCATTGGGTGTTGAATAAAACGGATTTTAGTAATCTTAGTTAGTCTTCTTTATAGTATACTTATCTGTAGAGTAAAATCGGTTCATATTAAATTCTCAAATGATAGAGTGACACGTGGAATCAGGGACAGACAGAATTCGAAGCGAGTGGAAACCAAGAAAGAGGATAACAACTTCGGTTGGCATCGGGTAGACCCTGAAGGGAACATTACTAATGAGGGCAAACGAATATTTGCCACCGGAAGACATTTAATGAAGAATATTCCTCAGTATTAAATATACAATTTGTTACAAAGAATTTTGGCATTCATAGTCTGTCGTTACATTGTAACACCCCGAAAAATTTCGAAGTAATTAAGTGTAAAGCCCGATAAAATTTGTAAAAGAAAATAATGTTTCGTGGTGTCGAATCGGGCTTACGTAGGCTCGAACTTTTTGGGTTGAACAATGCACCAGAGAGTAAAGAAAAATGTTTGGCAATGAAATACGTTTCTGCGGTCCATTATGCGACCGCAGAATCACTCTGCAGGCCGCATAATGGCCGCAGAGTGAGGCAGTTAATTGGGCCAGTTGGAAGCAATTATGCGGTCGACTATGCGACCGCATAACTGTTATGCGGACTGCATAGTGACCGCATACATAGACATATTTTTGGTCGTTTTGGACACCAATTATGCAACCGATATGCGGTCCGCATAATCATTATGCGGTCGCATATGCAACCGCAGAACCTGTTCCGGAGCTTTATTTTTGGATTTTTAAAACCCGAACCTACTTCGTTAAATACATGTTTTAGGTCATTTTTGAGATATAATATGACATTTTAGAGTGAGAGAGAGTGCCCTAGAGTGAAAAGGTGTTCTTCAATAATTATTCTTCAATTCTTGCCCAAGTTTTGGAAGATTAAGAAGGAAAACTCACTAGGTTTTCATCCTAGAGGTAAGATTCTATACCCTAACCCCTAATTTCAAAATTATCTGAAAATGGGTAATTAACAAGATAAATTTTGGGCATGAGAGTTGTTTATTTTACATGCATGTATTATCAAAGGGTGTAGGGAGATTGTTGAGCTAAAAATGGTAAAGATTGGGTTGTGGGATGATGAAATCCTCCATAATATGACCTTGAAACCTTAATGCATACCTAGTGTTTGATAAAATGCTCAAATGAGATAGAACCATAATCATCTTCCTAATTTTAGTTCAATTTGTTATATTTCTAAAATAGATTAAAGTTGCTAAGAATTTCAGAACATTTTAGAGTTAAGGAAGCTCAATTAAGGTATGTTGGCTAAACTCTTCTCTTAGAATTGGATCCCACGATATTCATGTGAATTATGTAAGTCCCGAGTGGTTCATATAAAATTGGCTATTCCGAGTAAGATTGGGATGAAAGATATATGTTCAACAAGTATCCCAAATACTTTATTCATGTTATGCTATCGATTGAGGATGTGTTAAAATATGAGTTGTGTATTAATAATGTTTCGACTTCAAGTCAAGTTCAAATGAAGGCTATGATGCCAAATTTTGTAAAGAATCTCTATGTGCCTTAGACTCTTAATTGCTCACATGTTTGCTATATGCCTTAATTTGAATTGTTGTTGTTATTGTTGATGATGTTGATGTTTGAAATTTATAAGGTGAGCATGAAATACTGAATATGGCCAACGTGCCAAGAATGATCTTATAATTATGACCATTAGTGCCAATGAAGTGAAAAGA
This sequence comes from Nicotiana tabacum, assembly GCF_000715075.1. NCBI lineage: Eukaryota > Viridiplantae > Streptophyta > Magnoliopsida > Solanales > Solanaceae > Nicotiana > Nicotiana tabacum. Next base: position 65,426,455 of record NC_134098.1, read on the forward strand.
TGTGAAAGTAATATGAAATGCGATGACTGATATAAAAAGGTTGATGTCTCAAATAAGACAGCCTAGCCGGTCGGGTTATGATCGGACATCATGCCGCACACATGGTGGTGATTGTGCTATAAATTATAATTGAAATTGTGATTGTGGTCGATGTCCCTAATGGATAGCCTAGCCGATCGGGTTGTGATCGAACTCCGTGTTAAAGATGATGGTATTGATATTTGAGAGTAATTGTGGTTGATGTCTCTAATGAGATAGTCTAGCCGATCGGGTCGTGATCGGACTCCGTATCGAGAGTACGGTGGTACTGGTTTTGTGAATAATGGTATTGTGGATAATGGTATATCGATACTAAAAATCTCCCAATGTGAGATATGGAAATAAATTTGAACGCTGTCTTAATCCTAAATTGAGGTTTGATGTTGATCAAGGCTTTCATTGATATTATGATAATCTTGTTTGTATTATTTGTCATTCTATTGAGAGGGTGTTTAGTTATACATACTAGTGCTATTCGACAGTACTAACATCCCTTTTGCCCGGGGCACTGCATCTTTAAATGGATGCAGGTGGTTCCACAGCAGGAGATATTGATCAGTGATAGCAGTACACCTTCTTCCCAGCTAACTTGATGAGCCCCACTTCATCCCGGGGTCATGTATCTTTAGCTCTTTGTGTATTCTGTTTGAGGTATAGCCGGGGCCTTATTGCCGGCATTATCATTGTACTCTTCTTTATCTATAAAGGCTCCGTAGACATAGTGTGGTTTGTGTATTGGTGCTGGGAAAGACAAACTATGTTATGTTGTGGTTGTATTACTTGCCCCATTTGAGACTTTAAAAATGATGAAAACTATTGGTAATGAATTGGTATTGTAGACATGGTCACGTTTTTGTCTAATTAATGAAAATATGTATTATCTCCATACTTGGATGAGTTTGGGTAGAAGGAAATCTAACAGGCTTGCTCGGTCGGGTTCACTCGGTTGAGCGCCGGTCGCGCTCCTCGGTTTTGGGGCGTGACACGATGGCCCCCATTATGGTCATTTAATAGGGGTTTGATCCTAAGACCTTGTTCCCTAGGCATAGCTATAAATAATGACTTCAACATCCATTGTAAGAGATGAAATTTCTGACAAACTTACGCTACACATTATTTCAAGCTAAATAATACTCTATTTTCTGTCTATCAATATTCTTATTACTGCCTTTGGAAGCCTGCCCCCGGAACCAAGTTGTTTGCTATCTTATCTCGATTTCAGCACTAAGTTTTGCATTATATTAAATTTATTTATCATTTTGGGATCAAATCGATTCGCTTGTCTATAAACCACGCTATAAATTCAACTGCAACGTTTTACGGGTAAATAGTTTGGTGCCAGCCATGGGGCTTAGACAGTTGTGTTATTGAGTTGATCCTTGCATCTATTACTAATATGTTTGATTCTTTGTTTCTTAGCAAAAATCATAAAAGATGACAGATAGTGATGTCAACATATCACACGCAACGTTGAGTCACAAGAAAATCCATCTGAACACGAGGATTCGATCAATGACACCCGCAACGAGGAGGACGTAGCCATGCCGGTTCATGGCAAGCGGTATCCCCAACACGTATGGGAGGCGACTTCTGATGGCGCTGAAGATGAGCACGTTGCGGAAATGGTGAGGATCCTGAGAGAACAACAAAAGGCTATCATAGGCCATCTCTCACGGCAAGACCAAGCCATGAATGAATTAAGGCAAGCATTTTCGGGTGCTTCCAACAACGTGAATGGAAAAGGCGCAGTTCCTCCCGGTGCTCCCGCAAATCAAACAGCACAAAGGGTTGATAACAACACTGCGAGGGGTGAGGTCGGCTTCGACGGGGCCGGGGGGATCGACAACAGATCTGGTAACAATAACGGTAATGATCCTTTCAGAATCGAGCTCATGCGGTTTATGAGGGAAATAAACGCTCGAAAAGATCAAATTTTGGGCGCATCACCAATGCTGAAGGGCCCAGACTCAAAGAAATACACCAAGTTGTCATTCAAATCTAGTACAGCGCCAAAGTTGATTATGATGTGGTTCAATATGACAGACGTACCAAAATATAATGGGACTTCGGATCCTCAGAAGCACATCACCACCTATATAATGGCGGTGAAAGGGAACGACTTAGCTCCACACGAGATTGAGTCTGTCCTACTAAAGAAGTTCAGAGAAACCCCCACGAAGGGAGCCCTGACATGGTACTCACTTTTACCCGAGCACTCAATATATTCCTTTGAAATGCTCGCAGACTCTTTCATCAAGGCCAATGCCGGGGCCAGGAAGGTCCAGGCCTGGAAGGCGGACATATTCAGAATTTCGCAATGAGAGTCCAAGTTGTTACGCGAGTTCGTGACCAGGTTTCAGAAAGAAAAGATGTTGCTACCGGTTATGCCAGACGAATGGGCAGCTGAGGCATTTACTAAAGGGTTGAACCCGAGGAGCTCCGATGCCTCCCGAAAACTGAAAGAAAGCCTGTTCGAGTTCCAGGCAACTACATGGGCAGATGTCCACAACCGTTATGAATCAAAGATAAGAATAGAAGATGACTAGCTCGGTTTCCCGGCATCAACCAAGGGTCGGGATCGAGAAAAGAATAGGGATAAGTCGAAGGATGATTTTGATGCGGATCGTCAATCTTCAAAGGGCCGGTTTTTAACCTACGAAAAAGCCTAATGATGCGGCAAAGGTTTTCGATCGGCGGACAGGTTCGCTCCCGATAGAAGAACTGACCGCGACCGAAATAACAAGTCATTACCGGACAAAGAGGTATCAGGTTCCTGGGAATCCACCTATCCCAGACTGTCCGAGTATAATTTCAATGTCAGTGTAGTGGAGCCGGTATCGGCGATGAGGAACATCAAGGAAGCACGATTCCCCAGGCCGATGAGATCTAATCCCAACCAGAGGGATCCCAATCTATGGTGCAAGTATTATGGAACTAACGGCCATCAGAATGGGGACTGCCTACATCTGCGCAAGGAAGTGGCGTCGTTGTTGAAAAATGGTCATCTCAGAGAGTTCTTAAGCGACGGGGCCAAAAATAATTACGGTCGCAATAGGGATAACGCAGAGCCCTCAAAGATAGGTGAAGAACCTCCCCGACAAACCATCAACATGATTTGTGGGTGAAACGAGATCAACGGTGTGACCTTCTCGGCAGTAAAAAAGACAAAGGTGTCGGTGACTCATAGCAAGAGACTCCGAGAAGTCATCGAGGACGACTTCACATTCACAGAAGAGGACGTTGATGGACTTCTACTGCCACACAATGATGCCCTGGTAATTTCTCTTAATGTTCTAGATTTTAAAATTAAACGTGTTTTAGTGGACCTAGGAAGTTCAGCCAATATCATTCAATGGAGAGTGCTGGAGCAAGCCAAGCTAACCGGAAGCATCATTCCGGCCACAAAGCTCCTTGATGGTTTCAACTTAGCAAGTGTGACAACCCGAGGAGAGATCCTGCTGCCCACAAACGCCGAAGGGGTCATGAAGACTACCTTGTTTGAAGTAGTAGATGGCGACATAAACTACAACATAATTCTTGACAGACCATGGCTACACGAGATGAAGGCCTTGCCCTCAACATATCATCAACTTCTGAAATTCCCAACTCTAGAGGGAATCAAACAAAAAAAGAAGAGATCAACCAGTGGCGAGGGAGATGAACGCGATCTCGATTTCCAGCAGTAAAGAGAAGGAACACACGGCATAACAATTACAAGAACCGAAGCCTGCTCCCGAACCAAATGAAGACAACAAAGGGGAGGAGCCGTCGGAATCCTACTAGGTACCGAGGTATTTCCAGGTACCGGAAAAAACAAACGCAACCAAATCCACGATGGAAAAACTCGAACAAGTGGCATTGTTCGAAAAATTCCTAGAGAGGAAGTTCCACTTGGGGACAGGATTAAACCCCAAGCTCATGTTAGGATTTATAGAATTTCTTAAAACTAATGTTGATTGTTTTGCATGGTCGCACGTGGATATGACAGGTATCCTGCTAGAGGTGGTCGTGCACAAGTTAAGCCTGAATCCCAGCATCCCTCTGCTAAGGCGAAAAAAGTGTCTGATCGCTGAGGTTAGAAACAGGTTTGTCAAAGAAGAGGTAACTCGATTTATCGATATCGTTTCCATCCGGGAGGTAAAGTATATCGACTGGCTAGCTAACGTAGTAGTAGTTCCAAAAAAGAATAATACATTTTGCATGTGCATAGATTATAAGGATCTGAATAAGGCGCGCCCAAAAGACTCATTCCCATTGCCAAACATTGATCAAATGATTGATGCAACGTCCGGGCACGAGTAGATGAGTTTCCTCGTTGCCTATTCCGGGTACAACCAAATCAAAATGAACCCGGAGGATCAGGAAAAAACTTCGTTCATAACGAACTTTGGCACATATTGCTACAATATGATGCCCATCAAGCTTAAGAACATCGGAGCCACAAACTAGAAACTCATGAACAAAATGTTTGAAAAGCAAATAAGGGAAACAATAATGGTTAAGTATTTGAACACATGCAACCATCTAAAACACCTCCAAGAAACCTTTGACATCCTAAGAAAGCACAACATGAAGCTTAACCCCGAAAAACGCGCATTCGGAGTCAGCTCCGGTAAAATTTTGGGTTTCCTGGTGTCACAAAGGGGGATCGAAGTCAATCCAGACAAGATTAAAGCCATCGGGGACATTCCAGACCAGCGGACAAACGTGAAAGAAGTTCAAAGGCTGACAGGAAGACTGGCCACTCTAAGTAGGTTCATTTCCCGGTCCTCGGAAAAATGCCATCACTTCTTCTCACTTCTGAAGAAGAAGAACAACTTTGGATGGACTTTAGAATGCCAACAAGCTTTAAAATACCTAAAACGGTATTTATCTAGCCCTCTGTTACTATCAAAACTGGAGGAAGGTGAACAATTGCTAGTATACTTAGCGGTCTCGGAGGTAGTGGTAAGTGTCGCTCTAGTCCGGGAAGACGAAGGTACGCAATCTCCTATTTATTATGTTAGCAAAATTTTAACAGGAGTGGAAACTCGTTATCTCCACCTAGAAAAATTTTAGCTCTAGTAGTCGCCGCTCGAAAGCTTAGGCCTTACTTTCAATGCCACCCGATAGCCGTGGTGACAACTTTTCCCCTGCGGAATGTTCTTCACAAACCTGAATTGTCAGGTAGACTGGCCAAGTGAGCAGTCGAAATAAGTGAATTTGACATCGAATATAAACCCAGGACTGCGATCAAATCACAAGTTTTGGCCGACTTCGTGGTTGATTTCAGTCCCGGGATGTTGTATTTGGACACCAAGGAAGTGGTGATGGTGTCAGAAATGACATTAGGAGTTTGGACCTTGTTTATAGACAGATCTTCTAACGTGAAAGGGTCCAGGCTTGGGGTAGTCTTAATTACGCCTTCGGGATAAACCCTGAGGCAGGCTATAAAAACTGTTCCCTTGACTAACGGTGAAGCCGTGTACGAGGCTTTGATTGCAGGACTTGATTTGGCCCCAAGACTAGACTCCGAGGTCATTGAAATCAAATGTGATTCCCAACTGATGGTAAATCAAGTATATGGAATCTTCGACACCAAGGAGGAATGCATGCAGCAATATGTGGTGAAAGTTCAAACTCTGCTCGCACGGTTCAGGGAATGGTCAATCACCCACACCCCAAGAGAAGAAAACGTGGAAGCAAATACATTAGCTAATATGGGCTCGTCCATGGAGATGCGGGGATCATATTCTGATATGGTCGTACAGCTCATGCACTCGGTATTGGATATGGCCGATTATTATGAATTAAACGCAACCAACTTGGTCTGGGACTAGAGAAATGAAATCATCAATTACCTTGAGCACGACAAACTGCCCAAAGACCCGAAAACATCCCGGGCACTCCGCACCAAAGAAACTCGTTACAGCTTCTAGGGAGGACAGTTATACAGAAGGTCATTCCAAGGCCCGTTGGCTTGATGTTTAGGAGCCTTCAAGGCTAATTAAGTCATGAGAGAGGTTCACCAAGGAATCTGTGGAGATCATTCAGGTGCAGACTCGTTGGTGTTAAGATTAGTTAGGACAGGAAACTACTGGCCCCGGATGGAACAAGACGCTAAGGCGTTCGTTTAGAAATATGAAAAGTGTCAACGCCATGAGCCGTTAGTACATCAACCGACATAGTTATTGCACTCGGTATTATCGCCATGGCCATTCATGAAATAGGGGATGGACATAGTCGGTCCGCTGCCATCGGCTTCCGGTAAGGTAAGGTTTCTTTTGATTTTAACTGATTACTTCTCTAAGTGGGTTGAAGCTGGTCCTTACGAGAAAATTGATGACTGTGAAGTGGTCAATTTCCTGTGGGAGAAGATAATTTGCCGGTTCAAAATACCAAAGGATATTACTTGCGACAGCGGGCCACAGTTCATAGGCACAAAGGATACAAAATTTCTTGAAGAATTGAAAATCAAAAGAATCACATCTTCGTTATGCCATCTGAGCGCAAATGGCCAAGAGAAATCTACAAATATGGTGATCATTCAAAACCTCAAAAAAAGATCGGAAGCAACCAAAGGCAAGTTCCCGAAGAGTTACCGGGAGTGCTATGGGCATACCAGATAACGACCAAGTCAAGAACGAGAGAGACATATTTCTCTATCGCATACGGAGCAGAAGCTCTGATCCTGGTGGAAGTAGGAGAACCTACCTTGAGGTACTTCCGGGCGGATGAAGAAATAAACAACAAAGTATTACTAGCCAAATTGGAGTTGCTTGACGAACGTAGGGACTTGGCACACATAAGGATGATAGCCTAGAAACAAAGAATGGAAAGATACTATAATCGAAGAGACAATCTCCATTATTTCAAAGTGGGAGACTTGGTTTTATGAAAAGTTACTCAAAACACCCGAGAACTCAACACAAGGAAGTTGGGTCCGATGTGGGAAGTCCCCTACCGGATTTCAGCTGTCACAGGGAAAGGATCATATGAACTAGAAAACCAAGACGGAGTAAAATTGCCAAGAAACTAGAATGTGACCCACCTCAAAAGGTATTATTGCTGACGAGCACGTTTATACTGAAAGTATGAGCTGCACTTTTTTTTTCCTTCATCCAGTTTTTGTCCCAATTGGGGTTTTCAGGCAAGGTTTTTAACGAGGCAACAACGGAATGCATACTACGAAGGAAATGTCATCGGCAGACCTTTAAATGACAAGGCACAAAAATGACAAGCCATTGCGGGATGGTTAAATAGTCTTTGGCTCGATAGCAAAGTTCCTAACGGGAAACGAAGCTTGCTATCAGACCAAAGGCTATTCAACTGTTCATGAGTGCTCCTTCCCTACAAGCCACTGGGGTTGGTTAGATAATCTTTGGCTCGGTAGCAAATTTCCTAATGGAAAAATAAGTTTGCTACCGATCCAAAGATTATCCAACCATTCAATAGTGGGATCTTCAAAGGATCAAGACTTATAGTGTTCCAATTCGCATTCTTCGCATTCGAACACTGGGAAGGGAATGATATGAGAATACGGCAACCCGATTGCCACAGAAACCGGGACTACAAAGTCCGGTAACAAATATGCATCATCGAGATCGGGGACTGCACATCAAGTCCCGTAGAAACAAGTTGTACAAATTAGCCACATGTAATGACAATCTCTTTTCTTTCAGCAAAACGAATGCTTATGTACTTTTAAAGATAGAAGGAATAGAATAAAGTCCTTTTATTTTTATCTTGTTTCTTGTCCATACGATGAATTGATTTTATCATTTGAAAGTTAATCAAGTACTTCAAATGCTAGTGCCGGAATAAACAAGAGACGTCCTCTTCAAAAGCACTGATAAGTGGGGATTTTGACTACTTATTAGCTTAATTGTGTTCCCAAAAACTGATGAAATATGCTTAATTGCAGGAATATTAGAAGATGAGCTCCCGAGATAAAATCCAACTCAAGAAGGAGTAATATAAACTCAAGGACAAAAACTGGCACAAAAGCTCAGAGATGCAGACTGCAGAATATCATCTGCGGTTGCAGGTTATGAAGAATCTTCCATCAGAGAATGTTGCAAAGTGCGGTCCGCACATGAAGTGTGCGGCCGCAGAAGCTGGGTCAGAGCAAAATTTCAGAGAACCTGCATCTCAAGTCCACCAAAAGTGCGGACCGCACAATTATTGTGCGGCCGCCGAAGAAGAGCTACGCGGCCGCAATCATATTTGTGCGGACCGTAGAAGAACAAAGTGCGGCCGTACTTACAATTTTGCGGACCACAGAAAGAGTGCAGTGCGGCCGCAGATCCGAATTATGCGACTGCAGATTTCCAATCCTGTCAAGCTGAAGAAAAGTGCATACTACACATGGAATTGTGCGGCCGCAGAACCTCCGCAGGGATATTTTTGTCCGAAAATTTCAGCCCTATATAAATAGAAGAGTTTCACTTTTTAGGTCAACTTTTGACATCAGCTGCTACAGTAGACAATTTCTTTTACTCTTTTTAGTAGTTTTTGCTATTTTGAGCTTTTTGAACATAGAGTTTATCATTTAAATTATCAATATGGGTTTAATTATCATTTCTTCTTCTTTTTCTTCCAATTTAAGCATGAGTAGCTAGATTTTTACTAGGGTTGTCACCCAACCCTAGTGTATAAACTTAATGAGTGTTTGATTTATTGCTTGTTTATGGTTGGGTATTTAATATTTAGCCTTGTTCTTGCTTTTATTTGAAGAATTAATGGTTGCAAATATTAGTTCATGCCTATTTGACTTGGTCTCTACTCGAGGAAGAGAGACTTAGTCTAGGAAAACTTGGCTAAAAGAAATTGGGTCAATCGAGAGATTGATAAGCCCAATTAAAGGGTTGAACCTAGAAATAATAAAACCCAACTTGAGCTTTTATTCAACTGTTTTGTTCAAATACCTATTTGGACTTGAGAAAGCCAAATTGGGCAAAAATCACTCTCTGACCGAGAGGTATTGAGTGGATAACCGAGTGTTGATAGATATAATACACCCCAACCAATAAAACAAGCTTTAAAGTTTACAACCTACTAGGCAAATACCTAGGCGAAGGTCATAGCCCTAGGCCTTTCATATCATTTTAAAAACAACAAAAACAATTTCCTAGTTTCAGTATTTAAATTTCAATCGTAGTGTAATTTAGATTTTTAAAATAAAACTTTGCGAAAGTGCAAATTTAGATATACAAACTCACACGCTAAGATATATACTACTAACTCCCATTCATATAGCTCCCTACGGAATTCAACCCCGACTCTAGTTGGGTATTACTATTGCATAGACTATTTTCATAACCTCGAATAGATGAGTGAAATTGGACGAGTTAAATTTTTGGCGCCGTTGCCGGGGAGCTAAAGAACGGTGTTAGCTATATATTTTGGTATGTTTTGGGATATATTCATTTCCTTATTTGTTACTAATGTGTGATTATTGTTGGTGCAGTCATGGCAAACAACGAGCTCGAAAACATAGTCGTGGGGGTGTGAATGTTGAGGATGATCAAATGGATGAGGTCCCTCTTGAACCTCAAGCCAATAGACAAGGCCGGCTGACTCAAGACAATGTACCCTCTCCGCCCCCAACTCCACCACGAGCGACTCCACACCGGGTGTTGCTGAATGAAGGGTATGCAAGTGCTATAGTCTCTCCCCGTATTAGGGCGGGTAACTTCCAAATAACCAACGTGATGCTCACTTTGCTCGAGAAACGAAGGTTCTTCACGGGTGCACCGGGGCAAAATGCATATACACACTTGAAGGGATTTGTAGATATGTGTTGGGAGAGCAAACAAACAAATGTCTCCGATGATGCTTTGAGGCTAAGGATTTTACTCTTCTCTCTACGGGGGAAAGATTTAGATTGGTTGAAACATTTGCCAAATCATTCCATTCATAATTGGGATGAACTAGCGGAGAAATCTATTTCAAAGTACTTCTCTCCCGGGCACAGCTATTCTTCGAGATAAAATTCTAGCATTCAAGCAAGAGCCCAATGAACCACTGCACGAGATATGGGAAAGGTATAGAACAATGGTGAAAGAGTGCCCCAACAATGATATGACAGAGAACACGATTCAACAAACTTTATATCAGGGGATCAATACCATCAACCAATGTATAGTGAATCAACTTGCCGGTGGGAACTTCATGAATACGCCCTATGCGGAGGCATGTGATATTTTGGATGAGATGGCAGATACTTTATCGGCATGGCATTATAGATCCAATGTTCCACAAGGTGATCCAAATGTGATTCTTCTTCACAAAGAGTTGCATGACCATGGACAAGCCATAGACGAGTTAACAACCACCATGAACCAATTGGCAAAGGCTCAACATCAAGAAATGCAAAACTCGATTCAAGTCAATGCAATGGAGGGAGTCAGTATGATGGTGAACAAAAGAAGAACAAGAAATCTATAAGTGCAACAAAGAGTAGACAATTTTGTGCAAGATGATAATGGATTTGATCAAGATGGTTCTTATGCTGACCAAGAGGAAGAGGTACAATATATGAACAACTTTCAAGGGCAAAGAAACAACTTCTAAGGCCCTAGTCAACAACAATGGAGACCTTCAAACAACCAAGGTAATTGGAATAGTGAAAACAATCAAGGCAATTGGAGTGGAAGCAATAACCAAGGGAATGAGCATAACAATAATAATCAATGCAATTGGGGAGGTAACAACCAAGGTGGGTGGAACAACAATCAAGGAAATCGGGGGTCGGGTTTTCAAAGGCCCCCGATGTCTCAACAACCGAGCAACCCACCTCATTATCCTTCCCATGGTGCTAGTTTGTCTAACAATGAAATGGGCCATATTGAGAATATGTTCAAACAAATGATAGAGAAGAATGCCAATTACAATGCCCAACTTGCTTCACACAACACATCGATCCGCAATCTAGAGGTGCAAATGGGTCAAATCTCTCAAGCGTTAAATTCTCATCCTAAGTGAACACTACCAAGTGATACGGTGGTGAACCCAAAGGGTAGGAACAACATGGGGCATGCCATGTCTGTTACTACAAGATGTGGAAGAGGTGGGAGTGCCCCCACCTCAAGTCAAAGGCAACTTGTGGATGATGAGTAAGTGGTATAAGAAGCGGAGATCCCGAGCAAAGTGGTACAAACAAATGATGAAGTGCGGATTGATATTGATGAAACGGTGGAAGATACTCAAGTGGATGTGAACCCGTCTAGGGATCATGTGATTGACATATCGGAACCGGTAGTGTAAAAAGCTAAGGAACCATTGCCTAAGCCACCTCCTCCCTATCCTCAAAGGCTTGCCAAGAAAAATGGCAAGAATCAATTCAAAAAGTTCATTGATATGATGAAGCGTCTCTCGATAAATGTGCCACTAGTTAAAGCTTTGGAGTAAATGCCTGGATATGCAAAGTTTATGAAGGACTTAGTGACAAAGAAGCGATCGATGAATTTTGAAGCAATCAAAGTCACTCACCAAGTGAGTAAAATTATGCATTCGATGGCTCCTAAGTTGGAAGATCCCGGTGCTTTCACAACCCCTTGTACCATTGGAAGTGCCAAGTTTGCAAGAGCTCCTTGTGATCTTGGGGTGAGTATCAATTTGATGCCCTATTCGGTTTTCAAAACATTGGGAATTGGGAAACCAAGACCCACATCTATGAGATTACAAATGGCAGATCGTACAATGAAGAGACCGTTGGGGGTGATTGAGGATGTATTGGTTCGAGTTGACAAGTTCATTCTCCAGCGGATTTTGTTATTCCTGATTGTGAAGTAGACTATGAGGTCCCGATTATTCTTGGTATACCATTCCTTGCTACGAGGAAGGCTCTTGTTGATATGGAAGCCGGAGAACTCACTTTCCGGATGGGTGATAAAAAGGTAGTGTTCCACGTGTGCAAATCTATGAGGCAACCGAATAGCAATAAAGTGTGTTCGTTCGTGGACTTGGTGACCGATGTGATTATTGATGATACAAGTGTCACGATTAATGTGGGTGACATGTTGGAGGCTGTCTTGCTAAATTTTGATGATGACGAGATGGATGACTTCATGGAATGTGTTAGTTCTTTGTAAGGAATGGGGTCGTACAACTATGCACCCCGGAAGTTTTCCTTGGACCTTGAGAACAGGAAAACTCCTCCTACAAAGCGTTCAATTGAAGAGCCACCTATCTTGGAGTTGAAGTCATTGCCTCCACATCTCAGGTATGAATTCCATGGCCCTTGTTCTACTTTACCGGTTATTACTTCCTCTTGTTTGACTAACGTGCAGGTTGACTCTACATTGGCGGTGCTCCATAAAAGGAAGAAAGATATTGGGTGGACTTTGGCGGATATTCAGGGAAAGATATTGAGAAGTTTCTTAGGTCACGAGGGTTCTACTAGCGCACCATAAAGGATTTTTTCAAAGTGGTGAACCCCTTGTGCAAGCTTTTAGAGAAAGATGCTAAATTTCACTTCAATGATAATTGCGTGAGAGCCTTTGAATTGCTAAAGTTCAAGTTGACAACAACTCCCATTATCACCGCTCCTAATTGGAGTATTCCTTTTGAGCTCATGTGCGATGCTAGTGATGTAGCGGTTAGAGAAGTTTTGGGGCAATGTATCAACAAGATTTTTTATCCGATCTACTATGCTAGTAAGACCATGAATGATGCCCAAGTAAATTACACCGTTACTGAAAAATAGCTCCTTGCCATTGTGTTTGCAATTGAGAAGTTCCGCCACATACTTGATGGGTGCAAAGGTTATTGTTCATACAGATCATGCAGCACTTCGCTATCTTATGAGCAAGAAAAATTCAAAAACTAGGTTGATGAGATGGGTGTTATTGTTGCAAGAGTTTGATATTGACATTCAAGATCCGAAAGGGAATGAAAATCAAGTGGCGGACCACTTGTCTCGTTTGGAAGGGGAGGGGAGGCCGCATGATGGCCTTGAAATCAATGACTCTTTCCCCGATGAGCAACTCTTGGCCATTTAAATGAATGAGGTGCCATGGTTCGCCGATCTAGCAAACTTCCTTGTAAGTGGAATCATCCCAGATGAGTTCTATTCAAATCAAAGGAAGAAGCTCAAACAGGATTGTCAAGATTATTATTGGGACAAGCCTTAACTCTTCCTGATTTTCACAGATGGGGTAATTAGAAGATGGGTATCGGATGAAGAGCAAAATGTTATTCTTGAGGCTTTCCATTCTTTGCCTTATGGTGGTCACCATGGCGGAGCAAGAATTGCGGCTAAAGTGCTAAGTTGTGGTTTCTATTGGCCCACTCTCTACAAAGATTCAAGTGATATGGTGAAAAGATGTGATGAACGCTAACAGGCCGACGGAATCTCGAAGAAGAATGAAATGCCTCTCACTACCATTTTGGAGATCAATATCTTTGACGTGTGGGGTATTGACTTCATGGTTCCTTTTGTGAGTTCTTATGGAAACACCTACATCTTGGTCACAATTGATTATGTGTCTAAATGGGTTGAGGCCGTTGCTCTACCTAACAATAAAGCGAAGAGTGTGGTGGCGTTCTTGAAGAAGAATATTTTCACAAGATTTGGTACTCCGCGGGCTATCATAAGCGATGGGGGGTCGCATTTTTGCAACAAGGAGTTTGACACTTTGCTTAGTAAGTATGGTGTCACTCATAAAATTACAACTCCCTATCGTCCTCAAGCTAGCGGTCAAGTGGAAGCCTCCAACCGGGAGATAAAGAGTATCTTGTCAAAAAAGGTTAATGCTAATCAGGCGAATTGGTCAAAGAAGCTTGATGATGTACTATGGGCCTATCGGACTACTTTCAAAACTCCTATTGGGATGTCTCCATACCGGTTGGTGTTTTTCAAAGATTTTCATCTTCCGGTGGAACTTGATTACAAAGCCATGTGGGCTTTAAAGAAGCCAAATCTTGATTGGGATGCACCCGCTAACTTGCGGGTTGCACAATTGAATGAATTGGATGAATTCCGGTACCATGCATATGCAAGTTCGTCCTTGTACAAAGAGAGTATGAAGTACCTTTATGACAAATACATCCGAAATAAGGAGTTCAAGATGGGCAATCTTGTTTTGTTGTTCAACTCACGATTGAAGATGTTTCCCAGGAAGCTGAAATCCAAATGGAGTGGTCCCTTTGAAATTGTGGGTGTGACACCTTTTGGTGCATTGGACTTGAAGAACAAAAATGATGAGGTATTCAGAGTCAATGGTCACCGGGTGAAGCATTATTTGGGACAAGCTGATGATGGCCACATGGTGGCAGTTATTCATTTGAAGTGATGGTAATCTGCGTCGTGCCGCGACGTTAAATTAGGCGCTTCTTGGGAGGCAACCCATGTTTTTTTTTCTTTCTTATTTTGTAGATAGATGTTATTTTGTGCTAACTGGAAATGAAGTGCATTGCAGAAATGGATGTGCTTTACAGGAACTATGCTCAAAAAATTAGCTAAGTGTAGAAAAAGTGCGGACCGCACATGTATTGTGCGGACCACATAATTTTGAATGCTACAGCAGAAGGCAACTGTGACCGCACAAATTGAGATGGGAAATTACAAACTCTCTGAAGTTTGGTCTATCAGAGAAATGGCCAATCTGCGGCCGCACATCGAATTATGCAGTCCGCAGTCAAAATCTGCGGTCACACCATAAATCGTGCGGACCGCAGATCAACAAAGGCTATTGAGCCTCCAGAAAATGGTGAGATCTCGTGGCCGCAGTGACACTTCAAAGAGGAGGGGTGAACCTTCCAGAGGTTGAGCCAAAAGCACTTTACCCATCGCCCTCCAGAAGATAATCACCAAGAAAGCTACAATAGGTCGAGGAAGACAGCCCGAGCCCTCCGAATCTAGTTCATATGCCCCATCTCGGGAAGCGTCGGAGGGCGACTCAGTACAAGAGCAACATGCAGTCTAATCACAGCCACAACAATCACAGGGAAGGTATCAACTCTGGGATGAGCCTTCCTCCTCACACCGAGGGTTCGGAGAGCGCAAGTCAGGCTTCAGAGCCCTCTTCTACACCTGTCCATGAGGCACCAGTAGCCACTGTTGATGATATTCCGGATGATGGCCAAGGGGGTGATACTACAATTGCCGGCCTTGAGAGGTCGAAGAAGAAAGAGGTCTGGGAGGACCGTTTTGTGAGTCTAGCTTTCTTCACCAGCTTGTGTGGGTGGTGGCCAGTGAGATCATTCACTCTTGAGCGATAGTTCCAGCTCAAAGATCTTGAAAAGTACAATCCAGAAATGTTGAGACAGTTTCGAGAGAGGAAGGGGTGGATGTGGTTCACCCAGTCAGTTGTGGATCCCAAGGAGTATTTGAAGGCGTGGCACATATAAAGAAAGGGACCAAATTTACAAAAGTGAGAAATCTGAAGGTGCGGTTCGACCAACACACACTGAACTCCTACTTGGGGTTTGAGAAAGTTGAGCCGGCACAATATTTGGAGAAGCTGGGGATGGGTGATGCAGCTCGCCCATGGCTAGCTGAGCTTCTTGCAATCCCGGGGCCATCACCACCACAAATCACTACAGGGGTTCCTATTCAACAGAACACCCTAAATTTTGAGGCGAAGGGATGGCAGACCTTCGTATACAGCAGACTAGGCCCGTGCCAGAACGAGACAAACTTACCTATTCCACGGGTAGTTCTAGTCGCCTCTATTATGGCCGGGGACCCGATCAAAGTGGGTGCCGTGATGTCGGCCAACATGTTAGTGGTCTCCAGGCAGGCTGATATTTCCTACCCGTATCCCAACACCATCACTGAGTACCTTACGAATGCACGGTAGAGCCCAGAGATTATGACATGAAGGTTCGGGCGAAGAAGCCCTTCTCTTAGTATTATCTGATGGATGCACACAACCCAAAGAGAAAGGGTCAGCCGACTACCACCGTAGGCCAGTCTGATGAGCCATCGGTGGTGGGTACAGAGACAACTGATATGCCATCCACTTTAGCAGAGCCTTCTACCAGTGCAGCTGCCATGCCTCCACCTTCAGCCTCAGTACCTCCCATCTTGGCTTTGAAGCCGGTACCTATGCCATCTGCTCCACTCTCTGCACTGCGAGTCTCCTAGACACTGGCGAGCCTCAACAACTCGATGTAGATAGCTATTGCAAAGCTGACTGACATATCAAGTCATGTTGCAGCACAATCATCCTCTCCAGCACCCCAGATTCCCTCGCATAGTTGATGAAACTTTAAAGAAGCTCCTGGAAAATCAAGACACGATCATGGCTACTTTAGTGCAACATGGGGTAGTGATCGAAGAGTTGGGCAAAGAGGTAAAGAAAATGAGAAAGCGACATGCATCTAAGAAGTCAGTGGATAAGCTTCGGAGCCAGGTTACAAAGCTTGTAGTAGCCAGAGACATTCCATTTGACATGTTGATAGACCCGCACCACCCAGGCACAGCTCCCACAGCACCTACAACACCAGATGGCCAGTCTGAGGAGCCAGACACTGCTGAGGCAGTCCGTCAGATGTTCACCAACCCAGCCACTCCTGAACTTGAGGATGATGAGATCCAATTGGATGAAATTGAGGTCAGTGCCACTGCTGGGGACACAGAGATGGCCATAGAGCCATAGCGAGTTTTCTTCACTCTCACCCTTCTCTTACTCTTATGTTGTTAAGCATTGGGGACAATGCTTATTTTTATTCGGGGGGGGGGGGGGAGAGTTTCTTTGACACATTCTCATGAGTCTGTATTTTGATAACTATGAGACATTTGGCCTGTAATTAACTTATTACTATTTTCTTCCTCTTTCTCATTATGTATATATTCCCTCTTATCTCTCATTATGTATATTCATTTAGCTTTCAATAGTTCTTTTGTTTTAAAGCTTCTTTATCTTTATGTTTGTCTTCTTTTTGAATTAGTAGCTTCTTTTTTGATTTAATAGCTTCTTTTTATGTCTTAGTGGATAATAAGCCTTTGGTTTTCTTAATGCCACGGTTCTTTCCAAATGTGATTTTTGTGTGAACCGGGTGGCTCTTCCCAACGATGGATGGCGTGATAACCTTCTTAAAGGATTGAGTCTGTTTTTGGTGTTTAGGTAATAATAGTAGTAATTATGAAAAAAAAGACCTAATTAAGTCATGTTCAAAGAGTCAAACATGCTTCACTTGGTACCAATACACTTAACTACATGCTTATGATTAAAAACGAGGTTTTGAAAAGAAATAGCTCTAGTTAGTGACCTTCTAACTCTTGTGTCGACTTAGGAAATCATCGAGTGGTTTAGTCGAACCATAGTATTTTTCAATCTTTAATATGATCGTTGTGGGCCCTCGACTCCACCATCTTTAACAATCTAGTTGCGTGAGAGGTGAGATGTTGTTCTTACAAGTCCAAGTACCCAGGCGAATGGTCTAGAACTTGCCTTAGATGTGTTTCTAGGTGAAATTTTAGGTTTTGCTTGGCTTGAGAATTGATTGTAGGCTCTCCTTGACCCGCTTAAAATTTTTCATTGCCCACCAATGTTGTTATCCCTAGTCAACCCATTCGAGCCTACGACCTTTCTCATTTGATAACCATGTAACAAGCCTTTACCCGTTTTGTCGTGACCCCCTTTCTTGGCACCCGAGCTTTCCTTAACACTCTTGTGAAATAATTGGCTAAAAATATAAGTTTGTGGGAGAGACGAGGAGTTTGAAAAAGGTATCAAGGCACAAAAGATCAAAGAAATGAAGAGAAGAAAAGGCAAGAAAAAGAAAGAACAAAAAGAAAAATACAAAAAGAAATTGAATAAGTTAAAAAGCTGAAGGAATTCAAAGAAAAGTAATGATACAAAGCATGGAGAAATCAAAGAATGAGAAAATGAATATCATGACCAATAAAGAGTGATGTTAAGTCTCTCTAATTCCCCTAAGGAAAAGAAAATGCCTCAAAGAGTTGGCAAAGTATGAGCCTAGAAAAGAAAATGGAGTGCTTAAGGAAAGATGAACTCGTTCTATCATAGCATTTCCAACCTTAGTCCAAAAGCCTTCATTGCATTCCGAAAAATCCCTATGTGATTACAAGCCGAGTGAGCTTACATTAGTGGTGATTTACATGAGGGGCAAGCCTATGGTACTTAAAGTCGTACATGTGACATTCTTTTGAGAGAGATGACAGAACCTTTCACAAATCTTTGGATTGAGTTCTATATTCTTAAGTGAGATAGGCAAACAAAGAGTAAAGGAGGAGGAGTTTGGGATCCACAATAACTTACATGAAAAAGCGAGCTTCCTTGATAAACAAAGTCAACTCTTGATGCTCAAGTGTCATACTAGAACTATTTGTGCTTAAAAGTTTAACTTGTTGCCTTGCTGATAATTCATAAGTGGTATGGATAATTGTTGGTCCCAATCGAATTTGTATGATTTTAGTGATTAGATGGAATAGCTTTTAACTTATGGAGGTGGGAATAACTTTATTTGCTTGAGGACAAGCAAAAGCTTAAGTTTGGGGGAGTTGATAAGTGGGGATTTTGACTACTTATTAGCGCCCTTTAGCTTTCGTTTTAGTCCAAAAGCGCTTAATTGTGTTCCTGAAAACTGATGAAATGTGCTTAATTGCAGGAATATTGGAAGATAAACTCCCGAGATGAAATCTAACTCAAGAAGGAGTAATCTGAACTCAAGGACAAAAACAGGCACAAAAGCTCAGAAGTGCAGACCGCAAAATATCATCTGTGGCCGCAGGTTGTGAAGAATCTTCCATTAGAGAATGTTGCAAAGTACGGTCCGCACATGAAGTGTGCGGCCGCAGAAGCTGGGTCAGAGCAAAAGTTCAGAGAACCTGCATCTCAAGTGCACCAAAAGTGAAACTGTGCGGTCGCCGAAGAAGAGCTACGCGGCCACAATCACATTTGTGCGGACCGCAGAAGAACAAGGTGCGGTCGCACTTACAATTGTGCGGACCACAGAAAGAGTGCAATACGGCCGCATATCAGAATTATGCGGCCGCAGATTTCCAATCCTGTCAAGCTGAAGAAAAGTGCAGACCGCACATGGAATTGTGCGGCCGCAGAACCTCCAAAAGGGCATTTTTGTCCGAAAATTCCAGCCCTATATAAATAGAAGAGTTTCACTTTTTTAGGTCAACTTTTGACATCAGCTGCTACAGTAGACAATTTCTTTTTCTCTTTTTAGTAGTTTTTGCTATTTTGAGCTTTTTGAACATAGATTTTATCATTTTAATTAGCAATATGGGTTTAATTATCATTTCTTCTTCTTTTTGTTCCAATTTAAGCATGAGTAGCTAGATTTTTTCTAGGGTTGTAACCCAACCCTAGTGTGTAATCTTAATGGGTGTTTGATTTATTGCTTGTTTATGGTTGAGTGTTTAATATTTAGCCTTTTTCTTTCTTTTATTTGAAGAATTAATGGTTGTAAACATTAGTTAATGCCTATTTGACTTGGTCTCTACTTGAAAAAGAGAGACTTAGTCTAGGAAAACTTAGCTAACAAGAAATTGGTTCAATCGAGAGATTGATAAGCCCAATTAAAGGGTTGAACCTAGAGATAGTAAAACCTTACTTGAGCTTTTATTCAACCGTTTTGTTCAAATACCCATTTGGACTTGAGAAAGCCAAATTGGGTAAAAATCACTCTCTGACCGAGAGGTATTAAGTGGGTAACCGAGTGTTGATAGCTATAATACACCCTGACCAATAAAATAAGCTTTAAAGTTTACAACCTATTAGGCAAACGCCTAGGTGAAGGTCATAGCCCTAGGCCTTTTATATCATTTGAAAAACAACAAAAATAATTTCCTAGTTTCAGTCTTTAAATTGTAATCGTAGTGTAATTTAGATTTTTAAACAACCAAACTTTGCGAAAGTGCAAATTTAGATATACAAACTCACACGCTAAGATATATACTACTAACTCCCATTCATATAGCTCCCTGCGGAATGACTCTTGTTGGGTATATCTATTGCATCGACCGTTTTCATAACCTCAAATAGAGAAGTGAAGTTGGACGAGATCAAGCACCGTAAACATAAAACGACTCTCTCTTATGAAACCCTCAAATTAAAGAGTTGGTCCCCGAAGAGTTTATGCCCGGAACCCAAATACTATCGGGGAAAAATGCAAACGAAGTCTTGCATAATTCGACGCAAAAAAGTAAGCTTTGCACAATACTTAAACGAAAAACACTTTTTTATATCAAATGTGCCAAGTATCTCATACAAAAATACGAAAAGAAATCAACAAAGGAAAAAGAAAGCAAAAAACTAAACTATATCACCCCCATAACTCAGGGGAAGAGAAACATCAACACCCCCAAAACTTGGGGGAGGAGAAGCATCTGCGCCCCCAGGAGAAGTAGGCAGATCTGTCGTCAGCTCGAGATCTTGGCCTTCATCATTATCCTCTTCAAGTTCTTCCTCGGTTCCCGAGAACTTGGAATCGAAACCAGAAGATTCAGCTGCATCGAGATGAGCTGGGAGGCGTCTTCAAGCGGTTGGCTCTAGCTCTCGAGCCTTGGCGATTTCAGCATCAATATCAATGACGCCCGCTTTGGCCTCTTCCAAGGTTTTTCTACGCATGCTATACATAGAATGTGTTTTTTCAATAATGAGGGAATCCGCTCGGCGCTGGATAAAGGTGACAAACGGGTGGGCCGAGCCGGTCCGGGTCGAGAAAAATAGTGATTGGCCGGTCACCAATCCGGGTCGGGTTTCGAGTTTTACAAATCGGGCTTAACGGGTCCGGCCCCATCCGGTCAAAAATTGAACCGGAATGGTTCCAGGCCTAAGGGGTCGGGCCGGGTTTATGTATTTTTTTTAAAATTTATTTTGTATAACTAAAGTAAAAATATAAAACAAAAAAATAATCTTATAAAAAGAGTGTTTGAATCAAGGATGCAAAGACTTTAAAATTCTTATATTTGAACATTTCATTAAGAATTTAAGATAATATAATACAATAAAGATGGGAAAAAATTACACTTATAATTTGCAAGTTCTTTTTTTATTTCAAACTTGCAAATTAAAGTTTACATTTAACAACAACTAAATTAACGAAAAAAGAGTAAATTCAAAGTTTAATTATTAAATATAAATCTAGAACTTCAAAGGTTTTGCATTGCCTTAGTAAGTTCTTAATAATCAATATGAATTTCTTGGCCATCTTCTGGAGTGTTAAATTCAGATGGGTGACCATGTGTTAATATATCTCCAAGTTTCTCGTCTTCTGGTTTATCAACATCTTCACGTCCCTAATTTCTTCATTCCGATCTAATCCAATCTCTGAAACATATTAAAACTTCCAAAGCATTGCTTTCCAATAAGTGGCGGGTGTCTCCTAGTTGTTTTCTTGCCTGACTAAATGCACTCTCTAATGCAACAGTTGAAATTGGTACATTCAGCATGTCCCAAGCCATAGCTGAAAGAACATGAAATTGCTTTTCATTCTCATGCCACTATCCCAACGGTAAAAATTCCTTATTGCGAGCCTCTGATTGCTTTTGCAAGTAGAATTGAAATTCATCAATGTTCCTGCTACTGGTTTGAGTGAAAGGAAACGTAGCCCAAATATTATAACCATCAAGACCTTCATCTTCATCCATATTAGCAGATGTAGTAGAAGTAGTGCAATGCATAGTGGGATTAACATTGCCTACATTAATAGCATCATCATCAATTATATTTGCATAATAATTATATAACTGTAGTAAATAATCATTTAGCTTGTTCATACAACAATATATATCTGGAGTTTTAGTTGGTCCAATCTCCATATAACTAGTAAATATGCAAATAAAATAGTAAATAAGAGAAAGAGTTGGAGGGAGTGCACCGAATTCCGCAATAAGTTGAACACTTGATGATTTTCACAACTCCAATGTTACCACGAAGAAACGTCAATTGTTCAAAGTTCAAAGTTCAGACTTCAAATAATATGATAAATTAAATTCCAAAAAAATGAGAGCCAAATACTTGATTGCAATTTAGGTGAAGAATAAGAGAATGACAATTGAGATTTGAGTTTGAGAAATGAGAGGGGGTGTATTTATAGTTTTTCAAAAGGCTAAATTAGTAATTACTAAAATTGTTATTTTTAAAAAAAATTCCCAAAAAAGGGCCATTCTTGCAAAAATTCCGTTGGGCAACGGTCAAATTTGAAGCTGACCGTTGCCAACGGTCAAATACATTTAAAAAAATTCAGAAATAGCCGTTGAACCGGGCCAAACGAGCCGGTTCGGTCCGGTTAACCGGTAAAATTTTTTTATACGGACCAACCCCTAACCCAGCCCACCCGGCCCCCTAACTACCGGTCTGGGCCGGTCCAGGTTACTACCGGTCTGGGTAGGTCCGAAAACGGGTCAACCCGGCCCGTTAAACAGGTTTAGCGCTGGAGTTCTGATTTAAGCCGCTCAACCTCGATCGAAAGGTCATCCCACTCAGATCTTGCGGCGCTAAGGCTAAGATCAATATCACAGATAGTGGTCAATGAACCTTATTATGTTCCATGATCCTCTTATACCTATCCTCCATCTGGGAATGCTTATCCTCGATAGCAGCAACCTTTTTAGCTTTGGAGTTCAAGGCTACCTCTAAGCTATTCAATCTCTCAATGGTTGTAGATTCGCGCTCGGCAGCAGCAAGCATTGGATTCTGGACCTCAGACCATTTAGCCTTGGCTTCTTGAAACTGTACATTTAATTGAGAGGCTTCTTGGCTAAGGGCCATCACTTCCTGCTCACTCTGTTGCAACCGAGCCTCTAACTCACCCGCTTCAGTAGCTTTTGCTTCCAGCACCGGGGGGCGAGCAACAATTTGGTCCCTCTCGGCCAACAGTTGATCCCGCTCGAATTTAAGCTTTTTTTACCGAGGATCAACTTCTGAAGGCACTCGGAAGCAAGGAAGTTGGCCTGTAAAGCAACAACCCAAATTAGAAACTCTGTCATAGCAAATTGAGAAGAAAAAAGTAGCAAAAAAAAAAAAAAATTACAATACCGTTGTTGCGTTGTACATGGCATTATTTATCATACACTCATCCGAAAGAGAGTGTATTTTCTTCTTATCTTTCCTTGAGGCCAGCGACTTAAGATAATTGTAGAGTTCCACCGGCCTGGACAACAGATGACACTCGGTAGATACTGAGAGGGAGACACTCCTCCTTCTCTGGAAATCTGCAGAAGGGGATGAATAGTTGTGCCCCAAATTCCCATGGTCTTGGGACTAGGGATGAGGTACATCCTCCTCTCGGGTGTCTGCGGACGGTGGGGGTGATGTAGCAGTTGCTGGTGATGAAGGTGTGGTTGGCATAGAAGGAGATGAATCTGATGGTATTGTGGGTTGAGAAGCAGTTGCGGCAGAGGTAGTGCTGGTTGTTGGTTGCTCACCAACTGAAGATGGAAGAGGCCCGGTACTCGGACTCACAGTACCAGGAGCAGCAACTGGGACCATAAAGGAAGAATTGACATTCTTCATCAAGTCAAACTCTCCCCAGAGCGCTTGGGTATCGTCCTCGATTGGGTTTGTAAGCTCTTCAGATTTTGTATTTTGTTCAGCTAATGAAGGGCGTTGTCTCCTTTGTAGGGAAGCCCCTTCATCACTGGCTTCCCCATCATCATCAATCACCACAATGACTGCGGATGGCTCAGGTGCGGCTTTCTTCACCTTTTTATTCTTGCCCTCGGCCGAGGAAGAACACCGTCTTTTTTGTTACTTGTCCTCCGGCACAGTGAACTCCAAGAAGACTAAATTCAACACAGAGAAAGCGTTTGTATCGGAAGCAGATCCGATGGCTCCTATTCGGGTGAGAGCCTCCTTCAGCAACCTTGTAGCCTCCGAGGGATCAACCAAAACATCCTCCTCAGGGATGGTAACAAAGCCATGTGGGTGACCTGAATTCAACAAAAAGAGAAGTTAACCAATTTTCTTATGAACAAAAATGAGATGAGGACAGAATATGTCAACTTACCATGATTCTTGGCCTTCCATCCATATTTGGGGGCCAATTCTTTCCACCGGCGGGTCTTAGGCATGGTGATGTCCAGAATCTTCTGAACTCATCGGTCCAAACCTTCAACCATTTGTGGCATCTACCGAGATACTAAAATAATGAAAAGAGAAAGATCAACAACGACACGAAACAACCCTTTTTACAAGAAAAAGGCAGATTTTGAACTTACGTGTACGAGTCTAGGACTCGGCGAAATGTGCAATTGTGGCCGGGATGATATCCCTGGTGGCAACAAAGACATACCACTCCATCCATTCACGGTCGTTGTCGTCATCCATCCTAGTGAGAAGAGCATGGTGGCCACATTTCCTAAAATTTATTACTCTTCCACAAAAATTATTGGGGGAGTAGAGATTCATCATGCGAGCCAAGGTGAGCTCCTCCTTCGTCTCCTAGCACAACCGTCGTAGACAGGCCATCGTTCGCCACACTGAAGGGCCAACCTGTGCCAAACAAATCTGGTATTTGTGGCACATCTCCAAATTCACGGGGTCGAGTCCCCCCCTCAAAGAAAATGCACCCAAAGTGAATGAGTACGTATAAATATATGTGAACCCCTTCTTAGTGAAGGTTACTCGCTCCACCAGTTCGGGAATGATGATGTTCAGGTCATGGCAATCACAACCCTCCTTCACAACAGGAATATTGGAAAGGCAAATTGAATAAGGGTATATACTAACAACCCAAGTACGAGAACTTGAAGAAAAAAAATTCTCTCTGAAGTATTTGGCTTTGTTGAGTCGTTTGGGTATGATGGTGCTCACCGTAAGGGGGTCAGCATCAATGTTGTTTTCTTTATCTATGTTCTCCTTCGGACCCCCACCTAGGAGAAAATCAGAGTTCTTGGGAGAATTAGAGAAAGAAGCCACGATCAACAAAAAATTCTTTGAAGAAGAAGATTAAAGAAGGATGAAAGAAGGAAAGAGTTGAATGCAAAGAGGTTGAGAGAGTTTGTAAAACTGTTTATAAGCAAAAGAATAGGCGGCTAAAATCGTGGCCATGGT
Source organism: Nicotiana tabacum (assembly GCF_000715075.1). Taxonomy (NCBI): domain Eukaryota; kingdom Viridiplantae; phylum Streptophyta; class Magnoliopsida; order Solanales; family Solanaceae; genus Nicotiana; species Nicotiana tabacum. Next base: position 65,451,459 of record NC_134098.1, read on the forward strand.
TACCTTGAGAAACGGAAAAAATATTGCTAAATTGTGGAGTTACACGTGTTCGGGATATTAAATGCGGAGAGACGTGTGTCTAATCAAGCATCAGAAACTTTTCAGAAGGGTTCAAAAAATTTCTCGCCAAGAAAAGAATCTTCACCAACTTCCCGGTGATACAAAGATGTGCCACCGGAAAGCAGGGAGACTATTTGTATAGGGTAAAAGCGGTTCACATTAAATTCTCAAATGATAGAGTGACACGTGAAAAATTTGACGAGCGCAAAACATAACATGAAATTAATACTCGCTAGCCAAAGATAGTATAGTTAAATTATCATCTCCAGAGGGATTGAATTTAAACAATGTTTGAGTAATTTATGGCTTGATTGCTATCCGGGACCTGGAGGATAAACAGTTGATATGTATATGATTAATAATTAAAGTTAACTAAGAATCTAGAGTTATTAACTAGTGACTATCGAGACAAGGAATAAGCAAATAAGGTTATCAGTGGGAGAAGATAGGGTTTTGACAGGATAGGTGTAAGATAATTGTTCGGGATCTAACTCTATATAATTCACTTCTAATGTTCAAGTGAGTCTCTCGAATTCACTCAATTATTAGTTCAAATGTTCAGCGGAAACTCCTCTCTCGATTAAGCCTTAACCTCACGAGATGAACTAAATTAAGCATGTGAAGATTTGAAAGAATGCGTAGTGGATTAGTCTTTAGGAAAACTTCTTTCGATTATTCTCCTAACTAGGTTTAATCAATAATTTAATTAGCCTCTTTCGATTACTTAGAAAAATCTATGAACTCAACCAACAATATAATGCAGAGATATCACAAGTTATGCCTCTCTCGATTACATGAACTAGTGAATATAGATGCAACAATTAAATTTTCCAAAATGATTCAATACATAAAACTAGAGTTATAATCCACAAACAATCATAAATACACCAAATCCATCAAACCCTAAAGGGAACTACTCCATAGATATGGAGAAAGTCATCACAAATAAGTTTAAAAATATAGAGAACATCAAAGACAGCTTTACAATACAAACTCTCATTTTTGCACCGATCGTTGGGAAGAGAATTGATGAAATCTTGTGTCTTTAATGCGTGGTAGCTCTCCAAAACTCTCTTAGATCGAATCCCCCATAAAAATTATTTTTACAATGTATTTATACCGAGTATGGATGGACCTGGACTAAAATACCCTCTCTGAGCCGAATTAGAATTAACTCGGTGAAATATTACATTAGTGCGCCGCCCGCCGCGACGCACTGCGCGCCGCGTTAGTGGAACTTTTCTGAAGCTTAACCAAAAGAATGCATGCCGCCTTGTTCTCGCCAGAATCCAAAAAAATGGGTTATCCCATTGTTTACCAAGGCCTAACGCATGACGTGTTAGTGCCACTTTTCAGAGGGGTTGAAACTTTAAACTTCTAATGCACTTTTGGCTTTTTTCTATTATTTTATATGCGCTATGGGTCCTTGACACCCGAGCTTGATTACGACTTAACTCTCGAACTTCTACTCAGATTTCAAAACTCCAACTTGTTCAAATTAACTCCAAATTATCTTAATAGCTCGAAATCACTTCCTACAAGGCATAAAACACATAATATGCACAATATACTAACATTCAAGCTCAAACACAAGTAAAATGCAGTAATTAGAGTGCAAACTATGACTAAAACACTTGATTCTAGCCTACCATCAACACCCCACACTTAGACTATTGCTCGTCCTCGAGCAATCAAACTGCACTTCACATAGAGACGACCTTCTTATCAGACAACTTCCCTAACACATCATGCCAGGAATATTTAAAATAGACTAAGCACCCTATCATAACATCTTAACCTCAAGACTCGACTCAAAAGCACCACGCGTTTTTCACAACATGCCAACTTATTCTAATGCAGAGGTCAAAGAATTCATCTTATCTTCGCAAATCATGTGCCCTCACACAAACAATAGAGAGTAGTTCCACAGATAATAAATTCAAGAGCAAATAGGAACTCAAGATAGAAAGAATTAACTCACTCTCGAAAATAAAATTCATGCACGATAGAGAATGTACCATATGCTTGCCCGTAGTGTAATACTCTACTTATTGAGCTCATTCAGTCAAAGATCAATTAGGACTTTAATTGGTTGTAATGTAGGCTGTGGGACGGGTAGGATACATTTGGATATAGTGAGTATACCTCCTTGAGCACTTTAATACATGTACATTAACAATTCAAACTCCACACTTATGTTGAACGAAACCCCAACCTTCACAATATAACAACATCAAGCTCCCAATTTCTTTAAGCACAAAAAAGATGAGAACTACACTAGCAAAGAATCAATTTTTTTCTTTTCTAAGTTCTGAGCAAACTCATTTTTTTTTTTCAATTCCCTACAAGTGGCTCTCACAATTTTTCAAACAATGCACCTTTCTTCCTTTTCAATAGTTCCACTCAAAAACCCGACCATACCTTACTTAGCTTTTACAAGCTCATAACAAATTCAGGTGCTCAAGAGAGGTAAAAGATTCAAACAGATAATCAATTCAAACAAAATGGATCAAGCTTGCAGTGTGGTTACCAAAGAAGTAAGATTATAGGCTCAAAGGGACTGACTAGGATACACAACAATTAGACGGGCCATAAACATATAATTGGCTCAACAACGAAATGTCTATATCACTTCCTAGACTGAACAAGACTACTATTTCGCTTTACAAATACACGAGTCAAGTTCTAGACATCAACTGACATGCACAGAATATCAACAAAAACCTCACACACGCACATTGGCACATAACTCACTCAGGGTCGGATCTATCCCGACTCTCTAGTCAAAGCAGTTAAGCAAAGTCAAGATCAAACAATTTAAGGTACTTATTTAAGAGTTAAAAACGGAGTCTAAGCGTCACAACTAAAGCACTTACTATTTTCAAAGTACAACACCGTTAAGGCAAGTTATCTCTCTTTAACACCACAACACAAGACTTCTCTATTCCTAATATAAAAAAAAACTAACTACACCTGGTTCAAGCAAAATCCTTGGAAAAGAACTGTGGCACAAAGAAAAATCAAGGGGGAGTTGTTACACTACCTAAGAAAACAAAACAACTATTTTTTTCTTTTTCTTTTCTTTTCAACTTTAATCCCTCAAGAAGACAGTCGAAGTAATCCATCATCGGGAAAAGTCAATTTTTTTCTAAAATACTAACAGAAACACACAAAGAAAACAAAATACACATATTTACATCCCCAATCCCACACTTTAAATTGCGGCATGTCCCCATGATACACAAGTAAAAAGCAAGAGGTAAATAAAACTCTCCTGAATATTTTTCATTTTCGAGAACTTATGAACTCCACCCCTAATTCTGAATTTATTCCTCGTTTTCGCTTTTTGGGATTATTTATGGATCTCATTAAGCCCAAGTCTTCTGAGGATATCTGCAACACCCGGTCTTTTCTTTCTTTCTTGGCCTATTTTTGAGCGGTGAATTATTTTTGTATGATCATCTTCAACTTATTCCTGCATTATTTTACAGGATCAATCCATAAATCTTCCTGCAAATCTCCAAAAATAAAATCTACATAATTAAGGTTAGAATAAGAAAAAAAATAAGAAAGGCCATGTGAATATTCCTCTGGTATGTCCAAGACCAATTCTTTCTCATTCTCTACTACTAAAGGTTGTAAATGTGAAAAGGTGGATGAGGGCTTGAACTCTTCTTTTATTGCTTCACAATTAACCAAAGTCTCGTCTTCAATCATCTTAATTGAATCAGAGTGTTCTTGCAGAGTAATAATTTCTCTTTGTAGATGCTCATCCTCTTAGGTAGGCTCATTCTCACAGAGTATCTCCTCTATATATTCACCATCACAATGCAACGAGATTTCTGAAAGTATACTTACTATTTGATTCACTTGCGTTGTTAGGTTCTTAATGGCTTCATTATTTTGTATAAATTTTTCTTCAACACTATTCATGAACCTATACATAAGCTCTTCTAAACTATCATTCTCCTCTTGAGGTGGTTGTCTCACTTCACTTTTATTTCAGTCATAAAAAGGGTATTCATCCCAACCAGAGTTAAGATTATGCCCATATGAAACCTCATACCTATACGGACTAGAAATAGAGTGAGACTGTTCAAAAGATAAACCATATGAGGAATACTTACCTGCTTGGCAATCAACCCAGAGATGATTTCCACCACATTTAAAACAAATAGCAGACTAATGATAATATTGAGCTGCTAACTCTGCAACCGTCTTCTTAGGCTGGTTGTGCTCCATCTTCAAAACAATTAGAGTTCAAAATCAAGAATAATTTTTAAAGCTTTATCCCTAGCACTTGTGAGGTACTACAAAAGAAATCTTGAAGACAAGTTAACTAAAAAATAAAAAAAATAAAAAAAAATTAATTTCCGAATTAGCACCAAAAATTATTTTGAACAATATTAATTACCAATCCCCGGCAATAGCTCCAAAATTTTGACGAGCGCAAAACACAACACGAAATTAATGCTCGCTAGCCAAATATAGTATAGTTAAATTATCGTCTCCATAGGGATTTGATTTAAATATTGTTCGAGTAATTTCTAGCTTGATTGCTATCTAGGAGGATCAACAGTTGAAATTTATATAACTAATAATTAAAGTTAACTAAGAATTTAAAGTTATTGGCTAGTGACTATCGAGACAAGAAATAAACAAATAAGGTTATGAGTGGGAGAAGATAGGGTTTTGACAAGATAGGTGCAAGATAATTGTTCGGGATCTAACTCTAGATAATTCACTTCTAATGTTCAAGTGAGTCTCTCGAATTCACTCAATTATTAGTTCAAACGTTCAGCAGAAACTCCTCTCTCGATTAATCCTTAACCTCACGAGATGAACTAAATTAAGCACTATGAAGATATGCAAGAATGCGTAGCGGATTAGTCTTTAGAAAAACCTACTCCTAACTAGGTTTAATCAATGATTCGACTAGCCACTTTCAATAACTTAGAAGAATCTATGAACTCAACAAATAATATAATGCAAAGATATCATAAGTTATGCCTCTCTCGATTACATGAACTAGTGAATATAGATGCAACAATTAAATCTTCCAAAACGATTCAATACATAAAGTTAGAGTTATAATCCATAAATAATTATCAATACACCAAATCCATCAAACCCTAAAGGGAACTACTCCTTAGATATGGAGAAAGTCATCACAAATAAGTTTAAGAACATAGAAAACATCAAAGACAACTTTACAATAAAGACTCTTATTTTTAGACCGATTGTTGGCAAGAGAATTGATGAAATCTTGTGTCTTTAAGCCGTGGTAGCTCTTCAAAACTCTCCTAGGTCGATTCCCCTATAAAAAATATTTTTACAATGTATTTATATCGAGTATGGATGGACCTGAACTAAAATACCTTCTTTGAACCGAATTAGAATTAATTGGGTGAAAAATTACATTAGTGCGCCGCCCATCGCGACGCACTGCGCGCCGCGTTAGTGGAACTTTTCTGTAACCAAAAGAATGTATGCTGCCTTGTTCTCGCCAAAAGCCAAAAACAAAAGGGTTATCCCATCGTTTACCAAGACCTAACACATGACGTGTTAGTGCCACTTTTCAGAGGGATTGAAACTTTAAACTTCTAATGCACTTTTGGCCTTTTCTTCTATTATTTTATATGCGCACCGGGTCCTTGATACCTGAACTCGATTCCGACTTAACTCTCGAACTTCTACTCAAATTTCAAAGCTCTAACTTGTTCAAATTAGCTCCAAATTATCTTAATAGCTCGCAATCACTTCTTGCAATGCATAAAATACATAATAAGCACAATACACTAACATTCAAGCTCAAACACAAGTAAAATGCAGTAATTAGAGGGCAAACTATGACTAAAATACGTGATTCTAGCCTATCATCATACGTGGAACAAGGGACTGACGGAAGACGAAGCGAGTGGAAACCAAGACCAAGGACAACAACTTCGGTTGGCATCGGGTCCGAAGGGTACATTGCTAACGAGAGCAAAGGAATATTTACCACCGGAAGATATACAATGAAGAATATTCCTCGGTATTAAATACACAATCCGTTACAGAGAATTTTGACATTCATAGTCTGTCGTTACAGATTCATCAATGGCCCGCATTATTATCATATAAGAGAGGCTTGATCCCTAGGACTTTGTTCCCTAAGTATAGTTATAAATAATGACTTTAACAGCCATTGTAAGAGACGAAATTTCCGACAAACTTATGCTACACATTATTCCAAGCTAAATAACACTTTATTTTCTGTCTATCAATATTCTTTTTAGTGCCTCGGAAGCCTGTCCCGGAACCAAGCTGTCTGCTGTCTTATTAAGATTTCAAACACTAGTCTTTTTGCTCACACCCCATGCCTCACTCCTCGGCGCTTGTCTCTAGCTCCCACCCAACTTCATTTTTCGTTTATAACGGGAAATACCTATTGTTCATGTATAAAATGACTTCATTCATAGCGAAGCAAATAAAACTTGAAACATCAAATAAATTAATTAGCTAGTGACTTTAATAGTATTTCCAATACATATTGCACTAGACTTGCATAGAAGACACAACAATAAAAACTATATCTTAATCCCAAAACACTACCATCTGAGAGCGCAAAAATTTATAACATAGTAATTTCAAAATAAAGTAGTTAAAAGGACCTGTTTTTGTTTGTCATAATCAACTTAATCACAATGTAATTTAATCATGCTTGATTGCACAAGCGTAATTATATAATTAGATATTTAATTTTTATTTAAAATAAAGTTAACCATAAAAATTGAACAAATTTTTAAATATATGGATAAGTAAATAAACTTTATTGTGTGACAAGTATGTGTGCATATAAGAAATACTAATTTTTATTATTAGTACTAGGTATTTAAAATACATATTTTCCAAAAGTACATTTAATAATTTTAAATTAATATAACTAATATCAAAAAGAATAACTGGTATCTCCGCAATCATGTGAATATAACTAGATTTATGATTTGTTCCATTTTTTAAATAGCGAAAGAATATGATGAGTTTAGAAACTATTTTTCCAATAAATATTTGTATAGATAGAAAAAAGGACCTAGCAAAACATGAAATTGATTTTAACAAGTGTTCTTCTCATATTTGAAATGAAACAGACAGATTGTCAAAAACCAATTTATTTTAAAAAATAAGAATAAAAGAGATATCTCCTTGAGAATTAAAGAGTCTAACTGCTACTCCTCAATTACATCTTATTCCATATATCTTACCAATTACAAGATTTGGTTCCAAAGAGGCTCTAAATTTAAAGAACTTATCTAGTAATATAAGACATAAAAGATTCAATGTCTTTTTTTGTTGCACCACCATCCATGAACGATGCTTTCACGGTATCCTTCAGCTCCGCCGCTTTCTGCCTCAATTTTTCACCTTCGGTCGAATCCATCAAAATCTTTACAGCATTATGAATTGTCTCTGCTTTCACCAACTCATTTCTGTGAGCCCAATCTCTAACGTAAATCCCTATTTTCAAACCTTTGATCAATAACAGAGCGGTCCTCGGGTGGTCTGTATGCAATGGCCATGCAGCAATTGGAACTCCCGTTGAAATGCTTTCCATTACAGAGTTCCATCCGCAATGGCACAAGTAACCTCCAGTTGACGCGTGTTCTAACACCTCTAGTTGTGGGGCCCATCCCCGCTCTACAATTCCTCTTCCTTCTGCTCTTTTCTCATACCCTTCTGGTAAAACAAAGGCCCGGGTACTACTGCCGCCATTGATATTCTCAGCAAAGACATTTGCTCTGTCTGCTTCTTTCAGTACCCAAATGAACTTTTGTTGGCTTTGTTCAAGACCAAGTGCCAGTTCTCTTATTTGTTCATCAGTAAATGAAGCTGCAGATCCAAATGAAACAAGTAACACTGAGTTTGGTTCTTGTTTGTCCAGCCACTGTAATAGGTGATGACGTGGCGGGGTACTCGTCGTGTCTTTTTTTATATTCTGATCCATTTCCAAAGGGTTCATAAAAAGACCAAGACCCCACGTTTTCCAATGCTCATCATACGATTTGAAAGCTTGTTGCATCAAATCAAGATATATACCGTCAATGGGTCTACAAGTACTGAAAATATTTCGGCCACCATAATTTACCGCACAACTCATTTGTTTCTCCACGTATTTCACCATTAATGGCGGTGGTGAATCTGATCCAGGTTCCATGCATGCAAGTTCTTGCAATATTTCTGCAACATCAGCTGGCGGTGTGACTGGATCAGGATTTAGTTTTGCTTCCAAAATTCTAGAACATACGTCCAGAGCAGAAACAGCATGAAAAAAGTACATTTCTGTATTTGGTATGGTAATAACATCTTGAACAACCCAAGACATTAGAATGTCATGAATGACAACAACTCTCCTGAATTTATCTGCTGCAGACAAATTCTTAACAAGATCTGCCACTGGTTGTCGAAACTCCAGAGCAGCGTAGAAAGAGGGTATTAAATTTGAAGGGTAAAAGTCATTGCTATCAGGAGGAATGTTGTCGAGAGTAGGCATTTGGAACTCAGAGAAATGGAGATTGGGAGTAGTGAGAGGGTCCCAACCATGGGCGCGACTCTGTGCTTGGCGTAAGTGTGTGGTGGAGCCGGCGTAGTGAACGGGTATGGTAAAATTAGAAGAAGATAAAATGCGCCGAGCGAGCTCAAGCAGTGGCTGGAGATGGCCTTGTGCTGGTAAGGGAATCATCACAACGACAATGTTATTGTTTGTCGTAGCCATTACTATTAATTAATGGAAAAGAAGAGAAAATACCAAAATATTAAAATTACAATTCCCAGCTAGTAGGAAAAAAGAAAAGAACAACTAATATTTAATGCAAATTAACTATTGTAGAAGAGGAAATTAGAAGAAAAAAAGTAGAAGGATTTCTTTGTCCGGCTAACGGTGATTACTTGTCGAGTTGAGAGCATATTTATAGGCACATGTGCATGGATCCATCATGGTATGGGGGCAAGAACGTGGCAAATGCAATTGTCACTTTTCAAAAGCATTTTGCCATTTATCTTATGGCTTCTCAGAGGGGGTGCCACATGGTTTTGGGAATGACACTTGTAGCCTGTTCGCGGAAAAATCGGGTATTTTTTTAAAAGAATTTTTTATAAGTATTTTTGGCGAAAAACTGTTTGTATTTGACTAATTAATTTGAAAATCACTTCTACGCAGAAATTAATATTTGGTCAAACTTTTAAAAAGTACTTTTTAAGTGTATTTTTCTCAAAAGTGCTTAAAGAAAAAGTAATTTTTTTCTGCTTCTCCAAAACTGCTTCTGCTTCTCCTTAAAAAAAAAAAAAACTTTTCTAAAAGTTTGGTGAAATACATCAACTTTGAAAAAAAAAAAATATATTATTTTAAAAAAATATATTTTTCAACCTGAAAAAGCTTGGCCGAACATGCTAGCCAATAAAGGCTTTAAAATATTGCCACGGTATGGACTTGGAGTGATTTATTAGATTCTTAGATCGAATTTCACCATACACTTTAAAATCGTTATCTCTATATAATGTACATCCAATCGCAAAAAGCTGTTATTAATTGATCGATTTGGAAAGAGAAGAACGAGTCCGGAATCAAAATGTGGTTCTTTTGAATTCAAAGAATCAAAATATATGGGAAAAAATTGGTGACCATTTTATATATAACGCCCTTTTAAAGGGCGTTATACCTTAACGGCCGTTTGCCCAGTTAAGTATAGCGCCCTTTTAAAAGGCGCTATATATATAACAGTTCAAAAACTATCACTTTACACTCTAAAAGGCTCTCTCTCTCTCTCTCTCTCTCTCTCTCTCTCTCTCTCTATATATATATATATATATATATATATATATATATATATATATATATATTATGTTAGCCCACCAATAATTCTTCTGGGCTTAACTGACTAGTTTAATTACTAGCATTTTTATGATATTTTTATTTCATGTATAATATTATTTTTTTCATCAATGTTAGTATTTATTTCTTTTTTATTTTTAAAATAAATATTTTTTTTCATTTTACATGGTACTTGCTATATGACATGCATTTATTATTTTTGTTATCATTAGTTATATACATACATGGCTTACGTTAAATAATATTTCATTATTAAGGGAATTTTTTTAAATGAACTAATAATATTAAACATAATAAAAATACATTAGCTCAAATCATTTTTTATATACTAATTGACATTTCAATAATGATTCATATGTATAAGAAATACCAAAAATGTATTTACATACTTAATTATTTATGTGTCACCATTAATGATTAATTGAACAGTATTATCAAAACAAATAACTTTTCAAATTTATATTCATAAATTATTCACAATTTTATCTCCAGCACTATTTTATATTAATAATAATATATAAAAATATAATTCTCACGATAAATAATTTATGCTACATGCTTTGTCTTACGTTAAACAATATTTCATTATTAAGGGATTTTTTTCAAATGAACTAATAATATTAAACATAATAAAAATACATTAGCTCAAATCATTTTTATATACTAATTGAAATTTCAATAATGATTCATATGTATAAGAAATACTAAAAGTATATTTACATACTTAATTATTTATGTGTCACCATTAATGATTAATTGAACAATATTATCAAAATAAATAACTTTTCAAATTTATATTATTAAATTATTCACAATTTTATCTCCAGCACTATTTTATATTAATAATAATACATAAAAATATAATTCTCACAATAAATAATTTATGCTACATGCTTTGTCTCACCTTGTAAGTATTTATTTATTGTCAGGCTCTACATCTATGCATAATTATACGTACTATATTTTTTCTGCGATTAACTTATGCACAGTATTATGAACTATTGGTGCGGTGAACGTGGATTAGGTATTTGATGTTAATAGTAAAAAAAAATATAGATAGCAAAAAAAAAAAAGAAATACAATATGATGTTTTAAATATTTATAAAGTTGTATTTATCAGATGTTATTGTGAAAAAATTGTCTCCAGTGATGTTAATTAATATCAATTATTATCACTTCATTTCAAATACCTAGTGTTATGTATGTGTATTTTATGTAAAAATTAATTCTTATTATTTATTATATCAAAAAATATAATATATTAATATACTATTAATTATATTATTTTAATGAATAGATATAAAATACTTTATTGCTATTCACAGAAATTTTATTTAATATGAAACTTTATTAAAATATTTCATTAATTGCTATGCAATACGATTCAAAAAAATCAAATTATTTCTTATGTTTATATAATAATGTTTGCTTAATATAAATAAATACTATGGTAATTAGTAATAGTATGTTAAGATTTGCAATAGTATATCATTGAATCATTTATAACGTTGACCTTTTTTCACCATTTCATCTTTAAATAAGGCAAAAATCTTTTATGATCAACGACATATGTATGAAACAACAAAATACAAAATAACTTAATGAATAAATATTTCAGAAGAATTCAGAATATTTATGAATAGGTTTTTACAAAATCCTTAACCTCTTTAAATAAGGCAAAAATCAGTCTGGGGGTACAATTATTTGAGGTATAGTGTCACGATGCCAAAATCCATTAAGGCTGTGATGGTGCCGGACACCACTGTCAGGCAAGCCAACAATAAATACTAAATTTGGCTCTCATTTTTAATATTTTTGAAATCATATTTTTCTTCAAATTAAATAGTAAAGGATGAAATTTTCAGAGTAAATAATAATATTTTTATCAATTTCAATACTGAACAACCCATAATCATCCCAAAACCCGTTATCACAAGTGCATGAGCATCAACTAGGAAGATAAAATAAAATAAAGCACCTGTCCAGAATACAAATTAGACAAGAAAATACATAAGAAACTTTGAAGGGGACTCCGCTGGTTGCGGATCGTAAATGGGAATGCAGCTCACCTAAGTCTCCGCATTTAACCACACCTCTGCGCCTGGGACGCTGCTAGTCATAGATGCACCTGCACAAAAATGTGCAGCAAGTGTAGTATGAGTATGTAAATCAACGTGCACCCAGTAAGTATCTATCACGACCCGCAATTTCCACCGTCGGGAGCGTGATGGCGCCTAACATTTCACTTGCTAGGCAAGCCAACGTTAGAGAATCATTAAACCAATTCTTATCCCATTCAGTAAATAACAACAAATTTGCTAAGGTGAATTATAATGAGTGCGGAATAATATAAAGACTGTATTAATTACTACTACCCGGATATGGAGTCACAATTCACGAGTATTCTAGAATTTACTACAAGTAATAGTCTAAAAGAAATACTACTGTCTGAATGAGAGAAACAGTAGAACAGAAAAGATACACGGGGACTTCAAGGTATGTGAACGCCGACAGATCTACCTTGAGTCTCTCGATAGCGGTCCAATAGCAAAATCTCGATCAACCCGAACCGGTACCAAAATCTGCACAGAAAGTGCAGAGTGCAGTATCAGTACAACCGACCCCATATACTGGTAAGTGTCGAGCCTAACCTCGACGAAGTAGTGACGAGGCTAAGGCAAGACACCTACAAATCAACCTGTACAATTTAACAGTGTATATACAAATAACATTAATGAAGAGCTATACAAGAATTATCGGGAGGGGAAAACTTGCTGGGGGAAATACGAGATAAAGAACTACAGAAGGATGATAACTGGAACAACCAATATACTATGAATCAACAGGAACACGAATACAGTAAAGAAAAAATGCACGGCATCACCCTTCGTGCTTTTACTCTCAATCTCACTATAAAATCAATAGAAATGGTACGCATTAACTCTCATATCATGGCACAACATCACCCTTCGTGCATTAACACTCACAATATGCCACGGCATCACTTTTCGTGCTTTTACACTCACAAATATGGCACAGCATCACTCTTCGTGCATTAACACTCACAATATGGCACGTCATCACCCTTCGTGCATTAACACTCACAATATGGCACGTCATCACCCTTCGTGCGTTAACACTCTCCCTTACCATAATGCAATGAATAAATAACAACAGGGAGATAGAATAACAAGTACAAACCTTACTTCAACATTTGGTTCCACAATATCAATCTTAACTTTGAAATAAATACTCAATTATCACCAGAAAATCCGTAAACATGATAAGAACGATCAATTTAACAACACTAGTATAAACACGTAGCAATTAGGCATAGGAAAGAGACAATATAAGAAAAATGGGAGAAAATAGGTAAATTGGCGACGCATAAGTACTCGTCACCTCACATATACTTCGCTCACATAAATTTCACATAGCAAATAATCTGAGGTTCCTAATTCCCTCAAGTAAGGGTTAGACACAACACTTACCTCGCTCTGAAGGCCACTTAATTCGCAATCACAACATTTCCTTTGGAATTCACCTCCAAACTACTCGTATCTATTCAAAAATGACTCAATAATATCAAATATTGCTAAAGGAATCAATTATATTGCATAAATTAAATTTTTCAAATTTTCCTCCAAAAAGTCAAAAAATCGACCCCGGGCCTGTTTGGTCAAAGCCCGAGATTCGGACCAAAATCTATTTACCCATTCACCCCGGAGCCCGAATATGTATTTGGTTTTGGAATCCGACCTCAAATTGAGGTCTAAATCCTCAAATTCCCGAAATCCCTAGTTTCTACCCTGACCCCTAATTCTACAATAAAAACTCTAGATTGCCCCAGAGCCAGGAGGGGTGCACCTCCACGTCCTCCAAGTCAGTCTTAGCCGCCGCGTCCTCCGAGGGGTTGTTTTGAGTGTGGTGACACTCGTCACATGGTTAGAGATTGCCCCAGAGCCAGGAGGGTGCACCTCCACAGACTTATCAGCCTCTACGTGCTCCACCGGGTCCTCCGGCCATTCTTCCAGCACCAGCTGCCACCCCACCTCCTCAGTCAGCTCGGGGTGGAGGTCGGGGAGGTCGAGGTCACCTTAGAGGGGGAAGACAGGACAGGTACTATGCCCTTCTAGCCTGTTCAGAGGTCGTTGCTTCAGATTCAATCATTACAGGTATCGTCCTTGTCTGTCATAGGGATGCATCAATATTATTTGACCCAGGCTATACGTATTCATATGTGTCTTCTTATTTTTCTCCACATTTGGGGATACCTCGGGATTCTTTGAGGTCCCCTATTTATGTATCTATTTATATGGGAGATTCTCTTGTTGTGGACCGCGTATATCGGTCATGTTTGATTGCTCTTAGTGGTTTTGAGACCAGAGCCGATTTATTATTGCTCAGCATGGTGGACTTTGATATTATTTTGGGCATGGACTGGTTGTCGCCCCATTATCCTATTCTTGATTGTCACGCTAAAACCGTGACGTTGGCTATGCCAGGTTTATCACGATTAGAGTGGAGAGGTACCTTAGAGTATACTCCCAGCAGAGTTATTTCTTTTCTTAAAGCTCAACGAATGGTTGAGAAGGGGTGTGACGCGTATCTATCTTGTGTGAGAGATGTAAGTATTGATACCCCTACAGTTGAGACAGTTCCAGTAGTGAGGGACTTTCCAGATGTGTTTCCAACTGATCTTTCGGGCATGCCGCCCGACAGAGATATTGATTTCGGCATTGATTTGTTGCCGGGCACTCAGCCCATTTCTATTCCTCCCTACCGTATGGCCCCTCCTGAGTTGAAGAAGCAGTTGCAGGAGTTTCTTGATAAGGGTTTGATCTGGCCCAGTGTATCACCTTGGGGTGCTCCGGTCTTATTTGTGAAGAAGAAGGATGGTTCTATGCGTATGTGTATTGATTACCGCCAGTTGAACAAAGTCACAGTGAAGAACAGGTACCTATTGCCTCGTATTGATGATTTATTTGATTAGTTACATGGTGCCAGGGTGTTTTCCAAGATTGACTTGCGTTCTGGCTATCATCAGTTGAAGATTCGGGAGCCGGACATCCCGAAGACTGCTTTCAGGACCAGATATGGTCACCATGAGTTTCTTGTCATGTCATTTGGGCTGAACAATGCCCCAACAACCTTTATGCATTTGATGCACAGTGTGTTCCGGCCTTATCTTGATTCGTCATTGTGTTTATTGACGACATCATGGTATATTCCCAGTCTCGGGAAGATCATGAGCAGTACCTGAAGACTGCACTTCAGACCTTGAGAAAAAAGAAGTTGTATGCAAAATTTTTAAAGTGTTAGTTTTGGTTAGACTCAGTGGCATTCTTGGGTCATATAGTATCGAGTGAGGGGATCCACGTGGATCCGAAGAATATTGAAGATGTGCAGAGTTGGCCCAGGCCGTCCTCAGCTATGGAGATCCGGAGTTTTCTTGGTTTGGAGGGGTATTACCGTCGCTTTGTAGAGGGATTTTCATCTATTGTGGCACATAGGACCAGATTGACCCAGAAGGGTGCTCCGTTCAGGTGGACCGAGGAGTGTGAGGAGAGCTTTTAGAAGCTCAAGGCAGCTTTGACTACAACCCCAGTATTAGTATTGCCTACAGGTTCGGGTTTCTACACTGTCTACTGTGATGCCTCGAGGATTGGCCTTGGAGCGATATTGATGCAGGATGGTAGGGTGATTGCCTACGCGTCTAGACAATTGAAGGTGCATGAGAAGAATTATCTGGTTCATGATCTCGAGTTAGCAGCTATTGTTTATGCCCTAAAGATCTGGCATCATTATTTGTACGGTGTTCCTTGTGAGATTTACACTGATCACCGGAGTTTCAGCACTTGTTCAGGCAGAAGGATCTTAATTTGCGTCAGCGGAGGTGTTTGGAGCTACTTAAAGACTATGATATCACTATATTATACCACCCGGGGAAGGCCAATGTAGTGGCCGATGCCTTGAGTCGCCGGGCAGAGAGTTTGGGGAGTTTGGCGTATCTTCCGACAGCTGAGAGGGCCTTAGCCTTGGATGTTCAGGCCTTAGCCAGTCAGTTCGTGAGATTGGATATTTCAGAGCCTAGCCGGGTATTAGCTTGTGTGGTTTCTCGGTCTTCTCTTTATGATCGTATTTGGGAGCGCCAGTATGATAATCCTCATCTTCTAGTTCTTCAGGACAGGGTTCGTCGAGGTGATGCCAGAGATATGACTATTGGTGATGATGGTGTGATGAGGATGCAGGGCTGGATCTGTGTGCCCAATGTAGATGGGCTTCGGAAGTTGATTCTCGAGGAGGCCACAGCTCGCGGTACTCCATTCATCCCGGTGCCGCGAAGATGTACCGGGATTTGAGACAGCACTATTGGTGAAGAAGGATGAAGAAGGAAATAGTTGGGTTTGTGGCCCAGTGTCTCAACTGCCAGCAGGTCAAATATGAGCACTAGAGGCCGGGTGGATTACTTCAGAGGTTAGAGATCCCAGAGTGGAAGTGGGAGCGGATCACCATGGACTTTGTAGTTGGACTTCCACGGACTTTGAGAAAGTTCGATGCTATTTGGGTGATCGTGGATCGGCTGACCAAATCAACTCATTTTATTCCAGTATTGACCACTTATTCTTCTGAGAGGTTGGCTGAGATTTATATAATAGATATTGTCCGCCTTCATGGTATTCCAGTATCCATCATTTCAGATAGAGGTATACAGTTCACATCACGGTTTTGGAGAGCCGTACAACGGGAGTTGGGCAATAGGGTGGAGCTGAGCACAGCCTTTCACCCTCAGACGGACGGGCGGTCCGAGCGCACGATTCAAATTCTTGAGGATATGCTCTGTGCCTGTGTGATAGAGTTTGGAGGGTCATGAGACCAATACTTGCCACTTGAGAGTTTGCTTACAACAACAGTTACTAGTCCAACATTCAGATGGCACCGTATGAGGCTTTGTATGGTAGGCGGTGCTGGTCCCCAGTGGATGGTTTGAGCCGGGCGAGGCCCAATTGTTGGGTACAGCTTTGGTCCAGGATGCCCTGGATAAGGTGAAGGTGATTCAGGAGAGACTTCGCATAGCCCAGTCCAGGAAAAAGAGTTATGCGAACCAGAAGGTTCGTGACTTGGCATTTATGGTTGGTGAGCGGGTCTTGCTTCGGGTATTGCTTATGAAGGGCATCATGAGGTTCGGGAAGAAGGGCAAGTTGAGCCCGAGGTTCATTGGTCCTTTTGAGATATTGGAGTTGGGGAGGTTGCTTATGAGCTTGCCTTGCCTCCCAGCATAGCAGAAGTTCACCCGGTGTTCCACGTGTCTATGCTCCGGAAGTATCACGGTGATACGACTCACGTATTGGATTTCATCTTAGTCCAGTTGGACAAAGATCTATATTATGTTGAGGAGCCAGTAGTCATTTTAGACAGGCAGGTCAGAAAGCTCAAGTTAAAGAATATTGCTTCAGTAAAGGTCCAGTGGAGAGGCCAGCCGGTCGAGGAGGCAACTTGGGAGACCGAGCAGGATATGCACAGCCAGTACCCTCATCTTTTCACAGTTTCAGGTATGTCTTTATACTCGTTCGAGGAAGAACAATTATTTTAAGAGGGGGAGGATGTAACGACCTGGCCGGTCGTTTTGAGAGTAATAGCCCCGATCCTCTATTAACTTCTTTCCCCATATCTATTTCTACTATTGTGACTTGTCGGGATGATTGGTTTTGAGTTTCGGAGTGTTTTGGGACACTTAGTCCCTAAATGAGAGCTTAAGCCTTAGGATTTGGACCGTAGTCGGAACTGTATGAAAATAACTCCAGAATGGAATTCCGTCAATTTCGTTAGCTCCGTTAGATGATTTTGTGTTTAGGGACGTGTCCGGATTGTGTTTTGGAGGTCCGTAGCTCATTTAGGCTTGAAATGGCGAAAGTCAAATTTTTGGAGTTTTGGTCCGGTAGTGGAATTTTTGATATCGGGGTCAAAATCCGATTCGGGAAGTTGAAATAGGTCCGTAATATCGAATATGACTTGCGTACAAAATTTGGAGTCAATTGGACGTGGTTTGATAGGTTTCGGCATCGGTTGTAGAATTTTGAAGTTTCAAGTTCTTTAAGTTTGAATTGGAAGGTGATTCTTGATTTTAGCATTTTGTGATGTGATTTGAGGGCTCGACTAAGTTCGTATGGTGTTTTAGGACTTGTGGGTATGTTTGGTTGAGGTCCCGGGGGCCTCGGGTGAGTTTCGGATGCTTAACGGATCACTTTTGGACTTTGGAAGATAACAGATTTCTGGTGTTCTATTGCAGGCATTTTCTTCATCGCGTTAGCGAGGGAGTCCTCGTGTTCGCGTAAGGTATATGGGAAGGGCAGCTGAATTACTCTTCGCATCCGCGATGTCGCTCTCATGTTCGCGAAGGTGTGGAACCTCGAAGCTATGCGTTCGCGAAGAAGAACTGGAGGCAGGCGAGATTTCGTGCTTCGCGTTCGCGATGGAGATCCCGCGTTCGCGAAGGGTCAAGCTGAGTGGTCTTCGCGTTCACGACATGTGCATCACATTCGCGATGGAGGAATTTTGGGCCGAAGTAAATTGTACTTCGCGAACGCGAGGGTATGGCCGCATTCGCGAAGAAGGACGCGTCTGGGCAATATTAAAGTACCAAAAACGGAAGTTATGCCATTTTTATCAAAAACTTAAGTTAGGAGCGTGGATTTTGGACGAGGGATTAAGGGATTTTCAGAGATATCGATTGGGTAACGATTCTTAACTCCTTTATGGTTATATTCCACTAATCTATGCTTGAATTCATCGTTTAATTTCAGATTTGGGGTGAAAAATTGAGAAACGTTCTTAGGCCAAATTTTGGGGTTTTGGTACGAGTAAACTCGTAAGTGAATGGGTGTTCGTATTTTGCGACTTTTACCCGATTCCGAGACGTGGGCCTCACGGGCAATTTTTGAGTTAATTTTGAAATTTTTGTTAAATGTTGATTTCATTAATTAGATGAGTCTATTATGGTTGTATTTATGATATGTAATTGCTTTTGGCTAGATTTAGGCCATTTATAGCCGGATATTCATGGGAAAGGCATTGTGACCGATTGATTGAGTTTGGTTCGAGATAAGTGGCTTGCCTAACCTTGTGTTGGGGACTTTCCCTTAGGATATTTCGATATTATTTGGTGTGTGGGCACCGTGTACGTGAGGTGACGAGTACGTACATGGGCTATTATTGAAAAAAAAATCCCGTTTATCCTTTTTAAATCATAAATGGTTTCTCTTATTGAATTGCACTAATAATATTTAATTGTTTAGTTTAGACTAGAAAAGCATGCTTACGTGTTTTAACTGCCTAATTGATATTCTGTGCGTCATGCTTAGTTAAATCCCTATTTTCTTTATCTGTGATTAGTGTAAACTGTATAATTCGAGGTTATACTTGTCATTATATCTTGCATTGCATATTTACTTTGGGACTACGGACGTATTCCGGGAGGTCCCCCAGCACTGCATATTTACTTTGGGACTAGGGACGTATTCCTGGAGATCCCCCAGCGCTGTATATTTACTTTGGGACTACGGACGTATTCCGGGAGATCCCCCTGTACTGCATATTCATTCGGAACAACGGGACGGCATCCCGGGAGATTCCCCATTGTGTTTAATTTGTTCTGATCCGAGGGCTCCTTTAACTGTTAAATTTTCGAGAATTTCCTTAACTGTATTACCGTAAATTTTACTTATATCTTTTACTGTTTAATTTATTATATTTACTCCGGAAGGGCCATGACCTGACCTCGTCACTACTCGACTGAGGTTAGGCTTGGCACTTACTGGGTACCATTGTGGTGTACTCATGTTACTCTCTGCACATGTTTTTCGTGTGCAGATCTAGGTGCACCTTATCAGCCGTACTATCAGTGAGACGGGACAGCTTTGGAGACTTCAAGGTATATCTGCCGCGTCCGCAGACCTCGGAGTCCCCTTCTACTCTTTCTCATGTCCATTATTTTCTGTATCTTCCTTGTTAGATTCTGATGTATAGAGACACTAGACTTTTCCTTCTGTAGTTTGTGATTCATGATGTTTCGGGTTTTGGGGATTGTTGTGTATTTTTTTGAATAGTTGGTTAAATTTATAGTTATAGAGACTAGGTGCCGTCACGACGTCACACGGAGGGAAAATTGGGTCATGACAAGTTGGTATCAAAGCTTTAGGTTCGTAGGTGTCGTGAGTCACAAACCGGTTTATTAGAGTTTCGCGGATCGGTACGGAGATGTCTGTACTTTTCTTCGGGAGGCTATGGAACTGTTAGGAAAATTTCACTATTTTGATTCCTTGTCGTGCTAAAATTGTTGGCTTCAAAGATTTTAAACTTTTGTATTCTATTCTCTCACAGATGGTGAGGACACGTACAAGCGGATCTGATTACCTAGTTGTAGAGACTAGGTGCCGTCACGACGTCACACTGAGGGTAAATTGGGTCGTGACAGTAACGCCCCCATCGCTTCGCACTCGCGAAGAGGAAAACTCCAGCTGCCCAGTTTACTCTTCGCGTTCGCGAGAGTACATTCACGAACGCGAAGAAGGACATGCCAGAACACGTGCTGCAGCAAAATACCAGATTTTCAAAGTCCAAAACATCATGTGGCCTACCCGAAACTCACCCGAGCCCTCGAGGCTTCAAACCAAATATGCACACAAGTCTAAAAATATCATACGAACTTGCTCGGGCGATCAAATCGCCAAAATAACACCTAGAACTATGAATTTAGCACCAAATCAAATGAAATTCTCAAGAACACTTTAAAATTTCTATCTTCTCAACTGGACGTCCGAATTACGTCAAATCAACTCCCTTTCTCACCAAATTTCACAGACAAGTCTTAAATATCATAATGAACCTGTACCAGGCTCCAGAACCAAAATACGGACCCGGTACTCACAATGCCAAATATCAATCAATTCTTAGAAATAATTAATTTTCACACTTTTAATTTTCCTCAAAAATTCATAACTCGAGTTAGGGACTTCCGAATTCGATTTTGGGCATACGTCCAAGTCCCATAATTCGATACTGACCCACCGGGACCATCAAAATACGGATCCGGACCCGTTTACCAAAAATATTGACCGAAGTCAATTAAAATTAACTTTTAAGGCATAAATTCTTATTTTTAACATAAAAGCTTTCCGGAAACATGCCCGGATTGTGCACACAAATCGAGGAGGGTAAAAATAATATTTTTAAGGCTTGAGAGTGCATAATCAAGTTCTAAAACATAAGATGACCCTTTTGGGTCATCACAATATCCCGCCTAACCCCGAAGAAGTAGTGACGAGGGGTCGACTTCGACACTTACTAGTGATCCAATAGTATCAGGTACAGTAAAGAAGTGAATGAATATGAGCCACAGTAAATATATAAAACAAACAAGTATAAAATACGTAGTATAATTTTCCTCTTTACAATTTACTCAAGCTCTTAACTAGCAAGTTCTCTCTGTAACCGGAGCATATATATAGATATAGTGGATTTCATCAAAGAGGTTGTCATAATCCAAATCAGGGAAAACCCCTCAGATACACTGGCTTCTTGCCAAACGTTACGCACGATTCCATGAGGATGATATATATATAGGAAATATATATATATATATATATAGGAAATGCCGAGGCGTACGGCCCGATCCAACATAAAAGTAAACTATGCACTACCGAGGGTCGAACGACGCGAACCATAGATGCATTTATTAACCTGCCGAGGCGAACGACCCGCTCCCATGAGAGTGTGGTACATAAATCCTGCCGAGGCGAATGACCCGATCCTATAAGAGTGGTAGAAGGAAATACCCCGCTCGCGAATCATACATGTGATGCGGTCAAATATAGATTTAAGAAATCTCCCTGCTCGCGGATCATACTTGCGATGCGGTCAAATATAAATTTAACATTAAAATCATATCTCTTTGTTGATTCTTTTCAAAATAAGGGAAATTCAGCTTGTAGCTTTTTAAGAAAATTACCCCCGCTCGTGAAACATACATGCAACGCGGTTACACTTAGATTTCTTAAGCTATTATAGCATTACTCAATCCTTTTCGAAATTACGAAGTTCAAACGAAACCTTTTAAATATTAAGTTCTTCAATTTCAACTCCTTTCAAAACATTTAATATGCAGACTAAATCTCGCTTCCTCTCAAGGCAAACAATAAACATAAATCAATAACAATATCAACAAGGCATGATGTGAGACTAAAACTACCCGGACGTAGGCATAGCTAGTAGCTACGTACGGACTCTCGTCACCTCGTGCGTACGTGGCCCCCACAAATAGAATCACACAATAATTTAGCTCACCTATGGGGTTAATTCTCCCTTACAAGGTTAGAAAGGAGACTTACCTCGCTCCGTAGTTCCATAACCGACTTCCGAGCCCTTCAAACAACTTGAATCGATGCACAACGCCCCAAAATTAGCCAATAATTATGCAAACCCATTAATATATACTCAAATACTCAATATAATCCAAGTTATAACAATTTCTAACCCCGATCGAAAAGTCGATAAAAATCACCCTCGGGCCCACGTGCCCAGATTTCAAAAAATTTCGAAGATAACTTTACCCATAACCTCACGAACTCAAATATATAGTTTATTCTCAATTCCATGCCCAATTTCGTGGCAAACCACCAAAAATACCAAATTCTAGTTTTCTACCAAAACCTCACAATTTCTACTAATTTTCATGTCTAAATCTATATATAAACCATATATTTAACTTGCAATAGGTGGGAATTAACTTACCTCGAAGTTTCTAGGTGAATGCTCCTCTCAAGAAGCTCCAAAGATCGTCCAAGAATGAAGAAATGAGCGAAAATGCTCAAATCCCCGCTTTAAACACTCACTGCCCAGCGATCATTGCGCCCGCGGCAAAATCCTTCGTGCTTGCGGTGTCCGTGCTTGCGATGGATTTCTCGCACCTGCGGCTTCGCACCCGCAGCAAATTCTTCGCGCCTGCGATGGATATTTCGCATCTGCGGCTTCACACCCGGCCCTTTTTGCGCAGGTGCGATCACACTAGATATCAGCTACCTCAACTCTTCTTCAAATTCCAAATTTGATCCGTTAACCACCCAGAATCCATCCGGGGCCCTCGGGACCTTAAGCAATTATACCAACACGTCCCAAAACACATTACAAACTTAGTCGAGCATTCAAATCACATCAGAAAACGTCAAATTCATGAATTGTACCCTATTCCAAGCCTAATGAACTTTAGAATTTCAAACTTCTACATTCGATGCCGAAACCTATCAAACCACGTCCGATTGACCTCAAATTTTGCACACAAGTTATAATTGACATTACGGACTTACGCCAACTTCCGAAATCAAATTCCAACCCCGATATCAAAAAGTTCACTCCCGGTCAAATTTCTCAAAATTATCCAAATTTCCAACTTTCACCAAATGACCCCAAAATGACCTACGGACCTCCAAATTTACTTCCGGTCGCGCTCCCAATACCGGAATCACCATATAGAGCTATTTCCAGACTCAAAATTCCAAAAGGACATCGATAACATTGAAATGCACTTCAACCCAAATTTGTGGAATTCTTCCAAAAATGCTAACCTCCACAATATGTGCCGAAACGCTCCCGGGGCATCCAGAACCCGATCCGAACATACGCCCAAGTCCGAAATCATCATACGAACCTGATGGAACCTTCAAATCCCGATTATGAGGCCGTTTACTCTAAAATCCAATCTTAGACAATTCTTCCAACTTAAAGCTTTCGAAATGAAAATTTTCTTTCCAATTCAACTCTGAACTTCCCGAAATTCAATCCTGACCACGCGTACAAGTCACAATACCTGAAGTGAAGCTGCTCATGGCCTCAAACCGCCGAACGACGCGCTAGAGCTCAAAATGACCGGTCGGGTCGTTACATTCTCTCCCACTTAAACATACGTTCGTCCTCGAACGTGCTAAGAACTGCTCTGGAGTTGTCTGAAATCGCTGCTTAACACCTCGTGCACCTACCCGTGCTAAAACAACTCGGTTGAGCACACTGGCTCGAGCAAATCTGAAGATACCCCTTGTGTTTAGTCAAACTAGCCTTAGAGCCAAATTCCAACATCCGGAATCTTCTGCTACACTTGTTTCCAACATACGATCACCGTATCAATCACGTCACGATGTACTAAAACATGACTGCATACCTTTGCAGAATTCACACAATGCACTGCATAATTCACATGACCATAATAACATCCTCTGATAACAATAGCCGAAATTCCCCGAATCTGATGTTCACCATGCACCTCGTGATATATATAAGTATGGTTCCAACTCTTGCAATACCGCCACGACGTAAGAGACGCGTAGACATTCATAACCAACTACCGAGTCAACAAATCATTGAATCTCTCCTCTTGACTAGAATCATCACCCCATTGTGAACCGAATAATGGTGTTTGTTCTTTAATATACTTCATATAATTCGATCGCACTGATCCCATATCCAAAAATCTCGTCTCACCCAGTATAAGCTGCCCAAGGAATAAGCCACCTCAGGCGCTGCCAAAAGTCACATATGATGCCACAATATTCCAATAAGCTACAAACCCGAACGTGATACCTAAGGAAAATGAACTCTAGAAAGGATTACTCAACCCGCGTAACTAATTGGACAACCGAAAGGGTGTTATGAACCTTCCTCAAAAAATGGAAATCAAAACACACGGAAATAGACATAGGGGACTGCATTCAACATCACACGGTTGTGGCATGCAACCCGATCCAAACAACATGCATGTGGCGGCGTGCCACCCGATCCACACATAAAATCTATATAAAGAGATACTTACCGATCTATAATTCTCATTATTACAAAATACCTGAATACTAGCCACAAGCACGCTAAGTGCATAATACCATCCCCGAGGAGACAGATAGCGTTGTACGCTACAAAACCCAAGCACACCTAAGGTACGATATATGATATGCATCTCGAGAGCCATCATGCTTACATAACACCATCGCTGCGCGGAACCTCAACACACATGAAATTAACAAGCCGTTTCACAACTCACACGGCACAATATAGCATTACATGAAAAAGCCAATGACGAAACGACATCCAACGTCTGAATACTCCTCCATAAGGAGCATTATGTTGAAATGAACACATCCAGCCTGATACAGAGCCCATATTCATATTTAAATCCTTTCATGGACCTCAAGCCGAACCGTACTAGGCTAATAACCTTTCAAGGGTCCATAATAACCCCCTTTTTCCCATAACACATAAGAACAACCATCATAACCGGAACAAGCTTCCACAGTCCACCACCAGACGAACCAAGCGTCTTCCAGGCACAAATTCCCAATTAGCTATATTACCACAATCTTCATACTTGGTTTCTATTCTTCAATCAATCAAGTGACTACACATCACACTTATACAATCTTCCCGTGGGATATGCTCCTATGACCTTCCATACTAGGTAACAAGTTTGTACATTCATACAACCGGCCACACCAACGCTGTAAAGAAATTCAAGAATCCGCATTCAGTATGCAAAGCCTCTTCACACCAGGCACTGATCTTAGGTGACGCCAAAAACAATGCCAGTTGACTCTAACCATCTGAGTCCTTTATCGCTCATCTGAGCTCGTGACATTCTTGTCAACACCGAACTGCAACCTTGATCCTCAACTTCCAAATCCCATGCTAATCACTGCACTTAATCGTGCCAATGCGCAAGAGCACCAAAAATCTCATCATAACTCCGGAACCACTAATAGGGTAAACACTTCATCATATAGAAACATTTTACTTAGCTCATTTCAAGAGAACCATTGCAACACGCAGCCAAATTCCCATGATCGCAGAAAATATAAACCTCGATTAGTGGTTTAAACCACCATAATCCTTCAGGGATCCGTCTACACATAACATGCCATAATGCTCGAATACCCCCAAATAAAATCAATTACGGCGGCCATCAAACCTCGCACGTACAGCCACAAATCACATGCACAATTCAACACGCTGAAGGAGTTGATCATTGCCATCATCATGCCAATTCAACCATTGCTAACCAAACCCGACTTCTCCTAATTTACTCTGGATCTTCCTTAGAAATAACAACAGATCCTATATCAATATAACGATCTCAATCCGCACTCATCCCGAGTGACCCTATTTCACGAGACCACATTGTCCCCAAAACTCACGAACCATTTCATACCCTCCTTGTGCGCATAATCGTGTCTTCAACTGATATACCCATTTTGATGACTCTTCCATAAATCCAAAGTTACATGCACCCCTTCCTCTCATGATACCCCGTAGACCAAGGATAACACGGAACACTCCACGCTCCTTTTATCAAAATCCGCTGCAAAAGCTCGATATTCAACCATACTATGGACTCGAAACTTTTGAATCTACTAGGGCCATTATTGAGAGTCACCCACTCTGACTTGGTCCCGAATATAATCAACTCCAAGGCTCCTCTAGCACATGGACGCCCTCTCAAAGAAGCACCTGGCTGAATCATCTTTCTTGTAACTCGCCTCTACACGAAGCATAAATCCTGAGTCTTCCCAAAGCTTGAGCATGAATCGATAAGGCCAACTATAGCACACATTCCTCAAATCGCTTGCTCAAATTACCACTGATGTTCTCCTTCCTTAGTCGTAACAGCCCATCAATATGCCGATACCCTAAAAATCTTACAAATAGACGACCATGCAATCCAACTGTAGGCAGTGGGACTCTCCCACTTATCTTGAAGCTACTATTGCATAAACCTGGAACCCACCAAGATTCTTCCTTCATCGACATAATCTAGCACAATCAACCCGCCAAGTTCCTCGAATTCCTTTCTGTTTAACACTTCATGAATACTCTGAATCACTAGCCACATGAACATATTCAATCTCTTCCTGGATAGTCAGTAGAAATTCTCCGTAGGAGCTTCGTCAACACCACGCAACTGCTAACCCGCTCACAGGAGATAACCCACCTGTGGAAATTCCATGCCGACATCCTCAGACAACGCTGCACCGAGTACAATAACCACGAAGACAATAAACCATCCTTAGCCCGTGCTCGTTCACCAGCTGTACAAGTCTGTTCACTCCTCATGGACATCAACTAAAGGTGCGACAATACATTCCAATCCAAAGTCATGTTGTATCCCTCTTCATATCGGCAAATTCATTTCTGTCGCATCCAATCTTCCCCCAGTATAACAACCAACATTCCAAATTAAGTCTGTAGACCTAGTCATTGTCCACCATGAATCCCAAATCACTCCAAACTTTCCTCAAGACGTGTAACTATCCTACCCCGTAACCCATATGCTACCTTGCCACTCTTCCACTTTGGTAAAACCATCTCCTTTAAGCAACTACTCGACTTCTGTTTCTCACACATGGCCTTCTAGGAAATTAACCACCACAAGACACCTCTCACATGTCCTTCCTCATTCTTTGCTGCCCAGTTGTTGCCTTAAATCAAAATCTACCTCTATAGCACTTGAACCGATAGATCGCTACCATCTTTAAACCCTTCTGGAAATCATCTTTCTCGATCCATCAATACCGGGAATGCCGATCTGATCCTAAGCCACTGCATACTGCGACCTCTGACATCCACTTTCTCGATACCATTTATAATACTCTGCCAAAAGACATAGGCAAGCATCCTTCTATCACCTCAATACTATGTGATAACAACTCATGAGCATCATAGCAACCCGTGCATAGCCTCAAGGCTCTCAGAAGTACAACTATTGAGCTTAATTGACAGAATATCCTTCAACAAGGCGACGACAATATCCCAATCAATTACGCATGGAGAAATATCCCGCACCACATCTGTAGTACCATTAAAATTCCTCAATCACCGATTTATAACCAGCACTTCACGTCGCATAAGATCGAATAGGAAGGAAATGAAGACATAATCCTCAAAGGAATCAAATCGCACGATGAGGAATCAAGAAAGGGAAGTGCTCCTAACAGCCTTGTTGCCTCTCGAAGATAAGTACAGACGTCTTTGTACCGATCCGCAAGACTCGCTCATGACTCGTGAGACCTACGTGAACCTAGTGCTCTGACACCATATTGTCATGACCCAAAATCCATTAAGGTCGTGATGGCGCCGGACACCACTGTCAGGCAAGCCAACAATAAATACTAAATTTGGTTCTCATTTTTAATATTTTTGAAATCATATTTTCCTTCAAATTAAATAGTAAAGGATGAAATTTCCAGAGTAAATAATAATATTTTTATCAATTTCAATACTGAACAACCCATAATCATCCCAAATTCTGTTGTCACAAGTGCATGAGCATCAACTAGGAAGATAAAATAAAATACAATACCTATCTAGAATAAACAATTAGACAAGAAAATACATAAGAAACTTTGAAAGGGAATCTGCTGGCTGCGGATCGTAAATGGGAATGCAACTCACTTAAGTCTCTGTATTTAACCACACCTCTGCGCCCGGGACGCTACTAGTCATATATGCACCTGCAAAAAAATGTGCAGCAAGTGTAGTATGAGTACGTAAATCAACGTTTACCCAGTAAGTATCATGCCTAACCCCAAAGAAGTAGTGACGAGGGGTCTCAGATACACCGGCTTCTTTGCCAAACGTTACGCCAACAAGTCCCGTAACATAATGTGTAAAGCATGCGCAAGTAGTGCCGAGGACGTACGGCCCGATCCAACATAAAAGTAAATTGTGCACTTCCGAGGGTCGAACGACGTGAACCATAGATGCATCTATTACGCCGCTCGCGAATCAAACATGCGACGCGGTCAAATGTAATTAAACACAACAACAAGCAGACAAGAATATGTAAAGAGTGGTAGAAGGAAATACCCCGCTCGCGAATCATACGTGCGATGCGGTCAAATATAGATTTAAGGAATCTCCCCGCTCGCGGATCATACTTGCGACGCCGTCAAATATAAATTTAACATTAAAATCATAACTCTTTCTTGACTCTTTTCAAAATAAAAAAAATTCAGCTTGTAGCTTTTTAAGAAAATCACCCCCGCTCACAAAACATACATGCGACATGGTTACACATAGATTTCTTAAGCTATTATAGCATTACTCAATCCTTTTCAAAATTACGAAGTTCAAACGAAACCTTTTAAATATTAAGTTCTTCAATTTCAACTCCTTTCAAAATATTTAATAAGCAGACTAAATCTCGCTCCCTCTCAAGGCAAACAATAAACATAAATCAATAACAATATCAACAAGTCATGATGTGAGCGTAAAACTACCCAGACATAAGCATAGCTAGTAGCTACATATGGACTCTCGTCACCTCGTGCGTACGTGGCCCCCACAAATAGAATAACACAATAATTTAGTTCACCTATGGGGTTAATTTCCCCTTACAAGGTTAGAAAGGAGAGTTACCTCGCTCCGTAGTTCTATAACCGGCTTCTGAGCCCTTCAAACAACTCGAATCGATGCACAACGCCCCAAAACTAGCCAATAATTATGCAAACCCATTAATATATACTCAAATACTCAATATAATCCAAGTTATAATAATTTCTAACCCCAATCAAAAAGTCGATAAAAATCACCTCGGGCCCACGTGCCCGGATTCTAAAATTTTTCGAAGATAACTTTACCCATAACCTCACGAACTCAAATATATAATTTATTCTCAATTCCATGCCTAATTTCGTGGTAAAAATTCAAAAATACCAAATTCTAGGTTTTCTACCAAAACCCTACAATAACTATTAATTTCCATGTCTAAATCTATATATAAACCATATATTTAACTTGCAATAGGTGAGAATTAACGTACCTCCAAGTTGCTAGGTGAATGCTCCTCTCAAGAAGCTCCAAAGATCATCCAAGAATGAAGAAATGAGCAAAAATGCTCAAATCCCTGCTTTAAACACTCACTGCCCAACGATCATCGTGCCCGCGGCAAAATCCTTTGCGCCTGCGGTGTCCACGCCTGTGTTAGATTTCTCGCACCTGCGGATTCGCACCCGCGAAAAAATTCTTCGCGCCTACTGCTTCGCACCCGCGGCCCTTTTTGCGCAGGTGCGATCACACTAGATCTCAGCTGCCTCAACTCTTCTTCAAATTCTAAATTCGATCAGTTAACCACCCGGAATCCATCCGGGGCCTTCGGAACCTTAACCAATTATACCAACACATCCCAAAACACATTACGAACTTAGTCGATCCTTCAAATTACATCAAACAACGTCGAATTCATGAATCGCACCCCATTCCAAGCCTAATGAACTTTAGAATTTCAAACTTCTACATTCGATGCCGAAACCTATCAAACCGCGTCCGATTGACCTCAAATTTTGCACATGAGCCATAATTGACATTACGGACCTACTCCAACTTTAGGAATCGAATTCCGACCCCGATATCAAAAATTTCACTCCCGGTCAAACTTCTCAAAATTATCCAAATTTTCAACTTTCTCCAAATGACCCCAAAATGACCTACGGACCTCCAAATCCACTTCCGGCCGCGCTCCCAATACCGGAATCACCATACGGAGCTATTCCTAGACTCGAAATTTCAAACGGACATCGATAATATTGAAATGCATTTCAACCCAAATTTGTGGAATTCTTCCAAAAATGCTAACCTACACAATAGGTGCCGAAACACTCCCGGGGTATCCAGAACCCTATCCGAACATACGCCTAAGTCCGAAATCATTATACGAACCTGCTGGAACCTTCAAATCCTGATTTCGAGGCTGTTTACTCTAAAATCCAATCTTAGTCAATTCTTCAAACTTAAAGCTTTCGAAATGAGAATTTTCTTTTCAATTAAACTCTGAACTTCCCGAAATTCAATCCCGACCATGCGTACAAGTCACAATACCTGAAGTGAACCTGCTCATGGCCTCAAACCTCTGAATGACACGCTAGAGCTCAAAACGACCGGTCGGGTCGTTACATATAGAGCCTTAAATAAGGGCGCTATACCCAGTTGAACTATTGTTATGTCAGTTAAGCCTAGAAGAATTATTGGTGGGCCCACATAATATATATATATATATATATATATATATATATATATATATATATATATAGAGAGAGAGAGAGAGAGAGAGAGAGAGAGAGAGAGCCTTTTAGAGTACATATTACATATAGCGCCTTTCAAAAAGGCTTTATACATATAGCGCCTTTTTAAAGGGCGTTATACTTAACTGGGCAAACAACAGTTAAGGTATCGCGCCCTTTAAAAGGGCATTATATATAAAATGGTCACCAAATTATTTTTCCACACATTTTGGTTCCGAACTCAGAGAAGGACAGGGTTCTTGTCTGGTGGGGAGAGAAAAAGAGGAGGAAAAGGGGGAAAATGTTTAAAATCTTTGGGTTAAACAAACAAATCTGATCCATTCAAAAAATTCGGAATTTATAAAAAATATCTATATCTCTATTTATATAAATATCTGTACATCTATTTCTATACTATAAGTGGGGATAACCAGGCAGCTCATGGTCAACATGTCTGTCTGGCATAGAGGTATTTTTGAAACTTCATAGTTTATATGCTTTAAAGGTATTGTACTTATTAGCTTTATTGCTTGTACACACGTATAAGTTTGCTGGAATTATGGGGTCCACCTCAACTTTCCATGCCTCCTGTCACTACAACACTTTAAAACTACCACTTACTGATCAAGTGGGCCTCTCTTCGGTTGTTTCAATGTCATTAGAGATAACATTATTATCTTACCTCTCTTTCTCTCTCATTCATAATATCATGTCTTTATTTCCTATTCTAAGTAATTAAAAAATAAAAGAACCAATCATAATAAAGAAAAACAGTCATTTTTCTTCTCCTCTTATTTTCTTTCTCTTTCATAAAATTAATTGAATAATAAAAGAGCAATCCTAATTCTAATTAAAGGTCAAGTTTTGTAGCTTATTTTACGTGACCTTCGAATAAGGCATATGCATTATACAATTATTATACTTTTTGTATAGTTAAATTTGAAATATACTAAAATTATTTCATAAATATTTCATGTATATTGATATATATCTTATGTATGTTTTACCTATTATGTAAATATACTAGGAATATTTTATAAATAAAATGCACAAATAGATATATACACATATACATTGTATTATTATTCTATTTGTTTAATTAAATAATCTAATTGAATTTTGTAATATACTAGAATTATTTCAGACCAAAAATATATAGAATGATATACTTATGATAATAGAAAATCTAGGGATTGATATAATTAATGGAGTTTGTTGTATGGAATGAGGGAGTTTCGTTTGCAATGTGATTGGGGTCAGTTGGGATTCTATTATAGAATATAAATATTTACTACCATATTTTGTTAATTGATAATTGCTGCTAGGGTTATGTATTTTCTTTAAATCTTGCACAATTATGTTTTTCTCTTAATTTGATCTGTATTAACTTAAATTATATAGTTAATGTTTGTACAAATAATTAGTTGGACATATGTGCACTTAAAAGTTCTCTTTTAAACGTAAATTTCTTCCCGCCAATCAAATTTTAAGAGTTTTTTTTTCCTATAAAGAAATAGTAGTATAAATTTTCAAAATCAATAATTGAAGCTAAATTATCCAATTTTATTATATGCATCTCTATAGTCTTATAAATAACATTAAAATCTTTCTTTGAGTAAACAACTTTCCTGAGTAAAATAGAGTCTAATTTGACGTAAAATCGAAAAATAAGAGTCCTCTACTTTTACTTATTTCACATGTAAATAGTTTAAATTAGGTTATATTCCCTTCCCTAAAAAATAAATTTCAATTTATTTAGCTAAATATATTTGGCCAAAATAAATGTTGCTCTAAGAAATTAAAGCAGTATTAGTTGTGTTTTTCTAAATCTATTTTCGATCCAATAAATTACCCACATAGTATAATGAGTAATTTGACTATGATATAAAGCATAACTTAATCAAATAAATCTTATAATTATTGTTTTATATGATTTTTTTGAATGAGCATACAAAAAATTTAAAACGATATTTATTTTTAGACGTGAAGTAATATTAAATGTGAATCTAATTGTAGTTGCGTTAGATAACTTGACATTGTAACAAAAGAAAATTGTCAATGCTTATAAGTTAAACGAAAATTTATAACTCCTGTTAATTCGCGGAATATGATCATGAAAACAAGTTTCTTTTAAATTTTAATTTTCAAGTAATAGGTAAGACCAATAAAATTATGATTTAATGACTTCAGGTGATTTAAGAATAACTTCAGTATCCTTTGAAGATGAACTCGGTCTAACTTTAGCATGCACATCTTTATGACTCCAATATTTAGTTAATAGTATTATTGGGCCATGCGTAACATGGATCCCTTACTAGTATACTATAAATGGGAATAACCAAGCAACTCATGGTCAACATGTTGGCACAAAATTATCTTACAGTTTGCCATAGCACTTAATGTCTCTGAAACACGTGTGAGTTTGGTGCAAAGCTCCATTGAATTTGCAATTTACATGTCAAGCAAGGTTAAAGGCTATTATGATCAATGGAACCACGTGAATTTATGATTCCACACATTCTTATGTACATATTTCGATTAGAATAATTATGGGAGCCCCACTTAAATAACTACTATTAATGATTATCATCTCACATCCAACTCTCTCTCAAACGGCTACCCTAATTAAACATTACACTAACTATGTCATTTTAAAGTGTGTTACACATTTTTTTCTCTTGATTTAATGCTTAGAAGCAAGTAAGTATTTTTTGCCTTAATATTTCATTTTAAAAATAATTACAAATTGAATAATTAACTATTATAACCAAGCAGAATATAAAATTATTTATAAAATTTCTTTTCCTTAATATCTATTTTAAAAATAAGAAAAACTGAATAATTAACTATTATAACCAAGCAGAATACAACATTATTTAGAAAATTTCTTTTCTTTAATAATCTATTTTAAAAATAAGAACAAGCTAAATAATTAACTATTATAACCATGCAAAATACAAAACTATTTACAAAAGGCTAATCTGTAAATATTACTATGCCATTTCAAACCAAAACATTGACTTACATTTATTAATTGCTAATTAAGTTATTCTCATTTAGTAAAAACTTCTTTCGGCTTAATTTACAATATTAATAATAAATTTATTATGTTTTTTTTAATATATGTAACAAGAAAAGAGTAATTTGATTAGGAAATGATAGTCAATTTAGAATTCACGTTATTATTATTCAAACTGTAATAACTTGACCATTTAAATCTTCAAGATTATTTTGAATGTCAGGTAAACATTTCAAAGTGGAACTGCTCAAACAACTATCTTTAATTCTAGCACTTAATGTGTCACGACCCAAAATCTCACATGTCGTGACGACGCCTATCTCAATACTAGGCAAGCCGACAATCTGAATAAACCACCATATCTTTTAAGTTTGAAAATATAATATCTAAATTCAGCGGAAGAAACTCACAAATACATATATAAACACTTTCAAAATCCGGTGTCACTGAGTACATGAGCATCATCTAAAAGAATACGAAGTCTGACTGATAAAAATTATTGTCTGAAATATAAAATAGTACAATAACTAAACAGGAAGGGAATCAATTCTGCGGACGTCAAGCAACTACCTTGATAGTCTCCAGCAGAAATAACTCCGAATTCTAGCAGTCGTCGTATCCGGAAGCACCTGAATCTGCACACGAGGTGCAGAGTATAGTGGGAGTATAACCAACTCAATAAGTAACAAAACTAACCTCTGGGCTGAAAGTAGTGACGAGCTCTGCAGGTACAGTCCAATACATAAATAATGGTACAGGAATGTAGGCATGCTTTCAAGTTCAACAGTTGCTTTCAGTACAAATAAAACATATCAATTCTGAACAATACGAAGAATATGACATCTTTGTATCTACATGACAATGTACATACTGTATGTGATGCACCTTAATGAAAACTCTGTGTACTCACAATCTAAAATACTCGATCACTCAATACTGTATATGGCCAATCCAGCCCAGGGAAGATCCATTCCAAAATATATATGTATATCCATCAACTGACAGTCAGTCACTCAGTACTGTATAAGGCCAATCTAGCCCAGTGGAAGATCCATCTCCAAATATCAATGATTCGGACAAGATCCATATCCAGAAAAAATCCATCCATCAATATAAATGCTTCGGGCAAGATCCATGCCTAGGAAAAATCCAACCCTCAATATAAATGCTTCGGGCAAGATCCATGCTCACAAAAAATCCACCCCTCAATATAAATGCTTCGGGCAAGATCCATGCCCAGGTAAAATCGAGGCCTTAATATATATATATATATATATATATATATATATATATATATATATATATATATATATACGGGTTGGAACGATATATATATATATATCAACTATGCTCACTGTGGGGGTGCAGACTCCGTAAGGGCTCCTTCAGCCCAAGCGCTATAATAGCCAGATCTAGGCATAAATAAATAAACATAACTATCACTCAGAATCTCCAGTCTCTCGGGCTTTCAATAACATGAAGAATCAACCCGACATGATGATATGAAGTATCAATAAATAACAAGAGAGACTGAGATATGATATGCAAGTGATAGATGTGAGTGAGTACAAAATTATAAATTTAACAAATAGTTCAACAACAATACGACCCATGTGGGTCCCAAAATATATCGGTGCGTAGCCAAATCGTGATCTTTAACATAAGTCTCAGCTCAATTTATCTAACACATGGAGGATGTGCGGATAGTGATATTTATTTAATTATGCAACTCCACGGAATAAATTAGGTTACAATTCCTATGATGCATGCTCACACGCCCGTCACCTAGCGTGTGCATCATCTCCAAACAATTCATACAACATGTAATTCAGGGATTCATACCCTCATAACCAAGTTTAGAAGTGTTACTTACCTCAAACAATATAATTCCTTACTCCGCTATGACCTTGCCTCGCGAATTGGTCTCCGAAAGCCTCGTATTTAGCCACAATTAATTCGATTCAGTCAATACGAATTATAAAAAATTAATTCCATATGAAAATACAAATTTTTCAACAAAATCCGAAATTTGCACTCAAAAATCGCCCGCGGAGTTCACGTCTCGGAACCCGACAAAAGTTATAAAATATGAACGCCCATCCAACCATGAGTCCAACCATATAAATTTCACTAAATTCCGACATCAACCCGACCCTCAAATCTTCAATTAAAATTTATGAAAATTTCTACCATTTTCAACCCAATCTTTACCCATTTGAACTCAACAATCTTTTCACGACCTTATTGGTATGTGTATGTATACATGGTGCTCTTACACCCAAGAATCATACTCTTAATCTCCCATCTTTTACTCCAAACCCGAAATTAAAAAATTGGGGAAAGAAATTCTTACCTCTTTGAAGCCCTAGCAAGATCCTTGTGAAATCTTCAATCCGTGAACAAGAATTGATAGATAAATGACTAAGTCTTCACTTTCTCTCTCTAAAATGCTCTCGCCTCTCTCTAAAATGTCAGATGAGACCCTTTAAAATGACCCCAATAGTGTTTTATATGAATGGGGTCGGGTTTATAAAACCAGAAAAATTAAGCCCGAAACACAAATGGTTCTGCGGCACGCGAAATGTAGCCTCCGAAACTGGGCAAGGCTGCCTCAGTATGCGGTCATCATGCTGTTCGCAGACCTGTTCTGCTATCACATAATGCACCGCATAACTGATATGTGGTAGCATAATGCGCCGCAAACCTTTCCCCACACTTGCCCCACTCCTGATTCACTCTGCGACCGCATAGTGGGCCGCAGAAATGATCCTTTTTCGGGTAAAAAATTTCCTTTACACATCGGTACTTTGTTCAACCCAAAAAGTCCGAGCCGCGGCTTGCAAGCTTGCTATGAGAAATTTCTACCACCTTTGTACTAATTAATCTACCTCAGCACCACAAAACCTTTTCAACTTAAGTTTTAAACCTTCGAACTAAATGTTCCAAATCATTCCAAACCTCACCGGACCCGAACCAATTAACCCGGTAAATCATAAAATAACTGAAAATCATAACTTGAGCAGTAAATAGGTAGACGGAGTTGTAATACTTGAAACGACCGACCGGGTCGTTATATATTTGTTTGTATATTTTTCGGTCCACTTCTAATGATAAATATTTTCTCTTACGTTATAAAAAGATATGTCATCTTATTTAATATTATTAACTAATGACTTATCAACGAAGAAAAATGCAAACTTTTTTGTTATTCACAAGTTGATCAGGTTTAAATATATTATGAACGTTTTCCCTCCTTCAATTTAACGCTAAGAAATTACCAAAAAGGTTTTCCCTATAAGTTCATGTGCCACAAATAAGCCTACTTATTATTATGCTAAAAATATTTTATTATAAATTTTAAATTAGAATATGAGGAATAAACAACACACAAACACAAAGAAAAACCAAATTGATGAAATATTGGTTATATTTTTACTCTTTTTTTCTTTGATGTTTAATTCGAAAAAATTTAATTTAAAATTAGATGGTTAACTCGGAAATGCAATATTTTTTATCAAATAAAGATGCATATTGTCACAACCCAACTCCATGTGAGGCCGTGATGGCATCCAGCACCATTGCTGGACAAGCCAACAGTGAACAACTTAGTGATTTTCTATTTTTGTTTATTAAGTAATTCCAACATTTAGCTTTACTTACATTTAAAGCATTTGATAAATAAAGGATTTTGAAGGAAAACAAACGGAAATATCTAAAAGCAGTTATAACTATTGAATTACAACCCAAAAATTAAAGTCTACTAATATGTACCAAGATCTAGTGTCACAAGTGTGTAGGAAACTAGTAGAATATACAAAAGATGACTATCCTACTGTCTGAAACAGAATAGACAGATAAAAATAAAAGAGAAACTCCGGCATGCTGCTGAACGGCTCAGAAGGGGCAGCTCACCGTGAAGTCTTGGTCCAAGATCAGGTATGCGCACCAGGCGGGTAACTAGATGCACCGGCCTCAGATCCTGTACAATTAAGTACAGAAACGTAGTATGAGTATATAAACAATATGTACCCAGCAAGTATCCCGCCTAACCTCAAAAAGTAGTGACGAGGGGTCGACTAGACACTTACTAGGGCCAATAATAATGTAATTAAAATGTTATGCTAAGTATAGATATCATGAATAATTCTGACAGTTCAGTAACAGGAAGAGATAAGTACTTCTTTCATAAATTTAAAACTTCAATTTTGGTCATATCATTCAACCACTTACATGTCAAGGCATTTAAGCAGTATAGATTATGGAGAGTTCCAAATAATTAACATGAGCAATTATACCGAGGTCGTACGACCTGATCCAACATAATATTTAAATAGTGCACTGCCGGAGGGTCGAACGACGCAAACCATAGATGCATCTATTTACTACCGAGGCGCTCGACCCGATCCACAAATAACAATTATTTTCAAGTAAGTGAATTTAACCTTATACAATTCTTTTATCAATTTCTATCATGACTAAGCGATTATATTAGCAAGTAAGGGCACAAACATTCCAAGTATAGCATGATACGAGTCCTAAACTACCCGGACAATAGCATAATAGTAGCTACGTACGGACTCTCGTCACCTCGTACGTACGTAGCCCCCACAATTAGGTACAAATATTTATTTAATTTACCTATGGGGTTAATTCCCTCTTATAAGGTTAGAAATGATACTTACCTCGCCTCAAAGCCTACTTTCCGATTCAAGAACGCGCTCAAACCTCCAAATTTGACGCCAAACGACTCGAAACTAGTCAAAAATTACATAAACTAATCAATCTATGCTCAAAAGCTTATAATTCCACCATTTAAGTGATTACCCAACCTAAATTGCAAGATTCCTAAAATCATCCCCCCGGGCCCACATGCTCGGATTTCAAAATTTTTTTAAAGAAAGTTGTTACTCATAACCGTAGGAACATAAATATATGATTTCTACTAAATTCCATAACAAATCCCATGGTTAAATCTCTTTTTTATCAAAAATCTAGGTTTTCACCTAAACCCATAATTTTTACTAATTTACATGTATAATCTACCCATAAACTATGTATTTAACTCACATTGTATAGAAATTACTTACCTTAAAGTACTAAGTGAAATCTCCTCTCTAAGAGCTCCAAGAATCGCCCAATAATGGAAGAAATGAGCTAAAATAGCCTAAGTCCCGTTTTTTAAAACATTTCTGCCAAGTCTTCCTTCTTCGCGATCGCGGAAGAGGCCTCGCGATCGCGAAGGCAAACAGCCCAGGACCAGGAAATTTACCCATCGCGAACGCGACAGGAGCAACGTGAACGCGGGGGCTCGCTTGGACTACCCAACGCGAACGAGAGGGCTTCTTCGCGAATGCGAAGAACGAACAACGGCCACCCAGCTCAGCCTCTTCTACGCGAACGCGGGCCAGGTCACGCGAACGCAAAGGCTAGATGACCCAGACCTCTGCGAACGCAGTCCTGTGCATGCGAACGCGAAGGGAAAAAGCTCCCCAGCCTACAGTACCCCAAATCCTTCATCGCGAACGCGAGGGTCTGACCGCGTTCGCGAAGAAGGAAACCAGAAACAGAAATCTGGTGTGCTTCAACTCAACTCCGGGCGGCCCGTAACACACCAGAGCCCCTCAGGACCCCGTCCAATTACTCCAACAAGTCTATAAACATAATACGGACTTGCTCAAACTCTCAAAATGCATAAATTGCTCCAAACACGTCGAATCATACTTAGACTACTCGGATTGACACCAAATTTTGCGTGCGAGTCTTAAATGACATTACGAAATTATTCCCGATTTTGGAATTCCATTCGGACCTTGATATCCCCAAAATCTACTCCAAACCAAATTTAAAGAACTTCAAAAACCTTCAAGAACCAACTTTCACTATTAGGCGCCGAAACACTCCCGGGTCACCCAAAACCCTATCCGAACATACGTCCAAGTCCAAAATCATCATACGAACCTATTGGAATTGTCAAATCCTGATTCCGAGGTCGTTTACTAAAAATATTGACCAAAGTCAAACTTGGCCTTTCAAGCCAACCTTAAGGAACCAAGTGTTCCGATTTCAATCCAAACTCTTCTAAATCCCGACCCAACCATCTCCGCAAGTCATAAATCAGTAAAAGCAAGTACAGGAAGTCTTATTTAGGGGAACAGGGTTATAGCAAGTAAAACGATCGGTCGGGTCGTTACATTCTCCACCTCTTAAACAAACGTTCGTCCTCGAACAAGTTTAGATGCATACCTGAAGTGCTGAATAAGTGTGGATATCTACTCTGCATGTCCTTCTCGGACTCCCAGGTCGCCTCCTCGACTGGTTAGCCCCTCCACTGAACCTTTACCATAGAAATCCTCTTGGATCTCAACTGGCGATCCTGTCTAGCAACAATGGAAACTGGCTCCTCCCCATAACCCAAGCTCTCATCAAGCTGAATAGTGCTGAAGTCTAACACATGTGACAGCTCGGCATGATATCTCCAGAGCATAGACACTTGAAAAACTGGACGAAACCATGATAGGCTGGGAGGTAAAGCAAGCTCATAAGCAACCTCCCCAACTCGTCTCAACACCTCAAATGGACCTATAAACCTTGGGCTCAACTTGCCCTTCTTTCTGAATCTCATAATACCCTTCATCGACGAGACTTTCAAGAGAACCTTCTCGCGTAACTCTTTTGTCTGGATTGTGCTGTGCGAAGTTGCTCCTAAATCAACTTTACCTTTTCCAAAGCATCCTTTACAAAATCAGTACCATATAACCTAGCCTCGCCGGGCTCAAACCACCCAATGGGAGAACGACATCGCCGACCATATAAAGCCTCAAATGGAGCCATCTCTATGCTGGACTGATAACTGTTGTTGTAAGCAAACTCGGCCAACGACAAAAACTGATCCCACTATCCCCCAAAGTCAATCACACATGCTCTGAGCATGTCCTCCAATATCTGAACTGTTCGCTCTGACTGGCCGTCGGTCTGTGGATGGAATGTTGTGCTGAGCTCTACACGGGTCCCCAACTCACTCTGTATGGCTCTCTAGAAATGTGAAGTGAACTGAGGGCCTCTATATGATATGATGGAAACAGGCACACCGTGCAACCGAACTATCTCCTTAATATAAATCTAGGCCAATTTCTCTGAAGTATATGTAGTCACAATCGGAATGAAGTGTGCCGACTTGGTCAATCTGTCGACAATGACCCAAACTGCATCAAACTTCTGCAAGGTCCGCTGTAATCCAACTACGAAGTCCATAGTGATGCGCTCCCATTTCCACTCAGGTATAGTCATCTGCTGAAGTAGGCCACCTGGCCTTTGGTACTCATACTTGCCTAGCTGGAAATTTAGACACCTAGCTACATACTCCACTATGTCTTTCTTCATCTGCCAACACCAATAATGTTGTCTCAGGTCACTATACATCTTCGTAGCACCTGGATAAATAGAATACCGAGAACAGTGTGCCTCCTCTAGAATCCTCTGCCTCAAGCCATCGATATTAGGAACACATACACGACCCTGGAGTTGTAAAATACCATCCCCGCCAATAGAAACTTCTTTGGCACCACCCTATAGTACCGTCTCTCTAAGAACTGCCAAGTGCGGATCATCAAACTGTCAGGCCATAATCTGCCCCAATAATGAAGACTGAGCAACAACATATGCAAGAACTCAGCTGGGCTCTGAAATATCCAACCTCACAAGTCTGTTAGCCAAGGACTGAATGTCCAAAGCTAGTGGCCTCTCCTCCGCTGAAATAAATGCCAAGCTACCCATACTCACTGCCTTCCTGCTTAAGGCATCCTCGACCACATTTGCCTTGCCCGGATGATAAAGAATGGTGATATCATAGTCCTTTAGTAACTCAAGCCATTTGCGCTACCTCAGATTGAGATCCTTTTGCTTGAACAAGTGCTGCAAGATGCGGTGATCAGTATAAACCTCACATGACACCCCATACAGATAATGCCTCAATATCTTAAGAGCATGAACAATCGCGGCTAACTCTAGATCGTGCACAGAGTAATTCTTCTCATGAATCTCCAGTTGACGCAAAGCATATGTAATAACTCGCCCCTCCTGTATCAATACACAACCCAAGCCAACGCGTGAAACGTCGTAATATACCGTATACATCCCCGAGCCGGAAGGCAACACTAGAATCGGTGTTGTAGTCAAAGCTGTCTTGAGCTTCCAAAAGCTCGCCTCACAGTCATTGGACCAACAGAACGGAGCACCCTTTTGGGTCAATCTAGTCATAGGTGCTGCAATGGATGAGAAACCCTGCACAAACTGGTGATAATAGCCTGCCAGCCCCAGGAAACTCCTGATCTCGGTCGCTGAAGTGGGACGAGGCCAACTTTGAACTGCCTCAATTTTCCTAGGATCCACCTTAATACCTTCTCCTGATACAATATTCCCCAAGAATGCCACAGACTCTAGCCAAAACTCACACTTGGAGAACTTAGCATATAGCTTATGTTCTCGCAAGGTCTGAAGTACCATTCTCAAATGCTGCTTTTGCTCCCCTAGGCTACGTGAGTAAATCAAGATGTCATCAATGAAGAAAATAATGAAGGAATCAATATAAGGCATGAACACCCGGTTCATCAAATCCATAAACGCCGATGGGGCATTAGTCAAGATGAAGGACATCACTAGAAACGCATAATGACCATATCTAGTACGGAAAGTAGTCTTCGGAAGATCTGAGTCCCGAATCTTCAACTGATGGAATCCTGATCTCAATGTCGATCTTAGAAAACACCCTAGCACCCTGCAACTGGTCAAACAAATCATCGATACGTGGCAACGGGTACTTGTTCTTGATGGTAACCTTGTTCAACTGGCGGTAATCAATGCACATCCGCATGGTCCCATCTTTCTTCTTCACAAATAACACTGGTGCACCGCAAGGTGATACACTTGGTATCACAAACCCCTTTGCTAACAACTCCTCAAGCTGCTCCTTCAATTCTTTCGGAGCCATACAGTACGGTGGGATAGATATAGGTTGGGTGCCTGGAGCCAAATCAATACAAAAATCAATATCATGATCTAGCGGCATGCCTGGAAGGTCAGAAAGAAACACATCGGCGAACTCCCGGACTACTGGCACTGAATAAATCATTGGAGACTCTGCGGTGGTGTCCCGAACATAAGCTAGATAAGCCAAATAACCTTTATCGACCATATGTCGAGCCTTCAGAAAAGAGATAACCTGACTAGCTGTACTAACCGAGGAACCCTTCCACTCTAATCTCGGTAATTCTGGCATCGCTAAGGTAATAGTCTTGGCATGACAATCAAGGATGGCGTGGTATGGAGATATAACTATTCCATGCCCAGGATGACCTCAAAGTCGATCATATCAAGTAGCAGAAGGTCCGCCCTAGTCTCGTAACCATAGAATATGACCACACAGGACCGGTAGATCTGATCCACAACTACAGAATCGCCCACAAGAGTGGACATATAAACAGGAGTACCCAAGGACTCACGGGGAATCTCCAGAAAGTGAGCAAACAGAGATGACACATATGAATAGGTAGACCCTAGATCAAATAATACCAAAGCATCCCTACCGCATACAGAAATAATACCTGTGATCACGACATCTGAGGCCAATGCATCTGGTCTGGCCGGAAAAGCATAGAATCTGGCTGGAGCGTCGGCGGGCTGGCCCCCTCCTGACTGAACAATAGCTGACTGGACTCCCCCTGCTTGGCCTCCACCTCTAGGACGACCCCTACCAGCCTGCCCTCCGCCTCTGGGCGGCCGGACAGCCGGTGCTGAAATCATGGGTTGCTGGCCCTGCTGCACTGCCTTGCCTCGAAGCCTGGGGCAAAATCTCCTCATGTGAATGAGATCTCCGCACTTGAAACAACCCCTCGGTGCGGTGATCTGCTGCCCTGATGTCTGACCCTGATGGCCTGTCGACCCACTAGAAAAAGCCTGAATAGCCGATGGGCGGTATGAACTCTCCGGCATGGCACTAAAATAGGAGTTGGAAGAACCTTGGTGACCTGAGTACCCACTGGAAGAACCCTGGAGGGCTGGTGGGCGGTAAGAACTCTCTGGCATGGCGCTGAAATAGGGGCACGCTGGAGTACCTCAAGGAGGTGGTGGTGATGAATATGGGGGTTTGCTAGGTTAACCCCTCCCAAACTGTCCTCTTCCCCTAGCCGGGGCACCTCTAAACTCTCTAGAGAAATGGGCCCTTTTGTCCTACTGCATCTGCTCTCTCCCCCTCTAACGGTAGCCCTCAATCCTCCGAGCAATCTCCACTACCAGCTGATAAGAACTCCCTATCTTAACCTCTCGGGCCATATTGGCCCTAATAACGGAGTGCAGCCCTATAACAAACATCCGCACTCT
Organism: Nicotiana tabacum; assembly: GCF_000715075.1. Lineage (NCBI taxonomy): Eukaryota > Viridiplantae > Streptophyta > Magnoliopsida > Solanales > Solanaceae > Nicotiana > Nicotiana tabacum. Next base: position 65,495,869 of record NC_134098.1, read on the forward strand.
CTCTACATCCATAGGAAGTATCATAAGTGCATGGAGAGACAACTCAGAAAACCTCGCCTCATAGTCGGTCACTGACATCTGACCCTGCTCAAGCTGCTCAAACTGATACCGCAACTCTTCCCTCTCGGAGGGTGGAATATACCTATCCAGGAAAAGCTGTGTGAACTGGCTCCAAGTCATGGGAGGAGAGCCCGCTGGCATGCCAAAAAGATAAGACTGCCACCATCTACGGGCCCTGCCCTCAGCCTGGAAGTAGTGAAGTCAACTCCATGAAACTCCAGTATCCTCATGTTATGCAGTTTGTCCCTACACCTAGCAATGAAATCTCAGGCATCCTCATGACGCTCGCCTCCTGTGGATCGCCGTCTGCAGCCGGTCTAGGCTCAGGTGCAGCCGCCGCAACTAGTTGGGCTCCGTCCACTTGTAGTGCACCCGGAGTCTGATATACTGCAGTTGCATACCCAGGATGCTGAGAAGTAGGGGTCTGTGCTCCCCCTCCTGCCTGAGATGTGGCTGGGTCCGCTGGAAATAAACCAGCCCGAGTCATGGTGTCAATGAACCGCATCATACGGCCCATGACAGCCTGAAAGCCTGGTGCTGTCATGAAATCTATCGTGGCTGGCTCTACGGCAGGCACCTCGTCCTGCTCCTCAATAATGGGATCCTCCACTGGATCCACTGGTGGTGATACCGGGGCAGCTTTGGGATGCCCTCGTCCCCTACCTCGGGCCGGTGCCCTCCCTCAACCTCTGCCTCGGCATCTAGCAACGGGGAGAGCAGCTCCTCCCGGGTTTGGAACGTCCACCGTACGCGTCCTCACCATCTGTGAGAGAATATAAGAGGAAAATTTAGTATACCATCAATTGCATGATAGGAGACGAATAATGAGTAGTTTTCCTAACACCCCATAGCCTCTCGAAGATAAGTACGGACGTCTCCGCATCGATCCGCAAGACTCTATTAGGCCTGCCCATAACTTGTGAGACCCATGTGAACCTATTACTCTGATACCATGTTGTCACGACCCAACTCCATGTCAGGCCGTGATGGCGTCTGACACCGTTGCTGGACAAGCCAACAATGAACAACTTAGTAATTTTTCATTTTTTTTATTAAGCAAATCCAACATTTAGCTTTACTTACATTTAAAGCATTTGATAAATAAAGGATTTTGAAGGCAAACAAACGGAAACATCTAAAAGCAGTTATAACTATTGAATTATAACCCAAAAATCAAAGTCTACTAATACGTATCAAGATCTAGTGTCACAAGTGTGTGGGCAACTAGTAGAATATACAAAAGATGACTATCCTACTGTCTGAAATAGAATAGACAGATAAAAACAAAAGAGAAACCCCGGCATGCTGCTGAACGGCTCAGAAGGGGAAGCTCACCGTGAAGTCTCGGTCCAAGATACGGTATGCGCGCTGGACGGGTAACTAGATGCACCAGCCTCAGATCCTGTACAATTAAGTACAAAAGCGTAGTATGAGTACATAAACAATATGTACCCAGTAAGTATCCCGCCTAACCTCGAAGAAGTAGTAACGAAGGGTCGGCTGGACACTTACTAGGGCCAATAATAATGTAATTAAAGTGTTATGCTAAGTATAGATATCATGAATAATTCTGACAGTTCATTAACAGGAAGAGATAAGTACTTCTACATAAATTTAAAAATTCAATTTTGGTCATATCATTTAACCACTTACATTTCAAGGCATTTAAGCAGTATAAATCAAGGAGAGCTCCAAATAATTAACATGCACAATTATGTCGAAGCCGTACGGCCCGATCCAACAAAATATTTAAATTGTGCATTGTCAGAGGGTTGAACGGCGCGAACCATAGATGCATCTACTTACTACCGAGATGCTCGGCCCGATCCACAAAAAATAATTATTTTCAAGAAAACACAAGTTTTTCATTTACAGTCAAGTATATCATACAAACCTTCAAGTAAGTGAATTTAACCTTATACAATTCTTTTATCAATTTCTATCATGACTAAGCGATTATATTAGCAAGTAAGGGCACAAACATTCCAAGTACAGCATGATACGGGTCCTAATCTACCTGGACAATAGCGTAATAGTAGCTACGTACGAACTCTCGCCACCTCGTACGTACGTAGCTCCTACAATTAGGTACAAATATTTATTTAATTCACCCAAGGGATTAATTCCCTCTTACAAGGTTAGAAAGGAGACTTACCTCGCCTCAAAGCCTACTTCCCAATTCAAGAACGCGCTCAAACCTCCAAATTTGACGTCAAACGGCTCGAAGCTAGTCAAACATTACATAAACTAATCAATCTATGCTCAAAAGCTTATAATTCCACCATTTAAGTGATTACTCAACCTAAATTGCAAGATTCCTAAAATTCATCCCCCCCGGGCCCACATACTCGGATTTCGAAATTTTTTTAAAGAAAGTTGTTACTCATAACCGTAGGAACATAAATATATGATTTCTACTAAATTCCATAACAAATCCCATGGTTAAATCTCTTTTTTATCAAAAACCTAGGTTCTCACCTAAACCCATGATTTTTACTAATTTACATGTATAATCTACCCATAAACTATGTATTTAACTCACATTGTATAGAAATTACTTACCTCAAAGTGCTAAGTGAAATCCCCTCTCTAAGAGCTCCAAGAATCGCCCAACAATGGAAGAAATGAGCTAAAATAGCCTAAGTCCTGTTTTTTAAAAAGTTTCTGCCCAGGTTTGCCTTCTTCGCGATCGCGAAGGCAAACGGCCCAGGCCCAGGAAACTTTATCCATCGCGAACGCGACAGGAGTAACGCGAACACATAGGCTCGCTTGGCCTACCCTACGTGAACGCGAGGGTTTCTTCGCGAACACGAAGAACGAACAGCGGCCACCCAGCTTAGCCTCTTCTACGCGAACGCGGGCTAGGTCACGCGAACGCGAAGGCTAGAGGAACCAAACCTCCGCGAACGCGGTCCTGTGCACGCGAACGCGAAGGGAAAAAGCTCCCCAGCCCACAGTACCTCAAATCCTTCATTGCGAACGCGAGGGTCTGACCGTATTCGCGAAGAAGGAAATCAGAAGCAGAAATCTGGTGTGTTTCAACTTATCTTTGAGGGGTCCGAAACGCACCCGAGTCCCTCGGGACCGCGTCCAATTACTCCAACAAGTCTATAAACATAATACGGACTTGCTCGAACTCTCGAAATGTGTAAAACAACAACAAAACCAAGAATCACACCCCAAAACTAAATTGAATCAAACTTTGTACTTCAAGTTTCCAAATCACTCGGAACGCGTCGAATCATACTTAGACTACTCGGATTGACACCAAATTTTGCGTGCAAGTCTTAAATGACATTACTGAACTATTCCCTGTCTCGGAATTCCATTCGGACCTCGATATCGCAAAAACCTACTCCAAACTAAATTTAAAGAACTTCAAAAACCTTCAAGAACCAACTTTCACTATTAGGCGCTGAAACGCTCTCGGGTCACCCAAAACCCGATCCGAACATACGCCCAAGTCCGAAATTATCATACGAACCTATTGGAACCGTCAAATCCCGATTCCGAGGTCATTTACTAAAAATGTTGACCAAAGTCAAACTTAGTCTTTCAAGCCAACCTTAAGGAACTAAGTGTTCCGATTTCAACTCAAACTCTTCTAAATTTCGAATCAACCATCCCCGCAAGTCATAAATCAGTAAAAGCAAGTACGGAAAGTCTTATTTAAGGGAACGAGGTTCTAGCAAGTAAAACGACATGTCGGATCGTTACACATATGAAGTTCTTATTTTTAAATATATTATTTAAATGAATATGAATGGTTTTACAAAACAATTGAAGTAATGCAAGTAAGGAAATATTTTTGTAATTACGTGTTGGGCTCATGCTCATCTAGTATAGTATAATACTTTGTCCATTTCAGAAAGAACGAACTATAAATTTTATTTTTAGGGAAAAAACTAAATAGCTGGCCCACTATTTTTTACAACTCTCCCTAGCCCTAAAAATTAATTTATAATAGCCCTAAAATGGCGTAGCCACGTCAATTGAAAACCCTTATATAGATACCGTTCTTCGATTTCTCTCTCCTCCTTTCTAACAATGGAGTTTTTCTATACAAAAAAATTTCTCAACACAAGTAAGAACAATCTCAGTTTAAATCTATTGTCTATCATCCTTTTTTTTAATGAATATACATTATGTTTAAATATTGTATAGCTTATTTGCGCATTATACACTGAATTTGCAGTGTGTGCTTAACATATAATCATTGTAAATATGTGTATAATAACTTTATAATCAGTGTATAATCTTCGTATAATTAATATTTATGTATTATACACTAATTATACGCTGAGTATACGGTGGTGGTTACACTTTCCTTTCAATCACAAAATCAGAAACAAACCAAAACACCAGAAAAGTGAAGAGAATTAAAACATGAAGAATTTTGAAGTCAAATCTCTAAATATGAAGAGCCCAAAACTTTGTCTGGACTCTGAAGAGAAGAATTGATCTCCATGGATGAAGTTTTAGAGTTCGAAATAGAAAACTCATATCTAAAATACGAATTTTTTGGGGAAAATTACTGTTCAAAATTTAATTGTGGTGTTAGTTTTTTAGCTTAAGACCGCAACTCAAACACATAATTGATGATTTGTTGAAGAAAAATTTGACCACCATTGTCGGAAGATGTTTGGGTTGAAACAATCCAGAACTGAAATGATTGGTTAGACTCAATTGGGTGTGGTAAAAAAGTATTGAAACTGTGTTTACAAGCTTGATTCCGAAATTTTGAAATGATTGGAATTGAACTAAGGTTGAATTAAAATAAAAAACAGTTGGGAAAGAAAGATAGAGAGAAGAAGGCGTTCATGTGGACAAATTAGTTAGAGTTGGCTAATAAAGTAGATAAGTTATAGCTGACCTAATAATATTTATCACACTTTTTTTTTACCTCGCTAACCCTCTTAAAAATAGATAAAAGTGGTTTAAAAGCTCAAAAGGGTTTTCAATTTGTAAGTGACAAAATTGATTGTTTAAAAGGATTTTCTCAAAGTTGCCACTTGGCATATAATCTCGGTGTACCAAGTCACCATTTAAAAGCAATTTTCCCTTAAAAACATATTTGATTCTAAACCAGTTTGCACCAGAGATTCTAGATAAGGGGATTCATTTGACTCGGAGAGAAGGTGTTAGGCATTCCCCGAGTCCCGTGAAGGTCACGATTACGTACTTGATCTAATTGGCTTTAAAGAATATTCTAATTGAGACAAAACACACAAAAGCAAAATAAACACAAAAGAGGTTCGAGGTTGTCCCTACCTAAATAAAAATTAAAAGAGAAGAAAAATAAAATATTAAAAATCCTATATTAACCTATACTATGCTTCCTCAACAATGCTCGTCATGGCCTTCATAATATTTACAAGTTCCTCGGGGCATTTCCCGGATAATATAATCGACTAAAGGGACAATCTCTCGAGAAACTAAAATACAAACGTCCTAAAGGTTTGCCTACCCAAACGTGGTCGGCCTAAACACGCTTCTAGCGAACAATATAACAAAATAAACAAACAAAAGAAAAGAAAATTTTAAATCATGCTCATGTTCTTAATAATTAATTTCATTTGTTAGACCGAGCCCAGTCCTAAAGCATGTGAACAAATTAATTACTAATGAGATCGGTCTTTCAACCCCCACCGCCCAACGTCACACAAAACATCCATACTAGCAAAGGAGAACGAAATCCGAATTACACAAGAAAAAACATATGAAATGACCGTGAAGTAAAGACATGGTGAATTAAAATATGATAAGAGCCATCTAGATCTAGTTAATCCATCCCATTTTTCTTAGTCTTTCAGTTGTATTGGATTCTAAAACTCACGTTAAGCCCCAAACTTTGAAATTTGTTCCATCCTCACGTTGACTCAAGGGTCCAACTTCCATAAAGAAATTAACTAGTCATAAAATGAGAAAAATGACTCAAAAGAGTCACATGTTCGCATACTTTCAGGGATCTTCAACAACTATTAGGCATTCGAACACACACTTGCATGCTCAAACCATGAATTCCAATTTCACTAACTATAACTGTTATGTATCAGAAAAGGTGATTGGTAGAAAAGTATTCTATATCAAACTTAATTAACATAGAGGCTTTGATGAAGTAAGAACCCTTTACAATGACTATTCAATTAATGACCATGAAAATGCCCTTCTTTACCATTAGCAGATGCAAATTCCTTAAGAATAAAAGTTAAAGTTCATGACTAAATCAATCTCACATATAATTTAGTTTAGAAAATTATCACTGCGAAAGAAACCATTTGATCGGAAGGTACCTAGCTCAAAAACTCAAACTCTTCAGATATTAAAGATTAACCATTCACACACATGAAATTTCTATCAAAAGGCTAGTATTCACAATCTTCCCCGAACCTTCGACACAGGAATTCAACCACCAATTATTTCACGCATCCATAGCTTGGACACTAAGTCACCAAATAAAATTAGTTAAAAGCATTGATTAAAGATGCCGACATATGGTAATCAAGAGAATAAGGCGATTAGGAAAACAAAACGAATATTTCCAGCACTTGTTTCATGTTCAGTCAAACAAGAATAGAACCAACAAACCAACATGAGTCTGACTTTCAAATTTCTGCGAGCAAGAACAGACCTACAGCCAGGAAATAGCATGGATTTGCTTCATTGAAGCCTAAAGATATGCATATGCTGCTCATATCAGTACAAATCAACCAACACTAACATGGAAACCTTGCAAACATCAAAGGAACTAGTCGAACTCTTTTCAGCAGTAACGTGACATATTTCAGTAATCCATACATTCACAAACCAAATCCGACTTCAATCAAGCGTGTTGGAATCAAGAAGATTCGAGATTGTACGACATTTGAACACAAAAACAAAAACAGAGCAGATTCGCATACCACTGAGAATTCATCCGGACTCATCGTCAATCCAAATCCAACAATCTGCTTCTATTAGCACTCGAGCTTAACCATTTTAGAAATTCAAACCAATCCTAATTGCTTATCTTAGGCTCTCATCATATTTTAACAACACCAAAGAATAAAATAAGAGAAAGAATTAGAAAAGAAACATGAAATTAGCTTTCCGATTAATAGGATTTCAGCAACTATGGTAACTGAATCGAACAAAATTGAGCAGTGAATAAATCTCGAGCAGAATATTTGACAAAACCTCCGAGCAAAACAGCAAAAACCCGACCGGAAACATCGAACGGTGAGCAACAATAGCGACGAACTAGATTCAATCGAACTCCATTTTTTGCAACAGAAATCCGAAATTAAAATGAGGAATCAGAAATCTTTTGTGTTTTTGTTTTGTAAATTTCAAAAATTAAAACCAAACAAAAAATCCGAAAATCATGAAAGGAGAAACCCTCTTTGAAACCCTCGTTTTTTCTTCTTAATTCTGTCTCCCAAAAATCCTCTTAAATACATGAACCTAGAACCTTCTATTCTTGTGCTCTAAGAAACGAAAAATTCCCCTTACGGAAAATCCGAAATTCAATCTTTTAAACGAGTAAAGGACAAGTGGAAGGAGTAGATCGAGTGAGACTCAATCCTACGCTCCCCATTAATCCTAATCTCGTCTTCAAATCAATTTCGGATGAGATGAGCGCGTGAGGGAATGAGGCAGATTCGGATAGTACGAAATCCGTTATTTGTGAAGGGGACCATGGTAACTCGTTGAGTGACTCGCCTGATTTGGCGAGTTGAGGGTGGTGGCGTGGTGGTTGGGGCGACAGAAGGGTTGGGGTGTGGCTGGTTAGCATAGAGATAGGGTTAGGGTTTGTGTTATATTAGGTTTTTATTTGGTAGTGGGAGGAACGTTGGATTTAATTGGATCAAAGGCTGAGATTAAAAGGGGTTTTGGGGCGGGTTGGCGGACCGGGTTGGCGGGTCTAGTAAATTAGGGCTCTTGGGTTGGGAATATTGGGCTTAAGTAGCTCAAAATTGGGCTAAATATACTTGGGTTTTGATAAATCCGAAAATTCTAGCCCAAAACGCTAATTGTTCTAATAAAATATATTATAAAAAATGCAAAAATCAAATCTTAACCAATTTAAATGAAACTATATTATAACATAACACTAGTTTTGGTCTTTTATTAAAAATTATAAAAATAGATAAACATTAGTTAAAACCATAGTAAACTAAAATAGTATTACTACAAGAATATTAATGATCTTAGTTTAAATATAAAATAAGGCAAAGTAAAACTATTTTTGTGTTTTTAATTGTAATATAAAATTAAAAGTAAGAACAGACTTAGAATAATTCGAATAAATATTTTTAAAAAAATACTAGAAATACTAAACTACTCCAAAATGAGTGAGTCAAAAATTACGCGCTTACAATATTAGTAAAATATAAAAAGTTAGGTTTATTTTTAGTTTATTATTTTAATGGGATGCTAATTCAGTTAATTACTATGACTCATGGTATTTTTTTATATAGTTTCTAAATATGCAAATTTTATTTTAAAAAATTTATAAAATCTATATTTGAATTCACGCTAAAAAATTAGATAATTTGACTCTCATACTCCGAAAAAGTTCAAACAAAATGAAATAGAGGGAATAGTATATATATAATTAGTGTATAATTTGCTGAACGACCAAATGTATGACTTTTCCTTCAATTTTTAAGGGGACACAGGGTAATAATCATACTATATTATAAGTATGAAGACCCAAACTATAACTTAAAAGACCGAAATAATCTTGTAAAGGTGAATGACTGTAATACCCTTCAACATAATATTATTTTAGATATAAATTTGTACAAAGATGTAAAGAAACATTCTAAGAAATTAATAAAAAGAAAATATTTAAATTGAAATAAAGACAACCCTTTGACCTTCACCATTAAAAAAAATCCTCCTATTAAATGTTAAATAATAGTACAGTTACATGAATGTGGTTAATTGGGAATCCTATTAAATGATGAATTATAACAACACATTAATTTGCTGTTTATTTTGTAAACCATAAAGTTTAAACGTTAATTCCCTTGTATTTTCTATTTGTTTTTGTTGCTAAATAATGAGCTAATAAGAATCATTTATATCATTTCTTGGTTTATTGGTTAGCTTTCGTTTGTCAAAAATTAATTTCTTCTAACCTTCTATGCATGTATCCCATTTAAGAGCTAGCTTTTACAATTCCATAACCTGTTTACAGAAAAAGCATATTAGCAACATAATTACATTATAATGTTCTCTTAATTGCTATTAAATATTTAGAGAATTTGAGGAGTTGCTTTGAATATTTTGTTTGCCTAATTTCGTTCACCAACTTACTCCTTTGCACTACGTTTCTCATTTTCTTTCTAAATTCCATTCATTCAAGATAATTTTCGGTTCAAGTTTTGATAGAAATTTCTCACTCTTTTCTTCTCTTCCTGTTATTTCTATTTTCAAATTTTAATTTGAAATTATGTGATATTATTTTTCCTAATTTTGTTTCCCTACTTCTATAGAAACATTGAGCAAAAGACGAGCCAAAGCATTTAGCTCCAACGCTAAGCAGGAACGTCAAGTACTCAAAAATATATTTCTCTAGTGAATTGCAAGAGATTTAACTATTTGTAAACAATCCATACTATTCTACAAAAGATAAAAATGAGTTCCGTGTTTTGAGATGCAAGTCTAATTTCTGCAGTGCATCACGAGTTATCTATTTACATTGATTGATCCATTAACTTTTTCAAGATATAATACTGAAAGTTTCTCAATAAATTGAGAGGATCATTTCGAAGTACGATAACTTGAACTCCTAAAAAATACATGTCTTTATGAATGATTATATTACCAGTAAAAGTTTTAAAATATTTTATCTTTTTATTTTGGTTTATCAAAATCATTGTGCGCCTCCCTAAAATAAAGCATTAGGAATGCGAATTGGGCAATTTTGGTCCCTCTTCGTTGCTCAGAATGAGGGCGTGGACTTAAGAAATCTAATACTTCCTCGCTCTCGGACTCGGTTGGAAGTCGAATACAAAATTTATTTTGCGTCTTTAATTTTATAATTTTTCCTATTCAATTATCGTTTGAGTGAGCTAAATAGGATCATATTTATAATTTTTTTAATAATTTAAACTTTTATTTTTAATTTTATTTTTCTAACTCAAATATTCTTTAAATTATATAATTTTTTATTTTTATACTAATCAATATAGATTACACGCGCAACGGACGTGCTTAAAAACTAGTAGGAGAGCAAATCCTTGGATAACTAAAGGCTGTCTTGTTGGATCTTAGGAGGAAAATTATTGAATGGCTCGGTGTTGGCAACCAGTATATATACATGCTTCCTTCACTCAAAGGAACCACAATTGAATAGAATTGTCAAGGAAATATTATGAATTAGCTCAAATTAATGCTTGAATTGGACAATTGGTAGGCAATTAACGGACACAAATTATTGAATATTTTATGCACAATATCATTGGTGCAGCTATTGGACAGTTTCATTCACACTTAAAATAATATATTAGCCTAACGTGCAAAAGCTACAACCACCAAATGCATCACCTACCAATATTACAAAAAAAAAAGCTACAACTACCGATATAGCCCCAATATTATCCTACAACAATTGCATTTGCTGCAACTATCACTTAGAGCTACAACGTTCGAATTACAATTGCAACAACTAGTTGCTCCAACCACTAGAAATAATTTTGGTGCATGCATAAACTTACCTAGGCATTGGATTGCATATGATATGTCAATTAAATGAATTCTTGCATTGCACTAATTTAACCTTAAGAATCATAAATTAAAGTGGAAAAAAAATACAATTTTGCATTCATTAATTTGGTAAATGTTTTAGATTAAATACTAGTATATCTAAGCGCTATATATATATAACCATGCATTTAAATATAGTTTTTATTATACAACAATAAACACATGATGGAGTAAATTTTCTTCAAATTTTGGATGATTCAGGAATAAGTTACGCCAATCATTATTCTATAATAAAAACACAATCTTGAGAATTCTGTCCAAAGGAGAAAAAAGTGATATAAGTTCAAGAAATAGCATGAGCATTCTTACTCTTCCTAAATAGATGTCAACGGGACGGTTCGGCTCAGTATTTACAATCAGTATGGTTTTATCGGTCATCCGTTTTAGCTGATCGGTTATCGGTTTAACTGTTAAAAAATAACCTGAATTAAGCAATAAAATGTACATAAAAAGGCATCCCGCGTTCACGAAGGGTCCGGGTTATTCCCAAATACAAAAAAGAGAAGTTTACACTTTTGGCCGATCGGCACATCATTCCTTCATCTGCCTAGCCGCAAATGCCAATTAACAATTTTTAGCCACAGAAATTTTTATCTAGGCTCTCTCAATATCTAGGATTTTGTTCATATTATATTGCACGTTTCTTGAATTTTCACAATCCGAAGAACCAAGAAACCCAAAAAATCAGTTCATAGTGGCTAACTAATGGCTTATACTTGCAAACCGATGCAAGCAGAAGTGTTTGCTGCTAGTGAATGCCTCTTTTTTCTCTTTTATAAATTTCAGGCCTCTTACGATGCTTATAAACATTATACACTGGGTATGCAATGTTAGTTTAGTGTATAACCACTGTATAATATGTTTATAATAAATGTGTATATATTATAGGCTGACTATACACTTGTTATACACCGAGTATATACCAGAAATAGGAAGAAATTAGAAGAAAAAAAGAAGAAGGCAGCTGATAGTGTAAAACTTCCTTAAATTGCAGTAGGCTAAAGCTAACTCTTTGTAAACGAAAGGGAAAGGAAGATACAGAAAAGGAATAAGAGTACCAAGTATAATTAACCTTCATTGAGCAAGTTGGTTAAAACATTAGGAGATCAAGAATAACTCAAGATTTTGCATCATACAATTTCTGGAAAACCTGTTATTTTCCATATCCCTCACAAATAATAGTAGCATTTATGTTACCATAACGTGAATGAACAAATCAAAGAGATCCAACCCATACCTATCAACCAAGTCTTCTACATTGCAGAGTGATGATGCATCCGACGCCCTTTCCACCCACACAGATAATTCGCTTGTGGACGTGTTCTCTGTGGTTTTTGTCCATTTGTTATTGCAGGTGACGATATTGTGTTCATCTCAAATGGAGTAGATGTAGCTCGACAAACTGATTTCTCGACCAAAGTAGCATTATCATTATTCTCTCCATTTCGCTTGTCAAGCCACGAGATGATATCTGAAAATACGATATCAATGTTGTCTTCAGGCTCACCATATGTCAAGCCATGCCACATTCCTGGATAGAGTTTTATGGTCTTGTCCTTACTACTCGATTGCTCATACAACGCCTTACTTACTTCTGGATCAGTTACTATGTCTGCTTCCCCATGTAACACTAAAAATGGTAGAGTGACCTGTCAAAACAAGGAAATGAATTTCAACTTTTGTACTGTAACTACACTTTTAGTTTTCATTTTTATCAGAATGACTCAAATATAGTTTACATGAATAAAGTGAAGCGTGAGGTAATAGTTACCTCATGCAAACTTTCTTCGAGGTGCATGCTAGTTCTTAGCATTTCCAAAGCTGTCTTTAGTCTTGGCTTTTCCTGATATATTAACTTGTTTCCGCGTACCTATTCTTGCAAAATGACAAGAAATGGACATAAGTTTTGATCAAGGACAAGAAATGAACATCATATATAATTAATACTTGTAAGCTACCAATGCCACATATTAACTTGATAATAAACCTCACCTCTTCCCTTCTAACAGGGTCCTTGAAGGCCGAATCAATGACATCCTTTGTGGGGACTATCTTCCATCTTGGTATGACATCCTCCACTTTAGTTAGTAAGCTTATAACCATTGGATGTGGCTTCACCTTCTCAGATATCTGGTGAATTTTTGCAATGTAAATTAGCAACACCATAACCGGTTCATTTTCCTTTTGACTTCTAAAAGGTCCGTCGCTACTAAATGCAAGCACTAAAGATACAGTACTTGTGCTAGACAAAAAGTCTTAATTGGCCCCTACCTTACACATAGGTGCAACCAGAAGAGCACCATGCCAAAAGGAAGGATCCTTCTTGTGTATTAAAAGAGCCACGCCCCCTCCCATCGACTCCCCATACAAAAACCTTGTTTTCTCTCTGTACTCCTCCCGCGCTGATGTCCAAGATAATAAGTCTTTTAGTAAAGAGGATAACAAGAGCAGAGAAGCTCTTTAACAATTATAACCATACATATCATGTTGAAAAATATTCGACTTAAATGAAGAAAAATGAATAGTCTTGAAGTGTTTTAAAGAGGATCACATGGAAGAACTCCAAAAAATTTACCAAGAGAAAGGAAAAAGGAAGAAAATGTTATTCTAAAGATGTTCTTTTCCGCATTAACATATCAGAGACAGATGATTTGTCACTGTGACAGCTTGTGAGGCATGTATTTGGTATCTTACCACAAACGGACTTGAAAAAGTCACTGCAGTCATTGACAATGTTGTCAAACCTTTTGATATAACAGCGGGAACCCATTGACCGTCCATGGCCTTCATAATCTATTCCAAACACCGCGTATCCATGATTCGCAAGCTTTGTCCCAACGCCTAGCCATAATAGTACAATATCTATGTCAGTTTGGATCTACAACATGAGTTTTCACAGTTCTACTGTGCACAAGCAAAAGCGCCAATATATTGGCTATCGGCATGGCATAGATAGCAATGGCATGAGATTTTCCTCATATTACAATTAACAAAAAAATTTCCTCAGAGAGTTAGTTGAACCACTCAAAACCAGACATTGAGCAATGTCAAACACTGTAAATTCACAATAGTATTCAGTTATGTGTATGTGGTAAATCACAAATGAGGTAGTTCCTATCTACCGCCCACCATTCTTTTTGAAAAACAGAAATAGAAGTGAAAACCAAATGTTTGATGCCACATTGTTTGTCAACAGAAAAAACTTGGTAGAGGTTAGACCAGCAGCTCACGTGCCCTGGTCCAAGTATTGCAAAACCAGAAGCTTTTCTCACTGGAAGTCAAGTTGAACAGGTCAAGCAAATATATTTAGTTTTTTATCATTTACTTATTCTTTTGAACAGTCAAAGTCTTAAGTTAGATGATTTTTTGATGATTTCAGATGTATTCTATCATAGATCCTACTATTAAAACCTATGTTATGTTCTAGAATTTTATTATTTGTTTGACTATCTGAATTCCAAGTGTCCCACAAGTTTTGGTGCGTGAAGCAATCTCTCTGTTGAGATCCCAACTTATTTGCTAACCTAATCAACCAATCAAACTACCAAGATTGGACTTCTAAATTTAATGGTTTCTCAATAGTCAGCCAATCTATCAACAAGCCTTTATTTATCCTTATTTTAACCAGACAAAACAATTAATTTCCAAGATAGGTGTTAGTTATCCAACTACCAAGAAGGGAAAGGAAACAGACCAATCAGTCTGCAGGCAACAATAAAAGGATGTTATTTAAGGGTGAGAATTGCTGATTTTCAACAAATCTATAATACCTTGAGTCTGAGTGGAATAATAGTGCTAGATGAGTTCTCACTGTGATATCATCAATTTGAGGCCCATTCTTTATTGCATCTTTAACTACTAGCTCCTTGCATTTGCACTACTTTATATCACCAATAATTGTGCCCTCAAAAGAGATAATCTTGTATATGATATACCACACCTAAGAGCCGAGACATGATTTGAAACTTATGGGTTCAGGATTCTAGTTCAAGTTATCGGGTTCTAAATTAATAATTTATGCATATTCAGTGAATTTCTTAAGACAAATATAGGATTTGTCAAAGCTCCTGGGTTTGACCGAACCCGTAGCCGAAGGGCTAGCCCTGCCCCTGACCACACCCATATGACCATAATGCCAAGATATAGTCAAACAATAACTACGCCTCAATCCCAAGCGCAATTGAGGTGGGCCATATGGATCCTTATAGTCCCAAGCGCAGTTGAGGTTGGCCTCGGTGTCGTTCTATCTAAGATCATCTTAATCAGAATATGATATAAAATTAAAATAAAATAATTTAACTTACTAGAAGTTCTCTATAAAAATGTGAATGATGAGATATGGGCACCAACAGTTTGTGAGTATATAAAAAGAAAAGATTAAGAAAAGAATGATAAGATAGGAGGTACTCCATAAATTTCACAGGTATGGTAGGTCACCTGTGAAGTCAAAACAATAACAAGTGTAGCAGGAAATGGACCATATCTTACTGTACTAAAATAGAAAATGGACCCCAAAAATATAAAAAAAGTGGGTACCTTTTGTACTGTTACCCTATGGCAAAACTCAATAGGGAAGTAAAAAAGAGGTAAAAGTAAAACCATATCTTGAATGAGACTATTCAGAGAGGCACGGGAGGTGGGAGGAAAGACGTAATGACATGCATTAATTGGCACTTTTCATACATTTAAAAAACGACTTCTATTTCTATAGAAAATTGGCCATGAAAGTGAAAACAGATTAAATGAGGAAACATTTATTACCTCTCATGAATCCACTGCACTCCATGCCATAGCCTGCAACATCGTTTACCAATTATTAGATCAATTTTCAACCTAAGGAACAAAGGCAGCCCGGTGCACTTTGAGAAAAGATCGGACCACAAGAATATATTATACGCAACCTTAACCTGCATTTCTGCCGGAGGCTGTTTTCACGGCTTGAACCACTGAACTCATTGTCACGTGGCCGCATAAAGAAAAAAAAGTGAAAAGATAGGTGAAAGAGAAACAGACCATGGCAAAGGAAAACAAGGGCCTTTGGAGAAGAAAAGGGCAACCATCTACAAGTAAAAAGCTGAACACCTCTTGAATTCCTTATATATTCCTAATGCCAATGATATAAAGCCGTAATCTTTATTAGAGGTGGCGATATATTTGATTAAGAGAAACCCCATATAGAAAAGTTAAGAAAAAAATATGCATGCTATTGAGAAAAACCCACCTCGTGATATTCAACACCCATCGTCTATTCAAGAAAAAAGACCAAACCCCAACTCAGAAAATGTGACTCAGCATTCAAGTGACATAATTTGGTAAGTGACAGATCTGTGTATAATGGTGCAGCTTATGTAGTTGTAGATGCAGAGGAAAAAAAGGGAAAGGAACAAACAGAGAAGAAGGAGGGATCAAAGCGATTCTTGATATGATAAAAGCTGGAGTATAATCAAAAGCAAGAGGGCATAAAGTATACCTGAGAAGTTGGAATATATACAGAGAGGGATAGGATGAGGTGAGTGAAATGATTAAACTTTTGATTTTTTTGATAGTATTTGGTTTGGTTGATAAAGGGAAGCTTACAAATTTGTGAGGTAACGTGGGTGACTGGTTAAGCCCATCCTTTTGCTCTTTCCCATAATTTTAGATTTTGATCACCACTGAAATATTAGGAAATAAAATACTGAATACACATAGGAAAAAAAAAATCTAAATTGCATTTGGAGTTTGGACCCAATCAATTAATAGAATACATATGTATTGATATAAAGTTTTATCATATAATCACATATTCACGTGTATTCTTACTTAATTTGTAACTCTTATTAGTGTAAATTGTTTGTTTTTGTACAAACACTTTGTAAGCATATGTATTTTTTCAAGTATAGTGTAGATAGTATTATTTTTTTGTTTAACAATTTGATATTCATCATTCAGTGATCCGACTAATATGATTTGCGCACAATAGACTTATAAGGTTGTAAAACGCTCTAACCCAAACACAGAGGCGGACCCAGGATTTTTATGTAATGGTGGCAATGTATTCTGCTCAACCAGTGCCTCCTAAAAGCTTTTAGTGTTTAGAGGTGCCAAGTGCTTTTAATTAACATATTTCAAGATATATACATTTACATATACAAGATTTCTACCGAAACTTACGGAATCCGGTGACACCTCGTCATTTTAAATCATGGATCCGCCTCTGCCCAAACTTACTCCGTTCCCACAACTTAAACCTAAACTCATTAGTTAAGGAGAGAGATATTTCAACCATCCAACCATAAGTCAACTATTTATTGACATGCTTCACTGTTCTTTTCATTTCAACTTAGGTAACACTATTTTTGTTTTTGGTCTCTCCCAAAAAAGGTCACCTTTTATATGTAGAAATAATCTCTCATTAAAAATTCTCATTATGTCCTTAACAAAATGATTATAGCCGCAGAAATATTTAAGAATTGTTTTAGATTATAAGTTACAAAAGAGTTCATTTTTTTATTAAATTTAGTATTAAGTCAAACGGACCATAAATTAAGATGGAGTAAATAGTAGAAGGACTTTCTTGGCTTCCTCTAGCGAGGAGTTCATACTTGGAGAAAGGCCACTATTATGGTGTAGGAGTTTAGGCCATGGCCCTAATCAAATTTTAAAAAGTGAAAATATAATAAAGGGAGACATAATACCTAACCTTTCCAAAAATAACTTGTGAGTTGAGCTATTCAACTTTAGGCGGTGTGCAGCTTACAAAAATTACATTGTATCCAAGCAGTAACTTGAGTAGTTAGAAACATATATATTAAATAAATCCATGGGTATCATGCAAAAATAAATGTGCAATGAAATTAACCCCAAAAAATGTAATGACACTTCAAATTTTTTTATTTTTTTTGTAAGTAAATTCTTTTAATACTTTATGAATTGAATGTATAGGATGCATATTTCTTTCGTTCTTTTTTTGGTTAGAGTTCTTGGAAATAATAGGGGGTCCTCTTAGATTGACATTAATGAGGTGACGACTTTCAATTGGGGAAGTTTACACCCATTCCTATCACAAATATATAGTAGATCTGATCTCAAGACTGTTGCGAATCCGTCCATGTTCCTCCAATTTCTCTTTCCCATCTTTATCGCGAATCCCAACGTTTATTTTTTTGATTTTATCTATTCATTGCCCATTCTTTTGCTTATCCATTTAATATGCCACATCAACTAATTTAGCCATTTTCTCCGTCCTTCACCGGCCACCCTTGGAAAATAATACGGCCTAGGAAAAATATTTATTCACACTTAGGGTGTGCATCAAATTCGAAAAATCGAATTTCGAATCGGACCAAATTAATTATGTATTTCAGTATCAATTTTTTGATTCGATTCGATATGATCCTCGGTACTGAGGTTTCGATATTTTGATATACCGAAATACCGAATTATTTAAGTATTACCGTGCTTCCTAATCCTACCCTGCCCAGAACAATGGTGAAATTAAGGAGCTCATTTTGTTAGCTTTAGATCAAATTCAATGAGAAGGTAAATGCCAGAATGAGAAAAGTTGCAGAAAGTAAGACTCAAAGTGAATTCCATTACCATATGTTCTAGCTTTTGTTTGGACAGAAATGCTGTGTATATGAACATTATCCGGTATCAGACATCATATGTTCTAGCTTTTGTTTCAACAGAAAAATAAACAAGAGGGGTAGGCAGTAGAAGAGAAAGGGTTTAAAGAGAAGTGGAGTATTTCCATTGGCTAGTTTCACCCGCTTGTTACCAGTTCAGATACAAGAGTTGGAACTCGGTAAAAGCTCATGGTAAAATTACCATTAATACATGCTTTAAATCTGCCTAACTGACAGTATTACGAGAGAGAAATGTGAAAAGCTAGTAAGACTGCTGTAACTAGTAATTACAGCCACTGCTTGTCACGTTAGATAGGGATGGTGCAATACCGAAATCGTACCGAATCAAAGAATAAAATATCGAACCGTATTGAACTACTTTGGTACGGTATTTAGTATGCATAATTGATATACTGAATACTAAAGTAGCGAACCGTAATTCATAAATACCGTACCGAAGTGTCCATAAAATTTGATAATTAATCAAGGTTAGAAAAATAATCCATCTTTTTTTTTGTTTTTTGTTTTACGTTGTTGTGATAACTGCACTCCATTGGATTCCACCACTACTCTCAACAAGCCTGAAGTGATTTTCTATATGAATTTGCAACCCAATTTCTTTACATCATAACTAATGCAAGAAAAAAGAAATACCTATAATCTTGAAAATCTCGCTTGAACCACAAAAGAAGTTGAAGTTACTATCCATTTTCTAAATCTTCCTGATATTATGGTAAAGTAACTAAAGTCCAAATGTGCTCGACAGAAATAAAAACAAAATGTCTAAATTTAGAAACCAGGGGATGCCTAAAAATAGATAAAAAAGTGCTAAAAGAAGAATAACCCAACAACATAGCGCAGAGTTTGTTTACGGACTATAGTATATATAGAACTGTTAATGTTTTGGTATTGTAATTGTTTACCCTAAAAAACGGATAACAATTAAATTTATAGATAGTTTTAAGGATACTCGGATTAATTCAATACAAATGATGAAATGCGTTAGATTAAACAGATAAAAGACGTAATAAATTGTCAAACCAATTAAGAGGAGTGATCCCGGACTTAGTAATAACTCAATGAATCCCGAGCTCAAGTTATTGATGAACTGATGAACAAAAGTAAGAATTTTGAATAATAAAGAAAAAAAAGAATATATTGCCTTGATATGTGTATTACAGTATGTCTAATGAATAATCAGACTGCCCTTTATATAGTAGGAGAATTTTATCCTAAGTGCAATTCCACAAAAGGTAAAAATCTTTCGTTTCACTAATCACCGATTTTCTGCCGATACGTACCGAGATTCATACCATGATATCCGGATGGTCACGGATATCACGACCTTTTGTTGGTCATGCTCGATTATCTGGTAATGCTCTCCGAGATTTTTGGGATTCGAACCAATCCTGGGGGTCGTGGCCCCGATATTCCCTAGGGCAGACGTTTTGCCCGGACCCCGGCTCGAGGGGCTCCTTGCCTCGATTCTAGTCCCTTACAATCACGTCTCTTCCTCCGTTTACTTCGTCGAAAACCGAGGCGTCCCATGGGCTCGATTTTACTCGTACACAGATAGTCCACTCGTTTCTCGGAGAGTAAGTTTACAGAAACAACGAGAAACGATATGTGCACTTCGATTCCTTCTTCAATACGCCGTGACAGAAACGACAAAGAATCTGAAACGTCTCGTCAGTCGTGTCATTTTGACTTTAAACGCGTATCAGCCATCGGCATGTCATCCCCTGATGTGAAACGACGTGAAGCCTCTATAAATACTCCTCTCTTTCGTTCACTTTTTACCTTTGGATTAAGCTTCTACCTTCGAGTCTTCAGGATATCACTGCCCTTCTTCATACTCTAATATTTTTACCTCCGTTCTTCAAGATTCCTCAATAAATTGCAAGCTTCTACTTATTTTCTATCCAAACCAGCGCACTTAACTTTCACAGTAAAGCTTTTACCTTTCATCTCCCAACCTTTCTTCATATTTTTCAAACTTTTTCCAGATATCAATGGCTAAAACTTTCAAAACTATTCCCCAAAATTTGCTTCTTCTTCTTCACAGCCGACCGCCGAAGTCGAGAAGACCACTCCCGATGTGGTCGTCCTCTAGAGCTACCGATGAACCGCCTCCCGAGCCTCCTTTGAAAATGTTTGTCCCCGAGGGTTCTCGATCGCGGATGATTTTAAGATCGAAAAGCCCTCGTCGGTGCAGGCCCGGTGTGAGGGGGTATCTAGGAACATATGCTCCATCACTGAAGAAGTCCTTCCTGCAGTTTGAAAGGATTGTGGTTGGGTGGATAAGGACATAGTAATTCCTGGGCTTGAGGACGACATTACTACTCATGTGGAGGGGTATCTGAGTGTTTACACTTATCTCTTCACATTGGGCCCGGTGGACCCAGTTATTCTGGACTTCTATAAGAGGTATGAAGTATGCCTCGGTCAGATCCACCAGTCATTATGGAGGATCGTAATCCTCCTTCGATACTTCGTGAACAAAATCGACTCATGTCTGTTCACCGTCGATCATCTACTCCGTCTGTACAATCTATGAATCTTTCGAGGGGGATTGATAAAGCTCGTACACCGGGCTAGCAAAGTCCCATTCTCAAGCATCGATGAGGACCGGGATTGGAGCACGCAGGGACACTTTGTCCGGGTGAGGACCGCAGACTTGATCCCTGCCGAGTTTAGGCCATTCCCCGAGAAGTGGAATGTATCACGTAATCATAACTTTCCCTTAAATGTCGATTTTACATTCATCTCCTTTCTCCTCACCAGTTTTTGCGGTGGTGTAGTTGTTGCTCGAGTCCTAAACGCCATTCCTCAGCTCAAGTAGTGGATCGAGGGCATTTGTTCGCAGATGCCTTATTCTGAGCGCACATGGCGCGAACTCTCGAAGGGTCGTTGGGAGGTCCGTTCTCACGGTAAGATCTATTTCCCAAATAAGTAACATTAGGCCTCTTCTTCAACACCATATTCTCATTCACTCTTTTTTCTTTTCGCAAGCTTGCCTAAGACCATTGAGCTTAGGCCTTTAGAAGGGGACGAGGACCTGTCCGTTGATCCCTCCGCTTCGGGGCAGCTCGGGGTCGTAGCAGGAGAGAAGACAAAAAGGAAGGATCTGAGTTCCCCGATCTCAGAGAAGAAGAAACCAAGAAGTAGGTTGGCCCGTAAGCCAAAGGAGAGTTCTAGCTCTCGAGCACCCGACTCGGACTCATTTTTCTGGCTCAGGAACGAGCCCGAGGAAGGTGATATTTATATGTCCTATGAGCCGACCTTCCCCGAAGAGGGGGTGACAGCCGAGGGGGAAACAACGGGGGCTGATTCCCCTCAGGTTCGGGAAACCAATGTAGAGATGAGGGCTGAAGCCTCTCAAGATACTAACTCTTGTCTGCTCGGTGTCATAGATATTCCAGGGTTGCCTTCATTCACCGAATCCATGTTTGACGAAACCTGAGCGGTGAAGGAGGGATCCAATGAAGGGGCCATGGAGAGGACGATCCCCTTTGTTCTTTTTTCGAAAGTGTGGATTCGACCACTCTGGAAGACTTCTGCAGGTTGGGTGACTTGGAGGTGCTGAGGAAAGACCCATCTTTATAGGTCGGTGGGCTGAACTCGAGCCGCAAATTAATCAACCAGTTACCCGCCCCGAGCATGGATCTTGTCCGTAAGAGGTCAATAATTATCACCGTCCTGGAGGATGCCCGGGTTCTTTCTACTCCAGTTAGAGTGGCGAGCTACCTCTGGTGCCTGGTAACCGAAGAAGACCAGGCGAAAATAGACGAGGTGGATGTGTCGTGCTTGTTCAACGAAGCGCTGAACCGGGTAAGGCATCATTATGTTCTTCCATCTTCTAACTTAGTTTTTGGTATTTCTCACGTATTCTCTCTTTTATCTTTTTGCAGGACTTGGCACTCCATCACGAAAGTTTTCTCCGGTACCGGGCTGAGGTTAATCAACTCGAGGTTGAGGCTAGGGAGCTCGCCAAGAAGAATAACACGTATAAACTTCTCAACGAGCAACACGAAGAGGCTGTCAAGAGTCTCCGGGCCGAGCTGGATGCGACTCAGAAGGAGTATGCCGACCTGGTGGAACAGGTAAAGATTTTCGAAGTTAGCGATGACGACTTAGCCATGGAGACTAACGATCAAACCTCGTATCTCCAGCAGAAAGTTGATCGGATTGACCATATCGACTAACTCTAAGCTGAAATGAATGAGGTCCAGGCCTTGGCCAATATCTGGAAGGAAAAATAGACCGATTGGCTTCAGAGAAGGATATCGCCTGGGAGCAGCTGGCATCAGTAGAGGTCTAACTCCGAGTGGCGAAAGAGAAGGCCGATATAAGGGCTCGAAGAATCGAAGACCTCCAAGATCAATTGGGCTTGGCCATTGCTGAACGGGATGCCCTTGGCAAGGAGCTCGAAATAGTAAGGTCCGAGTCGGAAATATCCAGGGCCGAAAGCCGATGCTAAAGAGATGGTGGCCCAGTACAGGGCCGATGTTGAGGCAGTCGAGGCCCGCCTGAAAGTTATTGTTGAGTACGTGAAGCAGTTGTCTCGAAGGGAGACCCTCGAGGAGATCTATGCCCAAGGTTTTAATTTGTCGGCCGGGATCGAATATGCTCGAGGCTCGAGGTAGAGGCCAAGAAGTTGGTTGAACCCGAGGGTGAAGAAGGCTTTGAGGGCTCCAGCGAACTCGAAGATTGAGAAGACCCTGACGGCTCTAGTGACGAGGCGGGTTCCGGTGGAGATCATGCATAGGTGCCTTAGAAAGTTTTGCCTTTGTTTTTGCATTTTGTACATTTATTTTGTCGAGGCCATTTTTATCGGTCTGTGTAAAGACATTTTGGAATGTATATATAAGGTTTTTTCCCTTTTGGCAATTTTCAAGTCTAATTACTTTTGGCATATCTTTTTACAATTGCAAAGATTTCAAATGCCTTAGCACGGAGTAAAATGTAGTAATAAGTTGTTGTTCGTAGATCTAAACAAGACTTGTTCTCGATGTAAGTTTTGTTTGAAACTTGTTGGGGATCGGTATGACCAGAAGCTTTTTCCTAAAGTGTTTGTTTAAATGTTCCTAGACCATAATTTTTCCGTGGGTAACCTTTGAATCGGTTTGGAATTTTGAAGGCCTTATGTTCTAATTACGAGCTTTGGACGTCTCCGAGCCATTTTTTTTAGGGGTGGCCGTAGCCTTCTAAGTTCAGGAACTGTCTAATATGCTCTAAACCTCTGGGCTTTGATAGCCCGAGCCGTCCGAATTTGTCTTGAACGACTGTCCCCGAGTGAGGATGGTCGTAGCCTTTTAAGTTCAGGCACTACCTAATAGGCTCTATACCACCGGGCTTTGATAGCCCGAGCCATCCGAATTTTCCTAGGACGACAGTCCCCGAGTGGGGGTGGTCATAGGCTTTTAAGTTCAGGCACTGCCTAATAGGCTTACTACCTCCGGGATTTGATAGCCCGAGCCATCCGAATTTGTCTTGGATGACAATTACCGAGTGGGGGTAATCTTAACGGATCCGGATAGAGGCGTCCCTTGGGCTTGATATCCTTAAGGAACAAAATATAATAGTCTTAAGGGAAAAAAATATGTATCTGCAAGGTAGAAACTTTCTTTCATTCATGTGCATAATATACAAGATCGTAAGTGTGTACAAGCTTCGTGTTATGGCTTAGGTGGTCTATGCGGGCACGATTCATTTGACCGTTTGGCCCTTACAATAAATCCTATCTACCGAGCCAAGACCGTTTAAGCACAAAGTTCCCTTCCTTGCTAAAAATCATAACCATAGGGTGATGGCCCCCAGTATTCGAGGTCGATCGTCGAGAGGGCTCGGATACTATTGAGGTGACCATCGGTCTTCGATTCTAAGTTAGCACGATCCAGTGTTGCCTCGTTAAAAACGTAGGCGCCAAACTATTTTAATCCCTCCCGGTGTGGGGAATTTCAACGCCTGATATAGTGTCGAGGGTACTGTCCTAATGTTGTGAATCCAAGGCCTCCCGAACAGAGCATTGTATCTCATATCTCCTTCGATCATGTAGAACTTTATTTCCTGAACGGTTCTGACAGTGTTTACCGGTAGGGTTATCTCCACTTTAGTGGTCTCACGTGCCATGTTAAACCCGTTTAAGACTCGGACTGCAGGGACAATTTGGTCTTGTAGACCCAGCTATTCCACGACCCTCAATCTGATGATATTGGCCGAGCTACTTGGATCAATTAACAAATTCTTAACACGAGATTTATTTATGAGTACAGATATTCCCAGTGCATCATTGTGCAGTTGCACGATGCCTTCAGCATCCTCATCGTTGAAAGATAAGGTTCGCTCCGGTACATAATCTCGAGTCCGTTTTTCTCTTGTAATGGACACTTTAGTGCGCTTTAACATCGGCCCTTGGGGGATGTCAACCCCACCAATGATCATGTTAATGACATGCTGAGGCTCCTCTTGCTTGATCTGCATGTTGGAGTCTCTGTTCCTGAAGTGATTTTTGGCTCGATCACTCAAAATTTTTTGTAGGTGTCCGTTATTGAATAACCAGACTACTTCTTCTCTCAATTGTCGGCAATCTTCGGTTATATGGCCGTGAGTGCCATGATATTTACATATTAGATTGGGGTCCCTTTTTGCAGGATCTGATTGTAACGTTCGAGGCTACTTAGTATCTTTGATGTATCCGAAGGCTGATACGATGCCGGCAACATCGACGTTGAAGTTGTACTCCGATAACCTTGGTACTTCCTTAGACCCGATGAGTCTATCAAACCCGTTTTTGCTCATGAGTCCCCGGTTATTATGACCTCAATCGCTTCTTCTTTCACTTTTCACAGTGTTGCATCCGAGCCCATTACCCCTTCGATCTTTATTGTATGGTTGATAACAGTCTAGGTTCGATCTCAGCTCATAATCGATGGCCCTTTTGGATCTGTCACTAGTCATGACGGGATAAACGGATCCGGAAGGGGCCCCGAGCTGATCTTCTTCGACCCTGATTTTGGATTGGTATCGGTTATGGACGTCGGCCCAAGTTATCGCCAGGTATTCTATCTAATTTTGCTTCAACTATTGTGAAGCCAATGAGCTTCAGGGATTGAGTCCTTGGGTGATGGCCTGAACGTCCCAATCATCGGCGATAGACAGATCTATCTGTTCTATTTGAAACCTCAATACGAATTTCCTGAGCATCTCGTTATCTCTTTGCTTTACCTTGAAAAGGTCTGCTTTCGTGGTCTCGACCTTGATTGCCCCGGCGTGCGCCTTTACAAAGGCATCTGCAAGCATAGCAAAAGATTCAATAGAATTAGGGGGTAAGTTGTGATACCATATCATAGCTACTTTCGATAAAGTCTCTATGAACATTTTCAGCAGAACGGATTCGATTTAATCATCTGCCAAGTCATTTCCCTTGATGGCGCATGTATAAGAGGTCACATGTTTGTTTGTATCTGTTGTCCCATTATACTTTAGAATTTCGGGCATACGAAACTTCTTTGGGATCTGCTTCGGAGCTGCGCTCAGAAGGAAAGGCTTTTGGACAATTTTTTTGGAATCCAGGCTCTTCAGTATCGGTGGTGCTCCTGGGATTTGGTCGACCCTGGAGTTATAGGTCTCCACTTTTTTGTCGTTGGCTTCGATTTTCTTTTCTCCCGATTCCACCCGTTTTGTCAGTTCCTCAAGCATCTTTATTATCTCGGGGTTGGTCCCGGGTTGTACTTCACCCAACCTTTCTGTGACCGGTTCATTTCTGCGGGCATTTTTCCTGGACGATTCGGGCTCAACTCTGCTGGGGGCACGACTTTGGTTATGCACTGGGATATCGCTGCATGTTGAGTCTGTAACATTTCGAAGATCACACGCAAGTTGATCCTATCACCTTCGCCATCGTGTGTAATCCGGGCTATCGATCAAGCTACCCCGCGAATGCTGTTTTCGGGGTCAGCAGGCAAGTTTGCTTCGATAGCCACGTGTGAGTTAGCATTGATCGGATTAGCGACTGGGACTCCGTTAGGGTCAGTAGGGGGTACCTCTTTGCTAGGTACCACGTTGTTGTTTTCGCCATAGTGGCCGGACTCAGCATCCACGTTCAAATGAGGAGATTAGGAGTTCGACATTTTGAATTTGACCTGAAATTAAAAGCTCAAAGAACAAGTGTAAAATATAGCGTGTTATGGAAATTTGTATCAAATTGCCACTATTATCCTTAGCCCTACGGTGGGCGCCAAATTGTTTACCCTAAAAAGTGGATAACAGTTAAATTTGTAGGTGATTTTAAGGATACGCGGATTGATTCAATACAAATGATGAATCGCGTTAGGTTAAACAGATAAAGGACGTAATAAATTGTCAAACCAATTAAGAGGAGTGATCCCGGACTTCGTAACAGCTTAATGAAATGCCTTCCTTCGATCCCGGGCTCACATTATTGATGAATTGATGAACAAAAATAAGAACTTTGAATAATAGAGAAAATAAGAATATATTGCATTGATATGTGTGTTACAGTGTGTCTAATGAATAATTAGACCCCCTTTATATAGTAGGGGAGTTTTACCCTAAGTGCAATTCCACAAAAGCTAAAAATCTTCTGTTTAACTAATCACCGATTTTCTGCCGATACATGCCGAGATTCACGCTGTGATATCCGGCCGGTCACGGATATTACTGCCTTTTGTTGGTCATGCTCGATTATCTGGTAATGCTCTCCGAGATTTTTGGGATTCGAACCGATCCTGGGGGTCGTGGCCCCGATACTCCCGCAGGCAGACGTTTTGTCCGGATCCCGGCTCGAGGGGCTCCTTGCCTCGATTCCGGTCCCTTACAGTCACGTCTCTTTCTCCGTTTACTTTATCGAAAACTGAGGCGTCCCATGAGCTCGGTTTTACCTGTACACAATAATAAGAAGTAGTAATGCTTTTTATTCAAGAACACGATTTTTGAGATGTATTAAAGTAGAAAGAAAACCACTTAATGTTTAGTAAGTTCTTTTTATAAGTAGCACTCCCTCCGTTCACTTTTAGTTGTCAAATATTCTAAATATATATTTTTATATTTATTTATCATTTTTGCATATTAAGAGAAATATTTTTTTTTTTCTGTTTTGCCCTTAGCATTAATTACTCATTCCAATTTATTATTTTTTAAGAGGTGTGCATGGTCAATAGTAAACGAGTAAAAGTGAACGGATAGATTATCAATCTTATGAGAGTAATAAATCATAGAGCAGTGATATGTACACACGGTCTCCACACACTAGTTGTTAGATGGAGAACCACAAATTCTTCAATATTCAGTTTTTCTGCAAAGACAATAAATGAGTTTATTTACTATATAGTTTTATTTTCCATTCTTGAAGCCATATCAGCAAATAATAATAGTCATAAACGTGCTAATTGAAGAACTCAGCCGTGGGACAGCTGCCTTGAGTAGGGAACATATTTCCTACCAGTCCATGCCAAACTAGTATAGTAGTAATAGTAATGACGAACAATTCTAAAGTAAACCTTTCTGTTTTTGGGCTAAAGACCGACAGCTTTTTGGGAAAGCTTATTCATATTGAAAGCTGCGTGGTTGGTTGGCGTCATAAGTGACATATACAAAATTTTAATTCAAAGACTGAAACCTTCCTCTAACAAACTTGCAGTATAGAGATATACAGAGACTTTCAAGTTTCACCCGAACCGTCCAAAATATTCCTAGTTACCACCATAAATTCACACAGTAAAAATTAAGAAATATAAAATAAAAATCAAGAAGAACGTGCACTAGGAATGAAAAAAATATTGTGAATGAGAAAGAGGAAGAGAAACAATGTGTGTATCTTTCATATCTCAGTTCTATTTTTAGAAAGAAAATAAATCCTCGAGACTAATAGTTTGTCATGGAATAGTGGATGGACAATAAGGTTAGGACCACCAATTGGGGAAATATACATGTATAGGCCTAAGTAGTTGGAAATCGAAACAAGACTAGAGTGTGTTTCGTACTAAAGAAAATATTTTCCCCGATTTTCTCATTATTGGTTGAATTAAATATTTTGAAAAATATCTTCCTCAAGAACTCCTACCAAAAGAAGTGAAAATTTCAAAAAAATTTCAAAACTCTTTTTCAATCTCCCCCACAATATTTTCCATCACCACCAACCCACCCCCCGCTCCCCACCCTCACCCTAAATAAAAATGTTATTAATAATACTTTTTTTTCATGTTATAGATAAAAAAAAATCATTTCAACAAATGAGTATTTTCTTAATTTCATGATATAATTTTATTTTATTTTCATTTTAACAAAAAAGAGTACTCTCTTTTCATGATGTAGAAAAAGTATTTTCTTTCATTTCAACAAAATGAGTATTTTCTTTTCATGATGTAGAAAAAATATTTTCTTTCATTTCAACAAAAAAAAAGTAATTTATTTTCATAATGTAAAAAAAGTATTTTTTTCATTTCAACAAAATGAGGATTTTCTTTTCAAAATGTAGAAAAAGTATTTTCTTTTATTTTAATAAAATGATTACTTTATTTTCATGTCGGAGAAAGAGTGCTTTTTTTTTCAACCAAAAAAAGATTATTTTCTTTATAGTTATTATGGAGCATAAATTTCGATGTTGTTTTGCGTAAACAAGTAAAGTAGCACATTAGTTCCCTTGAATTTGTGTGAATTTTTAAAAGAATAATTAAATTATTGAAGAAAATAGAGTAATGAAAACGTTAAATATTTGGGGAGGAAGGGGGAGGCAAGGAAACATGGGGACTTGGCGAAAGGGGGCGAGGAGACTAACATAAAAAAATATTTTTCGGAAAAAAAATTTCACTCACCGACCAAACAAGGGAAAATAAGTGATAAAATTACTCATTTTCCATAAAAATATTTTTTAGAAAAACCTTTTCCATGGAA
This sequence comes from Nicotiana tabacum, assembly GCF_000715075.1. Classification (NCBI taxonomy): domain Eukaryota; kingdom Viridiplantae; phylum Streptophyta; class Magnoliopsida; order Solanales; family Solanaceae; genus Nicotiana; species Nicotiana tabacum. Next base: position 65,525,205 of record NC_134098.1, read on the forward strand.
AACATTTTCTTTCATGCCAAACACACCCTTAGACATTACAGTAGTATGACTTTCTTTCTTAAATACTTGGGGACTGACTTTCTTTCTTAAATGCTTGGGGACTTTTTTGCCTTCTAGATTTCTACTTATTTTGTGAAGTGCCTCAGAATCTAGCGAGAATAACGTCTACTAAAAGGAAGGAAAAGATACAAAACCATGTCCTTTTCCTTGATAGTTTAGCATTTTTTACATAGTTTTTCTAATTAGAGCAAAAGGATTGAAGCAGAGGAACAGTGAAATAAACTCACATATGTTGATTTAGTAGTATTAGTTAGTTGGCCAGTAGGTTTAGGAAAAAAACACAGCAATACGAAGAGAGAGACATAAGAAATAAATTTATATTTGAGTCTCTCTTGTTATTATTCAATGTGTTTTCCCGAGTTTTAGGTGAAATTAGCTGGAATTTGTTACAATCACATTACAAGACACAAGTGATTGGTAATTGATATAAGGTTCTAAATCTTCATTTTGCTGGAAGTCGTATACATTTTTTCTTGGCTCACTATTTTTTTTTTTTTAATTTATAATTTTGATATCTTGTTTGCAACTTAACTAATTTCTAGTGTTACTTGTTACGTCACATCAACATATTGTTTAACCCAAAAAATAATTTTCAAGGTCAAAGCAATAAATTTTATATGACGGGCCACAAGCAACCGATTCGATCCGAAAGATATAAATTTTCGTTAATACAACATGATAGAAAAGTAAAAAATTAATTCAATGACAAATAATATAATAAAAATAAAGCAGAGAAGAAATAATTCTTATTGGATGATCCTTGATAGGATGATGAGCTGAACAGAACTTGAAGAGCCGAACTATGGCTAACTTGGGAGCAAGATGCTATGGATTACAATGTACATAATTGTAGAGAAGAAAATCAAATAATTACAATGGTGGTAAAATGTGTCTATTTATAGGGCTAAATCTAAGTAACCATTCTTCTTGAATTATGAGTCCATTATGAGCATTTACTCAATCCATCTATTACTTTTGGAAGACTTGTATCAGTTGTGTAAATGCTGGAATTCCGTAACTCATGAGTTAATTCCGTAACTGATGAGTTAATTCCGTAACTGATGAATCAATCCCGTGCCTGTTGAGTCAATCACATACCTGTTGAGTCAATCTTGTGGTTGAGTCAATCTCGTAATTGATTGCCTTGTTCTGACTGTTACAATCATTTATTGCATTTATTGTATGTTACATAATTGATTTGTAACTGATGGTGTAATGATGGTAAATCCCATATAATCTGGGATTAATTGATTCCTTCCTCATTTGTAACTATGAGCTATTCTCCCGTACCTGATCCGGGCTATTCTATGATGATCAATTCCGAGGTTAACAGGCACGGTACGAGTATGTTCGGTCCCGAGAGTGTTTCTGTAATGACCCGACCGATCGTTTTGAGTATTACAACCCTGTTTCCCCATTTACTGCTCAAATTGGGCTTTACAGTTATTGTGTGACTTGTCGGGGTAATTGGTTCGGGTCCGGTGAGGTTTTGGAATGAATTGGAATACTTAGTTTTAAGGTTTAAAGCTTAAGTTAAAATAGTGACCGGATGTCGACTTATGTGTAAACAACCTCGGAATTTAATTCTGATGATTCCAATAGCTCTGTATGGTGATTTTGGACTTAGGAGCGTGTCCGGAAAATTATTTGGAGGTCCGTAGTGAAATTAGGCTTGAAATGTCGAAAGTTAAATTTTAGGAAAGTTTGACCGGAGGGGTTGACTTTTTGATATCGAGGTTGGAATCCGATTCTGGAAATTGGAATAGCTTCATTATGTCATTTATGACTTGTGTGCAAAATTTAAAGTCATTTTGGATTGATTTGATGTATTTCGGCACAAGATATAGAATATGAAAGTTTAAAGTTCATTAGGCTTGAATTGAGGTGTGATTCATAGTTTTAGTGTTGTTTGATGTGATTCGAGGCTTCGACTAAGTTCGTATGATGTTTTAGGACTTGTTGGTATAATTCGTTGAGGTCCCGAGGGGGCTCGGGTGAGTTTCGAGGTGGTTTCGGACCATTTTTAGGCCATTTTTAGTTGCTGGTTTCTGCCTACAGAGGTGTGCATCGCGATCGCAGACATTGGGTCGCGTTCGCGAAGAGCAAACAACAGTTTGGATCCTTGTGAATCGCGATCGCGGAAGCTCTTTCGCGATCGCATAGAACAAAATCTCTGCTGCACTAACCCGATTTTGGAAGCTTATATCTCGCAATCTATAAGGAATTTGGAGATGATCCAAAAATAAAAGTTGTAGACCTTGATGTCTAGTTTTCAGAAATGTAAACCATTTGTCATTTGGATTTGTTTAAAAAATATTATGGTGGATACACTATAGGCTATCTGGGAAGAGTTTGGAAATTTCTGTTGCACATGGCTAACTTTGGAAGCTTATATCTAGAAATATATAAGGAATTGGTAGATAAGAAACAAATGAAAGTTGTAGCCTTGGTGTCTAGTTTTCAGAAAGGTAAACCATTTATATTTTAGAATTTTGTACAAAATATTATGACCAATATACTAGAGGTTGTCTGGAAGAGTTGGGGGAGTATGTTCTTCGCGATCGCGAAGAGCAATTTTGGGGCTGAAAATTTTTGTGCTTCGCGATCGCAAAGAGTAAATGCCTGGACAGAAGATATATTTTGAGGTTTCGGCCATTTTAACATATTTGGAGTTATGGAGCTCGGATTGAAGTGATTTTTAGGCGATTTTCACCATATGGATTGGGGTAAGTGATTCTAACTCTGTTTAGGTTAAATTACATGAATCTATTATTGTTCTTATCAACAAATTAGTGTTTTGGGTTGAAAATAGTAGAAAAATTCATACACTTTAATTGAGGATTTGAAGGCCGAGTTGTGGTCGGATTTGAGTAATTTTGGTATGGTTGGACTCCTAGTTGAATGGGAGTTCGGATTTTATGAGTTTTATCAGATTCCGAGACGTGGGCCCCACGAGTATTTTTGGGGCGTAATTTCGGATATTTAAAAAATATTAGTATTTTGATATGGAATTAATTCCTATAATTTTTGTGGGCTAAATCAAATTAATTGTGACTTGATTCGAGCCGTTTGGAAGTTGATACGCGCAGAATGGAATTTCTGGAGCATTGTTTAGCTTGCTCGGCATTGGATTTGGCTTGTTCGAGGTAAGTAACTCTTCTAATCTTGGAGATGAGGGTATGAACCCTGAATATATGTATTATGTGAATTGTTGGGAGGTGACGCACATGCTGGGTGACGGGCGTGTGGGCGTGCACTATAGAAATTGTAACATAATTATTTTTGTGGAATTTTGTAGTTAAATAATCTTGGCATTTTTCATGCAATTTTATGTGTTATAGAAATTGAGCTGAAAAGCATATTAAAAATCATGTTGAGGCTATGTGCCAGTATTATTGGGACCCACAGAGGTCATATTACTGTGAATTATTTATTTAAATTAAAAATTCATATTCAGTCATATTCATTTCATTGCATATCATATATCGGTCTCTATTATTATTTATTGATACATCGTATCATCATTTTTGGGCTATTCTCATGACATTGTGAGCCCATGAGAGAGAGACTGGAGAGATTGATGACTGAGGGAGGCCGAGGGCCTGATTGTGAGGATATTTTTGGGATCGGGCTTGTAACGACTTGACTTGTCATTTTAAGAATTTAAGTCCCGTCTGGCGGCATAAGGCCCTGAGCAGCTTCTTATTATGTGTATTGACTTGCACGCATGGTTGAATTCAGTTACCGGATGATTCGGAGTGATTTGGGACACTTGGTCCTCAAAATGGAAGCTTAAGTCTTAGAATTTTTACCGTAATCGGAACTGTGTGAAGACGACTCCGGAATAAAATTTTGATGATGTCAATAGCTCCGTATGGTGATTATGGACTTAGGAGCGTGTCCGAAAAATTATTTGGAGGTATGTAGAGGAATTTGGCTTGAAATGGCGAGAGATGAATTTTTGAAAAGTTTGACCGAGGGGTTGATTTTTTGATATCAGGGCCGAAATCCGATTCTGGAAATTGGAATAGCTTCGTTATGTCAATTATGACTTGTGTGCAAAATTTGAAGTTATTCCAGATTGATTTGATGTGTTTCGGCACAAGATATAGAATTTAAAATTTCAAAGTTTATTAGGCTTGAATTGGGGTATGATTCGTGGCTTTAATGTTGTTTGATGTGATTTGAGGCCTCGAGCAGGTTCGTGTTATGTATTGGGACTGGTTGGTACGATTGGATGGGGTCCCTAGGGCCTCGGGTTTGATTCGAGATGGTTTCGGACCAAGTATAGGTGTTTTGATGCTGCTGATGGCTGGTTCTGATGTTGTTCTTCGCGTTCGCAGAGAAAGATTTTGCTGTTGGGACTTTTTTCTTCACGTTCGCGAAGAGGTTCTCGCGTTCGCGAAGAAGGAAATTTTGATGTTCCCCGTCTGACTTTAGAGGCTCATATCTCGCAATCTATAAGGAATTTGGAGATGATTCAAAAATAAAAGTTGTAGCTCTTTGTGTCTAGTTTTCCGAAAGATAAACCATTTGGCATTTGGAGTTTTGTACCAAAAGTTATGGTAGATACACTATAAGCTATCCGGGAAGAGTTTGGAAATATCTGTTGCACAGGGCTGACTTTGAAAGCTTATATTTCACAATCTATAAGAAATAGGGATATGAGCAACAAATGAAAGTTATAGCCCTTTGAGTCTAGTTTCCAAAAAGTTAAACCATTTGTCATTTGGAGATTCGTACAAAAAAGTTATGACCGTTATACTAGAGGCTATCTGAGAAGAGTTTGAAAATGGTTGTTGGAGAATTTGTTCATCGCGAACACGAGGGAAGGGTCGCGAACGCGAAGAACAAATCCCTGGGCAGCAGAATAAAGTCCAAATTCGTCTCATTCTTCCATTTTTGGACCAAGAAAGCTCGGGTGAGGCAACTTTTCGAGAGTTTTTCAAGGGAAACGTTGGGGTAAGAATTCCTAACTTGATTTTGGTTAAATTACATGAATCTATTGTTCTTTTTATCACTAAATTAGTGAATTGGGTTGAAAATGGTAGAAATTCTCTAGATTTTAATTTAAGATTTGAAGGGCGATCCGTTATCGAAATTTGATAATTTTGGTATAGTTGAACTCGTATCGGAATGGGTGTTCGGATTTCGTAAAAATTTTGTCGGGTTCCGAGGGGCGGGCCCCGCTCTGACTTTTTAGAATAAAATTTTAAGTTGGTGTTTTATTATCCAGAATTATTTTTGATGAATTTTAATGAAGTGATACAATTAATTTGGATAGATTTGAGCTGTCCGGAGATTAATTCAAGTAAGAAGGCGATTTTGGAATATCGGTACAACTTCAATAAGGTAAGTGTCTTGCTTAACCTCGAGTGGGGGAAATACCCCTTAGGCATTGAGTATTATGTGCAAATTGTGTAATTAAAAACCATGTACGTGAGGTGACGAGTACGTACTTGGTTTATATGTGCAAATTTCGTTGATTAAAATCCTTAGACGCCCTTATGTATTAAGTTGGAAATTATTGGCACTTATTAAATCCTCTATTTGTCATGCCTAGATCCATGTTTGTTAAAATTGTTTTTATATGATGATTTGGTGTGATTGACACCTTGAATTTATGTGAAATATTATTTTGTTGAGTAGTTCACTCCCGGATATTTTTGTTAAGATTTTTGTGCACATTATGATCGAGCCATGGGCTCCTTATTTTGGAAAATGATGTATTGTTGGTTTCCATAGCAAGTTGAACTATTTGAGCACTTGATGAGCCATTTATGATATGTGAGCACTTGATGTGCAGTTGTTGAAATCATATTTACTTTGGGACTACAGAACGGTATTCCGGGAGATCCCCCTGCCCTGTATATTTACTTTGGGACTACGGAACGGTATTCCGGGAGATCTCCCTGCCCTGCATATTTACTCATGGACTACAGAACGATATTCTGGGAGATCCTCCTATCTTGCATATTTACTTTTGGGACTACGAGGCAGTACCTCGAGAGATTCTCCCTATCTTGCATATTTACTTTTAGGACTACGAGGCGGTACCTCGGAAGTGCCCTTTGTTGATATTTTTCTATGGATGCACTTGCCTTTGGTTATTTTATTTTTCCGTGATATATAAATTCTTGTGTTATTCCGTGATGTATTATTTGATTTTATTATGTGTTTTGTATTTCTTGTTGTATTGTATTGGCTTTGGCTCCTTGAACAAAACTCTACAGATTTGTGTTTATGTTTTTTTTACTGGTTTTCGAGATTTGAGTTGTTTCGAATAATAGAAATTGCTATTATATTTTAATTTAATAAATTTTAAATCCAAATTAGTATTTATCGGATGCTTCATATTAATTGGAATGTCATTTTCTTCACCCAAATGGTTTCTAAAATAAATTCATTCCTTTGTTGATTTCTTACTTAATTTAAAGATTTTAACCTTACATTAGTGAAAATAAATCGATCCTGCGGATCTTATATACATTGATATTTTGACATGTGAGTGGTCCGTGTGATGGTAATAGAAATATGAGCACAAGGTGCCGTAGAAAAAATATGAAAGTGGGATGAGACCCGTAATTTTTATGATTGTGAAATGAGGTGTCATATGGTGACTTTTACTTGAAAATAAATTTATTGGAAAGTATTATATCCTGAAAATTATTATTTGAAAAATATATAGGCGAAAGAATTTATATTTAAATGACTTGATTAATTGGTTGTACATGTGGTCCTTATTCGTCTGAGCAATAATTATAATGTTCTTGTTGCATTGTTGTTATATCACTGGTTGATTTTGTTGTTACCATTGCTAGTTATTTTCTAGTATTATTTTGTATACTATATTGCACATGTTATTAGACTAGTGAGTATCTTGACTGTACCTCGTCTTTACTCCACTGAGGTTAGTCTTGATACTTACTGGGTACCGATCGTGGTTTACTCATACTACACTTCTGCACATTTTTGTGCAGAGCCAGGTATTGGAGGTATCGGACCCGGACAGAGTTAGAGTGTGATCGCAAGGATTCAAGGTAGGGCTACTTGGTCGTCGCAGTCCCTTGGAGTCTGTTCATTTCATTGTACTGTTAATTTTTTATAAAACGGTATTGTATATTTGGTCCTCGTGATCATTCCATGTATTCAGCTAGAGTTCGTGACTCAGTACTACCAGTCTTGGGAGGTTGTATATTCTTATTTGTCCCGCTGTTAGTTTTGATTACTTATTTAATTTTTTAAGAAAATGACTTCAAAAATATAATTGAAATCGGCTTACCTTGTCTTAGAGACTAGGTGCCATCACGACGCCTGTGGTGGGATTTTGGGTCGTGATAAGTTGGTATCAGAGCTCTAGGTTCATAGGTTCTACGAGTCACGAACGAGTCTAGTAGAGTCTTGCGGATCGGTACGGAGACGTCTGTACTTATCTTCGAGAGGCTACAGAACTGTTAGGAAATTTCCTCTTCTTTCATTCTTGTCGTGCGGAATTTGTTGAATTTGAAATTTGAACGTTTGTATCTCCATTCTGTCACGGATGGTGAGGACACATGCTACTAGGCCAACGGTTTGTGATACTACCAAGAGGTTATAAGGGTGCGAGGTTTGTTCAATCATTGTTACAGCGTGTCGTCCAGATCGAGGATGCGAAAGTATTTAGAGATCATTCAGTTGTGCATATGGGGGTGCAGCAGGTTCTGACATCTGGTAAATAAGTATGATCTTAAGAAGGTTTAATTAATTGCCTAATCATCACAATCGTGATAGGGTCATGAGGTAGATGTAGATATGAAGATAGTTGGTGGTATTAGAGACTATGTAGTTCATGTGTGATTTCTATTTAGCGAAGGGTACATACTGGCAGCCAAGGCACTGGAGAAAGCGAGTTTAACTGTCACGCGGGTGACATGCGCCAAATAAATGGCTTGAGGTTTCTTTTGACCGGTAAAGGTTAGTATTATGGATCATCAGCATGTGTCCTATGGCTTCGCGCCAAGTGAGGGGAGTCCAATATCAACGATCAGATTGCGAGGTCACGTATTATATCAGTATTGGCCTGAGATGTATTTATGTGGTAATGAAAGTTTCTCTGAAACTTGTATATGAGTAAGGGGTGAGATTTGTATGGGATGATGCTGGGGCTTGCGGTATTCCTGCGTCCTTAATAATTCTACATCTCAGTACCAGCGGGGTCACAACAACAATTTCAAAATATTCGGGGTGCTACAGTAAGTTCTTTTAATGCACTATCGGCACAGGGTTCTTACAGTGGTTATTCCAGTTAATACTCCACGTGCATGGTCAGTTAGAGGTGGAGGACAGGCGGGTAGAAGGCGCCTAAGAGGTGGAGGCCCGACCCGTTGATATAATCGCTATGATTTTGGCTGAGGCCGATACACCAGATGGTGTCGTTACAGGTACGATCCTGATTTTGTTATAAGAGGATATTTTCCCTTAATTTGATTCGGTTCTGAATATTGAGGTGAGTCCCCCTATAATGCTCCACTTATGGGTGAGCTTTGTAAATTTGTGACTCACTTATATGTTTATCCCTGTTGGGAGATTTAAAGATGTGATCCTGTGTCTGTCATTTTATTTTTGTGCACCATTTAGGGCTATAAGTCCAAAAGTAAAATTTTATTATTCATTACAGTGGGTTTTGATATGATTTCGGAATAATTGATTTCAATTTTTATAAATTATATGCCCTACCGGTATGAGGGTTCATTATGTGTTATGAAAAATATTTACGAAATTTATTGAAAAGAAGAAAGAAAGGAAATTGAAATTCAGTTGGCACAATGTGCAAAATAATTGTGATTCGGAGTTGAGGACGAGATCCTCACATTTTTACATGATGTGAAATATTAAAACCGGGCTACAACCCGTAGTGGAAGTTATATAAGGATGAGGTCCTTGTGGTAAAATATATATGAGTTTAAAATTCTCCCTTTGTGAAATGTAATTTGTACAATAATATTAATAGGGAGTCATGCCTGTTAGGCTTATTTGATAATTCTTGTTTATTTTCTGTGCATATTCAGCCATTTTCGTGCTGTAAACATTGAGTTTTAAGCTATAAGATGAGTGCCCAGGTGGCGTTAAATGTGACTCGTTAAATCGGGTAAATAGTTATGAGGTCTTCATGCCTCACATTATGTTATCAGTGTTGTGAAAAATTTGAAACGAGGTACTGATTAATATGAGATTAATTGATGATGCTGGAATTAATTATGAACAGCTTTTAAGACCTGAGATGTGGTGATGAGCATACATATGATGTACTTCATGTCCTGATATCATAATGATAATGCAATGCTTGTAATGTTGAGATCAATGTTTGTCATGACCCGAAATTTCCCACCGACGAGACCATGATGGCGCCTAACATTTCACTTGCTAGGCAAGCCAACGTTAGAGAATCATTAACCAATTCCTTATTTCTATTTAGTAATTAAAAATAATTAACTAAGATAAAATATAATAAGTGCGGAATATCAAAAAACTGTATTAACTACTACCACCCGGATCTGGAGTCACCATTCACGAGCATTGTAGAGTTTACGACAAGTAATAGTCTGAAAGAAATACAACTGTCTGAATAAAAGAAAATAGTAGGACATAAAAGATAGGCAGGGACTTCAAGGTCTGTGAACGTCCACAGATCTACCTTGAGTCTCCGGACAGCGAACCAGTAGCAAATCTCGATCAACCTGAGCCGGTATCAAAATCTGCACAGAAAGTGCAGAGTGCATCATCAGTACAACCGACCCCATGTACTGGTTAGTGTCGAGCCTAACCTCGGCGAAGTAGTGACGAGGCTAGGACAAGACACCCACATATAACCTGAACAGTATAATCATGCTAGTGGCAATGACAGTAAATAAAGCAATAACACAGAAATAATGGGAAGGGAACATACAGTGGGGGAATACAATATAAAGAGTGAGAATGATGAAAAGACAGAATTAAACAGAAAATCCTTAAACGAATTGAGCAATTAAAATAACAAGGAAAACTGCACGGCATCACCCTTCGTGCTTTACACTCTTCCTCACAATATAATTAAATTATGCACGGCATCACCCTTCGTGCTTTACACTCTTCCTCACAATATAATTAAATTATGCACGGCATCACCTTCATGCTTTACACTCTTCCTCACAATATAATTAAATTATGCACAGCATCACCCTTCGTGCTTTACACTCTTCCTCACAATTTACATAATCAATAATAACGGATAGAGAGAAGTTTCACAAGAAATCAATATTTCATCAATGATTACTTTCACAATTTAACCTCTCGACCTCGAATCAATATTCACAATTTTATCGACCTTGGTGGAATCGGATACAAGTCTCCCAACATTTCAACAACAACAATAAGCATGGATAACAAGATTTAAGACTACAAATTTGCAAGAAATGGAATTTCACTCGCATGCTATGACTCGACCACAACGTATAGATGCTCGTCACCTCAACTATACGTCGTATTCAACAACAAAACACGTAGCAAATACTCACACAATACCTATTCCCTCAAGCCAAAGTTAGACACAACACTTACCTCGCTCCGAAGGCCACTTAATTCTCAATCATAGCTTTTCCTTTGGAATTCACCTCCAAACCACTCGTATCTATTCAAAAATGACTCAATAATATCAAATATTGCTAAAGGAATCAATTATTTTTCATAAATTAAATTTTCCAAATTTTCCTCCAAAAAGTTAAAAAATCGACCCCGGGCCCGCTTGGTCAAATCCGAGGTTCGGACTAAAATCCTTTTAGCCATTCACCCCCAAGCCCGAATATGTAATTAGTTTTGGAATTCGACCTCAAATTGAGATCTAAATCTCCAAATTCCCGAAATTCCTAGTTTTTACCCTAACTCCTAATTCTACCATGAAAACTCTAGATTTTAGGTTGAAAATTCAAGAAATATAATGGGTATTTGAAAGAAAATGATATAGAATAACTTACCAACAAATTGGGGAAGAAATGACTCTTGAAAAATCGCCTCTCACCGTTTGGTTTTTGAGAAAAATGAGTTTTTGGATAAAATTCCGTTTTTGGATTCTGTTAAGTGCTGGGCGATAGTGTATCGCGTTCGCGAAGGGTACTGGCTGCCAAGCCTTCGCGTTCGCGAGACCCAGCTCTCGTTCGTGATGATTACACCCGCCCCCGGCCTTCGCGTTCGCGATGAAGGAATGACCAACCCCTCCCCAGGTCCCCACATGCTTCGCGTTCGCGTTGAGCCGGTCGCGTTCGCGAAGGGTAAGTCTCCCATCACTTCGCGTTCACGACCAGGCCTTCACGTTCACGAAGAAGAAAACTTCAGCTGCCCAGTTTACTCTTCGCATTCGTGAGAGTACCTTCACGTACGCGAAGAAGGACATGCCAGAACACAAACTCTGCAGAAAAACCATATTTCCAAAGTCCAAAACATCCAGTGGCCTATCCGAAACTCACCCGAGCCCTCGGGGCTCCAAACCAAACATGCACAAAAGTCTAAAAACATCATACGAACTTGCTCGCGTGATCAAATCGCCAAAATATCACCTAGAACTACGTATTTAGCACCAAATCGAATGTAATTCTCAAGAACACTTTAAAATTACTATTTTCTCAACCGAAGGTCCGAATCACGTCAAATCAACTCTGTTTCTCACCAAATTTCTCAGACAGGTCTTAAATATCATAATGAACCTGTACCGGGCTCCGGAACCAAAATACGGACCCGGTACTAACAATGCCATACATCAATCAATTCTTAAAAATAATTAATTTTCAGACTTTTAATTTTCATCATAAATTCATAACTTGAGCTAGGGACCTTCGAATTCGATTTCGGGCATACGCCCAGGTCCCAAAATTTGAGACGGACCCACCGGGACCGTCAAAATACGGATTCGAGCCCGTTTACCAAAAATATTGACTGAAGTCAACTAAAATCAACTTTTAAGTTAAAAATTCTTATTTTCATTAGTTTTCAACATAAAAGCTTTCTGAAAACCTGCCCGGACTGCGCACGCAAATTGAGGAGGGTAAAAATGAGATTTTTAAGGCTTAAGAGCGCAGATTCGAGTTCTAAAATATAAGATGACCTTTTGGGTCATCACAATCTCCACCTCTAAAACAACCGTTCGTCCTTGAACGGACATAAAAAAGTATCTGGGCTGGTGAAAACGTGGGGATATCTACTCCGCATATCGGACTCGGACTCCCAAGTAGCTGCCTCAATAGGCTGACCTCTCCACTACACTCGAGCTGAAGGGTAACTCTTTGATCTCAACTAGCGAACTTGCCGGGCTAGAATTGCCATCGGTTCCTCCTCGTAAGTCAAATCCTTGTCCAACTGGACAGAGCTGAAATCTAACACATGGGACGGATCGCCATGATACTTTCGAAGCATGGACACATGGAATAACGGATAAACAGCTGTTAAACTAGGTGGCAACACAATCCTGTAAGCCACCTCTCCCACTCTCTCTAGAATCTCAAAAGGTTCGATACACCTAGGGCTCAACTTGCCCTTCTTTCCGAACCTCATTACACCCTTCATGGGTGATACCCGAAGTAACACTCTCTCTCCGACCATGAAGGCAACATCACAAACTCTACGATCGACATAACTCTTCTGTCTGGACTGAGCGGTGCGAAGTCGATCCTGAATAATCTTGACCTTATCCAAGGCATCCTGTAATAAGTCTGTGCCTAACAATCGAGCCTCTCCCGGCTCGAACCACCCAACTAGCGACCGACTCCGCCTACCATATAACACCTCATAAGGAGCCATCTGAATGCTCAACTGGTAGCTGTTGTTGTAGGCGAACTCTGCAAGGGGCAAGAACTGATCCCACGATCCTCCGAAGTGTATAACACAGGCGCGGAGCATATCCTCCAAGATCTGAATAGTACACTCGGACTGCCCGTCCGTCTGAGGATGGAATGTTATGCTCAACTCAACCCACGTACCCAACTCACGTTGTACTACCCTCCAAAAGTGCGAGGTAAACTGCGTACCTCGATCAGAAATGATAGACACGGGCACACCATGAAGACGGACAATCTCCCGAATATAAATCTCTGCTAACCGCTCCGAGGAATATGTAACTGTCATAGGAATGAAATGCACTGACTTAGTCAGCCTGTCCACAATAACCCAAACTGCATCGAACTTCCTCTGAGTCCATGGGAGTCCAACAACAAAATCCATAGTGATACGCTCCCACTTCCACTCACGAATATCTAACCTCTGAAGTAAACCACCAGGTCTCTGATGCTCACACTTTACCTACTGCCAATTTAGGCACCGAGCTACATAGGCAACTATGTCCTTCTTTATTTGCCTCCACCAATAATGCTGCCTCAATTCCTGATACATCTTGGTGGCACCCGGATAAATAGAATATCGGGAACTGTGGGACTCCTCAAGGATCAACTCACGAAGTCCATCCACATTAGGCACACAGATACGACCTTGCATCCCTAAAACTCCGTCATCTCCAACAGTAACTTGCTTGGCACCATCGTGCCGCACTGTGTCTCTAAGGACAAGTAAATGAGGATCATCATCCTGTCGATCTCTGATGCGCTCAAACAAAGAAGACCGAGCAATTGTACAAGCTAGAACACGTCTGGGCTCAGGAACATCCAACCTCACGAACTGGTTGGCCAAGGCCTGAACATCCAATGCAAGCGGTCTCTTACCCACTGGAATATATGCAAGGCTACCCATACTAGCTGATTTTCTACTCAAAGCATCGGCCACCACATTGGCCTTCCCGGGATTATACGATATGGTGATATCATAGTCTTTCAATAGCTCCAACCACCTTCTCTGCCTCAAATTGAGTTCCTTCTACTTGAACAAATATTTCAAGCTCCGATGATTAGTGAATACCTCACATGGCACGTCATAAAGATAGTGCCTCCAAATCTTCAGCGCGTGAACAATGGCTGTCAGTTCTAGATCATGAACATAGTAATTCTTCTCGTGAACCTTTAGTTGCCATGAAGCATATGAAATAACCTTGCCACCCTGCATCAATACCGCTCCCAGACCAATACGAGATGCATCACTGTATACTGTATAAGATCCTAAACCTATGGGTAACACCAATACCGGTGCCGTAGTCAAAGCAGTCTTGAGCTTCTGAAAGCTCGCTTCACACTCGTCTGACCACTTGAACGGGGCACCCTTCTGGGTCAATCTGGTCAACGGGGCTGCTATGGATGAAAACCCCTCCACAAATCGACGGTAATAGCCCGCCAAACCCAGGAAACTACGAATCTCTGTAGCTGATGTGGGTCTAGGCCAGTTCTGAACTGCCTCAATCTTCTTAGGATCCACCTGAACACCCTCTGTTGATACAACATGACCCAAGAAAGCAACTGAAATCAACCAAAACTCGCATTTTGAGAACTTAGCATATAATTGGCTGTCTTTCAGAGTTTGAAGAATGATCCGAAGGTGCTGCTCATGATCCTCTCCACTGTGGGAGTAGATCAAGATATCATCAATAAACACAACCATAAAGGAATCCGAGTAGGGTTTGAACACTCGGTTCATCAAATCCATGAATGTTGCTCGGGCATTTGTCAGCCCAAATGACATCACTAGAAACTCATAATTCCCATACCGAGTCCGAAAAGCTGTCTTAGGAACATCTGATGCCCTAATCCTCAACTGATGGTAGCCAGATCTCAAATCAATCTTTAAAAATACCTTGGCACCCTCAAGCTGATCAAATAAATCATCAATCCTCGGCAATGGATACTTGTTCTTAATGGTGACTTTGTTCAACTGCTGATAATCTATACACATCCTCATCGATCCATCTTTCTTCTTCACAAACAACACAGGTGCACCCCAGGGCGAGACACTAGGTCTAATGAAGCCCTTATCAAGAAAATCTTGCAACTGCTCCTTCAATTCTTTCAACTCTGGCGGGGCCATGCGATATGGCGGAATGGAAATAGGCTGAGTGCCCGGAGCCAAATCAATGCAGAAATCAATATCCCTGTCGGGTGGCATCCCTGGCAGGTCTGCAGGAAACACCTCTAGGAAACTCACGAACAACCAGCACAGAATCTATGGAAGGAACCTTCGCACTAGAATCGCGGACATAAGCCAAATAAGCTAGATACCCCTTCTTGACCATATGCCGAGCCTTCACATAAGAGATAACCCTGCTGGTAGAATGGCCAAGATTTCCTCTCCACTCTAATCGAGGCAACCCCTGCAAGGCTAAGGTCACTGTCTTGGCGTGATAATCTAATATAGCATGATAAGGTGACAGCCAATCCATACCCAGTATGACATCAAAATCAACCATGTTGAGAAGTAGAAGAACTACACGAGTCTCCAGACTCCCAAGGGTGACCACACACGAACGATAAACATGATCTACAACAATAGCATCTCCCACTAGTGTGGACATATACACAGGAGCACTCAAAGAATCACGGGGCACAACCAAATAGGAAGCAAAATAGGATGACACATAGGAGTAAGTAGATCCCGAATTAAATAGAACTGAAGCATCTCTACTGCAAACTGAAACAGTACCTGTGATAACAGCATCAGATGACTCAGCCTCAGGCCTGGCTGGGAAAGCATAACACCGGGGCTGGGCCCCACCAACCTGAACTACATCCCTGGGATGGCCTCTAACTATCTGGTCTCCACCTCTAACAGCCTGACCTCCACCTCTAACAGTCTGGCCTCTACCTCTAGCTGCCTGACCCCTGCCTCTGGCTGGCTGAGCAGGTGGTGCAGCAACTGGTGCCGGAACCATGGCACGAGAACTCTGATGCTGTGAGTTACCCGTTTCCCGAGGGCAAAATCTAGCAATGTGCCTCTAATCATCACAAGTATAACATAACTTCGGCTGTTGTGACTGTTGACCCTAAAACTGACCATGTCGACCTGAATAACCACCCTGATGACTCTGGAGTGGAGGTGCACTAATAGGAGCTGGTGGTGCACTGTAGGCTAGTTGGTCGGATTAATGCATCTGAGGGCCCTGATACCAACTGTCACGATCCAAAATTTTCCACCGACGGGACCGTGATGGCGCCTAACATTTCACTTGATAGGCAAGCCAACGTTAGAGAATCATTAACCAATTTCTTATTTCCATTCAGTAATTAAAAATAATTAACTAAGATAAAATATAATAAGTGCGGAATATCATAAAACTGTATTAACTACTACCACCCGGATCTGGAATCACCATTCACGAGCATTCTAGAGTTTATGATAAGTAATAGTCTAAAAGAAATACAACTATCTGAATGAAAGAAAACAGTAGGACATAAAAGATAGACGGGAACTTCAAGTTCTGTGAACTCCGACAGATCTACCTTGAGTCTTCGGACAGTGAACCAGTAGCAAATCTCGATCAACCTGAGCCGGTATCAAAATCTGCACAGAAAGTACCGAGTGCAGCATCAGTACAACCGACCTCATGTACTGGTAAGTGTCGAGCCTAACCTCAGCGAAGTAGTGACGAGGCTAGGACAAGACACCCACACATAACCTGAACAGTATAATCATGCTAGTGGCAACGACAGTAAATAAAGCAATAACGCAGAAATAATGGGTAGGGAAACATACAGTGGGGGAATACAACATAAAAAGTGAGAATAATGAAAAGACAGAATTAAACAAAAAATCCTTAAACGAATTGAGCAATTAAAAAAGCAAGGAAAACTGCACGGCATCACCCTTCGTGCTTTACATTCTTCCTCACAGTATAATTAAATTATGCACGGCATCACCCTTCGTGCTTTACACTCTTCCTCATAATATAAATAAATTATGCACGGCATCACCCTTCGTGCTTTACACTCTTCCTCACAATATAATTAAATTATGAACGGCATCACCCTTCGTGCTTTACACTCTTCCTCATAATATAATTAAATTATGCACGGCATGACCCTTCATGCTTTACACTCTTTCTCACAATTTACTTTGGAACTACGGAACGGTATTCCGGGAGATCCCCCTGCCCTGCATATTTACTTTGGAACTACAGAACGGTATTCCGGGAGATCCCCCTGCCCTGTATATTTACTTTGGGACTACGGAACGGTATTCCGGGAGATCCCCCTGCCCTGCATATTTACTCATGGACTACAGAACGATATTCTGGGAGATCCTCCTATCTTGCATATTTACTTTTGGGACTACGAGGCAGTACCTCGGGAGATTCTCCCTATCTTGCATATTTACTTTTGGGACTACGAGGCGGTACCTCGGAAGTGCCCTTTGTTGATATTTTTCTATGGATGCACTTGCCTTTGGTTATTTTATTTTTTCGTGATATGTAAATTCTTGTGTTCTTTCGTGATGTATTATTTGATTTTATTATGTGTTTTGCATTTCTTGTTGTATTGTATTGGCTTTGGCTCCTTGTACAAGACTCTACAGATTTGTGTTTATGATTTTTACTGATTTTCGAGAATTGAGTTGTTTCGAATAAAAGAAATTGCTATTATATTTTAATTTAATAAATTTTACATCCAAATTAGTATTTATCGGATGCTTCATTTTAATTGAAATGTCATTTTCTTCACCCAAATGGTTTCTAAAATAAATTCATTCCTTTGTTGATTTCTTACATGATTTAAAGATATTAACCTTACTTTAGTGAAAATAAATTGATCATGCGGATCTTACATACATTGATATTTTGACAGGTGAGTGGTCCGTGTGATGGTGATAGAAATATGAGCACAAGGTGCCGTGGAAAAAAATATGAAAGTGGGATGAGACCCGTAATTTTTATAATTGTGAAATGAGGTGTCACATGGTGACTTTTACTTGAAAATATATTTATTGGAAAGTATTATATCCTGAAAATTATTATTTGAAAAACATATAGGCGAAAGAATTTATATTTGAAGAACTTGATTAATTGGTTGTACATGTGTTCCTTATTCGTCTGAGCAATAATTATGATGTTCTTGTTGCATTGTTGTTATATCACTAGTTGATTTTGTTGTTACCATTGCTAGTTATTTTCCAGTATTATTTTGTATACTATATTGCACATGTTATTAGACTAGTGAGTGTCTTGACTGTACCTCGTCTGTACTCCACTGAGGTTAGTCTTGATACTTACTGGGTACTGACCGTAGAGTACTCATACTACACTTCTGCACATTTTTGTGCAGAGCCAGGTATTGGAGGTATCGGACCCGGACAGAGTTAGAGTGTGATCTCAAGGATTCAAGATAGGGATGCTTAGTCGTCGCAGTCCCTTGGAGTCTGTTCATTTCATTGTACTGTTAATTTTTTATCAAATAGTATTGTATATTTGGTCCTCGTGATCATTCCATGTATTCAGCTAGAGTTCGTGAATCAGTACCACCAGTCTTGGGAGGTTGTATATTCTTATTTGTTCCGCTGTTAGTTTTGATTATTTATTTAATTTAAAAAACGGCTTCAAAAATGTAATTGAAATCGGCTTACCTAGTATTAGAGACTAGATGTCATCACGACGCCTGTGGTGGGATTGTGGGTCATGATAAGTTGGTATTAGAGCTCTAGGTTCATAGGTTCTACGTGTCACGAACGAGATTAGTAGAGTCTTGTGGATCGGTACGGAGACGTCTGTACTTATCTTCGAGAGGCTACAGAGCTAGTAAGAAGAATTCACCTCTTTCATTCCTTATCGTGCGACATTTATTCAGCTTGAAGCATATATCTTATGTTCTTTTGCATCCACTCATGTATGAAATTGCGCACTTGGTATCAACTATGCGCCTACGGTTTGTGATACTACCAAGGGGTTATAAGGGTGCCAGGTTTGTTCAATCATTGTTACAGCGTGTCATCCAGATCGAGGATGCGAAAGTATTTAGAGATCATTCAGTTGTGCATATGGGGGTGCAGCAGGTTCTGACATTTGTTAATAAATATGATCTTAAGAAGTTTTAATTAATTGCCTAATCGTCACAATCGTGGTAGGGTCATGAGGTGGATGTAGATATGAAGATAGTTGGTGGTATTAGAGACTATGTAGTTCATTTGGGATTTCTATTTAGCGAAGGGTACATACTGGCAGCCAAGGCACTAGAGAAAGCGAGTTTAACTGTCACGCGGGTGACATGCGCCAAATAAATGGCTTGAGGTTTCTTTTGACCGGTAAAGGTTAGTATTATGGATCATCAGCATGTGTCCTATGGCTTCGCGCCAAGTGAGGGGAGTCCAATATCAATGATCAGATTGCGGGGTCAGGTATTATATCAGTTTTGGCCTGAGATGTATTTATGTGGTAATGAAAGTTTCTTCGAAACTTGTATATGAGTAAGGGGTGAGATTTGTATGGGATGATGCTGGGGCTTGCGGTATTCCTGCGTCCTTAATAATTCTACATCTCAGTACCAGCGGGGTCACAACAACAATTTCAAAATATTCCGGGTGCTACAGTAAGTTCTTTTAATGCACTATCGGCCCAGGGTTCTTACAATGGTTATTCCAGTTAATACTCCACGTACATGGTCAGTTAGAGGTGGAGGACAGGTGGGTAGAGGGCACCTAAGAGGTGGAGGCCCGACCCGTTGATATAATCGCTATGATTTTGGCTGAGGCCGATACACCAGATGGTGTCGTTACAGGTACGATCCTGATTTTGTTATAAGAGGATATTTTCCCTTACTTTGATTCGGTTTTGAATATTGAGGTGAGTCCCCCTATAATGCTCTACTTATGGGTGAGCTTTGTAAATTTGTGACTCACTTATATGTTTATCCCTGTTGGGAGATATAAAGATGTGATCCTGTGTCTGTCATTTTATTTTTGTGCACCACTAAGGGATATAAGTCCAAAAGCAAAATTTTATTATTCATTACAGTGGGTTTTGATGTGATTTCGGAATAATTAATTTTAATTTTTATAAATTATATGCCCTACCGGTATGAGGGTTCGTTATGTGTTATGAAAAATATTTACGAAATTTATTGAAAAGAAGAAAGAAAGGAAATTGAAATTTAGTTGGCACAATGTGCAAAATACTTGTGATTCGGAGTTGAGGACGAGATCCTCGCATTTTTACATGATGTGAAATATTTAAACCAGGCTACAAGCCGCGGTGGAAGTTATATAAGGACGAGGTCCTTGTGGTGAAATATATATGAGTTTAAAATTCTCCCTTTGTGAAATATAATTTGTACAATAATATTAATAGGGAGTCATGCCTGTTAGGCTTATCTGATAATTCTTGTATATTTTCTGTGCATATTCAGCCATTTTCGTGCTGTAAACATTGAGTTTTAGCCTATAAGATGAGTGCCCAGGTGGCGTTAAATGTGACTCGTTAAATCGGGCAAATAGTTATGAGGTCTTCATGCCTCACATTATGTTATCAGTGTTGTGAAAAATTTGAAACAAGGTACTGGTTAATATGAGATTAATTGATGATGCTGGAATTAATTATGAACAGCTTTTAAGACCTGAGATGTGGTGATGAGAATGCATATGATGTACTTCATGTTCTGATATCATAATAATAATGCAATGCTTGTAATGCTGTGATACCAATTGTCACGACCCGAAATTTTCCACCGACGAGACCATGATGGCGCCTAACATTTCACTTGCTAGGCAAGCCAACGTTAGAGAATCATTAACCAATTCCTTATTTCCATTCAGTAATTAAAAATAATTAACTAAGATGAAATATAATAAGTGCGAAATATCATAAAAATATATTAACTACTACCACCCAAATCTGGAGTCACCATTCACGAGCATTCTAGAGTTTACGACAAGTAATAGTCTGAAAGAAATACAACTGTCTGAATGAAAGAAAATAGTAGGACATAAAAGATAGACAGGGACTTCAAGGTCTGTGAACGTCGACAGATCTACCTTGAGTCTCCGGACAGTGAACCAGTAGCAAATCTCGATCAACCTGAGGCGGTATCAAAATCTGCACAGAAAGTGCAGAGTGCAGCATTAGTACAACCGACCCCATGTACTGGTAAGTGTCGAGCCTAACCTCGGCGAAGTAGTGACGAGGTTAGGACAAGACACCCACATATAACCTGAACAGTATAATCATGCTAGTGGCAATGACAGTAAATAAAGCAATAACGCAGAAATAATGGGAAGGGAACATATAGTGGGGGAATACAACATAAAGAGTGAGAATAATGAAAAGACAAAATTAAACAGAAAATCCTTAAACGAATTGAGCAATTAAAATAACAAGAAAAACTGCACGGCATCACCCTTCGTGCTTTACACTCTTCCTCACAATATAATTAAATTATGCATGGCATCACCCTTCGTGCTTTACACTCTTCCTCACAATATAATTAAATTATGCACGGCATCACCCTTCGTGCTTTATACTCTTCCTCACAATTTACATAATCAATAACAACGGATAGAGAGAAGTTTCACAAGAAATCAATATTTCATCAATGATTACTTTCACAATTTAACCTCTCGACCTCGAATCAATATTCACAATTTTATCGACCTTGGTGGAACCGGATACAAGTCTCCCAACATTTCAACAACAACAATAAGCATGGATAACAAGATTTAAGACTATAAATTTGTAAGAAATGGAATTTCACTCGTATGCTATGACTCGACCACAGTGTATAGATGCTCATCACCTCAACTATACATCATATTCAACAACAAAACAGGTAGCAAATACTCACACAGTACCAATTCCCTCAAGCCAAAGTTAGACACAACACTTACCTTACTCCGAAGGCCACTTAATTCTCAATCACAGTTTTTCCTTTGAAATTCACCTCCAAACCACTTGTATCTATTCAAAAATGACTCAATAATATCAAATATTGCTAAAGGAATCAATTATTTTTCATAAATTAAATTTTCCAAATTTTCCTCCAAAAAGTCGAAAAATCGACCCCGGGCCCGCTTGGTCAAAACCCGAGGTTCGGACCAAAATCCTTTTACCCATTCACCCCAGAGCTCGAATATGTAATTAGTCTTGAAATCCGACCTCAAATTGAGGTCTAAATCTCTAAATTCTCGAAATCCCTAGTTTCTACCCTAACCCCTAATCCTACCATAAAAACTCTAGATTTTAGGTTGGAAATTCAAGAAATGTAATAGGTAATTGAAAAAAATGGTTTAGAATCACTTACCAACAATTTGGGGAAGAAATGACTCTTGAAAAATCGCCTCTCGCCGTTTGGTTTTTGAGAAAAATGAGTTTTTGGCTAAAAACCCGTTTTTGGATTCTGGTAAGTGCTGGGCCACATTGTTCATTGCGTTCGCGAGAGCACTGTCGCATTCACGAAGGGTACTGGCTTCCAAGCCTTCGCGTTCATGAGACCCAGCTCGCGTTCGCGATGATTACTCCCCCTGGCCTTCACGTTCGCGAGGCAAGGCTCGCGTTCGCGATGAAGGAACCAACCCCTCCCCAGGTCCCCACATGCTTCGCGTTCGTGTTGAGCCGGTCGCGTTCGCGAAGGGTAAGTCCCCCATCACTTCGCGTTCATGACCAGGCCTTCACGTTCGCAAAGAAGAAAACTTCAGCTGCCCAGTTTATTCTTCGCGTTCGCGAGAGTACCTTCGCGAACGCGAAGAAGGACATGCCAGAACACAGACTCTGCAGAAAAATCAGATTTCCAAAGTCCAAAACATCAAGTGGCCTATCCGAAACTCACCCGAGCCCTCGGGGCTCCAAACCAAACATGCACACAAGTCTAAAAAAATCATACGAACTTGCTCGCGCGATCAAATTACCAAAATAACACCTAGAACTATGAATTTAGTACCAAATCGAATGAAATTCTCAAGAACACTTTAAAATTACTATTTTCTCAACCGAAGGTCCGAATCACGTCAAATCAACTCCGTTTCTCACCAAATTTCTCAGACAGGTCTTAAATATCATAATGAACCTGTATCGGGCTCCGAAACTAAAATACGGACCTGGTACTAACAATGCCAAACATCAATTAATTCTTAAAAATAATTAATTTCTAGACTTTTAATTTTCATCATAAATGCATAACTTGAGCTAGGGACCTCCGAATTCGATTTCGAGCATACGCCCAAGTCCCATAATTCGATACGGACCCACCGGGACCGTCAAAATACGGATTTGGGCCCGTTTTACTAAAAATATTGACCGAAATCAACTAAAATCAACTTTTAAGGCAAAAAATCTTATTTTTATTAGTTTTCAACATAAAAGCTTTCCGAAAACCTACCCGGACTGCGCACGCAAATTGAGGATGGTAAAAATAAGATTTTTAAGGCTTAAGAGCACAGATTTGAGTTTTAAAACATAAGATGACTTTTTGGGTCATCACAATGTTATTGATATATACCTTGTGGATGTGTTGTTAGGAGTCATTTTGGTGTTACTCTGGCAGGTGGATTGGCCCATTTACGGGGGGACTCTGCCAAAATGTTGTGAAAACTTTGGGAGTTAGAAAAATTTGAGAGATTGATATGTGTGAAAGAAGAGATAAATTATGTTATTTGTTTGAGGACGAATGATCCTAAGCGGGAAAGAATGTAACACCCCAAAAAAAATTTGAAATACTTCAACACTATCAAGAAAGTTGATGTGAGCATAGGCACAAGTTGCTATAGCCAGTTGAGAATAATACTGTACGTTGTTGTGAAAAAAAAATCAGGCCTTTTGAAAATGTTTGGAGAGTAAGAAATTGATCTTAAAGTTTACAAATATGGATAAAAGGAATAATCTCAATTGAGATGGTGTTGTCGGGCTTATCTCAAATGCGGTAATGTGAGATCAACCGTGAGTATATGTGTAAAAGTAAATTCATCGATTTGGTAACCTCAGAATATTTCTTAGCACGTTCAAGGATGAACGTTTGTTTAAGAGGTGGAGAATGTAACGACCTGACTTGATGTTTTAAGAATTTAAGTCCCGTCTGGCGGCATAAGGCCCTGAGCAGCTTCTTATTATGTGTATTGACTTGCGCGCATGGTTGAATTCAGTTACCGGATGATTCGGAGTGATTTGGGACACTTGGTCCTCAAAATGGAAGCTTAAGTCTTAGGATTTTTACCGTAATCGGAACTGTGTGAAGATGACTCCGGAATGAAATTTTGATGATGTCAATAGCTCCGTATGGTGATTATGGACTTAGGAGCGTGTCCGAAAAATTATTTGGAGGTATGTAGAGGAATTTGGCTTGAAATGGCGAAAGATGAATTTTTGGAAAGTTTGACCGGGGGGTTGACTTTTTGATATCAGGGCCGGAATCTGATTCTGGAAATTGGAATAGCTTCGTTATGTCAATTATGACTTGTGTGCAAAATTTGAAGTCATTCCAGATTGATTTGATGTGTTTCGGCACAAGATATAGAATTTGAAATTTCAAAGTTCATTAGGCTTGAATTGGGGTATGATTCGTGGCTTTAATGTTGTATGATGTGATTTGAGGCCTCGAGCAGGTTCGTGTTATGTATTGGGACTAGTTGGTACGATTGGACGGGGTCCCTAGGGCCTCGGGTTTGATTCGAGGTGGTTCCGGACCAAGTATAGGTGTTTTGATGCTGCTGATTACTGGTTCTGGTGTTGTTCTTCGCGTTCGCAGAGAAAGATTTTGCTGTTGGGACTTTTTTCTTCGCGTTCGCGAAGAGGTTCTCGCGTTCGCGAAGAAGGAAATTTTGATGTTCCCCGTCTAACTTTAGAGGCTCATATCTCGCAATCTATAAGGAATTTAGAGATGATTCAAAAATGAAAGTTGTAGCTCTTTGTGTCTAGTTTTTCGAAAGGTAAACCATTTGGCATTTAGAGTTGTATACCAAAAGTTATGGTAGATACACTATAAGCTGTCCGGGAAGAGTTTGGAAATATCTGTTGCACAGGGCTGACTTTGAAAGCTTATATTTCACAATCTATAAGAAATAGGGAGATGAGCAACAAATGAAAGTTATAGCCCTTTGAGTCTAGTTTCCAAAAAATTAAACCATTTGTCATTTGGAGATTCGTACAAAAAAGTTATGACCGTTATACTAGAGGCTGTCTGAGAAGAGTTTGAAAATAGTTTTTGGAGAATTTGTTCATCGCGAACGCGAGGGAAGGGTCGCGAACGCGAAGAACAAATCCCTGGGAAGCAGAATAAAGTTCAAATTCGTCTCATTCTTCCATTTTTGGACCAAGGAAGCTCGGGTGAGGCAACTTTTCGAGAGTTTTTCAAGGGAAACGTTGGGGTAAGAATTCCTAACTTGATTTTGGTTAAATTACATGAATCTATTGTTCTTTTTATCACTAAATTAGTGAATTGGGTTCAAAATGGTAGAAATCCTCTAGACTTTAATTTAAGATTTGAAGGGCGATCCGTTATCGAAATTTGATAATTTTGGTATGGTTGAACTCGTATCGGAATGGGTGTTCGGATTTCGTAAAAATTTTGTAGGGTTCCGAGGGCCGGGCCCCGCTCTGACTTTTTAGAATAAAATTTTAAGTTGGTGTTTTATTATCCGGAATTATTTTCGATGAATTTTAATGAAGTGATACAATTAATTTGGATAGATTTGAGTTGTCCGGAGGTCAATTCAAGTAAGAAGACGATTTTGGAATATCGGTACAACTTCAATAAGGTAAGTGTCTTGCTTAACCTCGAGTGGGGGAAATACCCCTTAGGCATTGAGTATTATGTGCAAATTGTGTAATTAAAAACCATGTACGTGAGGTGACGAGTACGTACTTGGTTTATATGTGCAAATTTCGTTGATTAAAATCCTTAGACGCCCTTATGTATTAAGTTGGAAATTATTGGCACTTATTAAATCCTCTATTTGTCATGCCTAGATCCATGTTTGTTAAAATTGTTTTTATATGATGATTTGGTGTGATTGACACCTTGAATTTATGTGAAATATTATTTTGTTGAGTTGTTCACTCTCGGATATTTTTGTTAAGATTTTTGTGCACATTATGGTCGAGCCATGGGCTCCTTATTTTGGAAAATGATGTATTGTTGGTTTCCGTAGCAAGTTGAAATATTTGAGCACTTGATGAGCCATTTATGATATGTGAGCACTTGATGTGCAGTTGTTGAAATCATATTTACTTTGGGACTACAGAACAGTATTCCGGGAGATCCCCCTGCCTTGCATATTTACTTTGGGACTACAGAACGGTATTCCGGGAGATCCCCCTGCCCTGCATATTTACTTTGGGACTACGGAACGGTATTCCGGGAGATCCCCCTACCCTGCATATTTACTTTGGGACTACAGAACGGTATTCTGGGAGATCCTCCTATCTTGCATATTTACTTTTGGGACTACGAGGCGATACCTCGGGAGATCCCCCCTATCTTGCATATTTACTTTTGGGACTACGAGGCGGTACCTCGGGAGTGCCCTTTGTTGATATTTTTCTATGGATGCACTTGCCTTTGGTTATTTTATTTTTTCGTGATATATAAATTCTTGTGTTCTTCCGTGATGTATTATTTGATTTTATTATGTGTTTTGCATTTCTTGTTGTATTGTATTGTTTTTGGCTCCTTGAACAAGACTCTACAGATTTGTGTTTATGTTTTTTACTGGTTTTCGAGAATTGAGTTGTTTTGAATAAAAGAAATTGCTATTATGTTTTAATTTAATAAATTTTACATCCAAATTAGTATTTATCGAATGCTTCATTTTAATTGGAATGTCATTTTCTTCACCCAAATGGTTTCTAAAATAAATTCATTCCTTTGTTAATTTCTTACTTAATTTAAAGATTTTAACCTTACATTAGTGAAAATAAATTGATTCTGCGGATCTTATATACATTGATATTTTGACACGTGAGTGGTCCGTGTGATGGTGATAGAAATATGAGCACAAGGTGCCGTAGAAAAAAAATATGAAAGTGGGATGAGATCCGTAATTTTTATGATTGTGAAATGAGGTGTCATATGGTGACTTTTACTTGAAAATATATTTATTGAAAAGTATTATATCTTGAAAATTATTATTTGAAAAACATATTGGCGAAAGAATTTATATTTGAAGGACTTGATTAATTAGTTGTACATGTGTTCCTTATTCGTCTGAGCAATAATTATAATATTCTTGTTGCATTGTTGTTATATCACTGGTTGATTTTGTTGTTACCATTGCTAGTTATTTTCCAGTATTATTTTGTATACTATATTGCACATGTTATTAGACTAGTGAGTGTCTTGACTGTACCCCGTCTCTACTCCACTGAGGTTAGTCTTGATACTTATTGGGTACCGACCGTGGTTTACTCATACTACACTTCTGCACATTTTTGCGCAGAGCCAGGTATTGGAGGTATCGGACCCGGACAGAGTTAGAGTGTGATCGCAAGGATTCAAGGTAGGGCTACTTGGTCGTCACAGTCCCTTGGAGTCTGTTCATTTCATTGTACTGTTAATTTTTTATCAAATAGTATTGTATATTTGGTCCTCATGATCATTCCATGTATTCAGCTAGAGTTCGTGATTCAGCACTACCAGTCTTGGGAGGTTGTATATTCTTATTTTTCCTGCTGTTAGTTTTGATTACTTATTTAATTAAAAAAACGGCTTCAAAAATGTAATTAAAATCGGCTTACCTAGTATTAGAGACTAGGTGCCATCATGACGCCTATGGCGGGATTGTGGGTCGTGACGGGGCTGCATGCCGCAGCAGGCCATGTTGGCTTTATATATATTGTTACTATTATATGGATCGGGGTTGCCCACCTGCAGCAGGCCTTATTGGCTTATTATGGCACGTGAGTTGTCTGTGCGGATTCTGATATGATATTATCGCACGTGAGTTGTGTGTGCAGCACGTGAGTTGTCCGTGCAGATTATAGCGCTTGGGTTGTAGGAGCCCCTCCGGAGTCTGTACACTCCCCCAGTGAGCGCAGGTACCTATTTAGTGCGAGTGCCAAGTGACTGGGAGGCATGAGAGATGGTGAGGCATGCCCGAGGGGTTGTTTACGAGTGATTGTGAGGTATGCCCGATGGGTTGTTTACGAGTGATTGTGAGGTATGCCTGAGAGGCTGTTTACGAGTGATTGTGAGGTAAGCCCGAAGGGCTGTATACGAGTGATTGTGAGGTCTGCCCGAGGGGCTGTTATATGATTTTATCACTGAGTTGCATCGCATTGGCATGCACACATGACATACAGGCATAGAGATGTATTTTTCTCATGTTGTACAACATCACATCATTCATGATTTTTCAGACATTTTTGACAGATGGGCATAGTGATGCATTTATTTTTACACGGGTTATCTAGAAAGAAAAAGAAACATCTCATTTATTATTGAAAGGATTTTTGGGAAAAATGATTGTTTTCAAACTTATTCATATTTTCGGCAACTTCAGTAAACGATTTTGGTTTTTCACTGATGTACTTGAAAGAAAGAACTATATTTTTTTGAAATCATGATTTGGCTGAGAATTTTATCTCTGAGTTACTTCTGGTATTATTTGCTTTAGGTTATTATGGACTATTGTGGACTATTAGTTTTGGACCCGACCTTAGTGGAAGCTCGTCACTACTTTCAACCTAAGGGTAGGTTTGTTACTTACCTAGTACATAGGGTCGGTTATACTGATACTACACTTCTGCACATTGCATGCTGATGTTGGATGTTGTTGTTGCTGTGCTCGATGGTTGCGGGATTTGAAGATGTACCCGCATTCCTGTTGTAGCTACCTCTTGTTCATGGTAGCCTTAGATTTATAAAAGCTCTGTTTATGTACTATTCAAACAGACTATTTATTCATTTCATTTCCGCTTTGTAAACTCTATTCTAAGAAGCTCATTATTTGTACTACCAGTTCTTGGGGATTGTATAAGATTAAGATCTTTATTTACTTAAATTACTTTAATAATGGTTATTGGAATTGGATAATTGAAAGTTGGCTTACCTAACGGGTTGGGTTAGGTGCCATCACGACTAGTTGGATTTTGGGTCATGATAAGGTGGTATCAGAGCTCTAGGTTCATAGGTTCTACAAGTCATGAGCAAGTGTCTAGTAGAGTCTTGCGGATCGGTATGATGACGTTCATACTTATCTTCAAGAGGCTATATTTAGGATATATACTTCCCATCTTTCCTTCTTTATCGTGCGGAATTGATTCAGCTTGAGACGCAACTCTTTGAATTCCTTCCACGTATTTGTATGCACACATGAGCGCTCGGTATCAGCTGTGCATCGCCGGCTTGTGATTCTATGAACGAGGTTCGAGGTGAGTATTCTGTGTTTTGGTGATGGGCTAGTCTGGAGGACTTGAGGCCATGGTTAGACCGTAGCTTGAGCTCGGTAGCTTCAGTTATAACCTGTACAATTGGACTCATATGTCCGGTAATGACCCTACAGTGGAATTTGTGGCTCTATGAGCGGTGGAATGACTTTGTGATGAGTATGATGTAACCGCGGGATGTGTTAAAATGATTTGAATGTGACGAGAAGTGTTTCCTTGAAATGTAAAGGAAGGCCATTGGGTGCTTGATTTTCGTTTTTATGTGACTTACAGTCTCGAGTGTGAATGTTTTGAAGGATCTTTCACGATTGTTAAATTTTGGGATAAATTAAATTCTCATGTTTGGTTAGTGAGTTTGGACTCAAATAGACTAAGTGATTGCATAGTAATTGTGACTGCGAAAGGGTATATCAAGATACCAATTTGAGATTAAACAGGTGGGTTATTCCCTGCGGAGTAATCTACGTAGGTGTATTCCTTATGATGTGAGTGGAGAGTTTCTTTTCTGCCAGTGGGGCATATGTGTGGAGATTTGAATTTGAAGCTGATTGAGAATGTTGACTTGAGTGTCAAGAGAATGATTGCGAGCTTAGCGGATGATTTTGGGTATTTTTATGGTTGGCGTGCATGAGTTTGAGAAGAAGTTTCGTTAAACTGACTGTGGAATTATGACAGTAATAGAGTATTGGTATTGTGAGTTATGGAATGTTTTAATCTATGGCTTTGAGCCAAGTGGGGGAGCCTGCTATTGATAATTCAATTTCATGATTATATGTAAAGGTTTAGTTTTGGGCTGAGGTATACTGGTGGGTCAGTTATGACTTGCAAAAGTTGAGATCGATGAAGACTCAAATAAGGAAATTATGGGATACGGGTTATATTGCACTTATGAGTATATGAAAATCGTGGGATGAGTGAGTTATTATGGGTGAATGATGTAGTGCACACGGAGTATGAATTTGATAGGTGGTGTTAAAGTAGAGTTACTTCTTTGAGTATTGTTGTGCTAATGGGGCACGTGTCTTTTGGCCCATTTGGGCAGTGCAATTAAATTTGAGCAAAGTGGGTGACTCCCGAGAAAATTCTAGTGGGTATGAGAATTGTATATAGCAATTGAGAAAGTTTCCAGACTTGCGTATGGTTAAAATCTGAGATTTTCGTTTGATGGTGCCTGGACTTGCGGGAATTCTGTATGACTATGGATTCAACACTTTTGTATAAGAAAGGTAAAAAGAACAATTTCAAATTCACATAAGGTATTCTCAGAGTAAGGGTTACAGTTGTAGTAGTTTTGAAGGTGCTTAAGAAGAGTATAATTGCTTATGGGCCATAGGGCGTTGTGGTTCTATGTTAGGTTGTGGGGTGAGTTGTGGTTAAAGATGATTGTGTTTTAGTAAGGAGGAGTATCAATTTGGAGGAAAATTCGGAAGGGACTCAGAGAAATAGGACAACTGGTAGTAGACTGTACCAGTATGGTAATGGTAGGATCGGTCCTTTGGGTAATTACAACGTGGTAAGACTTTACAGATGTTTTGGTGGCAATATTCTTGGGTTTGGTGACCTGCGTGGCTTGGTTGAGTTGGAGAGATTCGGTCCTGATGGATTGGTTGTGCAAATGGATTCCAAAGTATTCTTGATGGTTTCTACCAGTGTGGAGAACGTGTTGTGTATTGTGATTTACTCCTGGAAAGAAGCAAGAGAAAGGTTTCTCACTAAAAGGGTATGTAAATTATTGGTGACTCAAAGTTGATAATGGGATTCTTGTGCTTGTCACATGATGGCATAATAGATGTGGTGTGGTGTGCAGGATTAGAATTTACATGTACAAGGTGACAGTTCAGTCTTGAAGAGAAGGTAACGAATGTTGGACAACATGGGCGGTTCCAAATGACTAGATGAATACGATTACTACTAGGTGTATGAGAAGGGTGCGTATTTCAGAAGGCGCATTGTATTTTAACTTACGGATATTTAATTAGTATTGCGGTACTCACATGGTTGATAGACTGCTGATATTCAAATTTTTTCAAGTGGCACGGAAGAACTTCTAAAGTATTTCTTGTGGGATGATCGTGTATGAGAGAGGTGTTAGGCATTCGGGCGGTGGAGATGGTATCAAATATGGTTATTCGCGTGTTCTATGGATTTGGAGATTTGGGAGTTCTCAGGAGCAAATTATTTCATGGTTGTGGACTGTGAAGTTGTGGCCGGAGCTAGCAAGATGATAGAATGTGTTGTGATTCAGTCATTATGTATTTTTGGAGGGATTTTTATTTATTTGTGGGTAACCTGAGTTGATTTGGGGGTCCATTGGTAGGTCCAATTAAGATGTGTATTCTACACCGAGCCATGGTTCGCTCCATACTGCTATTGTTGAGGGATGTGTCATTCGGTTGATGTTGAACTTATTTGTGTTCTGAAATGATCTGTGATTTACTCCTTTATGCTACGAGGAGTTGTAATTCATTGGTTATGTGCACACATGGTGTGGTTCTATTGGGGGCCTTATGGCGGAATTTGAACAATATGAGCATTTGGGTATTGCATGATTGATTGCGTATGGGCTATGTTCTTTCGGGTTTGTATGGCATTGTGTCATTTGCTTCTACATGGTTATGGTAATGCACTTTGAGTACTTGATGTCGGATTACGTGGGGTAATTGATTTTGAGCAGGGTGACTCGAGGTAGATAATATAGACCAACATTTGGATGGGGTTGCGCATTGCAGCGGAGTAATGTTAAGGTATGAACCTTGTGTAAGAATCATGTTATGGTTCTACGGTGTGTGATGGATTTTTAGCATTTCTTGTGGCGGTACTTGTTAATCTGGCGGGGCAGTTCTCTCATTTAAGTTATTTTCCACGATTGAGTACATTTGAATTGTTGCGTATGGATGCACGGATGGCACGGGTTGTGGCTCTGAGTTATATTGGTGCGGCATATCTGTAGAATAGATGTGTTTAGTAAAATAAGGTCATTGGACCTAGAATGGGTACTATCAGGTTTGAAAAAGTTTATTCAGAAGGATAATATTGAAATTCGGCTTAGAAAGTGATTATGGTTTTGGTTAGGGCGAGAGAGCTCCATGACTTGTTGATCTGATAAGGGGTCCTGGGATTTTTGCGTGTTTCTTTTATTATCGACAGTGTACGAAGGTTTTGGGATGAAGTTTGGTTCGATATGGGGTTTAATACTAGTACTTGGTTGGTTTTTGAGTAGTTACTGCGATCAGGAATGGTGCTACGAGCATGCGAGTTATGTAATACGCTGGGTGATTATATCCGTGGTTATAGTTATAGCTCGATGCAGCTTGTTCGGACTTATACAATGTGTAGATGTGAGATTCAGGTCTTGAAAAGAATTTTGGATGTTAGAAATTTGGCTCCATGGGTTTTGGGCTAAGGTTAAATTAACGATTTTCAGTTATATTGTGTGGTCAGGCCTATATAGAATATGGTGACATGAGATCACCCCGAGTACGTGTGTGGTAAGATGGAACAATGATTTGATGGCTTGGAAACAACTCTTGGCACGTTCGAGGACGAACGTATGTTTAAGTGGGGGAGAATGTAACGACACGATCGGTCGTTTTGAGTATCACAATCTCGTTTCCCCATTTACTGCTCAAATTGGGCTTTACAGTTGTTGTGTGACATGCCAGGGCAATTGGTTCGGGTCCGGTGAGGTTTTAGAATGAATTGGAATACTTAGTTCCAAGGTTTAAAGCTTAAGTTAAAATAGCGACCGGATGTCGACTTATGTGTAAACGACCTCGGAATTTAATTCTGATGATTCCAATAGCTTCGTATGGTGATTTTGGACTTAAGAGCGTGTCCGGAAAATTATTTGGAGGTCCGTAGTGGAATTAGGCTTGAAATGCCAAAAGTAGAATTTTTGGAAAGTTTGACCGGGGGGTAGACTTTTTGATATCGAGGTCGGAATCCGATTCTGGAAATTGGAATAGCTTCGTTATGTCATTTATGACTTGTGTGCAAAATCTGAAGTCATTCCGGATTGATTTGATGTATTTCGGCACAAGATATAGAATTTGAAAGTTCAAAGTTTATTAGGCTTGAATTGAGGTGCGATTCATAGTTTTAGTGTTGTTTGATGTGATTCGAGGCTTCGACAAGTTCGTATGATGTTTTAGGACTTGTTGGTATAATTGGTTGAGGTCCCGAGGGGGCTCGGGTGAGTTTCAGACCATTTCTAGGCCATTTTTAGTTGTTGGTTTCTGCCTACAGAGGTGTGCATCGCGATTGCGAACATTGGGTCGCGTTCGCGAAGAGCAAACAACAGTTTGGAACCTTGTAAATCGCGATCGCGGAAGCTCTTTCACGATCGCGTAGAACAAAATCTCTGCTGCACTAACCCGACTTTGGAAACTTATATCTCACAATTTATAAAGAATTTGGAGATGATCTAAAAATAAAAGTTGTAGCCCTTGATGTCTAGTTTTCAGAACTTAAAACCATTTACCATTTGGAGTTGTGTACAAAATGTTATGGTGGATATACTATAGGCTGTCTGGAAAGAGTTTGGAAATCTCTGTTGTACAGGGCTAATTTTGGAAGCTTATATCTAGAAATATATAAGGAACTGGGAGATGAGAAACAAATAAAAGTTGTAACTCTTGGTGTCTAGTTTTTAGAAAGCTAAACCATTTGCAATTTGGAGTTTTGTACAAAACGTTATGACCAATATACTAGAAGCTGTCTGGAAGAGTTGGGGGAGTTTGTTCTTCGCGATCGCGATTGGTTTTCCGCAATCGCGAAGAGCAATTTTGGGACTTAAAATTTTGTGCTTCGCGATCGCAAAGAGTAAATGCCTGGATAGAAGATATATTTTGAGGTTTCGACCATTTTAACACATTTGGAGCTATGGAGCTCGGATTGAAACGATTTTGAGGCGATTTTCACCATATGGATTGGGATAAGTGATTCTAACTCGGTTTTGATTAAATTACACGAATCTATTATTGTTTTTATCAAAAAATTAGTATTTTGTGTTAAAAATAGTAGAAAAATTCATAGACTTTAATTGAGAATTTGAAGGCTGAGTTGTGGTCGGATTTGAGTAAGTTTGGTATGGTTGGACTCGTGGTTGAATGGGGTTCGGATTTTGTGAGTTTTATTGGATTTCGAGATGTTGACCCCACGGGTGATTTTTGGGGCGTAATTTCGGATTTTTGAAAAATATTAGTATTTTGATATGGAATTAATTCCTATAATTTTTATGGGCTTAATCAAATTAATTGTGACTAGATTGAGCCGTTTGGAAGGTGATACTCATAAAATGGAATTTCTGGAGCATTGTTTAGCTTGCTCGACATTGGATTTGGCTTGTTCAAGGTAAGTAACTCTTCTAATCTTGGAGCTGAGGGTATGGGCCCTGAATATATATATTATATGAATTGTTGGGAGGTGACGCACATGCTAGGTGACGAGCATGTGGGCGTGCACTATAGAAATTGTGACATAATTATTTTTATAGAATTTTGTAGTTAAATAATCTTAGCATTTTCCATGCAGTTTTATGTGTTAAAGAAATTGAGCTGAAAAGCATATTAAAAATTATTTTGAGGCTATATGCCAGTATTATTGGGACCCACGGAGGTCATATTGCGGTGAATTATTTATTTAAATTGAAAATTCATACTCAATCATATTTATTTCATTGCATATCATATCTCAATCTCTGTTGTTATTTATTGATACATCATATCATCATTTTTGGGCTATTCTCATGACATTATGAGCCCATGAGAGAGAGACTGGAGAGATTGATAACTGGGGGAGGCCGAGGGCCTGATTGTGAGGATATTTTTGGGATCGGGTTGCACGATGCAGCAGACCATGTTGGCTTTATATATATTGTTACTATTATATGGATCGGGGTTGCCCGCCTGCAATAGGCCTTATTGGCTTAGTATGGCACGTGAGTTATCCGTGCGGATTCTGATATGATATTATCGCACGTGAGTTGTCCTACAGCACGTGAGTTGTCCATGCAGATTATAACGCTTGGGCTGTAGGAGCCCCTCCGTAGTCTGTACACACCCCCAATGAGCGCAGGTACCTACTGAGTGCGAGTGCCGAGTGCTGAGTGACTGGGAGGCATGAGAGATGGTGAGGCATGCCCGAGGGGCTGTTTACGAGTGATTGTGAGGTATGCCCGAGGGGATGTTTACGAGTGATTGTGAGGTATGCCCGATGGGCTGTTACGAGTGATTGTGAGGTTTGCCCGAGAGGCTGTTTACGAGTGATTGTGAGGTAAGCCCGATGGGCTGTATACGAGTGATTGTGAGGTCTGCCCGAGGGGTTGTTATATGATTTTATCACTGAGTTGCATCGCATTGGCATGCACACATGACATACAGGCATAGAGATGTAATTTCCTCATGCTATACAACATCACATCATTCATGATTTTTCAGACATTTTTGACAGATGGGCATAGTGATGCATTTGTTTTTACACGGGTTATGTGGAAAGAAAAAGAAACATCTCATTTATTCTTGAAAGGATTTTTGGGAAAAATGATTGTTTTCAAACTTATTCATATTTTCGGCAACTTCGGTAAACGATTTTGGTTTTTCACTGATGTACTTGAAAGAAAGAATTATATGTTTTTGAAATCATGATTTGACTGAGCATTTTATCTCTGAGTTACTTATGGTATTATTTGCTTTATATTGTTATGGACTTTTGTGGACTATTGGTTTTGGACCCGACCTTGGTGGAAGCTCGTCACTACTTTCAACCTAAGGCTAGGTTTGTTACCTACTCAGTACATGGGGTCGGTTGTACTGATAGTACACTTCTGCTCATTCCGTGCAGATGTTGGCTGTTGTTGTTGCTGTGCTCGATGGTTGCGAGATTTGAAGATGTACTTGCGTTTCTGTTGTAGCTACCTCTTGTTCATGGTAGCCTTAGATTTATAAAAACTCTATTTATGTACTATTCAAACAGACTATGTATTCATTTCATTTCCGCTTTGTAAACTCTATTCTTAGAAGTTCATGATTTGTACTACTAGTTCTTGGGGATTGTATAAGATTAAGATCTTTATTTACTTA
Organism: Nicotiana tabacum; assembly: GCF_000715075.1. Classification (NCBI taxonomy): domain Eukaryota; kingdom Viridiplantae; phylum Streptophyta; class Magnoliopsida; order Solanales; family Solanaceae; genus Nicotiana; species Nicotiana tabacum. The sequence goes on from NC_134098.1 coordinate 65,561,571, forward strand.
AATTACTTTAATAATGGTTATTGGAATTAGATAATTGAAAATTGGCTTATCTAACGGGTTGGGTTATGTGCCATCATGACTAGTTGGATTTTGGGTCGTGAGAATTTCACATATCATCTTTACATGTCATTCTTCACTTTTCTCCAAACTTTGCTGACACGTGTCGCCAATAAAATAGAACCACACGGCGAGTCTATTTTTCACTAATACAGATAGTCCCCCCACTTTTCGGTTACTCAATGTGATGTGACCTGGAAGTCGAAGATTTTATCTTTTTTCACCCTCGCCTCTGCCTCATTAAAAATCTTGTCTAAAAAACCCAATAGGGATAAAAATCGGGCGAAGGAAAAAAGAGTACAGAACTTAGAGATTCAGATGATAATTCCGCCGCTTATTTTCCTTTCATCAATAATCGGTTGTTGATGAAAAAGTATTACTACCACAGAAAGCTTGATCTCGGATTTTTAGTGTTCATCCGAAACTTTTAATCTTTGAGTTTTGACTCTTAGATTTTAGTTGTACCCGAAACTATTATAACCTCAGAGCCTTAGAGATCGCGGATGCTAATAATAAGGAATTTTTTACTTCTGATTTTGATAAAGTCCAGAAATTTAATACATCTAGTTAACTTTACGATCGGAAAACAAATCATCCAACTGTTAGCCATTTGATTGGATGATTTTAGAAGACGATTTTAGAAGACGAGTACTATGGGTACTAATCTCGAGTGTCCTTGCACGTCTTCCAAAGAAACGATTTGACAACGGGAGGAAAGAGCTTTCCAAAGATAGTCAGAGTAATCCCTAACCAATCCTCAGCCTACTCAGCTTCGTCTCCAAGCTAGATGATATTTCCATTATCATGGCGGATGATAGAGAGAATTCTCTAATTTGAGAAAGTTATAAGTACTGCAAATTTAAGTACTGTAATAACGCTAGTCTAGATATCATTTGGTACTTTAGAGAATTTATCCGAATACTAATTTTTTATGACACTTTAAAAATTTATCCGAGTGCTCATATTTAGTCTTGTAGACTCAAAATATATTTGGATGCATCGTTTCATGTGCGATGTCTTAAAGTTTCACCTTTGGGTATCTAACTTTAAAATAAAAGAGGGCCTTTTTATATATTTTAAACGCTATGAAGAGGGCGTCTCTTTTCACTCAGGCGTAAAATAGGATCGATTGATCCGAGTAGACTTTTAGTCTGGGGGAGTATCAATCCCGGTAGAATTTACGGGAGTATTGATCCCGATAAGACATTGAGTGTGAGGGAATATTGATCCCAAATATATATATCTTAGTAGATTTGTCCTGAAGCGACATTTAATCTGATTGGATTTTGAATCCGAATTGGAGTATATGAACATACTTCTAAGTAGAGGGGGACGCATGTCCGAAATAATATTTGAGTTTTTTATTAATATATACGGGACAGTCGATCCGAGTCATAATACAATCAACCGTTAAAAAAAAATTATATATTTAACTTGAATGGTCGTTGTTGGACCGAATATAAGTCACGTGCTTGTTCAAAGTGAACTTTATTTCGATAGCATAATTGCTTATATTTATCTTGACTTGGATATAAAACTCTCATTTTTTATCGTGGGATTCTTGACTCTAACATAGAGTTCTCGATCCTTTTTGTGTGGTTGTTGTATATGTATTTTTGAAGAATTGATTCAACACTGTTTGAAGTGATTATGCTTGATATGAGAAATATAACTAACTGGGTTGAGATGGTGGTAAATAATGTCGGAATACTATTAAAATTCTATATCCCAAGGCAATCGACCGTTTGTATCACTTCTTATAATGTCAGGACAAATTGATTAATCGTTAAGTATAAGATATTTTCCCAGTGTTCGAGTTTTGAGGTATGAAAACTTAAATACTGGAATCATAATTTGATAGTCCCAGTTTAATAGTTCCCGGTAGGATAGCTAGTTTCAATGTTGATGGACTTTCAAATGGTCAAGTTCCAACATAGGGACGGTAGCAGAGCTCTTTTTATTAAATATTTTTTACTCAGGCGGGGAACTACGAAGGTTCCAAAATAGTCGAGGATCATGTCACATCTTGATTTGAGTTAGTCATATTGGCTTTGATGAGTTCTAAATTTAAAGCCTTATTACCGGAGTAATTTTCACTGCTTTTTTTATAAATTTTTCGCATCATATATTCTGGTTGTTTGGGTCCATGTGTCATTTTAGCTTTGGGGCCCTTGAATATTCTCAAATGTAATTCTCCTTCAATAAGGCACTACGGGATGAGACGCACTCAGAGTTGTCGAGAGCGTGTTTGTCTTTGGATAAAGTCTCATTTTGCAAGTAATCAATGAATGTATTATGCCAATTATAAATTAAATTAGTCGAGCTTACCTCATTTTTATTCTAATTGATGATAGATTAGGGATCTCCCAAATAAGGGACGACTCGATCCCGAGACTGTTTGATCCGGAATCGATATTTCTCAATAAGAGTCGGGAGTTATTTTTGCAATATGTGATATCAGCAGTAGAACCGAGACTAGCACATCTAGCTCAATTTTCTCGGGCTGCATAATTTTCTTGGATTTGATCATGAGTTAAGAATCAATCGTTAAATCAACATTTTTGCTCTGAGTTCCCCCAGCTAATTCAAGCCCCGTAACATATGCTTCATACTCGATTTTGTTGTTAGTAATAAATTAATTGTCTAACTACTTCCCCGATATGTGCATTACGTATAGTCCCTAACTCAGGACTTTTAATACTTGTGGACCTAATTTTGTAGAAGGTCTAGATCCGATAATTATCCCGAAAATAACATGTACTTCCTTTTTAGCTTCGGGTAATATGTTCGAGCTAAGATTAATCATGAAATCTATTAAACTTGTGATTTTATAGTCGTACGCATTTGATAAATAATATCATATTCACTAAGTTAGACTACCCATTTAGCTAGCCTTCCTAACAGTTCGTACTTATGTAAAATATTGCGTAATAAAAATATAGTGACTACAAAAATTAGATGACATAGAAAATAAAGCCTTAGATTTAGGGCAACTGCTATCAATGCTAACTTCTCAAAATATAGATTTGTAGTTTTTGTGTCTAAGAGTATTTTACAATATACAAGAGATTGTATATCTTTATCTTCTTGAATTAAGATTGCATTTACTGAGACCTCCGAGATAATTTGGTGTACCAGCAACGATCTTTATCCTCAAAATTTTAAAATTAACGATAGGTTGATGTTAGCTAGCGAGTCCGGATAATTTGACTTTACGGACTAAACCGACCTTTTGAAGTTTGGTTACTTCATCTTTTATTATTTGACTCTAATTTTTTCTTTTGCTTGACCGAATTATAGCGGGGATCAATATTGAGCATACAAGCCATTAACTCCGGTGGAATACCTATTATGTTAGCAAGGGGGCAAGCAAAGCAATTTGCGTTAACATGTAAAAATTCAATCAACTTACCTTTAAATTCGGTGTCGAGTCTCGATAAATGTAAACCTTCCTATTTGGGAAGTCAATGATAGTTTCTAGTTCTTCAACATTTGACTTCGTGGCTTCTAATTCTTTCGGTTCAATGATTGTTTTCGATAATATATGTCTAATTGTCCATAGCTATTAATGAACCTTCCTTCCTCGTGGTCTTTAATTATCCATCCCGTGCCTATCTCTTCTTTTCCAATTGTCAGGTGCAGTATCTTTGTAAGCAATCCCGTGGGTGTTTTACCCATATTTTTCCTAACCTTCATTCTTCTCCTATGGAAATTTGCAATTTAGCCAGGTAATTCCTTTCTTGTTCGGGTAGATCCAGATCTTTTTCAGCCCGTGAAGGAAATTCCGTATCTCTTTGCTCGGACTTGATTTTTAGATTTTTGCATTTAGATTCGGATCACCCAGGAATCACATTCGTTTGATCTCCAAACCTATTTTTGACTTACGATTGAACCTCCGTGTCTTCCTCTATTTGGAGCTTTGTATTATACCGATTGTAAATTTTAATCTTCAGTTCCGGGAAGGTCCGACGCTATTCTTCTAACTCCTTCAACGAGATCCGGAATCACCTCCGTTTGGTTTTCGAACTTGTTTTTGGACATCTTATTAGCGTTGATTCGACTTACCGTGTCTTCTTCTATTTAAAGCTCGGTGCTGTAAGGGTTATGCATATCATTCTCGTAGGATAGATGGGAAGTCCTGAAGGTGTTCTATCCGTTATGTTCCTTAATCTATTTTTGTAAAGTTAGAACTGAATTTTGTAAATTAAAATTACATGATGTATTTGAACCTCCTGTTTCGGAACTGTTTGGCACAGATTTGTTATAATCAGTTCCGGTACTAATAGTTGTCGTACCAATATACCGATGTACATTTTCCATTTTCTATATATTTTTTTTTTGCTTACCTATCATTATCATGGCTATTCTTTCATTTTCATTTTGCATGGTAAAGCCATCTCCAACTTGGTTGTCCTCAAATGCGTTGATTGGCATATTTCGGCCATGACAATGGTTTAAACTGAAAACAAATGAATATTAACAAAAAAATATTAGTATCTTTGGATGAATAGCAAATTTTCTCAGGTTCCTGGTAGCGGAACCAAACTGTTTAACTCAAAAAATAATTTTCAAGGTCAGATCAATAAATTTTATATGACAGGCCATAAGCAACTGATTCGATCCGAAAGATATAAATTTTTGTTAATACAACATGATAGAGAAGTAAAAAATTAATTCAATGACAAATAATATAATAAAAATAAAGCATAGAAGAAATAATTCTTATTGGATGATCCTTGATAGGATGATGAGCTGACCAGAGCTTGAAGAGCCGAACTATGGCTAATTTGGGAGCAAGATGCTATGAATTACAATTTACAGAATTGTAGAGAACAAAATCAGATGATTACAATAGTGGTAAAATGTATCTATTTATAGGGCTAAATCTAAGTAACCATTCTCCTTGAATTATGGGTCCATTATGAGCATTTACTAAATCTATTCGTTACTTTTGGAAGACTCGTAATAGTTGTGTAAATGCTGGAATTCCGTAACTCATGAGTTATATCCGTAAGTGATGAGTTAATTCTGTAACTGATGAATCAATCACGTACCTGTTAGTCAATCCCGTGTCTGTTGAGTCAATCGCGTGCCTGTTGAGTCAATTTCATAATTAATTGCCTTGTTCTACTCGTTACAACCATTTATTACATTTATTGTACGTTACATAACTGATTTGTAACTGATGGCGTAATGATGGTAAATTCCATATAATGCGGGATTAATTGATTCCTTTCTCATTTGTAACTATGAGCTATTCTCATGTACCTGATCCGGGCTATTCTATGATGATCAGTTCGGAGACTAACAGGTACGGTACGAATATGTTGGATCCCGATGGTGTTTTACATGTCATTCTTAACTTTTCTCCAAACTATGCTGAAACGTGTCGCCATTTAATAGATCCATATTGTGAGTCTATTTTTCACTAATACACATATATAATGAGAAACTTGTACACATGAAAATAAACTATTTACACGTATTCTTGGTTCGCTCTTATTTATACAAGTTTATGTTTCTTACACTGATATTTACACGATCTAATTATTTATAAAATAACTAGTACTCCATAAGTAAATCGTATTACAAGTATTTAATTGATAACAATTTAGGGGTGTTCATGGTTCGGTTTGAGTCGGTTTTTCCCTAAAAAGAAACTAAACCAAGTAAATCAATTTTTTAAATATTGGAACCAAACCAAACCAACTAAGTCAGTTTTTTATCGATTCGAATTTTGTCGGTTTTTTATTTTTTTCGGTTATTTATCGAATTTTTTCTTAAATATGAGACATACACTACCAAACGCATATTCTAGCGACTAAATTTTCAACGTAACACTATCAAACCAATTGCTTTTTGAGAAAATCTATCATTTACCAAGATATATCAATGAAAATTGAATCAAATAGTGATGAATAATTTAAGAACTCAATTAAAAATTAATTATTTTTAACTTGAAATAAATTCTTGTACTTAGTAAAAGAAAACTACCAATCAAACTACAATGTAAAGGCAAAGAATTTGATTATAACTAGACTAAAAATACAAATGACTAATATGTACCATAAAATTTTAGAAACTTTATATAATATATATATATATATATATATATATATATATATATATATATATATATATATATATATATATATATAATAATAATAATAATAATAATAATAAATTTGAATAGCTACTTCTATAGTCGGTTTGATTCAATTTTTTCGGTTATTTTTTGATTAAAACCAAAACTAAATCAAATTTGATCAGTTTTTAAAATTCAAAACCAAAACCAAATTAAACCTAAAAGGTATTGATTTTTTTAGTGGATTTGGTTGGATTTTGGGTTTTTATGAACACCCTAGATAACATAATAAAAATGATTGACTAATATTTTATTGGATTAATACCGGTAAAAGAGGTTTTGGTTAGGGGCGACGGTCCGCAGAGGAAGATTGGAAAACCCTAATTAAACAACATCGCCGCACTTCCACACACTCGCAGTAGGCAGTTGAGTTTAGTCCTGTACGTATGCTCGATCCTTTTCTCTGTTTCTCCTGCTTCTTTCTCCGTCAATAGACCCAATACGTAAAAAGTGTACTCTTTTTTTGTTGAATATCTGATGATTGTTGTTTCACTATTTGAATGACAGCGGAAGAGAAGGAGACAGAGTGTAAAGATGAGCCGAGCAGCAGTAGCAGCAGCGAAAGGCGGGAAGAAGAAGGGGGCAACGTTCGTAATTGACTGTTCGAAGCCAGTGGATGACAAGATTATGGAGATTGCTTCTCTTGACAAGTTCCTTCAGGAGAGAATTAAGGTTGGTGGCAAAGCTGGTGCACTTGGGGATTCCGTTACCGTTACCCGTGACAAGAACAAGATCACCGTCACTTCTAATTCTGCTTTTTCCAAGAGGTACTACTTCTATATCACGACCCCCATTTTTTCTGATTTTACCTTTTTCTGCCTCATTTTTAATTGGGTTTATTTGGAAAAAAAAATTGTTTCATTTTCAATTGGGTTCAACTACTCTTTGCAATGAGTTCTTATGTGGAATAGTGCAGTCATTCATATATTGAGCTTTGAGTCAGTTTCTAATGTGTTTTAAAATAAATGCTGTTTATTTTAGTTATGTTCCTTGGATCGACAACTTGTTTGGATGGTTGTTACATGTTGTATTGTATCCTATTGTTACTTTAAATACAATGTTTGTTTTCATTGTTACTTAAATTTAAAAAATGCCGCTTTATGGAATGACGAATTTGGTGTGTTCACGCCGTTTCCTTATCTTTTCTTTCATCTTGCCCTTTTTTATTATTAAATAATTATAATTTATATTTTACCATATCTTTTTATATAATAATATTACCTCGTACCTTACTTTTTCTTTATAATATTGCAAGTTTATTGTTCATATTGTTGGTGCATGACATTATGAAACGACGACAAACAATACAATCAATCCAAACATTGTATACATCAAAACGATACAGTACAATACAATACTATACGATACATTATGAAACGATACATAACAACCATCCAAACAAGCCGTGAAGGGCTGATGGTTTATGTCATTCTACTGTTTGTTTATCTGATGAACTATCCTATTTACATCGAGAAATAAAAAATAACAAAATAACGAAAATGATGGCGTAATATCTTGTAATCATTTGTAAATTGAACAGGATATGTGCGTAATGTTATTATGTTTGAATAATCCTTGTAGCACTTCCTAAAGTTGTGGAACGGATCGTCAATGAGCTCGTGCTAGATTATTGAGCACTTCATTTATCAGTGAAGTGGATTCTTAGCAATTGTTGGTGAGACCAATTAGACTTCAACCTAGCCTTTCACTTCTCCATCTTGCAGGCTTTGCTTTTTTCATCCTTGTTTACTTTGCGTCAACTGCAATTTGGTTAATTTCAATTTTTACGCATATATTATCATATTCAAAATAATACCTGTGGAGAAAGATTTGGTAGAATTAGTGTGTATTGGTAATTGTTTTTAACTTGAATAAGATAGGTAATTGATATTTATAATCATTGTATATACTCTTACTAATAAAAACATCCTTCAAGGTGTGTCAGTATAATTTCAAATATTGTTGTTGGGTTCTCAAGGAGTTCCTCATTTTTGTGAATACATTTTGTGCGGCTTAGTATAATCAATAGTGATGCTTTCAAGCATAACTTGTTCCCTTTCTGTTATGTTTCTAAGCATAACTTGTTTCGTTAGCATCACTTACCTATCTTTGGTTCAAGTGATAGTACAAAGACTACTTATTAAAGAAAGTGATAGTCTAAAGAGAGGTCAATCTGTGACATATATATTGATCTAATTTGGAGCAGGATATGTATGTAACCCGATTTATAAAGGAAGTTCTTGTGATGTTAATTACTGCTTTGTCTTCTATTCTTCCACCTCCCGCGTCCAAAAACAAAAGAATTTGTCGACAGTAGTATATTCCAGGCTCTTGAGAGTAGTAGATAATTGCTTTGCTTACACTCTTTACTTATATTTTTCAGGTATCTCAAGTACCTTGTCAAAAAGTACTTGAAGAAAAATAACGTCAGGGATTGGCTTAGGGTGATTGCTGCCAACAAGGACAGGAATGTTTACGAATTACGATACTTCAACATTGCTGAGACTGAGGCGGATGAAGAAGATTAAACATGGCCATTCGATGTCGCTTTATCTTCTTCTTTAGTCGACCAAATTTAGAACCATTTTATCTGTTAAGACATGCGTCTTATCTGCACATGTCTAGACTGTCACAGTTTTGATTTCCCCCCCCCCCCTTGTCGGTAACAGAAAACATCACTTTGATATTTTGCTTTGTTTATCTATGGGGCTCAAGTATGCAGACATGCCTTTTTCCTCTTGATGTTCACATGTAATATGTTGAGTCTATTTGAGGTGACTTTCATTTAATCACACCACTGTTGATGGCTTCCTCTTAAGTTTTTGTCCTAAGACCACAAAAGTGTGATGAGGAATCTTAGAAATGATCAGTTGAGACTCTCTCCACGTCCCCAAAGATCTCTATGCACTTGCCCCAGGCAAGTGAGATCTTCACGTGTCTGGGAGCAGGACAGTATATAGATTCTTGATCTATATCTTCCATTTTTGGGCTGCTTGCCTGATTGAAGTACCAATGGTTTTCGATACTCACACCATCCTACTAAAAGACCTAGGATTCCCAATCAAGCTAGCAGTAGTTGGTGATTTGGTGAAGCCGTAGGTATGCTATATAGTTGAGTCCGAAACCTAAATGTGGTCTTTTTAGACTCAAATGACCGAAATGAGTGAAAAAAAAATGTCACCAAACTATACATAGCGCCCGCGCTATATATAGTTTTGATTAGACTGGCAGGTATAGCGCCTTTATAAACGGAGCAATACATATTTTGTGGGCCCAACAATAACTCTTCTGCGATTAACTGACATAACAATAATTCAAATGGGTACCTCAAAAAATTGGACCCCTCGGGTTGGGCATAGCCTTATTTAAAGGCGTTAAGGATTTTGCAAAAATACATTCAGAAATCTTCTCAACTCTTGTTAAATTTTTCTTGTTAAATTCTCAAGCATTTTGTCATAATGTCTGAAGAGCGAAAAGTAGGGGTTTCATTATATTTGGGGGGGGAGGGGGGGGGGAGGGGTTAGGTTGTGGTGGCGAATAACTCAGTGAGCTATAGTTTATCTCCACAGTGTCATGTTAAATTGCCACTTACAATGGAGTACGATAGACTGGTATCGTTGTTGTGTAACAAAATGAGTGTGAGCAAACGTTCGGTGAACCTTAAAGTAATCGGAAGATATCTGTATTCTGTCACTCCGCAAGGGGTTGCTTGTTATGCTAAGTTTAACATCGAGGATGATGAAACTTTGAGTGATTTTTTGAGGATTCCGGATAAATACCGGGAATTTCTTTTGATAAAAATGTTGGAAATGTACGTGAAGGTTGAAAATGTTCGCAATAATGAGGTGGCGCAAAGCAGGGATAACCCTCAGTCATCGGGTGGTTATTCTGGAGCAGTTTTTGCCGAACATGTTCCGGCTGAAAGAGTTTGGCCTGATTTAAACTTATCTGTCACGACCCAAAAATTTCACCTGTCGTAATGGCGCCTATCTCAATACTAGGCAAGCCAAAAATCCCAATAAACTACCATTTCTTTTAAATTTGTAAACAAAATAATTAAATTCAGCGCAAGAAATCTCAAAATTTCAAATATGTCACTCCCAAAACCCGGTGTCACTGAGTACATGAACATCTAATGTGAATACAATGTTTGACTAATAAAAACCACTGACTGAAAGTATAGAACAATACAATAACTGAAGGAAAGAGAGACAAGGTCAGCGAACGCCAAGCACCTATCTTGATAGTCTCCAACTGATAGTACTCTGAAATCTAACAATCTCCATGTCCGAAAGTACCTAGATCTGCACGCGAGGTACAGAGTGTACTATGAGTACAACTAACTCAATAAGTAGCAAGACTAACCTCTGGGCTGAAAGAAATGATGAGCTCTGCAGGTATAGTCCAGTAAAAATAATGGTATAGAAATGTAGGCATGCTTTCAAGTTCAACAGATAAACTCAGTACAAGTGAAATAGATCAATACTGCATGATATAAGGAATATGACATCTCAGTAGCATGACCTCCTGTAGATATTGGTCACCAACTATTCGGTCACTCGATACAGTTTACGGTCAGTCCAGCCCCGGGGTGTTCCAACCCATATATATATACACCTCGACTAATAGTAAGTCATTCAGTACCGTATAAGCCCAATCCAGCCCTGAGGTAATTTATCCCCAAATGCAAATGATACGGACAAGATCCAAGTCCAGGTAAATTCATTACAATATAAATAAGTAAGGCAAATCCATGCCCTGGAAAAATCCATCCCAAATATATATATAAGCAGTAAGTAAGGCAAGTCCATGCCTTGGGAAATCCATCCCGAAAATATGGCACATAGCCTAAACATGATCTTTATTACTAGCCTCAGCTTAATTCCTCTAATACGTGCCACATGTTCAGATAATAACATGATTCTTTAATTTTTACTACGTCATAAGATTTATTCAAGACACACTTTCTGTGGCGCACGTCTACATGTTCGTAACCTATCGTGTGTATCACCTCCAAACAATTCATATCATACCAAATTCGGGGATTCATACCCTCAGAACTAAGTTTAGAGGTGTTACTTACCTCCAACCGTATAATTCTTTACTCCGCTATGCCTTTGCCTTGTGAATTGGCCTCCAAACGCCTCGAATCTAGCCACAATTAATTCTATTCAGTCAATAAAATTTATTGGAATTAACTCCATAAGAAAATGCTAATTTTCCATAAAAATCCGAATTTTAGCTCAAAAATCGCCCGTGGGACCCTCATCTCGGAATCCGGTGAAAGTTACAAACTATGAACGCACATTCAACCACGAGTCCAACCATACAAATTTTACTCAAATCTGACATCAATTCGACCCTCAATTTCTAAATTAAACTAAGAGGGTTTTTCACAGTTTTTCCAACTTAATTCACCCATTAAATGATAAAAATAATCATAGATTCGAGTAATTTAACCAATATTGAGTTAAGAACACTAACTCGTTGTTTCCTCTGAAAATCTCTCAAAAATCGCCTCTTCCCGAGCTCCAATCCGTCAAAAATAAAAAATGGGACAAAGTCCCATTTTCAGAACTTAAACTCTCTGTCGAGTGATTTCTTCTACGCGATCGCGTAGCATAAATTTTTACTGCCCATAAAAATAACCCTACGCGATCGCAAACTATCCCACGCGATCGCGAAGTTCAAACCTATAGGCCCACGCGATCGTAAACCATTTCACGCGATCGCGAAGCACAAACGCATGGCCTTCCCTGCTGCTCCACTTACTCTACGCGAACGCGACCTCCTCCACGCGGTCGCGAATACCAAATTCCGACACCTACGCGATTGCAACCCTATTCACGCAATCGCGAAGAACAAAAATATCACTGCCTCAAACAAGCCTACGCGATCGCAAACTATCTCACGCGATCGCGTAGAACAAAGTCGCCTCTGCCCAAATTACACTACGCGATCACAGACAAACTTACGTGATCGCGTATAAGGAAATCAGAAGAAGAAAATACCAGTAGCTATTAGCAGTCTCCCAAAGGCCAAAAGTGATACGTTAGCCGTCCGAAACTCACCCGAGCCTCTCGGGACCTCAACCAAATATACCTACAAGTTCTAAAATATTAACGAACTTAGTCGAACCCTCAAATCACCTCAAACAATGCTAAAACTATGGATTACACCCCCAATTCAAGCCTACTGAACTTTGAAATTTCTAATTTCTACAAACGATTTCGGAACCTATCAAATCACGTCCGATTGATCTCAAATTTTGCACACAAGTCATAAATGACATAGCAGACCTATAAAAATTTTCAGAATCGGATTTCGACCCCGATATCAAAAAGTCAAATCCCCGGTCAAACTTTCCAAAAATTAAACTTTCGGTATTTCAAACCTAATTCCTCTACGGACCTCACATTAATTTTTCGGACACGTCCCTAAGTCCAAAATCACCATAGAGTGCTATTGGAATCATCAGAATTCAATTCTGAGGTCGTTTACTCATAAGTCAATATCCAATTAACTTTTTCAACTTAAGTTTTTAATTATGAGACTAAGTGTCTCATTTCACTTTAAAATCTTTTCGGACCTGAACCAACTTACCCGATAAGTCATAAATCAACTGTAAGGTATAATTAAGCAGTAAATGGGAAAATGGGGTTGTGATAGTCAAAACGACATGTCGGGTCGTTACATTCTCCCCCACTTAAATATACGTTCGTCCTCGAACGTGCCAAGAGTTGTTCTTAACCTTCAAATCTCTATTCCACCTTACCACGCATATACCCGGGGGTGATCCCACGCCGCCCTATTCTATAGATCTGATAACACAACACAATTGAAGATCATTAATTTAACTATAGCCAAAAACCTCGGAGCCAAATTTCTAACATCCAAAATTCTTTTCAAGACCCGAATCTCACATCTACCCATTGTATAAGCCTGAACAAGCTGTACCCAGCCATAATCATAATCCCAGTTACAATCGCATAACATACTACACAACTCGCATACTCGTAACACAATTTATGATCATAGTAACTACTCAAAATCAACCAAGTACTAGTATAAAACCTTGCATTTAATAGAACCTCATTCCAAAATCTTCATACACTTCCAATAATGAAAGAACAATAAAAACTCATAACCACTCATCAAATCAACTAGCCATGGAGCTCTCTCGCCCCAACAAGAACCACAATCACTTTTCAAGCCGAATTTCAATATTATCCTCCTAATATACCGTAATCAAACCTGATAGTATACATTCTAGGTCCAATGACCTTATAGTATTAAACACAACTGTCCCATTGACATGCCACATCAATACAACTCAATCCATAACTGCGCAACCTTGTAGCCAAAATGGAAGATGTCTCAAAGTAGAGAACCGTATTGTAAGTTCAACAAGCACCACCACAACTGTAATGCTATAAGCTTATTATATATATAGTAAAACCAAGACACATAAATTTAATAACAGTAACCAGCTCTTCTAGAACTCACATTAACATCACTCGCACGGACAACTCACATGCTATAGTATCAATATCTGGACCCAGACGGACAACTCACATGATAATAATATAAATATCTGGACCCGCACGGACAACTCACGTGCCAATAATATCAGTACATGGATCCACACGGACAACTCACGTACTAGTAACATAATTCACCTGGCATGGTCACAGGCCTTTAATTCAAGCATATCATACAGGAGCAATCAAATAAGTACACACGAACCATCGTAACTGATCACAACTCCAGCACTCGTATGACTATCACATCCTTCATGCACGTTCATCCCACTAGGAATATTCCCATAATTCTTCCGTGCCACATATCAATAACTCGTATATCAGTAGTCTATTAACTAGGAGAGTACCGTAATACCAATGCACCTCCGTAAATCAAAACACAATGCCCCTTTCAGCTGCACACCCTTATCAGGGATTACCGAGCAACTATAACATTCATCTAAATATATAACACTGACCATTCTATCCAGAATTCGTGATCTTCCTTTCAAGAATGAACTGCCACCTCGTACATATAAATCTAAATCCCGTACACCACACCACATCTATCATGCCATCATGTGACAAGCACAAGAATCTTATTATCATCTTTAAGTCACCAACAATTTACATACCCCTATTAGTTAGAAACCTTTCTCTTACTTCTTTCCAGGAGGAAGCCACAATACACAACACGTTTCCCACACCGGTAGGAAACATCCGGCTCAAACCATGGTAGAAACCATCAAGAACACTTTGAAATCCATTTGCACATAACTAAACTATCAGAACTGAATTCCTCTAACTCGACCAAATCACGTAGGTCACCAAAACCCAAGAATATTGCCACCAAAATATCTGTAGAGTCTCACCACATCATAATTACCCCTATAAATACCACAACCGAAACACCCACTCTGAAAATACTTTATTTTAGTCTAAGGCCATTTCATTCACCTTCCCGATACCGAAATATAAAATCCATAATGATATACAAAAATGCCACAAGTCTTGACACCATCCAACTTAAATCTCAGATTTTAGCCATAAACAAATCTGCCAAAAATTCTCAATTGTTACATATTAATCTCGAATCCATTAGAACTTTCTCGAGAGTCACTCCCTTTGTTCAAATCTACATTACACCGCCCAAATGGGCCAAAAGACACGTGCCCCATCAACACAACAACACTCAAAGAAGTAACTCTACTTTAATATCACCTATCAAATTCATACTCCGTGCGCACTACATCATTCACAAATAACAACTCACTCATCTCACGATTTTCATATACTCATAAAGCGCAATATAACTCGTATCCAGAAATTTCCTCACTCGAGTCATTCTCGAACTCTACCTCTGCAAGTCATCTCTGATTCCCAAGTATACTTCAGACCAAACAAAAAATTTGACACATAACCATGAAATGAATTGTCAATAGCAGACTCTCCCACTTGGCTCAAAGCTATAGATTAAAATATTTGATAAATCACAATACCCATGCTTTATTACTGTCTTAATACCGCAGTCAGTTCAACGAAAATTCTTCTCAAGCTCAAGACACACCAACCATAAAATACCCCAATCATCCGCTAATCTCGCATTCATTCTCTTAACACTCAAGTCAACTTTCTCAACCAGATTCAAATTCAAGTCTCAACACATACGCCCCGCTGGCAGAAAAGAAACTCTCTATTCACATCATAAGGAACACACCTACATAGATTACTCCGCAGGGGATAACCCATCTGCTTAGTCTCAAATTGGCATCTTGTTATACCCTTTCGCAGCCACAATTACTATGAAATCACTTAATCTTTCTGAGTCCAAACTCATTAACCAGACACGAGAATTTAATTTCCCCCAAAATTTAACAATGTGAAAGATCTTTCAAAACATTCACACTCGAGATTGTACGTCACATCAAAACAAAAATAAAGCACCCAATGGCCTTCCTTTACATTTCAAGGAAACACTTCTCGTCACATTCAAATCGTCTTAACACATCCCGCAGTTACATCATACTCATCACAAAGCCATTCTACCGCTCATTGAGCCATAAATTTCTCTTGTAGGGACATTACCGGACATATGAGCCTAAATGTACATGTTACAACTGAAATTACCGAGCCTAAGCTGCGGTCTAAATCTGGCCTCAAGTCCTCCAGACTGGCCCATCACCAAAACACAGAATACACATCTTGAACATCGTTCATAGAATCACAAGCCGGTGATGCAAAGCTGATACCGAGCGCCCATGTGCGTATACGAATGCGTGGAAGGAATTCAAAGAGTTATGTTTCAAGCTGAATCAATTCCGCACGATAGAATACAAGAAAGTGAAATTTTCCTAAGGTTTCAGCAGCCTCTCGAAGATAGGTACAGACGTCTCCGTACCGATCCGCAAGACTCTACTAAACCTGCTCATGACTCATGAGACCTATGTCACCTAAAGCTCTGATACCAACTTGTCATGACCCAAAAATCTCACATGTTGTGATGGCGCCTATCTCAATACTAGGCAAGCCAAAAATCCCAATAAACCACCATTTCTTTTAAATTTGAAAACAAAATAACTAAATTCAGCGGAAGAAATCTCAAAATTTCAAATATATCACTCCCGAAACCCGGGGTCACTGAGTACATGAGCATCTAAATGTGAATACAATGTTTGATTGATAAAAACCACTGCCTGAAAGTATAGAACAGTACAATAACTGAAGGAAAGAGAGACAAGGTCAACGAACGCCAAGCAGCTACCTTGATAGTCTCCAACTGATAGTACTCTGAAATCTAACAATCTCCGGGTCCGAAAGCACCTGGATCTGCACACGAGGTGCAGAGTGTAGTATGAGTACAACTAACTCAATAAGTAGCAAGACTAACCTCTGGGCTGAAAGAAATGATGAGCTCTGCAGGTATAGTCCAGTAAAAATAATGGTATAGAAATGTAGGTATGCTTTCAAGTTCAACAAATAAACTCAGTACAAGTGAAATAGATCAATACTGCATGATATAAGGAATATAACATTTCAGTAGCATGACCTCCTGTAGATACTGGTCACCAATTATTCGGTCACTAGGTACAGTTTATGGCCAGTCCAGCCCCGGGGTGTTCCAACCCATATATATATACACCTCGACTGACAATCAATCATTCAGTACCGTATAAGGCCAATACAGCCCTGGGGTAATTTATCCCCAAATACAAATGATACGGACAAGATCCATGTCTAAGTAAATTCATTACAATATAAATAAGTAAGGCAAGTCCATGCCCTGGGAAAATCCATCCCAAACATATATATAAGCAGTAAGTAAGGCAAGTCCATGCCCTGGGAAATTCATCCCGAATATATATAATCATCTACGCTCACTGGGGTGTACAGACTCCGGAGGGGCTCCTTCAGCCCAAGCGCTATAAGTCGATCGTGCTCACTGTGTGTGTGTGCAGACTCTCAGAGGGGCTCCTTCAGCCCAAGCGTGATATAAAGCCAATATGGCCAACTGCAGTCGGGCAGTCCCGATCCGTATAATAATAAAGCTAATGAGGCCTACTACAGGCGGGCAGCCCCGATCCAGAACAATAATAATGTATAAAGCTATTCTGGCCTACTGCATGCGGGAAGCCCCGATCCATTTAATAATAACATATATAAAGTCAAATGGCCTGCTGCGTTGCGCAGCTCAATCCCATAAATATCCTCACAATGGACAATTATTACTGAGTGTGAAATGTATATTTTAGAACAATTAATTCAACAACATCACGATCCCATGGGTCCTAAAATATCGGCACATAGCCTAAAATCTTTATTACTAGCCTCAGCTTAATTCCTCTAACACGTGCCACATGTTTAGATAATAACATGATTCTTTAATTTTTACTACGTCACAAGATTTATTCAAGATACACTTTCTATGGTGCACGTCTACATGTTCGTCACCTATCATGTGTGTCACCTTCAAGCAATTCATATCATACCAAATTCGGAGATTCATACCCTCAGAACCAAGTTTAGAAGTGTTACTTACCTCCAACTGTGTAATTCTTTACTCCGCTATGCCTTTGCCTTGTGAATTGGCCTCCAAACGCCTCGAATCTAGCCACAATTTCAATTCAGTCAATAAAATTTATTGGAATTAACTCCATAAGAAAATGCTAATTTTCCATAAAAATCCGAATTTTAGCTCAAAAATTGCCCGTGGGGCCCACGTCTCGGAATCCGGTGAAAGTTATAAAATATGAATGCTCATTCAACCACGAGTCCAACCATATAAATTTTACTTAAATACGACATCAACTCGACCCTCAATCTCCAAATTAAACTAAGAGGGTTTTTCACAATTTTTCCAAATTAATTCACCAATTAGATGATAAAAACAACCATAGATTCGGGTAATTTAACCAATATTGAGTTAAGAACACTTATCCCGTTGTTTCCTCTAAAAATCTCTCAAAAATTGCCTCTTCCCGAGCTCCAATCCGTCAAAAATGGAAAATGGGACGAAGTTCCATTTTCAGAACTTAAACTCTCTGCCCAGTGATTTCTTCTACGCGATCGCGTAGCATAAATTTTTACTGCCCATAAAAATAACCCTATGCGATCGCAAACTATCCCACGCGATCGCGAAGTTCAAACCTACAGGCCCACGCGATCGCAAACCACTTCACGCGATCCCGAAGTACAAACGCGTGGCTTTCCCTGCTGCTCCACTTACTCTATGCGAACGCGACCTCCTCCACGCAGTCGCGAATACCAAATTCCCACACCTACGAGATCGCCGCCCTATTCACGCGATCGCGAAGAACAAAAATATCACTGCCTCAAATAAGCCTACGCGATCGCAAACTATCTCACGCGATCGTGTAGAACAAAGTCTCCTCTGCCCAAATTACACTACGTGATCGCAGGCAAACTTACACGATCGCGTATAAGGAAATCAGAAGAAGAAAATATCTGCAGCTATCAACAGTCTCCCAAAGGCCAAAAGTAATCTGTTAGCCGTCCGAAACTCACCTGAGTCCGTCGGGACCTCAACCAAATATACCTACAAGTCCTAAATGATTATATGAACTTTGTCGAACCCTCAAATCACCTCAAACAACGCTAAAACCATGAATTACACCCCAATTCAAGCCTAACGAACTTTGAAAATTTTAATTTCTACAAACGACTTCGGAACCTATCAAATCTTGTCCGATTGACCTCAAATTTTGCACACAAGTCATAAATGACATAACAGACCTATAAAAAAATTTAGAATCAGATTTCGACCTCGATATCAAAAAGTCAACTCCCCGGTCAAACTTCCCAAAAATTCAACTTTCGGCATTTCAAGCCTAATTCCTCTACGGACCTCCCATTAATTTTCCGGACACGCTCCTAAGTCTAAAAATACCATACGGAGCTATTGGAATCATCAGAATTGAATTCTGAGGTCGTTTACTCATAAGTCAATATCCGGTCAACTTTTCCAACTTAAATTTTTTAATTATGAGACTAAGTGTCTCATTTCACTCCAAAATATTTCTGGGGAAACGGTCTGTGATAAGTCATAAATCAACTGTAAGGCATAATTGAGCAGTAAATGGAGAAATGAGGCTATGATACTCAAAATGACAGGTCGAGTCGTTACATTATCTCCACGGGCGAATGAGAAGTGGGGAAATAATTTCTCTCCTACTTTACATAATCCACAAGATGAGTGGTAAACTTCAATTTTCCTTTGTATTATGATGTTTATTTTTGTTGTATTGAATTTGTATTAACACTCATATATTCAACAGGGGGTACCGACCAGATATGAATTTTACAAGTTATGAACCCACGCCTAGTTGGAATATGCGTAGTTCTGGTGTGTTGTATCATGGTGGTCCATCCAGGAGTCATCACCAACAGGATAATGTCCATCATGGGATGTCAACATATTACGACTTGTAAGTGAAGTGATATAGCTATATGTAAAGTGTTTGACAATTTGAGTAGCTTATTATGTGGGTGTTTGTGCAGTGAAAGCGAGCAAGTTGAACCTCCTGTCCTGACTCAATTGCCCGAAGACGACATATTTAATCGGGATCTAGCAAATGCACAAAGTCAGGAAGAGAACAGTGATTATGACAACAATGCCGATGAGTCCAGAGATGACACACCCTTCTCTGATGAGGGTGGTGATGAGGAGGAAGAGAATGTTGGACCTAATTTAATGAGGGAGCATGCTCCACCCCCGTTAGACCAAGAGTGTACGAGTCCCAAGTGCCATTTCATTCAAGGAAAATTCCCTACCTTGATCATTTGCCAAGTATACCGTATGTGGATGCCCTCACAAGGGATACTGGCGAAATTTGGACAGCAATGTGGGATGGATCTAGACCAACAATGCTGGCAAATGGCATGCTTTTTCCTGATAAAACGCGCCTAAGCAGGGCGGCGAAAATTTACAGCGTAAAAGAGTGTTATGAGATGACGGTATGGGAGTCAACTCCGGATATATACAAGGTTGTTTGTCATAGATGGTTTACGGGTTGTCATTGGATGTTGCGTGCGAGCAAGAAGAAAACAGGTATGTAGAAAGTGGGTAAATACATTGGCACCTACACTTGTGAAATGGACACATTCAGTGGGAATCACTTCAACTTGGATGTTGACTTGATTTCTCTTGTCCTGATTTCACACATTGAAGCGTCCATAAGGTACAAAATCAAAGAGTGCATTACATCCGTCCACCAGGAATATGGATGTACTATTACCAAAAGAAAGGCATTTCTTGAGAGCAAACATGCGTTTGAAATTGTTTATGGTAACTGGGATAAGTCATTTGCATCTCTACCCAAGTACATGGCAGCATTGCAACACTTTAACCCCTGGACCGTTGTTGAATGGAAACTTGAGCGGAGTCCGGGAATACCAGAATATATATTCAAATACGAGTTCTGGGCATTTAAACAAGAAATTGATGGTTTTCTGCATTGCTGGTCGGTAATATCCATAGACGGCACTCATGTCTATGGAAAGTATGATATTAAGCTGTTGATCGCCGTTGCAGTAGATGTTAATGGAAGTATATTTCCTTTAGCTTTTGCTATTTGTGCCAATGAAAGCCAAGAGACGTGGACACTATTTTTGAACCACTTGAAAGATCACGTTACCAAATAGCGTTCAGGTATTTGTCTAATATCTGATCGACATGGTGGTATTATAAGTTCTTTAGAGAATTTGCCTGCATGGCAAGAACCATATGCCTACCACCGTTACTGTGTGAGGCACCTGAAGGCCAATTTTCAGAAGGCACATCCCAACAAGGATTTGCATGATTTAATATGGATGGCTGCAACAGATCACCAAGAGCATAAATTTCGGAGGCACATGGAATCTATCAGGCAGGAAGACGAAGCAGCCTATCGTTGGTTGATACGACATAAGCCTGAAAAGTGGACTTTGCATGCGGATGGTGACAGAAGATGGAGAATTCTGACTACAAATGTGTCAGAGTCTTTCAACGAGTTATTGAAGTCTGCACGAGGATTGCCTGTCACTGCCATGGTGCGAATGACATTCAAGCAGATGACGGAGAGGTATGTTGAAAGGGCTGCAGCTGCAACGTCATTGATGGAAATAGGTGTTGAATTTATGTCACAACCAATGAAAATATTTGAGAAATACACGCGGCGAGCACATTGGCATTCATTTTTACAATATGATCACGACCGAAATATTTTTGAAGTTCGCATCGCTATCCATCAAAATTGGGGGAATAGTGTACACACCATAAATGAATCTAGAAGGTTATGCTCTTGTGGGAAACGGTCCATCTACCACATGCCATGCTCACATACCATCAAGTACTTTCAACATACAGGTTTAGGGCCAACCAACTACGTTGATAAACAATATAGTGTTGCTACATACTTAAACACCTATAGTGGGCAGTTGCAACAAGTGGGTGCTGAGCATTATTGGCCGCCGGAATCATTTAAAATGGTGTGTAACAAGGAGTTTTTGCATCAGCGACAAGTGCAAAAAAGAACGCGTATACGGAACCAAATGGATGTTGGTGATGCCGTTTATGCGCGCAAATGTGGCATATGCTCGCAAACAGGATACGATCATCGTAAATGTCCTTCAGCTGGTTTGGGTGGCGGTGGTAATCCAGCTCCTGGTGGAAGTTCATCTAATGTGCCCAACTATCAAGGATACACGTAGTGTTTTGTTTCCGTAATGTGGTTGTAATAAGTGTATGTACTTCTTTATGTTGCAAAATGTATCAAATAAAATTATGTTTCCATTGTTGTTAAATATTATTGATATTTAACATTATCAGTGGAGTAAATTAATGAATTTCTCCCTCTCGTTCATGTTATCAAAAATAGTATTGGATTAAAAAACCAAACTTATTACGTGAATTTCAATCTAAAATTATTAAAAAACTACACTGTCGGAGGAGGAAGATGTTTGAAAAAGTTGCCCGCCTGCAAAAGCTATATTGTACCCAAAAGAATCTCTAACACACGAAGCATAGCGCGGTTAAATACTACGTTATGTGTGTTGTCTTGTCAACCTGAAAAGCTGCCCGCCTGCAAAAGCTGTACTGTACCCGAAAGAATCTTTAACACGCGAAGCATAGCACGGTTAAATACTACGTTATGTGTGTTTCGTACTACTTAAATGATTAATTTCAATATCTATAAGGATACTATGCTAAAAGGCACTACATTTTACTACGCTAAAAGGGCATTATATTACTAGTCTTTAAGTAAATAAATAATCTAAACCAGATAAAAACAACAAATATATTTAATCACAAAACATTCAAGAAAATATATATAAAACAGTAAAAAGTAACTTATTAACATTTTTTTGAACAAATAATAATGATATCTCAATTTTTACATATTTTTTTAGCACACTAATATCTTAGTCCGGATAAAAATAACATACCAGTTTAATCGCAAAACAAAACACAAAACAACATAGAACACATTTAAAATAACTAATATGTAGTTTTTATACTAGTTTCGACAAAAACTAAATCGAAATACCTCGATTTATATTTTTTGGAAAGATGAAGATTTGAATCCGAAACGAGCAACCCACAATAAGAGAAGGCTTAGCTAGGATGTGAGACAAATAATCTTTACTTTTTGTGGGACGGGTGGGGTCCACTCAAGTTTTTTTGGGTCGTTAATGGGGGGGACCGCTGGTTTGATTTTTAAAATGGGGGAGGGGGGCTTGTTTTGGTTCTGTAACGGGGGGAGGGACGAATATTTGAAGGGGTATAGCGCAGTTTATAAAGGCGCTATACATATAGCGCCTTAATAAACTGCGTTATACCTGCTAGTCTAATCAACTTCATGTATAGCGCCCTTTTAAAGGGAGCTATATATAGTTTGGTCACATTTGCCCTTGTACTATAGGAAATTGAGCACATTTGCCCTTCGTTAATACTTTAGTTCAAATATGCCCTTACCGTCACATAGTTGGTCCATATATGCCCTTAGAGTTACACAGTTGGCTCATATATGCCCTTTTCGAAATGGAATACATCCAAACTAATTAGCTCTTTCGTTAATTGTATTAAAGTGTATTACAAATACTATTTTCTTTGTATTATTATTTTTTTTCTTTACCTTTCTCTTTTCTTTCTTCTTTTTTCTTTTCTTCTCTTTTTTTTCCTTTTTCTTTCTCCCTTATCCGTTTCCTCCATTACTGATGTCTTCTCCATTTTCGTCACCAATTTCACTTGACAAAACTCATGAATTTCAATTATTAAGAAAATTCTCCCATAAGGTAATCAAGTTCCAATTTCACTGGCCCTCTAAATAAATGAAATAAAATTATTTCAAAAATTATGGTTTAAACTTTAAAATAATATAAAAAAATCTCAACCTTTAACAATACTCAAAAGACCAAAATATTTAAATTGTTTCTAGAAAGATAATTTAATGATTAAAACCCTAGAGTTCAAGTTGTAGTGTTATAAATTTGAGTTGTTAATCTTTTTTCAGCTGGATATTTTTTATTTTTTTTATTAACTATGTAAATTAGGAGTGTACATGGAACAAGTTGGTTCGATTTTTATCAAAATCAAACCAAACCCATTATATCGGTTTGGATTGTTCGGTTTTGTTGGATTTTCGAATTTTTTGTTACATAAATATTATTTCAATCTTACTTTGTTAAATTTTTTAGAACTAAATATATATTCAGTAAAAATTAAAAAATTAAAAAACGTAAGATCTATAAAAGTATTCTTATGGGAGAATTTTCTTAATAATTGGAATTTATGAGTTTTGTCAAGTGAAATTGGTGATGAAAATAGAGAATACATCAATAATGGAGGAAATCGGATAAGGGAGAAAATAAAAGGAAAAAAAAAGAGAAGAAAATAAAAAAGAAGAAAAAAAAGAGAAAGATAAAGAAAAAAGTACTAATAAAAAGGAAATAGTGTTTGTAATATACTTTAATACAATTAACGAAAGAGTTAATTAGTTTGGGTGGATTCCGTTTTGAAAAGGGCATATATGAGCCGACTGTGTAACTCTAAGGGCATATATGGACCAACTATGTGACGGTAATGGCATATTTGAGCTAAAGTATTAACGAAGAGCAAATGTGCTCAATTTCGTATAGTATAAGGGCATATTTGAATCTTTTCCGTTGTTTTTTTTCACTCATTTCGGTCATTTGATTCTAAAAAGACCACATTTAGGTTCCGGGCTCCTATATAGTTATACTCATTATAAAAGAAGTAGTCTAAAAGTGAGCAAAACAAAATCGTTGGTGACCAATCGTACTGCTGATTAATAGAAAACACGAATTGGTTGTTCTTTGGACTTGAGAACCTCGTATAAGAGGAGAGAAGTGACTATAGTCTAATGATTAGAGGAAGATTAATTTTTCAGACAAAGTTCAAAAGAAATAGTATGATCTTCTTAAGGTGAAGAAAATAAGAATGTTTTCATTTTTGAGAGATCAAATCAAAATCAATTCGAAAAACATACTAAGAAACAACTTCAGGGCTTTTGGGTTAAAACAAATACCTGTAACTTAAAATTCAAACACAAATCGTTACTCAGAAGATATATAGAAAAGAAACATTTCTAGAGAAACTTGCAAATATTTAGAGACTGTCTAAATGCAAACAGATTTGCTCTCATAGTTTCCACAAGTCTCTGTGTGTGTTTAATATATCTCAATAGATAGAAGAAATACTCTCTCCTCCCTTCCTATATTCATTTGCAGAAACATTTCCTATTCTCTGGAAATGAGGATATACTGTTCCATAGAGCTTCTATATGGTACAAATGGTAAGCAATTTATTTTGTGTATAGAGTTGATAAGAGAAGTGCTACATTGTTCTGAACCATTGAGTTATTCTTTAAGAGAGCACTGAGCGTTTCATAGATAGTCGGATTGTGAACATTACCAAGATTACGGAGTCTAACTATTCAAAAACTTAACTTACAGTATATATTAGGGCTGTCAAATTCGGCCAAGCCTAAATGGCCCGCCCAAATTATTGAACCCAACCCATCTTCGCTCAACATCCACTTATCTTTAACTCATTTAAAGTTGGACTAATTTTTTGTCCAAATTGATCCATGAATAACTTTGTCAAAATATCTTAGAAATAATTTTTTTTGTTTGATACTATATTATATATGACCATAACAAAAGAAAAACAGTAGTATTTAGTAATTATACAATAAAAAAATAACACATATTAATTAAAGCTTGGTAAGAGTTGGACGGGTTCGGCTATAACTCAAATTTTAGCTCATCTTGATCCAGACCATCTCAGTTCGAGTAACTTTTGACCCGCCCATTTATTGACTCAACTCATTTTGACACGCCCAAATTAGCCCAACTCGCTCATTTGACACCCTTATGTAATTAACCTATTATGCCAGGTTAGTTATCATTTTTATAAAACTATTAATTAATTAATAATATTTTGTACCTGTCAGAACTTAAACTCTCAAAATAATTTTTGTTGTGCCGTTGATCTTGATCATTGAAGATTTGAAGTCCTTCTAATAACTGTCTTCCCGCCACGGAACGTCCCAAAATCCAAATGCAGGTGTCGACCAGAAAGCTCATATCTTTAACGCACCCTTCTCTCAATCTTTCACATCCAACTGTTGAATCTTTCGTTTGGAATACTCTGATCAGAGCCCATGTCCAACGAACTCATCCACCTACCACCCAATCCCACACCCCGCTCTCCATCTTCCTCCGAATGCGCTTCCATGGTGTCCAACTTGATTACTACACCTTCCCTTTTCTCCTCCACTCCGTCCATTCTCCTTCACATCTCCAATTGGGGCGATTAATTCATTCACAGTCTATTCTTTTTGGTTTCTCATTCGACCCATTTGTCCAAACTTCGCTAATTAGTATGTATACCGCTTGCGGCAATGTGGGTTCTGCCCGAAGAGTGTTTGATGAAATGCCTCAACCGGATTTACCTTCGTGGAATTCCATCATGAATGCGAATGTCAAAGCTGGTTTGCTAAGCGTTGCGCGCGAATTGTTTGATAAAATGCCAAGTAGAAATGTTATATCTTGGAGTAGTATGTTGGATGGTTACGTGAGGTGGGGTCAGTGTGAAGAAGCATTGGTGTTGTTTAGTCAGATGCAAGAGGAAAATAAAGTTACGCCTAACGAGTACACCATGTCTATTTTGGTTGCAGCATGTGAGCAGTTGGGTTCACTTGAACATGGGAAATGGGCTCATGCTTACGTATACAAACTTGGGATGGATATTAATGTTGTACTTGGAACTTCTTTGATTGAAATGTATGCTAAATGTGGGAGTATCGTCAGGGCAAGATTAGTTTTCGAAAATTTGGGTCCAAAGAAAGACTTAATGGCTTGGAGTGCAATGATCTCAGGCCTCGCGATGCATGGTCGCTGGGAAGATTGCCTCCGTTTGTTCTCAAATATGGTTGATAACGGAGTAAGGCCTGATGACATCACATTCTTAGGTGTACTTTCTGCTTGTGTGCATGGAGGATTGGTGAGGCAAGGGAAGGAAATGTTTGAGAGGATCAGTAAAGAGTTTGGTATTTCTCCTTCGGTTCAGCATTATGGTTGTATGATTGACCTTTATGGAAGAGCTGGTCTGATTAATGAAGCATGGAATCTTGTGAATACAATGCCTATGGAGCCAGATGTGCTTATTTGGGGAGCGCTTCTCAGTGGAGCCAGGATATGTGGAGATATTGAAACATGTGAGGTTGCACTCAACAAAATAATAAAGCTAGATCCCACAAATAGTGCTGCTTATGTTCTTCTCTCCAATGTCTACGCTAAGATGGGTCGGTGGAAAGATGCTAGGCACATCAGAAACCTTATGGAGACAAAGAGGGTAAAGAAAGTTCCTGGGCTCAGTTCCATAGAGGTCGATGGACGCATTCGCTAGCACTAGTTTTCAATGTGAAACAGCTGATGTTCAAGAATACTGTGTAGGTTCAAGATGGATTGTTATGTATTGCCAGTCAAGGAACAGGAAAATTTAGCAGTTTTCACTTCATGCTGAGAACTTGGCAATTGAATTCTTCGTTTTAAATGATATAGCACGGTTCTCATATGCACAGTAAAAACATCAAGGTATGCACTTGCTAAGGTAATGTTGCAATATAAATTGCCTCGAGGGATTTCCAGGGGTGATATTGTTGTCAACAGTCAGCAACTGGTTTCAATACTTTGTTGGTGGGGAATGTTGCTGTAGTGACTGCTGGTAATTAACCTAGTCCTGAATTTTGATCGGGAACAAATGGTCCTTTTAAGCTTACAAATTCATGTGACCTGGCAATATCGATGTCTGGGAGCGCCTTGTTGGATTTAAGTTTCATTTGCTTCCAACAAGTTAGCTCCTTATAGCCATCCCAAACAAGAAAGTTTATCTTTGGGAAATGAACTCCATCTTCTGCAGATATGGTCTTACTAGTAGAAACTGCAGGTTCTACAAATTCACTTGCATGCTGAATAAAACAGAAAAAGGCCGAAGCTTCATGTACTTCTAATTCTTATCTGTACAAGCTCCATTCTTTCACATCTATCCCACATTTCCAGTTCTCCGATTGTCCTTTCTTCAGGCTGAATGCTTACTAATGCAAGGGCTGCTAAGCAATTTTTACCTTTGCAATGAGCTAATACATTTCAACCCTTCGCTATACTGTACCTAAATATTGTAATACCCTTTTAATGAATCTTTTCATTTAATAGTATATCTTTTTGTTTCATCATGTCTTGAGAAGTTTTTATCAGCTCAACAGAAATGGTTGAGACTATTATGTACTTTTTGAGAGCCGTTAAGTACCCTGAAATACTTAAAGGATCAAGAACTATGTATTAATATTTTGACTCCTTGTTTACCTTTTGCCTTTTTTTAAAAGTTAAAAATATCTAAACTCGATTAATAGACAAGTAAAGCCATTAGAAAAATACCTGCCAAGTGGTGACATACATAGGGTGTTTCAAAATGACGAATTTGAGTTTTGCCCGTGCTCCTGCTCAATCTCTAGGCCCTTCAAGCACACTTAGGAATTTGGAATGACAAAAGTCATGAATAAAATATAGTTTTTAAAAAATGTTTTCTGATATTTGATTGGTAGTGAATATATTTTTTAGAAAAAAAACTTTATTAACTTAGTAATAATATTACTAAATTGCGTAGTGCTTGAATGAAATTTTTGAATATTAAAGATTGATAGTAACATTGTGTTTATTGGCGCAAGTTTGGAATAAATAAGTTTTGTCGTATTAAACACTCATGCCTAATTGGGCTAATGTAGATGACGAATTTTGATCAACTTTTGTAGCATTAACAAATAAAGATATCTAAACTTGATTAATTATAAAGCAACAAATTTGCTACTGTAGCAGATTGGCCGACAGGTACGATGTTCGGTAATCTAGAGCAGGTGGGATTACAGCAAAAGCAAATGGACAAATTTGAAAAGTCGAGCTTTGTACACCTATAACAAGTAATCTATCATTGTAATTCAGTCTTTTACTCTCTTTCGTGGATGCCTTGGTTCTTTAATTAGTTGTAGTTCCCTTTCCTTTTCCTAAGATTGGTTAACGTCGCATCTTGCAACTTCATATCCTCAACACCACATTTAATTATACTGTTCTTTGAGCGTTTCGTACAACAAAAGTCACTTTCATAAAAAATGTGTTTTTTTGAGACATTTTCTCATATTTGGTTGATGAATCTGAGATAAGCTTAAACGGAGCGATATGATTGTTCATATAGCCGACCCAACTTGAGTTTAGGATTAAGATATAGTTAAAGTGATTATTGTTAGGTAACCAAATACCAGAAAATGATTTTCTCATGAAAATATTCCTGAAAATAACTTGTGCCATACCAAAATGGCTTCCTCTTGAACTTAGAACCATAGAAAAAACTGGGCTAAAGTTAGCCAACTATGTGAATTGTTGGTTTTTTAAAAGATGGGGCAGCAAAATATTAAAAGTGTTGATTGAAAAGTCTCTCAATAATCTTATTAAGCATAACAAGGCTTTAAATAGCCAATTAGGAACATAATCTGCAGAAAAATCTGCATAAGAAGAATTTAAAAAATCCAAAATATCTCAACAAACCTAAAAAATCTAATAGAAATTTAAATTAAAAAAAGTAGATTTATCATAAAACTAACTTATCATGTTAAAAAAGTTACTGCTGTAACTGAAAGCAACAAAATTTCAACATGAACCCTTTGAGTTTTCATCAAAACTATTCTTACTGTTTTGTTTATAGAACAGTCCAATTATGTGATATAATAAGACTTAGACCCCGTTTGGATTAGCTGATTTGAAGTAGCTGATAAGCATTAGGTGCTGAAAAGCACTTTTAAGTGCTGAAACTGATTTAACAAATAAGTAGTTACGTATTTGGATGCAAGCGCTGAAATTGATAATAAATTGCTGCAGTATTTGATAAAAAATGTGCCGATAAGCTCTTTTTTCTGTTAAAATGACCTGAATAACCTTAGAACTATTTACACTTATAATGGCATAATTTCTTTAAAATTTTAGATTGCAGATCGATTCAAATACAAAATATTTTATTTGTCATTTTATTTTAAATACAATTGTGATTAGATAAGATAATTTTTATGATAAATATAATTTATTTTATGATGAGGATATAATCATAAGTTATAATAATTAATAAATTGATAAAGTTTCTCAGTAAAAAAATAATCCTAAATAGGATAAAATATTTGAAGAGAAATATTGTCTTCATCATCACAACACTTTGAAACTAATACACCAAAAATTTGATATGTCATCGTTTATTACATACAATTCAAAGATTAATACACAATCATATAGATACAAATATGCAAAAGAATAGAGAATTTACTTACCTCAAATTAAGGGTGGCATGTGGGCCGGGTCCGGTCCTAAGTGAGCTTCGTGGGCCCGGTCCTAAGTGGGCCGGTCCTAAGTGGTCCCGGGCTTCTTGTTGGAACCGGCCCGGGACCGGGACCACGAACTAACGATCCCGGGTTAAGTGGGCCGGGCCCGGGCCTAAGTGGGCCCAATGGATACTTTCTATTTTTTAATTTATTTTATAGAAGTTAGAGAAAAAAATGGTAATAACAATATTTAAGGCAATTCCTTGTAAATTATATTATAGAATTGTGACCTAAATTTTTTAATTCAAATTTAAAGACAAAAATATTTTAAAGAGATATTCAAAGTAATGCGTTATAATTTTATTATAGCATTAAAAAAACATGGCAATATCTTTCTTAGTCTTCCTCCCCCCTATGAAATGAGCACAACAAGGTGCCAATACCACCATTGAGAAGAAAAAGAAACTAATCAAGATGTGCCAAAATACAAGTTAAATATTAATTTTTGTTCATATAAGTTACATGGTATCTCTTACAAATTTCATAAATCTTTCAAGGTCCGGAGGAATTTCCGTTGGTAGTGACGGAAAAGAAGCTTGGTCATCACCGCTTCCGGGCGAAGCAGTATCCTCCGCAAGTTCAACTAGTATTTCTTCGCAAGCTTCGTCTACCTCTGGTTGTGATTCAGCAAGTCCAAAATTTCTTCTTTCCGAACGAATCCAATATCTGAAAAGTATTGATTTTTCCAAGCTCTCCCTCATAGACGCTCTATAATCACCAAGTTGAAGTCTTGCTTGACTGAAAGCGCTCTCTGATGCCACTGTTGAAGCTTGAATAGTTAAAACGTCTCGGGCCATCCTTGAAAGAATCGGAAAGTATTTTTCTTTGTCCTTCCACCATTCCAAAATATTAAAGGAGCCGTCGGGATTCACTTTCTCATTTCTCTGTGACAAATAAACTTCAAGCTCATTTAGTTGTGAAAAATCACTAGTACTAGAACCTTGAGAACCCCTGAACCCCGCCCAAGCACTAAGTGCTCTTACTCCTGCAGTTCTTTTAGATGATTGAGAACTAGAAGAAGAAGGAGTTGGAACATTTGGTCTAGCATGATCTAATGCAACTTGATAAGCATTATAAATAGTTTGAATATTTATTTTAATTGAGGCTATTGCGTCCGGAAGTTCAGACAACTCCTCATCTTCAAGTGCTAAACCATTATAAACAGTTTCATACCAAAATTGAGGACCTCCTAATTTCATAGTAGGATTTAACAATGCAACAATACCATAAATAGGGGGAATAGGGAAAAAATATTTTTTAAGCTTTTTTCTCATAGAATCAATAGCAAGTTGATAAATTTCCCCACCCTCTGAAAAATGATCAAACAAATTTGCAAGTTCTGCAATATAAACTAAACAGTTAGAAATAGTAGGATAATATTGCCCAGAAAATTTATTTGTAGCAATATGAAATTTTTCTAAAAAATCTACAAGCATTTTAACATTAGCCCAATTCGCATTTGTAAGGTGCTCATCATCATCACTTACATGAGCATTAAACGTTGAGTTTATAGGGTTTCTATATTCATATGCAACAACTAAACTTTCATCATGTAATTCCATCTAGTTGGACAAGGTTTAGGAACCTTTCTTTCTCTTAGGCCAAATTCATCGCATCTTTTAAAATATTCTCTAAATCTACTTCTACGGTTTGAATAAAAAAGCCAATTAAGAGTCATTTTAACCTTTTCAATTTCAACATTTAAAATTCGCATACCATCACCCACAATTAAATGGTAAATATGATAAATACATCTAACATGAAAAATGTTACTAAATGCAGGACTTAGTGTAGTGGTAAGCAAGGCTACAACATTTGTGTTACTAGTAGCATTATCCATTAAAACTGACATTATTTTATCACTAATGCAAAAATATCTACAAATATCCGTAACCGTGCTAGAAATAAAATGTCATGTGTGACGTGAATTAATTATTCTATAAGCAATAATGTGCTTTTGTATTATCCAATCCTCATCAATCCAATAACCGGTAACAGTAAGGTAATCACAGTCATTACCACTTCTACCAATATCAGTTGTAATAGCAACACGACAATTTATATGAGTAAATAAATAGCACAAATATTGTTCATATTCATGTTTATATTTATAAATATCGTTCTTTACGGTTGTGCGAGGAAAACCTTTATAAGTAGGATTATAAACTTTTCTAATATAATGCACAAAGTGAGGGTTAGAAGGAAAACTATAGGGTAAGCACATAACAGTAATCATTTTTGCCAATTCTTCCCGATCTTTTTTTGGATCATAATATAAAATATCACCTCGGTTGAAATTGATTTGACCCGGTACTAAGGTCAGCCTGACTAGGTGCACTTGTCCCCTCGTCCAAAGCTTTCATACGAAAATATCTAGCTTTATCTTGAGGGTGTAGCAATATGTGTCTAGTCAAACTCCCCCCCCCCCCACCACCACCGACTTTCAACATATTTAAAAACTAACTCTTTGCCACAAGTTTTGCACTTAGCCCTATTTTTTTCTCTTAGTTGAGTAAAAAATGTCCAAACAACAGATGTTTCTGCCTGTTTAGAAGGTTGTCTAGAAAAAGTAGGGGCAGTAACAGGAGGGTCAGACGGAGCATCATTTGGATTATTATTAGTTGGGTTAACTTCAGGAGCAGGACTAGTGGGTGTATCGTCATCCGGTTGCGTTTCATCAAATCTATTTCTTCATCATCATTTTCATCAATAATTGGATTACCATAAAGAGCATTCATATATTCATGGTTTAATTGTTCACCGGGTGCAATATTATGGCAAAATTGACTCTCGGTAAATTGTAATAAACTATTATCGCTATCAAGAATAGGAGGTGTAGGACGGGTAACAGGTTTGGATTGGGGAGCCGGGGGAAGTGGAGGAGGAACAGATTGGCAACTAGATTCACCACTCTTGGATTTTCCCTTATTTTTACTAAATATTTTTTTTAAGGAATAAGTCATCTTAATTAATCAAGCAATACAAAGTAAATAAAACAAACAAAACTATAATATTAAAACTTAAGAGTTGGAACGAGTTTACCGAATTGACGAACAACTTATTGAAAATTAATTATCGTTGAAGACTTGAAGATTTCAATTCACCAACTTCATAATTTTGCACAATTTGTAACAATAAAGTAAGCAATTATAGAAGAAAATTAGAGAGAGATTGATGATTTTGTGAGAAAAATGAAAGAATGAGGGGGTATTTATAGTTGAAAATAGGGAAAAAGTGTAATTATAAAAAGTTTGGGGTTAAAACAAAGTTGGAGAGGTTAAATGGCTATTTTATAAATAGCCAACGGCTATTTTGGCAGGTAAAACGGTCATATTTTAAATGCCATAACGGCTATAATGTGGCAGATTTCTTTTTAAAAAAGAATTAGCCGTTGGGCCCGGATAGGCCCGTTTAGGACCGCTTGAACCGGCCCACTTCCCAGCCGGTCCCGGTCCCGGTCTCGCAGGCCTCGCCTATGGGACCGGCCCACTACCCAGCCCACCTCCCCACGGTCCCGGTCCTATCCGGTTACGACCGTTTAGGCCCACCGCCCATTTGGGCTTGCGGTATTGGGCTGTGCCCGGTCCTAACCGGCCCACATGCCACCCTTATCTCAAATAGTCAATGAGAATTGCAGACTTGAAGAGGTGGGGGAGGTTAGGTTGAAAAAATATGTGAGGCAATGAATATCGATGTAGGAGTTTTGTTTTGAAAAGGAATATTTTAGGGATAAAATAGTAAAAATTTTGGTCAAACTTAAAGTGCTTATAAGCTAAAAATTCATAATTTGGGGGTGACCAACTTATGACTTTTGGTTTATTTTTGGCTTATAAGCAATTGACTTATAAGCACTTTTAACTTTACCAAATGCGTAGATAAGCCGAAAAGTGCTTATAAGCTAGTTTGACCAACTTATAAGCTTAGCCAAACACCGTCTTAGCAAGAAAAGTAGTTAGTTATCTTGGCGATTTGAGAACCATATAATGGCATTGTTCTTGAACTACAACCACAACTAATCATATACGATATGACCTACCTATGTGCATGACAAAGTTCAATTTATATTCATTATTTACATTTTAATAGAAATGAAAGCTCAACATTGTTAAATAGTTTTACACTGATGTTTAATTTGCCTAACTTTCCTGTTTTACCTAGACTTGAAAAATCGGCATATGTTGTTGTCACAAGTGAAATCCAACAACAATGATATGTGTGTGTGTTCTTTTTTTGCAAGCCAAATCAAAATTTTGCGTGATTCTAATGAGGCAATTCGCAGCACCTGTTTGGTAATTTATGCCTTACACTTCTGCATGCTACTAGTCGAAATAATGATTAAGACACTAAAGTATACAGAAGAATTGTGACTTGTGTGTGTGTGTGTGTATATATATATATACACACACACATTATCAGATTACACTTGAAGATACTGCTATCAAGTCCATTTCTACTATGCATTAAGCTTTTCTTCCCCTGGTATGTCTCTTGTTTATTTCATACTTTTCATTCTTGATAGACTGGTTTTCCAATCTTGTTTGTTTATTCAATTCCTATATTCTTGGAACTAGAATGTAATGTTATTGCTTGGTTTATTATGTTGGACTTTGTATTTATCCGTTTTGCGATTAGTTTGTCCTCTAATTTCATTCTTTTCTCCATGTTGGAGGTCAAGTTTCATATATAAGCTGTGGATCAATGTCCGTGTCATATCTGTTTGGGTTCTAGTGTAGGGATGCACAGTGTTAAGCCGTGGCTCCTGTTTTGATAAATTATCCCAATCGCATTTGATGCTAAATAACTACACATATGTGAAACTTACCTATGTGAGCTTTGTATAACCTGTCTCAAAACCAAATCTAACACCGAGTAATTCAGTGGCGGACCCAAGTGGTGGATAGCGGGTTCAACTGAACCCGCTTCACAAAAAAATAATATTGTGTATATGTATAAATTAGGATTAAAGCTGTGTAAATTTTGCATAAATATTTTATTTAAACCCACTTGATAACTAATATTTTACTACTAAATTTATATACTTATAAGATTGAACTCGCATGCACAAAATCAATGTTCAAGTTAGTATTCATCTTTAGAGTAATGAATGCATCAGGTTGTGCTTGCAAATTGGCCTGTATATACGGAGCGGAACATATAAAAGGATTTATATAGCTAACCCTAATTTGCTTGAAATTGATGTATAACTGACTGACTGATGATTGCATCTGATGTTATGAAGAAAATCCTTTCCGTTTTGGTTTCCCGAGTCAGGTCTGATGACAAGCTAATTATGTTAGGCAGTGGTTCTTGTTTATTGCTGTCTATAGAAATCAATTCCCTTCTGATCTAGCAAAACTTTCTTTAACAGTTGTATTATTTGTAAAACCTTAAATTCTACTCTTTGCATGAAAGACGTCTATGGTAATTTGGCATTTATGTGAACAATAACAAGTTGCAGTTACTTCATGAACAAATTTATTGTATTTCTGATAAAGATATGGAACTTGCCAGGACTGGACATCTAAAGCGTATAACGTGGGGGCCCAACATAGGGTAATCAAAGAATTAGGATGAGCCTGACTCTGATACCATGATAAGAAACGGACATTAGGCCTAACTCAACCCCGAAAACTAGCTCATAAGGTGAGAATTGCCCAAAACTATATAAAAAGTCTAAAAACACCATATCCAACTGATGTGGGAACCAACACCTCCCATACGTGAAAGGTGTACATAATTTTAGCTACATATTAGATTTTGTATTATCTTATACATGTAGTTGGTTTGTTACACATTAGCAAATACTTGAGATTTAGGCAAGTGTACAAATAGGAATATTTTAGGAAGGTTCTCTTTTCTTCATTTTTCTGTATATATACTTGTACAATTCATTTGCAAATACAATGAGAAAGAAGGAAATTTAGCAGTCTTCAATTTCCAATAACTTCAGCACATCATATTGATTCCTTTTGTGATTCCTTAGTTGTAAGAATGCATGTGGGATATTAACATCTAAATCCATTCATCAGAAATCACCAGGCCAGTGCCAAGTGTCCAAAGCCTGACACTAGCCCATGTGTAAGCTTGGAAGTTTCATAATGCCAACAGATGTTTGAGCTGCAGCTTTCCTCTTGCAGTTAATTTTTGTATTCAGTTCTTCTAATTAATACCTGATAAACAACTGTTGCATATTGACAGGTCTCTTGCTTCAGTTAGGAGGAATATTTGTTCCCTGGCTTGAACTTTAAACATCAAATTATTGTTAAGAATCTTAAAATGACCTCTCTTAGTAACTATACCACTGAGCTCAGACATGGATTTTCAAATACCTTTGGGCATGAGAAGTGTGGTGACTATTTACTTTTCCATTTGGAAACTTCTCTTGGCGATGGTGTTCGAGCCTTCTTGTATTTTATGGTTCTTGCCTATTGTTTTATTGGATTGTCAGCTATAACTGCTCGATTTTTCCTGTCCATGGAAAATGTTGTTAAGCATACTCGGGCTGTGGTGGTGGAGATAGATCCTTGCACAAACAAGAAAATAGTTAGTTATGAAAAGGTGTGGAATTACACAATTGCAGATATCACTTTGCTGGAATTTGGGACTAGCTTTCCGCAGATCTCCTTAGCTACAATTGATGCAATACGAAACATTGGAAACTTTTATGCTGGAGGTGTGTTCTGAGTTTTGTTTCTATGCACAAAATGTTTGCTATGTTCCTATTATTTGTTTTCTCATCATTCATAATATGGATGTAACTCCGAGGTTTTTTCGTTAGTTTGTTTTGTTTTTCCAAGTAAGAACCGATGCATTTGAAACTGGATAATTATTATCCTCCGTCGCAGTTTATATGGCACTCTTTCCATTTTGGGACTTCCGAATTGTTTGACATTATTCTACTTATAGTATTAACAACTTTTACAAGTTTGAATAAATAGATTACTTATCTGATTAAATTTAAGTTTTTTATATGATGCTTTTTTATATCAAACTGACTAATTTCTTTGCTGTTTTCTTCCAAACTATTTAAATACTATAAATTGGGAAGGAGGAAGTGTTAACTCATTGCAAGCAACGTTTCATTATGTTGGTTTTATGCAAATAATCTGTACACATAAGGCCAGTTGTAAGATTGTTATGCAAAGGTATCCTCTTTCCTTAAGCTTACTTGCATATTTATATGTAAATGCTTATCTCCCTCAAATATGCTGGTTATTGGTTTTTCCTTTTCTGGGGTTTCTTTTGGTTCTTTTCCCCTAAAAGTTTGAGTTTACTGCTTTCGTCGCATTTCTGCATGTTTTAGTATATATATCAAATGGATTACTCTCTCTATTGAATTTGGTCTCCTTTTTCCTTCAAGATATCCTACTTTGCACTTGTAAAATTTTCCAACTTCCCATG
This sequence comes from Nicotiana tabacum, assembly GCF_000715075.1. Lineage (NCBI taxonomy): Eukaryota > Viridiplantae > Streptophyta > Magnoliopsida > Solanales > Solanaceae > Nicotiana > Nicotiana tabacum. Next base: position 65,599,130 of record NC_134098.1, read on the forward strand.
TCAGCAAGTGCTGCATTCTTTCTTGTATGCAAACTTATACGCTCTATCCGACTGCATTATATTGAGAAGTTTTAGCCGTCTCCATTTTCCCTTAGTTTGTTCAAATCTCTGGTCCTGTTAAAATCCACTGCGAACTTGCTTTACTGATATTGAAGAACATGCTCGAGAGATGTCCCCCACACTCTTCCACCTTTCTTTTAGAGTAAGCTAACATGTTTTGCAGAAATAGTTGACCATCTGATGATTGATTATTCTGTTGAGATAATTTCTTGATTATTTCCATGTTTCATCCCTTTCTAATCTCCAGAAACTGACTGAATCTCTTCTAACCATTGTTATCTTGCTGATAATACATTGTGTTTTTTGACTCGGGCTAATAGGTTTGGGTCCGGGAACCCTTATTGGCTCCGCTGCTTTTGATCTATTCCCGATACATGCTGTTTGTGTGGTGGTTCCTAAAGCTGGAGAGTTGAAAAGGATTGAAGACATTGGAGTTTGGCTTGTAGAGCTATTCTGGTCTTTCTGGGCCTACATCTGGCTTTACTTTATTTTAGAGGTTATCTACATTTTCTTTGTTAAACTTTGGAAAGTCATTCTCTACTATCTGGTTTGCCTCTTAAGGTTGAAATGTCAATGGTCTAATAGTGGAATGGTATCATATCCTAATCCTTTTTCAGTTTTTGACAGAAAAATTAGGAATCATGTAATAACATCATGTTGTTGAACACTATTGATTTTGTAGGTGTGGAGTCCAAATGTTGTAACTCTATGGGAGTCTATTTTAACAGCGTTGCAATTTGGGCTCTTGCTACTACATGCCTACGCACAGGACAAGCGTTGGCCCTATTTATCCCTTCCTCTGTTTGTTTTTTTCGTTTGTTATCATTAAGTTGTAATTTCCTTATTCCCTTTTCATGTTTGTTTCATCTTAATTTTGCATGGATAAATCCCCTAAATTCTGCACTTGATGTTTTCTGCATATTTCAGAGCGAAAGGTGAGAGACCAGAGGAGTGGGTGCCTGCTGAGGAAGCTGTATACCAACCTTTTCGTGATCAATGCTCTGAAATAGTTCAACTTGGTGAAGAAGAAAATGGAAGAATGGCTGATATTTTCTCTACTCATTCAGGAGATGGGACAGGTAATTTTTAGAAAGAAATACTTCTTTACGCTTGGATGTTCGCCATTATTCTTGGCAAATAAGATGTTAAGAGAAACTCTAGAGATCGTATATAAATTCTGCATAACAAGCATGAAAAAAGACGATGGTGGGTGAGGAGCGCTTAAAGTGAACAAGAGCAAACTGTTGTGCCGTAAGAAATGGTGATATTTTAGGTTTTTGGACAATGTTAAGAATCTCACATTGGTTGAGGAAATAAGCTGTCTCCTGGTCTTAGATAATCCTCATCTAGTGAGCTTATTTTTGGGGTTGAGTTAGCCCCAAGCTTCATTATCTTAACATGACATCAAAGCCAGACTCATCCCTATACTTAGTCTACCCAATGTTGGGTCCCATGTTACAATGTTCATGCACCAAATGTCCACTCCTGGGAGTGCGGTGGGTGTTAAGTGTCCCACATTAGTTGCGGGAATGTGTTGTTGTCTCCTTATATTGTCTTGGACAACATTCATTCTTAACACACGTACAACATATATGCGAGTGAAGATTTTATGTGATAAAAGATTTGTGGTAGACTATCAGTTCCAGATATCGAGAGGAAGGATATGACCCTCCAATTTTATTTTGGTGTCATGCTTTTGGTTGCTATATCTGATAGGTCCTTGCTTATCAAAATTTGCCTGGTGCAAAATGTAGGCAAATCATCATCTCAGCTCTGTAATGCCAAGATCCTCTCTGAAGAATTTCATGCCCTATCTATTTGGAAGAATCAATTTTTAGATGCAATCACGGTACTGTTTACTGATGTTGTACTATTCTTCTTTATTTGATTTCATCAGTGATTAAAATGTTACCCTGACACTGAAATGTTAGTGTCTATGTTAAAGTAGAAACAATTCTTACTTGCCATGACTACTGACACTACTTTGCTTAATTTCTATTGCTGTCTGCTACTTAGGCTTGAATTACATGTATCTGTCCAAGTGAAAGCAATTTTTGAGGGGGTAAGAGTCCTACTCTTTTTAGTCCCCTTTCCTTTCTGTGGGGGAATTGGTGGGTGTTCCATTTGTTTAAATCTTCAGTTATTTGCTTATTACCCTCTTCTGTAAAATCCGGAATCTGTCTCTGATGATAGGTTCTTTTTTGTTTCTTCTGTTGACATATTGAAATTGTTTTAGCTATATTTTGTGTTGTTACTTTCAAAACATCATGAACTTAGGTAGACAAAAAAGGAGAAAAGAAAGGGATAAAACTTAGACCTTTCACTAGTGAGACTAATCTAGTGCAAGAACTACTTTCTATCTGTTCTTTTATCTTTCTTTTGTTGTAATAGATTGTTTCATATCCTTACAAACTGAAATTCAAGTTTCTTGTTTTCAAGATTTGCGATAACATCCAACCTCTTTTTTTTGTTTCCACTCCTTTGCTTGTTTTTCTTTTTTTGGTGGGGGGGGGGGGGGGGTTTGGTGGGGGTGGGGTGATAGTCTTTCAACAGTTGGGAAGTGCAGAATCCAGAAAATTGAACAATAAATACCTACGGATTGCAAGAATTGTTTGACAGTCCCTTCTCACACCATGGAGACTTCTTTTTGCGTTTGTGCCTCTGTGTCACATTGCCCATGGCTGGATTGCTTTCATTTGTTCTTTGATCTTCATCAGTGGAATAACTTATGGTGTAACAAAGCTCTCCCATCAGATAAGCTGCGTCACAGGTCTAGACTAACTGCAATTTCATTGTCATAAAGTTTACTCTGTCTATAAACTTTCTGGACCTGAAATTTGATCTGTACACAACTTACCTGCAGGAATAAGTCCTTATGCCATTGCATTCACGGCGTTGGCTGCTGGAACTTCATGACCTGATCTTGTGGCGAGCAAAATTGCTGCACAACGGCAGATGACAGCTGACTCTGCCATTGCTAACATCACCTGCAGGTTTCTTCAACTACTACGTCCTTATCCTGTGAAATTAATTAGTTGCCTGAGAGCAAAGATATCTTGCGGAGTTGCTTTCATTTATTTGTAACCTTATTCATATAAATAAATGAAAACTTTCAGTAACTGGCCTAAATATTTCCATGATCTCTACCGCCAAAACCAGGCTACTGTGTCAGAAGTGTGTACTTGTCTATTTTCATGCCTTGAACTTGAGACTCGACTCAATTGTCTTATGAAAACTCTGGGTATTTGAGTTCCTAACGTACTTACATCCTTCCACTCTTCTTCCTCGTAGCAATTCAGTGAACATTTGCGTAGGCATTGGTCTGCCCTGGCTCATTGACACACTGTACAACTACATCGCATACAATGAACCACTGCGAGTAGAGAATGCAGAAGGACTAAGTTTCACTTTGCTTGTTTTCTTCTCCACTTCTGTTGGCTGTATTGGTGTTTTGGTATTCAGGCGACTGACTTTGGGTGCTGAGCTTGGTGGACCATAACCTTGGGCATGGGTGACCTGTGTGTATTTCATGTTGTTATGGCTTGTATTTGTTGTGCTATCATCTCTTAAGAGTTTCTGGTGTCATCTAGTCTGAAGTTGGAGTTGCCCAACTTATGGCTAGTTTTAAGCACTTTTTAACTTATTTTAAGCATATTTTAATATTGCCAAACACTGAAAAAAGCTAAAAATAGCTTAAGAGCTGGTTTGACCAGACAGCATGTTTTGGGGAACCATGTTTCACACACACTGAAACATTGAACATATATTTCCTCAAGTGTTTTCTCCGTTGTGCCTGTTCTTAAGTTAATGAGAACTAATATTTTCTTCAATTGCATGCCACATTTACTTGTTTAAAGAATGCTCATCCAGGAATGTTTGATAGTATATCTGCTTCAACTATCGATCAAATAAAAGAACTTATAAGACGGTAAGGCAATGGCGGCGAATTCTTCCATATCCAACACTTATTGTCTAGATAAAATATATCATTGATGAATACTTCAATCTCAAGACAATCCAACTCTAAATTCTACGGCTAAACTTCTGGAAAGAATCATCAACATACAAAAAGGAAACCTCCATTCTCCTCTTGGAATAGACCATCCTCAAGCAGCAGCTCCTACACAAGCAGTAACTGGCACAGCACTATTTTGTTTTGCAGCACTATATTTCTTGGTGATGAATCTAGCAGATCATAGAACAAGACGTTATTAAAAAGTAATAAAATATATGGTATAAGCTCAATAAGATTCAGAGTGACACATTGCTGTCATGAAAGGCTTCCCCACAACACTAAAGGGTGCGAATTGTCATAAAGTGTGGGATGAATATAACACTTAACACTGAATAGAAGTGAAACAAGCTCAACGGTTGTAGGAGCTAAGCTACATGCTATATTACCTGAAAAAATCCCTCCATAACAGCTCATACATCAGCCAGTTCAGTCCAGTGCCACTACCACCATCTTTCTGGCTAGAGGCAGCAGAAATCGTTCTGCACACAAAGTACCAATGAAGTGTTGACCAGTTATACCAGTCTCATAGACTTTAGTATCAGGATAAGAATTAAACTATTAATCAGACAATACCTTGAAGTGGACTTTTTCAATTCATCAAACATGGAACGAGGAGAGAGACATCCCATAGCGAGCCAAGGAGATATTTTGCAAGAAAAGTTTGCACCATATATGCTGTCAGTAGTGCCATCTTTGTTTTCCTTATTTGGTTGGGCTTGACATTCGGCTGCAAATTTTCTGAGTCTCTGCAGTGCTTCATTCTCTCCTCCCACAAGGGAAGCATTAGCAGCTGGTTTTCCATTCTAAATGAGGAGCAAATGCAAATGTTTTAAGTATACCAAGATAAAGAAATGTTTATCTTTGTCGTGGTTTGCTAAGTAACTGAAACAAATCAACTTTGTCTGAATCGTTTGTGATGTTAAAACAACTTACAATTTCTAAGTTTAAATACAGCATGAGAGCTACAATTTCAAGTCAGTGAAATATGGAACAGTTTTTTAAGTGATTACGCACGGTGCATGTAGGTAATACTTAAAAGCAACCTCCAAACATTACTCCCTAAAGAAGGTTCTTTCCAGATTACATTTCGAGCCAGCAAATAAAAGTTGTTTGGTGTGCTGTGTCCTGGTTGGTGACCAGATAATAAGAAGTTCATCATTATATTGATCAACAAATTGCCAAAGCTATGAGCTTGATATTTCAGTACACAGTACTAGTCCATACAAGGATACTACAAGTAGAGCGAGGGTAATTTAACTTACTGATGCTCAAATGCCAAACACTAAACCTACTTAAACATGGGGTTAACTCTTATAATGTTCACAATACAAGAGATGCATTGCATTAAACCATCAAATATTTCTGACTTGAATCACTTCCACTCTGTTATAAAAAAGGACTCTTGATCGTCTCTATCACTTAAAATGAAGTAGCTAAGAAACAGAAAGCAATGTGAAACTAAAGAACAACAACTATACCTCAATCTCAAACTAGTTGGATTCAAGTATTAAAAAATAAAACTAGTTGAATTCAACAATCTGAATTCTTACCATCCGCTATACTACATCTGAACCCGTGACATTCCAATACTCAATAAGAATTAATCGTTTAAGTCAAAATTTGTCCTTTAAGCAAATTAGGAGTTCTCAAACAACAGAAGTTTTCTACATTTTCTAGATACCAATGTAAAACTCGTTTCGTTCTATAACAACTAAAACTCGTTTCATTCCAATACTAAATTATCTATCTTAGGTGTTCTCTACATTTCTAATGATCAATGTGAAACTATAAAATAGTAATACCTGACCCATGGTGGCGCTCGGATTGAGGCCCAAGTCAACCAAAGAAGGAATCTCCCCAGTTTCCACATCACCTCTGGCAGGCAATCCCCTCAACTGATCCAATGCCTCAATTGTCTTCCTTACCTCCAATCCTTGCACTTTTTCTCTAAACCCTCCGTAATTCGTTGGCATTTCCTCCAACTTAAAAGGCAAATCATCAACATGGTACAATGTACTACCCCAAAAATACTTAACCTCCACTCCCTCATCCTTCATTACACTCTCAATCTTATCTTCCCCTTTAACCTCATCATACGAAACTTCTCTATGAGCATACACTGCTTCAGCTCCCACAGCTTTAGCTAATTCAACCAACACAGTCTCTGGTTTTCCAATTCTAACAACAAGATCAGACCCTCTTGCCTGTAAATTCTTCCTAAGGTCAGTGACGGATTCAATCAGGAAACTAGCGCGATATGGACCGGTTTTATCAAACCCAGATGAGGATTTACCGTAATCTCTCGGGTCAAAACAGTAAACGGGTAAAACAGACATGGACTCATTGTGGGCAGCGTTGAGGGACTCGTTGTCGTGGACACGGAGATCGTTACGGAACCAAACAATGGATGCTCGTCGAAGGCCTGCGGCATTAGAGGGCTCAGAAGGGCGAAGTGGGTTTAGAGTGAGAGAATCCTGAAGTGGGTTCGCGGAGAAGGTTGACTTGAAGTTGGATTTTGTAGGAGGAGGGAGGGAAGCTGAAGCTGAAAGAGAAAGATTCGAAAGAGATGAAATTTGGGTTGGGATTTTAACTTTGTTGGGTCTGAAAAGGGTGGAGGAGATTTTGGGAGGAATAAGGAAGTGGGTGGGGAGAATTGTAGAGAGAGAAAGTGAGATGGAGGCTATGGGTAGAGGTGGACATGGGACAAGTTGTTGGTCTTCTTGAGGTGTTTGGTTTTCTGGGTTGTCTGAAGATTGGTTCTTGGAATCCATTTTCAGGAAATGAAACAGAAGGAGAAGGAGAAGAAGATGATGATGATAAGGGATGGGTTTATGTCCTCCAAAGAATTTGTTGGTCTTGTTTAATCTGGTGCAGTATTTTGCCAGTATGGTTTATTATGCACAAAGTCTTGTCTCGTTGTGTTTTGCTCGTGTTAGGTTTGTGAGTTTTTATTTTAGAGGTTGGTGGAATAGTGAGTATTAAGTTGTTGTCTGCGATTAATCACTATTTTGGTTAGAGCCCGAGCTTACATTTTCCTTACCTAATTTTGCGCCCAAATTGGGGCCTGGAGGGGAGTTGGTAAAGGCCTTGGGGAGAGTAGGTGTTTCGAGTAAAAATTGTCCAGGGTAGCCACCGTTTATTTACTTTTTAAAGTCTATTAAAATTAATATGAAAAACGGCGTTACCCTTTCATCTATCTCTTTTCCTTCCCAAAAGAGCAGTTCATATTCATGCGGCTCAAAATAGCCTTGCAACTGAAGGTTACGTTCTGAAAAGCAAAAAAATATCATGGGGCAAAGTAAAACTAATTAAGAGACCCAAGTTCAATAAGCATTACCTTAACCAAAACCAAAAGTATAATTCCAAAGGTTCATATCAGATTAAAATTTGTTTTGTGATTAAGAACACCTTCACCCAAATTTCAATATCTACATAGGTTAGATCCAACAATTATTCATCGTCACTTGGTCCTGAAGTTAGAGTTGGAAGTTCAAAAATTAAGGATAGGTAGTCCTTAAGTTAGAGTTACAAGCACATAAATTAAGGACAGGTAATCCTGAATTTAGAGTTCCAAGTTAAAAATATAAGGATATGTAGTCCTGAACTTAGAGTTACAAGTTCAAAAGTTAAGGACAGGTTGTCCTAAACTTAGAGTTACAAGCTCAAAAACTAAGGACATGTAATCCTTAACTTAGACTTACAAGCTCATAAATTAAGGACATCCAGTCCTGAACTTACAGTAACAAGCTCATAAGTTAAGGACACTTGGTCCTGAACTTAGAGTTGGAAGTTCAAAAATTAAGGACACTTGGTCCTTTACTTAGAGTTACAAGCACAGAAATTAAGGACGAGTAGTCCTAAACTTAGACTTACAAGCTCATAAATTAAGGACAGCTAGTCCTGAACTTACAGTAACAAGCTCATAAGTTAAGGACACTTGGTCCTGAACTTAGAGTTGGAAGTTCAAAAATCAAGGACACTTAGTCCTTAACTTAGAGTTACAAGTTCAAAAGTTAAGGACGGGTAGTCCTAAACTTAGACTTACAAGCTCATAAATTAAGGACAGCTAGTCCTGAACTTACAGTAACAAGCTCATAAGTTAAGGACACTTGGTCCTAAACTTAGAGTTGGAAGGTCAAAAATCAAGGACACTTGGTCCTTAACTTAGAGTTACAAGCACAGAAATTAAGGACAGATAGTCCTTAACTTAGAGTTACAAGCACAGAAATTAAGGACACGTAGTCCTGAATTTCGAGTTCCAAGTTCAAAAGTTAAGGACACGTAGTCCTGAACTTAGAGTTACAAGTTCAAAAGTTAAGGACACTTGGTCCTGAACTTTTATGAGCAGAAGGGTATTTTCGTCCAGGCGGGTAAAATTTTTTAAAGCAATGGCTAAAGACTAAAGACATTTTAAACAGTGGATTAAAAGTAAATACATGTCTTATTAGTGGTTAACTGTGCACTTCCCCTGTGTTTCAACATTAAATATGTGAGATTTGAAATAAGTAATTTTTGAAGTTAAGTTGAAAACGAAAGTAAAATTTGAAATTGTATTTGAATATGCTTCACTTTAAGCAGTTTTACGAAGGAAAACACTGTTTACTTGAAAGGTGATAAACTACTTTTTCAAACTTGAAGCTCAACTTCAAAAGTTTTTGAAACTCATCTGTATAACCAAACAACGTTTTGAAAATGAGTTTAAAAAAGAAAAGAAAAAATTCTTATAGACAAACATATCCTAAACTGATTTTTTCTAGGTTATTAAGCTTGAATAGATGGAAAGAAATCATCTAAAAACTTGTCTTTATTAAAATTTAAACCTTGATCTTTCATGATTTTTACCAACTTTCATTAACCACTTGTGCTACTTCAAATCTTATGATTGAACAAGCCCTCCCCCATCTTATGTTCTTCTTCCTTCTCCATCCCTCTTATTTGATCTATACGGTCAAATACCTTTTGCACTCATGTAACCAGAAGGTCACGGGTTCGAACCGTAGAAACAGCCTCTTGCAGAAATGCAAAGTAAGGCTGCGTACAATAGACCCTTGTGGTCCGAGATCCTTCCCCATCTTCAATTTTTATCTTCCTTCTCTTTCCCTCTTATTTGATCTATACGGTCAAATACATAGTAACTTTCTCTTGTTTTCAGAGATTCAAAATAATGCACCAGGAAGGGGGGGGGGGGGAACGTAATTCACCACGAAAAGACAGTAGAGGAGAACAGGAAAGGGTAGCACTACCGCCCAAGTCTTGTAAGAAAATGATCAGCCAGCTAACAGCATGACCTCATTTTGAAACATGAAACTCAAGCAGATAGTTCACAGTCCAAAGACAGATAGTCCTCCAATTTCTTCTCGAAATCCTATTTAATAAAAAATTCCCCAAATTGATTAATAAAATGTGATTGAATTCTTGTGTAGCAATTAAACGTTGATGTCACTCGTTCTCCTCTTTTCAATTCCAGTGAACAACATGAACTTGACCTATCATTTGACTTATCCAAGTTTGAAAAGCTTTATACTGCGTTATCAACACTGAATTCATCACATAACCAATATAACATAAGCCATCACATTATATTGGGTGGCTTTTAAAAGAAGAAATTATCACTGCAGAACAGATGCGGGTGGCTGAGGTCTGACAATATTGAGCACCCCTCTTGCTTTTGCCTGTAGATAAATTTTTAAAAGTAATATAAATAAAATAAGCAAATAAATATGAAGCTTCCATGTTACTCCAGAAGAGATTTACCTCAAAGAAGGAATTGAAATTGAGTCTCAAAAGAAATTGCCTAAGGAATGGGGCTCTCTGGCTCCCAGCAAGCCTGCTACTTCGGAGTATTGTATACAGGGAGTTTGATTTCTTGTTGAACTCCTGAGACGTCATAAGAAATAAGAATTATTGCAGCAGGAACCGATCCACGCAATAAATAATTCAAAATAGTGATCATCGACCATAGAGGGGAGAAAAAAATCACCTTCAAATACTTAAGTCAAAATAAGATTTCATCATTCACAAGTAATAAGTTCTTCAACGAACAAAAGCCACAGAAAATCTAGTGCGGGAAACTAATTTATCTGTCACGGTATAGTTTACATCATAGTAATAGTGATGATAACCAAATTAGGTCACACCACATCTTTGTCAGCACTCATTAGTCAGATAAGTTGAGGTTAGTGGTGGCAAACAGGTGGGTCGGATATGGCCGGGTCGAACACGGGTAATACAAAAACGAATATAATATCCGAGCCGACCCATATTTAATACGGATAGAAAATGGATTAACCGGCGGATAATATGGATGACTTCTTGAACATGGTCACTTTTGGGAGAATTCCTACTCTCCCAAACTTGAGGAATCTCCATTTTTATATCTTTGCAAATGTAAAAGTTAAACTCATTGATTATCCATTATTTAAGTGGATAATATGGATCTTATCCATATTTGACCCATTTTTAAAAAGTTCATTATCCAATCCATTGCCACCACTAATTGAAGTAATCAAGTGTTAGAAGCTGGAGAATGACAAGCGACCAAAACATCAAAGAAAAGACGCCTTGGCTTCTATTAAAGAGTATATTTACATGAAGAACGTCAGAGGTGGTGAGCAAAGGGCAAAGCATTTTGACCCAATTTGTGTATGGAAAATTCTTGCTTCTTAGTGATGAATTTGAATGGACCAGCCATCAGTCATTCTCTGGACATGTTTTCCTTGACTATCATTAGAAAATGAAAACACTAGAAGCATAAATCAACTCAAAAGTACCTCAGCTATGTGCTCCAGCTCCTTAGTACTTCTATTGCTTTCATCACTTTCGATCTTCCAACAGAACTGCAAGCATAGTTTCATTATTCCATCCAGAATTCTTGAGACAGAACCGATGTCCAAGAAAGATTGTGAAATCAGCGCAGCCAAGTAACTGAAAAACAACCCAACGTCCATCAACTTTTTATATCAAAGAACAAGCAGCAATCACAAGATAAGAGTAGCAATGACATAGTAATCTTGCCAATATTGAAACTAAGGGCAGCCCGGTGCACGAAGCATCCAGCATTACTGAAAAAACTACTAGAAGTTCAATACTATGAGAACTAAGGTGCGGTAGTCTCATCTCTCAGGACAACAAACAAGTCACCAATATACGCAAACAAATTTTTTTATACACTTCTAACTTATGTCGTAAAATTTTGCTTATGTTTTTTGCTTCTGTGTGAAAGCTTACGGCGGTGGTTATGCAACAGTCTTCACATTGCAAAATGTAGTTCAAAAACAGACAACCTATATCTGAAATAGAATGTCCCAGAGATAAAAAATAGCAAACTACAAGTCTACAGCTTAGATTGGTAATGATGATCACGTTCTAGTAGCTCCATTTCATTAACAATATGATATAATTGCAGATTAATGTTTCAAGAACAAATTAGTGGTGATAATCTTTGACAATATACACCTGAAAAGGACGACAAAAATCTAAGAAGCATAGAGCAACAGTGTAGAACTAGGAAACTTCAATAATGCATACAAATTTTAAATTCCGAAAGGCACTGATAGCAGCAGTTGCAATCACTTTTCAATAGTTACAGGCAGCATAGTACATGTCAAAATGTCCAATTACTTACTCTTGATGGAAGCCCACAAGTTCCGTGAAATCTTGAGAATTCTGAATATGAGATTGCAAAATGTTCCATTGAGATTCTATCACATCCACCTGAGAAAATAAATGTGTTTTTAGGTTTTTGCAAAGACATTATGGCGGAAGACAACAAAGAGACAAGACTTTCAAGGTTGTCTAACAGAGAACTTTCTTGTGATTGCTTCACCAACTACCGATTTAAGAATTAGAATCACAACTTTAATGGTGATGGACTATGACATGTTCTTTCATATAAATTAGTAAAGTTGTTTCCAATTAAGTTGAAGAAAATAAAATTGTGACTTTTCACATCATATGTGTGAGAATGCACGGGAGAAAAATTTATATTATTGATTTTCTAAAGTGTTGTACAACGCCCTATTTATATACAATGATTACATAATAATAGATATCTACTTCCCGATGTGGGACACTATATATGACTAGCTACTTAACACTCCCCCTCAAGCCAGTGCACATAAATCATAGGTACCGAGCTTGTTACAGATGTAACTAATACGAGAACCAGTAAGAGACTTAGTGAAAATATCTGCTAGCTGGAACACCGAATTTGACGCAATATGAAGAACAGCTTGATTATCACACACCAATTCCATCTTGCTGATTTCTCCAAACTTCAACTCCTTGAGTAACTGCTTGACCCAAACTAGCTCAAACATTGTCATAGCCATGGCTCGATATTCTGCTTCGGCGCTAGATCGAGCAACTACATTCTGTTTCTTGTTCTTCCAAGAGACCAAATTACTTCCTACTAGAACATAATATCCAGACGTAGAACGTCTATCAGAAGGTGATCCTGCCCAATCAGCATCTGTGTACCCAACAATCTGCTCGTGGCCTCGATCCTCGAATAGTAATCATTTGCTTGGAGCTGATTTTATATATCGAAGAATGCGAACAACTGCATCCCAGTGACTATCACAGGGAGAATCCATAAACTGACTTACAATACTCACCGGAAAAGAAATGCCAGTCTAGTCACTGTGAAGTAATTCAATTTGCCAATCAACCTCCTATATCTCGTAGGATCTCTAAGAAGCTCCCCCTGTCCTGACAGAAGCTTAGCATTCGGATCCATAGGAGTGTCAACAGGTTTGCAGCCCATCATTCCAGTCTCCTCAAGAATATCTAAAGCATACATCCGCTGTGAAATAACAATACCTGAGCTAGACTAAGCGACCTCAATACCTAAAAAATACTTCAATCTGCCCAGATGGCCAGATCCTTAGTCTGGAAGTGCTGAAAGAGATGTTGCTTCAGATTAGTAATACCATCCTGATCATTGTCAATAATAACAATAGCATCAACATAAACCACCAGATAAATACACAGATTAGGAGCAGAATGCCGATAAAACATAGAGTGATCAGCTTCACTGCGAGTCATGCTGAACTCCTGAATAACTGTGCTGAAGTAACCAAACCAAGCTCGAGGGAACTGTTTCAAACCATCTAGTGACCTGTGCAATCGGCATACAAGACCACTAAACTCCCTCTGAGCAACAAAACCAAGTGGTTGTTCCATATATAAACGTATTCCTCAAGATCACCGTGGAGAAAAGCATTCTTAATGTCTAACTGATAAAGAGGCCAATGACGTACAATAGCCATGGACAAAAAAAGACGAACAAATGCTACTTTAGCCACGGGAAAGAAAGTGTCACTATAATCAAGCCCAAAAATCTGAGTGTATCCTTTTGCAACAAGACGAGCCTTAAGCCGATCAACCTGGCCATCCGGGCCGGCTTGGACTGCATAAACTCAACGACAACCAACAGTAGACTTACCTGAAGGAAGAGGAACAAGCTCCCAAGTGCCACTCGCATGTAAAGCAGACATCTCGTCAATCATAGCCCGTCGCCATCTTGGATGAGATAGTGCCTCACCTGTAGACTTAGGGATAGAAACAGTGGACAAAGATAATATAAAAGCATAATGTGGTGATGACGGACGATGATAACTTAAACCGACATAATGGAGATTAGGATTAAGTGTGGATTGTACACCTTTGCGGAGTGCAATTGGTTGACTAAGAGGAGACAAGTCCACAGTAGGTGCAGAATCTGATGCAGGACGTGAATCACCTGGGCCTGATGTTGGACGTGGACGACGATGATAAGTCAAGAGTGGTGGAGCTGTAGAAGGTAGAACTAGAGCTATAGGTGGTGGAACTAGAGCTATAGGTGGTGGAGCTGCAATTGGAGTTGTAGGTGGTGGAGTTGCAACTGGAGTTGTAGGTGGTAGAGCTGGAGTTGTAGAGGAAGATGAATGGGAGATAGTGACTGAATCTCCAAAAAATGAAACTAGTAGCACCTTAGAAATATTTAAGTGATTACCTGGACCTGTGAAGTATGATTGAGTTTCAAAGAAGGTAACATAAGCGGACATAAGGTACCGCTGGAGGTAGGAGAATAGCATCGATACCCCTTTTGCGTTCTCGAGTAACCCAGAAATACGCACTTAAGAGCACGAGGAGCTAACTTATCTTTTCCTGGAGTAAGCCAGTAAGGTTATGAACAAAACACGTGCTTCCAAAGACACGAGGTGGAAGAGAGAACAAAGGTGATTGGGAAACAGGATAGAGAATGGAACTTGATTCTGGATAGCTGACGATGGCATACGATTAATAAGATAGCAAGATGTAAGAATTGCATCCCCCCAAAAATGCAACGGAACATGAGATTGTATGAGTAAGGTACGAACAGTTTCAATAAGATGTCTATTCTTTCTTTCAGCTATCCCATTTTGTTGAGATGTGTACGGACAATATGTTTGATGAATAATCCCATGAGTGTTCATAAACTGCTGAAATGGGGAAGACAAATACTCTAGGGCACTATCACTAGGAAATGTGCTGATAAAAAACCCAAATTGATTTTGCATTTCAGCGTGGAAGGTCTGGAAAATAGAAAACAACTCAGATCGATTTTTCATCAAAAATATCCAAGTGCACCTGGAATAATCATCAATGAAACTGACAAAGTAGCGGAATCCCGAGGTAGAACTGACCCGACTAGGACCCCAAACATCTGAATGGACTAAAGTAAAAAGTGACTCTGCTCGATTATCAAGATGCAGAGGGAAATAGGAGCGGGTATGCTTACCGAGCTGACATTGCTCACACTCTAGAGTGGACAAGTGAGATAAACCAGGTACCATTTTCTGAAGTTTTGACAAACTGGGATGTCCCAACCGTTTATGTAATAAATCTGGTGAATCAGTAACAGGACAAGTTGTTGAAGGAAGAAAAGATGTAAGTCCATGTGATTTAGCAAGGATAAGGTAATAAAGTCCATTTGATTCACACTCAGTACCAATGATCCGCCCTGTACTGCGTTCCTGTATAAAAACAAGGTCATCAAGAAATAAAACAACGCATTTAAGTGATTTGGCTAAGCGACTAATGACTATGAGATTAAAAGGATTACTGGGAACATAAAGAATTGAATCTAAGGTAAGGAAGGAAGTGGGCTTGCTTGACCTATTGCAGTTGCCATGGTTTGAGACCCATTGGCCATTGTGACTGTTGGAAGAGATTGAGAATATGAAATAGTAGTGAAAAGAGATTTGTTACCAAAAATATGATCAGATGCACCTGAATCAATGACCCAAGTATCGGATGATGAAGATTGGGAGACACAAGTCACGCTATTACTTGTTTGAACAACGGAAGCTATCTCTGAAGATGTCTGTTTACATGCTTTGTACTGAAGGAACTCAATATAATCCGGTAGAGAGACCATCCAACTATTCATAGTATTGGATCCCATTTCGCTACAACCAATTTCTCAAATTCTTGACCAAAAGTTGTATGGTTATCCGTGGAATGCCAAGTCAAAACAAGTTAAGCTAGAGCCTCCTTTTTTTTTCTTAGTTAGATGAAGTTAGACACAAAAGCAAGCTAAAACTTGGATACGGTTGCTGGAAAATCTGGAAATTTTCGCTGGAAACTGGAAATAGCTGCCGGAAAAATAAAACAATCGTCGGATTTTGGTGTAACCTTGATGGGTAGGCTCGGAAACACCTCCTGACCAAACTGTCCTCAAGAAGGTTTGCCGGAAAGTGGCCGGAAACAACTACACGCACAGGCACGTGGGACAGACGCGCCGGCAGATCTCTCGCTTCTGACGGCGCGTGAGACGTCCTTTGCCGGAGATTCTGGCTGGGGTCTGCTCGTCGGAGGATGCTTAACCTTGTGGTGGTGTTGGTTTTCGCACAACACCAACAGAAAAGGGACTGACGCCGGACAGCCACCGGAATTCGTGCAGTGACTTTTTTTTCTCCTTCCCGGAGTCCCTGGTATTTTTGCACAGCGTTGAATCTCTGACGTTAGCTCTGATACCATGTGAGAATGCACGGGAGAAAAATCTATATTATTAATTTTCTAAAGTGTTGTACAACGCCCTATTTATATACAATGATTTACATAATAATAGGTATCTACTTTCCAGATATGGGACACCATACATGACTAACTAGTTAACGTAAGAATTGTCAACGAAACAACCTTTCTGCAAGCTATAAGGTATCAAAATTCTTAAGTATAGGACAGGGCATGTGGAAGTAAAAAGTTCCAACATTCAATCATATGCAGGTCCATGAAAATAAGCCCAGTTCTGAGCTTCAAGAGTCTATTTTCAGCTGAAGGAAATGAAAGAAGCAAACTGCCTGATTAGTTTACTATATCATAGCTCATATATTCATGCAATCGTGGAGATTTGTCAGTTCAAAGAAGAGCCTTTTAGCATTAAATCTATTACACGATAAAGCATTTGGTTAAGAAAGTTGGATCCTCTATTAAGCAATGATAATTGACAGGATGCACACAGATATCTTACAGGAAATACCTGAATATAGAATTGAAGATTTCTGATCAAGAAGGCCATGTGCTCTCTAACATGCCACATTGGTCTAAGGCGTTGCCTTCGATGCTGAGACACGGATGACTTTCTCGAGTCATTTCGAAGTTTAGCAAAGTCAATATGATCTTGATGCATAGCAAAAGCCCATGATTTTTCCAACTCCATTTGCGTCCTCTTAAGACGGAGCAGATACTGGAATATCCTTTGATACCTAACGCAAAATAGCAATTAATAAAAAAGAGTAGTTACTAAAGGTTTTGGCAAACAACAATGTTTATGTATCGTTCCTGTTCACATCCTCATTTTATTCTGGTGGCTTGTTTCTAAAGATATTCTGGGTGGTCAGCCAAGACATTATGCCATTTGCAAAACCATATACTCAAAAAGTATTTTTCAAATAAGAGAAATATTTCCTCTTCTACGTTCACTATTTGGATTTTGAAAAGATATAGATTTCATGGCAGCAGTAAATATTACTTGGATAGCACTTCCGGTGTAACAAACAGCTGCAATGGCCAGTTAATAGAATATTCAAGGGAAATGCCATCCCATCCATCAAGGGACACCTCCAAAGATGCATCTGGGTGCCCTACTGAGTCTCCATCTTTATTCACTTTTACCTTGGGCGGATCAACTGGTGAGGGTTTCAAAGCAATTCCAAATGATGGCATCCTACATTAGGAAAAGTTAATGTGACATAAACTGTTAAGACATTTTAAAATAAGAAACCAAATTATAATCTTACCGCAAAGACACCCTTGAAAACTATTTATCCTCTTCACCAATAGTCTTTAAAGCAGCCTGCAATGTAACCAAGGCAGTTCAAGACTTTAGATATCTTTAATGATTACAACCACGACAAAAACCATTCCACGCGAAGAGCAAAGAAGAAGCAACTGGACAAAGAAAATTCTGCCTCTGCCATTTCGCTCCAAATTTGGTTGAAAATAAACAAAAAAATAAAGAAGCATTTAGAACAACACAACAGCCTTCTTTATTGTGATTTTTTTTTTTTTGGTTGAGGAAACACAGCAGTCTTCCTATAGACAACTTATCAAAGACCTCAGCATATCAATAACCATTCAACCGGACTTCTCAAAATCATGGATTGCTCTTCAGGCAACCAACATCAGTTACCTTTTAATGAGGCCAGACAAGAAAGAAAAGAACCAGTACGTAAAACGTAAAAATTATTTTAGGAGTTGGAATGCTGAATGCAAGACAATAGAAAAATATGAAAAACAAGAGGCAGTAGTACGTGCATTATTGTCCTATACAAGACCTACTAGTTGAAATGGGACCATAAGATCCGCTTCTGCAGTAGATTGGCGAGGTGGTAAACGCATCAACTGGCGACTCTCCTCGAGGAAACTCTGCCAGAAATACCTTTTGTCAGTACTACTGAAGAAACAAAAACTTCATTTGCAAAAATCATTAAAAGGAATAGCTCTCAAACAGCACATGCTCTTTAGTATTCAACTAGAATAGCACTAGCTCATTTTGGCATATTCATTAGTCACCTACACTTCTCACACATATTTACAACAAATGCAAGTTAAATATAGCTGAGCCAAGACATAA
The DNA here is from genome assembly GCF_000715075.1 of Nicotiana tabacum. Lineage (NCBI taxonomy): Eukaryota > Viridiplantae > Streptophyta > Magnoliopsida > Solanales > Solanaceae > Nicotiana > Nicotiana tabacum. The sequence continues at coordinate 65,617,306 of NC_134098.1, forward strand.
GAAATTAGCTCTACTTATGTTGCATCAATTAGTGCCTATGTCCTTTCCACCAATAGAATATAGAAGAAAAAAAAATCACAAGCCTATGTAAGTTTATGACTACTAACTGATGAAATTGCTAATTTGGTTGCTGCCTATTAATATACATAGGTAGTTTATATTTTGCCAGTGATGTATTTCACATCAGCATGAGTTTTATTTATATGATACAATAACAAAGTTTATTATCCAGAAAATCTTCAAGAGCATCTAGATGATACTAATATTTCCTTCATAAGAACCTTCAGCATGTTTAAGTTAGGTTAAAAAACCCTAGGCTTTGGAGATAAAAACAGTAGCCACATAGATTACTCAGAATACTAGTACAAAACATAAAATGCTCCCTTCTATTGATCTTTAATTGAATTATGCAACTTTTTCGCTGAGCTGTCCCAAAAATTGAAGGAAAAAAAACCATCAGGAGAACATGATATCATTGACAACACTGTGAAACATAAGTTGTAGAAGTCAGTTTCCTTTACCTGGAAAAAATCACCTTTTTCTAAAAGAAAATAGTCTTTAAGAGCCTTCAAGTGCCCATTTAAGTCGGCCCGCACAACAACAAGCTGCAAACAGGAATGATTCGTAAGTGCATTTTCTGCAGCAAGGGAAGAAATGGTACAGTACGAAATTGCACCTGCCACAGATGACTGGCTGCAACTGCTTTAATTGTATCAATGGCATTCTCGAATGATCTTTTGTGGAATTCAGACGATTCCTACAAATGAGATAGTTTTAATTTAGGCCAAACAATAGATAGAACGTGCACTTAGCTTCAGGAGGGAGAAATCCATCAGGAGCAGGTTAAAAAAGGTTCCAAGCTTGAATACATGTGCCAAAGAAGATATATCGCACATATCAATATTAAAGACTGATCAAGCTGATTGAATAAAAGACCTTTAAGTGTTGAATCAGAGATTCAATCTTATCAGCCTCTGCCTGCGGGAGTAAATCTTCTCCAATTAACTTATTATCCAAGGAGTTATTCTGGAAAGATATCGTCGTTGTATATCCTTGGGTCCTTTGAGATCCTCTTTGTATTTGCTGATGAGATGAACCATCCTTAAATTGAAAACTGGGACTTGGATTGCGAAGAACCCTAACAGCTTTTCCTGCAAAAAGAATTGATTCTGCAACATGCATGGTAATATACTCTGGCAGCATATCCTGCATGGAGGAGAGTGTAAAAAACGCTTAAATGATGTATGGTAGTAGGTTGATGGCAAAAGCTGCTCCATTCCATGTGAAGCAGAGAGAAGGAGAGGGAGCAACGAGAATACTTAATGGTGGAGGGTTACGGCACAAGAGGGCCAAGAATAACAGGGAACATGATAAAGTAAGCTTGGAAAGAAGAATGACTCATATTTCAACAATGATATGACGATTTTATTGTTATATCAGTTCTAGGTCCAGCAAATGGAAAAGAAAAATTTTCTTGTAGTCAGTTTTTGCTGTATCGAAGGATTGATATAGAGAAATAAATTCCTATATTGCTTATGTAATCCCACCTACCGCCTTTCTTCATGAGCAATAGAGCATCTTTCTAACTTCACTCAGAATACCGGTTTTAAAAATTATGCAATAGAATTGCAAAGGTAAACTAAATCTTTTTCAGATATGTCTCACGAGAATGTTATAGCAAAAGATCTTCGAATTTGCACCTGAATAACAAGTGAACAATGTAAAGATACATGACAGAAGCTAATATAAATCACATTGCACAATCAAATTAATGAATGCCGTATCTTCCTAAATTCACCTAAGTAATAAATAAAGCAGGACTAATAGATTCTCTAATGAACCAGTTCCATTTCCCCTAATCATATATACATCATAAAGAAGACAAAATGTCAGAAAACTAGAGTTTCTGAATGGTTGGGATGCTAAATACTCATGAGGCTCTCAATTGTCTCGTCAAAGAACTATGAGATGCGTAAGACTAAAGACACTTCTATGGAAATATATCTCGAGATCTGAAACAAGCCATTTTACAAGGACGATAATAGAGAAATATTCAAAGACGACGACCACAAAAATGAAATGTTAAGAGTACAGATCCAGAGGAAAAACATGAAGTAGCAAATACTCCATTCATCCAATTTTATCTGTCCTCTTTAGACTGGGCACTATTATTAAGACGAAATGTGGGGTCATAATTGGAGATAAAATTAACTTCTTGAATAATCCGAACCAGCTTCCCAATAAATATGATATCTCTTTCAAAGAAAATGCTGAGGAAGTGTGCGAGAAAAGCTTCCTTTCTAGGAAAGTGGACATAATTTTGGGAAAACTGATAAAATAAAGTAGGAAACAAAGTTTGGGACAGAGGGAGTACTTTGTATATAGAAGCAACAAAATGAACAATGCAAAACATACCAAAGAAATATGGAAGCCCAAGTGCCAATCACTTAAAGATGTATCAGCGACTGACAAGCGTGTCAGCTTCTCAAGGAAATGTAAAGCTGATTCCTGTTCAGAGTCTTTGTCGTCCTGACTAAGACATAATTGCAACTTACTTAGATATGTTACATATGGCTATTTGAAAAGTTACAGGACACTATAGTGACATAAAATGAATGTCCATCATGCACCAAGTTACAGGACATTCTAGTGACATAAAATGAATGTCCATTATGCAACATTATGATCAACGTTAGACGGAACGACTACACTGACTAACATGTTTGGTCCTAAAACGAGAGGCAATCATTCATTTGACTTGATGATAAAATCATGACATTCTAGAAAAACGAATGTGTTCTACTATATGCACGGTTAAGTCTTGTGAATGAGTAGTTGCTCGAGAAAAATTTCAAGAACCGGATAGTATGATAACAAACAATAACAACAGACCCTGTGTAATCCCAAAAGTGGGCTCGGGGGAGGGTAGTGTGTACATAAACCTTACCCCTACCTTGTGAAGATAGAGAGGTTGTTTCCGAAGACCCTCGGCTCAAGTAAAACGAACCACATAGTATGATAAGTTCTATGCAAATTGGGGGATCTACTGAAACACACAGCTCACCATCATAAGTCCTTAACTGAACAGTCAGCATCAAGCTATGGACCATTACCTATTACTGAGTAAATTTTGATTAATTGTCAAATGCTGCAGCAAGCGTCAAATTATCAAATAGAATTAAAGACACCCTTCTCAGGGCTTACCTGCTGATGTAGAATTCTTGATATGGATCATGAAGAATTCCATAAACCACCCAAGAAGCAAGCTGATTATACATGACCTGATGCCCATGCCAGAGGAGCCTATGCTTCAAGGAAAAAGAAAAGAGAAAAAAAAAAGAAAGGAAAACACATGTAAGGAAGAGAAAAATCGTTATTTTGGATCCATAAGCCACGGTACTCGCAGAGATACCATCATAGAATTTGCAGCTTCTGATTCCACAAAGAATAATTCTTTTCCAAGTTAATCAAATTAAATAGTAAGAAAAAGAATCCAATGGCTGGCTACATTCTTGCAGGGAGAGAAAACGTTTGCATCTTCAATGACAGAAAAAAAGATAAGCACACGTAAATTCTAAGGCACTATTTTGAAAACATTCCCGAGACTAGTAAACTCGATCAACTTTCAAATCAAATGTGCTGTTTTACTTTTTTAGGTTTACTCAATTCAATGACCACTTTGAGTATAAGCTATAACCAGTAAACGGAAGCAACTTTTCCACACGACTAATTTATCAAAAGCATCTCTAACCCACAGTCCCACATTCAACTCTCTTATCTTCAATCATATTTTGGTCATGAGGTTCTTGATCATATTCAGAAAACAAACAACAATAAAAGAAAAAATTAAGCAGAATAACTTATCTAGACAGAGATCCTTTCCCACATCAGTTCTTGAGGATACAGGAAACAGTGATGACCTAGCTCCATCAAAGTGCTTTCAACAGTCGAACAAGTGGAGTTAATAACACTCTGTTACTCAACTGCTACTTTTAATTTGGAAAGTTTTGGAAGGGGACGGTGAACAGGCAGATAAACCAATACAAGCACCAGTAAGGGGCAGGTCAGGTACACACGTTAACACAAGTACTAGTAAAGGACCAATCCTGACTAATAATTTTAAATTCCTCGCAAAATGCCCCATGGATTGGTGTATTTCTGTTAAGACATCTGAATGCCTTACCAGAAGGAAAATACAAATTGTACAACTGCTTGCATAGTATTCAAAGACCAGACATGTAAGCAACTTTTGAGAAGTATGGCAACAACCACGACAAATAGATAAGCCACGAAAAAAGAAAGAAAAAACAAAAAAACAGTTGAGAGATGAGACGGCAAAAGAATGTGACAAAGTTTTTAAATGCTCGCCTCTGAATGCATGTCTGTAGTTCCGGAACCCCACAGTGGCAGCGTTTGTGTAAAAGGTTGAGAAGTTTTCCTCCATAAATGTTATCACGTTCAATCTCTAGAATCAGCTCAAAAAGAGGAGGCAAAAGAACAAAGAACTAAAATAAGATATGTTAGTGAGTCATTTAAGGAACAAAAGCGAATGTATTGAAGTAGGAAGATCAAGAAAATCAAGGGTGGAAAAATACAGGCAACAAGAATAATATGAAACTTGAGGAAGCACCATCAAGCCTTGATCAGAGCAAAATGAGTGCCACATCATGAACTAATAAAAATTACTGAAAAGCAGAGAAATGCAGGTTCAGGAAGAAGAGAAAAGCTACTAGAGAAAAAGAAAAGAAAAACAGAAAACTTTAAATCAGCCAAGGTCACTTACATTTGACAAGGATAAAGAAATAACGAACTATGTAGTACATACTGTTTTTGTCTTTTCCAATAGTTGAACATGCAAGAAAAATCTTGATACAGCCAAAGAAACCAGCCAATCTAACAATTTCCCATCCCAGTTTTTAGTATCCTAGAAAGTTAAGCAAATGGGAAAGAACAACCCTCATACGGATCTACTGATTCAAATTCAGAATTCCACGGCAACATATTAAATTGATGTTTACATTTCTTGCTTTTGCTTGCCTCTTTCCCAGAAGACAAATATTCATCAATGATGTGATCAGTAAGCAAAGAAGTAACCAGAACACAGTATTACATCATAGGGAGCAAACAAACAACCCACCTTATTGAGGCCTTGAGTAAGCGTTGCCAAGATAGGTGGTGAATCAGACAGTAACTTTTGCTCGATATGTAGAACAGCAGACCTATAAACTGACAACACCTCAACAATACCATTCGCAATGGCCCTCCTGTACACACTTTGCTTCACTGTCTTCCCTTTCAATAGTTGGGATGTCCTCAACAGAGATGACTCATTGGCGGACCTAATCCAGCTTAAATTACGAGACTTGGCTGCAAAGCGCTCTATCTCCCTATAGTAAAATCCTAGAGTGATAATCCTCTCAATGACATCCCTGCACCCATACCCAGAATCACATGAAATACCTACACTTGGCAGCCAAATAATTATAAACGCAATAATACATCAAAGGCCCTAGATATTATAGGAGCATTTATATGATAAAATCACAAGAAGCACCTACACATTACAACCCAAAATGTATTATATAAATGCCCAAGATCCGCAGGAACAATTATATGAACTAAAGGAAGAAAACCATAGTAGTACACTATTTAGCTAGATATGCAGGTATTTCCTAAAGTAGTGAGGGTTCTATATATTTAAACCATTAAACTAGTTCGGGCTAGCTATATGAATCCTCAGTATCCATTTCACTCCATTTGGACTAGTTTTATTGCAAGCATAACCAAAATTGGGCTTAAAGGTGGTACTATACATTTTCTACTGACGAATGAATTATATTACGCATATAGAAAAAAGAAAAAAGAGAATAAATTTGTTCATTTTAATTGTTGGGAGGGTAACATAGAAGAAAAGAGTTGGAAACCTTTCACTGGGTTGAATGAAGGAGAGATCAGGGGCAAGCTTAAAGGTGGGTTCTTGAGAGATGGGAGCATCTGGGGACAACGGAATACTGTGGGTAGAATCATCTTTGTGTTCTCTTGCGTCGATTATGAGATCTCCGGTGTAACCCAACAGCGCCAGTAAGATTTCGTGCAGCATTATAGGTAAAGGAGAGAATTGCTTTCAACTGTAGAGTGAATAAAGAGGGAAAGTACAGGTTTTGGGGAAAAGCGGGAAAAGGTTTGACTGGAGAGTGAGAGTGTCCCGAATTTTAATGGGGAAAGGAATCACATTCAAACTACAGATTCTCTCCACTTTGGCCTTCTGCTGTGCGTAATTTAACTTAAGAAGGTTATGTAAATTTGTCTTCACTAAGGGGACCAAACATTACTTCTATTGCTATTTTGTATAGCGGTATTTAACTGTACACTTTCAACTTTTATTTTAACTGGTATATTATACATATTAAATTAATTATATTAAGATAATGATCGGACAGTTAATGTCAAAAATAGAAAAACCCTCGTGTTAAACTAGGACTGAACTCGGAAAGAGTACTACATACTGTTGTCTTTTTCCAATAGTTGATTTGAGAAATACGTTATCAATTCAAAAAAAAAAATAGTTGATTTGAGAAATAGAACGACAGTTACAACTTACAATGGCATATATATTGAGTTGTGAATAAGATTATACCATTGTAAGGTGACAATATTACATCAAATTTTGTGATTGATAAAATCCTGATATTGCAACAGAGATAACTTCAACACCAAGAAATGGTTACAGCACCTGGCATTATAGATTAAGACTTTAATCTATGATTAGACTACACCACCAGCTTTTAGTATTTCTTCTCTACAAGATGCAATAGGAAATTGAAAGCAATGTTCCAAACAAAAAAGGAGGTGGTAAGGTGCTATTACACAACAAATACACTGGTGAACTTAAATATCCAAGGATCATAAGCTTAAATTTGCAGCTGAGCAACATCCAAATCCTAGTGAAAAATAATGTTTAATTCTACAGACAGCAGCTAAAATATAGTCTATCTACTTCTTTGCATATGTAATCAACATGGGATTCTCAGGGGTAATTTTGAATCCTTGAAGGGCTTGCATAGCAACAGTTGATTGCATCTCATCTCCATATTCTAAGAAAGCAATTCCAGGCTTTGTTTCAACCATCCGAACTTCCTTGAAGCCAGGATATTGGAAGAAGAGCATTTGTAGCATCATTGGAGTAGACTGATGAGGAAGATTCTGCACAAACAGTATGCTATTTGGAGGAGCAGGAGCCTCCGGTACAGCAGCTTTAGCTCCACCCATGTATGGTATTTGCGAGAACTGCAGCAGTTGGACAAGGGAAAAAAAAAAATTACGTTCCAAGAATTCTCTCATAAACAGCATATATAATTAGAAAGAAGCACCAAATTTACTACATTTTTACCCCTGGTGATAAGAAGGTATTCCCATGCCACACAAAATTAAGGTGCCAAAATTTTAGCAGAGTGAGAAATAAATTCACACACTACACTTCCGGAAAGGTTACCATAGAGACGAATTGCAATCTAATCAAGAACCCCATAATAAAAAACTCATTAAGTTTTGCCGCTGAGGTTTCTCTCCATCCTAACTCGAAAGTGCACAACTGCCACTTTCCATGCACCATGGTGCACTTTCAAGTAACGCTTAATTGGAAAAATCAGATGACATCTTTTAAAATGAAATCTATATCATATCACCTGATAACCTTCCTAGAGTACATGGCGACAGGACAAAAGATAATACAATCCCACTAATTTAACATATATGGTGCAGAAACAGAAAACTCTACGAGATCTCTGAAAAGAAGGGAAAATGCTTACAGGAGGTGTTGCACCATAAGCACCACCATATGCAGGATTCAGACCCATTCCAGCTTGATTAGCATCTTGCTGGTCCTTTTTCTTTCTACCTGCAGGATCAGCAAACAAATAGCTAAAATTTGCAATAATCAGGTAATTGCACTTTCTTTTCTTTTTTATTTGGGAATGTGGGTGGGTTGTAGGAGAGGGGGAACAGGGAAGCTAATCACACCCACAGAAGTTGGAAGGTAAAATTTATCACCCTATTATTATCTGTATCTTAAAGCAAACAGTACGCAGCAAACTGTATGAAGTAACACATTTAGCCGTACAACACCTCCTCTATGGATTCAAAAGAATATACAAACCCTCGAAAATTTTCAAATGAAAGACTTACCTTTATCCTCATGCCTCTTTCTTTTTTCTCGAGGGACAAAAGTACCATCAGCTTTTGCTACAACATCAGATTTCGTCTTTGCATATTGTATTCTCTGACAGACATGTATGTGTGTCAGAATAACTATGTAACCAACCAATAGTACACCAATAAAAATATAACAGTAGCTATCAAAGTGACATTGAGACATAATTGAGGTAAAGAAGTTAATTCAGCAATTAAAAAAGAGACTCCGGGTTGAAAACTCCAACCTCGTTAAGTATCTAGAAGCAATTGTAATTTTGCTTGAGTAATCAACAGATGAACATAGTGTGCGCATGCAAGAACCACAAACAAAGAGGTGACACATTGTATAGCCGTCATATGCACTTTGCTAAACCCTGTTAGCATGTATGTGCAAAGAATAGCATAGCATGTAAAAGTAAACACCGTGAAAATTCACAACAACAGTTGGTTTAGTCAACCAGAGGAAACGGAAAGAGTAGCATCTTTGATGTAAGAATAACCAAAGTATACAACAACAACAACAACCTAGTAGGATCCCACAAGTGGGGTCTGGGGAGGGTAGAGTGTAGGCAGACCTTACTCCTGCCCCGGAGGGATAGAGAGGTTGTTTCATGTAAAACAAAATCTATAAACATTTTAACCATAATGCATGTGCATCCTCATAGTTAATGGTAGCACGCTATGCAAGAGCAACAAACGACTAAACTTTAGATGTTTGTACTTTTTGACTTTTTGGTGTAACATCAGGAATGTATTTCACACAGACAATACTGGAGTTAACTTTATGGGAGTTTGAGTTTTTTCCCTGCAACTATTTGCACTTCATGGGTGCCTGTGGGCAGCAATAAATTTAAATTGTATTAATCAAAATTGAACAGCAAGCAATGAGGTGACACCTAGAACTAGCATTACTAATCTTACAGTCATTAGTATTAGAAAGGTAAGACCTAGCCCCCCTTATTTCTTTTGAGATATTAATAAATAACCCACCCAGAAATCCGTCATTGTAACCTAGGTGGTTCCCTTGAAAAAAAAAACCTAGAACTAGCATGAGAAAACACTCTCTTAAACTCAAGTGAAGAGGAGAATATGCAACTAGTACGACAATTGAAAGTAAAGGAAGTATGATTTGCAAATTCAAGCTCACATGAAGCTAAATCAACACACACACACACACAGACTCTCTCGACCCAACACAGACTCTTTGGTGATGGACTTGGAGATCATGAGGAAGAGGAAGAAGAAGACTGTGTATGGTCAACCTAAGATCAAGTGGGGAGCCTTGACTAAGTACAAAACTTGCAAGTTAGGGGAGAAGTTGGTGGTTATGGGGGCATGGAGGAGTAGTGGGAACGCGAGTGGTACGTGGACAACGAACGCATTAGGGAAGCTGCTAGAGAGGTGCTAGAGGTATCGAAGGGTTACTCTGGTGGACACAAGGGGGGTTGGTGGTGGAATGGAGAGGACGAAGGAAAAATAGAAGCCAAGAAAGCTGCGTATTTGAATATGGTGGAGAGCAAAGACGAGGAGGAGAAAAGGACGATGAGGGAGTGGACAAGAAGGCCAAGAAGGAGGCGAAGTTAGCGGTTATAGCGACTAAGACTGCAGTGCTTGGATGTTTGTATGAAGAAGTTAGGGATAAAGGTAAGGACAAGAAGCTGTACATGCTAGTCAAGGTGAGAGAAAGGAAGGCACGTGACCTGGACCAAGTGAAGTGTATCAAAGACGAGGAAGACAGAGTTTTGATGGAAGACGCACATATTGACATAGATGGCAGACTTACTTCCATAAACTCCTAAATGGAGAGGGGGATAGGGATATTGTGTTTGGTGATTTAGAGCATTCCGAGAGTCGTCGAGATTTTGGTTATTGTAGGCGTATTAAAATTGAGGAGGTTGAGGGAGCTCTGCGAAAGATGAGCTGGGGAAGAGCGACCAAGCCAGACAAAATCCCGGTGGAATTTTGGAAGAGCGCGAGCAGGGCCAGATGAAATCCCGGTGGAATTTTGGAAGAGCGCGGACAATGCCAGATGAAATTCCGGTAGGTGAAATGGAGACTTGCATCCAGTGTTTTATGTGATAATAATGTGCCACCTAAACTTAAAGGTAAGTTTTAGAGTGGCGGTTAGACCGACTATTTTGTTTAGGGCACAGTGTTGGCCAGTCAAGAACTCCCATGTCCAGAAGATGAAAGTAGCAGAGATGAGTATGTTGAGATGAATGTACAGTCATACCAGGATTAATAAGATTATGAATGAAGATATTCGGGTTCAGGGTGAAAGTAGCCCCGGTGGAGGACAAAAAGCAGGAAGGGAGGTTTAAATAGTTTGAGCATGTGAAGAGGAGAAGCACACATGCCCCAGTAAGGTGTGAGAGGTTGACATTGACGGGTCTGAAAAGAGGTAGAGATAGGCCAAAGAAGCATTGGGGAGAGGTGATTAGGCAAGATATAGCGTTGCTTCAGCTTACGAGGACATGACCCTTAATAAGAAGGTGTGGAGGTAGAGAATTAAGGTAGAAGGCTGGTAGGTAGACGAGAGTGCTGCTTTCTCCTAACAGTAGTATTAGCGTTACTATTGTATTCGTTTATTGTTAGATTTCTATTACTACATGTTGTTCGCTTCTTTTTGTTATTATCATGTTGTTGTTATTGCTTGTTTCTACTACTTTATTTTCATCTATCGGGGGTCTATCGTAAATTGCCTCTCTACCTTCAAGGTGGGTAAGGTCTGCGTACACTCTACCCTCCCCATACCCCACTTGTGGGATTATACTGGGTTTGTAGTTGTTGTATACACACACACACACACACACACACACACTATATATATATATATATATATATATATATATATATATATATATATATATATATATATATATATTCTCTTTAATATCCTCATTTAGCTGAGGACAAAACAAATTTCCTTTTTCCAGGTTGAAATATCCTTGACAAAGACTCTCTTAACCAATCTCTGAAACTAGGAGATACAATTGCTTACTGAAACAATTAAAAGGTCAACACAAATAATGACTTCAATCATCTATTCTGACTCCACTCTTCCATCTATCGACCAACATATCCACAAGATGAATATCAGAACATATGTCAAGGATTGACCATGTCCTATATAGACCTCCGGTCCGTGGATAATTACACTATAATGATCGAATGTGCTAAAACAAACAGGTTTATCAGAAAAGACCCTATAACCTTTTTCTTTTAAAGACCTATAACCTCTTGTAATCAATTGAGACTTAGCAAGACACAACACAAGGAAAGCAACTATATAGATGATACTCAACTAGTTGGGAATAAGCTTTAGTTGTTAAAGTTACTCCTCCATTAGTAGACCAGTATTCGGAGTTCCCTAGGATTAGTTGGTAACGCAAAAATGGGTCATCCTAGCCCATCGTCATTGAGTTCTCAACCTAGGGTTATTACATCATACATTCTACTTAATATATTTCGGAAAATGCATAAAGACCTGTGAAGGCAGTTCCGCATCGGTTGGTCCGAGAGGCGAGAAGTCATGGCAGAGAAGACTAAGTATAATAATATATCGGGGCTATTGAATATAGAATCTTATGAATCAAGCATGACAAGCTTTTTCTGTCTCCTCTGTCTACCTCCGAATAACGAGACCAAAACCCGCTAATCTCACCACTTGGTCATGCCGCATCTTACCCTCATGCCATTAGCCGAAGAACAAACTAATGTGCCCTTATCAGTCAAGCACTCCAAAATATCAACTATGTCGAATCAAAAGCGGTTTGGTGATTTATCAGGAGTTCCTAGTCTGGTCAGAGACTTGTATTTCAGTATATGATAATCGTAATATCCAGAGAGCACCTAGTTTGAGCCAACTCCTATCCTAAAGACAAATTGTTTAGTAGCAGAAACTACAATAAAGCGGAATGAATACAAAGGATCCAAATAATTGAGCATTGAGGTGGCATTCATTGCTCAATAGACTGAATTCAAACAATGAAAGATGTCATACTCAGTCCAAAGATATGCCAAATCAATTTCCTCAAAATTTATTGTCTAGTAGTTTGCTAGATTGCATTGTCTAAGAAAGAGGAGGATCACCCATGTTAGTTGGTGTTTCATGTGCAAAAGCTCGGGCAAAGACGTAGATCATCTTCTATTGCATTGTCAAGTGGCTAATCATTTGTGGAGGGTGGTCCTTAATTTATTTGGGACGCAATGGGTGATGCCGAGCACAGTAAAAGAGGTGTTGCATAGCTGGGCTCATAGGAGGGGGAAGAGAAGTCCAAGAGTATGGCGTGTTGCCCATTAGCAACTATGTGGGTTATCTGGAAAGAGAGAAATAGGAGGGCATTTGAAAGGGTGGAACAAGATTTTATAAAATTGCAATAGTCTTTTATTTCTTGTTTCTTTTTAGGGTACTCATGAAGTCCCTATTTGAATAGAGTATTGGGTCTCTTTCGTTGAGAACCATATTTGGTGTACGTTCTCTTCTTTTAAAATATGGCTTGTATACAGGGTACTCATGAAGTCCCTATTTGTATAGAGTATTGGGTCTCTTTCGTTGAGAGCAATATTTTGGTGTAGGTTCTCTTCTTTTAAAATATGGCTTGTATACAGGGTTTCCCCCAATTGTTAATAAATTTATTTACCTTATAAATAAATAAAAAAGTAGTTTGCTAGATTGCAACAATTATGCCCCAATCCCAAGCAAGTTACAGTTGACAGTATGAATCCTCACTATCCATGTCTCTTCATCTAAGCTCATCTAGTAGTTTGCCAATGCCAAAAGCAGTTACATTCTTCTTTCCATACAGCGCAACTAGTTTGAAAACCTCAAGGAAACTTATCCTTACTCCTAGCAGCTCCACCTCTTATATCCATCACATCCCCAAAGTCAGCCAGTGTAATATTAAAACACCATGAAAAATAGTATTCTCTAATTGAGCATAGGTAAGATGCCAAAATGCTTGAACATTCAATACATATCTAGGATCATTTATCAAATAAATAGAGTCACACTGAAGATTTAATTCGCTTTAGCTCGCCAGTCCCAGGTCCGTATAAAGAGAAAGCAGGAAGATTACGGTGAATTCATAGCCTAAAAATAGCTAAATTATGAAAGATCAATCATATAAATCTCCATATAGCCGATCTTTGAGAGGTCTAGTTAATTGATTGATAGTAAAGTGGATTCTTTTAGCATCTGTGAACTAAAATTGCAGCAAAGCACATTGCAACAGTTAGGAACTAGATTCCAGTAGTGAAAATTCACAGAAACAAAAGGAAGTCGGAGTAATGAATACCATAGGCTTATCGTAGAAAGGGAAACCCTGCATCTGGCGAAGTGCATTGCTAGCAGAAGAGACTTCCTCAAACACTACCCACGCCTGCCCTTTGTGCTTTAGGGTTTTGAATGCTAAAACCTCCAGTATCTTACCAAACTGTGAGAACACAGCGTGCAGCGATTTCTTCAGCTCTACAATTCATTCACCATCAATACGTAACACATCAACACAAAGTGAACACATGAGAAGATAATGTTTTACGTACAATTTTGAGAGAAGCAGGGAATACCTACCTTCAAGCTTGATTTTTTCATTGAGGTTGTTGATATAAATAGTCACATTTGGTGGAACGTCGCCGCCGCTGGGGTTCGGGTTTGGATTCGGGTTCGGGTTCGTATTCTGGTTCGCCTCCGCCATGGCTGCTCTTCGCTGCAACTTTCGCCGGCAGCAGAAACAACTTCAGGTAGTCGTTAGTTTCTCCAGAAATTTTTATGCACGAGTAGGGCTTCTATTTGGGCTTAAGCTGGATGAACATATTGGGCTTGGCCCATTTATAATTTGGATTTGCTCTACTTATCAATCCTCAGACCAGTCGGACAATAAATCCTTCTAGGGAAAGTATTTCAGACAATAGCCAATAAATAAAATAAGAATTAACCTAAATAGCCACTCACATAATCTCTTAAACTAAAAATAGTAGGCGAGTATAATATATGTATAATTCATGTATAGTATATGTATAACTGTGTATAATAGATATATACCGGCTAGAAAAAGTAAATATTAAATCTGACTGGCTATTTGTGTAACAATCCCCGTGCAAAAAACTTCAGTTTCCATTAATGAAAGCCAGTAGGTCAAGCAATGGAATTTTTACCTTCCTATACACTATTTGAAACCTTATTACCTTCCCTACTCAAGTTTCAATTTAATTACATGGTCATATACAATTTACCAATTATATACAATAAGTTTTAAATAAGGAATATCAGTTATTTTCTTATCCCTTTATACTTGCTCTCTCTCTCTCTCTCTCTCTCTCTCTCTCTCTCTCTCTCTCTCTTCGTCTCTCTACTCTCCTTCTCTGTTTTCCCTAATTTTTCTTCATTTGATGTTTTTTTTTTTTTAAGCTTTCTTGTTGTATAGAGTTTTAATGGAATTCATCAATGGATTTCAATCGTTTTAACTTAGCAATTTCCTATCATGTTGCACAATTGGTGTTCAAATTGAAATTGTCAATCAATAAATTTTGAAGGTGTTTGACTCTCCATCATTGACAGCCATTAAAAAGCTTTGAGGCTTTGAAATCGAATTTGGTTTTTCAAAAACCATTATTTATTTGGATTGGGTGTTATTGCAAACAATTGAGAATATTGTTTAGAGTTTATATCTCAATTTTGAGGGTGTTTTGGTGAAGATTATACTTGATTTTGGCCGAATTTCACATTGAAACTCGAAGAAGAAGAAGAAGTTTATATCTCAATTTTGAGGGTGTTTTGGTGAAGATTATACTTGATTTTGGCCGAACTTCACATTGAAACTCGAAGAAGAAGAAGAAGAAGAAGAAGAAGAAGAAGAAGAAGAAGAAGAGGAAGAAGAAGACATGACATACAATATACTTACGAAATTATAGTAAAGTTGTATTATAATTGTATATAAATTGTATTCTGTTGTAGTTACATATATTTTTTTATTTGAATGTTGTATGAAAGTTGAAAAATACTTGTATAATGTATGAATCGTTGTATAAAATTTGTATTTAAGTTATCAATACTATCTTTTTACACAAAGTTGTTGATATGTATCAAAATTGTATTAAGAGATTAAGTTTTAATTGGAATTCTAGAGAGAAAGAAGCACACACCTCATACAAAAAATATACAAGTCAGATACAAAATATACAAAAGATATATTGTATAAAATTTGTATTTAACTTGTATGATATTGTAGTTGTATTTAACTGGGTGTATGAAAGTTGTATATAAGTTGTAAATAAGTTTTATAATATATAGTTAGTTGTATGAAATTTGTTTTTACTATGTATAAATCAGATACAAAATATACAAAGACATATTATATAAAAATTGTATTTAAGTTGTATGATATTGTAGTAGTATTTAACTGAGTAAAAATAATGTATACTATATAATTAGTTGTATAAAATTTATTTTTAATTTATATGTTGTGGTAGATGTATCAAATTTGTATCAAATTTGAATATTTCGGCATGGACACACAGCTATGTTCTTAACTCCGACACAATTATATGGGCATTGAGTAATGTGATTGAGACAGTTTACATTATATAATTTCTTGAAACAATGAATGTTGACGGAAATATAGACCGAAGGAACATTGCGATTTAATTAGCTGAAAATCTACCGGGATCTTTCAATTTTCCATGATTAAAGGGATACAATATGATTTTCTAATAATTAACTGAGATTTTCCAACTTTTTTCTATGTTAACACTTTAATATTAGAGCGTAAAGGGTTCTTAACTAAAAAGGAGAAAAGAGAAAAAAGGAAAAAAATGTAACTAAATCCCTTAATTTAGGGTACTAATAATGGATTGTATATAAACTGTAAGCAATCCTGGTTTAGGGTGGATAATATACAAAATTAGGATAATTTTGGTAAATAAGTTTCAAATATTGTATCGGAACGAAAAACCCCCAATTGCAATTCGTGCAAATGAATTCACAACTAAACGTTCAAAGATTTAGGACAAAAATATTTAACTAGAGTCCAATATTGCATTTACAAGTTATACAAAATCTTAAACTCAGTAGAGTTGCCTTATTTCTGTTGATTTTTTTTTAACATTTTGTTCTATATTTCTCATGCAACGGTTTGGGTGAAAATTTCCTTCCTTACTAGTTGTACTTATGCAGAGAGCACCGTGATTTAGCCTTTTTGTTCGATTTCCAAAAATTGGCAACATTTGGAGTTGGCTAAGAGTAGCTGAAATAGAACAACTGGGGTGATGCTTTGAGTCTAAAAGTTTTTGTTGAAACTAACGAATTATAACCACTAACTAGGAACATTTGGAGACCAAGCTCATCAGTGCCAACTCTTTTTTTCTTTTTTAAGTAATATATGTGTTCGGCTTAATTTGCGTGTATCTCGACTATTTTATTATAGATTTACTAACTCTTACTGAGAATGCAACAAATAACTTTATCTAGCGAAACTTATCATATAAAAAAAAATTACCCAACATGTTTATAGCTATATTTAAAGTTTTGAACTATGATCTCCTTTAATTATCTATTATCTATTTTGTTGCGTACTAAGTTATTATTGCCGCTAATTATTCTTTGAAAAAATATTTGAATTCTCAAGAATCAAAATATGAATATTTGCTTTTCTAGTGATACACCATCCACGTACTTCTTTACTGTAACATTCTTTATCTGGACCATTCAAGGAGTGAATAGGATTATGACCACTTAATCCTACGGATTTTCAGCCAGAAACGACCAAAAGAAATGAATCGAATTTGTTGGTTACTCTTTCTGTTTTGTCCTTTTGTTCCTACAACTTATTATTAGCCACTCAAATATGTGTATTTTTTAAGGATCGAATGATTATTTGGCTAGTACGCTGTAGGAACAAAAGTGCCACATCACCAGTTTCGAATCTACATCAAAAAACTGGTGACAATAGCAGATTTTGTCAACCACAAGTGAGAGAAAAGCATCAAAATTTTCTAAATAAGATGGAGATGATATCAAAATCCGCTCAATAATATTCAGGTGCTGAATATTATTATTCGAGATCAAGTATATAATTATTGTTGTCCTTTGTTTGACTACGTTATTCTGACACTTATTTCGTATTAGAAATTATATCTTTCTCGAGATCAAGTTGAAATATTAACGACTCCTATTGATAATGGAATGTGTCATAAGAAGATTTATGACATTCTTTGTTAAGTATACGCTCTTAAACTTTATATTAAGAAAAGGAAAGAAAAAAACAGGAAAAGAGCATTATATATGAACCGTATGGGATAATAATAAGAGTACGGGAAACTAAAGATAAGTTCAAAGGGACAATAGATTAAGAAAGAAACTTCTTATCTTTCCTTAACACGCACGTCTAATTAATCACACCTGAATGATATGATCAGCTATTATTGTTAAATTAACGGTTTCATATGGATAAGTTCATCAGAGGACGACATACAGTACTATTAGAAAAAGGTATTAAATTCCTATCTTATATGTGACATCAGTGGTATCAAATTTAGTGCACGAAAGTGTAATTTATTTTACCTGCTCAAACAATTGAACGAAACACATTGGTGGACTACTAAATGTAAATAGTTTCAGGTACAGAAATAAAAGAAAAAAAACTAATGTATTCATTGGCGGGTTAATTTGGACGTGTCACCAAATGAAAACTGGTGTAGATCGAGTTAGATCAGTTAGAGTATGACCCATTAATTTATCTCAAGCTAAATAACACATCTTTGTTCAAGTAATATCTGAGTTGTTTGGTACAAGAGATAAAAATAATAATTTCGGAATAGAACTTAAGATTATATTTATCCAATATAAAAGTTGGGATAGCTAATCCAATGGTATATCTCACTCCGTGTATATCATGGTTTATCCTGGCATTGTACCAAATGACCTAAGCGAATTGGGATGTGATTCATCTATTGATTCCGTTTATTTAGTCAGTGCGCCAATTTAACCTGAACCGTGCATTTGACACTGCTACATGACATATTCAGATATTTTTCTCTTTTCTGTCCTATAGGGGAATTAGGTATTGCGTCCGCAATTTAGGTATAGAAATTACAAACACAGAGAGAGATATCCTGAAATATATGATAAGGAGGACGAATGAGAGGGAGAGCAAGATATATTGCTCGAGTTTTGGCAGAAAATAATGTCGTCTCTTCGTAAGTCTAAAGGGGCCAAGCCTACGATTTTTAAGGTGGATTAATGGTCATATGAATAAGACAGTGGCACAAAAACAAGAAAGATAGTGGTTATAGATTCTCCTAGCAGCTTGATGGGGATCTATCTGCCTTTGGCCTAAAATAGGCCTTTAGTTATGTCGAAAACAACTTCCACTTTTGATTCTTATTCAATATCCCAAATACTGCTAGAAAATAGAAACATTATGTGTTGGAAAATGAAGCAGCTTGTCAATCTGCCTCTTTTTTTTTTCTTTTTTTTCTTTTTTTTGCTTTTCCTTTTTCATTATTTTTTCTTTTAACAAGCAGGAGTAAACCTAGAATATGAGAGAGAGCAACTTGATCACCTGATTTTCCTTCTTTTAGAGAAGTATTAGTAATGCTTTGTGTGACCGCGAGACTCTTCTAAGATGTGGATTTTATTACCTTGAGGATGCGAAATACTCCCTCCGATCCATAATAAGTAATTTTTTTGCCTTTTTATTTTGGTATAAAATAAGTCTCATTTTACATAATCGAGAAGGAATTATTTTTATTTTTTTAAAACTTGCCCTTATGTACATATTTCAATGTATCAAATTAACAATATACAAATTTTAATTAAGGGTAATTTAGTCAAAATACTTTTTTTCTCTAGAAGTTAATATTTTTTAAGGGATATACCAAATGCTAAAAAGTCACTTATTATGTGCCGGAGGGAGTAACAACATCAATTCACGCATGTTAAAATTCCTGCTAATATACGCAATTAGTGTTATGAGATATAGATAACACATATATTAATGTATAGTAGCCTACAAATCAAGGAACGCATCTTTTATTTTAATTCAAGAGAAAACATATTTATTAGTCATCCTGTTTACCCTAAATATCAGATGACTAATTTATATGCGGTTTTAAGGATACGTAATATAACTTGATACAAATTAAGGAAATAAATTAAAATTGAAATTGACGATAAACGAATTAATGCAAACCACATGAATCGAACGGCCTTAAGCCAAATTGTTAACCAAATCGAACAGCCTTGGCCCTTGAGTTCGATCACCCTTGATCCAAGAGATGTCTCAACTGATGTATGAACAGAATAACATAAGGATAAAAGCTAGAAAATGACAATATATTACTTTATGTTGTGTGATGTGTTCTCCCTTACAAATGATCAAACCTCCTTTATATAGTAGGGGAGTCCTACTCTTGATACAATTCTAAACAAGGTAAGAAATCTCATGATTTGCTAATCAATCGGCCTATCCTTGATACGTGCCGAGATTTTCGCCGTGATCTACAATCGATCGCGGATATTTCGTCCTTCAGTTATTCGGCTTCGAAAATTTCCTTCGATCTCGTCTGATCTTGATTTTGTTCGATGACATGGTCTCGAGTTTAACGATATAGCTTCGTACCTCGGTTCGATATAATTCAAGGTTGAACTTTAACCTACCATATTTCAGTCTCGATTAGTCATACAAGAGGCGAACCCGATTTTGACCGTATACAGATAGTCCCTCGTTTTCTTGGAGAGAAGATGACGAGAAACGACATGAACTTCCGAATCCCCTCTCGATGGGCCATGATGTAGGTTTTCCTCCGAATCCGGGAGGTGTTAACCCAGCACGAGGCTGAAGTTCGGGAACTCACGGAGAAGAGGGATACTTATAAGCTTCCGAGTGAGAAGCTTCAGATCGAGTTAGAAGCGGCTCGGAAGGAGCATACCGAGTGGGACGATCAGGTAAATCGAGTACTTGAAGATAGTGACGACGAACTGGACTTAGTGGCTAACGATCCAATCTTGCAGGTTCGACAAAGGCTTGAACATATCAGGGAGCTCCAGGCACAGGTAGACGCGATACAAACTGAGGCCAAGGAGTTCAAGAAAAATATGGACCTCATAACCTCGCAAAAGGAAGTTGTCCAAGCATAACTGGCGTCGGCCGAGGCTCAGCTTCGGGCTACAAAGGAGAAGACCTCGGTCCAGAGGATCGAGGAGCTCCAATCTGAGCTTAACTTGGCTATTTCTGGCCAAGAGAGTCTGACCACGGATCTCGAGGTGGCCAAATATGAGGTGGTCGTGGCCAATACCAAGGCCGATGCTAAAGTGGCCCAATTCAAGGTTGACGTCAAGGCTATTCAGGCACAAGCCAAGAGCATGGTGGATCATGCAAGGTGGGAATCTTGAAGGGAAGCCCTCGAGGAAGTCCAT
Source organism: Nicotiana tabacum (assembly GCF_000715075.1). Classification (NCBI taxonomy): domain Eukaryota; kingdom Viridiplantae; phylum Streptophyta; class Magnoliopsida; order Solanales; family Solanaceae; genus Nicotiana; species Nicotiana tabacum. Next base: position 65,637,911 of record NC_134098.1, read on the forward strand.
GCTCAGGGCTTTGACATACTGGCGGAAATCGAGAATGCCAAGGTAGAAGAAGCCAGGGCTCGGAAGCTGGCTTTTCCCGAGGAAGGGTCCGAGAGCTTAACTGAATCTGAAGGTGGGGAAGACCCCGAGGGTGAATACGCTCCCCCCGATGAGGACCAGGCCACTTAGGCCTTTAGATTTTTTTTTTTTTTTTTTTGCTTTTTACATCTTTTTGAGGCCGCTTTGGCCATTGTACATTTCTATATCAGGCCATTCTGGTCTTTGTAAAAAGATTATATATACAAGGATTTCTTTCCCCTTTGGTTTTTAAATTTTTCCTTTGCTTTATTACTTGTATTCATAAGGGTTGAAACGCCTTAACATAAAGTAATTTAGGTTGTGTTTGAAAGTTCAAACAAACCTTGCATTTTCCCTACTTTGTTTTTAAGGTGTCATGGGGGTTCGGTGTTACCAGAACCTTTTTCCTAAGTAGGTAGCCGATATTGTAGTTTGCCAATGGTAGCCTTTAGAACCGGTTATGAAAAATTTCCTATTTCGAAGGCCTAGTTTTTGTTACGGGTTTCAGATATCTCCGAGCCGTGTTAATTTGGCCATAGCCTTTTAGTTCGGGAGCTTTGCATTGGACTTATTTTCCCGAGCTATCCGGGCTTGCCCAAGATAATAGTTCCCGAGTGGGGTGGTCGTGGCCTTTAAAAACTGAGGAGTTGCCTAATAGGTCTTATGCCCCGAGGCTTAGTGACTTGGGCATGTTCGAGTTTTTCGAACGACGGTCCCTGAGTGAGGGAGTGGTCGTTCGTATTCCGGTTATAGACTGCTCTATAGCTCATTATTTTCAGGAGATCGGAAGTATGAAACTCTTTAAGGGATGTAAGGAGGAAATTTTTTAAAATATAAGATGATTGCAAGGAAAGTACTTCTCTTTGTTCTTGTGCAAAACAGTCATACATGCGTACATGTTTTATGCATGGGCTCGAGTAATCTATGTGGGCACGGTTTGTTTGACCGTTTGGCATATACAATAAATCCTACCTATCGAGACCCTTCCTTTACGAAGTAGTTTCCTTGCTAAAATTGATATCTGAAGGTAATGCATATCCGAGGGTAATACCCCCCAAATATTCGAGGTTGATTGTAGAGGGACCTCGGATATTGTTGAATTGATCTTCGATACCGATTCATGATCGGACTTGATTCTAAGTTAGCACGATCCACTGCTACCTCGTTAAAAACCTTGACAAAACCCATTTGGGACAAAACTGGTTTAAGGAAAAAAGAGTGCAACGCGTGCTTTTGAGACCTAAAACTTTGTGTCGCTTCTTGTTGATCACTTGCAAGTGTTTGTCCGAAATAAAAAGGAAATAAAAGGGGGTCATACCTTAGCAGTAATATTGTTTTAGGTGGGATATATTCCAATTACTCGGTAGTTGTTCTCCGTTCATCATTCCGAGTTTATAGGATCCTTTCCCTGTGACCTCGAGAATCCGATACTGTCCTTCCCAGTACGGACCTAATTTTCCTTCGTTCGAATTTCGGGTGTTTAGGGTGACTTTCCTTAGCACTAAGTCTCCGACATTAAAGTATCGAAGGTTGGCCCTTCGATTGTAATACCTCTCGATCTGTTATTTTTAGGCAGCCAATCGAACAAGGGCGGTCTCACGCCTTTCATCCGATAGTTTCAAGCTCGTATTCATGGCCTCGTCATTTGACTCCTTTATTTCATATCGATATCTGATACTTGGTTCCCCGACTTCGATCGGTATTAAGGCTTCTGTGCCATAAACCAATGAAAACGGAATAGCCCCGGTATTGGATTTCACAGTCGTGCGGTATGCCCAAAGGACTTCGGGTAGGATCTCTTTCCATTTCCCTTTGGTGTCGGTTAACCTCTTCTTAAGGTTTAGGATTATAGTTTTGTTGGTCGATTCCGCTTGCCCGGTCCCGTTAGGGTGATAAAGTGTCGATAAGATTCTTTTGATTTTCGAGAAACTTGGTCACTTTGCTGCCGATAAACTATTTTTCGTTGTCACACACAATTTTGGATGGCAACCCAAACCGACATATGATGTGGTCCCTAATGAAGTCGATGACTTTCTTCTCCCTAACCTTCTCGTATGCCTGTGATTCAACCAACTTAGAAAAATAGTCAGTCTTAAATAAGATAAATTGAGCCTTACCTGGTGCCCATGGAAGAGGGCCAACGATGTCCATTCCCTACTTCATGAATAGCCATGGTGACAAGACTGAATGCAGCAGTTCCCCGGTTTGGTGAATCATTGGAGCATATATTTGGCATTTGTCACATTTTCGAACAAACTCATTCGCATCTTATTCCATGTCGTTCCAGTAATAGTCGGCTCTGATTACCTTTTGAATCAATGATTCGGCGCCTGAATGATTTTCGCAAGTGCCCTCGTGAACTTCCCTCAGAACATACTCGGTATCTCCCGGTCCTAGACATATTGCTAGTGGGACATCGAACATTCTTCTGAACAAGGTTCCGTCTTAGGACAAGGTGAATCGGGCTACCTTTGTGAGCAAGGCTCTCGATTCTTTTGGATCTGAGGGAAGTTTCCTTGTATTCAAATATTCTACGTATTTATTTCTCCAATCCCAGGTTAAGCTTGTGGAATTTATCTCGGCGCGAGCTTCTTCGACTACTGACTACGTGAGTTGCACAACGACCCCCGAGTTGAGCTTGTCGTTCTCGACCGACGACCCTAAGTTTGTGAGGGCATCGGCCTCGCTATTTTGATCTTGAGGCACGTGATGCAAAGTCCATTCTCTAAACCAATATAATGTTAATTATAACTTATCTAGGTACCTTTGCATTCATTCTTCTCTGACTTCAAACGTTTCGTTAACCTGATTCACCACAAAGAGGGAGTCGCACTTAGCTTTGATCAACTCTGTCCCCATGTTTTTGGCTAGTTCGAGACCTGCAATCATGGCCTCGTATTCGGCCTCTTTGTTAGTCAACTTCACAGTTCTAATGGATTGTTTATCCATATTGCCCATGTGTGGATTCAGTACGATGCCACGTTCGGACCCCTTTGCGTTCGATGCACCGTCCGTAAAGAGGGTCCAGATTCCCAAGGACATTCCTGAGTTTACCAACAACTCTCTTTCGACCTCGGGTATTAGGGCCGCTGTGAAGTCTGCCAAGATTTGAGACTTAATGGTTATTCGGGGTCGATATTCGATAACGTACCCGCTGATTTCCACGGTCCATTTGGCCAATTGTCCCGAGAGTTCGGGTTTATGAATTATATTTCACAATGGGTAAGTTGTCACAACACATATAGGGTGGCATTGAAAGTACAGTTTTAGTTTCCTAGAGGCGCTTAACAAAGCAAGCGCCAATTTTTCTAGGTGGGGATATCTTGTTTCGGCCTCACCCAAGGTCCGGCTAACATAATAAATCGGAAATTACGTACCTTGTTCTTCCCGAGCAGGACTCCACTTACCACTATCTCCAATACTGCCAAATATAAGTACAATTGTTCATCTGCCCTCGGCGTATGAAGTAGTGGCGGGCTCGACAAGTATCGCTTATGTTCATCCAGGGCCCGTTGGCATTCTGGAGTCCATGTGAAGTTTTTTTTCTTCTTCAGCAACGAGAAAAATCGATGACTCTTATCGGAGGACCTTGAGATGAATTGTCCCAGGGCGGTTATGCGCCCGGTTAGCCTCTGCATGGCCTTCACGTTGTCTACTACCATGATTTCCTCGATAGCTTTGATCTTGTCGGGGTTGATCTCGACTCCTCGGTTGGATACTATGAATTCGAGAAATTTACCTGACCCAACTTCGGACGCGCATTTTTCTGGATTCAATTTCGTGTTGTACTTCCTCAATATACTGAATGTTTTCTGCAAATGCTTCAAATGGTCCTCTGCTCGCAGGGACTTAACTAACATGTCATCAATGTAAACTTCCATAGATTTGGCTATTTGTTATTCGAACATCCGGTTTACTATGCGTTGGTAAGTGGCACTAGCATTTTTTAATCCAAATGGCATTACATTATAGAAGTATGTGCGATAATTAGTGATGAATAAGGTCTTTTCCTGATCATTCGGGTTCATTTGTATTTGGTTGTACCCGGAATAGGCATTGAAAAACCTGAGGATCTCGTGGCCGGCGGTGGCATCGATCATGTGATCTATGTTAGGCAAAGGAAAAGAGTCCTTAGGGCATGCCTTATTCAAGTCTTTGTAATCTACACAAATTCTTAGTTTTTTCCCTTTCTTAGGGACCACTACTATGTTTGCTAGCCATTCAGGGTATTTGACTTCCCGGATGGACCTATTTTAAAGAGTTTAGTTACCTCGTCTTTGATGAACAAATGAAGGCATGCTTGATCTCGGACTGCGGCCTCCTTTTCTGCTTCACCGAATGGAATTTTGGGTCCAAGCTCGGTTTATGAGTGATGATCTCTGGTGGGATTCTTGTCATGTCGAGATGGGACCAAGCAAAACAATCCATGTTAGCTATAAGAAATTGAATGAGATTTTTTCCTGAGCTCGGGAGTTAACCTTGTGCCCAGGTATAACTTTCGATCGGGCAGATGTTCGATCAGTATGACCTACTCTAGCTCTTCGACCATTGATTTGGTAGCTTCGGGATCATCGGGGACTATGAAGGATCGAGGAACCCCATAATAATCGTCTTCGTCAGTCCCCTACTTATCTAGTTGGGTCGAGGCCGGCATTTGTGATTGCTATTTGGCTTCCTGTTTTGCTTTCAAATTTGACTCCTTTGTCGATGAGAGTGTCGATATTGGAATCAGTTCATCGATGACGAACATTTCCTTTGCGGTGGGCTTCTCCCCGTAGATTGTTTTAATCTCTTCTGGTGTTTGGAATTTTAGCACCCGGTGAAGGGTCGAGGGCACAATCCTCATGTTATGGATCCATGGTCACCCGAACAGGGTGTTATATCTCATGTCCTCTTCGATCACATAAAACTTGGTCTCTTGGATGGTCCCAAATGCATTCACTGTTAATGTTATTTCTCCCTAGGTAGTTTCACAAGCCATGTTGAATCTGTTTAGCACTCGAGCCGCGGGCATGATTTTGTCCTGTAGGCCGAGTTGTTCTACGACCCTCGACCGAATGATGTTGGCCGAACTACCTGGATCAATTAACACACGTTTAACTCGAGTTTTATTCACCAGTACAAATATTACCAGTGCATCATTATGGGGCTGTATGATTCCTTCTGCATCCTCGTTGTTGAAAGATAAGGTTCCTTCTGGTATGTAGTCCCGAGTTCACTTCTCCCTCGTGATTGACACCTTGGTACGTTTTAACATTGGACCTTGGGGAACATCGACCCCTCCGATAATCATATGAATGGCGTGTTGAGGTTCTTCTTGCTTGTTTTGTTTGTTGGAATCCCTGTTTCTGAAATGATTCTTGGGTCGATCACTCAGAAACTCCTGCAGGTGCTCGTCATTGAACAACCTGGCTACTTTTTCTCTCAACTATCGACAATCTTCTGTTCTGTGGCCATGGGTGCCATGATATTTTCACATTTGGTTAGGATTTCTCTCGGTCGGATCGGTTTGTAAAGGTCGAGGCCATTTGGTATCTTTGATGCTTCTGATAGACGATACGATGGAGGCTGCGTTAATATTAAAGTTAAATTCTGATAATCGTGGTGCCTCTTCAAGTCCGATAGGCATGTCGAAGTCGTTCTTACTCATAAGCCCTCGAGAGTTCTGGCCTCGATCACTCCTCCTTTCATTTTGTACAAGATTTTGCCCAGATACGCTGCTCCTACGATCTCCAATATACAGCTAGTACCGATCCCTGTTCAACCTCGGTTCTCGGCCAATGTCCCTCTTAATTTTATCAACAGACATGATATGATAAACGGACCCGGAAGGAGCCCCAAGATGGTCGTCTTCGACCCTGATCTTTGATTGATACCGATTGTGCACATCGGCCCAAGTAACAGCCGGGTATTCTATCAAATTCTGCTTCAACTATTGCGAAGCCACTGAACTTCGAACATTGAGTCCTTGGATGAAATCTTGAACATCCCAATCATAGGCGACCGGTGGCAGATCCATTCGTTCTATTCAGAATCGAGACACGAATTCTCTGAGCATTTCATTGTCCTTCTGCCTTACCTTGAAAAGGTCTAACTTTCTGGTTTCGACCTTGATGGCCCAGCGTGTGCCTTTGCAAAAGAATCTGCAAGCATAGCAAATAAATCAATAGAGTTAGGTGGTAAATTGTGGTACAATATCACGACTCCCTTTGACAGGGTTTCCCCAAATTTCTTTAGCAAGACGGATTCGATCTCGTCATCCTCCAGATCATTCCCTTTGATAGCACATGTGTAAGAGGTGACATGCTCGTTCGGGTCGGTCGTTCCATTGCATTTAAGAATCTCGGACATGCGGAACTTCTTGGGAATCAGTTTGAGAGTCGCGCTCGGGGGGGAAGAGTTTTTGCACGAACTTTTTGGAATCCAGACCCTTCAATATTGGTGGTGCCCCTGAGATTTGATCGACCCTGGAGTTATAAGTTTCCACCTTCTTGTCGTTTGCCTCGATCTTCTTTTCCCTCGACTCAACTCGTTTTGTCAGTTCTTCGAGCATCTTCATGATTGCAGGATCGGCCCCCGATTCCTTCTTGTTCGATGTCCTTGAAACTGATTCGACCCTATGGCAACTTCCTGGGACGGCTCGGGCTCGATCCTGCTCGGTGGATGATTCTGGTTCTGGAGCTGGGATATCGCTGCTTGTTGAGTTCAAAGATCACTTGCATGCTGATCTCACCCTCTTCGCCGCCATGTGTGCTTTGAGCGGCTGATCGAATGTCTCTACGGATGCTGCTATCGGGATCGACGGCCAAATTTGCATTGATGGCTACATGCGAGCTGACGTCGATTGGATCTACAACCGCAACTCCATCGAAGCCAACTAGAGGTACGTCGTTCCCTGGTGCTATGTTGTCATTTTCGTCATGGTGACCGAAATCATTGTCCACGTGTAGGGGTGCTGACTGAGAATTCGACATTTTGGTCTTGGAATCAAAGATACTCCAAAGAATAAGTGTAAAATAGTGTGTGTTATGAAAGTTTGTACCAGGTAATCACTATTATCCTTAGCTCCACGATGGGCGCCAAACTGTTTACCCTAAAAATCGAATAACAATTAAATTTATATGCGATTTTAAGGATACGTGATATAACTTGATACAAATTAAGGAAACAAATTAAAATTAAAATTGACGATAAAAGAATTAATGTAAACCACACGAATCGAACAGCCTTACGCCAAACTGTTTACCAAATCGAACAGCCTTGGCCCTCGAGTTCGACCACCCTTGATCCAAGAGATGTCTCAACTGATGTATGAACAGAATAACAAGATGATAAAAGCTAGAAAATGACCATTTTATCTTTGGCACACCCTTTAAGGAAATATGAACTCCTAGAAAAAAAGATATATTCACTAAATTAACCTTAATTAATTATTACATTGACACATTGGAATATGCAAATAAGGAAATAAATTGGAAAAATAAAATTAATTCCTTCTTGATTATATAAATGAACACTTATTTTGGACCAAAATAAAAAGGTAAAATGGTCACTTATTGTGGATCGGAGGGAGTATATAGTATATTTTTACCTAGGTATTTTACTTATAATTAAAATAACTTTATATGTTTTATTTTTTATTTTTATAAAATATCCACACATTTAATTTTTTTCATGGCACTCAATTTGTTTAATCATATTCAAACATGAACATATCTTAAATATAAAAATGTTTAAAATATTTATTTTTTAATATTTGTTTGAAATAATAAAAACAGATTTGCCTAACAAATGATAGTTTTTTTTATAGACAATAAAAATTTTAAAAAAACTTTCAATGATATTTTTATTTAATATTAAGTTTTTAAAGCTTTATCTATTAATATTATTTATTTAAAAGTATTAATTTGATATGTCATTATGCTAAATATTAGTATTTTATTTATTGGATTAATGGGTATGGCTTGGCTGATAAATCAGTGAGTTTTGATTTATAATTTCTATTAAAAATATCTCATTAAGCATGGTTAAGAACGTGGGCTTGAGATTTATTCAAGGTAATGTTACTGACAAATTTAATAATTCTACTTATTATAAAATAATATTAAGTTATTTTAATTATAAGTAAAATACTTGGGTAAAAGTATATTATATAGCATATAATATAAGATATTATATAAATGGGAGGATTTATAATGTCAAGGGCATAATAGACTTTTCAGGTGAAAGACTTGTAAAATTTTATTAAAGTGACTATTGTGATAACTAGAGCATAGTAAAATAATTTTTGTGTAACAAAAGAAATAAAAGTAATTTTTGGGTAACGAACATAAAGTTGAATGAGTTTTACGTAACAAATGAAAGAAAAATGACTGTTGGATAAGGAACCCAAAGTTGAATGACCACCCATAAAATTTACTCTAGTATTAATTACCCATTTCAAATCATTTTTTCAAAATTGTTAAAAATATGTATCAATTAATATGAGTATTATAGTAAATTAAACACGTCATTTATTATTTTTTAAGAAGTGTGCAAAATTCACAGGTGACGAGTAAAAGTGAACATAGGGAGTATTATATAGAATTTCCTCGGGACTCTATAAAACAGAAAGAAAAGCTCATGCGCTTCAATTTTAAAGGGTCAAATCATATCTTTGTAAAAAGTCTTTGATTTCAGTGTTTCTCATATAGTCTATATGCATCGGAGAATCACATACCTGTACCTACTTTGTACTCAACATATTAATGAGAAATTTTGAAACCGTAAATTCTATTCTATTTGTGAAAAATGACTACAATTGACTAATTCAGTTTAATTGACAATTAAGAATAAATTTTTAACAGAGAAAAAGAAATAAGACGACCTTTCTTTGTTCTACTCACTGCCTTCACAAAAAATGAATTAAGTGAAATACTGTTAATTTAATGTAGCTTCATGTTACAACCCAGAATTTGGGGTTGTAATTTCGGCCAAGAACTGGTGAGAAAGGAGTCTTCTGATGGTCTGACGTAGAGCAGTCTACTCGGGCAACTTGGACTTTTTAATTTTAAGCATATATAAGGGGGTATAGGTGATGAAAGCTCCGACCTGCCTCCCCCATACGCGCTGCCACCAAGCCGTATAGAACGAGCTGCCTTGGGGGCAAACCCCAAGGGCCTGCCTAGATGACTCAAGGGAGTGTCAAAGGTATCTATACGAGTTTGGGAACTCGTATGGGCTGCGCTACGCCTTAGGGCCTGCGTTGGGCATCAAAAGGGCAGTGGAGGCTGCTATTGTGGAACGGCCAGCCCCGCGGGCTGCCGAGTGTTGGAAAGAGACCTCCACGCCGATTGGATACTTGACGCACCTATTATAGGGGCATCATGTGTCGACTTGTGAGCATGGCTTTGGTTCAGCCATGCAAGCAAGGGTCCGTTGGCCTAAAGGTGCAGGTGTGGGCGACACTGCACTACTTCGGAATGGAAGCGTGCTGCAAGAGGGCTATGTATGGGCATGGCACGAAAGAGGCGCATGACAATGGCCAAGGACTAAAGGTTGCCTTACTCAGGCGAGGCACGAGCTAGTCGCGGATGCACTAGACGAGTGTAAGCTTGAGGATTGGGCTGTGCACGCGGGAGCGATGCTCAGTCTTGGGCTATAAGGACAAGGCATGTCCTAAGCCAAGTCCCCAGGGCGCGCAAGGATTGTGATCCTAAGATGGAGCGCCACGACATGTCTAGGGCCAAGGGCCTAGGCATCTTACGGGCGGCACAAGTTGGGGCGAGCCTACGGGCGAGTCCCAACCGACAGGCACATGATCGTGCTTGGGAAATCCTGGGATGGATTGGAAGGCTGGCCTGCAGCGAGGGGAACTGCAGGCGCCGCACGGGCGAGCAGGTGCCGCTACCCAATGTAAGGAAATGGGCCCGTGACACTTGGTATCAGAGCTGATTAAGGCCATACTATGCCATGGCACAACGTCAAGGCAAAGGGTGGATATGGCGAGTGCATTTTGGATGTCAGTGCCGAGATCACGTCAAAGCAGAGATTGATGTTCATATGCCAACAAAGATCGAGAACCCGATACTAATGGTCGACGAAGGAAATGGGTGATTCCATTGTCTTTCGAAGTCTAAGGTGCTACTGAATGAGGTGATATGCCGATGAGTCGGATGGCCAAGAGAATGCCATGTTTGCCAGGTCGTGCAACCATATTGCGAAAGAGTGGGAGCCATGGACTATAAACTTGGGCATGATCATAGCGGAGATCTTGCCAAAGATGCGTGCAACGCATCATGTTGAGTGTCTTTCCTTCGGGAGAAGACTTTGGGTTGCCTGAGGGCATTGCCAAGGTGAGGAAAAGAACTTGAGAGTATAGCGAAGCAGCAGAATGGGACGAGTTCCCAAGTTTGGAAGGTGTCATCATTTTGGAAAGGGGTATGTCGAATGATCGGGGACCGAGAGTGTCCAAGTGCGTGGCACACCGAACCGGGAAGCCGTGCTAGCAGGACCAAGAGAGTACCTGTCTATAGGGCGAGTATTGAAGTACTACCGGGAGCATTGGCTACTTGCTGAGGAAGTGACGGCCGGAGAACAAAGAACTCTGTTCGGAAAGGCGGCGATGCTATGACTTTGGGAATGTAGTACTCATCAAAGGTCGTCTCAAGAGCTGGCCGAATGCCAAGTGAGACGACAGTGCTAAAATGTATCCTCCACATTGAGTGTGGGAGGATCCCGCCTATGCAAGAGGCATATGGGCAAAGTCATGGGTCTGGAAGCGAACACATCTTCAAGGTAGTGGGCAAAGAGAGCTACGGGAGCGGAATGCTACGTGAGCTATGCCAGAGGCGTTTGAAGGCCATGTGAGCGAATGAGCTACTAGGGCCGCGCCAAAGAGGGCGTCTTAATGCTACGGGAGCGAAAGGCTGCGGGAGCCATGCCAAAGGCATCTTAGGGCTACGCGAGCGAAAGGCTGCAGGAGCTATGCCAAAGAGGGCATCTTGAGGCTACGGAAGCGGATGGCTACGGGCGCAACGTCAAAATAGCACATTGATGTGCTAACCTGTGAAGGAAAGCTTCGGACGTACATGAAGGCCGTGAGGGTCATGGTGTGATTTGACTAGTGTGGGTCAATCACAAAGTTAGACACTAGAGGGTGCAAGTGCGGAGGCACTTTCCAAGTGAACATCGAATGGAGGTGAAGTGCAGAGGCACGCTTGGAAGATACTTGGGAGGAGCAGTGCATGGGGCACGACTCCTTTTTGAGAAAGGACTTCGAGGAAGTCCAACCCACAGGACAAAGGGAGCTTGAATGGGCATACCTGAGGGGGCAGACTCCGGGATGTCTTAAGCCATGATGTGTCATCGGGGTGATGACATTATGAGTGTGGGAGGATGTTACAACCCAGAATTTGGGGTTGTAATTTCGGCCAAGAACTGGTGAGAAAGGAGCCTTCTGATGGTCTGACGTAGAGCAGTCTACTCGGGCAACTTGGGCTTTTTAATTTTAAGCATATATAAGGGGGGTATAGGTGATGAAAGCTCCGACCTGCCTCCCCCATACGCGCTGCCACCGAGCCGTATAGAACGAGCTGCCTTGGGGGCGAACCCCAAGGGCCTGCCTAGATGACTCAAGGGAGTGTCAAAGGTATCCATGCGAGTTTGGGAACTTGTATGGGCTGTGCTACGCCTTAGGGCCTGCGTTGGGCATCAAAAGGGCAGTGGAGGCTGCTATTGTGGAACGGCCAGCCCCGCGGGCTGCCGAGTGTTGGAAAGAGACCTCCACGCCGATTGGATACTTGACGCACCTATTATAGGGGCATCATGTGTCGACTTGTGAGCATGGCTTTGGTTCAGCCATGCAAGCAAGGGTCCGTTGGCCTAAAGGTGCAGGTGTGGGCGACACTGCACTACTTCGGAATGGAAGCGTGCTGCAAGAGGGCTATGTATGGGCATGGCACGAAAGAGGTGCATGACAATGGCCAAGGACTAAAGGTTGCCTTACTCAGGCGAGGCACGAGCTAGTCGCGGATGCACTAGACGAGTGTAAGCTTGAGGATTGGGCTATGCACGTGGGAGCGATGCTCAGTCTTGGGCTATAAGGACAAGGCATGTCCTAAGCCAAGTCCCCAGGGCGCGCAAGGATTGTGATCCTAAGATGGAGCGCCACGACATGTCTAGGGCCAAGGGCCTAGGCATCTTACGGGCGGCACAAGTTGGGGCGAGCCTACGGGCGAGTCCCAACCGACAGGCACAGGATCGTGCTTGGGAAATCCTGGGACGGATTGGAAGGCTGGCCTGCAGCGAGGGGAACTGCAGGCGCCGCACGGGCGAACAGGTGCCGCTACCCAATGTAAGAAAATGGGCCCGTGACATTCAGCCGCACATCTTGGTGCGTGAAGATGCTTGCTTTTTGCATAACAAGGTACCAAAACATGCATAGAAAAATTAAGTAATATATCGTGTGGCTGCCTGCCTACTTCCTTGGTTATTGCAACTTGTTGCAATTGCACTCCTCATACACGTCCCACACACTTTAAATGATGCTCTAATTAAGTCTCATACATCATCAAGGTGTGATTAAATAGATAAGATCTTTTCACCCATAACCAAAAGTATCATGTTTGTTCTTTTTCCGTAAAACGGTACAATTAAATTTATAGTGTGATTTATAAACAAACGAATTAATTTGACCAAAAAATAATAAGTAAATGAGAACAAAAGTAAAATTGTCAAATGAAATTAGAGAAGATAACAAGCATGACTAAGAACTTAACATTTCCGATGATAAGAGTGAATGCAATGTTCAAGCGTTGAAATTGAGCATAATAGATTATAGCTTTTTTGTGTGCCGAATATTTTGTCCAAACAATGGATGTTAATCCTTCTATTTATAGCCTTATTCAGGGAGACAAGACTCTCAAATCAAGCTCCTCTTGAATGAGAATAAAAGCATCATTGACTAGTGCATAGTGGTTGGCTATAAATGCAGATATTCTCTGTAACGGCTGCCCATTGAATATTACCTGATGACAATGCTTTGAATCTTTTTCACCGACTACTCCGTCTTCGGGACTTGTTCAGCATCGATTACATGCTTGGATCCGGTGCCAGTTGTTTGCTGACTCACGTCCCACCTGTCTTTAGTTTCACGTGTCACTCCGTTATTCGTCCAGCTGTCATTAACCAATTTTACCCCATACAGTGTCGATCATTGAAAATCGGAGAAATTCGGAATAGTTGGGGTTTTAAGGGAAAGAAAATTAATTTATAGATAATATTAAATATGCAGTATTTACAGACAAAGTATTCTTAGTAAAACAAAACTAAAATACTTCTAATCTATATTATTATAAAAGTATGAATATAATGTTGGTTTACAAAAATAAACTTTTAATATTAAGCATAATAATTCACAATAAAAGGACATAACCGGAATTCTAGACATTAGCCTTGTACTCCTATTAGTTTTAGGACATAATACACATTATGAATCCTACACCATTACCTTTAGAAATCCTATTTGTATAATCCTAAAACTTTTAGCCATGTAATCCTGTTACTTTTAGGATATACTTCTAAAAAATAACCTATTACTAATTTAATGTAACGACCCGACTTGTCGTTTTGTGAATTAGCGTCTCGTTCAACGACTTAAGGTCCTGAGCAGCTTTGTGATGTGTATTATGACTTGCGTGTATGGTCGAGTTTGGTTTTCGGATGATTCAGGATTAAATTTAAAGAACAATTCTTATTTTTGAAGTTTAAATGAAAAAAGGTGACCGGAGTTTGATTTTTGAGAAAACGACTCTGGAATAGGATTTTGATGATTTTAATAGTTTCGTATGGTGATTTCGGACATAGGCGTATGTCCGAAATTAGATTTGAAAGTCCGTATGACAATTTGACGCATTTTGGCGAAAGTTGGCAAATGGAAGATTTTTAGAAAGTTTGACTGAGAGTTGACTTTATTGATATCGAGGTCGAAATTTGATTCTGGAAATTGAAATAGTTCCATTATGTCATTTAGGACTCGTGTGCAAAATTTGGGGTCATTCCAAATTGATTTGATATGTTTCGGCACAAGTTATAGAATTTGGAAATTTCATAAACTCATAAGTTTGATTCGAGGTGCCAGGGGAAAATATGATGGTTTTATTATTGGCACCTGAACTGTCTGTGCAGATGATGATTTAAATATGGGCACGAGGTGCCGTGAAAATATGAAAGTGGGCTGAGACCCGTGTTACAAAAAATATGAAAGTGGGCTGAGACCCGTATTTTATGATTATGAAATGAGGTGTCACAGGATGACTTTTATTTGAAAGAATGTTATATTCAAAAGATATTTATTTGAAAGAATTATATTCGAAAGATATCTATTTGAAAGAATTATATTTGAAATATATTTATTTGAAAGAAGTATATTCGAAATATATTTATTGGAAAGGATTATATTCTAGAGATTTTTATTGAACAACTTAGATGAAAGATGTATATTTACTTGTGTTCATTATCTGTTTGAGCAATATTTATAGAGTTCTTGCTGCCTTGCTGTTTACATCACTAGTTCATTATTGTTGTTATCACTGCTATTTATTTTTTTTATTATTTTTGTATACTATATTGCATAGGTTATTAGACTAGTGAGTGTCTTGACTGTACCTCGTCACTACTCTACCGAGGTTAGTCTTGATACTTACTGGGTACTGACTGTGGTGTACTCATACTACACTTGTGCATATTTTTGTGCAGAGCCAGGTATTGAAGATATCGAACTCGGACAAAGTTAGAGTGTGATCGCAAGGACTTAAGGTAGACCTGCTTGCTCGTCGCAGTCCCTTGGAGTCTTTCCATTTTTATTGTACTGTTAATTTCTTATTCGAACAGTATTGTATATTCGGTCCTCGAGATCATTCCATGTATTTAGTTAGAGTTCGTGACTCGGTATTACCAGTATTGGGAGGTTGTTGGAATATTTTCGTTGTTGGTTTTGACACTTGTATTAAATTATATGTTTTAAAAAAATGGCTTGAATTGTTATTATAATCGGCTTACCTAGTCTTAGAGACTTAGTGTCATCACGACGCATGTGGTGAGATTTTGGGTCGTGACAAGTTGGTATCAGAGCTCTAGGTTTATAGGTTCTACGAGTCACGAACGAGTCTAGTAGAGTCTTGCGGATTGGTGCAGAGATGTCTGTACTTATCTTCGAGAGGCTACAGAACTGTTAGGAAATTTCCACTTCTTTCATTTCTGTCGTTAGACAAGAGAGGGTTGCTCTAGTGGTAAGCACCCTCCACTTCCAACCAAGAGGTTGTGAGTTCGAATCACCCCAAGAGCAAGGTGGGGAGTTCTTGGAGGGAAAGAGCCGAGGGTCTATCGGAAACAGCCTCTCTACCCTAGGGTAGGGGTAAGGTCTGCGTACACAGTACCCTCTCCAGACCCCACTAGTGGGATTATACTGGGTTGTTGTTGTTGTTTCATTTCTGTCGTGCAGAATTTGTTGATTTTGGAGTTTGAGCATTTGTATCTCTATTCTCTCATAGATGGTGAGGACACGTGCTATCGGGTTAGTTGAGCAGACACCAGCACATTCTGCTAGGGCAGCAAGAGGCTGGGGCCGAGGTAGAGGTCGAAGAAGGGTACTTGTCGCAGCTAGAGCACCTGTCAGAGCAACAGTTCAGGAGCCGCCAGTAGCTCCAGTTGGGGGACAGGCACCAGAGACACCTGTTGTTACCCCAGACTTCAGGAGACTTTAGTACAGTTCCTAAACATGTTTGGTACATTAACTTAGGCGGGATTGATCTCCGTTTCACCAAATATTTCACAGATTGGGGGAGGAGTTCAGACTCCTACCGCCTGTGCTTCAGAACAGTAGGTTCGCATTGGTCAGGTTCCGGGTATAGTACCGGTACATCATGTTATTCTGGTTCAGCCTGAGGTCAGGCCAGAGGCATCAGAAGGAGAAAAAAAGAGACTTGAGAGATTTAAGAGGTATAGTCCACCTACCTTCAGTGGCACAACTATCGAGGATGCCCAGGGATTTCTAGAAAAGTGTCATTGTATTCTACGCACCATGGGTATTGTGGAAGTGAATGGAGTTGTCTTTACTACATTTCAGTTGTCAGGAGAAGCGTATCGATAGTGGCAAGCTTATGAAGAGGGCAGACCAACATATGCATCACCACCAACTTGGACTCAATTTTCGGAAATGTTTTTGAAAGAGTTTGTTCCCCAGACTCTCTAGGATGCATGGCGTACAGAGTTTGAACGGTTGCGTAAGGGCTCCATGACGGTGTCAGAATATGCTATCGAGTTCAGTGAATTAGCCCGTCATGCACCTATCTTGGTTCCTACAGTTAGAGAGCTAGTTCGCAGATTCATTGAAGGGCTCGATTATGATTTTAAAATAAGCATGGATCGAAAGTTGCAGGCTGACATTCCATTTCAGCAAGTAGTAGAAATTACCGGGATATTAGAACGTGTTCGAAGTGAGGAAAAGGAGTCTACAGATGCCAAAAGGTCTAGGAACTCTGGAGGATTAAATGGATTCTACTCTGCAGCTATGAATCATCATGGCGGAGGCTCGGGCAGTCGGTCAGCCCAGTCCGCAATTCAGAGTACTCGTAGTGCTCCAGTTAACACTTTTAGTGCACCACCGGCACGAGGTTCTTACAGTGGTTATTCCAGTTATCTGGCACAGATTCAGTACGAGCAGCCACGACCTCAGAGGGGTTGTTATGAGTATGGTGATACCAGGCACATCATGAGATATTGTCCCAGACTTGCGAGAGGCGAATTTCATCAAAACACTCAGGCTGCAGGCTTTAGTCGAGTTAATACACTACGTGCATATCCAGTTAGGGGTAGAGGACAGGCAGGTAAAGGGCGCCTAAGAGGGGGAGGCCCGGCCCGTTGATATAATTGCTATGATTTGGCTGAGGCCGATACACCAGATGGTGCCGCTACAGGTATGATTTAATTTATAATAGAGGATCACTATTCTTATTTTGATTCAATTCTGATTATCGAGGTGAGACCTCCTATCGTGCTCCATATAGGGCGAGTTTGTGATTTGTACACCACTCACGTGTTTATCCCTGTTGGGAGATTTGATGGTGTTAACTCGTGTCTATCATGTTGTTTTGCACACTATTGAGGGGTATGAGTCCAAAAGTGACTTTCTGTTACTCACTACAGTGGGTTTTGATGTGATTTTGGGATAATTAGTTACAAATTGTGATTTATATGCCCTATCGGTATGGGGTTTCATTATGTGTTGATAAATTATTTATCAAAAATTTAAAAAAAATGAAAGAATTTTGATTGGCACGTTGTACATAGTACTTGTGATTCAGATTTGAGGATGGGATCCTCGTGGTTTAATATGATTTGATATGTTTAACCCGAGCTATGTGCCACGGTGGAAGTTATATTAGGATGAGATCATTGTAGTTAAATTCATGTGTTTTTCCCATTGTGAAATTTAATTTGTACTATAATATTAATAGGGAGTGATGCATGTTAGACTTATTTGATAATTCTTTTATGTGATTATGTGCATATTTAGCCATATTTGTGCTGTAATTATTGAGTTTTAGCCCACGATGTGAGGGCCTAGGTGCCGTTAAATGTGACTCGTTAATTCGGGTAAATTGCTATTAGTATTGCGAAAATTTAAAATGAGGGTTTGATTAATATGAGGTTAATTGAGGATGCTGGAATTAATTATGAACATGTAGCACCCCAAAAATTTTTGAAGTACTTATGAGCTATTAAGAAAGTTGATGTGTACTAATTATATTATTTTGTTTGCAGACGAGGACTATTAATATGATGGATATTAATTTGGATATGATAATAAGTGTACGAGGTATATTATAAGTGATGTGGGGTCTAAGGAGAGCCCTAAATCTAAGTTAAGTTGGAAATTACATGATAGACTAAAGTTCCAAATGAGTACGCACAAGACCAAACTTTGGACGAGTATATCTATATATATATATATATATATATATATATATATATATATATATATATATATATATATATATATATATATATATATAAGGAGTTATGTGATGGAAAACCTATCAAATAAAAGATATTCGAGTCTAGTTTCTAACGCTTCAAACTGTTTGTCATTTGGACACTCCTACAAGAATTATGATCAAATTACCAAAGGTTGGCAGTGAAGTACTGCCATAGCATCCGGGTCCGCGTCCGAAAGAATGGCAGGCAATAAAGTGCTGCCATAGCATCCAAGGCCGCGTCCGAAACCCAGAAATCTGGGCCTATAAATACCAAGTCGGGGGAGAGAGTATTTTGAGTATTGGGGGTTAGGGTTCTTGAGGTAAAAGGGCGATTTTAAGGTCAAATCAAGTTCGATCAACAAAGGTAAGTTGTTAATGTTGTTTTGGGTTGATTCTTACTCAATATACATGAGTTCTAAGATCATTCTTGCATCCAAATGCTTAGATTTCATCATCAAATCCTCAAGAACACTAAAATCACCAAAGTTGTGATTTTTCAAGATTGAGCTACTAGAGGTAATTTCAATGCTTCAAACTCATTTATTATGAGTAGTTAGAAGTATTTGAAGCATTTGTTACAAGTTTTAATGGTTGAAAGATTGAATTATAAAACTCTAGTTCATGGCATGAATAGTACTTTTGAGAAAATAAGAGAGAAGATGAATGGTAATCTTGGCGATGAAATTTATGAATACAATGAACCTATAGAATTATTTGTTAGCAAAAGATGGAAGTGATTAACTAAGTAATCACCCGAATTGTATATTTTGCAAGTGTTGATTATGGAAGACGATGAATAGTAACTTGGTGGCAATGGACAATTGATGTAGTATCATTAATGACTTCTAATGGGTATTAAAACATAAGAATGAAGTTGAATGGTCTAGCATGTAAACTATTTGGCGATTTGAGTTGTTGGAGGCTTGTAGTCAACTTATGAGCCATATATGGATGTTGATCAATATTTTAGGTCATATTTTTATGTAATTAGGATATCTAATTATAGATATCGACTTGTTGGTGATGTTGAGAATTTTAATCAACATTGGAATGATGGAGGAGGATTGAAAGCTTGTGAATGTTAATAAAACAAAAGCGAGGTAAGTTGATTAAAATTTACTCTTCCTGAGGGACTTTCTCTAAAAGCATATTTCGAGTTAATACTTAAGTTGTTTGCAAATGTGCTTTCGTGCTTGTGGGGACAAACAAGTACATATTTCTCCATGTATTAAAATATTATGTTGCATATGTAGTGTCATGTTGTATTATAAAAATTTATTTTAAATCTTGTTAGCAAAATGACACTCAAGGTAAATGTTATAAGTTTTTATCAAAACTTACGAATTGACAAGAGTATACATATTTGAGTATTAAAGATAAGTTTACATGGAAAGTATTTCTTTTAGAAATTGATGAGCAGAATAACACTTGTGGTATCTTTTAAAGATTGATGTTTAATTGCTAAAGGCTTTAGCACGTAAAAGGTTATTTATTTAAATTTTGTTCAAATGATTTAGATTTTATGTAAATGCTATGATTTGACAAAAATAGATCATTTGAGGCTACTATGCTATGAATCTATTTTTGAAGTATCAAATATTTTTGGAGTTACTTGTGTTCATCGAGATTGGCTTCGGATGTATATTGTTCGTTATCATGAAACTACACGTGCCGGTGTAGGCGTAGATGGCCACTTTGTGGTATAGACTACGGCAGAGTGCTCTCCCTCGAGAGGATACTACTTTGTGCTATCATTAGGATGGCTGAGTCGATTCGTATGGCACTACGATGAGACGACCTGAGCAAGTAGGGTATATGATACTTACCGCTAGGTACATAACCTAGTTGACCTTCTTGTGTCGGTGATGGTATAGTACTCCCACTGAAAGGTAAGGATGATTTCCTTATGTTTAGGCGTAAGGAGCCGGAAGTAATTTCGATGACTTAAAGCAAATGGAATGATTTTGCATGATTTTTATCCAAAATCTTGGATTGATGTAAATGTTTTAAAAGTTTATATTGTGGGTAGTATTTCACTTGGTTGTTATTTAAAATAACAAGGGTCATGAATTGATAAAATTTCTTATCGTTTTATATCAAATATTAGTGCATTTTGTTTATAAAGTTTGTCCCAAGAACTTAAGTTAGAGAGAGTTTATGACACTTATGAAGTACCGTTGTGGTGTACTCAGCCCTTAGGGGCCCCCTCCAAGGCCCTCTTACTTTACATGTTTTAGGATGATGTATGATACGTGGCATGCGGTCAGGCCAGGATGACTCTCTTTTCGAGATATTATGAAGTACCACTTTTATCTCGCGGTAGCTATCATGTTCTTTCTAATTTTATTTTGTTGGAATTACTCCAACCGTCAGTTCTATTCTTGGTATAGAGACTCCATAGGTAGTTATGAAAGGTTGTAATAATAGGGTTGTACATGACATACATGAAAGTATATTTATTTTACTTAGTCTTATTTTTATTATCATGAAAGACTTCATGTGTGATTTTGAATTAAAAAATATTTTATCATTTAACTTGAAAATGTATATGATTTTCAAGGAGCTTCCGCAGTTATATTGGTTTCATGCACATGATTTGGGTACATCACATGGTTTGGTTCGCTCGGGTCAGGTAGTGTGCCGGGTGCCGGTCACGTAGTTTTGGGTCGTGACAAACTTGGTATCAGAACACTAGGTTCTAAGTCGAGTCCTAGGAAGTCTATGGATCCGTGTCAAGTAGAGTTCTTCTTATCGGTGTGTTGCCGACCACACTTATATCGGGGAGGCTACAATGACATCTAGGGTGTTTCACTTTCTTCATACTCCAGATCGTGCGTTTGTGCCTGAAGTGAGAGTACGAATTCCCGATCGTATTAATTACATATTGTGGAAGATAAAGAAGTGACGAGAATACAAATCAAGGTTCAAGTTATAGTACAAGATGTTTGAGCTAATAGCCTGAAAGTGCTAGAATATTTCAAATGGAAAGATCAGTCGAGAATGGATTGGGACTGATATAGTCAACACGTATGACTTTGGTGAATAAGAATTTTTAAATGAATATTGATGGCTCATGGAAAAGAGATTGAGATTTCGATGTCAGCTAGTGCTGTCAGAATAGAGCCAGAGCGTACAAAAGATTATATTAGAGGAGGTGAAAGAGGGAACCTCAAAAGTGTAAGGCCCTAATCTAGAATTTTAGATTTTTAGTCAAGATGTTAAAACGATCGGTCACTGTGACTATCACCACTAATGAGTACGTCAAAGGTACAAAGAAGAAAACACAATAGTTTCAAGATAAATGGGAACATTGTATCTCAAATTATCATGATGAGGTGTCGAGGATTGATTAAAAAAAATCAAATTAGTAAGAGAATATGAATTAACCAAGTTCGTAGAAATCACATTGTGACTTATAAGAATGAAGGCTTATTTGGGATAATATCAAGAATGACCAAAAAAATCTAAAAAAAAAAGGGGAGGGTGTAAGGAAACCCTCAAGACTTTTAGAAATTAGACAAGTCAAGATATAAGAGATGATTCGCACTCTCGCTATGGATTGGGAGACTCTCGACATGACGAAGTTGTCATTATGGTAATGTCACATGTAAGGAAGTAAATTGTAGAAATAAAGTGTCACGTATGGGCATAAATTCAGGGTATTAGAAGCATATCATAAGTATGAGAAGGGTAGGTGAACTTTGAATGCCTCACAGTTAACGAATGAGATACTAATAGATGCTAACATTCAATGATGCATACCAATGTATGCGTGGATAAGATAGGTTGACTTAAATGGGTAAGTAAGTAAAATTAAGGAATAATATACACAAAGGTGTACCTTGAAAAGGTACAAGAAGCAACATAGGTTACCAAAGGAGGTAAAATAATGTGGAATGACAACCTTGGGTTTGACTAGTTAAGATTTGTCCTTTTGAACTTGTGGGAATTGAGAATTTTCAAATGTAAGCTCCAAAGTACTTATGCATGTGTCAAGTGGAGAGATTAAATTAGGATTTGATGGAACCTTATGAATTATGAGAAATGAACGTTTGAAATAATGTATGAGGAAAAGTATTCATTTATGACAAGTTGTCAATACTATTTATGTTGTGGGAACTAGGCTTCAAATTATAAGAGTTTACTTTTACCTTTCTTAGAACAATCTGATCGCTTAAGGCTCAAGAGCTTGAAAATGGTAAGGGTACGTGTGGGAGTTGAGAGGTTACAAGTGTCCAAATGTTATAGAGTGATGCATTAGGAATCCTTAACATATTATGCACGAGGATGGGATTGAAGATACTATGGAGGTACAAAAAAAATTACCATAAGATGATCGGGTACCCACGAACTAGATTCCATGAATAATGGAAAACATACAAGTACTTATATTAATTGCACGAAGCATGATGATGTAAAGATGGGATATTAACTATAGTTAAAAAAAAATTGTTAGGATGACGACATGAAGATGGATTGTACGCTTCTTACATATAGCATTCTGAAAGTGGTGTATGTTATGGGAAATTGTATGAATGTTATAAGGGTTTAGTATGAAGGAGTCGTACTTGTTAAAAATACATAAGCATGGACTACGAGGTGTAAGGAAGTCGTACTTGCTAGAAAGGTATTTCAGCATGGATTGAAGGGTATAATGTCACAAAAGGGATTATGAAGATAAAACTATGCTAACCATATTATTGTTGTAAGAGCAGAAAATGATGATACTTAGCAACATGAATTGCGGTTAGAAGTATCATGAAACTTTAGTATGGAAAGGAATAAGAAAATCTTTAACGAGAATAACCATTCTATCCTATTTTCAAAACAAAAAGCAATACAAGTGTAATGATGAAATAAGGTTGGGTTTGATAAAAAACAAATGGTGAAATGAGATTTCGAGTTGGGGAATAAAAAATAACTTGTGGCAGCATGTGAGCATGTATATGATTAGATGTAAGTTTACCTACGAGGTAAGAATTTAATGAAGTCTAAGAAGTGTTAGGTTCGAGCTTAAGAATTGGGCTTTACGCTTAAGTGGGGGAGCGCCAGAGCAGGTAAGAGTAACCTTAAAGGTAATGGTTTGAGAAATAAGATATTTTATTTACTAGAGTCAAGATGAAGAGAAAACCTTCGGTAACTTCATGATGGAATGAGTACAATTACCATGAAGTATTTGTAAGGAATCAAACTCATTACAAGCAATAGTTACGATGTTCTGCATTAGGGATGTTGAAAGTTATGTCTGATAGTCAATGATTTAATGGGCAACTCGAATGTATTCCGACAACTTGGGGACATATGCGATTTGAATTAAATTCAAGTATTGGCGGAAAACAAGGATGCACTTTGAATTGTACATGGGATTAAGTGGAATAAGAGGGTATTTTAATGTGGACACACTTAGCACGAAATGAAATAGAAAAGGGTAATGTAATATGCATTCCTGAATATCGTATCCACAAGGATTGGATTTAAACAATATTATCGTAGTTTGTAGCTAGATTGCTATTCAGGAGGATCAACAGTTGAGGTTTATATAATTAATAATCTAAAATCTACAGCTATTGACTAATGACAATCACAACAAAGGTAAGAAAGGGAGTTATCAATGGGAGAAAATATGGGTTGATGGGATATGTGCAAGATAATTATTCGGGATCTAACTCTAGATAATTCACTTCTACTTTTGGAGTCTAGTTGTGCCACCAAAAGTAGGTGGATTATACCTCTTTAATCTCTCAAGTCTCTTTTGTTCTTCTTATAACGTCTCTGGCCTGACTTCAGGCTGAACCGAAATAACAGGTTGTACCGGTACTATACCCAGAACCTGACCAATGTGAACCTGCTGCTCTGGAGTACGGGTGGTAGGAGTCTGAACTCCTCCCCCAATCTGTGAAATATTTGGTGCAACGAAGATCAATCTTGCATGAGTTAATGTACCAAACATGTTTAGGAACTGTGCTAAAGTCTCCTAAAGTCCGGGGGGTAACAACAGGTGCTTCCGATACCTGTCCCCCAACCGGAGCTACTGGCGGCTCCTCGACTGCTGCTTTGACAGGTGCTCTAGTTGCGGCACGTGCCATTTCTCGGCCTTTATCTCAGCCCCGGCTTCTTGCGGCCCTAGCACGGTGCGCTGGTGTCTACTCAGCTGACCCGGTAGCATGTGTCCTCACCATATGTGAGAGAATAGAGATACAAAGACTCAATTTCAAAAGTCAACAATTTCCGCACGACATAAATGAAAGGAGTGAAAATTTCCAAATAGTTCTGTAGCCTCTCGAAGATAAGTACAGACGTCTCCGTACCGATCCGCAAGACTCTACTAGACTCGTTTATGACTCGTAGAACCTATGAACCTAGAGGTCTGATACCAACTTGTCACGACTCAAAATCTCACCACAAGCGTCGTGATGGCACTTGATGGCACTTAGTCTCTAAGACTAGGTAAGCCGATTATAATAACAATTCAAGCCATTTTTAAAAAAATAGATAATCGAAACCTAAAGCGGAAAACAAATATAACCACCTCCCAAGACTGAAAATACTGAGTCACGAACTCTAACTGAATACATGAAATTATCTCGAGAGTCGAATATGCAATACTGTTTGAATAAGAAATTAACATTACAATAAAATGGAAGGACTCCAAAGGACTGCGATGACCAAGCAGTCCTACTTTGAATCCTTGATATCATACTCTAATCTATGTCCGAATCCGAAATATCCAATACCTGGTTCTGTACAAAAATGTACAGAAGTGTAGTATGAGTACACCACAGTCGGTACCTAGTAAGTATCAAGACTAACCTTGGTGGAGTAGTGACGAGGTACAGTCAAGACACTCACTAGTCTAATAACATGTGCAATATAGTATACAAAAATAATGGGAAACAAATAGCAGTGATATCAACCATAATCAACTAGTGTTGTAAACAACAAGGCAACAAGAACACCATAAATATTACTCAAACGAATAATAAACACAACTACATCCAATTAATCAAGTCCTTCAAAATATACATCTTTTATCTATAAGTTTTTCAAATAAAAATCTTTAGAATGTAATCCATACAGTTAAATTTATCCCGAATATACTTCCTCCAAACAAATATCTTACGAATATAATTCTTTCAAATAAATATCTTCAAATATAATTCTTTCAAGTAAATATCTTTCGAATATAATTCTTTCAAGTAAAGTCACCATGTGACACCTCATTTAACTTTTCTGGTGTGAGAAATATATTCAATATATCACATCAAATGACACGGTAATACCTTCGTTCACTTGTCTCATTCTCACCCGATATATATATGTAGATCAAATCAATTAGCACGGCAACACCCTTCGTGCATTTATCTCTTTCTCACATAGCATACATATAATAATACCAACTAGGTGGGAGAAATGCCAATAACAATAAAAGAAATAAAGTGGGAGGCGCACAAGCAGCAACAACGACTACAAGTCACATAGAAAACATAGGTGCACAATAACATCTCAAGATAAAGGCACGAATGCATACACAATGAAAAGATATCGCAATATAATGTATGTCTTATCCTCGCCTGCAAGGAAACACCCTCCATGACATGAACATATGATAATATAAAAATAATGGCACGACATCACTATTCGTTCTTTTACTCTCATCCTCACGTGATAATATAATTGAAATGGCACTGCATCACCCTTCGTTCTTTACACTCTCAAATGGCACGACATCACCCTTTGTGCTTTACACTCTCAAATGGCACAGCATCACCCTTCGTGCTTTATACTCTCAAATGGCACGTCATCACCCTTCGTGCTTTACACTCTCAAATAGCACGACATCACCCTTCGTGCTTTACACTCTCCCTCACATGATAATATAATTGAAATGATACGGTATCACCTTTCGTGCTTTATACTATTCCTTACCAAGCACATTTATATCATTAACAAACAAGGTAGGAAACATAAATAACATCAAGGAGAGTATTTAAACGATAACACAATACAATAATTCATATCACAATTTGCCCACTCACCACAACCAAATTTCAAAGATGTAGCAAAATCAATAAATTTCTCAACAAATAGCCTAAGGCTCCACACAACGTATATAAAACCTTAAAAATAACAACAGAGATGAAAAAGTAACTCAACATAGGACAACACCTTCTTTAATCCAAATTTTTGATAAATATATTAACGCCTCAATTTAAACTTATTTAATTAATTATTTACAGATGGAAAATCCATAATGAAATTATTTTCAAGAATTGTCAACCCAACCAACCACGATATTTCACATAAAAATCAAAGTGGCAATCACACCAAATTATCATATAAAAACAACCTCGGCAAACAAGGAATGAGGCATGACAAATAAAGGATTTACTATGTTCCAACAATTTTCTAATTTAATACATAAGGGCGTCTACGAATTTCAACCAATGTAATTTGCACATATAAATCAAGTACGTACTCGTCACATCACGTACATGATTTTTAATTAGACAATTTTCACATAATACTCAATGTCTAAGGGGTAACTCCCCCACTCAAGATTAGGCAAGATACTTACCTTTTTTTGAAGTTATGTCGATATTCCAAAATAGTCTTCTTGCTTGAATTGACCTCCGTACAGATCAAATCTATCCAAATTAATTCGATTCGGTCAATACAAATTATAGGAATTAATTCCATATGAAAATACAAATTTTCCAACAAAATCCGAAATTGCACTCAAAAATCGTCCGTGGGAGCCATGTCTCGGAACCCGACAAAAGTTGCAAAATATGAACACCCATTCAACCACGAGTCCAACCATATAAAATTTACCAAATTCCGACCTCCAAATCTCAAATTCTTATTTTGAAATCCCTAGCCTCAAATCCTCAAATTTCACCTCAAAGATATGTAATCTAGTCGAAATACTCAATGACAATACAATATTATTCACTAACATTGATCACAAGTGACTTACCTCAAAATTTCCCGTGCATTCTCGCTCAAAAATTGCCTCAACCCGTATTTGAAATGTCCAAAAATGAGAAAAACTCTCAGATCCTTCGTTTATATTCTGCTCAGGCATTTTTCGCATTTGCGATGCACTTAGCCGCATCTGCGGTATCGCAGATGCGAGGGCCTTCACGCTTCTGCGGTCTGAGATGCTTCTGCAGACAGCAGTCGGCTTTTGCGGACTCGCTTCTGCGAACAAGTTATCCGCTTTTGCGATGAGGATTGTCCTTTCCCTTTTCCGCTTCTGCGGTAAGGAGTGCGCATCTACGGCCAGCCAGCCACTGCCCTTCCTAGTCTAGGCCGCATCTGCGACAATTTTGTCGCTTTTGGGGTCACGCACCTGCGACCCTTTCCATCGCAGGTGCGATTGTACCAGAGTTGGAAAATTTGCACAATTCCTCCAAGTCCAAATTTGATCCGTTTAACCATTCGAAACTCACCCAAGGCCCTCAGGACCTTGACCAAACATAGCAACAACTACTAAAACACGATACAAACTTAGTCGAGGCCTCAAATCACATCAAACAATACCAAAACTATGATCGCACCTCGAATCAAACTTATGAGTTTATGAAATTTCCAAATTCTATAACTTGTGCCAAAACATATCAAATCAATTCGGAATGACCCCAAATTTTTTACACGAGTCCTAAATGACATAATGGAGCTGCATAAATTTTTGGAATCGAATTTTGACTTTCTAAAAATTTCTAAATGATATCAATAAAGTCAAATCCCGGTCAAACTTTCTAAAAATCTTTTATTTTTTAACTTTCGCCAAAATACGTCAAATTATCCTACAGACTTGCAAATTCAAATCCGAATATATGTCTAAGTCCGAAATAATCATACGAAGCTATTGACATCATCAAAATTCTATTCCGGAGTCGTTTGCTCATAAGTCAAACTCCGGTTAACTCTTTTCATTTCAGATTTTAAAATAAGTCTCTCTTCCTTCTACAATCTGTAATGACCCAGCCGGTCATTTTGAGCATTTACATGCCATTCAGCTATTTAAAGTCTTGAGAAGTATCGTATGATGTATTATGACTTGTGTGAATCGTCGGTTTTAATTTTCAGGTTTTCGGAAGTGATTTGGAAGAATGAATTTCATGTTTGAAGCTTTAAGTTGGAATATATTGACTTGTGTGTAAATGGCTCCAAAATGGAGTTTCGATGGTTCTATTTACTCCGTTGGGTGATTTTGGACTTAGGAGCATGACCGGTTTGTGATTTGGAGGTCCGTAGTTGAATTAGACTTGAAATGACAAAAGTTGGAAATTTAAAAGTTTGACCGAGAGTCGACTTTGTGGTTACTGGACTCGAATTGGGGTTTCGGGAGTTGGAGTAGGTCCGTTGTGTCATTTATGGCAGAAGCAGATGTTTTGTCCGCACGTGTGAGGGTTGAGTTTTCAGCTGGTTCCGCAGAAGCAAAAGTTCTATCGCAGAAGCGGCTAATTTGTTCGCAAAAGCGAAGAAGCCTAGGCATAATATTAAAATCGAGGGTTCCGTGATTTTTCTTCATTTTGAACATTCCAAGCTCGGGATTAGGCGATTTTTGAGAGGGATTTCAAGGGATTCTTGAGGTAAGTCACTTGTGGTTAAATTTATTCAATAATTATGTTTCCTCATTGAATTTCCCACCTAAATTGTGTGGTTTTGAGGTGTAATTTTGGGAGTTGAGGCTAGGAATTTGGAGAGTTTAAATTGGGGATTTGGGTATCGAATTGGTGTCGGATTTTGATAAATTTGGTATGGTTAGACTCATGGTTGGATAGGCTTTTGGATTTTGTGACTTTTATTAGAAATTCGAGACGTGGGCTCGGGGACTAGCTTTTGAGTTGACTTTTTGACTTTGATTTAGAACTTCGTATTTCCTTATGGAATTGATTCCTTTAGCTCGTGTTGATTGTATCGAATTATTTGTGGCTTGTTTTGAGCCGTTCGGATGATGATTTGAGTGAGATGGCACTTCTAGGGTATCGATTTGGCTCGTTTGAGGTAAGTGTCTTGCCTAACCTTATTGAGGAAATTTTTTATACTATTTGACATTATTTGCTACATGCGGGGGTGATACATATATGAGGTGACGAGCATATATGCATGTGCCAAGGTTAATCATGCTCGGGAGTAAATTATACTATAAATTGTGTCTTGTAGAATTACAGGACCTTCTTGCTTCGTGTCTTACTTGACTTCTAGACACTAAGAATATGAAATTAAATGTTAGAAACCAAGATTTAGTTTACTATAACCTGATTTAAATCTGACAGAATGTTGAGAAACATTGATGTGTCTAATTCAGTCATCATTATGCTTAATCACTAATACATTGCTACGACCATTACTCTTGAGATATTAGATTCTATACTTGAGTTGTAGATCATTTTGATAATTGTTGAAATACTTGAATAATAAGGTTCCTAAGGGTTATTGAATTATTGTCGGCTTGAAGGTTATGATTGAGATTCATTTAGAACATTCGTTTAACCAGTCTCCTTGATGTTATTTATGCTTCCTACCTTGCTTGTCATTTATATACATGTGCTTTGTGAGAAAGAGTGTAAAGCACGAAGGGTGATGCCGTGCCATAGTATATATATTATCATGCGAGGGAGAGTGTAAAGCACGAAGGGTAATGTCGTGCCATTGTATATATATTATATGTGAGGGAGAGTGTAAAGCATGAAAGGTGATACCATGCCTTTTCATATATTTTATCATGTGAAGGAAAGTGTAAAGCACGAAGGGTGATGTCGTGCCATTTTATTTAAGTGTAAAGTACGAAGGGTGATGCCGTGCCATTTCATTTGAGAGTAAAAGCACGAAGGGTGATTTCGTTCCATTTCATTTATATTATCATGCTTTTATATTATCACGAGTTCATGGCACAATGGGTATTTTCGTGCAGGCGAGGACGAGGAACATGCATTATGTTGTGATATATTTTCCTCGTGTATACGTCCATGCCTTCACATTGAGCTGGCATTGTCGTACCTGTGTTTCCTGTGTCACTTGTCGTTATTGTCCTGTCTTTTGTTCTCTATCTCAATTGTTGTTGCGTTGCGCATGCCTTCTACTTGCTTAACTTGCAAATATCATGCCTACTTTCTGCTGTTATATTTACATCCATGTCGTAACTATTTTGTTGCACTTTAGTACCAGCCTTATACCATGTTAGTCATTCATACCTTTATTTGTTAGCTTATAAAGATCATGCTCTTTCTTCTTGTTTGTTATATTTATATCTAAGTCTTCCACCATGTTAGTTAGTGAAATTTATGTTCTTCTACCATACTTATTGTCATTACTTTTGTGCCCTCTATCTCGTCTATTTCTATTTCCTATATGTTTCTGACTTGTTATTTGTTACTATCTGGGTACTCTCTACCTAGTAGATATTATTATTGCAAATTATTCTATCTGGTTGGTACTGCTACATGCTCATTTGGCAAGGATGAGATAAATACACGAAGGGTGTTGCCGTGCTAATTGATTTGACACACACACACACACACACACACACACACACACACACACACACACACACACACACACACATATATATCTAATTGATTTGACACATATTTTTATATATATGGTGAGGAAGAGATAAAAGAACGAAGGGTATTACCGTGCCATTTGATTTGATATCTTGAATATACTTCTCACACCAGGAAAATTATGAATTTACTACTTAGATTTCTCCTAGTAATCGTTTACTGCCTCGCATAGTTGCTTATGGTACCCTTATCTGTTATGTTCTATAACTGTTTCTACTATTAGTC
Organism: Nicotiana tabacum; assembly: GCF_000715075.1. Taxonomy (NCBI): domain Eukaryota; kingdom Viridiplantae; phylum Streptophyta; class Magnoliopsida; order Solanales; family Solanaceae; genus Nicotiana; species Nicotiana tabacum. The sequence goes on from NC_134098.1 coordinate 65,668,785, forward strand.
TATTGCACAAGTTATAACAGTGGGTATCTTTTAAAACTAAAAATCCCTGTCACTACTTTGATGAGGTTAGACAATATACTTACTGAGTACATGGGGTCGGTTGTAGTCATACTACACTTCTGCACCTTGCGTACAGATTTTGGAGTTGGAGTCGCTGTGTATGTCGGGAGCTGGCAATGAAGATATACATGCGTTCCAATTGTGGCTGCCACTTGTCCTTGGTAGCTTTAGATCTTGCTAATCTGTTTATGTAAACTTTCAAGCATATGATGTGTAATTGTACCAGCTTTGTAAATTTCAAATTCTTAGAAGCTCATGATTCGTACTACCAGTCCTTGGATTAATATACAAATGTTTAGATAATTCTTCACTGTTTTCCTATAAATCTCATTTGGATTGTATTGACTTTTAGTTGGCTTACCTAGCGGGTCGAGTTAGGTGCCATCACGACTAGGAGATTTTTGAGTCGTGACATCATCTAGGTTTGTTGTCAAGTTTATTATTTCTTACGTATGTTAGTGTCACCGTATATATAATAGACTAAGTTAAAATTGATCTTCCATTGCATATAGGTTGATTTTGACATGCTACTGAAAAACTTAGATCCGCCGAGTAGTTTATGTAATAGTATACAGTTAGTATATAGAAGTTTTGATAATAAAGTCATACATGCAGAAATTATAATACTGGCCAACGTGCTTCTAAGTATGTGTTTATCCCCGAAATCAACTTTCGTCTTCCAAAACTAAAGAATATCCTCTGAAATTTGTGTAAAAATAATTTTCAATATGTTTATATCTTGTAATTATAATAAATAAAGCACAAGGACAAACATTCTAAATATTGGACTATATTTAGGACAATATATTTTCTTGCACGAATAACTATATGTTGTACTTTCAATAAGGATATTAATATCAACAACAAGAGTTATGGTTATGGCAGAACAACCAAAACATTAGACAAAAACATGCACAAAAGAGTATCGTCTACATAGAAGTGTTCGGTAAGATACCATCATATTAGATACCTTTAAACTACAATACATAATTATCTAATTAACATGATTAAATTGATCATTTTTTGTAAGTTCTGATGATGTCCTTTCATTTTGAATTCCCGTATTATACTAATGTGATAATAATTTTTGACATGTAGATGATTGTTGTATTATTATAAGTTCTCATGATGTTCTTTCATTTTGAATTCACGTATTATGCTAATGTAATAATATTTTTCGACAATTAAATGATTGTTGTATTATTATATATAAAATTTCTCTCATTCATTAATTTTTTTCCTCCTTCATATAAATAAATATTTAAACCATTATGTGTCATTATTAACGTGCAACATGCGTATATAGATATTAGTATAAAAAAATTCTTTGATACACGAACCTTACCCCTAAATTTTGTTATGTTTATCCATAACATGATCAATCCTAGATTTTGTTATGCTTATCCATAACATGATCAATCCCACACTTCCATTTTACTTTTTTTTTACTTTTTCTTTTCCTAGTGAAAGGATCTGATCAACATAATTTCATAACGTAATGTGAGAAAGGATCTCTATAGAATTCTTTATATTCATGTTAATCTATTCGTACTCATCCGATTCCTAATTAAATAATTTATCTTTGATGTTGATAAAACTTTTTTTTTATTAATGATGTCCTTTGACAATGTTCGCAATTGTTTTGGGATTTTTTTTCTTTCTATACAATATTTGAAACTTATTTATCAAAATTGTCCAAGTTTTGTATATTAGCTACTTTAAACAAGTTTTACTTACAATTTATATACAATTCATTATTAGTGCCTTAAATTGAGGGATTCAGTTACACCTTTTTTATTTTTTCTCTCCTCTCCTCTTTCCCTATCCTCTAACCAACCAGCGATGACTGTAACTTTGGTACTAATTTCCATACCAAAATTCAACCAAATTATTCCAATCAAACCCCACATTCCGATATGTAAACAACAATTAATCTAAATACCCAATAGAAAAAGCATATCCCCAGTTACGTGATGCACATATTGACGGGAATGCATAAATAAAATATAAACTAATATAAGAGAGGTAATAATAAAAGCTTTTTTTTTACCATATTACCAGAGAATGATGATGTACAGTTAATATGTATATACAATATAAAACCTATACATTAATCTGGGTGGAATATATAGGTAACTTTATGTATTTACATATTGTATTTCTATAAGAATCGCTACTTTTAATGGAGGAGCGAGAAAGAGGAGAGAGAAAAGGTTTGTGTATTCACAATTTTAGGAATTTTCTCTCCGTATCTGTATTTGCAGATAACCGACGATTAACTCACATTTTCCAGCTAATTTATCTTCAGAGTTTAAATGCTTGATTAATGTCTTCTCAAGAGTTAAGTTGTAACGACCCAACCAGTTATTTTACTTTCTAGATCTCCGTTCCCCTAAATAAGACTTTTCGTATGTGCTTTTACTATTTTATGACATGCGGGAGTAGTTAGTTTGGGATTTGGAAGAGTTCGGGTTGAAATCGGAACACTTGGTTCCTTAGTTTAGCTTTAAAATGGCTAAGTTTGACTTGAGTCAACGTTTTGAGTAAACGACCTCGGAACCGGGATTTGACGGTTCCAATAGGTTCGTATGATGATTTTGGACTTGGACGTATGTTCGGATAGGGTTTTGGATGACTCGAGAGCATTTCGACGCTTAATATTGGAAGTTGGCACATTGAAGGGTTTTAAAGTTCTTTAAATTTGGTTTGAAGTAGGAATTGGTGTTATCGAGGTCCAATTGGGATTTCGAGCCTGGGAATAGTTCTGTATGGTGATTTAAGACTTGCGCGCAAAATTTGGAGTCATTCCAAGTGGTTTGAGTATGATTCGGCGTGTTCGGAATAAGTTAGAAGAATTTAAAATTCATAAGTTGATTCTATTAGTTTTGGGTTGCTATTCTTAGTTTTAATGTTGTATTCCGCGTTCCGAGGATGCGAGCGAGTCAGTTTTATGATTTCAAACTTGTTGGTATGTTTGGACGGGGCCTCGGGGCCCCCGGATGCCATTCAGATGATGCACGGAGGTCGTTTAGCCTTGGGTGAATAGCTGAAGCGCCCAGCTTCTGGTGCAATCGCACCTGCGGAGGGCCAGCCGTAGGTGCGAGCTCGTAGAAGCGAGCCAGCAGCCGCAGAAGCGGCCCAACATGGGCAGTCCAGAAACTGCAGATGCGGGACATGGCGCGCACCTGCGAACGCGCATGTACGATGGAAGCAACCGCAGAAGCGGTAAAAGAGGCAGGTGCGACACTCACGTCGCAGAAGCGGGCCAGTGGTCCGCAGATGCGAAAGTAGGCCAACTGGGGAAGGGTCTCATCTGCGATGATTTTTCCGCAGATGCGGAGCCGCAAAAGCAGCTGCCCCTCCGCAGAAGCGAAAATCGCTGAAGGCAGAAATTGCCTTTCATCTCTTGGGCGATCTTGGAGCTCTTGGAAGGGGTTTTTTACCTAGCACTTTGAGGTAAGTGATTTCTGTACAATTTAACCACGAAAACTGTCCCTCCATTTAATGCGGGACTTAGGCTATTTTGGCTCATTTCCTTTCATCTCTTGGGCGATTTTGGAGCTCTTGGAAGGGGGTTTTCACCTAGCACTTTGATGTAAGTGATTTATGTACAATATGAGTTTAAAAGAATGATTATGGGTAGATTTTAACATGTAAAATTACAAAAATCATGGGTTTAGATGAAAAACCTGGGTTTTGATAAAAATGGAATTTAACCACGAAAATGATTATGGAATGGGATGAAAATTATATATTTGGGTTCGTAAGGTTATGGGTAACGATTTTTTTCGAAAATTTTCGGAATCCGGGCATGTGGGCCCGAAGGTGAATTTTAAGAATCTTCCAATTTGGGTTGAAAAATTACTCTAGTAGTTAAATTATGAATATTTGAACATGTATTGACTAAATTATATAACCTTTGACTAGTTTCGAGTCATTTGGCACCGAGTTGAGGCTTTAGAATGAATTTGAGAATCGAAAGTGAGCTTGAGAACGAGGTAAGTCTCTTGCCTAACCTTGTAAGAGGGAACTCATCCCCTTAGGTGTATTTTTGTTGTGAATTATATGTATGGAGAGCTACGTATGCACTAGCTGACGAGAGTCTGTACGTAGCTATATTCTATGTGATGTCCGGGTAGTCTTAGGCTTACACCATGCTTTGTTTGCTCTATTATGTTAGTCATGCATATTAATTGTCTTAAGTAGAGCTCAGATTAAGGATTTTAAGATATAAAGTCTCTCGTTTAAATTTCTTACGTGTGGGAAAGAATGGAAGAATTTTATAATAAGTTTGAGAAATCTATGTTCCCTCGCGTCGCAAATATTTTCGTGAGCGATATAAATTTCCTCTACTCTCATGGAAGCGGGTCGTTTGCCTCGACAGGTTAATAGATGCATCTATGGTTCGTGTCGTTCGACCCTCGGCAGTGCACACAATATAGTTATATATTTTTGGATCGGGTCGTACGACCTCGGCATAAATCGTGCGTAATAATACTTGGAGCCTAATCTTTTTGATATGATTTTATTGGCTTGAGAGGTTACAATTATTTAATAATGGAAATTGATTTGGGATTTATTATTAGTGAAAGAAATATTTATTTACCACTTGTTATGGAGATTTATGGTTGTTTACATAACTCATCCTTATTTAGAATTTCGGTATTTTATTGTTAGCCCATAGTAAGTGTCGAAGTCAACCCCTCGTCACTACTTCTTCGAGGTTAGACTAGATACTTACTGGGTACATGTTGTTTATGTACTCACACTACACTTCTGTACTAACCGTGTGTCACACCCCTTTTATGCCCCCAAAAGATATATGTTATGGATTATGGGTTAAAGAGTTTTTCCAATTAAAGTGACAAACTTGAGTAGGGATTATTTTACTTACAGAGTCGCCACTTGGAATTGAGTTTTTGGGTGTTCCAAGTCACCTTTTATTTGAATCCCTAGTCAAAGGAATGTTTGACTCTATTATTATTGGTCTGCGAAAACAAAGTTCGGGTAAGGAATTCTGTTGATCGGGGAGAAGGTGTAAGGCATTCTCGAGTCCCGTGGTTCTAGCACGGTTGCTTTATCGACTTAAACTTGGTTTAAATTAATTTTGGATAAACTATGATTTATTGGTTTCCATATTTTATCTATCCGCTTTTAATTATAAAAATATAGAATTATCTTTGAAACGAATCACTTGTGTTAATCCGTTTTGTTTATTTTGCTAAAATCATATCACACGTACGTACACAAAATTAATAGCATTTTATTATATTAAGATTGTTTTGCCCAAAGTTGCGTGAATAGATACTTCATTTTTAATTTTGGTAATCACAATTATGTCACACGAACGTATACATAATCGCGATAAACTAATTAAAGCGCGCCTAAGCCACTCTATCGTTGTTCATTATTCTTCCTAAACTTTAAGATTATTGTAAGGCCATGATTTATGAAATTATTATAGAATACTTTTGTGAGTAATACTAAGAATCTCAAAGTCACTTAATCAAAGATACAACTCACAATTATGCCAAAAATATTTTATTCAACACTGCCGTAGTCTTAAAGTTCTATGGCCCAACTAAATAGTTTATATGCTTAATTTAATCCTAAATAGTTAACCAAAATCTATCACACATAAGTCAGATGCAACAACTGAAAATTATAAATTCATTAATAATAAAATGCATGAATATTTAGATAAAGTAACACAAGATATAAAGTTACTACTTACTACATATTTCATGTTTTTAACTAATTAAATAATGGCCTACTCATTTAAGCCAACAAGGAGCAACGAAAGGGAAAGAACCAAGAAAATGAAATCTCTAGTACTTCATATAACTCATTCAAACCAAAGTGGGCAAAAACAAAAATGCCAAAATCAGATGGACAATTAAACCATTTTGAACTAATCTAAAACAAGACAAAAAAGCAATAAAATAAGGAAAAACGTGATTTAAAATCGGAAAAAAAAGAAATTTATGATTATTAACAGAATTAAACCAGTAAGAGAAATAAATGATTAAATTTAATATCACAAATAAAAGAAACTCACTTCACTGTTCAAAACATTCATCAAATCAAGTCTTATACTAACATGCTTAAAAGTAACAATGGAGAAGATGAACCTCAAAGTTGAATCTGAACTTTAAATGTTTTATAACTCTAAAATCCAAATCGAACAGGATATTGACTGAAGCTCTACAACAACCTCGTTAGCTCGACCGTGAAACTATACCGATGACCTCGACTGGAAGCCTCGCCGGATCTTCGACAGAGTTTGGTTGCTTGGCTATTTTTCGGAGTCCTCTTGGGGGCTATTTCGAATGGTGTTTTACAACTTGTTTTTTTTTTGGAGTTCTTTCCCTTTTTCCCCGCCCCCCTTGGATTCATTTTTAACATGCTTTTATGGAGTTTTTGGCTGGAATTTTTTTTTGCTGACTTTTTTTTTTTTTTTTTTTGACCTTGTTTTTTGGGGTGGTTGTTGGCTTTTGTTTTGGCTGATTTTAGGCATGAGGTTAGGGGATAATCATGGGGGGACAAAGAGTGGGGAACAATGGAGAGAGGAGTAGGGAGCAAATTGTGGGGGGGGGACAAGCATGGGGGGACAAGGTATGGTGGGGAGGGGACAAGCATGGGGGACAAGGTAGAGTGGGGACACGCGCGGGGACAAGGTAAAGTGGGGACACGCGTGGGGGACAAGGTAAAGTGGGGCACGCGTGGGGGACAAAGTAAAGTGGGGACACGCGTGGGGGACAAAGAGTGGGACACACGTGGGAAGATGGGAGCGGAAAATATTCAAACACGGTAAAAAATTAGGTGCTCACAGCATGCCCCTCTTTTCTTGGAAACATTAAAAGTTTTCGGGCAAAGATAAAGTGAGCCGTGTGACTAAGTTTTGACCATATCGATATTCAAAAGAGGAAGAAAATTAAAGAAAAATATGCAACCGAGTCCTGATTTTGGACAGCCTACATATCCCGGGTTATAAGGGAATCAGGTCGCGTGTAGTTCAAGAAAAATAATGGAGTGATGAGTTCGAAAGTCGAGCTAGGTTCCGTCGATCCTCCGGTATGTGGTCTTGCTATTACATCAAAATTGAAAGAAACTAAACAAGCCTATCAACTATGAGTTACAAAATTCCTATCTATAAGTCTTCTGAACCTTGATCTTGAGTCTTGACTGGTTGTTCATGCAGACTCTGATCTGAACCTTGATACTTGCTAGCTGTAGGTGCTAGTTCATTCTTCTACGGCTTCTTCTGAGCAAGACGGGAAATGTGAAGCTCGTAACTCTAGTCATGTCTTGAGTAGTCCATATCCTTTCCATCTGCTTCTACATTTGGATTCACTTCTTTTCCTTTTCTTTTCTTTATTCTGGATTGAGACTTTTTTTTTGTTCATCTCGAACACTGTGCCTCGCGATAAAACCTGCTCAGACATCACAACAAACAAACAAACGAAATTTTTTTGCCCCAGTTTTCACTAGAAAAATTTCGTGAGTTATTGTAACAAAAATTCTAAACTACTTCTTTGAAAGAAATAAAAGAACAGGAATGGTGTACCCTGAAAAGGTCATGATCCCAAAAGAATGTCTCAACTAAGTATTGGTGTACCTTATGTCGGAAAAATGTGGAAAGGGAATGGGATACCCTATATTGGCAATGATATCAGGGAGTGGTGTACCATGCATTTAAGCTCAAATCAACTAGAGAGTGGTGTACCTGCTTTTAAAATCAAATCAACTAGGGAGTGGTATACCATATGTTGGAGAACACAACAAGGGATTGGTGTACCCTATACTGGTAAGGAAATGTAATCAGGGGATGGCGCCCTGTATTACTGAAAAGGAAATATAACCAGGGGTTGGTGCCCTGTAGTACTGAGAAGGAAATGTAACCAGGGGTTGGCGCCCTGTATTACTGAAAAGCAAATGTAACCAGGGGTTGGCGCCCTGTATTACTAAAAAGAAAATGTAACCAGGGGTTGGCGCCCTGTATTACTAAAAAAGGAAATGTAACCAGGGGTTGGCGCCCTGTATTACTAAAAAGAAAATGTAACCAGGGGTTGGTGCCCTGTATTACTGAAAAGGAAATGTAACCAGGGGGTTGGTGCCCTGTATTACTGAAAAGAAAATGTAACCAGGGGTTGGTGCCCTGTATTACTGAAAAGGAAATGTAACCAGGGGGTTGGTGCCCTGTATTACTGAGAAAAAGAATGTTGAATCCCCTTGGTGAAAAAGTTCTACCTGGGTTAAACTATGAAAAGCAAGCTTGAGTGAAGAGTACTTCTACCCGGAACTATGTGCTGGATCCCCCTAGGCAAAAAAGTTCTACCTGTTTTAAACGACGAAAAGCAAACCTGGGCGAAAAGTACTTCTACCCGGAAATATAAGCTGGATCCCCCTAAGCGAAAATGTTCTACCTGGGTTAAGCTACAAAAAACAGTCTGAGCGAAGAGTACTTCTACCCGGAACTATGTGCTGGATCCCCCTAGGCGAAAAAGTTCTACCTGGGTTAAGCGACGAAAAGCAAGCCTAGGCAAAGAGTACTTCTACCCGGAAATATAAGCTAGATCCCCTTAGGCAAAAAGGTTCTACCTAGGTTAAGCTACGAAAAGCAACCTGAGCGAATAGTACTTCTACTCAGAACTATGAGCTGGATCCCCCTATGCGAAAAGGTTCTACCTGGGTTAAACTATGAAAAGCAAGCTTGAGTGAAGAGTACTTCTCCTCAGAACTATGAGCTGGATCCCCCTATGCGAAATGGTTCTACCTGGGTTAAGCTACAAAAATGGGAGGTATGAACAGTAGTGATGCATGCTGCAAATAAAGGAAAGTTGAGATTTCGCGAAAACTTACCTTTGGTGACATTCGCCCTTTGAAAATTGCCATTCTGCACTGCTTTGATCCTGCTTCAAACAAAGAAAAATTTGTGAGTTTTTTAAAGTGGTGGTCGGTTTGTGGCCTTGATGCCCTTAGTAGTTTGAATTCACCCCTCCGCTGTCGAAGAACTGATTTTGTTAGTGTGATACCGAGGTTCCCGAATACTCTGTATCGCTTTCTAGAGACATTGTCTTTCTGACGTTTCCCCTGGCTGTTTCATACCCGGATGTCCATGGTACCGCTAATCCTTATCCCTAAGGCAAAGCAATTTTCCTTTAAAATCAAACTTAGTTGTCTTTCAACTAGAACCAATGTTTGTCTGTAGTGCTTATCAACTTTTCCCATGAAGCAAGTCTTGCTTAAGCGACCTTTTCAGTTTCTTTGAGACACTTTGTCCGCCTTATCAAAAGGGATCACATATGGATTCTTGCCTTTGTCAATGCCGTATATGCTCCAAATTATGCTTGGTATTACGGGGAAACTGTAGCCAGTTGGCAGCCATTTTTGCTTTGCTTTTGATGCGAGATTAGACCGAAAGAGAATCTAAGAAAAATTATGGAAAAGAATAGAAGAGCAATTGGAAATGAAAAAGGAATTGTGTCTAAATAAAAGGTGTCCCTTTCGGGGAGAGAAATAAGGAGACTTATCTGGAGATATGTGCCGACTTCAATGAATCATGACATGCATTTTGGACTGGACGCCTGATCTGTCTGAGCTGTCTAATTCTCAAAATATGTCGCAAATGTTCAATCTTGAAACTGTCTTAGTTGTGCTCATGCCGGAGCATGGAAGACCCTCATCCGGCTAGTAGCGCCCTTTGCGGGTATTCGCTAACTGACCTCTCTCATTTCTCTAATCACCGTCGCCTTACAGTGCCCATACGGGTTTTCACCGATAAGACTCTCTCATTTCTTCTTCTTTTTTCTTTTTATTTTTTTATTTTTTTATTTTTTACTAAGATACGACACGCGAAAGGTTGGCTGATGCCCCTGGCATGTGGACTTCAAGTATTCTCAAAGATCGATCAGAAGTTCTTAACAGGAAAAGTCGAAAGGAACCTTGAACTGAATTACAACCTTTGGAACTGTTTCTACAGGAAAAACCGTAAGATAAAAACAAACTTCTGCCCCAGTTTTGGAGTATTGGGAATATGGATTTTTGTTGCAATGGGACCGAACCCAGGGTAAGTCTGCCTACGTATCCTTTCGGAATCAGGTCGGATGTAGTTCAATGACTCAGAAGTACACATGTTCCAAAAAGTGGAAAACAAAGGAAGAAGAGAAATACAACTAAAAAAGGGGTAACAAAAGGGTGACACTTTCTTGGAATAGCGAGCAATGGTAGCCTTCGTCATCTCGATCTAAGAAAATCATGCGCGAAAGTTCCACAGTGGGTATATATCACACATAATATCTTTTGACTGCATCTGCATTAATAGTCATATCTGGTACCCGTCCTTCTTCATCTACCAAGTGCAAAGGCCCCTTTTGGTAACACTTTCTTGATGATGTAGGGTCCTTTCCAGTTTGGGGCGAACTTTCCTTTAGCTTCTACTTGGTGTGGAAGAACGCGTTTCAGGACGAGTTGGCCTACCTCGAAGTACCTTGGACGCACTTTCTTGTTGTAAGCGCGTGCCATTCTTTGCTGGTATAACTGGCCAAAGCACACTGCTGCTAGCCGTTTCTCATCAATCAACATTAGTTGTTCTAATCGGGTCTTTACCCATTCTGCATCTTCAATCTCCGTCTCCACAATGATCCGAAGAGAGTGAATTTTGACTTCAGCTGGTATTACAGCTTCTGTCCCATTTACCAACAGATAAGGAATTGCACCAACCGATGTGCGAGCAGTCGTGCGGTATCCCAGAAGAGCAAAAGGCAACTTTTCATGCCATTGTCTCGAGCCTTGGACCATTTTCCTAAGAATCTTCTTGATGTTCTTGTTCGTCGCTTCAACGGCTCCATTGGCTTTTGGCCGGTAAGGGGTAGAATGGCGATGCATAATTTTAAATTGCTCGCATACTTCCTTCATCAAATGACTATTGAGATTGGCTGCATTGTCAGTGATAATGGTATTTGGGATACCAAAGCGGCAGATGATGTTGGAATGAACAAAGTCTAACACTGCTTTCTTGGTGACTGCTTTGAAAGTGACGGCTTCCACCCACTTGGTGAAGTAATCAATTGCAACCAAAATGAATCTATGCACATTTGAAGCCTTTGGCTTAATTAGCCCAATAACATCCATTCCCCAAGCAACGAAAGGCCAAGGAGAGGACATGGGATGCAACTCTGAAGGTGGCGAGTGAATCAGGTCACTATGAATCTGGCATTGGTGACACTTGCGAACAAAACTGAAGCAATCTCGCTCCATTGTAAGCCAATAATACCCTGCCCGCAGAATCTTCTTCGCCAAAACATATCCATTCATGTGAGGTCCGCATACCCCCGAATGTACTTCACTCATGATCCGCTCAGCTTCTGTTGTATCTACGCATCTCAACAAGTTCAAATCTGGGGTCCTTTTGTACAAAATTTCCCAACTCAGGAAGAAACTGCTGGCGAGCCTCCTTATAGTTCTTTTTTGATCTCCCTTAGCGTGCTCTGGGTATTCTCTCATTTTCAGGAATCGTTTTATGTCATGATACCATGGTTCACCATATGGTTCTGTCTCAATTGTATTGCAGTAACCGTGTTGATTCCGAACTTGGATTTCTAGTGGATCGATATGGGTGTTTCCCGGATAAGGGAGCATCGAGGCTAAAGTAGCCAAAGCATCTGCTAGCTCATTGTGAAACCTGGGAATGTACCTGAACTCGATGGATTTGAATCTTTTGCTCAAATCTTGTACACATTGTCTGTATGGAATAAGCTTGATGTCTCGAGTCTCCCATTCACCTTGGGCTTGCCGGATAAGCAAGTCAGAATCTCCCATAACCAATAGTTCATGCACATCCAGATCGAGGGCCATTTTCAAACCCATGATACATGCTTCGTATTCTGCCGTATTATTGGTACAGAAGAACCGAAGTCGGGCTGTTGCAGGGTAATACTGTCCAATAGGTGAGATGAGGATTGCCCCGATCCCAACTCCTTTGATATTGACAGCTCCATCAAAATACATTTTCCATAGAGGGTTGTCATCTGGAACTACTTCCTCTATTGAGTTGACCTCTTCGTCTGGGAAGTATGTGGTAAGTGGCTTGTACTCATCATCAACTGGATTCTCTGCCAAATGATCGGCCAAAGCCTGTGCTTTCATTGCAGTGCGAGTGACATAGACGATGTCGAACTCTGTAAGCAGGATTTGCCATTTTGCGAGCCTGCCGGTGGGCATTGGCTTTTGGAAAATATACTTCAGAGGATCCATTCTGGATATGAGGTAAGTAGTATAGGCCAAAAGATAATGTCTCAACTTCTGAGCGACCCAAGTCAAAGCACAACATGTCCTTTCTAAAAGGGTGTACTTAACCTCATAATTTGTGAACTTCTTGCTCAAATAATATATTGCTTGTTCCTTTTTGCCTGTCGCATCATGTTGCCCCAGAACGCATCCAAAAGAATTATCCATCACCAATAGATATAAAAACAAAGGCCTACCAGGTTCAGGTGGGACCAGTACAGGGGGTTTTGATAGATAATCTTTGATCCTGTCAAAAGCATTTTGGCAATCGTCTGTCCACTTGATTGCAGCATCCTTTTTCAGCAACTTAAAGATGGGCTCGCACGTGGTTGTGAGCTGAGCAATGAACCTACTGATGTAGTTCAACCTTCCGAGCAAACTCATGACCTCCTTTTTGTTCTTCGGTGGTGGCAGATCTCGAATGGACTTTATCTTAGATGGATCCAATTCGATGCCTCTCCGACTGACTATAAAATCGAGGAGTTTCCCAGATGGAACCCCAAACGCACATTTGGCTGGATTGAGCTTAAGGTCATACCTTCGAAGCCGTTTGAAGAACTTTTTCAAATCATTCACGTGGTCAGCCTGTGTCTTTGATTTTATGATGACATCATCGACATATACTTCAATCTCTTTGTGCATCATGTCGTGAAAAATGGTGGTCATGGCCCTCATGTAAGTTGCCCCTGCATTCTTTAAACCGAATGGCATGACCCTGTAACAATAGGTACCCCATGGAGTGGTGAAAGCGGTCTTTTCTGCATCACCCTCATCCATTAGAATCTGGTGGTACCCAGCATAGCAATCCACGAACGACTGTATCTCATGCTTTGCGCAATTATCTACAAAAATATGGATGTTCGGCAAAGGAAAATTATCCTTCGGACTTGCTTTGTTCAGGTCTCTGTAGTCAACACAGACTCTAGTTTTTCCATCTTTCTTTGGCACGGGCACAACATTTGCCACCCAGGTGGTGTATCGTACAGCTCTGACAACATTGGCGCTCAATTGCTTCATTATTTCCTCTTTGATTTTATCACTCATGTCCGTTTTAAATTTTCGCTGCTTCTGTTGGACTGGTGGAAAATCAGGATACGTGGGAAGTTTATGAACCACTAAATCGACGCTTAAACCAGGCATATCATCATAAGACCAGGCAAACACATCTCTATACTCAAATAAAAGTTGAATCAAGGCATCTCTGATTTTTTGTTCAGTGTGAATGCTTATCTTTGTTTCTCTGACTTCTTCATGACCTCCGATATTAATTGGCTCAGTTTCATTGAGGTTGGGCCTAGGCTTGTTTTCAAATTGTTCCAACTCTCTTTTTATTTCATCAAAAACCTTATCTTCATCATATTCGACCTCTTGTTGCATTATTTCGAAATTAGATAGCCTTTTGAGATCTGGGCGTGAATTCCGCATGCATGTCATGTTATTAAAGCCGGCATTAACAAAACTGAAATGGAAATAAAATGGCAGGAATTAGGAAAAGAAAAATATACAAAATTTAACACGAAACTGAACTGCATTTCATTGAATTTGAAAGGATAGGAGGGTTAACGTCAAAATAAAACAATCATACTAAGATATTTGGATTACAACCCTGAAAGTAACCCAAAGTACAAAAGAAAGAAGCTGCAAAAGTCAACTACCAAAACTCCTTCCTTGTGGGGAGAGGAGTTGCTTCCCAGTTATTGAGCATGGTTTCTGGGCCAATTAGTTGCATATCGGCACGACTAGTGCCTTCACCCGCCTGGATCATGTTCACTTCAGAAAACATCTGCCTGAGGTCATGGCAAATTTCATCAATGTTTGCATGCGCCTCGGAATTTTGACCATATTTGAATCGTGGCTTGACAAAAGTGTAGAAAATGTGAGGGATAGGTTGCTGCAAGACCCACCCATGCTTTTTGCGGTGCTTGGCTTTGTCTTCGTCTACTTGTGTTGGCCTGAAGCCTAAACCAAAAGTACCCCTGTTACTGAACGGAGAAATGGGTTCTGAAATTCCTTGCAATGATGCCCCCAAACCTTTTCCTGGCTCATAACCTTGTCTCATCATAAGTGCAGCCACCATTACAGATGTGGAAGAGAGACGCGGATGTAGAATGGGTTTTCCTTCCTCAACATGGTCCACAACAACCACTTCGAAAGCCTGATAGACAATGGACTCACATCCTTCCTTGGCCTCAATACATGGGATTAACGGGTCTTTATAAATGGATGACTCGTCTTCTCCGTGAACAATAATTTCTTGCCTGTTGTGCTCGAATTTGAGCATCTGATGCAAGGTGGATGGCACAGCTCGGGCCGTATGGATCCATGGCCTTCCAAGAAGAAAGTTATAAGAAGTTTTCATGTCCAATACTTGGAAGACAATTTCAAAATCAACAGGCCCAATCGTCATGGTCAGGTCGATCTCCCCAATGGTATCCCTCACTGAGCCATCAAAAGCCCGGATGAGAACATTGCTGGGTCGGATCCTGTCTGTATTGATCTTCATGCTTTGCAAGGTAGAAAGAGGGCATACATCTATACTCGAGCCTATATCAACCATGACTCGCTTCACATAATGCCCCTCGCATTTGACAGTCAAGTGCAAAGACCTATTGTGACCGGCTCCCTCCTCAGGAAGTTCATCATCAGTAAAGGAAATTCTGTTCACCTCAAAAAATCTATTGGCCATCTTCTCTAATTGATTCACAGTGGTATTCTCTGAGACATGTGCCTCGTTCAGGATTTTGATTAGTACACGGGCATGCTCTCCTGAGTGTATAAGCAGAGATAACAGAGAGATTTGGGCAGGAGTCTTTCTCAGCTGGTCAATGATTGAGTAATCCTAAACTTTCATCTTTTTCAAAAACTCCTCCGCCTCTTCTTCAGTGACCGGTTTATTTATTGGCATTTGGCCTTCTCTGATTTGCTTAGCCTTCCTCAACTCTTCTGGAGAGTAACACCTTCCTGATCGAGTCAAACCTCCAATTTCCCCCACTTCTTCTATGATTTCCTTACCTTTGTAGGTTACTACAGTTTTGTTGTAGTTCCAAGGGATTGTTTTCATATTTGTTATATGGGGTTGTGTGGCAGGCTTGATTATGATCGGCTCTATTATACCCGTCATACCGCCCTGATTCTCCTTTGTGATGGGGTGACATCCAAGGACGTATAACTTTGGGCTTGGAGCATTGGAGCGAACCTCCAACCTCGAGATTTTTGGAACATATAAAATTGCCCCTTCTGAGCTCTGGGCACCTTTCACAATCAACGGTGCATCTAGGCTTGGATTTACTTCCAGTTTGGTTCCCTCTTGAATCGTTACCACTGTCATTTCTGCTCGACCAACCGGCTTGTATTCATGATCTCGGCCAATCATTCCCACAAAATGAACATCATCGTGTACTGGTAACGGGTTATTGGTCACATTAGGAGGGTCCTCACCATTCGTGACTACAATCAATTTTTCAACAATGAGTCTTTCTACGGCTCTTTTCAGGGTCCAACAATCATCAGTGCTATGCCCCGGAGCACCTGAATGATATTCATATCTAGCGTTTGCTTGAAATCCATGTGAATCGGGATGCATATGGTGGGGAGCGATGGGTCCAATCACGCCTATCTGCTTCAACTTCTGGAACAGACTAGAGTATGATTTCGCCAATGGAGTAAATTTTTCCACTGGCCTCTGCTCTCGACCATAATCCTGCCTAGGACGAGCATTGTAGGGTGCCCAAAAATTTTGCTGCTGAGGTCGGGGTAATCTTGGAGCTGGTGCCCGTACCTGTTGATTAGGAGGATGAGCATATGATTTAGCATTAAACACTGTATATTGTGGCGGTCCCAAAGAGTACTGAGGAATTGGCGGGGGATAGTAATATTGAGGGTAGCTGGAGTGCCCCTGCTGAGCTTGCACATAAGGGTGCGATGCCCCTCTTTGAACTTCCCTGGATCCCGAAGTCATCATGGACCCTTCATCTCTCTTCTTTCTATTTGCCAAACTTCCCGACCCATTTTGGATAGCCTGGGTGGTGGCTTTGAGAGCAGCTTGACTTACAATTCTGCCAGTCTTGAGGCCATTTTCGACCATTTCTCCTATTTTGATTGCTTCAGCAAAAGGCCTACCCATTGCGGACATCATGTTCTGAAAGTAATCAGGCTCTTGGGCCTCCAGAAAAACAGTGATCAACTCGTGGTTATCCATGGGTGGCTTAACTCTAGCTGCTTGCTCCCTCCACTTGATCGCATACTCCCTAAAGCTTTCAGTCGGCTTTTTCTTCATATTGGACAGAGCATTGCGATCCGGCGCAATATCTATGTTGTATTGAAATTGTTTGACGAAGGCTTGGGCCATGTCATCCCAGACATGCCAGTGAGACATATCTTGGTCAATGAACCATTCGGAGGCTACCCCCACCAGACTTTCTCCAAAATAAGCCATCAGCAATTCTTCTTTTCCACCTGCACCCCTCAGCTGGTTGCAGTACCTTTTCAAATGGGCGATAGGGTCGCCGTGTCCATCATATTTCTCGAATTTTGGGGTCTTGAACCCTGGTGGCAAATGGATATGAGGGAACATGCATAAATCACTGAACGAAACACTTTTGTGACCCCCTAATCCTTGTATGTTCTTTATGTTCTGTTCAAGACTTTTCATTTTCCTGGCCATCTCATCCGATTCAACCGTCTTGGTAGACCTTTCATTTTTCACTGGTGACTCGTACTGAGGAGTCTGATTATATGGAGCCGAGACCCCGAAAGCCATATTTAGAGAGTAGTATTGGCCATCATAAGCATGAGATGGTGGCTCATTGATTGGCCTCGTCACAGGAGGTGGAGGCGGGATTGTGTATGCCGGTGCGCCAGACATGACTAGAGGAGTGTTCCTGACCGGTGCGGCTGGAGGTCGCACATTAGAGGTACCAGGAGCAACGTGGAGGCTGTAGTTTGGCACATACCCTAGTGGTAGGATGTGGTTGCTCGTTGCATGGAGCGGCAGTTGAGTAGCCAGGGGTACAGTGGAAGTTCCCTCTGAGGGACCACAGGGTGGAGGCTGACCAGACACCCAAGCTTGATATACATCAGACAATTGCTGTCTCAATTTTCTTATTTCCTCTGACTCTTGTTCAACTGATTGACCCTGGGGGTCATCACTGATCAGCTCGATCTCATTATCGTTGGTCATTACTACTGCTCCCTTAGATCTAGTGAAGTAATGGTGTGTTGCCAGTTTCACCACAAACCAACCACCTTAAGCTAAACTTGTAAGAGACAGCAAACGTGTTAGGGTTAAGCATTTTATAGATATGAAATCACACATAATGTGCCATGCTCCTATCATTGTCACTATTTCTAACATGTTTTTGGAGGCTTCATGTTTCATTCCGACTTATGGGGTAGCTTCTTATTGACGCTTTTGGAGGCTTCATGTTTCATTCTGGCTTATGAGGTTGCTTCTTATTGACGCTCTTGTCTTCTTCTCTCCTTTTTTCTTTTCACTCACGCCTCATTTTGATCCCTCATCTTAGAATCATTGAAAAATATTTTGATCGAACCTTTTGTGGGTTGCCTACGTATCATGTCGCCGCATGAATCAGATCATTACGTAGTTCAGGAGAGACAAAATAACAATTTTTTTTTTCTTTTCAAAATGACTCTAAAGACATAAATATGACTGAAAATGCGACAAATATAAAATTAAAAATACGACAAATGCAAAATGAAACTAAAAACTAATTGACTGCACTAAAACTTTAATACTTAATGGTATTCTTTCTTAAACTGATATCATCAATGGTCTGCATCCCTTGGCCTCCACTCTCCCCCCAAAGTCTCGTACAAATTCTAAAACACTGTCGGCAACTGTGGAACGAGGGTACGTGCTTGTTGACCAACTTTCTCATTGTTTAGATGACGATGATCGTTGTGAATATATGCTGCTTTCTCTGCCAATTAAAGTACTTGTTCTCTGGCTTGTCCCATATTCACGTGACAATTCTGCAACCATATCTGGGTAGTATTGAGGGCGTTCCCCATTTGTGTCTCGCGTCCCTCGTATTCTTCAATACGGCGGTTTAGCACAGCTCTCTCAATCATCCACTGACGCCTCTCTGCCTCAAAATCTGCATGTTGATGACCTCTCTTATGCCTTTTTATTTCTTCCAATTGTGTATGAAACTGACCCTTTGAGTGTATCCAATAGGCCCTTTCTCTTTCAAACTTCTCTCTCTGCTGATCAAACTCCAATTGTTGTTGGTGCGCATCCTCTTCAACGATACTCAAGTCTTCTTGTAGCTTATGTATTTCAGCATTTTTATTTGCCTCAGCTCTTCTAACTAAATCAATAGTGCTTGACAGTTCTTCTTCTAAGCGGGCCGCCTCATTTTTAGCATCGTTTAGATCTTTATCCATGACCCGTAAGGTAGATTGATAATCTTTCTCAATATTTAAACGAATCCGAGCGACTACGGCTTGTAGTTGGGCTTGTTGTTTGGATATGGTCATCCGGGCATTCTCCAATTCCTCTTTTAACCTTTCTATAGCTCTTTGATCATTTCTCCTCCTATTGAACCCTTCAGGCCCATCTCTAAGCGACGAAGGGTCATGAAACCAGGTAATATATCCAGGGATCACCTCTTCATGATCTCGGTCTTCTACCATATCATTCAACTCCGAGACTTTACTTGCATACCAAATTTTCATAATTTCTTCTTCGTTATGAGGTTGATCTTTACCAAAATCATAACAGAACTTGCTCATATCTCGTGTTGGTGGCACCTCCTATAGTCGTGCAAATTGGCGCATTACCCGAAGTGGAGCATAAGACTGAACACCATCCAATCCTATGAGTACCAAATAAGAATGGTATGCCAGACTCACAAATGACCTCTTTAGAGGAGAACCAATCGTAGTTCCAAGTGATCCGTTTGGCAGATAGAGTAAGAAGTAGTTCTTTCCAGGCGCCAATCCCCTCTGGTAAGTCACATTCGTCAATTCTTTTCTGGTGATCATAAGTATGATTGGGCCATAGCTCACTAAAATTAGTGATCGTAGGATGACGATAGAAATGCTCCAAAAACCATATCTGTAACAAAATGTTGCAACCATCAAAGTTTCGTGCGCCCATTTTACATCTAGTTAAAGCACGAAAAATGCAAGAAAGAATCATAGGGACCAAAGTATAATCACCCCCTTCTGAGGTCAGAGCCTCAACTACACCTGCCAAGCGGATGTCAATGCGTCCCTCTCTTTCCGGGAAAACTACACGCCCCAAAAAGGTGACCATAAATGCAAACCTTCTATGTACCTTCCATGTTTCCTTATCTTCCTTTGATTTCAATTTTCCCACATTCCTTTCGAAATTGCATTCTAGGCCATACAACTGAAACAAAAAGCCCAACTTAACCCATTTGCCTCCTAGACCTTCATATTGTCCGTAATTTATGTTCAAAAGCTTCAGAAACCTACCCTCGTTTACATTTTTTGGTACTATGGGCCTTTGGCGACGAAGATTGCGGCCCCACCCCTGGAAATGGGCGATTTCCTCTAAGGTCGGAGTCATTTCACAGTCGGTAAAACGGAACACATTGTTTTCAGGATCCCAGTGCGGAATCAAAGCTTCAATCACATCCCTCCTCGGCTTTATCGTAATCATGTGAACCAAATGTCTCAAGTATTTCTTTATCTGGTTTCGCTCATATTCCTTAAAGTCTCTCCACCAATCCCACAACAACTGTGGTATCTGATTGACAATCAGAAAATCTGGTATCCCTTCTGATCTGGGCCTCTTTTCAGACTTACCTCTTTCCCCACTCATGGTATACCTGTCTACCCAGACACGGAGTTAGACTTTGATCAAACATATTATTGACACATAAAAATTTCGATTTCTCGGGTTTTGACTCTTATAAAAGAAAAAAAGAAAAAAGAAAAATAAATAAATAAATAAAAGCTAAACTATGGGACTAAAAAAAAATATTTTTTTTTTTTGAATTTTCTAAGGAAATAATTGTAAATAGGGAATTAAGGAAAAGGAAAATATTTTTGAAATTTTTCTGAAAATTGGGCCGGAACTGATGAGGTTTGCCTACGTATCTCACATCCGGTGAGAATCAGACCCGCGTAGTTCGGTTAAAATCGACTATTTTTTTTCTATGAAAATTAATCTTTAAAAATCATATAGACTAGACCACATCATTTTTTCTATATTTGTTCAACTGATTTATGCTAAAGTCGGTCGACATGCCAGCCTCCTAAATAATGCAACAAGTAGCACATAACATGACATAATGGTCTCAACAAGGTACTTGTCCTAAAATAGAACTCGACCCTTGTGTCAAAAGCTGCTAAGTCAAATGCACATGATGCAAATAAAGCATAACCTACTAAGGATATTCATTGCTTGTGGCTTGTTCTTCTAAGTTTGTAAATCCTAAAGGAGACGGTATCTAGACCCGGCTTACCCGGGCAGACAACCCGAGCCGAGGAGCGTCAAGCATTACCAGTAGTAGAACAGCACTGGCTAGCTAACGGCTCTCCCGCCTAAACATGTGTGACTAAATCCTTCACCAGAAGCTGGTAGGCTAACTGGCTTTATCTCAAGACAGAAATTTTGTGATGCTGGTAGGCAAACACAACATAACTAATTATCAGAAGACTCAGTGGGATGCGAGAGAGGATACAATTTATATGTACAGTTCAACAATATCAAGACAGTAAAAAGTGGACAAGTAGCACATTAGTCCCAAATAAATCACAATATATACAAAAATTAATAAAGCCAAATAAAGTCAATGTACAAGCTCGAATTCTTGAAGTCCCCAGCAGAGTCGCCAGAGCTGTCACACCCCTTTTATGCCCCCAAAAGATATATGTTATGGATTATGGGTTAAAGAGTTTTTTCAATTAAAGTGACAAACTTGAGTAGGGATTATTTTACTTACAGAGTCGTCACTTGGAATTGAGTTTTTGGGTGTTACAAGTCACCTTTTATTTGAATCCCTAGTCAAAGGAATGTTTGACTCTATTATTATTGGTCTGCGAAAATAAAGTTCGGGTAAGGAATTCTGTTGATCGGGGAGAAGGTGTAAGGCATTCCCGAGTCCCGTGGTTCTAGCACGGTTACTTTATCGACTTAAACTTGGCTTAAATTAATTTTGGATAAACTATGATTTATTGGTTTTCATGTTTTATCTATCCGCTTTTAATTATAAAAATATGGAATTATCTTTGAAACGAATCACTTGTGTTAATCCGTTTTGTTTATTTTGCTAAAATCATATCACACGTACGTACACAAAATTAATAGCATTTTATTATATTAAGATTGTTTTGCCCAAAGTTGCGTGAATAGATACTTCGTTTTTAATTTTGGTAATCACAATTATGTCACACGAACGTATACATAATCGCGATAAACTAATTAAAGCGCGCCTAAGCCACTCTATCGTTGTTCATTATTCTTCCTAAACTTTAAGATTATTGTAAGGCCATGATTTATGGAATTATTATAGAATACTTTTGTGAGTAATACTAAGAATCTCAAAGTCACTTAATCAAAGATACAACTCACAATTATGCCAAAAATATTTTATTCAACACTGCCGTAGTCTTAAAGTTCTATGGCCCAACTAAATAGTTTATATGCTTAATTTAATCCTAAATAGTTAACCAAAATCTATCACACATAAGTCAGATGCAACAACTGAAAATTATAAATTCATTAATAATAAAATGCATGAATATTTAGATAAAGTAATACAAGATATAAAGTTACTACTTACTACATATTTTATGTTCTTAACTAATTAAATAATGGCCTACTCATTCAAGCCAACAAGGAGCAACGAAAGAGAAAGAACCAAGAAAATGAAATCTCTAGTACTTCATATAACTCATTCAAACCAAAGTGGGCAAAAACAAAAATGCCAAAATCAGATGGACAACTAAACCATTTTGAACTAATCTAAAACAAGACAAATAAGCAATAAAATAAGGAAAAACGTGATTTAAAATCGAAAAAAAAAGAAATTTACGATTATTAACAGAATTAAACCAGTAAGAGAAATAAATGATTAAATTCAATATCACAAATAAAAGAAACCCACTTCACTGTTCAAAACATTCATCAAATCAAGTCATATACTAACATGCTTAAAAGTAACAATGGAGAAGATGAACCTCAAAGTTGAATCTGAACTTTAAATGTTTTATAACTCTAAAATCCAAATCGAACAGGATATTGACTGAAGCTCTACAACAACCTCGTTAGCTCGACCGCGAAACTATACCGATGACCTCGACTGGAAGCCTCGCCGGATCTTCGACAGAGTTTGGTTGCTTGGCTATTTTTCGGAGTCCTCTTGGGGGCTGTTTCGAATGGTGTTTTACAACTTATTTTTTTTTTTTGGAGTTTTTTCCCCTTTTCCCCGCCCCCCTTGGATTCATTTTTAACATGCTTTTATGGAGTTTTTGGCTGGAATTTTTTTTTGCTGACTTTTTCTCTTTTTTTTTTTTTTGACCTCGTTTTTTGGGATGGTTGTTGGCTTTTGTTTTGGCTGATTTTAGGCATGAGGTTAGGGGACAATCATGGGGGGACAAAGAGTGGAGAAAAATGGAGAGAGGAGTAGGGAGCAAATTATAGGGGGACAAGCATGGGGGGACAAGGTATGGTGGGGAGGGGACAAGCATGGGGGACAAGGTAGAGTGGGGACACGCGCGGGGACAAGGTAAAGTGGGGCACGCGTGGGGGACAAAGTAAAGTGGGGACACGCGTGGGGGACAAAGAGTGGGGACACGCGTGGGAAGATGGGAGCGGAAAATATTCAAACACGGTAAAAAATTAGGTGCTCACACCGTGCATGATGTGAGGCAGGCGCATCTGGACATCATCCCGGCACGCACTCCTGATACATCGAGATTTAGCGGTGAGCTGCCTTCCGAGCCGTTCTGCAGCACCCGAAATTTTTCTTTTGTATTTACTTTTTTTCTACTTTAATTCAGACAATAGTTTAGTGTTTTATGTATTCTACTAGTAGCTCATACACTTGTGACACCGGGTCTTGTAATTTTGCTAGTAGACACTTAATGATTTTTGAGTATTCATTTCACTACACTTGATCCTACAATTTGTTACGTTTTATTTTATTAAATTTCTCATCTCTTTCTTATGTAATAATTAAAAATTAACTATTTTAAAAATGTTAAAAGAATAGATGCACGGTTAGTTCACCGTTGTCTTGCCTAGCGGCGCCATCACGGCCTATAGGAAATTGGGTCGTGACATAAGTCATTTAATTTTTACTAAGTTTTACGCACTGAACAATTTGTCATCTGAAAATTCGCTGATTATTCTTTCTTTTCTTCACGTTTCAGTTGGTATAGGGTTACATGAGGCTGAAAATCCAGTTAAGAGGTAATTTATACTACCTTCTCATGATTTATTCATGTAATTAAAATGTTCTTATTTTGAAGCGTGTATTTTTAGTTTGATTTACAATATACAATTTATTTACATCTTATCTATAACTTTCATACATCATTCTTATCGGATAAATACAACTACAATATCAGATAACTTAAAATAATTTTCATACAAATTTTATTTTATCTGTATTTTGTATATGATTTGTATATATTTTGTAAGTGGTGCGTTCTTCTTCCTCTCTGAAATTCCAATCAAAATTTCCTCTCTTAAAATAATTTTGATGCATATCAACAACTTTATGTAAAAAGATAGTATTTATAACTTAAATACAAATTTTATTCAACGATTCATACATTATACAACTATTTTTCAACTTTAATACAACATTCAAATAAAAAAATATATAATTACAATAAAATACAACTTAAATATAATTTATATACAACTTTAATACAATTTCGTAAGTATATTGTATGTCATATGTTCTTCTTCTTCTTCTTCTTCTTCTTCTTCAAGTTTCAATCTGAAATTCAGCCAAAATCAAGTCTAATCTTCACCACATTCCTCAAAATTGAGATATAAACTCCAAAGAATATTTCCAATTATTTGCAACAACACTCAATCCAAACAAATAATAATTTTTGAAAACCCAAATTCGAATTTAAAGCTGTGAAACTTTTAATGAATGTCAATGGTGGAAAATCAAATACCTTCAAAATTTATTAATAACAATTTCAATTCAAACACCAATTGTGCAACATGAAAGGAAATTGTTGAAAAAAAAGAGAGGATAAAAAGCAGAGAAAAACGAAGGAAGAAAATTGGGGAAAGAACAGAGAACGATTGAGAGAGATAGACAAAGAGAAAAAGAGAGAGAGACGAAGAGAGAGAAAGAGAGAGAGACGAAGAGAGAAATGAGAGACGTAGATAGAGAGCATGGATGAGAAATAAATAAATCCTTATTCAATTTTCAATATAAAGGGACACTAATAGTATATAATTGGTAAATTGTATATGCTCGTGTAATTAAGTTAAAATTTAGTTAGGAAGGGTAATAAAGTTTCATATGTAGTATAGGAAGGTAAAAATCTTTTTTTTTAATTTTTTTTTTCTTTTTGTTTACTGGTGGTTACCGAAGCAAATATTAAAGTGATGAAAATGTGTTCTTATCTTTTATTTCTGGTCCTTTATACATGTCATTTAAGATTAAATACGTTATTGGATGGAGTATAAATTATAAGAGTTATCTGAATTATTTTTGCGTATAATAAGGATAAAAGTGATAAAGGTTACTATTAAAGTAATATTTTGAACCAACTATTTTTTGCTAAGGCGACGACCGAAAAGGACAGAACGGTGTGCTAATGATAAATTAGCAAGTACGTAAGTTTTATTGTAAAACCCCATACAGATACAGTCCGATCAAATATTTTTAAAATGTTCATTGGGAACGAATGAAGAACAAATGGCAGAAGAGCAGTGAAGGGTTTACCCAGGAAAATTAAAAGGAAAGCAACTAGCTATATGTGGTTATCGACGGTACTGCAACCGGCCCTAGGCAAACAAATTACCTATATAAATATTATATATAGGTCCTTTATTATATTAATAATTTTTTATTATTATAACACATTTAAGATTATAAATCTCAAAAATATTACTTACATATACATATTATTGTATATTTAAGATCATAAATTTTAAAAATATTTTCTTCATTATGAAATAATATATCGAATTAAACTATTACAAACAAAGTGACGTTAAAAAACTGAAGAAAAAATATGAGTAGCACTTGCACAAGTACTAAAACAGACAAAAATTTCGAGAAAGTACAATGTACAAGTGGGATCTTTCTAGGTCTTCGTATCTTGACGAGTAATTAATAGATCTTCGTCCTTTTCAATGTTTTACTTGAGGATCTTTCTAGGTCATGGCCTTGTGTCTTCACATATACCCCAATACTCCCAACGCCATGGCTATTCTCGCTGCCATGAAAACCACCAAAAAGACGATGATTTCCTATCTCTAAGTTGAAGTCAATGTCAGCGCCATCAGTTGATGATTTCCTATCTCTAAGTTGATCATATTCATATTAATTCTCTCTAAGAAATTGTGGAATGTGGACTCAAACTTGGGTGGGTAAGTATGTTCTAAGAATTCTTCTTCTTTGACGTTGGAAGAACCCTTTATTATATAGAGATCGTTTAGCCTTTGGTCAATTCCTTACCAAAAACGAATTAGGTTACCGTTTCTCAAAATTCAAAAAGAATTAGTAATATAAGACATTCTTATATTTCTTTCCAAACAAGTAACCGTTTCTCCAAATTCTAAAAGAATTAGTAGTAATATATAAGGCTTCCTATCATGATAAGGATTCCTTTCTAACCTGAAATAATTTTATAATAATAAATTATCATTTATTCTATTAAAATTTTGTACTTGCATTACCAAAAAAATATATTTGTACTTGCACTCCTTCTCCTTATTAAATTTGAAACTCAACTTTAAACACTTATTTCATTGCCATGTTAAGATTATATATACCAGCTAAATCATATAATATTACTGAAATTTAATTAATTGATTAATATATTTTTAGACTTTCCCAAACTTAATTTGGGTGTCTATAAAATCCACCTGCATGGTTTATACTTTATACAATAAAAACTTATAATCTTTCTAAATGGGTACTATCCATTTCTAAACCGACACACGAATTCTATCAATAAAGTATTATTTCACATGAATACATTATCATCATCCAATTTATTAGGTTTGTTAATCCATAATGAACCTCTCTGATTAAAAATAAATCAAAAACAACAAACAGCATACACTGTTCAGAAGGCTAATTTAGTGAATGACAAAAATCAGTATTCAGCGGAGTGTTACATTTGCAAAATCCTACTCCCTTCCATCTCAAATATTTGTCGTTTCGGAGTAACGTGGGACCATATGTCATGGCAAAGGGTGGTAAGAAATTGATGACGCCTAGCAACTGAGCTGCATATTTTATTGGAAAAAAAAATAACGACAGTATATGAGACTATCATATGCGTAAGTATTTTGAGTAAAATACTATGAAAAATTACTTGGGGAAGTTAAAGTATCTAGTGCCAAGAAAATGGAGAAAATCCTAGAACTGGTTGAGAGAAAAGGAGAGAGAGGTATGAATGGTTTCTTTGATACAGCCAAAATTAATCGAGATTTTCATTTCATAATGTAACGACCCGATATTTCGTTTTGAGTACTAATTTCTTTTTCTATGTTCTGAGACCTCTCGTAACTTTATTTGATGATTTATGACTTACGTGCGTGGTCCGTGTCATTTTCCGGAAAGTTTATGTGTGAAATTTTCAAGAAAATATAATTTTTGACTTAAATGAGGTTAGAGTTGACCATGGATAACGATTTTGGTAAACGACATCGGATCGATATTTTGACGATTTCGATAGGTTCATATAATGGTAATGGACTTGTACGCATGTTTGGTTGATGTCCCGGGTGACCCGAGGACGTTTCAGCGCATTATGTGAAAAATTGAAAATTTGAGTTTCAAAGTTGAAAATTCTAAATTTTGAGATCAACTCTTGATATTTGATGTTATTTTAATGATTTGAGTTAGCGAGCAAATTTGTATGATGTTAATACACTTGTGTGAATGTTAGGATTGGAGCCCGAGGGGCTCGAGTGAGTTTTGAATGTTTTTTGAAAGGATTTGAATTGCTGTTGGAAAATCTGGTGTGGACTGTCTACAAATCTCGCATTTTACGAGGTCCGAGCATTGCTTTTGCGGTCAATGTATCAAATTTGCAAGGGGGCTGGGATTTGGGCACTTCGCATTTGTGAAGTTAGTGTCGCATTTGCGATTGGTTGGGTCATCGCATTTGCGACGCTGGGCGCCTTTGGGCAGTTTCGCAAAAGCGAAGCTTTTATTCGCATTTGCGAGGGAAGGGACTTTCGCAAATGCGAAAGCTTTTCCGCATTTGCGATAATTCTTAGGCTCAGACATTGATCACAATTGTGATCAAATAGTTTGCATTTGTGATACCTGCTGCTGGGTAAAAGTGGGCAATTTCGGTACTTAGCTCATTTTACACCATTTTTCAATCCTAGACTCCGTAGAAGTGATTTTTAAGAGCTATTTCTTCCCAAATATATTGGGAAGCAACTTTAACTTGTTTTCAATCAATTTCAATTATTTTTTCACGAATATTATTATCAAAAGCAAACCCAGTGTAATTCCACAAGTGGGGTCTCACATGAATTTTATCATCAAATCTATGAATTTCAAGGTAGAAATTAAAAATTTTGGGTAGAATTTAGGATTTCATAAAATTGAGATTTAGAGCTCAAATTGAGGTCGGATTTCGAAACAAATCATTCATTCGGTCTCGGGAATGAATGGGTATTCAGAATTTGGTCTGGATATCGGATTTCGACCATGTGGGTCCAGGTTGACTTTTTTCAACTATGATCAAAATTGAAACTTTTTCATTCGTAAGTGGTTTCTAAGCTTGTTTTGCATTGTTTGAACGATATTTGGCTAGATTCGATTGGATTAGAGGCTTGTTCTAAAGAAAAGACCGTGGTTGATTGTTGATTGTGTTTCAGAAAGAGATAAGTATCGTGGTTAACTTTGACTTGAGGAAATTAGAACTTGTTTGGTCTATTTGCTACATGAATTATGCACGGGGACAGCGTATATCCAAGGTGACGAGTGATATGTGTTGTCATGGGTTTAATCATATTGGGTGGAGTATTTAATTGCACGTTTTCAATTACATTGTGCCTTTTTTTATTCCAAGTTATTACTTGTTTAATACTTTACTTGCTAGATGTCTTTACTTGTCACATGCCTCCATTTGCTACATGTTCCATGTATCCATTCCTTTATTTGTTGTCCGCCTTTACTTGCTCTTTGATTTTACATGTTAATGGATAAATGCTTTACTTGCCTTATGACGTTACTTAAGTATTCGCCTTACTTGTTTTTACTTCACTTTACTTCATTATATAGGATTGTTTGAAGAAATTATACGTTTAGTTTTCTTTTTATGTTACATTGTAAGATACGCCGTGGTTGATTGTAGTATCATTGAATATGTGTGGATAGGATTGTACACTACAAAAATATTATTGCATATATACGAATTGTATTGCATGCTGTGACAGTATATATGTTGACATGGGAATGGGTGCCGCACCAGTACTTATATTAAAATGGGTACGGAACGGTATTGGCATTATGTAGAAGATCGGATTGTATGCCGCAACACAAAAAAATATATTATTGTTATTCTACGCTATTGATTTTCGTTATCGTATTGTCATGATCCAAATCCCATAATTGGCCATGATGGCGCCTAACGATATTGTTAGGCAAGCCAGCGCGAGAACCTTCACTTAATTAACCATTTCAGCTTTTAAAATCAGAAATTTCATTGAATACTTAGAAATTTAAATCCAGAACCCATTGAAACATATATATATATATATATATATATATATATATATATATATATATATATATATATATATATTACCAAATAAAGATCCAAATACATAAATTGGGGTGATCATAATATTAAGTACAACTGTGAGCATCCACTAGAAACCCTCAAATTTCGATGTCACTCATGCATGAGCATCTACGAGAATATACAATACCACTTTCACCACTATCTAGAATAGAAAATAGACAATATAATAGATGAATAGGATGGAGACTCTGTGTGTGCGGATCATAACATAGGGAGAAGCTCACCACAAAGTCTCCTCAGCAACCGCTGTCACGATCCAAATCTGTAATAGGTCGAGACTGCACCTAATACCGTCGTTAGGCAAGCCCACACGTGCAACTACAACCGATTTACCCCTTTTTAACAATTTAATACGAATTTTTTTTCTTTTTTAGAGAACAATTTAAACTAGAATTCATGTAACTATGACAAATCTTTTTAAACAAAATACGAACATATTAAGTGCATACTCTGCGGTGGTAGAAATGACAAATACAACGGTAAATAAGTGCTACAAATCCCCAAAACCCAGCGTTAAAAGTACATGAGCAATCTAGAGAATATACAAAACGACTAAAACTAATGTCCGAAAGTGTTAGACAAGTATGGTAAATATGGTGGAAGGAGACTCCGGTGATGTGGATCGTATCAAGGCAAGCATCTCATCACTAAGTCTCCGTAGATGATTGGCTACGCGTCTGCGTGACCATTGGTGGAACCTGTCTCAGTACCTGAACATCAGTGCAGAAGTGTAGCGTGAGTACGGAGAACAACGCGTACCTAGTAAATATCTAGTCTAACCTCGAAGAAATTGTGATGGGGGTCGACTTGACATTTACTATAGGTCAATAATAATAATAATAATAATAATAATAATAATAAAAGTGAATAAAGCAGAAATGATGAACATACAACATGTATCAATGAGACAAATAAAAGCAACTACAATAAATACAATAGGAGTCCGTAACACATCACCAACATCTCATAACTGGCTGTGAAGACCCTAACTCAATTATATCCAAACTGGAACCCGTTTTGATTATTTAGAACGAAGTTGCCGAGGCGAACAACCTGATCCCATAAGAATAGTGGTACTCAGTACTGTCGAGGCGAACGACCCGATCCCATAAGAATAGTGTTACCATCATACTGCCGAGGTAAACGACCCGATCCTATAAGAATGGTGTTACCATACTGCCGAGGCGAACGACCAATCCCATAAGAGTGGTGTTATTATACTGGCGAGGTGAATGACCCGATCCCATTAGAGTAGAGAAGTTTACCTCGCTCGCTGAAGTACTTGCGAGGCGAGAAGACGTGAATTTTTCATAGTTATTAAGTATTCCTCAATTTTCCAAAATAAGAAGGCTAAGTCGATAATTGCAACTTTAAATCCCTAGTCTCAGCTCTATTCAAGACAGTTAATGTGCATGATAAACATAATAGTATAATTAAAAGCATGATGTGGATCTAAGTCTACCCGAACATATCATGGAATATGGCTACGCATGCACTATCGTCACCTCGTGTGTACGTAAATCCCCACATAAGTAGTACACAACAAAGATACACATAAGAGGATGAGTTCCCTCTTACAAGGTTAGGCAAGAGATTTACCTCGTTTTCAAGCTCACTCCCGGTCCACTAATCCACTCTAAAAGCCCTAAGTCGATGTCGTACAATCCGAAACTAGTCAAGTATTTTATAATTTAGTCAATATATACTCAAAAGTTTATAATTTAGCTTCTAGAGTCATAACCCAACCCAAATTGGAAGATTTTTAAAATTTTGCCCCGGGCCCACGTACCTAGATTCAGGAAATTTTCAAAAATAAATATTACCCACAGCCTCACGAACTAAAATATATAATTTTTACTTAATTTCATAACCAATCTCGTGGTCAAATCCCATTTTTATCAAAACCTAGGTTCTTCACAAATCTCACAAGTTTTCACATTTTTTCCATGATCTACCTAAAGTCCGCATAATTAACTTAAAAATGGGTGGGAGTTACTTACCTTAGGATATTGATGAGAATTCCCTTCAAATGTGCTCTCAAAATTGCCCAAGACCAAATGAAATGTAAGAAAAAATGGTCTAAGTCTCGGATTAAAAACATCACTGCCCCAGCGATTTTCGCACCAGCGACCAAACAGTCACATCTGCGGCTCCGCTTCTGCGAAAAAATCCTCGCAGATGCGGCCTTTGCCTAGGCCAGCTCGCCTCGTCTCTGTGGACTAAGTCTCGCTTCTGCAAGCCCGCTTCTGCAGAAAGTGTAGCCGCACCTACGAACCCAAGCCTGGCTGGCCTTCTTAGCATATGCGGTCCATTCATCACAGAAGCGAGTTCGCTTATGCGGAAACTTCTTCGCTTCTGTGGACCACTGGCCACCCACTCCCAAGCCGATTCTGCGATCACATGCTCGATTCTGCGAGCTCGCACCTGAGGCCAATTCCACGCAGGTGCGACCACACCAGACCTAAAACACCAGTAGTTCCCCCATCTCCAAATTCGAGTTTGATTCCAATTTGTTTTGCATCCGGGGGCCCATCCAAATACATTCACACATCTAACAACATACTACAGACTCGTTTGCACAATCAAAGCACCAAAATAATATCTAGAATTACAAATCGGCAAGTCTACACACATCTAACAAAATACTACACACTCGTTTGCGCAATCAAATCAGCTCGGAATGACGCCAAATTTTGCGTTCAAGTTACAAATCACCATACTGAACTATTACCAGGATCAAAATCCCAAACGGACCTAGATAACACCGAAGTCTACTCCAAACCAATCTTAAAGAATTTGGAAAACTTTCAATGCGCTAACTTTCAATATTAAGTGCTGAAACGCTCCTGCGTCATCCGAAACTCGATCCGAATACACGCCCAAGTCCAAAATCATCATACAAACCTATTGAAACTGTCAAATCCCAGTTCCGAGGTCGTTTACTCGAAATGTTGACTCAAGTCCAACTTGAAAATGTAGGTAATTTTTTTTATAAAAACAATAAAAGGCTTATCTCTTTATAATTTTGATGAATTTAAAATTACAATTTAGTAAAAAATTATTATATTTTTTAAATTTTCAGTAAACTACAGAATGAGAAAAGTAATCAAATATTACAGTAGAAAAGAATGTACGAAAAGAAGGGGATAAAGATAATTTTATGATAACTATATTTTGAATTAATTAAAAAATAAAAGATATAAAAATAACACTCAAAACAATTATTGATAAATATAGACAATTGAAGAGTTTTGAACTATATAACATAAGTTTAAAGAAAATAAAAATATTTCAGAATAAGAAAATATATATCTATGTTATATTAAATGAGAAGTAGTATCAAAATATTAAGTCAATTGACAAGTTAATAAAAAGTCACATTAGTTAATGTATAATACTAAGTACTTGCTAATTTAATAAATAATAAATAAGGAACAAATAATTTATTTGATTAATATATGATGTGTATCCTTTGATTTTGTATAGATTTTATTATATTTCTGCACACTATATTAAATAATAAAATAACAACTAATATTTATTAAAATAATATAATATATTAGATCATGATTTTATAAGATTAATATTCTGTCAAATTATTCGTGCATCGTGCGGGTTCTAACACTAGTGATGATATAGGCTGGGTTAACTAGAAAAAGGAAAGAAAAACAAAAAGAGTTTCATCCACACACAAAAGAGCTAATTATTCAAATGATCATTCAAGTTGTAAAATTAGTATATTAATTTTTTCAATAATAAAGTCACTCAATTTAATTCATTTTTTTCAAAAAATGAGTCGAAGAATTAACTTTCCGGTGCGAGAAAAATGATGTGGAAAAATTAACTTTCCATTTATCTATTTTGTTTTTATGAGACATCCATCTATATTATTATAAAAGTATGAATATAATGTTGGTTTACTAAAATAGCCTTAAAATTTAAATATAATAACTTCCTAGGAAAGGCTATAACCGGAATTCCAACGTCGGCCCTCTAATCCTATTAGCCATAGGACAAATGCATGAATACATCTAGTTGTCCCTAAACCTAATACCAATTCCTCCTAGGAACACATTATACTTATTAAAATTTATATATTTGACAACCTCTACTTATATTGTCCGAATCCTAAACTAATACTAATAACTCTAGAAATCCATTCCTATTACAAATTTAATAATTTGAGAACTTATTATACTACCGAATCCATTAGGAAAAAAGACTCAAACACTTCTATAAAAGAAGCCACTATTTTATATTCTCCATCATAAACTTTTTGAGAAGTATATTACTCCATAGCAAAATTCTGCAGCAAAATGTATTATTTCTTCCACTTCACTTATGTTTAGATCTTTTCCACTTGGCTTAACTATTATATTGTTTAATCGTTACTCCTAATTCGCATTCTTTATATCTCCTTTGGATCTTTTCCAAGATTCACGTGTTTTTAGTTTTGTCCAGAAATAATTAATGATTTTGGTATAAAGCTTAAGTATTGATTTCTCTAAACATGAACATAAGCATCTATGGTTAAATGCCAGTCAATTGAAATATTAACAAGAGCTTTGGAGGTATAATGAACATTAATGCATCATTTGGTGAAAATAATGAGATTTGGAGGTAAATTTCATCAAGTGTTACAAGTAGTTACAAAATCAACGATAGCGAAAACTGTAAATAGAGGTATGGTAAAAAGCATACTTCTAGCATCAAATAATTTTTTTTTAACATTCATGACAAATATAGAAGAGCGTATAATAAGAGATTTGGTCTCCTTTCAAAACAATTGGTTGTCAATTACAACAGTCAAGTCATCGTAGTGCTAGATTTTTTAATAATTTTTCATCATTAAATAAAAATATAAGTTTTCCAAAATACATTATGGCAACAACTATAATAACTAGCAAAAATAAAAATGTCAATCAACTAGATGAGATGTCGATTGTCAAATTATTTTGTGAAAGTAAAATCCTTCTTATTTTGACTCCATAAAACTCCATAAAAGATGATAGTAATACATACTAAAATATTTTAACACAAGATGGCTTTTCACCACACATGTTTGTTGTCATGTTCTTTATATATTTAAAGACTAAAAGCTTCTTCTCATTCCTACGGTAGAAAGCTACAACAAAACACAAGTTCTTATAATTCAATCTGTAAATGAATGCACATCACAATCTTCCTTACCCGCTTTGTTTATATAAATAATTAAAATGCAATAGTGATAATAAAACATACTCTATATGGTATGAATTAGCTAAACAAGTGATATTTTATAAGATATAAGTTGCATGAATTTAACAATGTTTATTTTTAGTCGTGTAGAGAAGCCTATGTATGAACAAGGATTAATTTTACTTCCCCACCTAGCTACTCTAGGTTGGGGGTAGGCCCTGGGGCAGAAGTTATAAACACATTTCCATACTTTGTATTTGGAGTACTTCATTTAATTTCTTCTTCAGTATTGGACTTTGGCGGCATTTATCGTGCACTTCTGGGACTTGAGACACTTGAAAATCTTTTTCCTTCTTTGGTTATGTCGGAAAAGATTGAAATTATTTATTGTATTGTACTTATTTTACTGTTTTATTTTTTTTCATCTTTCTCTTCTTTATTGGGATGTTACGTGTGAAACACGTACATAGAAATTAGTTTATCAAAATACACGTATTAGAATTAGAATTGCTAGTAATCATTTAGAATTTTAGATAGTAGGCCACATTAAAAATTAGCTTTAACTTATACTAACATGTATTATTATAGTAGTATTATTTTTTATACAATTAAAGTATTTTAATATGTTGTATCAAATAGTAAATTTCTATTTTTAAATTATTAATATCACTTTTTATATACAAGTAATTATAATCAATTGTGTTTATATTATATATACAGTTATCACAAAAAAAACTATAAACTCATATTTTATTGATGTAACTGGTAGCGATTTTTCTTATTTTTAAGATCATAAATTTCACTTTTTATGAAGATCTTTTGGGTGATATACAGTGTAATTCTTTTTTAATATTGATCATGTAATAACTTAAACTCTATAATAATTATAGAGGCCTGCATTCACCGGCCAAGTGTCAATGCAGGAGAGGACCTGTGGCCCCACTTAAAACCCTAGTCCAAGACTCTTCTCCTCCATCTCTATATATACCTCCTCCTCCTCTCCCCATTACTCCTCTCGTATATATGTTGTAACCCTAGAATAACCAGAGAGTCGAAGTTAGAGAATTTTAGTTCGCCGCTGCGGAATCTCCACAATCAATTCCTTCCGCTGCTGCGTTCTTCCTTTGAAATTCTTTTGCTCCGACTCTAACCGTTTGAAAAAATGGCTCGCTCTTTCTCTAACACCAAGGTCCTTTCTGCTTTCGTCTCCGACTCTGTTTCTGCTTTTCTTAGCAGGTAATGACCGTAACAATCTTTTATCCATTGGATAAAAGAACTAAGTATATGAATGTTCCGATCCCTTTTCCCCTGTATAAAACAGAGTCCATCCGATGTTTTTAAATTAATGAGCGTGAATCGGGCTGCACTCTTTATACTTTTTATGTTAGTATATAAATATATAAGCGTTTTTCGTATAAATCTATATACTAAATTTTTTCTCAACTACATAAACATGTATCGTATCCGAGTGAATACTTTGTTGCATTCACAGCATAATTATAAAATTAGGCAGAACGAAAACAGGGGATAGGAGGAGTCGAGTTTTTGATAATTTCGGTGATTTTGCTGTTATGCCTTTTTTCAGTCGATGTGATTGAGATGTTTTTTTTGACATGTGTATGTGTAGGCGTGGATACGCAGCGGGATCGCAAGGGGTGGTTTCGGGCGGTGCAAAAGGAGGAGTGCCAAGGAGCAACATGATGATGAATAAAAGTGGAGAGGAATCAGTGAAGACATCATGGGTGCCAGATCCAGTGACTGGTTACTATAGGCCAGAGGGAGTTGCCAATGAAATTGATGCTGCTGAGCTTCGAAAGATGCTCTTGAAGCACAAACCTAGAAACAACTGAAAAGCCATTGGATTAAAAGCAAAGCTGTGCCTTTATCAGAAAAAAATTGTGAAATCTACTCATCGATGCTTACTGCTTTTTAAAATTGTAAGCTTAATATTGTTATCCTATCTCTATCTTTTATTTATGGAAAATTAATAACTTATGAAAGGAAAAGTTTTAGTAGTGTTAAATTCCGGGTCTTAGCTATTTAGTTTTTGAATTGAGTCTTGAGTGAACAATCTGAACGATTTGACTGGAAAATTGGGATATAGTCTTTAAACTAAGTCAATATTATTTTTTTGTCGATGATCAAATTACACAACCTTTAGCTAAACAATAAAAAAAACTTTCAATAGAACTATAATTTTATAAATCAAAATAAAATAACAAAAAAACAACATTAAGTGTTTTACCAATAATGGCAAGAATAAAATAAAATCAAAGGAAAGGGAGAGTCGAGAGGATTTGTAATTTGTAGAGAGCTTTTGTATTTTTATAGGTTTGACTTTTAAATTATAAAATTTATTTAAGAAATAACTTTTAGGTACAAAATTACTTTTAAGATTAATTGTTTATTTCTACAAAAAATTTAAAATTTAGGAGTTATTTTATTAGAAAATTTTTTAGATTGAAAAAGAATTAAATACACGTTGCTTTGAACAACTGTGTTAAGTGTACTTTGAACATCCTGAATCGTTGGATTGCTTCACTCAACTGTGTTATATGTTAAGAGGGTTCAAAATATAATAAATAACTATATAAAATAGTAATAGTATTTAATTTATATACGCAATATAATTTTTCATCGAAAAGCATACCCTTTAACCCTTGGCATAAGGTGGTTACGCCACTGTATAGTAACATTTTTCGGCGTTCGTGTGTTAAAATGGTCTATAAAAGCTGTATAAATCATGTTCTTTTCCTTTATTTTGTCTTCTGCATTTACTAACGTAACAGTAATAGGAAGAGCCCAAGACTATTTAACGGATATAAATGTGAGCGGCTGAGCGCACGACTAGTGCTTTCGTGTGAATATGAAGGTGTATTTCATTTTAACTTTCTGTGTGAATTTTATTACATTCATTTGTGGGATGTCTCATAATATTTGATAACTGGAAAAAAGAACATCTGTTACAACTTTTTTAATCATATCTTAGTACTCCATATTTTATTATTATCCCTAATATAATGTAATAAGTCGAACGACATCTTAAACTTAATCAAGAACAATACAAAATAGAACAGGATTTTTTACTCCAACGGGAGGACCCGAGGAATTGATGTAATCATTTTTCGTATTTGAATTTGGAAGCAGGTCAATGGGGTATATAGGAAAATAAATAAAGCGTCATCCGCACCATTCATTCTTCCGTATCATCTGAATTCGCATGCTAATCATTCACTTGTTTCACTGATTGGTTTATACATAGAATTTCAATATATTATAGGACCATTAGTGCAGGCAAACAAAAACAAACGGAGAATGTTTATAAGCAACCAATGTTTACACCAAATTGATGAGTGTAACTCATGTTTTTTTCATAGACACTTATCACTTCTTCACGTTTGTTTTATATACTTTTGCTTTAATTTCTGATTACTAGATTTTTTTTATTTGGTGTGCTCCATTGTAAGACCCTTTGTATATTATATGCCCCTTCACTTTTTAGGTGTATATTAATTAAAGGCTGTGATAAGCCTATTGACTTGACTTAATCATCGAAAGCACTAATAACGTCTGAAATGCTGCTGTTGCTTACGCAAAGGTTAAAGGGTTAAAGTCTATGATTAGCCATAGAACAAAGCAAGTAAAGTACTTTAGCTCTTTTTTGTTCTTTGTGGACTTCGCTCTTCTTGACCCAATCAGCTAAGAGGTCCACACCTTTGTTGCATAGAATTGGGAGCAGATTATCTTTCAAAGCAGTATTTGTGTTCAGGTTCAGGCCCCTTCTTGGAAAAAAGTTTACTCATGCGGTCTGTTTATACCACTTAATCATAGCCTAGTAATATATTGATGTTAAAATACATTAATAAAGCTTTGGTTAAATCATACTTTCTCCGGTCCACTTTAATTGATTTTTTGGCCTTTTTTGTGCTCTATAATATTTGATTTTTCAGATATCAAGAAGTAATTGACTTTTTTTCCAAAGTTGCCATTGGAATAAAGAGTATATGGGCTATGAGTAATTGTTATATTTCTTGTGAACAAATTAAGGTTAATATGGTTAATTTTATTATTAATTAATATTAAAAGGTGAATTCTTTAATATACGTGAAAATATTTAAAAAAAATTTAATTAAAGTGGACCGGAAGGAGTAGTAAGATAAGGAAGGAAAGCGTATCGTAAACAGCAACAGTTATAACGAAAGCAAACCTAAGAAGAATCAAGAATAGATTCCGTCGTCTACATGTAAGCATTGCTAATATTTCTTGAACCATAAACCCCCATTAACTGTTTCTAACGAAATTCACAGTAGTAATCCTAAAGTAGCCCTCCATTGTCCTCTAGCAAATTGATAAAGTATTCGATGGCCTCCATTTGCTAATGGAATAGAATTAAAGGGGGGGAAAAACAAGGTCCTCTAATCAACAAGAGAAATGTTCTGTCATTTTCATTGTGCTTAATCATGTGTTTATCTCGTGTGACAAGAGTGACAATAGAATCACGCCAGAAAGGGCAAATACAACGAACATAGCCTGAGGAAAAAACAAATGGAACATAGGGAAGCATGAGAGGCACTACTTCTTTACGTTAAGTCTTAGAATATAGATGATACCACTTACTAATAGCCGTTTCACCAAATTTCTAAAGAATTACTCTAATTTATATTTGGCTAATCAATTGTGCTTTTGGACAACAATTAGTGTTTGACCAAACTTTTAACAATTTAAGTATTACTTTTTTCAGCTTCTCAAAAATAACTTATGCTTCTACTCAAACACAGCCGGAAAAGCCTGTCCAAACAGGCTATAAGTTGAGTTAAGATGCATTGCATATTTTTATGATATGACGAAGAATTCTAGTGCGCGTCACCTTCCTTTTCCAAGTTAGCTTCTCACTTTTTGACTTTTTGGCCTCTGATTTAACAGAATACGAGGAATAGAAAGCTTTTAAGAAAGCAAACGAGACAAACATACGCGTGATTCATACTGGGTGACGAACCAATTTCGCAGTCCTAAAACGTGGAAAAGATCGCATTGTAAACAGCAATTTCAAGAAGATTGTCTATTCATGTCAGAGTAAAGATGCAGTAGTAAATACTTTCATTTTTAAAAAAACATAAAAACAATGTAAATGAACACTGGAATTTTCGACTTTCAGTTTTGCGTTGTAACTCAGATGAGGAGGAAGCAGGACAATGACCACTTCAGGCTTTCTGTCCACTGCACAATGTTTACATGATCTTTGTAATGAGTTGCAAGTCTGCAAGCACTCGAAAAATAGAGTCATATATTAGATATTTTCCTTCTTATTTTCGAGGCAATGCAGAAGTTAAATACATTATAAAGTGCTACAGAACCTCATTACTGAAAACCTGAAAAGTTACACTACGGAAGAGAAGGAGAGAGGACGGAGAGAATAAGCAGATCTTACGGCAGCAGGTCTCACACACACACACACAATGTACTATACAAGTACATAACATTTTCGCCAAAGGAATTAGACCTCAAATCACTGTTTGAATAAACAGAGCCCTCGGCGTCCACAAACTCTGTCCCTCTTCAAATCTCCATTCTATTTTTTTGCTGTCTTACATTTGCAATTTGAGACCTTATTCAAGTTTTCACGGGACTGGACGGTGCTCTCACTTACATTTTGACCTGAAATCACCACTTATGGTGGCCCTTCTAAGTTTACTTTACCATATTCTTAATTCTGCTTTCCACGTAGAGATTAGACATATATAAACGGACATAAATCGCCAGACAATACAGATATTCATGCAACTGATATCATGGGTACATGCAGTCTCTCTCTCTCTCTCTCTCTCTCCCGGTGGCTGCCATATTCTTATTATTATTTTCATGCAAAAGCTTAGCCAACTACATTCACCTCAATTTCTTGATGGCATTAGGTATGCTAATAGCTTCATACGCAAAACTGAAGAGCATTCTATGGAAAGTCAGTGCTGATCAACGCGCTAATGCATGTGTGAGAATCAGCTCAGTGGAAAGATGCATGAAGGATATTTAAGCTTTACCCACAACCCCCTTCCACGGCAATGAGGGGGACAACAAGCTCAATAGATCACAACACTTTTTTAATTCAAACTAAGAAGCAGGAAGTGTTTAAATTGCTTGAGTTACCGCTTTATCTTTGATCCAAACAAAAAAGAAAGTAAATTTCTTTCAAATTCTCACCATGATAAAACGCAATTCATCAATAACAACAACATACCCAGTGTAATCCCATATTGTGTAATCCCATATTGTAGGGTCCGGGGTGGGTAAAGTATACGCAAACCTTAACCCTACCTTGTGGGGATAGAGAGATTGTTTCCGAAAGATCCTCAGCTCAAGAAAACAAACAGGAGAACGGTAATAAGAAGGTCATGTCGGAAATACAAAAGATAAAAACATTAACAACAAAAGCAAAGCATTAATATAACCAAGCAAGGGGAACAACATATTCTACTGGACACCACAAATAAGAGAACACTAAAATGATAATACTAGTGCTGGTATGTAAAACAAAAACAAACAACCAAAATAAACGTAACAGATACGAAGTCCTAAACTCGACGACCTACTAACCCTCAACCCTAATCTTCGACCTTCATAACTTCCCATTTAGGGTCATGTCATCAGTAAGCTGGAGACATTCCATGTCCTGTCTTATCACTTCTCCCCACTACTTTTTCGGCCTGCTTCTACCTTTTCTCAGACCCATAATAGTCAACTTCTCACATCTTCTCACTAGGGCATCTGTGCATCTCTTCTTCGCATGCCCGTACCACCTTAGCCTCGTTTCCCTCATCTTTTCATCCACAGGGGCCACTCCCACCCAATCCCGGATAACTTCGTTCTTAACCATATCTCTCCTAGTATGCCCAGACATCCCCTCAGTATCCTCATCTCACTATTTTCATCTTCTGAGCATGAGAGTTCTTGACTGGCCAACACTCCGTCTCATAAAACGCCATTAATCAAGGATTAAAAATTGTTGAGTTACAGCTATTTTTTAGACTGAAAGGCTCTTTTTTCTTATGATTGGAAAGAAATGAAACGGGAAGATTTAAACCAATTGAAAGGATGCCCTTTGGTCATAGTTCTACTGTTTTCTGTTATGAAGAAGATGCCATGTGGACCATGAACATTCATTTATTTTTGTACGAGAGGTTTTCTAAGTGCTTTTTCTAATCAGGGAGGTTTTCTAAGTGTTTCAGCTAATATTTTTTTTGACAAGGAAGTGTTTCAGCTAATATAGAGTCATGGGACAACATAATTCAATTGAAATAACTCTCTAACCACCAAAAGAAAGACAACCTTCTGTAGACCTGTCAAATTTTCCTGGGACAATCTTCTGTCAGTTATTAGCATATACATGGTACAATATGCCTACACCTATATGGACACATACATGATACGTTCTTGTAACTCGCACACTGGGTCAACACAGAACACCCCCCCCCCCCGACCTTACGGTTTCCACCAGTTAAAATGTGACCTACTACTACCATCCTTAAAAAATCTTAAACAATTGGACCATGGTTTTTCTACAAAACCAGACAACATATAATTTTCTTATTAATCTTTGTGTCTTACTAACAAAGAAAGGGCATGGTTTGCGTATATTCTATCTATCATCGAAGAAAATTGTAGAGATCAAGCTCTTTTTTTTGTTCATTTTCCTTATCTTTATTCTATCAAGTTGGATTCTTTCGTTTAATTTCAGGCCGCTACATATTTAGGCATTGACCTTGTTAGAGAATTGCCATAATCCACAGAAGTTTACAGAAAGTCATTACAGAGCACAACCATGGCATCACTATCAGCTTCAATGCTTACACTACTACAGATGACTTTGAGGGCAAGCAAACAAAGCTTCATAGATCATTTTCACAGATTTATGAAAAAAATCCTAAAGGGTTATCTGCTGAAGAATTGAGCACCTTCATACCAGCATACAGAAGCAGATACCTCACAGAAAGACACTCAAAACTGAAAGCGATCAATTATCTAATGATAAACACTCTTAACGCAAAATCAGCAATTCCCATCACTGTTCCTCAGCAAGACATGTGCTTTCGTACTTGTGGTGGGTGTTTTTTTTTTTTTTTTTTTTTTGGGGGCGGGGGTTGGAAGGAGGAAAGGGTCTATTTTTCTTTAAAAGTGGCGGACCGCCAGAACGAGACAGTCATGCGCTTCTTTTTTTTTTTTTTTTTTTGATGACCGAGAAATCCGTCTGGGGCCGATCCTTTGGACCAACCGCAGCCTTCGAAACTCGGTGGATAATGGGCCCGCCCCTCTACCCTTCTCCACTTAAATACCAAGCTTTGCTTTGCATGGTGTGGGGGCTTGAACCTGTGACCTAAGACACAAATCCACCACCCTTTACCACTTGAGCTAGGCCCTGGGGGCAAAAGAAACAAGAAAGTGTACGGAGTTACCCTGATTTCCAACAGGCGATAGACAAAATGAAATCGCTTTTTCAGGTACACAACTAAAAAGAGGTCATCATAGAATAGTATTGGATGGTAGATTAAAACACTGATCAGATTTATTTTAAGCCATGTCTATCTGCGGATGGATGAATCAAAAGTTTCCAACAGACCATCTCTATTTTCTGATAAGTAGGTTTGGCATCACAATTGGTAACACGCGGTATTCAACTGGCAGAAGACAGTTTTAGCTAGTTAATTGAATATCAGAAGCTAAAAAGAAAATACTTCAATTGTAACAATGTCACACATCAAATAGCCTAAAACATACCAATTTTCATGAAATTTCTAGTGCTCCACCACAAACTGATACTAAGCATCGAAGAAAAATAACTTGTGTTCATCGTTGACTTTTCCCTCATAAATGACCAACCAACCAAAAATTAAGAACAAACGAGCAAATAATCATCACAAAAAAGAAGGAACTATTCAAAGCCAGGAACTAACCTCTTTCAGCAAACTCAATAATCCTTTGATATGCAGCTAAACCGAAGAGACAAGATGATTGCTTCGAATCTTTTGAATTTTCACATTACTATTGCAGTCCAGTCCACATCCACATTGTGGACAAACCAAGAAATTGTCAAGTGAAAAGCTTGCAGAAGCAATCCCAACAGAAAACTCAAGATTATCACCATTTTTAACGACTTCCACAATGTTAAGCCACAAAAATAATATTTTTACACTAACACCAGATAAGCTCGTGAGCTTATTTTTAGCTATGTACCCACTGATCCTTGATTTATACCTCAGTTGATAAGAACCTTCTAGAGAGAAACTGCAGGAGCCGTTAAGGTATGCGTTAAATCTTCCGGTGGTTTTATCGAGATCGTAGCCGGTGATGCCTTTCGGGAGAATTCCGACGGGGAAGCCGTAAGACTCGAGTAGGTCGTAAGCGGTGAGGGAAGAGTTACCGTTGACGGCGGCAGCGGTGATTAACGGCGGTAGCGTTGTGAGGAGGGAGACTAAGAGGGGGAACGCGAGAGTGACGGTGATTTGACGAGTAGTAGACATCGATTCGTCGTAGAAAGGATGTTCAGATGCAATTTCTCCGATGATGCGCCGGCGATGTTTGTATTTATATATGATTTTGGGAAAGTTTGGCAGAAGTTTTGTTTTTTAAAAAATAATTTTTCTGGGTAGTTGATGAGAGAGAGACATTATTTGGGTCAATGCCAAACTAGTCTAGATGTCTTGCACAACATTTTTGATTAGGTATTGAATTTAATTTTATGTACTCGAAAGATAAATTATAAGATAAAATCCTCTGATTTGTTATAATAAGACAATC
Source organism: Nicotiana tabacum (assembly GCF_000715075.1). Classification (NCBI taxonomy): domain Eukaryota; kingdom Viridiplantae; phylum Streptophyta; class Magnoliopsida; order Solanales; family Solanaceae; genus Nicotiana; species Nicotiana tabacum. The sequence goes on from NC_134098.1 coordinate 65,713,062, forward strand.
AATATCACAACCAATCAATTAAGTTGTCGTGTTCTGTTTTAAAAGGCGTTTCTGGGGCGAGTCCCGGGCGAGGCGTACCAAAAATGCTCTGGGGCGATGGTGTGGGGCGAAAGTCTTTAAGAGGCGTACGCCCCGCAATTTGGGGCGTATGCTCGGGCGTTCGGGGCGTACACCCGGGCGTTCAAGGCGTATTTTTTTTAGTAAGGAGTAAACTCTAGAGACTTTTTCAAATTAAAATAAAATTTATTGAATTAGTCATTCATATAATACCCAAATTCTCAAAAGTCAGTTTGGTAATTACTCAAAAGGTTTAAAAAAGAACTCAAAAGTATTAAATTTAAAAGTAAAGACCTTTTTTTATTGATTTAAGCCCTAATTCATGGTTTTTCCAATTTGTTATCTTGTCCGCTAGTCTGCTAATATCTCCCAAAACCAAAAAATATTTAATTTTTTTTACAAATACAAAGAGAACTACATTTTTCTTCATAACAGCAAATTCAAAGTTCAAATTGCAGATTAATCATCATTTTTGTTCCTCCATATAGAAAACTCTGTTCTTTTAGACTCAAATTTTTTGTGCTTGTAAGTAACGTATAATAGATTATGTTGATTAGCTTTTTGTGGGGATGGAGCACACATATATATAGTTTTTTTAATTTTTATGCAATTTTACCTGTTTATAAATATTAACTGTCATTATATTATTTTATAAAATATTAAAAATTAAATACCTATGGGACTTACGCCCTACTGAGGTATATGTAAAACGCCCCGTCTTACGCCCACGCCTTTTAAAACACTGGTCGTGTTTGCAAACTCACTTGTAGGCCGTAGCACTTACCTAATTAATGTACAGCTTCACTTCATTCAATCGCTTAATTATAGTAACTTAATATTATTTTTTAGAAATATTGAGTGCTTGTATATAAACTTGTCTACCGTTGGTATTAAAGGAAGAATTGCGAGGATCAACAAAAAATAGAGTAGCCTCCCTAGAACCAGACAATATTTACCAAGGTTTGACTATTATAGTCTATTATTTTAACACAACAAATATTTATTTATCCATATTATTCAAATATGTAAATTTATTTTAAATTAAAAAATATTTAAATTCAAAACAAAAAAAGAAAAATTATATGTTTTGGCCCTCCAAATATAAAAACCCAGTATTTTAATAGTGAACTTTTAAGTAACTCTTTTAGTTATAGTTTCTTATTAAAATTCTTATAGAGATTATAATAATTATTTATTTGCCACGTGGATGTATAAATATATATTACTTTAAGAAGTACACATTTAGGAATTAAAAGATATAAGGGATGTGAATTGAAATATTATATAAGTGGCTAATTTTTCAACTCTTCTTATATTGATAACTTTGGTTACAATTATTAAATGAGGAGGAGTGGGCCAAGCCCATTCTCTTATGGCTGCCACGTTTTAGTGACCTAGTAGAAAATTAGCTTAATGTTATAAAATAAAAGCAACTTAGTAAAACATGAACAAGATATGTTGTTATGAAATAAAAGCAATTTAGTAAAACATGAACAAGAAATGGAGATAGAGAGAAGGAAAAGATTTTCTTCTTCAATTATGTATATTTTCCTATCTATTACAAGACCTTTATATAGGCATGAAAAGTGAAGAAAAATATGTCATTAAATATGTCATTAAGCATTTGAGAAGATCATGGAGAAAAATATGTCATTAAATATGTCCACCATAATTTAATTTTTCTTATAACACTTAATTAATTTTTCTCGATTTTTGAAACGAAGCAGCAAAGTACTCTAGGGATTTCTACTGGAGAGGCAAACCGTGTAGTTATATTAGTCGGGCATTGTGATTAATCAATTATGATATGTTTTGAATGTGAAATATACTGCAAATATGTTTTGACAAAAAAGAAGAAGTGTAATGATGGCTCAATAATGAGCCATGATGTGATATTAATTAGGAAGCATAATGATGATGCAATGATGGGTAATAACTATTTAGAAGTAAAAGTTTGAGAAATCAGTTATGCATATGTGCAGATTCTCGAGTTGTTCGAATCTTACATATATTGTCTCCGTTTTATAATCTATTTGTACGTTGGCGGATTCACATTTTAAATCATATGGATTCAACTTTTAAAGTTTTTAATATTGAATCTATTATATTTTTATAGTTATGAGTTCATATCTATTATTTTTTATAATTTTAATAAAATTTTACACATAAATTTTTATTCCGCATAAAAAATTATGGGTTCAGTTGAACCTGGTGATACTAGTATACTGGATATGTATAATGAACATTAAGTTTAGATTGAGATATTGGGATATGTCTTTACTTTTAAAAAATAGGGATTTAATAGGTAGAATATTAAGATACAACTCTAAGTTTGTAAGTTAGGGATATTAAGATTTGACCCTAACTAGCATCATTGATATAATTAATTAATATTTTGGATAGATTGAGCCATTTGTAATCACCCGATCAGTCATTTTGTGTATTGAGCCCCGTTTTTCCTTTTGAAGCTTCTCGTACATGTATGTGTAGCTTTATGACTTGCAGGGATAGTTGATTTCGTTTTGGGAAAGTTTTGGAATGATTTGGACCATTTGGTTCTTGGTTTAGAGCTTAAGTTGAAAATATTGACATAGGTTTGACTTGTGTGAAAACGGCCGTGGAATGGTGTTTTGATGGCTCCGATAGGTTCGTATTGTAATTTTAGACTTGGGCGTATGCCCGGAATTAAATTTGGAGGCTCCTAGATTGATTTGACTTGTTTTGCCGAAAGTTGGCCATCGGGTTCAGATTATGGCCATCGGGTTCAAATTTTGGTTTTGAGACTTGGAATAGGTCCGTTTTGTTATTTGGAGCTTGTCTGCAAAATTTGGTATAATTCAGAGTTGGTCTGACGGGAAACAGACGCTTGGTTGTGATTCTAGAGATTTTTGAGTTTTCTTTTGAATTTCATGTGTTTTGATATCCGATTCGTGGTTCCGGATGTTATTTTGGAATTCTTATTGCGCGAGCAAGTTCGTATGATATTTTTAGACTTGTGTGGATGTTTGGTGTGGAGCCCCCGAGGGCTCGGGTGAGTTCGACATGCTTCGGATTGGCCTGAACTCATTGTTAGGTTGTTAGTGTGCTGATGCTCCAGTTATCGCAATAGCGAGCATCAGCCTCGCAATTGTGAAGTAGGCAGGAAGGGCACATGTATCGCATTTGCGATGCCTTACTCGCAATTGCGAAGAAAGGCTTGGGTTGGGTAACGTCGCATTTGTGGAAGGGGCAGACTTCGCAAATGCAAAAATTAATGTCGCATTTGCGACTTCCCCTGTCTTGTGAGGTGCCACATTTGTGAGGGTTCGCAATTACGAACCAATTGTGACTTCTGCACCTGAACAAAAGGGCTGGAAAAGATGGGACTTATGTCATGGGGCCGTTTTTCTGGGAGCCCGTGAGGACAACAAGATAGCGTGACTATTACTCTTGCTTCAGTCCTAACCAAGAAATAAGTACAATGTCGTGCTTGAACCAAGGCAATCACACAAACTCAAAGGTTGGAAGATAATGAAATGAAAGACAGACAAAGATTGGAGGCCAAGGCCAATTTTCGTGTTTAATTCATATACAAAAGAAGGAAATACAAGTAAAGAGATATGCCCTCTAACAAGGCATATACATGTCTATATATACAATGAATGTTTACAGGCATCTAGGTTGGATGTGGACCCGTCCAGCTGTGGTGCACTGTTTTGTGCTGGCATCATGTGATTTCCAGGTAGGTGTTGGCAGCCCATGTGCCAATGGTCTTGTCCAGTTGTTGTGCCCCAGTTCTTGCTGGCAGATAGTTGCCTCCATGTTCGCCCAGACAAGCTGTGGTCCTACCCAGTTGTGCAGCACATGCCTTTGCTGGCAGTGAGATGCTTCCATGATTGTCCTGGCAGGCTGTGGTCCTGCCCAGTTGTGCTGCATGTGACTTTGATGTTAGAGGGTGGCCTACGTGAGGCCCCGGACAGCCTGTCGGATTGTTGCCTCCATGTGCAAAGACCTTCTGGTCTTTGGTAGCCAAGTTTGGCTCGGATTGTAGCCCTTTAGGTGGCAAATTTGGTCTAAACATATGTGGGTGGTACACACTCCCCCACTTGAAATGGCGACGACCACGGTGCCAGTTCAAGTACTTGATCTTTGAACGGCCACAACGTCTCATATTTTTCCCACGATGCCTCCTCTGGCGGTTGCCCCTTCTAACGGACAAGAAATTGGGCGCTTGAATTTCCCCAACCTACTCCTTGTATCATCCGATGGTTGATAATGGCCTCGACTTTCTTGTCGACGACCAAAGGGGTTATGAAAACATTTGGTCGACTGGATTGCCTCCACCCTATATCACCCTTGTCTCTACAAGGTGCCTCCGACGGACTGACATGCCCCGACCCAAGCAACTCTTCAGGTTGCTTCCTTGAATCCTCCAACTTTGGAGGTGCCATGTATGGACCCATGGCAGGTGGCTTTGCCCACAGTATGAAGTCCTTCTCCTTAAGGACTTGCTGTTTACCAAGAGTCAAGGTTTCGTCCACCTTGACCTCCTTAGTCTCTGTCCCGACTGCCAAAACCGTTTCTCCCTCTCCCTTGAAGCCTTTCATGATTTGAATCGTGGACAACTGACTAATAACTTGCGGCACCCGAACTGTCGGTACTACACATGGACCTTTCGGGTCATAAATGTAGATCTGGTTGAGATATGGGCATATGAATGCCTTCACTGCATCCCAATACTCCAGCCCCAGTACCATATAGAATACATCCAGGAAAGCGACAAAGAAACTCACGTTTCCCTACCAAACTCCTAAGTTGAGTTGCACATTACGGGAAACTCCTTTCACGTTCGTGGGTTTGGCGTTTACCGTCTTCATTATAGAACTGCTAGGACCAAACGCAAGGCCAAGTGACTTAGCCTTTGCTTCGGACACAAAGTTATGTGTCGCGCCGATGTCTACCATGATACGGATAGATTGTCCGTTTAATTTTACATCCACGAACAGAGATCCTGGTTTTCTTGATTGGGGTTCTTTGCCAATCACATTGTCGCCCAACGAGTGAACCAGCTTGGAAATGTCATACTTCCCTTGGGCAGCCTGCTTCAAAGCAGAATTTTCGGCTACTACCGCGTCCAGTATCATGTTGCCAAGATGAGCTATGCCTGGCGGTCGTTGAACTTCTGCTTCAGCTTGTTTATCAACTTGGAATCTCTCTTCTTTTAGCCTCCACTCGGCCGCAATTAAGGCACCGAGTTTCTTCAAAGAAGGACAATACTTGTAACCATGACTAGTGTCCTTGCAGATGTAACAACCATTACGGGGACCAACTTCCTTCTTCCTTTGGTTGTACCGGTCGCGCCAATGAGACGCTTTGTTGCCTTCTTGCCTGGAATCACGGTCCGGGGCAGCAACTTGCTTGCCCTTGTCCCGATATCCATGGTCTCCATCCGATTTAAAGTTGGCGTCCCTTGCCTTTGTGGCTTCTATCCTATAATCATTTAAGGACTCAGCCACCACGATAACTTCATCGACGTTTTGGACTTGACGCCGCTGCACTTCCTGTTTGGCCAAGTTTTGAAGGCTATCTACAAAACTGAATAGAAAGTCATCGCTTGCCATGTTCGGAATCTGCAGGATGAGTTTGGTGAATTCCTTCACGTACTCGCTAAAGGAAGTTGTTTGCCTGAGCTCTCTCAACTTCCTACGTGCCTCATTGACAACATTTTGGGGGTATAACTGACGCTTCAGTTCGAACTTGAACTGCTCCCAGCTCTTGATGGAGCAAGTTCCCTTCTCTATGTCAGCTTTCTTCCTTCTCCACAAAAGCATGGCGGTTTCGGCAAGATACATCGTTGCTGCCCGGATCTTGGCAGCCTCATCAACGATGCTAAGGTGCTCAAAGTAGTCTTCTATCTTCCAGATGAAGTTCTCTACCTCTTGAGCATTTCGTTCTCCCTTAAACTCATTCGGTTTTGGGCCCTCGATTTTGGTTTCACGCACTGTCACATGATCAGTGCCACCGGCTAACCTTACTGCATGCAGTTGTTGCTTTAAGGCTTCAATTTCCCCGTGCAATGTTGATACAACCTCAGTCAGCTCGAGTTCAAGGTTGGTCAGTCCTTCCTTGTGCTCATACATCACTTGATCTAATGTCTCTTTGACTTTACTTAGTCCATCGAGGGTAGTAGACTCAAGTGAGCTGAAGTTGTGTTCAACAACTCCCATGTGCCGATTTAAAACATCTAAACCAGCTTCGGTGAGATCCATTCTCACGCCTAAGAGATTGGAGGTAGAAGTCTCACAATCTTCACCACGACCAACCTGTTGTGGAGGTAGCTCAAGAACTGCTGCTGCTGTGCCCTAGTTCTTGCTGGCAGTATGGCTCTGGCGGGATATCGCGCTTTGTTTGTCCCTCTCTTTTTTGGTTTCTGCCTCTTAGCTGGTGACTTGTATCTCCCACGAATGTTGTTTAAGTTAATGTTATCTCCATCAGTTTCCATGGTCGATTAACCTTGCTCTGATACCACTTGTCACGGGGCCATTTTTCTGGGAGCCCATGAGGATATCAAGATAGCCTGACTACTACTCTTGCTTCAGTCCTAATCAAGAAATAAGCACAATGTCATGCTTGAACCAAGGAAATCACACAAACTCAAAGGCTGGAAGATAATGAAATGAAAGATAGACAAAGATTGGAGTCCAAGGCCAATTTCCGGGTTTAATTCATATACAAAAGAAGGAAATACAAGTAAAGAGATCTTCCCTCTAACAAGGCATATATATGTCTATATATACAATGAATGTCCACAGGTAGCTAAGTTGGCTGTGGACCCGTCCAGCTGTGGTGCACTACTTTGTACTGGCATCATGTGATTTCCAGGAATGTGTTGGCAGCCCATGTGCCAATGGTCTTGTCCAACTGCAGCGTCCTAGTTCTTGCTGGCAGATAGTTGCCTCCATGTTCGCCCAGACAAGCTGTGGTCCTACCCAGCTGTGCAGCACATGTCTTTGCTGGCAGTGAGATGCTTCCATGATTGTCCTAGCAGGCTGTGGCCCTACCCAATTGTGCTGCATGTGACTTTGTTGTCAGAGGGTGGCCTACGTGAGGGCCCGGAAAGCCTGTCGGATTGTTGTCTCCATGTGCAAAGACCTTCTGGTCTTTGGCAGCCAATTTTGGCTCGGATTGTTGCCCCTTAGGTGGTAAATTTGGTCGAAAAATATGCAGGGCGGTACACTTAGCTTCATTTTCGTATTGTAGAACCCTAAACTCGGTAGGAGGCGATTTTGAGGAGGGATTGTCACCTACAGCTATTAGGTAAGTGATTTTGATCAATTTTTAATTATATTACATGATTAGTTATGGGATTTAACCTCTAATCCGTGAAATTTGAAGAGAACTTTTGGGGAATTTTATCTATGTTTTGAAAAATAAAAATATAATAATCCGATTTTTTTCTTACTTAATAATTGTAAGATTGGAGAATTACTTTTATTTATAACTTTGGGCCTTATACCAAGTCAGTAGAAATACGTAACTTTAGTCATTAGTTTATTTAATAAAGAAAAATTTTCACAAACCACTATTGTTTAGTGGTTATTAGCTAGTTGTAGCTACCATTTACTATATTACTTCCTATAGATATGTTTTCAGTTTTTTTAGAGTGTATTCGATGTATTTAAGCTACTATATTCATGAATATAGTAGCAAAAACTGGCGTGAAGCAGGAGATTCCAGCTAGACAATTATTGTATTCGACTGTATTCACGATATGTATTTGTGAATACAGTAACGTAAATAACGCAATTCATGGTCTATTCAGCTATTTTTAAATGGAAAGTGAATCAATTAACATAATATACTCCTAATATAACTCAAATAACTCAATTACATCACCCATAATCTGTATTTGACGCGAATATGCTGAATATTTTTCCCACACGATAAATAGAACAAAACAGAGCAATCGCCGAGTTCTTAATCCTTCCCTTTTCTGTTGATATCGTTCGTGGGTGTTTATGTTTTCAACCAATAAAATTCAATATTCATACAATTATATACAGAAATCGGTATAATTCGATTTTACATATGACAAGTTTAACCGTGCTACTGCGTCATTCTGGAAAGTGGGACAGTGAGAGCAACTATGTCGATTATTCGATTGAGGGGATACTGATAAAGGAGTATGTGTCGTACAATGATTTGGTTGCTTCAATTTTGAAACAACTCAACATAGATTTGCGCTCAAAGTCAATCAAAATCGAATACAAAGTAGATGGAAATTGCACGCCAATGGAAATACATAATGACATGGATTACATGGTATATGTAGAGTTGAAAAAAGTGAACAGAGAATTCGGGATGTATCCTTTGTGCATAATAACAATTGACAAAGAAGTTTCAGTTAGAGGTAGTTTAATTCAAGGCGACATTGTGCAAATTGACGAAGCAAATCAAAGGTGAAAATTTGATACAGATGACACACTTGCTATTGAGTCTGTCAATTCAGGAGAACCAATTGAGGTGTTCGAATTGAACACAGATTTGATTATTTCGAAAACTAATCAAAGAGAGGTTATGGCTGGGCAAGTATATAAGGATAAGGCTACATTAAAACATGTGATGGAGAATTATGCAATATCTGAAAGATTTAAATTCCGGGTTGATAGGTCTAATGCTATCAGGTTTGAGCGTTCTTAACTACAACTTGTTAAACATCATGTTATATTCAAATGTATAGTTATGTATGTTGAATGTGAAATTGTATATTGTTTCCATGGAAGAATTTTTAAATTGTATTTAGATGTATTTAGATTTGTTTGGATGTATTTACATCACTTTCAAATATTAAACATATAATAATTATTAATGTGACTTTCAAATACATATATTCATCTGTATTTTACTGATGAATATTTATTACATTGACTTTCACTGGTTGTTCTTGGATGTATTTATACGTATTTAATTGTATATATATAATTACAGCCGTACTCATATGTATACTTGTGTATTTTGAGATTTTTTATATATTGTATTCATGGTAGATTTTTTAAATTGTTTTTAGATGTATTCAGATATGTCTGGATGTATTTACATGACTTTCATTGGTGTACCTATGTATTTCGAACATGTATTCATCTGTATTTTACTGATAAAATAGATATTACAGTGGCTTTCGCTGTTTGTTTTTAGATGTATTTATACATATATATATATATATATATATATATATATATATATAATGTATTCACATATATATTAGTGAATTGTTAATTATTTATACTCATCGTATATATTGCGGAAAAATTATTTGCAGCTATACATTATTATGTATGTCAGAGGATTGTGAATGGAGGTTTAAGGCTTCTAGCATTAACAAATCACAAATGTTCAAAGTGAGAGAGTTCAATGATAAGCATACATGTCCGTTGAAGGATAAGGTGTATGAGCAACATCAAGCAAGTAGTAGTCTTATCGGTGGTATGATTAGGTCCAAGCTTACTAATCATAAGAGGAAATACACCCCAAAGGATATAATTGATGATGTAAAATCAGATTTTGGTTTAGATGTTAGTTACATGTTAGCGTGACGGGCTAAAGAAAAGGCAATGAATTTTTTGAGAGGTGAACCGGCTGATTCATACAATAAATTACCAGTGTACTTATATACAATGGATATGACATATCCTAGTTCGCACATTAGAATGGTAAAATCACTAAAAAATAAGTTCATGTATGTGTATATATCTTTGTATGCCTTTATAAAGGGGTTCGATCATTGTAGACCCATTGTGGTTGTGGATGGAAGCCACCTAAAATCGTATTACACCGGGACATTCGTCTCGGCCAACACGTTGGATGGTGCAGGTGAGTATGGGGATTATAATAAAATTTGTTAATCTTACTACCTATTAAAGATTGAAATACATATTTTTAATATGTATGCAATTGTCTTTACAAGTCATATACTCCCACTAGCATATGGTGTTATTGATTCAGAGAACGATGCTGCTTGGTCGTGGTTCTTTGAGCAATTCAAGGAAGCATATAGTGAGAGGGAAAACATGTGCATCGTTTCATATAGGAATGAGAGTATCATCAAATCTGTATCGAGAGTGTATCCAGAGGTACCACATTTTGCTAGTATATGACATCTATGGAACAACATATATAAGAAATTCGAAAAGAGTATTCAAAGTTGAGTGAGATATACTTCTCGATGGCAAAAGCATACACACAGGCTGAATTTGACAGTCTAATGGTGAAGGTGGAGAAGGTAGATATTAGGGTGAAAGAATACTTGGAATTAGCTGGATACGAAAAGTGGGTTAGGTTGTATGCACCTGTTAACAGGGGATGGACCATGACGTTAAATATTGCTGAGTCAATCAATGCCGCATTTGTGTCAGCAAGGGAATTGCCAATATACGACTTCCTTGAATAAGTTAGGAAGATGTTTGGACGTTAGAATTGCAGCAATCGAAAAGAAGCTTCACAGACATACACAACGCTTGGAAACAAATACCATGAGATGCTTACTTTGAATGAGGCAATGTCTATACGCATGACTGTAAGTTTTTTTTTAAGTCATTGTATCATATATTTAGCCATGGTACACGGTGTATTTATTTCTGATACAATTTCTACTATTCGAAATACAATCCATATGCTCATTGTATCGTTAGTTGAATTTAATGGTTTTGTTTCTAACCATATGCATTTCATAAGCAGATAGTTACTGTATATCATTGTATTCATCAGTTAAGATGTCATCATCTTTAATATTCTGCCAGCCTACATATAGAATGTATTCCACTGTATTCAATGTAATTCATTGTATACAGCTGTATGTCTTTGTATTTTATATATACATATATGTTTGTATTCAATACATATTTGTTTGAATTCAATATATATGATGATTTTGAAAGATAAATAAAAGTTTACTATTGTATATTTAAATTATATTTTAATTGTATATATCTATACTGTAATTAATACGTCTATTCTTTGATATATATATGATTTTTTTTTAAATATTCAAAACTTATAGGTCTATGTTTAAATGTAGGTGGTACCATCGACTGAATACTTGCATACGGTGAACGGTGAAGGAAAGCATTACACTGTGTGCCTCTTAGAGAGAAAATGCAATTGTGGGCGGTTCCTATTTGACGAATTACCATGCCCACACACTTGGGCTGTCTTGAAGAGCAAGTTTCTAATGCCAGAAGATTATTGCTATGACTATTACAAACCAAAGTCTGTTGTAATGACATACGAGGTGCCCGTGTATCCGCTGCCGGACCGAAATGAATGGAATATACCAGTACATATATCAGAGAAAGTTGTCTTACTACCCAAATGGAAAAGAACTCCTGGAAGGTGTAACGACTCGACCGGTCGTTTTGAGAGTTAGAGCCCTGAACCCCTATTAACTGCTTTCCCCTTATCTATTTTTGCTATTGTGACTTGCCGGGATGATTGGTTTTGAGTTTCGGAGTGTTTTGGGACACTTAATCCCTAAATGAGAGCTTAAGTCTTAGAATTTGGACTGTAGTCGGAATTGTGTGAAGACGGATCTGGAATGGAATTCAGTCGACTCCGTTAGCTCCGTTGAGTGATTTTGAGCTTAGGAGCGCGTCCGGAATGTGTTTTGGAGGTCTGTAGTAGATTTAGGCTTGAATTGGCGAAAGTTAGATTTTTGGCGATTTCGATCGATAGTGGAAATTTTGATATCGATCTCGGAATGGATTTCCGAAAGTGGATGTAGGTTCGTATTGTCATTTGTGACATGTGTGTAAAATTTGAGGTAATTCGAACTAGATTTGACGTGGTTCAGCGTCATTTGTAGAATTTGAAAAATTCTAAGTTCTTAGGCTTAAATCCGTGCTTAATTCATGATTTTTGTTGTTATTCGATGTGGTTTGAAGGCTCGACTAAGTTCGTATAGTGTTATAGGATTGGTTGGTAGGTTTGGTTGAGGTCGGATGACTTTCGAGTGCTTAACGGATCAAAAGTTGGATTTGTGTTGCTGCCGAAGTCTTCAGGCATCTGTCATTTTCGCACATGCGGAGAGGCAAGCGTAGAAGCGGATTTGGGATGTGTGGTCAGGGGTCGCAGGTGCGAAGGGAAATGCCGCATCTGCGATGCTCGCAGGCGCGGAGGAGATCGCAGAAGCGGACAATAATCCGCAGACGCGCACTCGCAGGTGCGACCCTTTTTCCGCAGAAGCGGACCCAGCCCTCTTAAGTCATTTCCGCACCTGCGAAGGAAATTCCGCAGGTGCGGCATCACATGTGCGACCCAAGGTCCGCAGATGCGGAATAACTGGGCAGAAAAGGGGCAGATTCGAGGGTTTGAAGTTCACATCACAAATTTGATTGAGAGCTCGGTAGAAGGCGGAATTTGGAGAGATTTTCGGATGAAGTTTTTGGGTAATGATTCTTAACTCCCTTAGGTTATATTCCACTAATCTATGCTTGAATTCATCGTTTAAATTCGGATTTGGGGTGAAAAATTGAGAAAAGTTCTTAGGCCGAATTTTATGGTTTTGATCGAGATTTTGGTGTCGGATTTTAGTAAATTTGATATGGTTAGACTCGTGAGTGAATGAGATTTCATATTTTATAACTTTTACCCGATTCCGAGAAGTGGGCCCCACGGGTGATTTTGAGTTAATTTCAAAATTTTCGTTAAAATGTTGATTTCGTTAATTAGATGAGTCTATTATTGTTGTAATTATGATATATAATTGCTTTTGGCTAGATTTGGGCTATTCAGAGCCAGATATTCATGGAAAGGGCATTCTTACGGATTGATTGAGCTTGACTCGAGGTAAGTGGCTTGCCTAACTTTGTGTGGGGGAAATCCCCTTAAGATTTGGAACTATTGTGATATGTGAGCGCCGTGTACGTGAGGTGACGAGTACGTATACGGGCTAGTTGTGGTAAAACCCGATTTTCTTACTGAGCAGCAACATGTTTTCTTGTTATTTTGAGTTATACCATTTTAATGAGTACTAATCTATTTTCATTCTTAATTGAATTATTCCAATATGTGTAGCTATCATGTTTAGTCTAATACAACATGTCTACGTGTCTTAATTATTTATGTGAATTATGTGCAACATACTTAGTGAATTTTCTGCTTCTTCCCTGACTGGTACTTAGTCTAAATTGTAAGAATTTTGGGATATAGTTGTATTTCTATCATTCGCGCTGCATATTTACTTTGGGACTACGGAACGGTATTCCGGGAGATCCCCCTATACTGCATATTTACTTTGGGACTATGGAACGGTATTCCGAGAGATCCCCCTGTACTGCATATTTACTTTGGGACTACGGAACGGTATTCCAGGAGATCCCCCTGTACTGCATATTTACTTTGGGATTACGGAACGGTATTCTGGGAGATCCCCCTGCACATTTACTTTGGGACTACGGAACGGTATTCCGGGAGATCCCCTTGCTCATTTACGTTTGGGACTACCAGACGGTATCTCGGGAGATCCCCTGTTGTGTTTCTGTGTACTGAGCTGTTACCTTTTATGATTTCATTGTTGTTAAATTTCAACCTTTATTTTATTGCGGTATTACACTCTATATTATTTTATTATATATTTACCAGTAGGGCCCTGACCCGACCTCATCACTACTCGACCGAGGTTAGGCTTGGCATTTACTGGGTACCGATTGTGGTGTACTCATGCTACTCTCTGCACATGTTTTTCGTGTGCAGATTCAGGTGCACCTTATCAGCCGCACTATCAGTGAGTCGAGACAGTTTTGGAAACTTCAAGGTATATCTACCGCGTCCGCAGACCTCAGAGTCCCCTTCTACTCTTTCCCATGTCCATTATCTTCTGTATTTTTCCTTGGTAGACTATGATGTATAGAGATACTAGATCATTCCTTCTGTAGCTTGTGATTCACGATGTTCCGGGTTTTGGGATTTGTTGTGTATTTTTTTGAATAGTTGGTTAAATTTATATTTTTATTTCATTATTCCGCAAATGTTAGGCTTACCTAGTTGTAGAGACTAGGTGCCGTCATGACGTCACACAGAGGAGAAATTGGGTCGTGACAAGTTGGTATCAAAGCTCTAGGTTCGTAGATGTCGTGAGTCACAAGCCGGTTTATTAGAGTCTCGCGGATCGGTACGGAGACATCTGTACTTATTTTCGGGATGCTATGGAACTATTAGGAAAATTTCACTACTTTGATTCATTGTCGTACGAAAATTGTTGACTTCAAAGATTCTAAATTTCTGTATTCTATTCTCTCACATATGGTGAGGACACGTACAAGCAGATCTGATGAACAGGCACCCGCGCCCCCTGCTAGAGCCGCGAGAGGCCGGGGCCGGGGTAGAGGCCGAGGACTTCCACGTGGTGCTGCCAGAGCACCCGCACGAGCTGCTACAGAGGAGCCCCAATAGCTCAAGCTGGAGGGCAGACACCTGAGATACCTGTTGCTGCACCAGCCCTCCAGGAGACTCTAGCCTAGTTTTCTGAGCATGTTCAACACCTTAGCTCAGACTGGATTGATTCCACTTGCTCCTGCCACATCTTAGGCCGGGGGAGGAGCACAGACTCCCATCGCCGGTGCTCCAGAGCAGCGAGTTCAGGTCGACCAGGTTCCAGAGATTGTACCAATGCAGCCGATAGCTCCAGCTCAGCCCGAGGTTAGGGCAGCAGCTTCTGAGGCGGAGCAGCTCAGACTTGAGAGGTACAAGAAGTACCACCTACCTACTTTCAGCGGATTGGCTACAGATGATGCTCAGGGTTTTCTGGAGGAATGTCATCGTATTCTCCGTACTATGGGGCGTAGCGGAGACGAGCGGGGTTTCTTTTACCACATTCCAGCTTAGAGGAGCAGCCTATCAGTGGTGGCGTGCTTATGAGTTGGGTAGTCCGACTGAGGCAACTTCAGTTACATGGACTCAGTTCTCGGACATATTTTGAGAGAGTATGTCCCTCAGAGCCTCAGGGACTCATGGCGCGCGGAGTTTGAGCATATGCGCCAGGGTGCTATGACTGTGTCAGAGTATGCAGTTCACTTCAGTGATTTGGCTCGACATGCACCGGCCTTAGTTGCCACAGTTCGAGAGAGGGTTCGACGATTTATAGAGGGTCTCCATCCCAACATCCGGAGTAGTATGGCCAGGGAATTGGAGATGGATATTTCTTATCAGCAGGTTGTGGGTATTGCCAGGAGGTTCGAGGGCATGTTTGCCCGGGATAGAGAGGAGAGGGAGGCCAAGAGGTCTTGAGAGGCTGGTTATTATTCTGGGCTTCGTTCCCCAGCAGCTCGCCATGGTAGGGGTTATGTGAGCCGCCCCGTTCATTCAGCTCTTCTAGCCTCTAGCGGTGATCCTGCTCCTTCTAGACCCCAGGAGCCTTATTATGCACCGTCAGTATCTAGTATGCCTCCTACACGGGGTGTTCCTAGCGGCCAGTCCAGCAGACTTGGCCCGAGCCAGTCATAGCAGCCACGCCCTCCCAGATCTTGTTTTGAGTATGGCGACACTCGCCACATGGTGAGGGATTGCCCCAGGATTAGGAGGGGTGCACCTCCATAGACTTTTCAGCCACAACGTGCTCCACCAGGTCCTCATGATTACAGCACCAGCTGCCACCCCACCTGCTCAACCAGCTCGAGGTGGAGGTCGGGGAGGTAGAGGTCTCCCTAGAGGGGGAAGCTAGGCCAGATATTATGCACTTCCTGCTCGTACAGAGGCAATTGCTTCTGATTCTGTCATTACAGGTGTTGTTCTAGTCTGTCATAGAGATGCGTCGGTATAATTTGACCAAGGCTCTACATATTCTTATGTGTCCTATTATTTTGCCCCGTATTTGGGCGTATCTCGAGATTCTTTGAGTTCCCCTATTTATGTATCTACTCCTGTAGGAGATTCTCTTGTTGTGGACCACGTGTATCGGTCATGTTTGATTGCTCTTAGTGGTTTTGAGACCAGAGTCGATTTATTATTGCTCAGCATGGTAAACTTTGATATTATTTTGGGTATGGACTCGTTGTCACCCCATTATGATATTCTTGATTGTCACGCTAAAACCGTGACGCTGGCTATGCCAGGCTTACCGAGATTAGAGTGGAGAGGTACCTTAGAGTTTACTCCCAGCAGAGTTATTTCTTTTTTTAAAGCTCAACGAATGGTTGAGAAGGGGTGTGGCGCGTATCTAGCTTATGTGAGAGATGTCAGTATTGATACCCCTACAGTTGAGTCAGTTCCAGTAGTGAGGGACTTTCCAGATGTGTTTCCAGCTGATCTTCCGGGCATGCCGCCCAATAGAGATATTGATTTTGGTATTGATTTGTTGCCGGGCACTCAGCCCATCTCTATTCATCAATATTGTATGGATCCTCCTAAATTGAAGGAGTTGAAAGAGCAGTTACAAGAATTGCTTGATAAAGGCTTCATTCGGCCCAGTGTGTCACCTTGGGGTGCTCCTGTCTTATTTGTGAAGAAGAAGGATGGTTCTATGCGGAATGTGTATTGGTTACCGCCAGTTGAACAAAGTCACAGTGAAGAACAGGTACCCATTGCCTCGTATTGATGAATTATTTGATCTGTTACAAGGTGCTAGAGTGTTTTCCAAGATTGACTTACGTTCAGGTTATCATCAGTTGAAGATTCGGGAGCCGGATATCCCGAAGACTGCTTTCAGGACCAGTATGGTTACTATGAGTTTCTTGTCATGTCATTTGGGCTGACCAATGCTCCAACAACCTTTATGCATTTGATGAACAGTGTGTTCCAGCCTTATCTTGATTCCTTCATTATTGTATTTATTGATGACATCCTGGTATATTCCCGGTCTCGGGAAGATCATGAGCAGCACCTGAGGACCGTGCTTCAGACTTTGATGGAGAAAATGTTGTATGCAAAATTTTCTAAGTGTGAATTCTGGCTTGATTCAATGGTATTCTTGGGCCACATAGTGTCTTGTGATGGGATCAAGGTAGATCCGAAGAAGATTGAAGCAGTGTAAAGTTAGCCCAGGCTGTCCTCAACTACAGAGATCCGAAGTTTTCTTGGTCTGGCGAGGTATTACCGTCGCTTTGTAGAGGGATTATCATCTATTGCAGCACCTATGACCAGGCTAACCCAGAAGGGTGCTCCGTTCAGGTAGACAGAGGAATGTGAGGAGAGCTTTCAGAAGCTCAAGACAGCTTTGACTACAGCCCCCGTATTGGTATTACCTACAGGTTCGGGGTCTTATACTGTATATTGTGATACATCGCGTATTGGTCTCGGTGCGATGTTGATGCAGGATGGTAGGGTGATTGCCTACGCGTCCAGACAGCTGAAGGTGCACAAAAAGAACTATCCTGTGCACGACCTTGAGTTAGCAACTATTGTTCATGCCCTGAAGATATAGAGGCATTATTTGTACGGTGTTCCTTGTGAGATTTACACCGATCATCGGAGTTTGCAGCATCTGTTTAAGCAGAAAGATCTTAACTTACGTCAGCGGAGGTGGTTGGAGCTGCTTAAGGATTATCATATCACTATTTTGTACCACCTTGGGAAGGCCAATATGGTGGCCGATGCTTTGAGTTGCCGGGCAGAGAGTTTGGGGAGTTTAGCATATCTACCAGCAGCAAAGAGGCCATTGGCGTTGGGGAGTTTAGCATATCTACCAGCAGCAAAGAGGCCATTGGCGTTGGATGTTCAGGCCTTAGCCAGCCAGTTTGTGAGATTGGATATTTCTGAGCCGAGTCGAGTATTGGCTTGTGTGGTCTCTCGGTCTTCTCTTTATGATCGTATCAGGAAGCGTCAGTATGATGACCCCCATTTACTTGTCCTTAAGGACACGGTCCTGCACGATAATGCTAAGGAGGTCACTATTGGAGATGATGGTGCATTGAGGATGCATGGCAGGTTATGTGTGCCCAATGTAGATGGTTTGCGTGAGTTGATTCTTCAGGAGACTCACAGTTCGCGGTACTCTATTCATCCGGGTGCCGCAAAGATGTATCAGGACTTGAAACAGCATTACTGGTGGAGGAGAATGAAGAAGAACATAGTAGAGTATGTGGCTCGATGTCTGAATTGCTAGCAAGTAAAATATGAGCATTAGCGACCAAGTGGATTATTTCAGAAGATAGAGATTCTGGAGTGGAAATGGGAGCAGATCATTATGGACTTCGTTGTTGGTCTCCCACGGACTCAGCGGAAGTTTGATGCAGCTTGGGTGATTATGGATAGGTTGACCAAGTCGGCTCATTTCATTCCTGTGATGACTATCTATTCTTCTGAGCAGCTAGCTCGAATCTACATCCGTGAGATCGTCAGGCTTCATGGCATACCGGTATCTATTATCTCTAACCGGGATACGCAGTTTACATCACGGTTCTGGAGAGCTGTACAACATGAGTTGGGTACTATGGTTGAGTTGAGCACATCATTTCCCCCTCAGACGGACGGGCAGTCCGAGCGCACTATTCAGATATTAGAGGATATGCTTCGTGCATGTGTGATAGATTTTGGGGGTGCTTGGGACCAGTTCTTTCCACTTACGGAGTTTGCTTATAATAATAGTTATCAGTCCAGCATTCAGATGGCACCGTATGAGGCTCTGTACGGTAGGCGGTGTCGGTCCCCAGTGGGTTGGTTCGAACCTGGTGAGGCCAGATTATTGGGTACAGACTTGGTTCAGGATGCCTTGGAAAAGGTGAACGTGATTCAGGAGAGACTTCGCATAGCCCAGTCCAGACAGAAGAGTTAAGCGGACCGGAAGGTTCGCGATATGGCATTCATGGTTGGAGAGCGAGTCTTGCTCCGGATTTCGCCTATGAAGGGCGTTATGAGGTTTGGGAAGAAGGGCAAGCTGAGCCCAAGGTTCATTGGTCCATTTAAGGTGTTGCGTCGAGTTGGGGAGGTTGCTTATGAGCTCTCCCTGCCTCCCAGTCTAGTAGGAGTTCATCCGATATTCCATGTTTCTATGCTCCGAAAGTATCACGACGATCCGTCCCATGTGTTGGATTTCAGCTCAGTTCAATTGGACAAGGATCTATCTTATGTTGAGGAGCCAGTGGCTATTTTAGACAGGCAGGTCAGAAAGTTAAGATCAAAGAACATTGCTTCCGTGAAGGTTCATTGGAGGGGACAGCCGGTCGAGGAGGCGACTTGGGAGACCGAGCAGGATATGCGCAGCTGTTATCCTCATCTTTTCACCACTTCAGGTATGTCTCTATGCTCGTTCGAGAAAGAACGATTATTTTAAGAGGGGGAGGATGTAACGAATTGGCCGGTCATTTTGAGAGTTAGAGCCCTGAACCCCTATTAACTGCTTTTCCATATCTATTTCTGCTATTGTGACTTGCCAGGATGATTGGTTTTGAGTTTCTGAGTGTTTTGGGACACTTAGTCCCTAAATGAGAGCTTAAGTCTTAGAATTTAGACCGTAGTCAAAATTGTGTGAAGACAGATCCGAAATGGAATTTCGTCGACTCTATTAGCTCCGTTGAGTGATTTTAAGCTTAGGAGCGCGTCCAGAATGTGTTTTGGAGGTCTGTAGTAGATTTAGGCTTGAATTGGCAAAAGCTAGATTTTCGGCGATTTCGATCGATAGTGGAAATTTTGATATCGAGCTCGGAATGGATTTCCGAAAGTGGCTGTAGGTTCGTAGTGTCATTTGTGACCTGTGTGTTAAATATGAGGTAATTCAGACTAGATTTGACGTGGTTCGGCGTCGTTTGTAGAATTAGGAAAATTCTAAGTTCTTAAGCTTGAATCCGTGCTTAATTCATGATTTTTGGTGTTATTCGATGTGGTTTGAAGGCTCGACTAAGTTCGTATGGTGTTATAGGATTGGTTGGTAGGTTTGGTTGAGGTCCCGGGGGCCTCGGGTGAGTTTCGAGTGCTTAACAGATCAAAAGTTGGATTTGTGTTGCTGCTGAAGTCTTCAGGCATCTGTCATTTTCGCACCTGCGGTGGAGAGACCGCAGGTGCGTGATCGCACGTGTGGAGAGGCAAGCGCAGAAGTGGATTTGGGATATGTGGTCAGGGGTCGCAGGTGCGAAGGGAAATGCCGCATCTGCGATGCCCGCAGTTACGCTAAATGACCCGCAGGCGTGGAGGAGATCGCAGAAGCGGACAATGAAAATTTCAACAAATGATTTCACTAACAAAAATATATTCTTAAAAAAAATATATCATTGACTTAACAAATAGTAAATTACCATGTTTCCCTGGTCATTGAATATGTTATTCATCAGATCAGCATAAGTTGGCTGGTTGAGAGTGGATCTCCAATTGAGTATTTTGGGTATCCGGTTATCAACTCACAATGCAATTTTGGGGTCAATCTTTGAACAACACTCGTAAAACTATAATTGCATGGCAAGAGGTATCCCAGCTATCCTATAGTACTTCTTTTGAGAATCCATCTACTTGCTAATAAATTTAATAAGGTATTGGAATGCATCAATACCCCATGGATAATCAGAATATCTCTCACTCTCGACTAAGTCAAAATATAGTCTTGGGATGGTTGTGCTGTTCTTCTCGGATGAAAATATGAAAGTGTGTATGAAATACAACACAGCTATCTTGATGGCATCCCCATCGTTGTCATGACCTTAATTCTTGTCATCAAAGCATGTCAACAAATCTTTCTTCTTGACATTCTTTGCACCGCCAAAGTATGTCTCAACAATCCGGTTAGGCACCTTTGTGTTGAACTGAAAATCTTCAGGGTCACCAACACAATTGAGACAAGTGACAAGCGCAAACTCCCTGATTGAGAAGGATAATGTTGTACCATTGACGTATATTGAAAATACATCGTCATGACTTCCTTTTAACTGCAGAACCATGAAGCACCTGAGCAATTGATGCTGGACCTCACAACGCTTCATATCAAGGAAACTTCCAAAATAAGTAGTACCCAATATTTTGTACTGCTCTGGAGTAAGTTTTTCTTTGAGGTCGGAGACTATGTCTGTGTTAGTATATGAACTGATATGCGGTGATGAAATTGGCGGGTGTTTCACAAATAGTTTAATTTCCTGCATACAACAAGAATTACAAAAAGATTTCATATGTCAACAGCAATACATAACTCATTAATTGTTTTGAATACATATAAATACAACTAAATATAATATGCAAAATACACTGGAGTAAGAAATCAGTGATGGAAATAGTTGTATACATATAAATACATCCACATACAACAATCGAA
Source organism: Nicotiana tabacum (assembly GCF_000715075.1). Classification (NCBI taxonomy): domain Eukaryota; kingdom Viridiplantae; phylum Streptophyta; class Magnoliopsida; order Solanales; family Solanaceae; genus Nicotiana; species Nicotiana tabacum. Next base: position 65,734,318 of record NC_134098.1, read on the forward strand.
AGTCATTATAATGAGTACAAAACAGTGAAGGCACCTTTGAAATACTTATGAATACATCTACATACAATATGCAAAGGTCACTGTAATAAGTACAAATACAGTGAATGAACTTTTGAATACATCTAAAACACATCTAAATATAATATGCAAAAGACACTAGAATAAATAAGCACAAATCAGTGAAGCCAAATTTTGTATACATATAAATACATCTACATACACACATGCAAAAGTCATTGTAATAAGTACAAATTAGTGATGGAATTTTTGAATACTTATAAATACATCTAAATACGATATGCAAAAGTCATTGTAATAAGTATAAATACAGTGAAGGCAATTTTGAATACTTATGAATACATCAACATACATATAAATCAAATCAATAAATAAGAAGAGGAAGCTAAGTATCCACTATTGCACACATATAAATATAATAATATACAATAATAGAAACCCATTGGAGAAGGTAATACTCAATGTATGAGTACTCAAATATATATTAATACATCAACAATTACCTTTTCGTCCCGTGTATCTGAGTTATTTCTTGCATCGACCTCCTTTCCCTTGACACCTGAAGTATCATCCATAGGTTTTTTTCTCTTTTCCACAACGGGGAGTGTTGATTCTTTCGAAGATTTCTCAACTTGGGCTTCTTTTAATGTGTCATTGCATATTTTTGTTCTCCTCTCTGCAGCTGTATTTCTGCTAAACCTGCAAATTCCAATTCCGCTTGAGTGATTTGCAAAGAGAAAGAGGGCCCATCGAAATTGAGTACTTTGGTGGGTATACCTCTGGTAACTATCTTCTGGGATGCTGAATCAACCATTGGAAAGAAAATTTAAAGTTTTCTGTTGAATACAATAACAATGGTTATTATTTATAAAAAATTAGTAGAGATAAACAGAATAAACAAAATACAAGCGAAATTCTAACAAGTTAAATACTTACCACAACTATTTGTATCAAAAAATAACGAAAGTTGAGAGAGACAATGCAGATGGCGTGTATGAAATTAGCGTGGTGACTGAGAATGGGGAAGAGCTAGGTGATGTGGGTGAGAGAAATTTTCAGTTGCAAAATCGTGATTTCTGGGAATGGGGGAAGAGAATGACGTGTATGAAATTAGAGAGAGAACGTGGAGAGAGAAGTTTACATCAAATACGATAATTATGTGAGAGAAAAATCTGAAAAAGGAGAGAGAAAAGTAAAAAATAGCGTATATAATGGCTTAAGGGTAGAAGATAACCATAAATAGATATTTTGCTATAAATATTAAAAGGAAGCTATAGAATATAATTTTTAAAAATGATATTTATTTAAAATAAATAAGGTGTTAAGCTTTGCTCTAGGAGGTAAAAATTCCTTTAATAAAAGTTTAACATGTGGTCCAAGCCCACCCTTTTAATGCCCTCGCGTGACATGGTCCTAGAAAGAGTTAAATATACTAGGGCTTATATCTGATAAGAAAAAAAATATTAATTGAGAGGAGATTTTTCGAGAAACTAGCGGGAGGCGTAAGGAAACTAGCAACGCGAGACTTGCAGACTTGCAGCTTCAGGTATTGAGACTATTTGGGTTCATTAGTATAAACTTTGAATATATGTGGCTATGATGTTTTGTCAAAGAAGGTTAATGATGGCACTATATGAGTTAGTAATAATAAAATGATTAGTAGATAATGAGAAGACAATGGATAACTGAATTGCATAATTGTTTACTTAGTGAGCCTTTCGTAAAGGAAATTTGAAATCTAGAGCATATATGCAATTCCAATCCTTACAGTGGTGACTTCAATTGAATTGGGAGAATTTTAGTTATTATTTAACCTTATCGATAATTATGCCAATGCTAGGACATTATGATTAAACAAATGATTATTGAGCTTTTAATTGGATGTAAATAAGTAACCAAATGAGAAATCGGCCAGCATGTGCATATGTTCTTAATATTTATATTATACTGCTGTTTCCGTTTTTTGTTCTTATGTTTAGGCAAATTCTAACTTTTACTCCAGTTATTATCAAGGACTTCAAATATTACGTTATTGTAATTATATATTAAGTTTACAGTATACTTTATAACTGGAATTGTAATTAAATGTTGAGTTTAGATTGAGATATTGAAATATATTTTGGCCTTAAGATATGGTACTTACTAGGTAGAATATTATGATTCAACTCTAAGCATGAAAGCTAGGGATATTGAGGTTTGACCCCAACTAGTCAAATTGACATCGTTAATCAATATTTTTGTGTAGATTGAGATCATTGGGGGCCGTTTGGCCGGTGTTCTAGACTTTTCAAGGTTGAGGAACTTGGCATTGACGAGGTAAGTGAGACTTTAAGTTTTGATGCTTGCTTTTCCAAAATATATTTTGAAAGTATGTTTTGTATGCGTGGTCCTTTTGTCTGCCTGGTCCATGTGTTAGGACGAGCGTGCGCTTGGCAGAATCGGTGGTCTTTGACCAGTCGAAAATATATATATTATTTTGTAAAAAGCTGAAATTATTTAATAAGTACTTTGTGGTGTGGTGTGGTGTGGCGTAGCCTCGTGCTATGACGTTGGGGCGTTAGAAATTATTTCTTCGTTGCCGTAATATATTTGGGGTATTGTGTATACCGCCGTGGTAGATTTGGGACATTGTGTATGCCGCCGTGGTAGATTTGGGGTATTGTGTATGCTGCCGTAGACTCGTTGGGGGGTTTGGTTAATTTCTGCACTGCAGTTTATCACAAGTCGTTAGTGTAGATTGTGCTGAGATATATAGTGTTGTTGCTGAATAATTATTTGGACCTTATAGAGTAATTATATGGTGAAAGAATTTTTGTGCATATTATTTTTGTGCTCATTGTATTTTTGTATTTTCTAACACTTGTTCCATAGGTATTCAGAGTGGCGGATCGAGGATCTTACTGGATTATATTTAAGTATAACTCACTCCTTACATGCATGTCCATGCAGATACTGTTGCTGAGGACGAGGCTAGTGGCTAACGAGTTCGTTGAGTGGATTCTATTACTGAGGTGAGCCACTGCATTCTTCATAGAGGTTGTATTTTCAACTCTACCTATCTTATATCTATTATTTTTTTTGGGATTTGCATGCCCGTTAGTTAAACACCTATTACTCTATTAGATGCTCCCCGGTCTTAGTATGGAATTTGGGTTAGAGATTAAGTATTTGAGTACTCATTAGATTTTATTAATAAATTATGATGTTAGTTGGATAATTATTTCGCATTTAGTAATTTTTAATGCGTTTAGACTTGTATGTATTTCTCTCAATTCTTATATAAAAGGTTAAGAGTACAAGAATTGGTTCGCCTGGCGGGTGATCTTAGCTGGGTGCCAGTCACGTCTAGGGGTAGTTTGGGACGTGACAAAAAATTTGAGATTTGAGAGCCGAATTGGACTCGAATTTGAAAATAAAACACATATATGAACTCGTGGGGTTTTGGGTAGCCGAAATCTACCATTGGAATCGGGTTTTGACCGGGCTGACCCGGGGTTAACTTTTGGGGAATTTTGTAAAGCTCTTAGCTTTATTAGTCGAAATTGGTTTCTCTTGCATTGTTTGATGATATTAAGTCGTTTTTTTGTTAGATTTGAGTCGTGCGAAAGCGAATTTTAAGGAAAAAGCCATTTTTAGTGTTGATTTGGCCTAATTAAGGTAAGTATGTTGCCTAACTTTGTGTGGCGAAAACTACCCCTTAGGATTGAGTTTAATTATACTATTTTTCTTCACCTAGGTGACGAGTGTGTATACTGCCTTATATGTAGAAATTGACCGGCCTTAACGAAAGTTGTTATTACTTATTACATCTTTCGTTGTTGAATTCATTCTTATATGCTTTAATTTGCAGTTGTTATTACATGTGCTATCTTCCCTTGTCGAGTTTACTCTTATATGTCTTAATTGAAGTTGTTAACACATGTTTCACCTTTTATTGCCGAGTTTGCTCTTATATGCATTTAATTGAGATTGTTGTTACATGTCATATCTTTCATTGTTGAGTTTATTCTTATACATTGAATTGAAGTTGTAGTTATCGAGAGCTATTAACAGGTTCTAATTGAAGTTGTTTTTTTATGGATATCTTTTATTGTTGAATTATCTCCCGGTTTATTTTGTTATTGAGATTCTTGTTCACATTGTGATTGAGTCGTGGGCTATGTATTGGGGGTGACATTAGTATGTTGATTTTGTCAATGTTGTGGCACATGGGCACGTGTGGTGTGAGTTGATTGTTGTGTTGTGATATTGATGCATATGTAGTGGTATAAGGGTGGTGTATTGATGCGCATGCGGCGAGATAAGATGGGATTTATGTGCGTGTTGCTAGTAAGGGAATTACTTGAAGCCACGCAGCGAGATAAGGGGGCTAAAGCGCGTGAAGCTATTTCGGAAAATATATTTTTAAAATAAATGCAAGTCTCACGCGGCGATATAAGGAAGATTTTGTGATTATGACTTGTGAAATATGAAAATAAGGTGTGGTACCTCGGTGTGATTCTTGTTGTTCATTCTATGTTGGAATGGCTTGTTGATTTGTACGGTTATTGTTTTTCCTTAATTCATTTCACTTGTATTTTGACTGTATTTAATCATTTGTTATTTTTAGCATATGTGCACTTTTTGTTGTTATTTATTGCTTTTTACTTCTGTTGTTAGCCTTATATTATCATTATGCTTTGTTGTTATTTATTACTTTACTTGTCGTTGTTAGATTATATTAATATTCTGCTCAGGTTTCTATGTCTAGTAGGTGTCTTGATCTGATCTCGTCACTACTCCACTTACTGGTATCATTGTGGTGTACTCATACTACGCTTCTGCATATTTTTGTGTAGATCCAGGTTCTTCTGCCCGTGCTGGACGCCAGTGAGTTAATTCAGTCGTTTCGGAGATTTCAAAGTATACCTGCTTGACGCTCACAAGCCTCAGAGTCACCATCTGATATCGGCTATACTATTGTTTATCTTCATTTCAAAACAATATTGTATTTAGAGATTCCTAGTGTACTTTATTAGAGTATAAGACTCTGTACCACCAATTTTGGGGATTTTATGACTGATGCTCCGCTTGGTTTTATTATGTTATTTATCAGTTGAATTAATATCTTAGTCATTTTTTTCCTGCTAAATTCTCATCATGTGTTAGGCTTACTGTAACGACCCGGCCTATCGTTTTGAGTATTAATACTTCGTTTCCCCATTTAATGCTCAATTTGTACTTTACAGTTATTGTGTGAATTGTCGGGGCAATTGGTTCGGGTCCGGTGAGGTTTTTGGAATGAATTGGAACTCTTAGTTCTAAGGTTTAAAGCTTAAGTTAAAATAGTGACCGGATATCGACTTATGTGTAAACGACCCCGGAATGGAGTTTTGATGATTCCAATAGCTCCGTATGGTGATTTTGGACTTAGGAGCGTGTCTGAAAAATTATTTGAAAGTACGTAGTGAAATTTGGCTTGAAATCGGGGTCGGAATCCGATTCTGGAAATTTGAATAGGTCTGTAATTTGAAATGTGACTTGTGTGCAAAATTTGAGGTCAATCAGATGTGATTTGATAGGTTTCGGCGTCGTTGTAGAATTTGAAAATTTCAAAATTTATTAGGCTTAAATCCGTGTGTAGTTCGTATCTTTCAGGTTGTTTGATGTGATTTGAGGCCTCAAGTAGGTTTGTGGTGTATTTTAGGACTTGTTGGTGTATTTGGACGAGGTCCCGAGTGGCTCGGGTGAGTTTCGGATGGTTAACCGATATAATTCAACTTGAAACATTTTTGGAACTGCTGCCTACTGGTGTGATCGCACCTGCGAAGCTTTTGATCGCAGGTGCGAAGCCGCATGTGCGCGAAATCAGTCGCATAAGAGGCCAAGTGTGAAACTGGGCAGTGCTTGCAGGTGCGAAGCATTTGCCTGCATCTGCGAGGCCGCATGTGCGAAGGGTTGGCGCAGAAGCGGAAAAGGGTGAGGAAGTCGGGCAGCGCAGGTGCAGAGTCGCATCCGCGCTTGGCTCTCCGCAGAAGCGGCCTGGCTCGCAAATGCTCCCATTTGTCTGCAGAAGCGAGGGTCGCAGGTGCGACCCCTTGTCCGCAGATGCAGAAATCGACTGGGCAGAACCTTAAAATTCGAGGGTTCAACATTTTTACCCATTTTTAGATTTTGGAGCTCGGGTTGGGCGATTTTGGAGAGAAAAATTTCCACACAACTTGGGGTAAGTGTTCTTAACTCTCTTTTGATTATATTCCATGAATTAATCTTCATTTTTGGTGTAAGATTATTGAATCTTCAAGAGAAATAGAAGGAAATTTCTATAATGTCACAAAACGAATTTTTCAAGTTTGAATACCGATTTGGAGTCGGATTTGGGTGAAATTAGTATGGTTGAACTTGTAATTGGATGGGTTGTCGTATTTTGTGAGTTTCGTCGGATTTCGAGACATGGGCCCCACAGGTAATTTTTGGGGCGTAATTTCGGATTTTATGAAAAATATTTGCGTTTAGATATGAAATTAATTCTTATAAATTGTGTGGACTGAGTCAAATTGTTGTAACTAGATTTGAGCTATTTGGAAATTGATAAGCGTAGAATGGAATTCCTGGAGCATTGCTTAGCTTGCTCGACATTGGATTTGGCTTGTTCGAGGTAAGTAACTCTTCTAATCTTGAAGTTGAGGTGTGAACCCTGAATATATGTATTATGTAAATTGTTGGGAGGTGACGCACATGCTAGGTGACGGGCGTGTGGGCGTGCACTACAGAAATTATGACATAATTATTTTTGTGGAATTTTATAGTTAAATAATTCTTGGCATTTTCCATGCAGTTTTATGTGTTAAAGAAATTGAGCTGAAAAGCATATTAAAAATCATGTCGAAGCTATGTGCCAGTATTATTGCATCCCACAGAGATCATATTGCTGTGAATTTTTGTTTAAATTGAAAATTCATACTCAGTCATATTCATTTCATTGCATATCATATCTCAGTCTCTGTTGTTATTTATTGATACATCATATCATTATTTTGGCCTATTCTCATGACATTGTGAGCCCATGAGAGAAAGACTGGAGAGATTGATGACTGAGGGAGGCCGAGGGCCTGATTGTGAAGATATTTTATAGATCGGGGCTGCCCGCCTGCAGTAGGCCTTATTGGCTTCTTATTGCACGTGAGTTGGCCGTGCAACACGTGAGTTGGCCGTGCGGATCCTTATATTATTATTGCACGTGAGTTGGCCGTGCGGATCCAGATAATTATATTATGGCACGTGAGTTGTCCGTGCAGCACGTGAGTTGTCCGTGCTTATAGCGTTTGGGCTGTAGGAGCCCCGCATGAGTCTGTACACCCCCAGTGAATGCATTCGACTATAAACAGGGATCGGGCTGCACGTCGTAGTAGGTATTGTATAGCGCTGAGTGATTGAGTGTGCTGAGCAGAGTGAGAGGGAATATGACACAGTGAGATTTAGTACTACGAGAGTGTGAGTACATGAGTACAATCTCTGAGATACATTGCATTGACATGCACACATGACATATATGCATAGAGATGTATTTTTCTCATGTTGTACGGTATCACATTATTCATGATTTATCACACATGTTGACAGATGGGCATAGTGATGCATTTGTTTTACAATGGTTATCTGGAAAGAAAATGAGATATTTTATTTATTATTGAAAGGATTGTGGAAAAATTTCTGTTTTCAAACTCATTCACATTTTTGGTAACTTTGGCAAAAGATTTGGATTTTCACTGATGTACTTGAAAGGAAGAACTATTATTGCTGAAATCATGATGTGACTGAGCATTTTATCTCTGAGTTACTTCTGGTATTATTTGCTTTATGTCGTTATTAACTGTTGTGGATTAGTGGTTTTGGACCCGACCTTGGTAGAATCTCGTCACTACTTTCAACCTAAGGCTAGATTTGTTACTTACTCAGTACATGGGGTCGGTTGTACTGATACTACACTTCTGCACATTGCGTACAAATGTTGGCTGTTATTGTTGCTGTGCTCGATAGTTGCGGGATTTGAAGATGTACATGCGTTCCTGTTGTAGCTGCCTCTTATTCATGGTAGCTTTAGATTTATATAAGCTCTGTTTATGTACTATTCAAACAGACTATGTATTTATTTTATTTCCGCTTTGTATACTCTATTCTTAGAAGCTCATGATTTGTACTACCAGTTCTTGGGGATTGTATAAGATCAGGATCTTTATTCACTTAAATTGCTTTAATAATTATTATTGAAATTTGGTTAGTTGAAAATTGGCTTACCTAACGGGATGGGTTAGGTGCCATCACGACTAGTTGGATTTTGGGTCGTGACACTTACCTTGTGTTAGAGACTAGGTGCCATCACGATCCCTAAGGTGAGATTTGGGATTATGATCATTGGAGGCCGTTTGGTTGGTTGGTTGGACGTCGCAAGATTGGGGAACCTTTTATTAGCGAGGTAGGTGAGGCTTTAAGCTTTGATACTTGCCTTTTCAAAACTTGTTTTGAAAGTATGTTTTGTCTGCCTGATCCATGTGGTGGGACAAGCGTGTGCTTGGCAACATCGCTGTTCTTTGACCAGCCGCAAATATGTATTATTTTGTGAAAAGGCTGAAATTATTTACTAAGTAATTTGTGGTGTGGTGAGGCGTAGCCTCGTGCTATGGCGTTGTGGTGTTAGAAGTTATTTCTCTGCTGCCGTAATGTATTTTGGGCATTGTGTATGCCGCCATGATAGATTTGGCGCATTGTGTATGCTACTCTGGACTCGTCAAGGTGTTTGATCATTTTTTTCATTGCCGTTTATGACAAGTCCTTAGTGTGAATTATGTTAAAGATATAAGTGTGTGCTATTAAATACTCCCTCAATTTTAATTTATGTGAACATATTTCCTTTTTAGTCCGTGCCAAAAAGAATGACATCTTTCCTTATTTGGAAACAATTTACCTTTACGCAATGATTTATAGCCACACAAAATATATGTGCCTCATTTTACACCACAAGTTCAAAAGTCTTCTCTTTTTTCTTAAATTTCATGCCCAGTCAAATGGGTTCACATAAATTGAAACAGAGGGAGTATTAATTTGGATAATTATGTTGTGAAATAATTATTGTGCATATTATTTTTGTGCTCGTTGTGTGTTTGCATTTCTAATACTTGTTCCAGAGGTATTTAGAGTGGTGGGTCGAGAATCTTACTGGGTTATATTCATGTATAACTCACTCCTTATATGCATGTCCATGTAGATACTATTAATGATAGTAGCTGACACGTTCACTAGAGTTTATCCAGCTGTTGAAGTGAGCCACCACATTGTTCGTGGAGGTTCCAAAAAAGTCTTATTGATGTTTTTTTTGGGGGGTTTAGACACCCACTTTTCAGTCTTTTGTTATTTTTTTTAGATGCTCCATGGTCTAGTATGGAATTTGGACAAGAGTTTTTAATTAAATATTTGAGATATTAATTATTGGCAATTAATTATTAGATTGTTTAGATACTTATTTAACTTATTAAATGTTGCAATTATAAGGCTAAAGTATGAAAATTTGGTTCGCCTGGCTGATGGTGTGTGTGGGGTGCCAATCACATGTAGAGGATATTTTGGGACGTGACACCCAACCTTTCACATAAAATAAGAGAGAGGGAATAGGAATTACCAAAAATAATCCCATTATTACCAAAATATTCCTGAAAAAAACTTATAAATCAACGAGATTAAGGTACTAATAATATGTTTAATAGTGATTGAAATTGTCAATATGCTTAAAACATGTTTATATTACAACTCCCATAAGTAAAGGGTACAAAATGGGACAAAAATAATATCATCCCCAAAAAGACAAGAAATAAAAGGCATATGCTTCCAGTTATTCTGAAATACAAAATGGAGCATCCATTTAGCTTCCGGTCCCTCTAATTTCAACCTAAATGCACTTCTACTACTAAGGACTTACTATGAACCAAACTAGGTCCATTTAGTTCTGAAATTCCTGAAATTTTCGTTAATTATTCAAGATGAAGAGATAAGCTGCTTCAAATTGAACTCACCAGTGCTAGAATTAACACAATCAAACCCACATCCACATTGTGGAGACGCATAAAAGTTATCAATAGGAAAATCAGCAGAAGCAATACCGACGGAGAAATCAAGCTGGTCACCGTCACGAGTAACTTCCGCAATATTAATCCAAAACAAAAGCAGTTTTACCTGCACACCTTTCAAGTTCGCTACTCTATCCTTGGAAATTTTACCAGTAACTTTACTCATGTACTTGAGACTGTAACCGTTTATGCTGAAAGTGCACGTTTTGTTCAAGTAAACGGCGAAATTGCCAGTGCTTTTGTTGAATTCGTACCTTGTCACGCCTTTTGGGAGTAGTCCCACCGGAAAATCGTATTCCTGTATAATCTCGTACACTGTGGGGGACTGGGATTCCTTGCCGGCGACGGCCGAAGAAGCTGCAGAGAAAAGGACGAGAAAGATGCATAACGGAAGAACTGAAGAAGACATTTTGACTAGTTAGCGACCCCAACTAACTTAAAATTGAGAGGTAATTGTTACTGCTATTATTGAGTGGCTTGAATTTGATACTTGTACTATGGAATAATCTATCCGTTTTAATTTACTTGTCTTACTTTCCTTTTCTTTTAGATCTGTATTAACATTTTTTTTCGAAAGTTTGTAACTTTTTAACTCAATTTTTTATATGATATATTTAATATCACAAAATTCAAGAATATTTTAGTATATTATACACATCCTTAATTCATAATACTTTAGGGATCGTTTGGTTGGGTAACTCCCATGAGAATAAAAAAATAATACAATCCCAAAATTAATTATATTATAATTTTATCCAAAATAAACCTAAAATAAATTTATTTCAAATTTAATCTCGTAATTATTTATCTTTTATAACAAACGAACGGTTAGTATATTACACACTATTTACAGTAGTAAATAGTAGATGACGTGAAACACATTTGTGTACCTTCCCAGACTATGTAGGGCCCTTCTCTGTTTTGCAGGAGATGTTGGGGGAATGAAAGAGGTGTAGTTGGACGTTAAATGAAACCTGGGTAGGTCGCTTCGCGGTAAAAGTTTTTGTTTAACTATTGCGTATTTTTATTTTTATTTTCATAATGTTTTAATATTTCATACGTTTTAATTTATGTGAACTCATTTGACTGGATACATATATTTTGTGTGACTATAAATTATTGTATAAAGGTAAATTATTTTCAAATAAGGAAAATTATCATTCTTTTTGGCACGGACTAAAAAGAAAATAAGTCCACATAAATTGAAACAGAGGGAATATAATTTAATGTAGATATATCAAGTACGAATAATTTGTTTTGTTTTCTTTTTTCTTGTAAAGTGTGGCCCACTTACACACTATTTCATCATATTTGTTTTTCTTTGATTTTTGTACATCTCTTAATATTTAGTACTAGTAATTTTAATCAAAAGTGTATTTATTGAGATTCTGTTTATCTTTTCTTTAAATATAGTTATTACTCTATTAATTAGAACAAGGTAGATTTAAAAAATAATTTATCTTTCCAAATATTTAAAGAAGATTTGATTTATGAAATGACTATATTTAGAAGCGAGTGGAGTAATTAATTTTGGAAAACGTTAACCGCATTCGACGTCTAATTAAATCATACATATTGATATAACATGATCAAATGATATATAAATAAGGAAATATATACACCCTCCGGTCCACAATAAGTAATTTTTTAGTCTTTTTTTTGTGATCCAAAATAAGTGATTTTTTCAGATTTCAAGAGTGAATTAATTATTTTTTTCCTACACTGCCATTGGAGTAATAGTGTTGGAGTATGTGTTAAGAGTGTTTATGTGAAGAGATAGTAAAGGTTAATATGGTCAATTTTATTGCTAATTAATGTTAAAAGGTAAATTTCTTAATCTGTATAAAAATAACCAAAAAATCACTTATTGTGGACCGGAGGGAGTATTGATTAATTATAATTGTGAAAGGTATTGTTCACTAACAACATAATTGTTTTTACGTAACAAAGTCATTTATAAGGCGATCACATTTTAATTTTTACGATATGTATTAATTGATAACTGAATAAAAATAATAACTAACTTCCTATAATCTATTAAATTAACTAACCTCCTATAATCTATTAAATTATATTAATAGTATAAAAATATTAACACTTTCAATAAATATGTGTGTGTATTTCATTCTAATTTGTGACTAAATGTATGTATAAATCTCATATCATATTTCATTGATTTAGTCTTCTCAAATGGATACTGTTTTACGAGTTAATTAATTTTTTTTCAATCTATTGCTGTTTGTTTTCTCTGTTTCACTAAACTATACTATATTTATGTTTAATTGAGTCTATTTTATGTGTAGGTACGTTGAAGACGAAATTGGGATCAAAATAAAATTTTTATGTGTATTTTATACACTACAAGAATGGTTCATGATCGATTAAAAATATTATACTGACATAAGTAGACAATGATTGAAGAGACAAAGAAATAATTGCAAAGGAAAAAGAAGAAAACAAGAATGAGAATTGAAAAGTTAGGCAGAAGAAATCAGAATTTGAATTGAAGCAGAGAAGCAGGCGACGCGAGATTATTTCGACGCGAGGGATAAATCGAGGTGGAGCTCGCGTTTGAGCTCGCTAGACCTCAGGCGACATGTGTTTTGATTTTTAAAGTCTATTTGTCTTCTTTTTTTATTTTTTTAGACTTGATTATTTCGTCTAGGCTTTTTTCCTACACATATAAATAGTCATTAAACATCAATTGGAAAGGAGACCGACATTAGAGATTTAGACAGAGGGAGACCGACATTAGACCGAATTTTGACATAAGGAGGCAAGAACACACTAGGAGCAAGGCGGAGAATTCTTCTACAAGTTTTTCACTTCCTTCTTCCTATTTCCATTATTAGTTATGAATTCTAGTATTATAATTTTGCATACTATTATGAATAGCTAATTTATTATCTAGAGTTTTGATAGAACCTTTTGTAGGACAAATTATTGTTATGGTTTTATATAATTGAGCCGTTAGATTTCTCTATTTGTTCAACTACATTTATATTGTGGTTGGTTGAAGAGCTCTCAATCGACTGTACCTATTTAGTGTGTATTACTCGGGAGAGAGTGCATATTTAGGTAGTTGTTGAACAACATTACTCCTAACATATATGAGGGATCAATACGAAGGGTTTAAAGGTGGGATTAGGGATAACGAAACCTTGGTGCGATCCGAATGAGCCGTATTTAATACCAGCTAGCGTAATTCGGGAGAATATGTCTACTAAATTATAGTAATTACTCGGGAGAGAGTTACAACACTCAGAGCGTTCATGATCGGTAGAGAAAATTTAGGCGAAATTATAGAAGGCATAGCGGGAATGATTCCGACAATTGAGGAAGTCATAACTCTAGACCTCCTTAGTCTTGTCTTAAATTTTATCCTTATTAGTTGATAAATTTTACTGCTTTATAATAGTTGTTAGTTAATTAGTTAGAAATAAATATTATAATCTCTATAATTAGAAAATTATTTGGACTTGTGTTTCTTAGCGATATTGAACAGTTGTAGCTAAGTCTTAGTTCTCTGTGGGATTCGACTCCAGACTTATAAACCAGATTATATTTGCAACGACCGCTTAGTCCTTTTTATAAGGTCTAGTTGGGCGTGATCAAATTTTAGTGTTGTTGCCGAGGAACTAACGGTGTGTAGTTGTAGCTGTACATATTGCTAGGTTTCAAGTTTGAATATTTATTATATTTTATTTTTATTTTATTTTAATTTACTTATTGATTTGAGAAACATGACATCTTGGAAGTATGAAAGTTTAGGTGTTGGTAATTTTACTTTTGATCTGTATACATATTGTGAAAGAAATCACCCGTGGCAGAATTTTCAAAATGTTTCTAAGAGCGAGTTATGTGCACCAACTCAATCTTATTTGTGGAATGTGTGTGATGTGTGTGGTGGTCAAATTGGTCACTTTCATGGTTGTGCTTATATTTCTTGTCCTCCTCCAACCCCTTACTATGATGGTTCTACTTTTTTGTGAAGTTAATAGGAACAAAGAACCTGGGGATGCGGACCTGAAGGAGATTAAGGATATGTTAAAGTGCCTTCTGGAACAAAATAATGAGAAACAACTGCAGATAGAAAGGCAAGAGGCAACTATTCGCAACTTGGAGGCTCAGGTGAGTCAAGTGGTTGAAGCTTTTAATACTCAACAAGCCAATTTTGGGGATAGTAGCCAAGAAGAGCGTGAAATTGAGGTGCTAATTGAGTAGGTCAGAGTAGAACATCAACAACCTACCCAACTACAATTTGAGGATGTCGATGTTGAAGAAGTAAGATTAAAGTCAGCCAAGGACATTGAGGATATAATTTTTTTTTACTCCGGTACCATTGATGTTGAGGATGTTGAAAGTCCTGAAGTTCATGTGTTTGAGCGCATTGGTCCTCACTCCAAGCATTTTTCTACATTAAAATTGGATGATGATATGGAGATAGAGTCATCCGAGCTGATTGAGGAGTCAAGGAATGAGGAACAAGATACCTGCATTCTGGAAATTTTCTTGTCTTAAAGTCAGGATTACACACCTCATGTAAAGGCCAAGAAGTGCAGAATACCACATTATTTCCTTGGGACAGTTAGACTCATTCCACCACCCCAGGAGCATAATCATAAGCTTGAATCAAAACTTGGGGTCCAATTCATAAGTTCGAAGTGGAGGCATAAAGTGATTCACGTCGTGCCGCGACGTTAAATCAAGCGCTTGTTGGGAGGCAACCCATCATTACTTCTTTTTATTTTTTATATTATTGTATTATTCTTGTAGTGTTATTTTTTATTTCTCTATGAGCATAGGAAGCAGGCCATTGGAAAAAAAAGCAACAGCAACCCAGATGGTTGGAACTAAGTGTGAGGTACCCGCACATTGGACCAGACCTGAGAGAAGTCTGAGTACCCCATGAGCTGCTAGTGTTTCGGCCTTTGGTCTACCAGGGAGTTCCTTTTACCCTCTTATATTTATGGGTGTACATTGGAGACAATGCACAATTTTAAGTGTGGGGTGAGGAGATTGTCTGGGTGACTTTCTATGCTATTTTAGTTGTGTTAGTTTAATTCATTAATATTTTTGATCACGCCCAACTATGCCTTGTAAAAAGGACTAAGCGGTCGTTGCAAATATAATCCGGTTTACAAGTGAAGAGTCGAATCTCACAGAGAACTAAGGCTTAGCTACAATTGTTCAATATTACTAAAAAATACAAGTCCAAATAATTTTTTAATTATAGAGATTATAATATTTATTTCTAACTAATAAACTAACAACTATTATAAAGTAGTAAAATTTATCAGCTAACAAGGATGAAATTTTAGACAAGACTAAGGAGGACTAGAGTTATGATTTCCCCAATTGTCGGAATCCTTCCCGCTATCCTTTCTATAATTTCGCCTAAGTTTTCTCTACCGATCATGAGTGCTTTGAGTGTCGTAACTCTCTCTCTCTGGAGTAATTACTATAATTTACTAGACATATTCTCCCGAATTACGCTAGCTGGCATTAAATACGGCTCACTCTGATAGCACCAAGGTTTTGTTATCCCTAATCCCCCCTTTAAACCCTTTGTATTGATCCCCCATATACGTTAGGAGTGATGTTGTTCAACAACTACCTAAATATGCACTCTCTCCCGAGTAATACACACTAAATAGGCACAATCGATTGAGAGTTATTCAACCAACCACAATATAAACGTAGTTGAACAAATAGAGAAATCCAACGGCTCAATTATATAAAACCATAACAAGAATTTATCCTACAAAAGGTTCTATCAAAACTCTAGATAACAAATTAGCTATTTATAATAGTATGCAAAACTAAAATACTAGAATTCATAACCAATAATGAAAATAGGAAGAAGGAAGTGAAAAACTTGTAGAAGAATTCTCCGCCTTGCTCCTAGTGTGTTCTTGCCTTCTTAGGTCAAAATTGGGTCTAATGTCGGTTTCCCTTTGTCTAAATCTCTAATGTCGGTCTCCTCTACAATTGATGTTTAATGACTATTTATATGTGTAGGAAAAAGGTCTTGTAGCGATTCGACTTGTCGTTTTAAGAATTTACGCCCCGTTCAGTGACTTAAGGTTTTGAGTAGCCTCGCAATATGTATTATGACCCGCGTGTGTGGTCGAGTTTGAATTACGAATAATTCGGAGTGATTTGGGACACTTAGTTCCTAAAGAGGGAGCTTAAGTCTTAAGATTTTGACCGTAGTTGGAACTGTATGAAGACGACTCCGGAATAGATTTCCGTTAGCTCCGTATGATAATTTTGGACTTAGGAGCGTGTCCGAAAAATTATTTGAAGGTCCGTGGTGGAATTAAGCTTGAAATGGCGAAACTCAAAATTTTGGAAAGTTTGACCGGGGGGTTGAATTTTTGATATCGGCGTCGCAATGCGATTCTGAGAGTTGGAACAACTCCGTTATGTTATTTGGGACTTTCCTGCAAAATTTGACATCATTCCGGGTTAGTTTGTTAGGTTTCGGCACGAGTTTTAGAAGTTGAAAGTTTTTGAAGTTCATAAGTTCGATTTGTGGTACGATTTGAATTTTTGACGTAATTTGATGTGATTTGAAACCTCGAGCGAGTCTGTGATATGTTATGGGACTGGTTGGCATGATTGGATGGGGTCCCGAGGGGCTTGGGTGTATTTCGGGGTGGTTTCGGACCAAATTGGAGCTGTTTGGACTGCTGTGGCTGAAGTCTGGTTTCCTTCTCCGCATTCCCGAAGAGGAATTTGAGGGGCTGATGATTTGTCCTTCACGAACGCGAAGTTGTGAACGCGAACGCGAAGAAGGAGCATGGCAAGCCTTCATAAATATGGCCCAGGCAACGCGAACGCAAGAAGAAAGGATGATAGGGGCCTGAGGTCGTTTGGCCTTTGCGAACGTGAAGCGTGGAACGCGAACGCGAAGGAGTTGGTCAGCTGGTCATCGCGAACGCGACGAGGGGTTCGCGAACGCAAAGAGGAAATGATATTGGCCTTCGCGAACGCGACGAGGAGGTCGCGAACACGATGAAGGATATGAGGCAGTTGGGTTTTGGCCTTCACGAACGCGAGACAATGGTCGCGAACGCGAAGAAGGCATATCTGGGCAGAATTAAAAGTCCCAAAAATGGGGGTTTGAGTTCATAACTCAAAATCAAAGTTGGAGCTCGGTAGAAGGCGATATTTGGAGAGATTCTTGCGTGGGTGTTTGGGGTAAGTGATTCTTATCCAGTTTTAATTTATTTTTATGATTATGTCTTTGGATCCATCGTTTAATTTGAATTTAATGGAGGAAAAATCAAGTTTTTTGTAAAATCTTCCAAAAGCGAAAATTTAAGATTTGGAAGTCGAGTTGTTATTGGAATTCGATAAAATTGGTATGGTTGAACTCGTATCGGAATGGGTGTTCGGATTTCATAAAAATTATGTCGGGTTCTGAGAGGCGAGTCCCGCGTTGACTTTTGTTGAATTTTTGGAATAAATTTTTAAGTCGGCGTATTATTATCCGGAATTGTTTGCGATGAATTTTAATGAAGTTATACAATTAATTTAGATAGATTTGAGCTGTCAGGAGGTCAATTCAAGCAAGAAGGCGATTTTGGAACATCGGCATAACTTCAAAGAGGCAAGTGTCTTTCTTAACCTCGAGTGGGGGAAATTTCCCTTAGGCATTAAGTCTTATGTGCAACTTGGGTAATTGAAAACCATGTACGCGAGGTGACGAGACGTACTTGGTTTATATGTGCAAATTTTATTGAATTAAAAGTCTTGAGCATATTGTGTAGTAAATTGAATAATTGTTGGCATGTGTTTAATCATCTACTTGTCGTGCCTAAACCCTTGTTGTTGACTTTGTTGTTATATGACAATGTGATGCGATTTTTATTTGATTATTTATGAAATTTCGTGAATTTGCTTGTTTGATAATTATTGGAATTTAATTTCATTTTGAATTTTTCCTTCTGCAAATAATTAATTAAATGAGCTTAAAAAGAGGTGTTTATATAATTATTAAAAATTTGATCTTTTATGAAGACTTTGCTTTATGTTAAGTAATTTCTATCTCTAATGATTGTTTATAGGTGTTGTACACATTGTGTGGAGCATTTGGCTATTTGCTGTGAAATTAATTCACTTGGTTGTAGCTTTAAAATTTGGTTGTGGCCATTGGGCAAATTATGATATGAATTGATTTTTGTTATGTTGTTGTGATAATTTCCCATATAAAATATTGTGTTGTGTGAGTTGTTATTTTGGAGAGATAAGGGTGGCATTTCACCATTGATATTATGTGGTTATAAGGGTGGCATTTCACTGTTGTGTTTGTTGGCTATTGTTATTGTCTGGGCGGAGCGATAAGGGTGGCTAAAGGAGCGATAAGGGTGGCAATATGAGCGATAAGGGTGGCTATTGATATTGTCTGGGCGAAGCGATAAGGGTGGCTATAGGAGCGATAAGGGTGGCAATAGGAGCGATAAGGGTGGCTATTGTCAGGGACGATATGTGATGATGTGGGGTTGTGGTGTTGACAATTTTCATGTGATGTGATTTTCTTGTATTTATTTTTATACCTTGTGCAACTTGTCTAGTTGTTAGTAAATTGATAATAATCTGATTTATGTTGAAATTGGGAGCCTGTGGCTATTGCCAGGCGGTTTATAAAATGAAATGTGGGCACGAGGTGCCATGAATTATGATATGAGATTGGGATATTGACACGTAAATTGTCTGTGCAGTTGTGATATAAAAATGTGGGCACGAGGTGCTGTGATGAAATGATAATGATATTTGGCACGTGAATTATCCATGCAGTTGTGATATGAAATGAGGGCACGAGGTGCCGGAAAAATATGATGATTTAATTATGGGCACGAGGTGCAGTGGAAATATGAAAATAAGCTGAGACCCGTATTTACGAAAAATATGAAAATGGGCTGAGACCCGTATTTTGATGATTTTAAAATGAGGTGTCACATGGTGACTTTTTAATTGAAAGAATTATATTCAAAATATTTATTTGAAAGGATTTTTACTTAGAAAGTATCATATAAAAGAATTATATTTTGAAAGATATTTATTTGAGGAAATTGTATTTGAAAAGATTTATTGAAAGAATTATATTTGAAAAATAATTATTTGAGAGAATTATATTTGAAAGAGAGTTATTTGGAAGGACTATGTGAAAGACATTTATTTGAAAGGCTTGATTTAATTGGGTGTAATTGTGTTTATTAATTGTTGAGTGATATTAATGGTGTTCTTGTTGTCTGTTGTGCATATCACTGGTTGTTTTATCCTGCCTTTATTATTATTTGTTTCCTATTATTTTGTATATTATATTGCACAGGTTATTAGACTTAGTGAGTGTCTTGACTGTATCTCGTCTCTACTCCATTGAGGTTAGTCTTGATACTTACTAGGCACCGCTGTGGTGTGCTCGCTAAACACTTCTGTACATTTTTGTGCAGAGCCAGGTATTGAAGATATCGGATTTGAGCAGAGTTAAAGCACGATCATAAGGATTCAAGGTAGAGCTGCTTGGCCGTCGCAGTCACTTGGAGTCTTTTCATTTCATTATACTGTTAATTTATAGTCAAACAGTATTGTATATTCGGTACTCGTGATCATTACATGTATTCAGTTAGAGTTCGTGACTCAATACTACGAGTCTTGGGAGGTTGTGTATTGTAATTATTTCCGCTGTTAGATTTAAAAATAAAAAAAAAGTTTCAAAATGTAATAGAAATCGGCTTACCTAGTTTTAGAGACTAGGTGCCATCACGATGCCTGTGATGGAATTTTGGGTCGTGACAGGCCTAGACAAAATAACCAAATCCAAAATCAAAAAAAGACAAAATAAATTTTAAAACCCGAAACACACGTCGCCTCGTTGTAGACCTCGCCTAGCGAGTTCAAACGCGAGCTCCACCTCGATTTATCCCTCGCGTCGCTTGCTTCTCTGCTTCAATTCAAATTCTGATTTCTTCTGCCTAACTTTCCAATTCTTATTCTTGTTTTCTTCTTTTTCCTTTGCAATTATTTCTTTGTCTCTTCAATCATTGTCTACTTATGTCAGTATAATATTTTCAATTAATAAATGATTATGAACCATTCTTAGTTAGTGTATAAAATACACATAAAATTTTTATTTTATTCTTAATTTCGTCTTCAACGTACCTACACATAAAATAGACTCAATTAAGCACAAATATAGTATAGTTTAGCATTAAAGCACCTAAATGTAAGGTAAGTAATGCACTAAAAATATGAAATTATAGCCAAACATCACTATCCCTCACTTAAACGTTGCTCGTCCTCGAGTCAACTAACAATTTATACTATCCTTGAACACTTTGTTTTTACATAATTGAGGCATACTACACCAATGACCATGATTAATTGCAACAATTCAACTTTAGCATATGCAATCACATACACTTTCCTTTTCTTATGCCATACTTCACAAATATTCACAACAAAGATAACATGCTCATAACAATGCTAGCCTCAAAAACCGACTCAAAAGTCACAATGCACTCATGGCTTGAACACTCAACATTCTTGAGAAGCCTATTAACGTAACCTATCCCTCGTGAAACCATGTGCCCTCACAACAAGAACAAGAGAGTAAGTTGAATCCATACATTCAAATTAAATGCTCATATATATTTCAAGGACTCATATATATCAAAGAAAATCTCTCACTCTCACAAAAGAAGTTTCATGCATGCAATTGGTACCATAGGCTTGCCCATAATATAAATCTCTACTAATGTAGGCTCACTCGATCTAAAATCAATTAGGACTTTTTTATGGCTGTAATGCAGGCTAAGGGACGGGTATGATATATTTAGGAATGATGGTTCACCCTCCTAAACACTTTAACACATCATATGATAACTTAAGCGCAATTTCCTCAATCTACTTTAGTTTCATAACTTCAATCACTTCTAACAATATCCTCTTTTTCTTTAAGCACTACTTTAATTCATACTCACTAGCAAGAACAAGACAACAATTTATTAATCTCTATTTTTCTTTTCTTTTTTTCTAGATTTTTCTCTTTTTTTTCAACTATTGTTGTTTAAATTTCCGCTAGTGGTGTATTATTTTACAAAATAAGTGCACCTTCCTTCCATTCATTGGTTCCACTCAAAAGCCACCCCACACTTAAAACTTTCTTACTTCTTTTAGCGCTCATTTCACAATTGAAGTGTTTTAAGAGGTAAAAGGATCAAACCAATGTCAATTAAAAATAAAAGAGTATAGGCTCGTAATGTGGGTGCCAAATAAAAGTCTATAGGCTCAAAAGGGATAACTAGGGATAAATTTTATTTATGGTAAACAATAAGCTCAAACAGATCAAAGATAGCCTAAAATCATTTCTCAAACCGAGCATCACCTAAAATTTCGCTTCAACTCACATACCGAGCAAGTTCTAGACTTAATCACAAAAATATGGACTACACAATTTCTGACCTCACATGGCACATGACTCACTAAAGACAGTTTCATTCCGATTCTCAAATAATTGCAAGTATTCACGGAGCCACAAAATATTAAGCATTAAGCACAAAGTGAACATAAGTCAAGAAAATGAGACATATGCGTCAATATACCTGCTATCTGACTCAATAAGGCATCATAAGCAATCTCAAACTATAGGGAAGGTAATACACATGCTAGAGCCTAAATATGCTTTCAAGAAACGCCTAGGAATTTTATCTTCCTTCTTTTATTCCCTAAATCCTATTCTACTCTAAAAATAAAACTATGACCCGGTTCAAACTACATTCCATGGAAAAGAATCGAGGCATAAAGAAAAACCACGTGGGATTATTACACTACCTACAACGAAAATCTTTTTTTTTTTTAGACTTAAATCCCTCAAGAAATCTGTCTAGGAGATCCATCGTCGAGAAAAGTCCAATCTTTTTTATTTTTCGAATTTGTTTTTAAAAAAACTAATGAATTAAACTAAAACAACTAAAATAGCATAGAAAGTCACCCACACAATCTCCTCACCCCACACTTAAAATTGTGCATTGTTCCCAATGCACACCTATAAATATAAGAGGGTAAAAGAAACTCCCTGGTAGGCCAAAGGCCGAATCACTAGCAGCTCATGGGGTACTCGGACTTCTCCTAGGCCTGGTCCTTCGTGCGAGTACCTCACACTTAATTCCAACCATCTGGGTTGCTGTTGCTTTTTTTTCTTCCAATGGCCTTGCTTCCCATGCTCCTAGAGAAATGAAAAACAACACTACAAGAATAATACAATAATAAAAAAATAAAAAATAAAAAATAAAAAAAATAAAAAGAAGTAATGCTGGGTTGCCTCCCAACAAGCGCTTGATTTAACGTCGCGGCACGACGTGAATCACTTTATGCCTCCACTTCAAACTTATGAATTAGACCCCAAGTTTTGATTCAAGCTTATGATTTTGCTCCTGGAGTGGTGGAATGAGTCTAACTGTCCCAAAGAAACAATGTAGTATTCTGCACTTCTTGGCCTTTGCATGAGGTGTGTAATCCTGACTTTGAGGCAAGAAAAATTTCAGAATGTAGGCACCTTGTTCCTCATTCCTTGACTCCTCAATTGGCTCGGATGACTCTATCTCCATATCATCATCCAATTTTAATGTAGAAAAAATGTTTGGAGTGAGGACCAATGCGCTCAAACACATAAACTTCAGGACTTTCAACATCCTCAACATCAATGATACTGGAGTCAAAAAATTTTATATCCTCAATGTCCTTGGCTGACTCTAGTCTCACTTCTTCAACATTGACATCCTCAAATTATAGTTGGCTAGGTTGTTGATGTTCTACTCTGACCTCCTCAATTAGCACCTCAAATTCACGCTCTTCTTGGCTACTATCCCCAAAATTGGCTTGCTGAGCATTAAAAGCTTCAACCGCTTGACTAACTTGAGCCTCCAAGTTGCGAATAGTTGCCTCTTGTGTTTCTATCTGCAGTTGTTTCTCATTATTTTGTTCCAGAAGGCACTTTAACATATCCTTGATCTCCTTCAGGTCCGCATCCCCAGGTTCTTTATTCCTATTAATTTCATAAGAAAAAAGTAGAACCATCATAGTAAGGGGTTGGAGGAGGACAAGAAATATAAGCACAACCATGAAAGTGACCATTTTGACCACCACACACATCACACACATTCCACAAATAAGATTGAGTTGGTACACATAATTCGCTCTCAAGAACATTTTGAAAATTTTGCCACGGGTGGTTTCCTTCACAATATGTATACAGATCAAAAGTAAAATTACCAACACCTAAACTTACATAATTACAAGTCCGAAGTTGAATCCCACAGAGAACTAAGGCTTAGCTACAACCGTTCAATATTGCTAAGAAACACAAGTCCAAATAATTTTCTAATTATAGAGATTATAATAGTTATTTTTAACTAA
Organism: Nicotiana tabacum; assembly: GCF_000715075.1. Classification (NCBI taxonomy): domain Eukaryota; kingdom Viridiplantae; phylum Streptophyta; class Magnoliopsida; order Solanales; family Solanaceae; genus Nicotiana; species Nicotiana tabacum. The sequence continues at coordinate 65,757,861 of NC_134098.1, forward strand.
TTAACTAACAACTATTATAAAGAAGTAAAATTTATCGACTAACAAGGATGAAATTTTAGACAAGACTAAGGAGGTCTAGAGTTATGATTTTTCTAATTATCGGAATCCTTCCCCCTATGCCTTCTATAATTTCGCCTAAGTTTTCTCTACCGATCATGAGCGCTCTGAGTGTCGTAACTCTCTCTCGAGTAATTACTACAATTTACTAGACATATTCTCCCGAATTACGCTAGCTGGCATTAAGTACGACTCACTCGGATCGCACTAAGGTTTCATTATCCCTAATCTCACCTTATAACCCTTCGTATTGATCTTTCATATACGTTAGAAGTGATGTTGTTCAACAACTACCTAAATATGCATTCTCTCCCGAGTAATACACACTAAATAGGCACAATCGATTGAGAGCTCTTCAACCAACCACAATATAAACGTAGTGTCACGACCCGAAATTTCTCACCGACGGGACCGTGATGGCGTATAATATTTCACTTGCTAGGCAAGCCAACGTTAGAAAATCGTTAAACCAATTCCTTATTTCCATTCAGTAAATAACAATAATTAACTAAGATGAAATATAATAAGTACGGAACATTATAAAACTGTATTAATTACTACCACCCGGATCTGGAGTCACAATTCATGAGCATTCTAGAATTTACTACAAGTAATAGTCTGAAAGAAATACAATTGTCTGAATGAAAGAAAACAACAGTGACATAAAAGGTAGACGGGGACTTCAAGGTCTGTGAACGCCGACAAATCTACCTTGAGTCTCCGGACAACGGACCAATAGCAAAATATCGATCAACCTGAGCCGGTATCAAAGTCTACACAGAAAGTACATAGTGCAGTATCAGTACAACCGACCCCATTTACTGGTAAGTGTCAAGCCTAACCTCGGCGAAGTAGTGACGAGGCTAGGACAATACACCCACATATAACCTGAATAGTATAATCATGCTAGTGACAACAACAATAAATAAAAAAATAATGCAGAAATAATGGGAAGGGAACATACAGTAGGGGAATATAACACAAAGAGTGAGAATAATGAAAAGACAGAATTAAACCGAAAATCCTTAAATGAATTGAGCAATTAAAACAACAAGAAAAACTGCACGGCATCACCCTTCGTGCTTTTACTCTCAACCTCACCAAATAAATAAATAGAACGGCACAACATCACCATTCGTGCATTTACTCTCAACCTCACCAAATAAATAAATAAATAGAATGGCACGACATCACCCTTCGTGCATTAAACCTCTCATAATATACACGGCATCACCCTTCGTGCTTTACACTCTTCCTCACAATATAAATAAGGCATGCACGACATCACTCTTCGTGTTTTACACTCCTCCTCACCAATCACAGAATCAATAACAACGGATAGATAAGAGTGTCACAAAGAAACCAGTATTTTACCCATAATCAATAGCAAAATGTAATCTCAACATTGAATCAATATTCGAAAGTTACCAAATCTCAGTGAAACTAGATATGAGTCACCCAACATTTCAAATAACCTGCTAAGCATGGATAGTAGAATTTAAGGCTACAAAATAGACAAGAATAGAATTTTACTCGCATGCTATGACTCGACAACGACGCATAGATGCTCGTGACCTCACCTATACATCGTATTTAACAACCAAACACGTAGCAAATGAACACATAATACCTATTCTCTCAAGCCAAAGTTAGACACGACACGTACCTCGCTCTGAAGGCCACTTAATTCTTAATCACAACTTTTCCTTTGGAATTCACCTCCAAACCACTCGTATCTATTCAAAAATGACTCAATAATATCAAACATTGCTAAAGGAATCAAGTTTAATGAATAATTACAGATTTCCCAAATATTTCCTCCAAAAGAACAAAAATCGACCCCGTGCCCGCTTGGTCAAAATCCGAGGTTCTGACCAAAATTCATTTACCCATTCACCTCCGAGCCCGAATATGTAATTATTTTTAGAATCTGACCTCAAATTGGGGTCTAAATCCTCAAATTTCTGAAATTCCTAATTTCTACCCTAACCCCTAATTCTACCATGAAAACTCGAGAATTTAGGTTGATAATTCATAAAATATAATGGGTAATTGAAAGAAAATGGTTTAGAATCACTTACCAATAATTTGGGGAAGAAATGACTCTTGAAAAATCGTCTCTCACCATTTGGTTTTTGAGAAAAATGAATTTTTGGCTAAAATTCCGTTTTTGGATTTTGTTAAGTGCTGGGCGACAGTGTTCATCGCATTCGCAAGAGCACTGTCGCATTCGCGAAGGGTACTGGCTACCAAGCCTTCGCGTTCGCGAGACCCAGCTCGCGTTCGCGATGGTTACTTCCCCCTGGCCTTCGCGTTCGCGAGGCATTGCTCGCGTTCGTGATGAAAGAATGGCTGACTCCCCCTCCCCAATGCCTAGCACTACGCGTTCGCGATGGACTTGTCGCGTTCGCGAAGGGTAACGCCCCCATCGCTTCGCGTTCGCGAAAAGAAATCCCTGCCTCATTAGTTTACTCTTCGCGTTCGCGAGAGGACCTTCGCGAACGCGAAGAAGGATATGCCAGACACCAGAATCTGTAGAAAACCAGATTTTTCCCAAGTCCAAAACATCCCCTGGCCTATCCGAAACTCACCCGAGCCCTCGAGGTTCCAAACCAAACATGCACACAAGTCTAAAAACATCATATGAACGTGCTCGCGTGATCAAATTGCCAAAATAATACCTAGAACTACGAATTTAGCACCAAATCAAATGAAATACTCAAGAACACTTTAAAATTTCTATTTTCTCAACTGGACGTCCGAAGGACGTCAAATCAACTCCGTTTCTCATCAAATTTCACAGACAGCTCTCAAAATATCATAACAAACCTGTACCGGGCTCCGAAACCAGAATACGGACTCGATACTAACAATGCCAAGTATCAATTAATTCTTAAAAATAAATAATTTTCAGATTTTTAATTTTCATCAGAAATTTATAACTCAAGCTGGAACCTTCAAATTCAATTCCGGGCATACGCCCAGGTCCCATAATTCGATACGGATCTACCGGGATCATTAAAGTACGGATCCGGGCCCGTTTACCAAAAATGTTGACCGAAGTCAACTAAAATCAATTTTTAAGGAAAATATTCTTATTTTCATTAGTTTTCAACATAAAAGCTTTCCGAAAACATGCCCGGACTGTGCACGTAAATCGAGGAGGATAAAAATAAGATTTTTAAGGTTTAAGAGCGCAGATTTGAGATCTAAAACATAAGATGACTCTTTGAATCATCACACGTAGTTGAACAAATAAAGAAATCCAACGGCTCAATTATATAAAATCATAACAAGAATTTATCCTACAAAAGGTTCTATCAAAATTCTAGATAAAAAATTAGCTATTCATAATAGTATGTAAAACTACAATATTAGAATTCATAACTAATAATGAAAATAGGAAGAAGGAAGTGAAAAACGCGTAGAAGAATTCTCCGCCTTGCTCCTAGTGTGTTCTTGCCTCCTTAGGTCAAAATTCGGTCTAATGTCGGTCTCTTCTATCCAATCCCCCAAAAGTGGCTCTCCTCTTCAATTGGCATTTAATGACTATTTATATGTGTAGGGAAAAGGTCTAGACGAAATAATCAAGTTCAAAACCAAAACAAAGAGATAAAATAAGCTTTAAAACCCGGAATACACGTCGCCTCGCTGTAGACCTCGCCTAGCGAGTTCAAACGCGAGCTCCACCTCGATTTATCCCCGGCGTCGCGAGCTCGAGGAGATAATCTCGTGTCGCCTGCTTCTCTGCTTCAATTCAAATTCTGATTTCTTCAGCCTAACTTTCCAATTCTCATTCTTGTTTGTTATTTTTCCTTTGCAATTATTTCTTTGTCTCTTCAATCATTGTCTACTCATGTGAGTATAATATTTCCAATCAATAAATGATCGTGAACCATTCTTGTAGTGTGTAAAATACACATAAAATTTTTATTTTATTTTCAATTTCGTCTTCAACGTATCTATACATAAAATCGACTCAATTAAGTATAAATATAGTATAGTTTAACATTAAGCCCCACCTCAATTTATCCGTGGCGTCGCGAGCTCTAACGCGAGGAGATAATCTCGCGTCGCCTGCTTCTCTGCTTCAATTCAAATTCTGATTTCTTCTGCCTAACTTTCCAATTCTCACTCTTGTTTGTTATTTTTCCTTTGCAATTATTTCTTTGTCTCTTCAATCATTGTCTACTCATGTGAGTATAATATTTTCAATCAATAAATGATCATGAACTATTCTTGTAGTGTATAAAATATACATAAAATCTCTATTTTGTTTTCAATTTCGTCTTCAACGTACCTATATATAAAATAGACTCAATTAATCATAAATATAGTATAGTTTAGCATTAAAGCACCTAAATATAAAATAAGTAATGCACTAAAAATATAGAATTATAGACAAATACCAATATTGTTTAGTTAATTAAATTTTTTTCCATCTATTGCTGTTTGTTTTCTCTGTTTCACGTGAATGTCTAGTTCCCCTCACTAGAAGGGGTACCAGAAGTGTCGAGACCTGGAGGTTTGCACAATTTCTTGGAAAAGGTTTTGGAGAAGTTTGGTGAAAAGTTAAGGGTAAGTGACATATGTGTCCGGTTGGTCAAAAATAATTATATTTGCTAGCTAATATATAAAAAGTATTTTTATCTATTATTATTGTATACGGTCGAAATAAATTCCAGCCTTGGCATATCCGATACGGTTCGAAAGGCGGTGTATCGAAGTAAGATTCCGAAGGGGGGCACGAACTAACCTAGAACCCGAGGAGGCCGGTCCGTGATGAGATCGATATCATAATCAAACTCGAACAAGAATCAAACTATGATGCGGGAAGAAACCAACCTACATCGACCTGGAATCAGTTCAAGAGCTCGAACCAGGGTCGGGCTCGAACCAAGATCATAAATTCGAGCCGAAATCAAGCTCGAACAAAAATCGAGGATTCTAAGCAAGATCGAGCTCGCGGACAAAAGCAGTTGTAATCCCACTAGAGGGAATCTTGGCAAAAATTATGGAAAAACTGATTTAGCATGGGTCTCCCACTGAATGTTTATTTTATTATACTTGGAGCCAAATCTCTTCACTGTAAAGAGGCTTGGTTATTATTTCTGTAGGGACATCTTTTTTCTGAGATTTACATTATATCAAAAGTATTATTTCCTCTACAAGAAAGGGTGATCATTACAGTTTCTTAGACTGATTCTATTTTTGTTAAATCCTAAAGTTCACTGTTTATGATTGGCTTGCCCATATTAGTTTTTCTCCAATCTATATTCACATTTTTATTTATCTTTGCATTTTGTGTTAAGTTGTACCACATATCTTCGAAACTGCGTATAAATTGAACTCTATCCATTTTTCGGAGAAACAGTTTGGCGCCCATCGTGGGGCCGAGGATAACAGTGGTCGCTTATCTCCGAAAACATCTTCAATTCAGGCTCGGCTACGAATGGCCATCGACCGAATGGCTTCACCGACCGATTACGAGGCTGGACTTCAAGATGAAACCAACAACTTGGCACTACTCGAGATTCGAGCCGAAATACCACTGGATATCAATTCACAAATTGCTTTGGAAGCGAACCAGCATTCCGAACCGGAAAGAAGCATTCAGGGTGGTGCTCGATCCGTAGCCCAAAATACCCAAAACCCAGAGGAGATCGGGGCCAGCTTATGCACGATCTTCGAGATGTTGCAAGCCTAGCAATTAGCGATAGCTCAGCTACAGAGCCAAACTCGCACACAAAGCAGGCCGGTTTCCAATCCACTTCGAGAAGTCACCCCCAGAACAGAGCCTGGCATAGTAAAGTCTGTCGAGCAGGAATCAGGGACTACTCCCGGAATTACTAAATTGCTCGAGGAACTCACAAAACGAGTCGAAGCTAACGACAAGAGGGTGGAAACGTATAATGCCAAGGTCGATCAAATTCCGGGGGCTCCACCAATGATAAAAGGGCTTGATTAAACAAAATTCATACAAAAGCCTTTTCCGTCGAGTGCGACACCGAAGCCAATCCCCAAAAAATTCCGTATGCCTGAAATTCCCAAATATAACGGTACGACCGATCCTAACGAACATGTCACCTCTTACACATGTGCCATAAAAGGCAACGATTTGGAAGATGATGAGATCGAGTCTGTGCTGTTGAAAAAGTTCGGGGAGACCCTCTCGAAAGGAGCTATGATTTGGTATCACAATTTACCACCGAATTCCATCGATTCTTTTGCCATGTTGGCAGATTCGTTCATAAAAGCACATGCTAGTGCCATAAAGGTTACAACGAGAAAATCATACCTCTTCAAAGTAAAGCAAAGGCAGGGAGAAATGCTGAGGAAATTCGTATCCCGATTTCAAATACAACGCATGGAATTACCCCTGGTCACCGACGACTGGGCCGTACAAGCTTTCACCCAAGGGTTGAACGAGCTAAGTTCGACAGCATCACACCGGTTGAAACAAAATTTGATCGAGTACCCGGCGGTAACTTGGGCAGATGTGCACAACTGATATCAATCAAAAATTAGGGTCGAGGATGACCAGTCGGGGGCCCTGTACGAACCTGTTCATCAGAACAGGACAGTTATTAATCAAAAGCAGATCGACAGAGAGCAAAGGTCGAACAGATATCGACCGTACGTCGTCGATCTAGTGAATAATGGTTCAACACGCAACGCAGTTCGGAACAGTCAACGAATTGATCGGGGGCAAAATTCTCGGAGGCTTATGAGTAAGAGCGGCTTTGATAAATATGCCGAGCCTATAGATGCACCTCGATTATCAGAATATAACTTCAGCGTTGGTGCATCCGCTCTCGTGTCGGCCATCGGACGCATCGAAGACACTAAATGGCCTCTACCAATGCAGACCGATCCTGCTAGAAGAAATCCCAATCAAACGTGCGAATATCATGGTACCCATGGCCACAAAACGGAAGATTGCAAGCAACTAAGAGAGGAAGTAGCTCACCTATTCAACAAGGGCCATCTTTGGGAGTTTCTGAGTGGTAGGGCAAAGAGCCATTTTAGAAGTAGGGATTTCAGCAAGCAAAAAGAGCCAGAAGAACCACAGCACATTATCCACATGATCATCGGCGGCATCGATACCCCCGGGGACCGATGCTCAAACGTACTAAAACATCGATGGTGAGGGAAAAGCGATCTCGGACTCAAGATTGCGTACCCATGGGGACTTTGTCCTTTGGTGATGAAGATGCAGAGGGGGTCATCCAACCTCACAATGACGCGCTAGTAATATCCGTACTCGTAAATAAAACTAAAATTAAGCGTGTGTTGATCAATCCAGGTAGCTCGGCCAATATCATCCGATTGAAGGTAGTGGAGCAGCTCGGCCTGTAGGATCAGATCGTACCTGCAACTCTGGTCCTAAACGGGTTCAATATGGCATGCGAAACCACCAAAGGGGAGATAGTCTTACCAATAAACGTGGCCAAAACTGTCCAGGAAATAAAGTTTCACGTGATCGAAGGTGATATGAGGTATAACGCCCTTTTCGGAAGGCCATGGATCCACAAAATGAGAGCTGTGCCTTCAACCCTACACCAGGTCCTCAAATTTACGACGTCGGGAGATGTCAAAATGGTGTACGGAGAGCAACCAGCCGCAAAAGAAATGTTCGTCGTCGACGAAGCCAAACCAATGTCCGCACTTTCACTGATAAAGGGATCGGGCCCGAAAAGAGAACGGGACACCAAATAGCAATCACAGACAGCGGCTTCAACCCAGCCAGACAACCAAAAAATTGAAGAGGATGGATACCAAAGGGTCCCTCGATCTTTCGTAATTCCCGATGACTCCGATGCCACAAAATCGACGATCGAGGAGCTAGAGCAAGTCATATTAATCGAGCGCCGACCCGAGCAAAAGGTATACTTGGGAACGGGGTTGAGCCCTGAACTCAGGAAGAAACTCGTTCAATTTCTTATCAATAACATCGATTGTTTTGCCTGGTCCCATTTAGATATAACAGGGATCCCTCCGGACATAACGACGCATCAGCTAAGTTTGGACCCTAGGTTCAGACCGGTGAAGCAAAAAAGAAGACCCCAATCCGATAGAAAGAACGCCTTCATAAAGGACGAGGTAACCAAACTTCTCAAAATAGGGTCCATTCGGGAGGTAAAATATCCCGAATGGTTAGCCAACGTAGTTGTAGTTCCTAAAAAAGGGGACAAATTTAGAATGTGCGTGGACTATAAGGATTTGAACAAAGCATGCCCCAAAGATTCTTTTCCGTTGCCGAACATCGATCGCATGATCGATGCCATGGCCGGCCAAGAGATCCTCACTTTTCTCGATGCCTATTCCGGGTATAATCAAATACAGATGAACCCGGAGGACCAGGAAAAAACCTCATTTGTCACCAAATATGGAACGTATTGTTATAATGTAATGCCCTTTGGGCTAAAAAATGTAGGGCCCACTTACCGACGCCTAGTGAATAAAATGTTCTAAGAACAAATAGGAAAATCAATGGAGGTTTATACTGATGACATGTTAGTCAAATCCCTGCGCGCAAAGGTCCATTTAATTCATTTGCAGGAAACGTTCGAGATTCTGAGGAAATACAAAATGAAGCTCAACCCCGAAAAATGTGCCTTCGGGGTCGGTTCGGGCAAGTTCCTCGGCTTCATGGTATCACATCGGGGGATAGAGATTAACCCCGATAAAATCAAGGTTGTCGAAGACATCACCGTCGTAGACAGCGTGAAGGTCGTACAAAGACTAACGGGTCGGATCGCCGCCTTAAGCCGGTTCATATCGAGATCATCCGATCGAAGTCACAAATTTTTTTCTCTACTCAAAAAGAAGAACGATTTTTCTTGTACCCCGGAGTGCCAACAAGCATTAGAAGGACTAAAGCGATATCTATCAAGTGTACCACTGCTTCACACTCCAAAAACGGACGAGAAACTTTGTTTGTACTTGGCGGTGTCGGAAGTTGCCATAAGCGGTGTCCTAGTTCGAGAAGAGCAAGCTACGTAATTCCCAATTTATTATACGAGTCAAACCTTAGGAGAGGCGGAAACTAGATATACGCTCCTAGAAAGGTTGGCGCTCGCACTGATAAGCGCCTCGAGGAAGTTAAGGCCATACTTCCAGTGTCATCCCATATGCGTATTGTCCACTTACCCGCTTCGTAATATTTTGCACAGACCCGAGTTATCAGGTCGACTGGCCAAATGGGCCGTCGAACTCAGTGGGTACGATATCGAATATCAACCCCACACGACCATCAAGTCTCAAGTCCTAGAAGACTTCGTGCCCGATTTCACACCAACCCTCGTACCCGAAGCCGAAAAAGAACTATTGAAATCAGGTACATCATCGGAGGTATGGATCCTTTTTACCGATGGGGCTTCGAACGTAAAGGGGTCCGGGCTGGGCATAGTTTTGAAACCGCCCACGGGTGGCATTATTAGACAATCTATTAAAACTATCAGGTTGACTAACAACGAGGCCGAGTATGAAGCCATGATTGCAGGTCTCGAGCTAGCTAGAAATTTGGGAGCAGAAATCATCGAAGCCAACTGCGATTCCTTGCCGGTGGTAAGTCAAGTAAACAGGACCTTCGAAGTTCGAGAAGGTAGAATGCTGAGATATTTAGATAAACTGCTTATCACTCTGTGCCATTTCAACCAATGGACTTTACGGCATGTGCTACGAGAACAGAATAATGAGGCAGACGCACTGGCGAATTTGGGGTCGTGGTCAAGTTAGATGATACAGGCTCGGGGAATGTTGTTCAACTTTTGAGATCGGTAATCGAAGAAGGACACGCCGAAATAAATTCTACAAGCTTAACCTGGGATTGGAGAAACAAGTATATCGAGTATTTGAAAAACGAAAAACTCCTAGTGGACCCTAAAAATTCCACAACCCTACAGACCAAGGCTGCTCGATTCACTCTGGCTTCAGATGGAACACTATACCGAAGAACGTTCGATGGACCGTTGGCGGTATGTTTGGGTCGGGGGGATGTCGATTATGTCCTACGGGAAGTGCATGAGGGTACTTGCGGGAATCACTCTGGAGCCGACACATTAGTCTAAAAAATAATCAGAGCAGGGTATTATTGGATCGATATGGACAAAGATACGAAGGAATTTATTCGTAAATGTGATAAATGTCAAAGGTTCGCACCAATGATCCACCAGCCCGGAGAATAACTCCACTCGGTCCTATCCCCGTGGCCTTTCATGAAATGGGGAATGGATATCGTCGGCCCTCTGCCATCGACCCTAGGTAAAGCCAAATTCATTTTGTTTATGACTGACTATTTTTCTAAATGGGTTGAAGCGCAAGCGTTCGAGAAAATAAGAGAGAAAGAAGTTATAGACTTTATTTGGGATCATATCATATGCCGATTCGGGATACCCGCCGAAATAGTATGCGACAACGGAAAGCAATTCATTGGCGGCAAAATAACAAGATTCCCCGAAGACCACAAGATAAGAAGGATACTGTCGACGCCATACCACCCCAGTGGGAATGGACAGGCCGAATAAACAAATAAAACTCTCATTCAAAACTTGAAGAAGAGGTTGAACGATGCTAAAGGGAGATGGAGAGAAATCCTACCCGAAGTCCTTTGGGCATATCGGACAACATCAAAATCCAGTACGGGGGCGACCACGTTCTCCTTAGTATATGGATCCGAAGCATTGATACAGTCGAGGTTGGTGAACCCAGTGCCATATTTTGATTCTCGATGGAAGAATCAAATAACGAGGCTATGAACACAAGCCTCGAACTATCGGACGAAAGGCGAGAAGCTGCCCTCGACCGAATGGCCGCCCAAAAGCAGCGAATCGAAAGGTATTATAATCGAAGAACCAAGCTCCGCCATTTCAAGCCTGGGGACTTAGTGTTGAGAAAAATTACCAACAATACCCGAAATCCGAATGAAGGGAAGCTAGGACCGAATTGGGAAGGACCATATCAGGTACTCGAGGACATCGGAAAGGGGTCGTATAGGATCGGCGTTATTAATGGCAAACAGTTATCAAGCAACTGGAATGTATCACATCTAAAACGGTACTACTGTTAAGGTACAACCTTGCCATATTCGTTTATATCTCGAAACTGACCCCTACAGAAGTCCGAACAAGGGACGGATCTCTCACCAGAAAGCATGTGTTGCACTCTTTCCCCTTAGACCGATTTTATCCCAAATGGGTTTTTCGGTAAGGTTTTTAATGAGGCAACCACTGGTCGTGCAGCATTTATAATAATATCCGAGGCCCCATAAGAGAGTTACTTCACAGCAACAGGGTCCCGATAGGAAAACTGTAAAGAGCCAAATGGTCGAAGCGAGCCATGCTCATATAGGTTGGCCCAAACCCAGGCGTGTAATAACATGCGAAGAATTAAGATATAATGCGGCCATTAAAGCCTACGGGCTATTTTCTATTTTGAGTTCGAGCAAACACTCACTCGGCTATTAAGCCTACAGGCTATTTTCTATTTTTCGAGCAAACACTCACTCGACCAAATAGCCTACGGGCTACATTAATTTCGAGTTTGAATCATTCACTCGATCAAGCCTACGGGCTATTTTTTATTTCGAGTTCGAGCAAACACTCACTCGACCAAATAGCCTACGGGCTACATTAATTCGAGTTCGAATCATTCACTCGATCAAGCCTACGAGCTATTTTTATTTTGAGTTCGAGCAAACACTCACTCGGCTATTAAGCCTACGGGCTACATTAATTTCGAGTTTGAATCATTCACTCGATCAAGCCTACGGGCTATTTTTTATTTCGAGTTCGAGCAAACACTCACTCGACCAAATAGCCTACGGGCTACATTAATTCGAATTCGAATCATTCACTCGATCACGCCTACGGGATATTTTTTATTTTGAGTTCGAGCAAACACTCACTCGGCTATTAAGCCTGCGGGATACATTAATTTCGAGTTTGAATCATTCACTCGATCAAGCCTACGGGCTATTTTTTATTTCGAGTTCGAGCAAACACTCACTCGACCAAATAGCCTACGGGCTACATTAATTCGAGTTCGAATCATTCACTCGATCAAGCCTACGAGCTATTTTTTATTTTGAGTTCGAGCAAATACTCACTCGGCTATTAAGCCTACGGGCTACATTAATTTCGAGTTCGAATCCTTCACTCGACCAAGCCTACGGGTTACATTAATTCGAGTACAAGCAAAAACTCGCTCGACCGTCATGCCCACGGGCTATATTTTCTTCAAGATCGAATCGTTGACAACTAATAAGTTTAAAGGGCTACATTGCCCCAAGTTTGAATAAACGCTCGTTCGGTTGCAGAGATTACGAGGTCCAAGTTTGATTAAGTGGTTTAAAACATTATGAAAATATTCATAAAGCAAATAAAATCCTCGCAACACAGGAAATAGAAACAAAAGCAAGTCGGCGAAAGAAGAGATATGCCTATACACAAAATTTATCTACATGGGAGGTTACAGCATAAAAACTAAGCGATCTCGTCTTTATTAGGTTCCCCCCCATTCTCGGATCCACTCTTGCTCCCATCGTCGTCGTCATCATCATCGGAAACCAGAGCTTCAGCATCAGCTTCGAGTTCTTTGGCCCTTTTTATCTCTTCTGTAAGATCGAAGCCGCGAGCATGAATCTCCTCGAGAGTTTCTCTTTTGGATCGGTACTTAGCAAGTTCGGCGACCCAATGCGCCCGACCATCGACGGATTCGGCTGCCTCTCTTGCCTGGACTTGGGCAACTTCAGCATCAGCCCGATAGACAGCCACGAGCGCATCCGCATGAGCCTTTGCCTTTTCAGCATCGGATTCGGCCTTGGCGAGTACTGAGGCCAACCGAACCTCAAGCTCCGCAATTTTTCTTGCTTGAACCAGGCCTTTTTCCTTCATTTTCTGAAGTTGGGTTTCAGACGACGATAACTGGGCTCGAGCAGTCTCTTTTTCTGCACCAAAGCGGTCCATACCTTCTTTCCACCGCAAGGATTCCATCCTTATCACATCGACCTCCTCACGAATCTTCCCTATCATCTCGATTTTTTGTTGCAGCTGTGAGACCGAAATGTTAGCTATTGTTTCGGTGTCAAACCCATAGGTTTTCAAAAGCATCATTACCTGCTCAGACAAATCATTCTGGTCTCGATAAGCCCTGGCCAGCTCGGCTCGGAGATTTTTTATTTCCTCCTCTCTCTGCCCTAAGGAAAGTTTGAGAGAGTTCCTCTCGTCGGTAGCGCGGTTTAGGTCGGCCACATATCGATGCAGCTCATTCTGGGAATGAAAAAATTGTTCTCGATGGACTGCCGCAGCCTACGAAGAAACAAGAAGCGAAGTTGACGAAAAACAAACATAAAAAGGCAGTACCAACAAAAAGATTTTTAAAGACTCGCTTGGTTCAAAGCTTGCCGCAAACCATGAAAAAGATCTGCTTCATCACCGGTAACGGCAACGTCCTCGATACCAGTAAACAGGTCACGAAACGGATCCTCTTCATCATGAGGCCTGTCCAGACCGAGGGCCCCTAGAGCTTGAGCTTCCCGAATCACCCCTGCGGAAAAAGCGGGAAAAGTAGGCGAATCCTCGATCGCTGCTACCCCAAGTGACTCGCCCGGAGCATTCCCCTCGGCTCGGAGGGGTTTGAGGGGCTCTTTGATTGTGACCCCTGCCGGTTGACTCCGATGAGAGGCATCTTCGACATCCGATAGTTCGGGGATTCTACCTGAACCTCTCTCCGGTATATTTTCAGTTCGAGACGGAGCCCTATAGGGCATCGTCGATCCAGCCGGCAATGAAGCATCGGTGGCTCTCTTCGTCCGGACTGCCAGCATTGACTTATTGTCCTCTTCTTCTTCTTCATCCCTTAGGCGCAAACGGATTCCACGATCAAAGGAATAACATTCTTGTTCGGCTTACGAGCCGTCCTCTTCTTCGGTTTTGGATATTCGGGCAACGAATCTCTCTTCCTTTTATTTTCCTTCACCGGCCTTGGGACGGAGGTCGAAACATCCTCCTCATTAGACAGAGGTCTCAAGACCGCGTCTTTACCCAAACCTGCATATGGGAAACCTTATAAAAAATATTTCGAGAAATGCCTCGCTAGAGTCCAAGAAATGAGCTTACCGTAATTTTTGGCCTCCCACCGACCCTTAGACAAATCACGCCATGAGCGCTCGACGTATGTGGAGGTCGAAACAAGAGCCCATACCCAATTCTTGAGGTCGGAAACCGCTCCGGGCATCCAGGGAACCGCTACATCACAAAAAGAGGAGTGTCGATAAGAGAATAAATGAAAGAACAAAATATAGGCAACAACAAGATCACACTTACGTTTCATATTCCACTCCTCGGGAAAGGGCATCTTTTCAGTCGGGATCAGGTCCGAAGTCCTCACCCGAACGAACCTGCTCATCCAACCCCGGTCCCTGTCCTCGTCAATACTCGAGAACAAAGCCTTGGTAGCCCGACGCTGGAGTTTTATTAACCCTCCCCGAAAAAGTCGGGGACGATACAGCCGGATAAGATGATCGAGGGTGAACGACATCCCCTCGATTTTGCTCACAAAATATCGGATCAGGATAACGATCCGCCACAAAGAAGGATGGACCTGGCCTAAGGTTACCTGATACTGTCGACAGAAGTCGATAACGATGGAATCGAGGGGACCCAAAGTGAAAGTGTAAGTATATACGTTCAAAAACCCTTTCACGTAAGAAGTGATATCTTCGTCAGGGGTAGGTATTATCACTTCTTTTTCGCCCCAATTGCAGTCCTTCTTTAACAAATCGAGGTGCTTCTCAGTAATCGAACACATATACCTCGATACCGGCTCATACCGGCCAGGGACCGACGAACCTTTATCAACTTTAAAATCTGAAGTAAGGACGCACGCCTCGGGGACACACTCCTCTGGCCGTGGTTCCGCCGGAGTCTCATCGGCAAAACACTGTGAAGAGGAAGTTTTCTCTTTCTGAGGAACGGTTTGTGATGTTTTCGCCATTTTTGAATTCAAAAGTGAGGAGTAGACGAAATTGATAGAGATTTGGTAGAATCGAGGGATCCTTTCGGAAAGAAATCACAGCTTTTCTGGTAAGTTGGAGAGTATAAAGAAGAAATTGAGAGATTTTAGAAGATAGAAGGTGTAAAAATGGTAAAAGATAAAAGTGAGAGTTATTTATAGGTTCAAGCGGCGGCGGTTCATTATCAGCAGTGGCCGACCACCGCTGACATGCATTAAATGAATTAAAAGACTAAACCGACGGAACAGCTACCATATGCATCATGGTCGAACCTGATGGAAGCGACAAGATATAATCCGATCGAGCTGTTGAAAATCATATCGTTTCTCGCCATATTTCTTTCTGAGAAACGAGGGGACTATCTGTATACGGTCGAAATAAATTCCAGCCTTGGCATGTCCGGTACGGTTCGAAAGGCGGTGTATCGAAGTAAGATTCCGAAGGGGGGCACGAACTAACCTAGAACCCGAGGAGGCCGGTCCGTGATGAGATCGATATCATAATCAAACTCGAACAAGAATCGAACTATGATGCGGGAAGGTCTATCGTGCTGATAATCCAAAAACCAGCCTACATCGACCTGGAATCAATTCAAGGGCTCGAACCAGGATCTTCAACGTACCTATACATAAAATAAACTCAATTAAAGATAAATATAATATAGTTTAGCATTAAGCTCCACCTCGATTTATCCCTGGCGTCGCGAGCTCTAACGCGAGGAGATAATCTCGCGTCGCCTGCTTCTCTGCTTGAATTCAAATTCTGATTTCTTCTGCCTAACTTTCCAATTCTCACTCTTGTTTGTTATTTTTCCTTTGCAATTATTTCTTTGTCTCTTCAATCATTGTCTACTCATGTGAGTATAATATTTCCAATCAATAAATGATCATGAACTATTCTTGTAGTGTATAAAATATACATAAAATCTCTATTTTGTTTTCAATTTCGTCTTCAACGTACCTATATATAAAATAGACTCAATTAATCATAAATATAGTATAGTTTAGCATTAAAGCACCTAAATATAAAATAAGTAATGCACTAAAAATATAGAATTATAGACAAATACCAATATTGTTTAGTTAATTAAATTTTTTTCCATCTATTGCTGTTTGTTTTCTCTGTTTCACGTGAATGTCTAGTTCCCTCACTAGAAGGGGTACTAGAAGTGTCGAGACCTGGAGATTTGCACAATTTCTTGGAAAAGGTTTTGGAGAAGTTTGGTGAAAAGTTAAGGGTAAGTGACATATGTGTTCGGTTGATCAAAAATAATTATATTTGCTAGCTAATATATAAAAAGTATTTTTATCTATTATTATTGTATATGGTCGAAATAAATTCCAGTCTTGGCATGTCCGATACGGTTCGAAAGGCGGTGTATCGAAGTAAGATCCCAAAGGGGGGCACGAACTAACCTAGAACCCGAGGAGGCCGGTCCGTAACGAGATCGATATCATAATCAAACTCGAACAAGAATCAAACTATGATGCGGGAAGATCTATCGTGCTGATAATCCAAAAACCAACATACATCGACCTGGAATCAATTCAAGGGCTCGAACCAGGGTCGGGCTCGAACCAAGATCATAAATTCGAGCCGAAATCAAGCTCGAACAAAAATCGAGGATTCTAAGCAAGATCGAGCTCGCGGACAAAAGCCGTTGTAATCCCACTAGAGGGAATCTTGGCAGAAATTATGGAAAAGCTGATTTAGCATGGGTCTCCCACTGAATGTTTATTTTATTATACTTGGAGTCAAATCTCTCCACTATAAAGAGGCTTGGTTATTATTTCTGTAAGGACATCTTTTTTCTGAGATTTACATTATATCAAAAGTATTATTTCCTCTACAAGAAAGGGTGATCATTACAGTTTCTTAGACTGATTCTATTTTTGTTAAATCCTAAGGTTCACTGTTCATGATTGCCTTGTCCAGATTAGTTTTTCTCCAATCTATATTTACATTTTAATTTATCTTTGCAGTTTGTCTTAAGTTGTACCACATATCTTTGAAATTACGTATAAATTGAACTCTATCCATTTTTCGGGAAAATAATTATATATTAGTATATAAAACATTATAAATGATGCTGACTATTAATTTTTAGAGTTTTTAGAGCGATTATACTGCATAGTTTTCTCAAAAAGAATTTGTGCAAAATATCAGCACTCGGTCAGTTTCTAAAAGCAGGCTCGACCTTACCGTCCACCATTATTGGTGTCGCTTCCTTATTCTAATTTGTTTGTCATTTCTCGTTTATTAAGCAACTTAAATATAGCACTAAAAATTTAAAATATATATTGAAGATTACATTAGAAGAATAAAAATTGCATGAGAAGTATCACATATTCTAATTTTCCTCATAGAAAAGATGAAAGGATACATTCTACAAGTTAAACGAAGATTCTACAGTGTGATAACTATTGTACTAAGATAGAGTATATACATAACACTATATATAATCTCAAATGTAAAACTTAACAATACTATTAAAAAATATAAAAATAAGGTTTCCCTGAATTGTAAGATACTCGATCCGTTCGGTTCATGGTTCATTTGGATCGACTTTTTTCTAAAAAGAAATCAAAGTCGATTTTTCAAATATTGGAATCAAATCAAACCAATTAAGTTGATTTTTATCGATTCAGTTTGGAATGATTTTTTCGTCTTTTCGGTTATTTATCGAGTTTTTCTTAAATACAAGATATACACTACCAAATACATACTCCGGCGATCACATTTTCAACGTAATACTATCAAATAAATTGCTCTTTGAAAAATCTATCATTTACCAAGATATATTGATGATAATTAAATCTAGTAGTGATGAATTTAAGGACTTACTTAAAAATAAATTATTTTTAACATAAAATAGATTCTTATACTTAGCAAAAGAAAACTACCAATCAAACTAGATGTAAAGACAAAGAACTAGATCATTATAATAACAAAGAACTAGACTAAAAGTGCAAACGATAAACATGTGCCATAAACTTTTTAGAAATTTTGTAGTAAAATATGCATATATAGGTGCAATAATAGATTTTAAGTAGTTACTTGTATAGTCGGTTAAGTTCGGTTTTTCCGGTTATTTTTTGATTAAGTGAATGTAAAATGGTGGAAAAAGAAATGGAGAGAAATGAAATTTTGAATTAGTTCCTTTTACAAAGGAACTTTGTACCTCATTAGATAGGAAGAGGAAAATTCTTGTGCTTATATATTGAAGCACTTCTTCTAATTTTTAAAGAGTTGAGAAGAGAGCAAGTTTCGCGCAATCGTCGTCATTTAATGCTTACGTCTTCGGCTTCGGTTTCGGATTTGGTCGATTGATTGATAATTTTTTGGACCAAATTTATTTTTCTTTTCTGTCATTTAATATTTTCTTTTGTAATATTTTTTCCTCTCTCTTCTACATTCTGCATTATTTTTCAAAGCAGAACGTAAGCATTTTGTGTAATTTACTCCGCCATTTGAGTTTGCTGAAGTTTTGTAATTTGAAATGCCGCTATCACAGAATAGTTATTTCGTTCTATCCTGGAAGGATTTGCTCAGAAATCTTGGGCAACTGTGAGTGATTAAATGCCTTAAGTACACACAAGAAACTTGTGGGCTTGAAATTTTCTGTTTTTATTTCCTTAAACTAACGTCTTCTGATTTTCTGATTTTTGAATACAGAATATTAACAAGCTTAAGGAATTTAGTTATATTTCTGTGTTCATCTTACTTTATGGTTTGGGAGAACAAAATGCTAGCGATTTTCTACTTCCATTTTGGAGATTAAAATCTTCGAATTTTCTACTCTAGTTTGAGATTAAAGTCTTTGTGACTTTTTACACAATCCAAGATTAAAATCCTTGTAATTTTCTACTCGGTTGTTCATATTCGGTTTGAAGATATAAAAACTTCATCGGCTTACTAATTCTGGTTGTGTCAATTTTATTTACAGAAAAATAACAACAAGTACGGAACAACCAAATGGTTCTGTTGGGATTACTGCTGCTGCAATGGCTATTGCTTCTTCAAGCGTTGGCAGTAAAAAATATTCTTCTACCTGACCACACTCAGTTTGCACCGCTTTATCAGCGAGGATGTTCCAGTTTTGAGAGAAGAAATTTCGGATAATGAGCGGTTTGCGATTACGGAGGCATGGAAGCATTCTAACTTCTTGTGAAAAAATTATATGTTGAGTTGTTTGGAAGATGGCTTGTACAACGTTTATAGTATCATGGAAACTTTAAAAGAGTTGTGGAACGCTCTTGAAAAGAAGCACAAGACGGAAGATGCTGGACTTTAAAAATTTGTTGCCGCAAAGTTCTTGGACTTTAAAATGGTTGACAGTAAATGTGTCATAACTCAAGATCAAGAACTGCAAGTCATCGTGCATGATCTCCTTGCCAAAGGTATAAATTGAATCAATATTTTTATCAAAAATATTGATTATATTATTAATTCTAAATTTATGATTGTAGGTATGGTCATAAATGAAGAGTTTCCAGTTGCGACATTTATTAAAAAATTGCCTCCAATGTGGAAGGACTTTAAAACCTACTTGAAACATAAGCGCAAGGAGATGACATCGGAAGACTTTATTATTTGCCTAAGGATTGAAGAGGACAACAAGGCCGCAGAAAAGAAGTCTCGTGGATAACAATAATGGGAGCAAATATTGTTGAGGAAGCTTCAACGAGCAAAGAGAGAAATAAGCTGTCTGGACCAAAGAATTACCCAAGCAAAAAGAAGTTTAAAGGTAATTGTCATAATTGTGAAAAGGTTGGACATACGGTTGCTGACTGTCGTGCACCAAAGAAGGACAAAAAGAAAAGCCAAGCAAATATGATTGATTCTGGGGTAACTCGTCATATTTGTGTTAACAAGGAGTTGTTTACTTCTTATGCTCCCGTAGGACCCGACGAGATAATTTTTATGATAAATTCTTATGTTGCAAAAATTGAAGGAACGGGCAAGATAACTGTGAAGATGACTTCTGGCAAGATTGTGACTCTAAACAATGCCCTTCATGTTCCTGAAATGCGGAAGAATTTAGTCTCGACATCACTTCTAGTCAAGAACGACTTTAAGTGTGTTTTTATTTCCGACAAGGTTGTAGTTAGTAAGTATGAAATGTATGTAGGAAAAGATTACATTACTGAGGGCCTTTTCAAACTCAATGTACTTGCCATTGATATGAATAAATCTTTCAGCTTCTTATTACTTGCTTGAATCTAATTTATGGCATGAACATTCAATCACGTCAACTTCAAAACTTTACGAAAAATAATTTATGTAGAAGTATTGCCTACGTTTGAATGCAATAACTCGAAATGTCAAATATGTGTAGAATTAAAGTATGTTGAACATCCTTATAAGTCAGTTGAAAGGAATTCAAATCAATTGGGCTTAATTCACACAGATATTTGCGACATGAAGTCAATACCATCTCACGATGAAAAAAGGTATTTCATAACTTTTATTGACGACAATACTAGATATTGCTATATTTACTTATTTAATAGTAAAAATAAAGCAATTGATGCATTCAAGTAATACAAAAATAAAGTTGAAACGCAACTAAATAAAAAGATCAAAATAATAAGAAGTGATAGGGGTGGCGAATATGAATCTCCTTTTGAAGAAATATGTTTGGAATATGGCATTATTCACCAAACAACTGCTCCTTAATTACCACAATCTAATGAATTTGTGAAAAGATAGAATAGAACGTTAAATAAGATGATGGATGCCTTGTTTATAAGTTTTGGTTTACCTCAAAACTTGTGGGGGGGGGGAGAGCTATTCTTACAGCTAATCGAATATTTAATCGAGTTCCTCATAGCAAAACGCAATCCATATAAAAAATGGAAAGGAAGAAAACCAACTTAAAATATTTTAAGGAGTGGGGGTGTTTGGCTAAAGTGCAAGTCCCTAAATCTAAAAGGGTAAAGATTGGACCAAAAACCGTTGATTGCATTTTCATAGGTATCACGACCCAAAATCCACTAGTGTTTGTGATGGCGCCTAACACCGCAATCAAGTAAGCCAATAGTGATTTAGTAATTTAATTGCTCATTTTAGTATCTTGAAATCATAATTTTCTTGATTGAACAGTATAAAATAGAATTTACAGAGTGAATAAAAATATCTACACGAACCTCAATAATGAATAACCCGAAGGAACCCCCAAAACCTGGTGTCACAAGTGCATGAGCATTTTCTAAAGAGTATAATAATATTACAACATCTGTCCCGAATGTAATAAGACAGAATAAAATAAATAGTACAATGGATACTCAGTGGACTGCGATGCATAGCCTAGAATGCAGCTCACATGAAGTCTCCCCAACAGGTGCGCCTATGCGCCAGGGTGGTCATCAATGAACCTCTCAGATCCTGCACATTTAGTGCAGAAGTGCAGCATGAGTACATAAATCAACGCGTACCCAGTAAGTATCTAGCCTAACCGAGGAGAAGTAGTGATGAGGGGTCGACATCGACACTTACTAATAGTCCAAGCAGATAATATAATAATCCATAGCAGGTATGAAGTGCACAGCAATATTGAAGAAAATCTGTAAATCTCAAAAAGGTTTCCAATTATTTCCTTTATAGTATCAATCTTCTCAATCTTATATTCTACCTTAATATCTCTTAAAATTGTCAAGTGTCATAATCGAATAAACTCGGAGTACCATATAAAATGTCGGGCACCAGTAGGGAGATTAACTCGTGAATATTCAGGCTACAAGCGATATAACGCACGATTATGCCGAGGCCGTTCGGTCCGATCCGAAATAATGTGTACAATGTCGAGGGTCGAGCGGCACGAACCATATATGCATCTATATACTGTCGAGGCATTCAACCCGATCCACAATAAAAGGGAAGAAAGTTACCGAATTACGAGACACGTACTTACAACACCTTACGTGAGTACAAAAATGGATATAATCTGTATCGTTCCTCAAATAACTCGCCCACAACTCAAAGTGTTAAGGCTTGGCCTAGTATGCATATATTTATTTCTAAATCAATTTTATTTATAACTTCGATTAATTAAGCCGGCAACATGAGTTCAAATAATTCAAATATTACAAGAAAAGATCCTAAGTCTACCCGGACATAAACATTCTTTAACTACGTACGGACTTTCGTCATCTCGTGCGTACGTAGCACCCATAACTAGTTGCACATAACAATAAATATCACCTAGGGGTAGTTTCCCCCTCACAAGGTTAGAGAGGAGACTTACCTCGCTTCGAAGTTCCAAGACCGGCTCCAAGGCCTCTCTAATACCTCAAACCAAAGCCCGTCGATCCAAAACTATTCAAACAACGTGCAAACCAATCAAAATGTACTCTAATACCCATAATTAATCAATTTATAAAAATTTCCAACTCCGCTCGAAAAGTCTATAAAAATCAACCCTCGGCCCCCGTGCCCGGATTCCAAAAATTTTCAAAGATAATCATTACCCACAACATCACGAACTCAAATATATAATTTATTCCAAATTTCATGTCCAATTTCATGGTCAAAATATAGAAATATCAATTTCTAAATTTTTTTTAAAATCTCAAAATTTCTAGGAATTTCCATGTTTAAATCCTTGTGTAATCCATGTAATTAGCTAAAAATGTGCGAGAATTACTTACCTTGTAGTAGATGATGAAAACCGCCCCTTGAAACTCTCCAAAATCGCCCAAACCAAGAGAGAAATGAGTGAAATGAGCAAAATCCCAGACTTAAAACAATCTGCTCAGGCCCTGTCCTTCATCGCGTTCGCGTGACCAAGGTCGCGTTCGCGAAGGCCTGTCCATGCACAACATCGCATTCACATTCAAGCTCTCGCGTTCGCGATAGCCAATTGCCCCCAGCCTGGAACTCCTCCTTCGCGTTTGCGTATGCTCTTCGGCGTTCGCGAAGGGGAAACTGCCAACCCAACAACTCACCGCGTTCGCGACTACCTTGTCGCGTTTGCGTAGGGTAAGGTCCCCCTGACCCCCAGCTCTCGTTCGCGTTCGCGAACCCTTATTCGCGTTAGCGAAGGATAAATAGGCAGCCACCGTTATCCCTTCTTCGCGAACGTGAGACTCCCTTTGTGTTCACGAAGAACAAAACCAGAACCAGCAACACCAGCAGCAAAATAGGGAGAAATTACCCGAAACCACCCGAAACACACATGAGGCCCCCGGGACCCCGTCCAATCACACAAACTAGTCCCAAAGAACGAAGCGAACCTGTTTGAGGCCTCAAATCACACCAAACAACATCGAAACTACGAATCGTACCCAATTCAAACTTAGTGAACTTAAGAACTTCAAATTTCTACATTCGACGCCGAAACCTATCAAATCAAGTCCGATTGACCTCAAATTTTGCACACAAGTCATAATTGACATTACGGACCTACTCCAACTTTCGGAATTGAAATCCGACCCCGATATAAAAAAGTCCACTCCCGGTCAAACTTCCTAAAAATCATCCAATTTTCAACTTTCGCCAATTGACGCTGAAATATCCTACGGACTTCCAAATCAACAATCGGATATGCTCCTAGGACAAAAATCACCAAACGGAACTATTCCTAGGCTCGGAAACCCAAACAGACATCGATGACATCAAAATCCACTTCAACCCAAATTTAGGGAATTCTTAAACCTTCAAAATGCCAACATTCCGTAATAAATGCCGAAATACTCCCGGGCCACCCGTTACTTGAGCCGAACATATGCCCAAGTTCAAAATCATTATACGAACCTATTGGAACCTTCAAATCCCGATTCCGAGGTCGTTTACTTAAAAGTCAAACCTTAGTCGATTCTTCTAACTTAAAGCTTCCGAAATTAGAATTTTCTTTCCAATTCCACTCCAAATTTTCTGAAATTCGATTCCGACCACATATACAAGTCATGATACCTGAAGTGAAGCTACTCAAGACCTCAAACCGTCGAACAACATGCTAGAGCTTAAAACGACCGATTGAGTCGTTACATTCTCCCCTACTTAAACATGCGTTCGTCCTCGAACGTGCTAAGAATTGCTCCGGAGTTGTCCAAAATCACTGTGGAACACCTTGTTCACCTACCGTGCCACGACATTCCTCTTGAACACACTAGCTCAAGCCAGACTGAAAATCCTCCCTATATCCTTAGCTAACAAGCTTTAGAACCAAGTTCTAACTTCTAAATTTCTTTACAAGGCATGTTTCTAACACACGACACCGTACCAATCACCACACACTGTACCAAAACACGATCGTACACCTTTTGATGAATTCACACCATGCCCCGCATATTTCACACGCCCATAATAACATCATCCGATCACAACAGCTGTAATTTCACAAATTTGATGCCCGCAATACATCTCATAACGTATATAAATCATGTTCCAACTCTCGCAATACTGCCACGACTAAAGAGACATGCAAAAAACTCATAACTACTTGCCGAATCAATAATTCATGGAGTCTCTCCTCCTGACAAGAACCATTACCTCATTCTTAACTGAATAACAACACTTTCTCTTTAATGTACCTTATATAAATCTGAATGCACTAACTCCAGGTCCAATAATCTCGTCTCACCTAGTACAAGTTGCTCAGGCAATAAGCCATCTCAGATACTGCCGAAAATCCTATATGATGCCCACAACGAACCAACAAGCTACAACTCGAATGTGATACATAAGGAAGAATGAATTCTGGAGAAGGACTTCCCAGCCCGCGTAACGAATAAAATAGCTGAACAGATGCTGTGAACCCACCTCAGGAATGAAAACAAGACATACAAAATGAGTGTAAGAAACTATGCTCAACATTTCGTTATTGCAGCGTGCAACCCGATCCACATAACATGCCCGTGGCGGTGTGCCAACCGATTCACACATAACAATCATGAAGAAAACACACATATTAAGCCGTAGCGCTCATACTGATGAAATACCCTAATATCGACCACAAGCACGCCAAGTGCATAATACAAATCCTGGGGAGAGAAATAGCGTCGTACACTATGAAACCCAAGCACAACTAAGGTGCAGTAAATGACCTGCACCTCGAGAGGCATCATGATAACATAACACCACAAGCTACACGGGACCTCAACACGTGTGCGAATAATCAAGCCGTCAAATCCGAAACAAACTCACACGGTCCACAACCCAAATAATAGGACGCCTCTCAGGCTTAAACTCTCGCATTTGCGATATTACCATAACCTCCATACTTGGTATAAATCTTTAACAATTAAGTGACTAACATGCCACACTTATACAAATCTCCCTGTGGGGTACGCTCCCACGACCTTCCTCTCGGGTAGCAAAGTCTGCACATCCATACCACAAACCGTACTAATTATGTAAAGAAATCACAATCCGCAAATCAATACACAATGCCTCTTCCACCGAACACCATTCTCAGGCAACTCTAAGATAACGCTAGCTCACTCTAACCATCTTAATTTTTCCCTGCTCATCCGAGCTCGTGACATTCTTATCAACACCAACTGCAACCTTGGTCCTCAACTTTCAAATTCCCATGCCGCTCACCGCACCTATCATACCGCTATGCGAAAATACAAGAGCTCATCATAACCCTTGAATTACTAGTATAATAAACACTTCATTGGCTAGAAACCTTTCACTTAACTCATTTCAGAAGAACAATGCAACACGCAACCGAATTCCAAAACCGCAGCAAATACAAACCTCAAGTCGTGATCTAGACCGTCATGACTCTTCCGGAATCCATTTACACAACAAAGCCATTTGAATCAAATACCTCCCAAATCAATCAGGTCGTGGTGGCTGTCAAGCCCGCACGTACAACCACAAACCACATGTATAACTTCACACAACGAAGGAACTGATCCTTACCACAATCATGCTGATTCAGCCACTACTAACCGACCAAACTTCTTTCAGCTTACCTTCGACCTGACTTAGAAATATTATATCTCCATTCACAACATAAAGAACTAAATTTGCACTCATCCTGAGTGACCCGAATCGCGAGGCCACATCGTCTCAATACCCATGAATCATCTCATACCCTTTTTAAGCGCACAATGGCATCTCTAACTGGTACACCTATTTTGCAAGACCTCCCGCGAATACGCAGCTATTTCTTCCTTTGCTCCAATACTACACCGCATACCCGACGATGACATAGAACATTCCAAGTTCCATTCACAATCCGTTGCGAAGACTCGATCCTTAACCACACAACGGACTCGAAATCTTTAGGCGTTGCACTTTAATTCTCGAATCCACTAGGACCATTGTTGAGAGTCACCCACTCTGACCCTATCTCGATCATAACCAAACATCCCACACTCTGCTAGCGTAGGAACACCCTCTCGAAGAAGCAACCAGCTGAATTCTTTTCCTTGTACGTCTCATCCACAAAGCATAAACTCTGAGTCTTCCCAAAACCTGAGTATGCATCGATAAAGCCGAATATAGCACGCTTCCATCAAGTTCTTTGCTGAATTACCCCTGATCTTTCTTTTTCTTAGTAAAAATAAATCCGCCAACGCACCAATAACCAGAAACCGCACAAGCAGAAAATCACGCGATCCAATCGTAAACAGTGGGGCTTCCCTACTTAGCTTTAAGCTACCATCACATAATGTAGAGCCCACAATAATTCCTCCTTCTCAATTACCATGATCTCGCACTGTTAACCTGCCAGACTTCTCGAAGTATTTTGTTAAGATTTTCATGAACATTCTAAATCACCAGTCATAGTCACACACTCTACCTCTTACCGGATAGCAAGTAGTATTCTTCGCAGAAGCTTTATCAATGCCATGAAACCGCTAACATGCTCACAGGAGATAACCCACTTGTGGAATTCCTCACCGACATCTTCCAACGATGCTGAACTGGGTACATCTATCACGAATCAGTAAATTCTCCTGAGCCCATATTCGCCCACCAGTTGTATAAGTCTGCTCCTTCCCTATTGACATCAACTGAAAGTTCAACAATACCTTTCGAACTTAAGTCATACTGCACCTGAAACGATAATCCGATCTTCACACCCCTCCTTTCTGCCATTTTCAATCTTTCTTCATTCGGTAGCCATCACTCCAAATAAAATTCGTAGGCCAAATCGCCTTGCATCACGATTCCCAAACCGTTCTACACTTTCTCAAGATACGCGACTATCTTACCACAAAATCCATATGCTAATATGCCACTCTTACTTCGATTAAACCATCTCCTTTAAGCAACTTCTTAACCTCTGCTTCTCATACTTGTCCTGCTAGTACTTCAACCACTGCGAAACACTTCCCGCCATGTCTTCCCTCATACTTTGCTACCCAAATGTTACATCAAATCAAAATGCATCTCCGTAGCACCTGAACCAATAAATTGTTACCGACTCTAAGCCTCTTCGAATATCATCTCTCTTGAGCCATCAATATTAGAAATACCAATTCAATTCTGAACCGCTGCACACAGCTATCTTGGGCAAACGCCCCTCGGGCACTATTTCACAACACCCTGTCCCGACGGCAAAATCCAAGAAGACCGTAACATCGGTGAACCGTAATGCGTTCAAACAAGGACGGCGGTACCGCATCATAATGAAAATTCCCCCACGCTCGAAAATATCAAGTCTCGTTACTTCATCAACCCAAACCTGGACACCTATAGTCTGATTGCCTTTCCTTTGCTGGAATTAAATGCCGAACCTCTAAATCATGCACTGAAAAATACTCCTTTAAAGTCATTTGCTGCCTCAATACATAAGCGAGCACCCTACCATTACACCAACATCGTGCGATAACAATGCGTGAACATCATAGCGATCTGTGCATAGCCTCAAAACCATCGAAAATAGAACTGCTGAGCTGAAATGACAGAACATCCTTCCGTAAGGCGACGACAATAGCCTGCCCGAACACGCAGGGAAAAACACCCTACACCACGTCTGCAGTACCATTACAATTCCTCAATGCTCAATTGATAACAAGCGCTTCGCATCGCATAAGATTGAGTAGGAACGAAATAAAGGCACAAGCCTCAATGGAATCAAATCGCACGATGAGGAAATCAAGAAGGGAAGTGATCCTAACAACCCTATAGCCTCTCAAAGATAAGTACAGATATCTTTGTACCGATCCGCAAGATTCTACTAGACTTACTCATGACTAGTGAGACCTAAGTGAATCTAACGCTCTGATACCAACCTCAATGGAATTTAATTACTCATTTTAGTATCTTGAAATCATAATTTTCTTAATTGAACAGTATAAAGTAGAATTTACAGAGTGAATAAAAATATCTACACAAACCTCAATGATGAATAACCCGAAGGAACCCCCAAAACCCGGTGTCACAAGTGCATGAGCATTTTCTAAAGAGTATAATAATATTACAACATCTATCCCAAATGTAATAAGACAGAATAAAATAAATAGTACAATGGAGACTCGGTGGACTGCGATGTGTAGCCTAGAAGGCAACTCACATGAAGTCTCCCCAACAGATGTGCCTATGCGCTAGGGTGGTCATCAATGAACCTGTCAGATCCTGCACATTTAGTGCAGAAGTGCAGCATGAGTACATAAATCAACACGTACCCAGTAAGTATCTAGCCTAACCGAGGAGAAGTAGTGACGAGGGGTCGACATCGACACTTACTAATGGTCCAAGCAGATAATATAATAATCCATAGCAGGTATAAGGTGCACAACAATAGTGAAGTAAATCTGTAAATCTCTAAAAGGTTTCCAATTATTTACTTTATAGTATGAATCTTCTCAATCTTGTATTCTACCTTAATATCTCCGAAGATTATCAAGTGTCATCATCAAATAAACTCGGAGTACAATATAAAATGTCGGGCACCGGTAGGGAGGTTAACTCGTGAATATTCGGGTTACAAGCGATATAACGCACTATTCTGCCGAGGTCGTTTGGCCCGATTCGGAATAATGTATACACTACCGAGGGTCGAGCGACACGAACCATAGATGCATCTATATACTACTGAGGCGTTCGGCCCGATCCACAAGCAAAGGGAGGGAAGTTACTGAATTATGAGACACGTGCTTACAACACCGTACGTGAGTACAAAAATGGATATAATCTTTACCGTTCCTCAAATAACTCGCCCACAACTCAAAGTGTTAAGGCTTGGCCTAGTATGCATATATTTATTTATAACTTCGATTAATTAGGCCAGCAACATGAGTTCAAATATTACAAGATAAGATCCTACGTCTATCCGAACATAAACATGCTTTAGCTACGTACGGACTCTCGTCACCTCGTGCGTACGGAACACACACAACTAGTTGCACATAACAATAAATATCACCTAGGGAGTAGTTTCCCCCTCACAAGGTTAGACAGGAGACTTACCTCGCTCTGAAGTTCCAAGACCGGCTCCAAGGCCTCTCTGACACCTCAAACTAAAGCCCGTCGATCCAAAACTATTCAAATAACGTGCAAACCAATCAAAAGGTACTCTAATACCCATAATTAATCAATTTAAACAATTTCCAACTCCGCTCGAAAAGTCTATAAAAATTAACCCTCGTGCCCACGTGCCCGGATTCCGAAATTTTTCAAAGTTAATCATTACCCACAATATCACGAACTCAAATATATAATTTATTCCAAATTCCATGTCCAATTTCGTGGTCAAAATCCAAAAATACCAATTTCTAGTTTCTCTTAAAATCTCAAAATTTCCAGGAATTTCCATGTTTAAACCATTGTATAATCCATGTAATTAGCTAAAAATGTGCGGGAGTTACTTACCTTGCAGTAGATGATGAAAATCGCCCCTTGAAGCTCTCCAAAATCGCCCAAACCAAGAAAGAAATGAGCAAAATCCCCAACTTAAAACAATCTGTCCAGGCCCTGTCCTTTATCGTGTTCGCGTGACCAAGGTTGCGTTCGCGAATGCCTGTCCATGAACAGCATCGCGTTCATATTCAAGCTCTCGCATTCACGATAGCCAATTGCCCCCAGCCTTGAACTCCTCTTTCACGTTAGCGTATGTCCTTCCGCGTTCGCGAAGGGAAAACTGCCAACCCGACAACTCACCGCGTTCGTGACTACCTTGTCGTGTTCGCGTAAGGTAAGGCCCCCTGACCCCAGCTCTCCTTCGCGTTCGCGAACCCTTATTCGCATTCGCGAGGCACAAATAGGCAGCCACCATTATTTCTTCTTCGTGAACACGGGACTCCTTTCGCATTCGCGAAGAACAAAACCAGAACGAGCAACAGTAGCAGCAAAACAGGGAGAAATGACCTGAAACATCCCGAAACACACCCAAGGCCCCCAAAACCCCGTCCAATCACACCAACCAGTCCCAAAAAATGAAGCAAACATGTTCGAGCCCTTAAATCACACCAAACAACATCGAAACTATGAATCGCACCCCAATTCAAACTTAGTGAACTTAAGAACTTCAAACTTCTACATTCGATGCCGATACCTACCAAATCAAGTCCGATTGACCTCAATTTTACACACAAGTCATAATTGACATTATGGACCTACTCCCACTTTTGGAATCGAAATCCAACTCCCATATCAAAAAGTCCACTCCCAGTCAAAATTCTCAAAAATTATCCAATTTTCAACTTTCGCCAATTGACGCCGAAACAACCTATGGGCTTCCAAATCAACATTCAGAAATGCTCTTAAGACCAAAATTACCATACATAGCTATTCCCAGTATCAGAATCCCAAACGGGCATCGATAACATCAAAATCTACTTCAACCTAAACTTAGGGATTTCTTAAACCTTCAAAATGCCAACCTTCCGTAATAAATGACGAAATACTCTCGGGCCACCCGATACTCTATCCGAACATACGCTCAAGTCGGAAATCATCATACGAACCTATTGAAATCTTCAAATCCCGATTTTGAGGTTGTTTACTCAAAAGTCAAAGCTTAGTCGTTCTTCCAACTTAAAGCTTCCGAAATTAGAATTTTCTTTCCAATTCAACTCCGAACTTCCCGAAATTTGATTCCGACCACACGTACAAGTCATGATAGCTAAAGTGAAGCAACTCAAGGCCTCAAAATACTGAACGATACGCTGGATCTCAAAACGATCGGTCGGGTCGTTACAATAGGATATGCAACAAATAGTAAGGCATGTCGTTTTCTGGTTCATAAATCAAAAAATTTCGATATTCATATTAACACGGTAATTGAATCGGATAATGCTGGATTTTTTGAGAATAGTTATCCATATAAAAAGAAATGTGAGTCGTCTAGTGAAAAATCAAAGTGACCTCGGGAAGAAGCAAAGGAAAGTACCTTTAATGAAGAAAATCCAAGACGTAGTAAATGTTAAAGGACAAATACTTCCTTTGGACCAGATTTTCTGATATTCTTGTTGGAAAATGAGCCTCAAACATTCAAAGAAGCAATGTATTCCTCGGAAGTACAATATTGGAAAACGGCAGTCAATAGTGAGATAGAATCCATATTAAGTAATCATACTTGGGAATTGGTTGATCTTCCTCCAGGAAATAAACCTTTGGGTTCTTAGTGGATTTTCAAAAGGAAATGAAAGTTGATGGTACTATTGAAAAATATAAGGTAAGATTAGTTGTTAAAGGGTTTAGACAATGAGAAGGTCTTGATTGCTTTGACACATACTCGCCGGTAACGAGGATTACATCTATCCGGGTGTTAATAGCATTAGCCGTCGTGTATGGCCTTCTAATCCATCAGATGGATGTGAAGACACCCTTCTTAGATGGAGATTTGGAGGGAGAAATTTATATGGATCCACTTGAAGGGTTCGTAGTTCCCGGAAAAGAAAAGAAGGTGTGTCGACTTGATAAGTCACTTTATGGACTAAAACAAGCACCAATACAATGACATGCGAATTTTGACCAAATAATGTTATTAAATGATTTCAAGATCAATGAGTGTGACAAATGTGTTTACATTAAGAATACTCCGAATCAAATAGTCACTATTTGTTTATATGTGGATGATATGTTGATAATGAGTATCGACATTGCTAACATAAATGCTACTAAGCGCATGCTTACTAGTAAGTTTGATATGTAAGACCTAGGAGTTGCAGATTTAATTTTGGGAATTAAGATCCTTAAGACTCCTCAAGGTCTAGCCTTGTCTCAATATCATTATATTAAAATGGTACTTGAAAAGTTCAAATATTTGGACTTTAAAGTTGCAAGAACGCCAATTGATTTAAACCATACTCTTGTAAAGAATAAAGGTCAAAGCAAGTCTCAATTGGAATATGCTTGAGTGTTGGGAATCTTGATGTACATTATGAATTGTACACGATCTGATATAGCTTGTGTGATAAGTAAGCTTAGTCGATATATGAATAATCCCGACCAAGCTCATTGGATAGAAATGAAATGAGTTTTGGGGTATTTGAAATATATCCAAGACTATGCATTGAATTACGATAATTATCCCACAGTTATTGAGGGATATAGTGATGCAAATTGGATCATCGGATCAATAGAATCAAAATCCACAAGTGGATGCGTTTTTACCATTGATGGAGGAGCAGTGTCTCGGAAGTTGTCCAAACAGACATGCATCGCCTGCTCTACAATGAAGTACGAGTTTATATCTTTAAACAAGGTCGGTGAAGAATCTGAATGGCTCCGAAATTTCTTGGAAGATATTCCATTTTGGCCCAAACCTTTGGCACATATATGCATACATTGTGACAGTCAAGCAACATTAAGAAGGGCTAGGAGCGTTATGTATAATGAGAAATCTCATCACATATGATGAAGACATAATACCGTTAGACAACTACTCTCTAGTGGAATCATCACAATTGACTATGTAAAGTCAAAAGATAATGTATCGGGTCCGCTTACAAAAGGCCTAACTAGAGAGGCGGTTGAAAAGTCATCAAAGAAAATAGGACTATGGCCGAGGACAAGTCACTGTGATGGTAACTCTACCTAGAAGACTGGAGATCCCAAGATTTAGGTTCAAGGAGATCAAGCAAAGTCATTAGTGATAGTTCAACATTGTCAAATAAAATTTTGGTCAATTCTCATGATGAAGACAATGTTCAGCAACAAGGATAAATCCTTAAGGCATTTTAATGGTTTGATACAAGGTATATTAAATAGTGTATCTACGGGATAATACGTTTAGGAATCACCGATGTAAGTGTGAAGTGTAAGCCACTTCAAGGAGAATTTTGTAAGGCTAGTTCTCTATGAACGTATGAAACGAGGTGGTGTTCATGGCTAAAATGAACACAACAATGAGAACCAAAGACGGTTAAGGGTTGATTGTGTGACGTATGACTGTCTAGGTATACACCAAAGTTCGACGGTTCAAAGATATCAAATCTACCAATTGATCAAGTATATCTAACATATGTTCAGGGGCGGACCCATATTGGTTCAAGGGGGTTAAGTTGAACCCGCTTCGTAAATATCTTTACTTATTTTATGTGGAATTATTTTTCAAATAAAGAAATTTGTATAAAATTAAAGTGGTTGAACCCAATTTAACAAAGTTGTGCCTTGGTCGGATGGTCCAAGCGGGTTTAGCCTCTGCAGATGGTCGTGTGTTCGAATCCAAGCTTCAGCGGTTTTTGTTTCTTTCTCTCTTTCTCAAAATACTGACAGTTTATTTGGCAGTTTTTGTCCTTGCACTTCTTCTTTTCTATATTTTATTGTTTACTTACTCTTTCCATTGTTTTGGAATTTCTATATGAATTTAGTAATTTTACTTAGCTCTTCCATTGTTTTTTGGTTAAGTGTTAGTGCAAACTAAATCAAAATTAATAAATAAATAGACTTTAGTATTTTTAATATGATCAAACAGATGTTTGTTACAATAAAATTTTCTAAAGTTTAACAAAATATTAAATTTAAAGGTAAATGATTCTATTTATACATATAGTGTTCTTTTTTTTTTTTGAAAACCAGTATGGCTTGATGTCACGCCCGGACCTGGGCCTGGACGTATCACGGCACCCGATGTCTGACAACTTACAACCGAGGGAACCAACTGGTTGACTGAATCAACATGTGATATCATAACATACTGAATGTGGAAGATAAACTAACACATGCTGATATATTGAAGGTCTAGATGATATAAATCTAAGTGCGAAAATACTAATATAATTCTGAAACATATTTGTAGCAAGCATAGCTTAACATGAAAAGCAAGTGACTCTGTCTAATTGTTACTCTAGTCTATGAAGCCTCTAACTGTTACTGACTGTCTGAAAAATACTGAAGTCTGTAAGGTAATGATAATACCCCGAAAGAACTGGGGCTCACCAAATAGCCGGTACAATAATCCTAGCGCTCTGAATCGTCAACCTGTAAATTATTACATGCATCGTGAGATGCAGGCCCCGGGCAAAAGGGACGTCAGTACATTTGAATTGTACTAGTATGTAAAGCAACTGAAAGAAAGAAATATAAATGTTGAAACTGATACTGAGCTGCTAACTAAGAATTGATAATTGATAATTGAAATGATAACTGTTGAAACTGAAACTGAAATGATAACTGATAACTGATAACTGAAATGATAATTGATAAATGATAACTGATAACTGAAGTGAAAAACGGAAGTAAGGATGTAAATACTTCCTCTTCTGAATGATGAATAAGTTGTTTATCTGAATAAATAAACTTCGGCCTTAGGCACAATATATATGTGCACAAACTGCGGCCTTGGGCCCAAGTATACGTATATATAACTGATGCCTCAGGCCAAACATGCATAAAGCATAAACTGCGGCCTCGGTCCCAAATACAAGTGTTCAACATTTAGGGATTTAAAAACAGGAACTGAGAATCGTGTTGTTGTTGATACCCAATTTTGCTCTCATATTTTTCAAATAATATATATACCTTCAAAATATTATTTTGCATCATTACTTAATTTCCAAGGGTTATATAAGTACTCTCTGTAATGTTTCATAATTTTTAAGTCTTTGAAATTGATTTTCTTGCATTTAAACTGTTCAAATATTTATTAATTACCCCTTTGAATTATTTTGTGATGACTTAATCATCCAATATTATTATTTACATCCACATATATGTTTCATAATATTTTACTTGTTTTTATATAATTATATTTGAATTTTAAATCGATTTTACATAATTTGGAATAATAGCCCATATTCTGTACATAATTGTATTTATCATATTATTTTATACTAAAATAGCATTTCTTATATTTTTATAATCTTGAGCTATTATTTTCAAGCATTTTACAACATGAATAATATTTTACTATTTATTAGTCATTTTTTATAATTATTCTTTCTTAATTCCTTGTATTTAAAATCCAGCCCAATCCCAAGCCAATTTTTGGACCAAATTAATGGCCCAAACACCCCCAAACCTTAGCCCAATATGCCCTGCCCCAAACCAAACGACCTCTTTATTCCAATCCGGTCGGGACCCGTTTATTCAACTAGCCCACCTTCCTTTTAATCTTGGCCGTTGATCTCAAATTATCAACGGCCCGCAATAAAACCCTCACTTTCCTTATATCCCCACCCCAAAACCTAGAGACCATTTTCTTTTCCCAGCCGCCCTCATACACTATCATCTTCTACGAACCCTAGCTGTCTTACCCTAAAAAATCTCTCTGAATCCGGTTATACTATGGAGTCCTACGATTTGCTTACCTCATTTACGCTACCCTGCTACTACTCACACGCTCTTTATGTTACTTAGTACTCGCCCTAATTTTGGCAAGTATCACCATTCCATATCGGACCTGTTCAGCTTTGATCTTCAAGATTTGGACGATATCTCGTCCATATACACAAAAAAAGGGATTGATTCCCTACATCCACGGGTCGATTTTCAATCGTTGAACCCTAACTAGGGTTCGAAATTCAATTTCTTCCTTTGCCGGCTCTGTTACTGATTGCATGCGATATTTTATTTCCTTATTTATGTTTAATAGATTGTTTTCCTTGTCTGTTCATCCAATTTCAACACTATATAAACCCCTCCCCTAATTCCCCTAAACGGACCAGAATCACTGTTATTCTCTCTCTCTCTCTCTCTCTCTCTCTCTCTCTCTCTCTCTCTCTCTCTCTCTCTCTCTCTCTCTCTCTCTCTCCCCCTTTATTCTACTATTCTGAAATTTGAGACATTGGCTAGCTGAAAGCCAAGGCCACCAGAATTCAATTATTGCTCCTTCTCAGTATGAGCACTACCCGCGGTTCATTCGAGACCCTTGGGAACTTTGACGCACCGAGATTCTAGGAGTCTTGTTGTTTATTCTTAGTTGATTTGCTGCAGGAGCTTAATTTCCTTGTTCGTTTAATTTGCAACTGGTGAGTACCTTGACTCTTGCAATTCTATGCTTAGTTGTGGTTATGACCTGGATACCATGCTTGTTCGAATTTTCTGAACCTATATGATTACAATATGTTGTTACCTTTGTTTGCAATCCTATGTGCCTTGAAGTTAGCTTATAGTCATGTATTCTCTAGCATCTAAACTTGCCTAAATCCTGTACTCGGATGTCTGCCCACTATGTATATTTTGACCATCTTGAACCTACTTAGTCTACTATGTTTATGCACACATGAGTTTCCTAAGTATGTTACATGCCCATGTCCATGCACTGCTCTGAATTATTGTATTAAAACTCTTGGGATACTTATTCATTTCCAGAATTTGCTCGACTGTATTTCTCTATGCTAAGTCATTCAGGCATAACTTGGTACTTGGTCATGTCTCTATGAACTCCGAACTCTTCAAACAAGCATGCTACCCTACTATTTGTGAACCCCAATCCTCATTATAGTTGTTTGCTTTACTACCATCCAGTTCTGTAGACTCATGCCTGCTAATGCTAGGATTGCTCAGGTATAATGCCTAGGGAATCTTTGATATCAATTTGTATTAAGTACTTGTTCACTGACTAGTTGTGGTATTGTCTTTTTGATACCGTTGACCCTAAGCTTCTGTAATGGGTTTCCTTAGTAGCATTTCTACTTGCCCTGAATTGGTCTGCAACTCTTAGTTATGCCCTGCCTTGAATCCTTATGTTCTTCTTGAGAAGACTATTGTGGTATATACCCCAAAAGGGAGTCTATAGAGCATGTCATTATCATTTGTTAATCTTTTTAGAACTAATCCATGTCCTTAACTCTAATGTTGAGTTTCTTGCTTTGTGGATTCATGTTGCCCATAACTAATCTGGTGCATCTTAAGAAGTCTGTGCTTTGAACTTATTTGTTAGTTTGAAAGCCTCACTTATGTGCTCATTGTAAGGTCTTTGTACATGTGCGTCCTCTCACCTGTTTATATGTCACCCCTAAAGTGATACTTAGAAAATCTTTCTGCTGATGATTGTAATAATAGAAATCCATGTGTCTTTGCCTGGGCTCTGAGCCATTTGAATGACATATTTTATGACCCCCATGTTCATGTTATTTGTTAATAGGTAAGCAAGACAATTGTTTTCATGTTTGGGGCCTGGCTTATTAGGTCATGTGTGTTATTGGATCTGAGCATTGGTCAAACAAGCTTGCGAGTCTGGGTATGGGCCTTTATGATATGCAAGAGTATGGTAGGTGAAGGCCCAGAAGGGCACTGCTGGGTTACTTTGTACTTGTATTGGACCAGTAATTGTTGTATTTAGGCCTGTAATAGCCCTATTAAGTTTGTATTTGTTTTATTATTCTAAATTAGGCCTGTAATAATTTGTAAATAAACAATTGGGGGCATTAATGAATATAGGGGTTAGGGTATTCTAATACTTGCATGAATGAGTAGAAAACATGCCTATAGGGTCTAGGTGTTCTATTTGCTATTATGTCTAGCATGCCTTGTTTGTTTTGTTAGCTTGCAATGCACACTGATAGGAATCACGCACACACTTAACTTGTCAAAAATATACTACACTCGTTTCCATGTCTGCTATTCAACGTTCCTAGATAATGTGCCTATAGGATACAATAATGCAATACCTTTGCTAACCTAGATACCCTGGCTATATGGTTTAATAATTAATCAACTGCTTCTTGCTGCTTTTGTACTGCCTCACTTAGATTGCATGCCTATAGGGATAAAGTATTATAAAATCAAGTCTAATTGTCAATTGTTAGAAATCCTGCCTATAGGGTATTTATTGACGCTACTAATCATGTGTTTTCGAACGACCTCACTACCTAATTATGCGACGATTAGAGATCATGTATATAGGGTACAATCACCTGCCTAAGACACATACCTATAAAATCAGTGCTGGTAATTCAGAGTTCTGGGATTGTTTTGCATTACCTTATTATGCAAATGATTAGAAATCATGTTTATAGGACTTGTAACGCCCTAATTTGCCTATACGGTAGTTCAAAAAATTACATCACGGCCTGTATAATACTGGAATTATATAGAAATTATGCCAATAGGACTTAAGGATTCTAATACATCTTAATTCTGTCTACTACCTAACCAGAAATATGTTTGCGTGCTTTCGTGCTTATGTGTGGAGGTTAACTTGAGCCTTTTATTGCTATTGTATGCAGTCCTATCTGTTTTGACTGTCGCC
Organism: Nicotiana tabacum; assembly: GCF_000715075.1. Classification (NCBI taxonomy): domain Eukaryota; kingdom Viridiplantae; phylum Streptophyta; class Magnoliopsida; order Solanales; family Solanaceae; genus Nicotiana; species Nicotiana tabacum. The sequence continues at coordinate 65,796,476 of NC_134098.1, forward strand.
TAGTTTTATCATTTTTGAGCAACCTAAGTAAAGTCTAGAACCACCTAATAGTAGGTCCAAAGCCTCCTGGACCATAGGCATGGGATGTGTAGTGGACGCATAGGGCACGACTTAGAATTGAATTAGAACGCCTTTAAGTAAACAACTTCAACATAGTAATCGGGTAGCAGGAGATGATAGTTTATGCCCGCTGAATAATACGAACAACCTCTACCTTAAGAGAGTTGCGAAGTATTATTTATGTTGCACGGGGTGATTCTTTAGGCTAAAAAACTTAGGACCCCCCTCCTCCTTTTTATGTGCGTGTTATTTATACTTAGTCATTCAACATAGATCAATATAGTTTGTACCTTTGTAGTTATTAAGACTTGTACCGATTCTCATATGTTTTAATAAGACTCTACAACTCCTGAATTTTCCTTCTATTTATTTGATCACCTAGCTTAATTACATAATCCACATAGTCTAAAGGTCGACCGTGACCCACAGTTGTGGACCTCGAAGAGTGTCTAACACCTTCTCTTTGGGGTAATTTAAGTCCTTACCCGATCTTTGGTGGCGTTGACTAGTCAAATACAGTTATTTGCAAATAGGTGCTCTAACGCACCTTAAAAATCGTTAGGTGGCGACTCTTCTCTTTCAATACCCATTTAAAAGAGTTGTAACATGTCGAAACCCGCTTTCGCAAGAAAACGGGTACGCGACAGCATGGCGACTCTTCTGGGGAAACTTATGCTTTTACCATAATGAACTTGACTTTTGTGGATTACTTTCTTTTATTTCTTTTAAACTGCTATTTACATGCACATCCCTTTCTTTGTTCATCTTTATTTCTTTTAAACTTCTATTACATGCACATCCCTTTCCTTATTCACCTTTATTTGCTCTAACCTACTATGACGTGCACATTCCTTCCCTTATTTACTTTAAATTGCTATGACATATACGACCTCTCTCAATCTCCTTCATATTGTCTAAGAGTACTATATTATGACTCTCCCATCCCTATTTTCATTCCTGCTTCATTACGTTCTCGCACATTTTCATAAGCTAAACTTACTTCTTTCTTTTGTCTTTCTTTTCTTTTCTCTTCTTTTCATGTTCACTTTTGCTATTTTATTTACTTCTTTTTCGTACTTTTATCATGAAAATACTTGGCAATGTGTCATTATTTCTGCATAAAGCATGCTCTGCATCATACTCCACTCATGCCAATTTTCAACATATCAGCGCTTGATGAGTGTCCGCGCTTTCCTGAAATCACCCTTTTAAATCGGAAAGGCTTATTTGCGGTAGACTAGTCGATCAGTGCTGTAGTCGACGGTCCCGTGCCTTTCCCTCTCAAGTTGTCCACTTGGGAGTACCAGTCAAGACCCTTCTAGAAACCCTACTCCAATTTGAAATGTACATGCATCATGCTAAACCTAGTACTGGTTGAAGTGTTGTTAACGTAACAACACGCTAAGACAAACCTTGTCCAAAGTCTGACGGGATTTCCACAATCCCAATGGACACTATCATATTATTTGCATTACTTGGAGAAAAGGTGCCAACATATATCATTATTGCGTAAGTAGTCAAATCTGGAGGGGGAAAGGCTAACTTTTGTTTGTTTGCAAAAAATGAAGTAAGAAATCCCCATGTTCGGTATGGTCTAAAATATCCCACCATTGCTACTTGACTGGTGGAAAGACCTTGCACCTTATGACATAAATCATGTGAGGAGAATACTTGGTGACTTGCTATCTTTGATGAATATTCGACCAAATACAGAGCTGATCGAGTTCGCCACCATGTTCTCGGAGGAGAAAAGAGCTGTTTTTCGATTCGGCAATATAGAAATGACTCCCTTCCTAGAAGAAATAGGAGGTTTCGCTAAGTTGCCATGGGATAGTCCGGGATTATTGGTACCAAAAAATTGCACTCCCCGCGGTTTCCTGAAAATGTTGGGTTTTAAGAAGAATGATGAATTGCTCTATCTGAAGAAATCATACATCCCTTTTGAGTTTCTTTACGAGCGTTATGAGAATAGCAAGTCGTATCGTCTTCATCATGATGAACTAGCCATTACTTCCTTGGGATGGGTGCACCGCCGGGTTTATGTGCTCATTGTCTGCTTTTTGGGGTTGTTGATATTTCCGATGAAAAGAGGAAGGATTCATACTCTCTTAGTGATGGTCGCCAGGAAATTAATGGATGGCATCGAGGGACAAACTTACACTATCATCCCCATGATCTTAGCTGAGTTGTACCGCGCTCTAGATCAGTGCAAGCAGAGATTCAGACACTTTGAAGGTTGTAATCTATTGCTACAAATCTGGCTGCTGGAACACTTTCAAAGAGGAGGGTACCATCAAGAGCTTCTGTGAAGGCCATTGAATGACTACATAGCCAACCATCACCCAAAGAAAAAGCATTTATTCTAGACAGGTTTGCAAAGCCTGGGAATACTATAGGTTGGGTGCGTTTCTTCAGCAATCTGACTGACGAGCAGGTACATTGGATGTTCGAATGGTTTCCTAGTAGTGAGTTCATCATCAGATCAAGGGGGACTACTCATTTGGTGTTAATCGGGCTGCGAGGTATCTACCCTTACACTCCTATAAGTGTTATGAGACAAGCTGGAAGAAAACAAGTCATACCTCGGGTTTTCAACATGGTCCAATACAAGGCGGATTTCAAGGGAGATGTCATTACGTTCAAGTTTGAGGCGCAACACATATGGAACCAAAAGATCACTGTGGAAGGAGAAATTATTAAGCCAGACGTGTATCACGTCGGTCATATGTACTACTATCTATCATGGTTGGAAGACGTCGTAGTAGGGGACGTCAAGCCAGGAGTCAATATGAAGGATAGGATCATAGATGAAGCGGCTGAGGAACAGGTTAAGTACAAAAGGCTACGCAAAAGGGTGTTCGAGTCCGAAGCTAAACATATGGAGCAACACAAAGTAAATATGGAGGCGATAAAGGAATGGAAGGAGATTGCCACCAGGTCAACAGAACGATTGGAATACTTGGAACAAGGACTGATGGAGCTAGAAGGGAAGATGAGAAAGAGACTCTCAGATGGTCAAGGCATGAACGGCGATGAAGGAGGGAATCTGGCAAAAGTTTACTTACTGTTGGATATGCGCAACCTGGGAAACCTAATTGATGGGGTCAAAAGAGCCAAGCATGGGGAAGATCCTTCAGGGACCTAGTAGATTAGGAGATAATGTCCTTTAATGCTTTCTAGCTTAGATTAGATTCTGATGTAATAAGGTTTGATGCCATTAGTGACTTTATTATTATTGTCTATCTAGTGAAAGTTTGTTTTGGCCTATTTTGGTATTAAAGAAATGAAGCAATGTTGGCATCAATTTTTTCCAAGTCTATGTGTCGCTTAGGCCTACCTCAGGCACAATGAGGTCCCCAAAATTAAGAGGCGAATTATTGTATGACTTTGCGAAACATGTTTAAATACTGCAAACATTCTTTTATTTTACCTTACTAACTTGGTTACCTTTTATTTTTTTGTTTTTTGATTATTTCCATTCCCAAAGGTTGGTTCGTGCATATTGGCATCATTAGCATACCACACTAGATCTAGAGGTCCTCCACCTCCTTCTCCACCTAGCGACCTGAAAGGCAAAATCAAGAGAAAAGGGAAGATGGATGATTTAAGTATCAAAAAAGACAATGCTATTGTGGCAGAAAACGTCGAAATTTCATATGGCAGAAGTACTCCGGGGCAGAATGATCTGGTCTTACGTTCGGAGCAGAAAATCCTAGAACTACAGGGCGAGCTCGAGCAGGTCCAAAATTTGGCAAACCTCTCCCTTACTCTCAATGTTCCCGACATCAACCAGCAAAACCCGACTACCCAAAACCAAGCACCACCACAAAACACACAAAACCAGAACCCGCCACCAAATCCTTCTGTACCACACCAGTATCATAATCTTGTACCTCCCTAGAACCTTAACCCGCCACTAGTGCCAACTTTTCAACAACACAACCATCATCCAACTCGATACTCGCAAATCACTACTTATCACATACCCCAAAATGCACCACAACCCACTCCTGATTCCCAAAACTCGACCAATGACCACCCATATACCTAAGTTCCGGGAACTCATCAAAGCAACCCAATATATGTGGAAACCTTACCCCATACCCCGCAGCAAAAACTATATATATACCCTAATCAACTTAGAAGGACCTGCTTATTAGAAACATGGCAGAGGAACTCAAGAAGCTCAAAGGGAGAGTCCAGAGTGTTGAAGGTGGGAAAGGCGTTGAAGGTCTGAATTACGAAGATCTGTGTATTCAGCCAGATGTGGAACTGCCAGAGGATTACAAACCTCCCAAGTTTAAAATGTTCGTTGGCAATGGTGATCCAAAGGTGCATCTGAGAACCTATTGCGACAAACTTGTAGGAGTGGGCAAAAATGAATAAATCTGCATGAAACTGTTCATGCGAAGCCTTACAGGAGATGCTTTGTCTTGGTATATCAATCAAAACCCAAAGAAGTGGGTTAATTGGGTAAGTATGGCATCAGATTTCATGGACAAATTCAGGATCAACACAAAAAATGCGCAAGACATTTTCTACATTCAAAACCTAAAAAATAAGCCGACAGAAACCTTCCGCGAGTATGCTACTCGTTGGAGATTAGAGGCCGTAAAGGTAAGGCCAGCACTTGAAGAAGAACAAATGAACAAGTTCTCTATTACAGCACAAGATCCGCAATATTATGAATAATTGATGGTCATCAAAAATCACAAGTTCTCAGACATCATCAAGTTAAGGGAAAGAATAGAAGAAGGAATCAAGAGCAGGATGGTAACTAATTTCGAGGCACTACAGGGCACGAATAAAGCTTTGCAATCAGGAGGTATTTCAAAGAAGAAATAAGTGGGTGCCATGATGGTAGCCCAAGGCCCTAACTCTCCCCTCACATACCAAACACCTCCACCCACATATCAACCCTCACCCCCAAAATACCAATACCATGTCGCCACCCATCATACATACAACACTCAACCTGCATATTACCATTCACATCCATCCGTCCGCCAAAACTACCCAAAGTCATGTCCAAATATCGACCGCAGACCTCCTAGACAATACACCCCAATTGCTGAACCCATTGCCCAAATATATGAGAGACTGAAGGCCGCTGGTTACGTCCCCCCCTATTCCTGTTGTTGTTGTGGAAAATCCTTCCCAATGGATCAACCCCAAATAAACATGCGCTTATCATTCAGGCATGAAGGGTCATACCATTAAGGAATGCCGCATGTTTAAAGACAAGATTCAGACGCTGATCGACACTAAGGTTAGACAAGCAAAGAAAATTGTACCAAACGTCCGCAACAATCCTCTCCCGGATCACAGAGGTGAGGGAGTGAACGTGATTGAAACTGATAAAGAGTGGGACCAGGAAGGATCCATTGGACTCATTCGAGAGGGAGACACTCCTAAAACATCCTCAGTCACCCTCACGCCAGTTGTGGTACAAACCCAGGCGCCATTTGAAGTTGAGATAGCTACGCCCTTCACTGTAATGGTAGCTCCCACACTATCTTATGAGTCTGATGCCATCCCGTGGGATTATGTTGTGGAAGCTAGGAGAAAGGGAAAAGCCAAAATGGAAGAAACAGGTGCTGCGCAAGGTATGACTATAACTGGCAGAGTTTACACACCTGAGAATCTGGGAGGAACAAGCAAGGAAGCTGCACCTAAGCCACCTGTTGTTGAGACTGGCACTGACGATCTTTGGAGAAAGATACAAGCAAGGGAGTACTTTGTTGTTTACCACCTGAACAAGACCTCTGCTCAGATATCCATCTTATCACTGTTGCAAAACTCAGACACGCACAAGAATGCTTTGATGAAGGTGTTAAGTAAAGCTTATGTACCCTTCAGCATCACTAGTGGAGAGATGGCTAACATGGTCGGACAAGTATTAGAGAGTCACAAAATCACTTTCCACAAAGATGAGTTACCACCAGAAGGACTAAGTCACAATAGGGCATTGCACATCACAGTGCAATTTGAGGACAGGTTCATCGCCAGGGTCTTGATAGATGGAGGTTCGAGTCTGAACATATGCCCACTGACCACTCTAAAGAAATTGGGTAAAGGCATGCACGAGATACGAATGGGAAGCATGAATGTGAAAGCTTTTGATGGATCTCAGAGAGCCACTATCGTAGAGATCAACCTCGATCTACAGACGGGTCCAACTTGGTTTGATATTGAGTTCTAAGTGCTAGATATATTTGCTACTTACAATCTATTGCTGGGACGACCATGGATACATGCAGCTGGGGCAATGGCTTCCACTCTGCACAACTCCAATCCTTTGTGGATTGCTTCGTAGGATACCACCAGATTTGGATGGATGAAGAGGATGTCGAAAAGACCGCCTTTATCACACCATGGGGAATATATTGCTATAAAATGATGTCATTTGGTTTGAAGAATGCTGGGGCCACCTACATGAGGGCCATCATGACTATCTTACATGTCATGATACACAAGGAAATAGAGGTGTATGTGGACGATGTTATCATCAAATCTAAAAAGAGTTCGTAACACATAGCAGACCTGAAGAAATTTTTCGATCGGCTTCGAAAATACAACTTGAAGTTGAACCTTGCAAAATGTGCCTTCGGAGTCCCTGCTGGAAAATTATTAGGTTTCATCGCCAGTCGCCGAGGTATCGAGTTAGACCTGTCAAAAATCAAAGCTATCCAGGACTTTCCACCACCAAAGAATAAAAAAGATGTGATGAGTTTTCTAGGGCGCCTAAATTACATCAGTCGTTTCATAGCACAATCGACGGTGATATGTGAGCCAATCTTCGGAATGCTGAGGAAAGATGTTACAACAAGCTGTATTGAAGAATGCCAGAAAGTCTTCGACAAAATCAAAGAGTATTTATCCAAACCGCCCGTGTTGGTCACACCAGAACCAGGAAGACCCCTGCTGCTTTATCTATCTGTGTTGGATGGGGCCTTTGGTTGTGTTCTAGGACAACATGATGAAATTGGAAAGAAGGAGCATGCGATATATTATTTGAGCAAGAAGTTTACGCCTTATGAAGCCTGGTATTATTTATTGGAACGCTCTTGCTATGATCTGACATGGATAGCCTAGAAGTTGAGGCATTATTTCTGTGCATACACTACATATCTCATATCGAGGATAGATCCGCTAAAATACATCTTTCAAAAATCCATGCCTATCGGCAAACTAGCAAAGTGGCAGATATTGCTGAGTGAGTTCGTTATCATCTACCTAACCCAGAAGGCAGTCAAAGGGCAAGCATTGGCGGATCACTTGGCAGAAAATCCCGTAGATGGAGAATACGAACCATTGAAAACATATTTCCCCGACGATGAGGTATCGTTTGTGGGAGAAGAAATTACCGAGGCATACGATGGTTAGAAGATGTTCTTCGATGGAGCAGTAAACTTCAAAGGAGTGTGTATCGGAGCTGTCTTAATATCAGGAACCGGTCAACACTATCTGGTATCCGCAAATCTCAGGTTTCCATGCACCAACAATATGGAGAAATATGAGTCATGCATCTTAGGACTCAGATTGGCCATTAACATGAACGTTTAGGAGTTGCTGGTAATCGGAGATTCAGATCTATTGGTGCACTAGGTTCTAGGAGAATGGGCTATGAAGAACACCAAAATATTGTCATACTTGCACTGTGTACAAGAGTTGATCAAGAGATTCACAAAGATAGAGTTCAAGCATGTTCCAAGGATTCAGAATGAGTTTGCAGATGCATTAACCACTTTATTCTCCATGATACAACACCCAGACAAGAATTTCATTGATCCTATCCCAATAGGAATTCATAAGAAGCCAGCTTATTGTGCTCATATTGAGGAAGATATTGACGGAAATCCGTGGTTCCATGACATCAATGAATACTTGGAAAAGGAAGAATATCCAGAGCACGCTACACACACTCAGAAGCGTGCGCTTTGAAGATTGGCCAACCATTTCTTTCAAAGTGGGGGAATTCTGTATAAAAGGACTCCTGACATGGGATTGTTGCTTTGCGCCGATGCCAAGGAGGCGTCTAGATTGCTCGAGGAAATGCATGCCGGAACTTACGGACCACACATGAATGGTTTTGTTCTGGCCAAGAAGATATTAAGATCAGGATATTTCTGGATGACTATGGAAATAGAGTGTATCAAATATGTTCAAAATAGTCACCAATGCCAGATACATGTTGATGTGATACGAGTGCCACCCAACGAACTCAATGCAACGAGTTCGCCCTGGACCTTCGCTGCTTGGGGTGTGGATGTCATCGGACCAATTGAACTTGTTGCTTCAAATAGACATAGGATCATTCTGGTGGCTATAGATTACTTTACGAAATGGGTTGAAGTTGCATCCTATAAGGCTGTGACTAAGAAGGTCGTAGTGGATTTTGTCCAGAAGCCGCAAATGTTGATTTGGAGTAACTGAGTCAATCATTACTGGCAACTCCGTCAATCTCAACAGTGACTTGATTAAAGCCATGTATGAAACATTCAAGATCAAGCGTCAGAACTCTACAACATACAAACCGCAAATGAATTGAGCCGTAAAAGCTGCCAACAAGAACATCAAGAAGATATTGAGGAAAATGGTAGACAATTACAAATAATGGCACGAGAAGCTATTGTTTGCTTTGCTTAGGTATCGCACCACAATTCGTACATCAATTGGGGCAACTCCCTATCTACTGGTTTATGGTACTGAAGTCGTTATTTCTGCCGAAGTAGAAATCCCTTCCTTAAGAATCATACAGGAAGCCGAGCTCAGCGACGCAGAATGGGTACGGAGCCGGTATGAACTAGCTCTCATAGATGGAAAATGAATGTACGCAGTATGTCACGGTCAACTCTACCAGAATAGAATGGCAAGAGCTTTCAACAAAAAGGTTAGGTCACTCTCTGTCCATTTCTACAAGTATAAGTGCTCCTCTTGTTAATACTTGGTGAACCATGTAAGGTCCTTGTTAGTTGGGTGAGAATTTCCCCTTTGCTTTCAAAAAAAAGGTTAGGTCAAGGCAATTTACATCGGGGCAATTGCTACTGAAATGGATCTTCCCACATCGGGATGAAGCAAAGGGGAAATTCTCACCCAACTGACAAGGACCTTACATGGTTCACCAAGTATTAACAGGAGGAGCACTTATACTTGCAGAAATGGACAGAGAGATCTAGATAAAGCCCATCAATTCGAACGCAATCAGGAGATACTATGTTTAAAATTATGTTGGCACTTTCTATTCAATGTAATTGAACTACGCTTGACCTGATTCTCATTTAAAAGGGGATACGTAGGCAGCCATGTGGGTTCGGTCACATCATAATAAAATCTTCACCCCTACGGTTAGAAACTGGGGCAGGATCTCGAGTTTACCCGACCCCATCATGTTTGAAATCTCCAAGGAATGTATCGCAGGAAGTACGCATTTATACTGGGGTAGAATTTTGAGGAGGATCCTCAAAATTCCGAGTTAAGGAAGTTGCAATGTCTCAAAAGCGTGTCACAGTCATCAATTCAACAAATTATCTGCTCTCATGCATTATCACATATTTCAAAACAACTACATTTTATACAAGCAGTTTATCAGATGTATGTTTTTCGAAAATTTTATTTTTATGGCAGCTAGACATTACCTGAGGTAACTCAAATAGGGCCTCCAGACAAGAGCAAAGGCAAAGCAAGGAATCGAGAGCACGAACCAACCTTTCCCCCCGCAAAACTCATGATTTTTCTTTGGACGCAGGCACAATGAACATAACAAGAACGGCTGCAAATACATACACACAGATCACTATCTTCATAATGACAAAAGTCGCCAAACGCAAACACGTCAAGCTAAGAAATGCTTTTATCCTCTCGTATTTAGTCATTGTTTTTCTTCCATAGGGCTAAGCTCTGTCATTATCATTGCATATGGCCAAACACTGCCCCCGCGTTGCATGAGGCTAAGAATTGTCTCCACACAGCATGAGGCTAAGCATTGTCTCCATCATTGCATAAGGCTAAGCTTTGCCTTTCCTGCGCCCGAGACTGAACATTGTCTCCATAATTTTCATAGGGCTAAGCACTTCCCTCATTATTGCATAAGGCTAAGCATTGCCTTTCCTGCACATAAGACTAAACACTGTCTCCATAATTTGCATGAGGCTAAGCATTGCCTTTCCCTGCATGAGACTAAACATTGTCTCTATCTCTTACATGAGGCTAAGCATTGCCTCCAGTATTGCATAAGGCTAACCATTGCCTTTACTTGCATGAGACTAAACATTGTCTTTATTTCTTACATGAGGCTAAGCATTACCTCCATTATTGCATAAGGCTAAGTATTCCCTTTCCTTGCTAGAGACTAAGCACTGCCTCCTTTCCTTGCACGAGGCTAAGCATTGTCTCCATTCCTTGCAAGAGGCTAAGCATTGACTCCATCATTGCATAAGGCTAAGTACTGCCTTTCCTTGCATGAGACTAAGCATTGTCTCCATTCCTTGCACGAGGCTAAGCATGGCCTCCATGGTTACATAAGGCTAGGAACTGCCTTTCCTTGCATGAGACTAAGCATTTTCTCCGCTATTTGCATCGGGATAAGCACTGCCCTCATCTCATACAAGACTAAACATGGTCTCGTCTCGTTCTCGCATACGACTAAGCATCACCTGCTTCCTTTATCAAGCAATCCATATTACCACATACTTGCATCTCATGGGCTGAAACATCGCCTCATTGTCCGCAGGCATCATAGTCCAAAGGCACCACCCTCATAGCCTCATGAAACCATGCCATGGCCGAAGGATCTCTCAAAATTGCATATCATTATTCAAAGGCGTCATAGTCCGGAGGTACCATCCTCATAGCCCGAGGACATCATTCCATGGCCTGCGAATCCCTTATCATACACTTCATGGCCCAGGACATCATTAGTCTAAGGACCACATCATCATCATCCAAAGACAACTCTCATAGTCCAAAGGGAATTTGCATTATGGTCAGATTTTTGCAATCACCCGTACATATTTGCATGCATCGTGTTTTAAGTTTTTGCAGGTAACTCGAGAGGAAGTTGTTTTACAAACAAGAGCAATTTATTAACTTTTTTTAATCACCTCAAACGTAATCGATGATCAGCAATTGATTACCTTTTGTTCTATAACCATTCAAATATCTGCCTCGTACATCTGTAATGTTCATTTCGCATTTATAGCTCCACCTAAAATTATTTGTTACTTGCGACACTATCCTACCCAAAAGAACATTTTTGAAACATACGACCACTCTTATAACAATTCCATCGGTTTCATTCGTCGTTGGATCCAGAACTACACACGGCATGATTCCCATAATACCAGGGATATGTAGGAAACTCAAAAACCAGGGTTCAGCCCCCATTTTTTCAAAACACATCATTCCTCACTCACTTCGGACAAAATTGGTCATCATTTTCTGTACCCGACAACTCTTTCATCATTCCCGGGTAAAGAGGGGCAGTTGTTGATACCCAATTTTGCCCTCATACTTTTCAAATAATATATATACCTTAAAAATATCATTTACATCATTACATAATTTACAAGGGTTATATAAGTACTCTCTGTAATTTTTCATAATTTTTAATGCTTTGAAATTGATTTTCTTGCATGTAATATAATTATATTTGTTTTTAAAGCGATTTTACATAATTTTGCAATAATAGCCTATATTCTGTACATAATTTTATTTATTACATTATTTTATACGAAAATAGCATTTCTTATATTTTTGTAATGTTGAGCTGTTATTTTATAACGTTGACTCATTTATTCAACTCGCCCCACCTTCTTTTTAATCTTGGTCGTTGATCTCAAATGATCAACGGTCCGAAATAAAACCCTCACTCACCTTATATCTCCACCCTAAACCCTAGAGACCATTTTCTTTTCCCAGCCGCCCTCACACACTCACATCTTCTACGAACCTTAGCTATCTTACCCCCAAAAAATATCTCTAAATCCGATTATACTATGGAGTCCTACGATCTGCTTACCTTATTTACACTACCTTTCTACTACTCACACGCTCTTGATGTAACTTAGTACTCGCCCTAATTTTGGCAAGTATCACCATTCCAAATCGGACCTGTTCAGCTTTGATATTTAATATTTGGATGATATCTCGTCCATATACACGGAAAAGAGATTGATTCCCCGCATCCACGGGTCGATTTTCAATCGTAGAACCCTGACTATGGTTTGAAATTCAATTTCTTCCTTTGCCGGCTCTGTTACTTATTGCATGCGATATTTTTTTTCCTTATTTATGTTTAATCATTTGTTTTTCTTGTCTGTTTATTCAATTTCAACACTATATAAACCCCTCCCCTAATTTCCCTAAACCGACTAGAATCATTGTTATTCTCTCACTCTCCTTCATTTTACTATTCTGAAATTTGAGACCTTGGCCGGCTGAAATCCAAGGCCACCGGAATTCAATTGTTGCTCCTTTTCAATGTGAGCACTGCCCGGGGTTCATTCGAGACCCTTGGGAACTCTGACGCACTGAGATTCTAGGAGTCCTGATGTTTATTGCTAGTTGATTTGCTGTCGGAGCTTAATTTCCATGTTCCTTTAATTTGCAATTGGTGAGTACCTTGCCTCTTGCAATTCTATTCTTAGTTGTGGTAATGACCTGAATACCATGCTTGTTCGAATTTTCTGAACCTATATGATTACAACATGTTGTTACCTTTGTTTGCAATCCTATATGCCTAGAAGTTAGCTTAATGTCCTGTATTCGCTAGCATCTAAACTTGTTACTCGAATGTCTACCCACTATGTATATTTTGACCATCTTGAACCTACTTAGTCTACTATGTTTATGCACACATGAGTTTCCTATGTATGTTGCTTGCCCATGTTCATGCACTGCTCTGAGTTATTGTATTAAAACTCTTGGGATACTTATTCATGCCTAGAATTTGCTCAACTGTATTTCTCTATGCTCGACTGTACCAAGTTATGCCTGAATGGCTTACAACAACAACAACAACAATAACAACAAACCCAGTATGTTCCCACCAGGTAGGGTCTGGGGAGGGTAGTTTGTACGCAGACCTTACCCCTACCTAAGAGGTAGAGAGGTTGTTTCCAATAGACCCTCGGATCAGGAAGGGTAATAAGAAGAAGTGGATAACAAGAAAGGAAGAAAGGGAGAAGAGAAAAGAAAAAGGAAGATATAAAGGATAATTAGTACCAAATACTAGAAACAAGAGATACAATACCTGAGGCGAACAAAACTACATAACGTAATAAAAATCTAAGAATATGAAGGGACAAGCATGCTACTAAGACTATCGGTGAGTAACCTTCTACCTTAATCCTCGACCTCCACTTGGTACTTGGTCATGTCTGTATGAACTCTGAACTCTTTAAACAAGCATACTACCCTACTATTTGTGAACCCCAATCCTCATTACAGTTGTTTGCTTTACCACCATCCTATTCTGTAGACTCATGCCTTCTAATGCTAGGATTGCTCGGGTTTAATGCCTAGGGAATCTTTGATATCAATTTGTATTAAGTACTTGTTCACTGACTAGTTGTTGTATTGAGCTTGTGATACTGTTGACCCTAAGATTCTGTAATAGGTTTCCTTAGTAGCATTTCTACTTGCCCTGAATTGGTCTGCAACTCTTAGTTATGCCCTGCCTTGAATCCTTATGTTCTTCTTGAGAAGACTATTGTGGTATATACCCCCAAAGGGGAGTCTATAGAGCATGTCATTATCATTTGTTAATCTTCTTAGAACTAATCCATGTCCTTAACTCTTATGCTGAGTTTCTTGCTTTGTGGATTCATGTTGCCCATAACTAATCCGGTGCATCTTAAGAAGTCTATGCTTTGAACTTATTTGTTAGTTTGAAAGCCTCACTTATATGCTCATTGTAAGGTCTTTGTACACGTGTGTCCTCTCACCTGTTAGATGTCACCCCTAAAGTAATACTTAGAAAATCTTTCTATTGAGGATTGTAATAATAGAAATCCATGTGTCTTTGCCTGGGATCTGAGCCATTTGAATGACATGTTTTATGACCCCCCCCATGTTCTTGTTATTTGTTAATGGGTAAGCAAGATAATTTTTTTCATGTTTGGGGCCTGGCTTATTGGGCCATGTGTGTTATTAGATCTGAGCATTGGTCAAACACGCTTGCGAGCCTGGGTATTGGGCCTATTTGATATGCAAGAGTATGGTTGGTGAAGGCCCAGAAGGGCACTGCTGGGTTACTTTGTACTTATGTTGGACAAGTAATTGTTGTATTTGGGACTGTAATAGCCCTATTAAGTTTGTATTTGTTTTATTATTCTAAACTGGGCCTGTAATAATTTGTAAACAAACAATTGGGGGCATTAATGAATAGGGGAGTTGGGGTATTCTAATACCTGCATGAATGAGTAGAAAATATGCCTATAGGGTCTATATGTTCTATTTGCTATTATGTCCAGCATGTCTTGTTTGTTTTGTTAACTTGCGTTGCACACTGATAGGAATCACGCACACACTTAACTTGTCAAAAATATGCTACACTCGTTTCCATGTCTGCTATTCAATGCTCCTAGATAATATGCCTATAGGATACAATAATGCAATACCTTTGCTAACCTAGATACCCTGGCTATAAGGTTTAATAATTAATCAACAGCTTCATGCTGCTTTTGTACTACCTCACTTAGATAGCATGCCTATAGGGATAAAGTATTATAAAATCAAGTCTAATTGTCAATTGTTCGAAATCCTGTCTATAGGGTGTTTATTGACGCTACTAATCATGTATTTTCGAACGACCTCACTGCCTAATTATGCTACTATTATAGATCATGTCTGTATGGTACTATCACCTGCCTAAGACGCATACCTATAAAATTAGTGTTGGCAATTCAGAGTTCTGGGATTGTTTGCATTACCTTATTACTCAAACGATTAGAAATCATGTTTATAGGATTTGTAACGCCCTAATTTACCTATTCGTTAGTCCAGAAATTATAGCACTGCATGTATAATACTGGAATTATATAGAAATCATGCGTACATAACTTAAGGATTCTAATACGTCTTAATTCTGTCTACTACCTAACCAGAAATCTATTTTCGTGTGTTCGTGCTTATGTGTGGAGGTTAATTTGAGATTTTTATTGCTATGGTATACAGTCCTACCTGTTTTGAATGTCGCATAGTTTTATCATTTTTGAGCAACCTAAGTAAAAGTCTGGAACCACCTGATAGTAGGTCCAAAGCCTCCTGGACCATAGGCATGGGACCGGAATTGCACGCATAGGGCACGACTTAGAATTGAATTAGAATGCCTTTAAGTAAACAATTTCAACATAGTAATCGGGTAGCAGGAGATGATAGTCTATGCCCGCTGAATAATACGAGCAACCTCTACCTTAAGAGAGTTGCGAAGTATTATTTATGTTGCATGGGGTGATCCTTTAGGCTAAAAAATTAGGACCCCCTCCTCCTTTTTATGTGCGTGTTATTTACACTTAGTCATTCAACATAGATCAATATAGTTTGTACCTTTGTAGTTATTAAGACTTGTATCGATTCTCATATATTTTAATAAGACTCTACAACTCCTGAATTTCCCTTCTATTTATTTGATCACCTAGCTTAATTACATAATCTACATAGTCTAAAGTTTGACTGGGACCCACAGTTGTGGACCTCGAAGAGTGCCTAATACCTTCTCTTTGAGGTAATTTAAGCCCTTACCCGATCTTTGGTAGCGTTGACTAGTCAACTAGAGTTATTTGCAAATAGGTGCACTAACGCATCTTAAAAATCGTTAGGTGGCGACTCTTCTCTTTCAATACCCATTTAAAAGAGTTGTCACATGTTGAAACCCGCTTTCGCGAGAAAACAGGGCGCGACAGCATGGCGACTCTGCTGGGGATTTACATTTAGTTTAACATTATACTGGAATACTGAATAGGACTAGACTGAGACATGTATTCATGAACTGATTATGAGAACTTATGCTTCAACTATTTATGACATGCTGGTAATCTAGACTGAGACTTATGGGAATCAAACACAAGTCTATATTGATTACGCACTGAGCTCACAACGTTCAAAATGAAAGTCATAAATGAGTTACGAAGCTAGGGAATAGAAGTTCTGCAACTATTCAAGGAACTAGGCGTAACTATATTTCTGAGGCAATTAGCAACATCGTAAAAGAAACGTAGTGTAGGGAGAATCATTAACATTCCCAAAAATAGAGAGTTAGCCTTACATACCTTAACTTCATGCTCTTGAGCGTAATACAATATTCGACAACCCTTTCAAGTTTAATTTATATCAATACAAGTCAAAAGGATTCCATATTAGCAATAATACTCATGTTTTGGCCACTTAGGCATTTTATCAAACACTTGGTAGGCATAAAGATTCATAGTCCTTATTAGTGGTGTTTCTACACCCAACAACCCATTCTTTTGCTCCTAGATAATACTAAAATCTCAAATTATTATAATCAATACCATTCTTCATCACTCATAAGATAAACAACACACTTAACCAACAATCAACAATCAACAACCCAAACCTATAACCGTTCATGCCTTTCTATCAAATCCATCAACTCATATCTCATGAACTAGAGTCCATAATCATTAATCCAATACTACAATCAAGTAGAGGTGGAAGATATTAACTTTTTCAAGTCCAATCCTCTTGAATTCGAGTTCTAGGGTTTCTTTTCTCAACCATGATGTCCCAATCGAATATCTAATGATTTGAAGGATTTATACATGTTAATAAGGTGTTGAAGAATTAAAATTAACTTAGAATCGCCATTAGAACTCACCTTGGATGGTGGAGGGACTTTTGAGGAGTTAGGTTCTTGAGAGCTTCCCTTTCTAGAGCACGTTTTTGTATTTTGGGGTGTGGGGGACGAAGTAGGGCTTTAAGAATTACCCACTGGGTACGCTCCCGCACACCTGAAGGCCCCAACCGTGCACCTAACGCGCAAAAAAGCAGTAACATCGCCACAAGTGCACGGCCATGCACGGGACCATCCGAGACGCACCTGGCGCACATATTGCGCATTGCTCTGTAAAACGCACATAAAGTTTTGCACAGAGATCCGTTCGGGCTCCACAATATATAGTTGGAAAAATATTTCAAAGGGATACAACTTTCGTGTTTTGAGTTTTCCCATATTCATTACACATTTTCACTATATTCTGCTACAAAACAGACCTTTTGTAAACTTAGTCGAATTTATCGAATCTTATGCACCTCACTCTCTGTCTTGATCCTAAGATAACTTTTTTCACCCATACTCATACCGATAGAACTTCACATGTCCAAAATATAACATTACTACTCATTTAATACATTCATACCTAAGCCGAATTTACGGGGTATTACACTTGAAAACAAAATAAAGATTGTGGGAAAATTTTCTTTTAGGGTTTTGTTACGAACCACAATATAAAGCACTAGGTAAACATATTTGTTTGTTAACTCAGTGTTACTTTTGTGGTCTATTAACCTGAGGACTTCTTATATATGTCTGAACCCGCTTGTATAAAAGTCTGGGTCTGCCACTGCATATGTTCATTACGGAAAGTTCAAAGAGAAACTTACTTATCCATATGCGATTAATTCATATTTTTTCGGATAGTCATTCCTCGTTCATGTGGAGGATTGTTGGGTTTTATTAATTAAAACAAAAAAGGTGTGAATGAAAAATGGTGGAAAAAGAAATAGAGGAAAATAAAATTTTGAATTAGTTTATTTTACAAAGGAACTTTGTCCCTTATTAGATAGGAAGAGGAAAATTCTTGTGCTTATATATGGAAGCACTTCTTCTAGCTCTTAAAGAGATGAGAATAGAGCAACCCTTGCGCCGCCGCCGTCAACGCTCGCTCGGCTCGGCTCGGCTCGACTTTGACTTCGACTTCGGCTTTGGATTTGGATTTGGATTTGGTCAATTGATATGATTGATTGATAATTTTTTGGACCAAATTTATTTTTCTTTTCCGTCATTTAATATTTTCTTTTCTAATATTTTTTGCGCTAAAAATATTAATTCGCGGCATTATTTTCCAATGATCAAATTCGTGACCAAACATTCTGTTCAACGGAAATTCAAATAATTTCTGCCGAATAGACATCTTATCAAACAAACATGCACCTTTGCACCTATTGGGACTACACTTTGTTGGCAATAAATAGAGAGTCTTAGCCTCATTTTCACTACCGAATCTGAGAAACTCTCCTATCTCTCCTCCATTCTGCATTATTTTTCAAAGCAAAACGTAAGCATTTTGTGTGATTTGCTCTGCCATTTCAGTTCGCCGAAGTTTTGTGATCCGAAGTGCCACTATCACAGAACAGTTATTCCGTTCTATCCTCGGAGGAATTAATCCAAAACTTTGAGCAACTACAAGGGGATTAAATTTTTTAAGGACACACAAGAAACTTGTGGGCTTGAAATTTTCTGTTTTTGTTTTCTTAAACTAACATCTTCTAATTTTCTGATTTTTGAATACAGAATATTAACAAGTTTAAGGAATTTAGTTATATTTCTGTGTTCATCTTACTTTCTGGTTTGGGAGAACAAAATCCTAGCGATTTTCTACTCCCATTTTGGTGATTAAAATCTTTAAATTTTCTACTCCAGTTTGAGATTAAAGTCTTTGTGACTTTTTACTCAATTCGAGATTAAAATCCTTTTGATTTTCTATTCGGTTGTTTATATTCGGTTTGAAGATATAAAAATTTCATCGGCTTACTAATTCTGGTTGTGTCAATTTTTTTTACAGAAAAATGACAACAAGTACGGAACAATAAAATGGTTCTGTTGGGACTATTACTACTGCAATGGCTACTGCGTCTTCAAGTCGCACAACGCCTGCAACGGCGATGGTACCGACAGAAAAGCCCGAAAAAAATTTCGGCGTAGACTTCAAGCGCTGGCAGCAGAAAATATTCTTCTACCTGACCACACTCAGTTTGCATCGCTTTATCAGCAAGGATGTTCCAGTCTTGAGAGAAGAAACTTCGAATAATGAGCGTTTTGCGGTCACGGAGGCATGGAAGCATTCTGATTTCTTGTGCAAAAATTATATCTTGAGTTGTTTGGAAGATGGCTTGTACAACGTTTATAGTGTCATAAAAATTTCGAAAGAGTTATGGAACGCTCTTGAAAAGAAGCACAATACGGAAGATGCTGGACTTAGAAAGTTTACCACAAGGCGTTTATCTTTTTACCTGTTTCAGATTCAGTAGGTGAGTGAATAAGGGTAAGATTGTGTATAATTTGGCAAATACCGAATGGCCATATCAAAATCAAAAAAATTGGTATTTGATATTTAGTATTTTAATATTTGGTTTGTATTTGATTTAAGTTTTAAAAGTTTTGGTATTATTTTTGGTATTCCGTATTTTAAAAAGAAATATTGACATATTGATATCGTACCGAAACATATAGTATTATATTACACAATACACATATTATTGATTAAAACATAAATATAAAAAAATTAAAAATTTACTTATTTTATTTTCTTCTCTAAGTCTAGCAATGAACTCTAAGCAAGTAACAAGACATTTCCTATAATAAATTTATTTCTTTATGTACCATTTACTCTCTATAGGTTGATACTTGCTGGCTCGAACAAATATTTTGTCAACAAATATTATTTTTGTATATATTTTTATGTACTTTAATTAAGAGTATTACAGTCTATGGCTCTATGCACTAGTTAGTATTCAAATCGAACAACCCAAAGTTATCGAACCGAATAAATCAAAACCAAAATGAAAAAAATTAAATCATACCGAATTTAATTAGGTACGATATTGAAATACCGAAATATTGTATGGTATCAATCGACGACCACCCCTAAATAAGGGAGAAGGAAAGATTAAGGGGAAAAGAAAGGGGGAAAAGGGGGGGAGGGGGGGTGTACACATGCTAGACGGCAGAGGAGGAAAAGATAAAAGACGGTAAAAGCTTACCCGCACCCGGTGTTTATACCGAGCTAATAAATAAATGATATTTGCCACCTTATTTAACTATAACTAATGGTCTTTATTCATAGTTAATTCCCATTTGTTTTGCACGTAATCTAAAATAATAATATCAAAATAATACTATTTACTTAATATTCTAGCTATTTCCGTTAAGATCTTAACGATACGTTAAATAAATCGGAAAAAATGAACAGTGTCGTTAGAAAGCAAATGAAGTATAAAACATTAGGGCAGCCAAATCTCCTTTCTTCATACATCAAAGAAAATATGTTTTGCTGAGGTGAGAGCATTGCTATTGCATTAATCAAATAATTTTTCTGAATGTACTATAATAATCACAATCTTTATTGTTATTTCCAAAGCCTTGTAAAATATAGTATTTTTTCACAATTTTCATGTTGTTTTTCGACTCTCCTCCTCTATATAGTAACCCAGTACTTCCCCTTTTTCCTATACTAACTTTCAGAATTACTCTTTCGATCTTTAATGGAGAAATAAAAGTACGAAGACCCAAGATGTAAAATCCAAGAAAATGATAACGTTGGTTATCCCGATTCTCTACCTATTTAAAAAAAATTAAATTAAAATCAAAATATTTAATAGACTTAGAACTACTAGACTTGTTGTAAACATCTGGTGCAGATTATTTTTTATGGATAAAAGAAGAAAAGACATGTGGAGTAATGGGAACCCTATGGCTGAATGAATGTTTATGCTCTTTAATGAATTGTGTTTTCTTTCTATCAGCTACCAGCGACATTTAACCAAGACTTGTATTTTTATTTTTATTTTTGACTCTACTGTCCGTCAGACAGATACGACAGAAGAAATGACATTTCACAGTTGCACTACTTTTCCACAATTATACTCCCTATAGGACTGCAATTTCAATCCAAGAAGTGATAGTACATATCATCAAGAGCTCAAATACTCCCACTTGGTTTGGTTGAGACACTGACGGTATAATGCAATCATCTGAATGTGATTACACCCTTAGAGGAAATATTGGAGTAGAATATGCACTCCTACTGAAATTAAATTTAGGCTTTTCATTCTAGCTTTGTCGCATTGCCTCGTGATAGATTTGGTTTCTCTGCTTTTACTTTTGTTACAGTTGGTACTTCGAGGAAATGCAAGAGCAAGTGATCTTGCATCTGATCTGAATCATACAGTTCTATATATATACATGATAGTAACCTATATTATTCACTTCTATACGAAAGAAACAACTTAGAAAAAAGCATTATTGGATAAATAAAGCAAAAGTTGAGAAGTCACCAATCTTTTTCTTATTTCCAGCAGATACGAATACACTGAAACAGAGACAAAGAGGAGAAAGAGACTCGACAAAATCAAAGTACCTACTCTAAGAAGAAGACACAAAGACCTTCTGTCTAATCTTTCTCTCCTCTTTACTAACACAATCCAATCCACACCCACATTGTGGGCATTCCTCGAAGTTCTCAATCGGAAAATTCGCCGATGTGAGCCCAACTGAGAACTCAAGATTCTCACCTTTACGCCTAACTTCAACAATGTTAAGCCATAGCAACACCACTTTAACACTTACACCACTCAGTTTTGTAAGCCTGCCTTTTGATATAACCCCTTTTATAACAGGCTTGTAATTTAGCTGATACGAGTTTTCCAATCTGAAGCTGCATGTGGAATTAAGATAAGCTGAGAATTCACCTGTTTTGGTGTTTAATTTATAGTCTTTTACCCCTTTTGGAAGAATCCCCATTGGGAAGTCATAACGCTGCAGCTCTTCATAGGCTGATGGCTTCTCATTTCTTGAAGCTGTTGTGGCTGAAAAGAAGAGAAAGAAGAAGCAGAGAATGCTTGTTAAAGACATTGGCATTTCTCTGAAAAATGAAGTTTTAGGCTGTTATAGAGTACACCGTCATATAAAATAGATGGTGTGACATATATCAAATCGAGATGCTCGATATTGACAGATGTCTGCTCATAAGTATGACAAATTAGTTTGTTACTCTGACAAGTTGTCCACGTGCAGATTGATGCATTTACTCTATATAGCAATTTCTTTTTTCCGCTATCCATATTTTGTATATACAATTCATTGGATTGGAACTTGGAAGCGGTGTGGACAATGAGCAATTTCATTAGTGCGTGATTAAATGGTTAAATTTAAATTATGTTAAATATAAAAATATATCATTTTTCTTAAACGGAATAATGAAGAAATGTATCATAAGACAAAAAAAATAAAACATAATCTCATGCAAGAGGCTTTACAGGTGGGTTTTCTGATTATTTTGAGTAAGCTGCCATCTTGTCTTGTTCTGGTAATTACATTTCTCATAATGAAATGATTTTCAAGTAGAACACAATAAATATAGAACATTAAAAATAAAGTACTTGTATACTCGATCACAAACTTTTAGATTGAGGATTAGTTGACCAATTGATAAAAAAACAGGGGCATAAGCCATTTAACACACGGTTAAACGGACAGCAAAAATGTAAACTTTATGAGTTTTAAATTCTATGATAACCATATCATATATTAATAACTAGATTTTAAATTAAATTTTTATACATATTTAATAAATTTTTTAATATTAATAGAGGATTTGGACTAAAGTTACCTACTTTGCCGAACCTCACCTTATGGCTCTGTATTTCTGTGAGTTTCAAGGGTAACAGCATCGAGGTTTACATCCATCAACATTTCAGTTACTCCCAAGTCCCCAATGCTAAAGGGAAATGATGAGGAAATTAAGAGGTACATGCGCTAATTTCTCCAGCCTAACGAGAAAAGTCAGATTCTATTATGTTTACTATTGAAGTAGTGAATATCATCGTGTTTTATAGTCAACTGCATCCCCCGCTAATCACCTTGTCAGTAACTAAACAGGTACTACTTTTTCACAAAGCGATTATTAAGTCAAAATACATTCTTTCCCAGTATCAACATTATCTTTTGCTTCTTCCCACAACTCCTCCTATCATTAAAGATAGCAGGTTCTCAGTGATTTGCAGCATAGCCTCTTCTTTCTTTCCTCTCATTTCATGTATTCGATTCAATCACACAGTGGTGACTCTTTCCAGGTGAAGTGGTCTTATCACCAGTAACTAAAGAACTACTACACTAATCATCTTTTTTTCCCTTCCTTCTCGGTTCACTACTGCTTATATGCTTATTCTCTGTCTAATTCAATATACAAGAGGATCATATGCATGATGAAGTCTTGCATAGCTAAGCAGAAGGCTTTTGTCAACACATGAGGAACAGCAATAAGGAAATGACTGAATTTTATAGATGCAACAGAGTAAAGAAGCAAATTAACAAAAGATATATTCAACAAAAACACTAGAGACTAACTAAACACTAGAGACCAACAAAAACACTAGAGACTTCATGTGTCTGCAGAATAACACTAGAGACTAACTAATGCATGAAAGTACTAGTTTGCGAGAACAACAAATTATATCTAAGTTGCAAAAGAATATGACAATTAACAAGGAAAACAAATGTTCTCTAAAGAATGAATACAGCAATCAATGTGGAACTATTGGAATAAAAAATACACAAATGGTAGGAAATTTTGAAAAGGAAGCTAGATATGATACCAGCAAGTAATCAACACAACCACAATATGAAGATCTCTCAAGGACCAAAACATACAAAGATTTGCTGATTCAATTAACATCCTTCAGTCTTTTTATCAATGCATCAAGAGATTTCTTCTTGGTGTTCGTCTTAGATCCCCTTGTGCCAAAAGACCCAAAAAGCCTATCAGATTGATCCCTTAACTTCTCCGAAATGGTCACAACTTTGCGGTAGTCCAAAGCATTATAACTCCTCTCTCTAATAACTGGATTCAGGAAATTTTCTGGATGGTTGCTCAAGAGTAGATTAAACAACTGCCTGGACTCAGCCAATGCTGCTTTCAACTGGCTAGCATCTGCCTCAGATAAGAGAGTAGCTTGGGATTCGGCAAATGATTCCAACATTTTGACATCAGCTTCAAGACCCATAATAGCATTCACGTTGAACCTTTTAACCGACTCCCCTAGTAAAGCCCCAACAATCATCTCTGATATATGAAATAGAACATCTTGCAAAACTCTTTTCAGAACTTGAACAGGCAAGATCTGCTGGGCAGTAGAAACTAGAGTTTCAAGAAATATAGTCACCTCATGAACATACTCATTTCCACCCTGCGGAGGATCATCCACCATCCAATTCACATTCTCAATCAGCAAAAGGAACCCGTCAACCTTTTGTTTAAGCAGACCAGAAAGCATCTCTTCAGCAGCATCACGGGCTTTAGTCAAAGGAAACAGTCTCCTACCCCTTTCTGCCATTCTCAATGGAATCCCTGAAAGCTGTGCGGCATGACGAAAGAAAAAGTCACATGCACGTTCAAACACAGCCATATTAGCTGCCATCTGCATTGCTTGGGTAACGCCACCAATAGACGTATTAATGAGCTTCAACAAGGCTCCATCCAGGACCTCAGTCAAAAGCCGATCCAAGTATTTCTTCACCACATCATAGAAATCAAGCTGACCACCATATGACATGAAACTCACCGAGTCCTCAATAAACGACCGTACAATTCTACAGCAATCAGGCACAGTACACGAAAATGGTGCAACATAAGGAAACGCAGGCATAATATTTGACGTCTGTAACTGAAATGACAAGACATTCATGTTATACTCGTATTCTTTTTTCATATACATTTGCTCAAATTTATCTGCAGCAAGGGCCTCAGTTATCTGCTTTCGACAATCAGATAAAAGGAGTTCATGATACTTATCCCTGTGCTTGCTCAACACATCTAGCAAAGCCTCCACAGGGTATCCATATCTACGCAATGTAACTCCAAGCAAACTCACATAGTCTTTAATCAACAACAAATGATTAGCAGTTTGCATTCTAGAAAATTGATCTTCCAAAACAGAACACATTTTACTCATAGCAGTATCCCATAGATTCTCCACCTCCAATTTCGAAACCAACCCACCACCAGTCCTCAAAACTCTATCTTCCACAATGAAAAATCCAGCAATTTGCGCGAAAAATGTCTGGTGAGATTCAAGAAAGGGCGTCATTGAAGATACCTGAAAATCTGAAGTCAACTGAAGCTTGCGATTCTCGAAATAGTACTGCTTGAATCTATCTTCAAGTCCTAGAGTTTGGTTTATGTGATAAGCCCTATACAATGGCGTCAAATCAAACCCTAATATCCCATTACCATCCTTTGCGTCATCACTGATTCCATTAAATCCGTCATCGTCTTCTTCTTCAAGAGCATAAACACAATCCCTAAGACTGAGTCTACTCTGTTCCTCAGCTTGTCGTTGCTTGATTCTGAGCTCTTCTTCTCTCTGCCTCGACGCCGAGGCCTGTCCGATAGCTAATTGCCCTAAGTTCCGGCTAACTACACGGATCTCAACAAGCCAATCGCCGAACTCTTTGTTGATTTTCCGTTCAATATGCGAACGGATCGCAGGGATCTGCTTCTCAAGCATTCTTTTGAGAGTAGAAGACGGTGTTTTGTTCATAAACTCTCTCTCGATAGAGTCCACACACTTCAACGCCATGTAGAAATTGTTCTCTGAGAGGTGACGATTGGCGCGTGAGCAAAGCTCGACTAGCTGTACGCACGTGTGGAGGGATTGGATAGCGAGAGTTATGTTTGTGCATTTGTTTCGAGCTTCGACGAAGGAATCGAGCGTAGTTAGTAAAGGCACGGCGACGGACTGAAGTTGACTGTTTGAGTTGGAAAGTGAAGATTTGAGAGAATCGACGTCGGAGAGAAGAGATCGGAGATCGTCGACGGCTGTGATGAAGTCTTCGTAGTGTGCTCTACAGACATCCTCGATTTCGGATTCCTTGGATCGAGCGAAGTGCCGGAGGTGATGAAGGAGGGTTTCGGGCTTGCCGGAAGCAAAAGCCTTTCGAACGAAGGGCCCGACGTCTTCTCCGTTGCAGATGGAGGCGGAGAGGAGTAGCTGGTCAAGTTTGTCGGCTGAGTCGCCGTTATCTACCGCCGCCGGAACAACTTTCCGGCGCATCTTTGACGTGTTCATCGCTAGCTGTGTTCCTCCGTTATCTATTCCGGTCACAGTAATAGTGGTAACTGCTAGAGTGACGGAGCCGTTACAGACGGAGGGGATTTAGGAATTAGGACACAGAAAATGAATACGGGAGAAAATTATGGACACGAAGATATAGTTGAGACATTGAAATGAGAAAGTAATGATAAATGGTCTTTATTTGACTAATTTACCCCCTTGGTTTTAGCCTGATGCCTCCAATGGTAAGTCCAGAATATAGGGGTATGATAGTAACTATAATTGAAAGGGCCAACCTTTTGTAATAATCAGAGGCAAGTATTATTTTTTGGGGTAATAATTAGAGGCAAGTATTTGGTGATTTATGGAGTAATTATTAGTGCAAATAACATCATTTACATTCTAGTTTAACTACGGTAATTACACAAAGTGAATACAACTAATCTAATATAAATCAAATGATTCCTTTTGACAAACATGTTTGTTCATGTGGAATAAAAACAAATAAAAGGTATTATTTTGCGGTAGTTGATAATTTGATATACTATAAACTTTGTACTAAAACATTTCCTTTAGGAGCAGCAGTGCAATAGACAGGAGCTAACTATTTTTAGGTTATCTTTTGTACTGCTATGCATCGTCTGGTTGCCGATCAATGAATTTCTTTACTTCGTCACAAGAAAAGTTAGTTTTGTAAATAAAACAAAGTTTAAATTCTATATAATAAATTAAATCAAATTATTGAAATTAGTGAAAGTTGTGTAGAATCCTATTTTTAGTAGTTCTATTGGAGAGCTACTTTGAGAGGAGAAAAAGTAATACACCAAAAAAGTCAATATGCGTTTGGTCTTCACAATTTCTAGCATCTCTTATTTGTCTATTGTTTAAGTGCCTCTATCTCATTAAATCTCGTTGTATTCCTCATTTTGATTGGAAAATTTACCTAAAGGGAAATTCAGTATATTAAGTCAATGAATACTATTGCACGTTGTTGTTTTACACTTTACTACATTTGTCCCTTACTTTGCATTGAAATGACAATTAAACTTGAATTTCAACCAAATTAGGATCATCAATATAGAATTTTTATCATTCTTAGAGCCCGTTTCGCCAAATTGCCAAAAATTGCTTATTTTGAAAAGTGTTTTTTTGAAAAAGTACTTTTGTAAAATAACAGTTTGTGTTTGATCAATTCGTTTGAGTAATGCTTTTTGCAAGCTCATTGTGTTTGGCCAATTTTTTTAAAAAATATTTTTTGTTTATCCGTAAAAGCGAATCGATTTGATCCCAAAATGATAAATAAATTAAATAAAATGCAAGACTTAGCGTTGAAATCGAGATAAGATAGCAAACAACTTGGTTCCGGGAGCAAGGCTTCCGAAGGTAATAATAAGAATATCAAGAGACATGAAATAAAGTATTATTGAACTTAGAATAATGTGTAGCATAAGTTAGTTAAAAAAATTCGTGTCTTACAACGGTTGTTGAAGTCAAAATTTATAGCTACACCTACGGAACAAGGTCATATGATCAAGCCCCTCTTAAATGATAATTATGGGGCCCATTGATGAATGTGTAACGGCAGGCTGTGAATGTCAAAATTCTCTGTAACGGATTGTGTATTTAGTACTGAAGAATTATTCATTGAATGTCATCGGATGGCAAACATCCGTTTGTTTTCGTTAGCAATATTCCCTTCGGGGTCTGCTCAGTTCCAACCGAAGTTACTATCCCCGGTCTTGGTTTTCACTTGCCTTGCTTTTCATGTATTTTCGGTTTCACGTGTCGCTCTATTATTTAAGTATTTAATACGAACCGATTTTACCATATATAGATAGTCCCCCTGCTTTTCGTTGGCACATCTTTGTGTCATCGAAAAGTTGGTGAAGATACCTTTCTTGGCGAAAAATTTTCTGATCCCTTCTAAAAAGTTTATGACGCTTGATTAGACACACGTTTCTTTGCATTTAATGCCCCAAACACGCGTCACTCCAAGATTTAGCAATACTTTAGCCTATTCTCGAGGTAATCATGGCCACGATTTTAGCCGCCTATTCCTTTACTTATACGCCTCATTCTTCTTCTTTTACACTTCACAGTTTTTCAAACTCTCTCAACTTCTTTGCATTCAACTCTTTCTTACTTTCACTCTTCTTTAATCTTCTTCTTCAAACAACTTTTATTACCTCTTGCTAACTATACCTTCCTCCTCCAAGAACTCAAGTTCTTTAAAAAACAAAGAAAGCACCGATGATGCTGCCCCTCCTACGGCGAGCACCATCATTCCCAGAAGACTCAGCACAGTCAAGGACTTCGAAGAAAATTTTCCTTTTACAAGCTCTCGTACATGGGTTGTTGGCGTGTACCCTTCTTCCATCCGTCCTTGCATTCCTGTTGTGATGGAGGATCATGGTTGCCATGACCTGAACATCATCGCTCTCGAACTGGTGGAGCAAGTAACCTTCCCTAAGAAGGGCTTTACGTACGTTTACACATACCTCTTCACTTTGGGCCCATTCTCATTGAGTGGGGGACTTGACCCCGTGATCTTGGAGTTCTACCACCGGTATCAACTCTGCTTGGCACAAGTAGGCCCCTCTGTATAGCGGACGGTAGCCTGTCTACGGCGACTGTACTAGGAGACGGGGGAAGAGTTCTCCTTGGCTCGCATGATGAACCTCTACTCCCCCAAGATTTTCTGTAGGGGAGTAATAAACTTCAGCAAACGTGGCCACCATGCTTTGCTCAACAGTATGGATGACGACAACGACCGTGGATGGATGGAGCGGTTCGTTATTATTGTCACCAGAGATATCATCCCATCCACAACTCTATCTTTCCCTGAGTCATGAACTAGTACATGTAAGTTCAACGCCTGTCTTTTCTCTGAAAAAAGGTTGTTTCACGGTGTTATTGATACTTTATTTTTTATTATTTCAGCAACTCGGTGGACACCACCAAGGGTTGAAGGTGTAGACCAGTGAGTTCAGAAGATTCAAGATATTACCACGCCTGAGACCCGCCAGTGGAAAGAACTAACCCCAAAATACGGGTGTAAGGCCAAAAATCATGGTAAGTTGACTCGTGAAATTGATCTTGCCCTCATCTTATTTTGTTTTGTATAAGAAAATTGGTTAACTTCTTTTTTCGTTGAATTCAGGTCTTCCATAGGGCTCTGTTATCATCCTCAATTAGGACGTTTTGGCTGATCCTGCAGAGGCTGCGAGGTTGCTGAAGGAGGACTTCACCCGAACAGGCGCCAACGGATCAGCTTCCGGTGCAAGTGCTTCCTCTCGGAGTCCCCGGCTGGAGAGCAAGCAACCAAAAAAGCGGCGCTCCTCCTTGGCCGAGGGCAAAAGTTAAAAGGTGAAGAACATCGCGCCCGAACCAGCCGCAGCCACTGTGGTGATTGATGATGATGGGGAAGCCAGTGATGAAGGGAATTCCCTAAAGAGGAGATGACGACCTTCATCAACTCAACAAAATTTCTAATCTGAAGAGCTTATAACGCTAACCGAGGACGACGTCCAAGCGCTCTAGGGAAAGTGTGACCTAGTGGAGAATGCCAATTCTCGCTTTCGAGCCCAGTTGCTACTCCCGATACTATGAGAATGAGTACCCGGCCTCTTCCGTCTTCAGTTGATGAGCAACCTACAACCAGTACTGCCTTTGCCGCAGCTGCTTCTTAACCCATAACACCATCAACTTCATCGCTTTCCATGTTGGTCATACCTTCGTCACCAGCAACTGCTACATCACCCCCACCGGTCGCAGATACCCGAGAGGAGGATGTCCCCCCTCCCTAGTCCCTAGACCATGGGAATTTAGGGCACAACTATTAGCCCCCTCTACATATCCCAAAGGAGGAGGATGAGTGTCTCTCTCTCGGTTTTTACTGAGTGCCATCTGTTGTCCCGACCGGTAGAGCTCGCCAATTACCTGAAGCTGTTGGCTTCAGAGAAAGACAAGAAGAAGATACACTCTCTTTCGGGGGAGCGTATGATAAATAATGCCATGCACAACGCTGCAGCGGTATGGTACTTGTTTTCTTTGTTGTTTGTTTTCTCTTGATTTGTTATGAAAGGATTTTTAACTTTGATTTTTGCTTTGCATGCCAACTTCCTTTATTTTGGGGGCCTTCAAAAGTTGATCCTTGATAAAGATAAGCTTACATCTGAGCGGGATCAACTGTTGGCCGAGAGGGACCAAGTTGTTGCTCGCCTCCCGACACTGGAAGCACAAGTTGCTGAAGCCGGTGAGTTGGAGGCTCGGTTGCAGTAGAGCGAGCACGAAGTGATGGCCCTTAGACAAGAAGCCTCTAAGTTAAGTGTACAATTTGAAGAAGACATGGCTAAATGGTCTGAGGTCCAAGATGTTGTTCTTGTGTTGCCGAGCACGAGGCTGCCTCTACTGAGAGATTGAATAATTTGGAGGCATTCTTGAACTCCAAAGTTGAAGAGGTTGTTGCTGGTAAAGAGAAGCATGCCTAGATGGAGGAGAAGTATAAGTGGGTCATGGAACACAATAAGGTTCATATTTCCACTATATGTGACCTTGATCTTAGCCTTAGGGCTACAAGATCTGAGCGGGATAGCCTTTTAACCGAGGTTGATCGGCTTAAATTAGAGCTCCAGCGCCGAGCGAATTCCCTCATTGTTGAGAAAATATATTATATGTATTGCATGAGGAAAAAAACCTTGGAAGAGGCCAAAACATACATCATTGATTTTGATGCCGAGATCGCCAAGGCCCGAGAGCTGGAGTCAATCACCCGAAAGGTGCCTCCCGGTTCAACCCGATGCAACTGACTCTTCTGGTTTCGGTTTTGAGTTCTTGGGAACTGAGGAGGAACTTGAAGGGATGATGATGGAGGCCAAGATCCTGAGCCGACAGCAGATCCGCCTATTTCTCCTGGGCGCAGACGCTTCTCTTCCCCTAAGTTCTGGGGACACAGTATTTTCGTTTTTTTCTTTCTTTTGCCTTTGTTGTTTTATTTTCATACTTTTGTAATTGTGCTTCTTGGCACGTTTGTTATATAAAAGTGCTTTTCGTTCGAGCATTGCATAAAGTTTACTTTTTGCCATCGAATTATGCAAGGCTTCCAATGCATTTTTCCCCGATAGCATTTGGGTTCCAGGCATAAACTCTTCTGGAACCAGCCCTTTACTATGAGGGTTTCATAAGAAAAGGCCCTCTTATGTTTATGGTGCTCTTGAAGAGGTCGTCTCCTGTTCATTCTGGCACTAGCATTTGAAGTACTTGATTAACTTTCAAATGATAAAATTAATTCATTGTTTGGACAAGAAACAAGATAAAAATAAAAGGACTTTACTTTATTCCTTCAAGTTTCAAAAGTACATAAGCATTTGTTTTGCTGGAAAGAAATTACCATTACTTGTAGCTAGTTTGTACAACTTGTTTCTACAGAGCTGGTCGCGCAGTCCCCGATTCCGATGATACATTCTTGTTCCTGGATTTCATAGTCTCGATTTCTGTGGCAATCAGGTTGCCGTATTCTCATAGCATTCTCCCGCCCCCCAATGTTCGAATGCGAATTGGAACACCAGAAGTCTTGCTTCTTTGAAGATTCCACTAGTGAATGGTTGGATAATCTTTTGTTCGATAGCAAGCTTCATTTCCCGTTAGGAACTTTGCTACCGAGTCAAAGATTATCTAACCACCCCTAGTGGCTTGTAGTGAAGGGGCACTCGTGAATGGTCGGATAGCTTTTGGTTTGATAGCTAGCTTTGTTTCCCATTAGTAACTTTGCTATCGAGCCAAAGACTATCTAACTATCCCGTAGTGGTTTGTTGTTTCCATGCCTTATCATTTAAAGGTCTTATTTTTGCTGATGGCATTTCCTTCATAGTATGTTTTCCATTACTGCCTCGTTAAAAACCTTGCCAGAAAAACTCAATTGAGACAAAAACTGGACGAAGGGAAAAAGAGTGCAGCATATACTTTTAATATAGGCGCTGCTCATTAGCAATAGTACCTTTTGAGGTGTGACACATTCTAGTTACTCGGCAATTTTACTCCGTCTTGATTTTCCAGTTCATGTGATCCTTTTCTGGTGACAGCTGAAACCCGGTAGAGGCCTTCCCACGTTGGACCCAGCTTCCTTGCGTTGAGCTCTCGGGTATTTTGAGTCACTTTTCTTAAAACCAAGTCTCCCGCTTTGAAATAATAGAGATTGGCTCTTCGATTGTATTATATTTCCATTCTTTGTTTCTAGGCCACCATCCTTATATGCGTCAAGTCCCTGCATGCGTCAAGCAACTCCAATTTAACCAGCAACGCTTCGTTGTTTGCTTCTTCGTCTGCCCGGAAGTATCTCATGGTAGGTTCTCCCACTTCCACCGGGATCAAGGCTTCTGCTTCGTATTTGAGAGAGAAATTTTGTGCTCGGGTGGTATGCCGAAGATGTGATTCTTTTGATTTTCAAGTCTTTAGGGAATTTTGTGACCTTTGCGCCTATAAATTGTAGCCCATTGTCGTATGCTATTTACTTTGGTATTCCGAACTTGCATATTTTGTTTTCCCACAGGAAATTAACCACTTCGCGCTCGTCGATTTTCTGGTAAGGTCCTGCTTCAACCCACTTAGAGAATTAGTTAGTTAAAATTAAAAACAATCTTACCTTACCGGGAGCCAGAGGCAACGGACCGACTATGTCTATCTCCTATTTCATGATTGGCCAAGGTGACAATACCGAATGCAATAGTTATGCCGGTTGGTGTACTAACGGTGCGTGGCATTGACACTTGTTGCATTTCTGAACAAACGCCTTAGCGTCTTGTTCCATCTGGGGCCAGTAGTATCCTGCCCTGACTAACTTTAACACTAACGAGTCCGCACCCGAGTGATTTTCACAGATTCCTTTGTGAACTTCTCTCATGATGTAATTAGCCTTAAAGGCTCCTAAACATCGGGCCAACGGGCCTTGGAAAGACTTTCTATACAACTCGCTTCCCCAGAAGCTATAACGAGCTGCTTTGGTGCGGAGTGCCCAGGATGCCTTTAGATCTTCGAGTAGTTTGTCTTGCTCAAGATAGTCAATGATCTCATTTCTCCAGTCCCAGAACAAATTAGTCGTATTTACTTCATAATAATCGTCCACATCTAATACCGAATGCATGAGCTGTATGACATACACGAATCTGATCCCTTCATTTCCGTGGATGAACCTAGATTGGCCAGTGCGTCTGCTTCTGCGTTTCTTTCTCTCGAGATGTGGGTGATTGACCATTTCCTGAACCGTGTGAGCAGAGTCTGTACTTTCACTACATATTGTTGCATATGTTCCTCTTTGGTGTCGAAGATCCCGTATACCTGATTTACTACCAGTTGGAAATCACATTTGATTTCAATGACCTCAGAGTCTATTCCCCGGGCCAGTTCAAGTCATGGAATCAAAGCCTCATACTCGGCTTCATTGTTAGTCAAGGGAATAGTTCTTATGGTTTTCCTCAGGGTTTTTTCGAGGGCATAATTAGTACTACCCCGAGCCTGGATCCTTTCACATTTGGAAGCTCCGTCCATGAATAAGGACCAGACTCCTGATGTCATTTCCGACACTATCACCACTTCTTTGGTGGCCAAAGGCAGCAGTCCGGGATTGAAATCGACCACGAAGTCGGCCAAAACATTTGATTTGATCGCAGTCTTGGGTTTATACTCTATGTCAAATTCACTCATTTCGACTGCCTACTTGGCCAATCAACCTGGCAATTCAGGTTTGTGAAGGATATTTTGCAAAGGAAAAGTTGTCACCACAACTATCGGGTGGTATTGAAAATAAGGCCTAAGCTTTCGAGCGGCGACTACGAGAGCTAAGGCCAATTTTTCGAGGTGTGGGTAGCGAGATTTTGCTTTCATTAAAATTTTACTAATATAATAGATAGGAGATTGCGTACCTTCATATTCACGGACTAAAACGACACTTACCGCTATCTCCGAGACTGCTAAGTAAATTAGCAATTGTTCGCTTTCCTCCGGTTTCTATAGTAACGAAGGGGTTGATAAAGACCTTTTCAAATCTTTCAAGGTCTGCTGACATTCCGGAGTCCATTCGGAGTTGTTCTTATTTTTCAGGAGTGAGAAGAAGTGATGGCATTTTTTTGAAGACCGAAAAATGAACTTGCTTAAAATGGCCAGTCTTCTAGTTAATGTGGGCACCTAATTTTTTACCATAATCAAAATTTTCACCACTTTTTAGTATGTAAATATTCTTTGAGTTTAAACTAAATATTTTATCTTTTGTTTTACCTTTTATAGATTTTTATTTTTAAAAAAACCACAAAAAGATTCACATTTTTGAATTACTAGCTTTGTTTTAATTTTCAAAAGAAAAGAAATTCACAAAAATATGTCTTTCTTCTAATTTTGGTAAGACTAGTAATTTTATAACTTTTTCCCTTAATAGTTTCTTATATTTTTTCTAATTTTTAATTTTAGTGTAGTATCTTTAATTTTGATTATCTTTAAAAAAAAGAAAAATAAAAATAACCAATCAAAAATGGCCAAGTTGCAAAAGATTCCCTCACAATGGCATTGCCAATTCCATTTTCGTGCCTCACATGCTCTCAGACACTTCATTAACAGATTTTTTCTGGGGAGTGCATTGGAAAGAGAAAAAGAATCCTTCCAAGAAATTTTCACTCGCCTGCACATGAGTTCCTTGCTCCCTAATTCATCTCACACCTATATATCTTCCACTCACTCACACAATTAAAGGGCACCTGGAAAATCATAGAGAGAAAACGGAGAGCAAAAAACGGGCGAGCCTTCTTCTTCAATTCGAGTGTCCCATCTTTCTAAAAAAAATCCAGAAATTTCCAGCCATGAAAGACCCATGAATACCATTCTAAACAGCCATGAAACGAGCTGAAAATTACACCAAACACCAGCCCCGAAATCACCCCCAAAATAGTCCAAAAATGACCTTTAAATACAGCTCTGTTCCCAGCGAAATCAGCCAAAAACTAGCCTTCAAACCTTCATAAACACAGCTAAAAAAATAGTCGATATTCCTACCCTAAACATGCCCAAACACGAGCTAATACCTGTTGAAATCAGCTGGAAAATGCAGCAAAAAAAAGCTGCAAAACACCACCCAAAAAACAACTGAAAAACAATCCTAAAATAGGTCGAAAACCCAGCACCAAACACTAGCAAAACACGTCTGATGCTCAGGCCCAAAAACGCACCTCTAACCCACCAAAATACCTTCAAAATTATCTTAAAGCAATTTTTTTTTACATAAAACAACAGCAAAACCAACCCGTTTTGAGTCGAAGTTGTCGAGGTCCATGTTGAGGTCGTTGGGTCAAGTTTTTGTTTGCATCTTTATGCTATCGCTGGATTTCATTTTGCTCGCTGATCGACCATTGTTTATGTACAAAGCTTGATTTGCAGGTCCTTTGGATATACACAAAAATAGATTTCATATAGGTCTATTCCTTTTCCTCTACTGTTCCGATTCCAACCCATATTATGCTTCACTTTGAATGTTTATGGCTTGTGTGTGATTTATTATCTTTGTTTAAAGTATGGTTCATGTTTGTCTATTGTTTCATTTGGGTAATTGTCAGATATTGCAGTGGTTAAATTGATTTGTATGTTTAATTAGATTTAAAAGTGATTTGGGATGTGGCGATTATTTTTGAAATCATAAAAGAGGGTTATTTGTTAGTTTAAGCCTTTAAAAAATAATTGGGCTTGGATGAGTGGAATCTTACTGGCCCGTTTTATAAAATAGTTGGTCCACTTTTGTAGACGTATAGGATACGTGTTCTTTAGTTACTACTTGGGCTAAATACCAATAATAAAGTTAGCACAATTCTTCCACAACTTCATATCCATAATCTATGGCCTTTACAATTATCCCAAACGTAGCAAGAATAACTTAAAAATCGCTAATATGCTTTAAGCACATATTAATAAATGAATTATCGTGATTATGTAAACGTTCGCGTGACATAGTTATGATTTCTAAAATTAAAATCAAGGTACGCGTTCGCGCGGCTTTGGAAAAATAATCTTAAATAATAATAAAGTGATATTAATTGTGTACACATACGCGTGACATAATTTTGGCACACTAAACACAATGGATATACACACACATGATCCGTTTCAAAGATAAATCCATAATGCCATAATGAAAAGCGATAAAAGGTGCAATACATGCAGGTTATAAAATACGTATTTAAATAATTAATTAAGCCAGGTATGATTAAAACGACCGTGCTAAAACCACCAAATCTGGGAATGCCTAATACCTTCTCCCGAATTAACAAAATTTCTTACCCGGTCTTATGTGTTCACGGACCATAAATAGAGCCATTTCCTTGATTTGGAATTTTAAAATAATTTGGTGACTTGGGACACCATCATAACTATTTCAAGTGGCTACTCTAATTAAATAAATAATCTCATTTCGAATAATGTCACTTTAATTGAAAAAACTCCTTATTCCTCGGAAAAAGGAGGTGTGATAGCTCTGGCGACTCTGCTAGGGAACGAACCCGGAATCTCTCGTTCAGAGTTCAGAATTCGAGCTTGTAATGTGATCTATACTTGGCTTTCTTGATTGTTGATATTACTGTGTTTGTGGGCCTGATGTGTTAATTGTCGCTCATTTACCGCTTTAATATTATTTGAACTGTATAAACTATCCTCGTACGCCTCCCTTCTAAGTCTTTTGAATTTATGGTGCACACGTGAGCGTGACCCACTTTTCTATTAGAGGTCATACCAAATAGAACAAGGCTGGATCAGTAACTAGGCCGGGTAGACTTTCGTGCTCCCGGTATGTTGCCTCCACCTCGGCTCGAGCTGTCTGCTTGGGTAAGCCAGGTCTAAAACACTCCCCAGGACTTTAAACCTAGAATAATATAGCCTCATTCCAGATCCCTAGTAGGAACGTTTGTTAGCATCACGTGCATTTGACTTTGGGGACTCAACACAAGGGTTGGGTCCGTCTAGGACAGGTGTACCCAAAATAAAAGACCATCCTGATGCATCCTACGTGCTATTTGTGCATTTGTTTGTTTCGGCTTGCATGTTGATCAGCTTCTAGAATAGGGAAAGAAAATCAAGAAAAAATCAAGAGTGAGGTAGGAAAGAGAAAATTCACCCGGTTCTGAAAACCCCAGGCATTTGAAAAATCCTGAAACTCTGCCGAAATTTAAAAAAAAAAAAGAAGAAAAAGAAAATTCTTTTCAAAATGAGTCAAAATCTTCAAAATTCATATTTTTCCTGTTGTGTCAAAACTGACCGAACTACGCATGTCTAATTCTCACCGGATGTGAGATACGCAGGCAAACCTCATCAGTTCCGGCCCCAATTTTCAGGAAAAAAAATCCAAAAATATTTTTCTTTTCCTTAGTTCCCTCTTTAGAATTCTTTCTTTAGAAAATCCAAAAAAAAACTAAATCTAAAAATATTTTCCTTCTTTTTCGAAGTCTTTCATTTGAAAAAAAAAATTCAAATCAAAATCCAAAATATTTTCTTCCTTATTTAGAATTCCTTCTTTCAAAAAACAAAAATCCAAAAATTCCATAAAAGGAAAAAACTCAAAAACATAATATTTAAAAGTCTTTATAAAAAGAAGAAAAAGAAAATGGGTCAGTCTATTCATGATCTTCCTGAACTACGTAATGATCTGATTCATGCAGCGTCATGATATGTAGGCAATCCTCATCGGATTCGATCATAGCCATTAAATAAATCGAGTGAAAAAAAAGAGAAGAAAGAAAGGAGGGACAAAAATAACAATGATAAACAAAGAACGGAAAACAACCAAAAAACAAAAGAAAGCAAGGGTGAAAAAAATCCAAAAAGATAACTCTTTGTCCAATTTGAAAAAGAAAATTGCAGAAAGTTTATGTGAATATGTTGTCAAATGGCGCGAGCAAGCTGCCAGGGTAAAGCCTCCAATGGACGAAGCAGAAATGGTTACGGTCTTCCTACAGGCTCAAGAGGCAGACTACTTCCAGAACATGATGTCCGCTATGGGTAATCTGTTCGCCGAGGCTATCAAAATTGGGGAGATGGTCCAAAATGGTTTAAAAACGGGTCGAATCTTGAGTCATGCTGCTTTTAAGGCCACATCACAGACCGTTCAGAATGGTTCGGGGGGTTTGATGAACAGAAACAGGAGGGAAGAGGAAGCCATGATAGCTTCGAGCTCGAAGGGGGCCCGCAGGGTATTCAACCAATCATATATGCTTTCTATAGTCCCACAACACTATTATCCCCATAAAGATGCTGCTTGTGCCGTGGTACCGCCTCCCTATGTGGTGATGAATGCACAACCTTACACGCGGCCACAACATTATACACAAAACCGAGCTACACCTTCCAGAAATGCCCGTCCCTACAAAGCTCCTTATAATCCCCCAACAAAATGTTTCCCAATACAATCCTCTCCCAAGAGAGCCTCCCAGAAGGAATCAGTTCACCCCCATTGGTGAATCATATTTTAGCTTGTTCCAAAAGCTAGTCAGACAAGGTATGTTGTAGCCAGTGGCCCCGAACCGGCCAAACCCCGAGTCCCTCTCGCACCGAGCTGATGCTAGATGTGAATACCACTCTGGAGTAGTGAGACATGATACTGAAGAATGTTGGACTCTTAAAAGAGCAGTAGAAGACCTCATCGAGGTCAAGGCAATAGTTCTTAGGGATGAAGAGACCCCTAATATGATGAACAATCCTCCACCTACTCACACTAATGGGCCAGTAGTTGAAATGATCTGTGATGATGAGGAATTTGATCTGCCACTGAAGGCCATTGTAACCATTTTCGAGACAGAAGAAAAGCCAAAAAACGGTCGCCAAACCTGAAGCTCTCTGTCAGACGGGAGTCTCGGTAGCCGGTCTTGCTATCCTTTCTACTTCCGGATTATTTGAGGGTGTAATCCGGATGTTTTTACTTTATTGTCTTACTTTCTAATGTAAACCTTTCTATCTTTAAAAAAAAATCAAATGAAATTAATATTTTATTGTCCATGAATGTCTATTTTCTTAATCTTGTCACTTTTCTTATTCTCTTTTCAGTTCTGTTAATGCAGATTTTAATGACCTGACATGCTTGCGGACTTCATGCCCAAATCCTAAAACGTCGTCAGACCCCGAAATGATGAATCAAGAAATAGAATGTTTTGAAGACAAGGCTTATAAGAAAATAAATAGAAAATTGGAACGAAGTTGAGATTCCGTCTATTCGGATCATTGTTGAAGCCAAGATTGAGGATAAAGATTGGGTCAAGAACCGATTGGAACAATTAACACTGATTAATGATGTGACGACCCGATCGGTCGTTTTGAGCTCTAGCGCATCATTTGGCGGTTTGAGGCCAAAAGTAGCTTCACTTCGGGTATTATGACTTGTACGTGTGGTTGGAATTGAAATTCGGGAAATTCGGAGTTGATTTGGAGAGAAACTTCTAATTTCAGAAGCTTTAAGTTGGAAGAATTGACTAAGATTTAACTTTTGAGTAAACGACCTCGGAATCGGGATTTGAAAGGTTCCAACAGGTTTATATGATGATTTTGGACTTGAGCGTATGTCCGGATCGGATTTTTGGATGACCCGGGAGCGTTTCGGTGCCTATTGTGGAAGTTGGCATTCTGGAAGAATTTTATAAATATGGGTTGAGGTGCATTTCAATGTTATCAATGTTCCTTTGGGATTCCGAGTCTGGAAATAGCTCCGTATGGTGATTCTGGTATTGGGAGCGCGTCTGAAAGTGGATTTGGAGGTCCGTAAGTCATTTTGGGGTCATTTGGCGAAAGTTGGAAATTTGGATAATTTTGAGAAGTTTGACCGGGAATGGACTTTTTGATACCGAGATCAGATTCCGATTTCGGAAGTGGGAGTAGGTCCGTAATGTCAATTATGACTTGTGTGCAAAATTTGAGGTCAATCGGACGTGATTTGATAGGTTTCGGCATCGATTGTAGAAGTTTGAAGTTTCAAAGATTCATTAAGTTTGAATTGGAGGGTGATTCATGTTTTTAGCGCTCTTTGATATGAGTTGAAAGCTCGACTAAGTTTATATTGTGTTTTAAGACGTGTTGTTATCATTGGTTGAGGTCCCGAGGGCCTCGGGTGGATTCCGGATAGTAAGCGGATCGAGTTTGGGTTTGGAAGAATATTGGAGCTGCTGTTATCTGGTATAATCGCACCTGCGAGGTTTTGGCCGTAGGTGCGGAGCCGCAAAAGTGGCCAGGGGGTCGCAGAAGCAGTAGCTGGGCTGAGGGGGGAGGTCGCAGAAGCGGCATGTCTGTGCGCAGAAGCGCATGCGCAGGTGCGCTACCTTTGGCGCAGAAGCGGGGGATGTTGGTTTGAGGTGGAGCCGCATCTATGATGGGACTTCCGCAGATGCTGAGCTGCAGGAGCGGCTAGAAGGCCGCAGAAGCGGAAGGTCGTCTGGGCAGAATGTTTTTTTTTATTTATAAAAACGGGATTTGGCCCATTTGTCTCCCATTTTTCACTTGGTTGGGCGATTTTTGGAGAGCTTCAAGGGGAGATTTTCATCATCTATGTTAAGGTAAGTGATTCCCATCTATTGCAAGTTAAATACTTGGTTTATATTTGGATTTAAGCATGGAAATTTGTAGAAATTTGGGGTTTTGAAGAAAAACCTAGAAATTGTATTTTTGGATTTTGACCCCGAAATTGGACATGGAATTTGGAATAAATTATATATTTGAGTTCGGGGTGTTATGGGTAAAGTTTATTTTTGAAAAAATTTCGGAATCCGAGCACGTGGGCCCGAGGGTTGATTTATCGACTTTTCGAACGGAGTTGGAAAATTGTTATAAATTGATTTATTATGAGTATTAGAGTATATATTTATGGATTTGCATGTTTATTGACTAGTTTGGAGCTACGAGCATCGTTTTGGTGTGTTAGAGTGGCGTTGGAGCCGGATTATGGAACTTCGGAGCAAGGTAAGTCTCATGTCTAACTCTGTGAGGGGGAAACTACCCCTAGGTGATATATTTAATATGTGAAACTTGTTGCGGGGACTACGTACGCACGAGGTGACAAGAGTCCGTACGTAGTTAGATCCATGTTATTGTCCGGGTAGACTTAGGTTCACCCCATGTTATACTTGTACTATAGAGATTATCTTTGCTCGTTTAATTCTTTTATTTCGCATTATGACTTGAGACTAGACATGCGTAGAGTGATAGACTCGTTATTGTAGAGACTTCACGAGTTTCATGATTAGTCACGAAACAATTGTACTCCTCTTATGAAATTGTGTCCGTGATATATATATGTATGTTTCATTGAAAGGTTTTTTGTTAAAGAAATATATATATATATATATATGTATGTTTCATTGAAAGGTTTTTCGTTAAAGAAATTATAACTCACACGTTTATTCGTGAGTGGGGTCAAGGACACGTTAAAGCTTCTTACTCTAATGGGATCGGGTCGTTCGCCTCGGCAGGATTTATGTGCCATACTCTCATGGGAGCGGGTCGTTCGCCTCGACAGGTTAATAGATGCATCTATGATTCGTGTCTTTCGACCCTCGGCAGTGCACAGATTATGATGGGACCGGGCCGTACGCCTCGGCATTTCTATAAAATATCCTCATGAAATCATGTGTAACATTTGGCAAGAAGCCAGCGTATCTGTGAGTTCTTCCTGATTTGAAGTATAACGACCCATTTTGGTAAGGTCCACTATATATTTATATATATGCTCCGGTTGAGGAGGAAATTTGCTAATTGAGAGCTTGAGCCTATTGTAAATAAGAGAATTGTACCACGTATTTATACTTGTTTATTTTATTTATTTACTCTGCATCATATTTGTTCACCTCTTTACTGTACTTGATATTATTGGACCACTAGTGAGTGTCGATGTCGACCCCTCGTCACAACTCCTCTGGGTTAGGCTAGATACTTACTGGGTACACGTTGATTTATGTACTCATACTACACTTGCTGCACATTTGTGTGCAGGTACTTTTATGTCTGGTGGTCCTTTGGGCACGGAGGCACGGATGATGCGAGGACTTGCCGCGAGTTGCATTTTAGGTTACGATTCGCAGCCAGCAGAGTCTCCTCGAGGGTTATTTGTATTTTTTCTGTCTAATTTGTATTCCGGACAGATGTTGTATTTTATTTTACTTCCTAGTTGATGCTCATGCACTTGTGACATCGGGTTTTGGGGGTACTTATGAGTTGTTCAGTATTGTAGTTGGAAAAATATTATCATTTACTCTGTAAATTTTATTTTTGATTATTTAATTGAAGGAAAATTTCGATTTCAAAATACTAAAATGAATAATTAAGTTAAACTTTTATTGTTGGCTTGCATGACAGTGGTGTTAGCACTATCACGACCTTTAATGGATTTTTGGGTCATGATAGACGAAAAATGATTGGTCGCAGTTTGCCACGAGCAGTTGTACCAACAAAGAATGACTCGTGTCTACAACAAAAAAGTGCGGCCCAGAAATTTTGAAATAGGACAACTTATTCTGAGACGTATCCTCCCACCTCATGAAGAAGCTAAAGGAAAATTGGCTCCAAATTTTAAAGGTCTTTACATTGTAACGAGAGTACTACCAAAAGAGAACGTTGTACCTGGGAAGCATCGAAGGAAATGT
This sequence comes from Nicotiana tabacum, assembly GCF_000715075.1. Taxonomy (NCBI): domain Eukaryota; kingdom Viridiplantae; phylum Streptophyta; class Magnoliopsida; order Solanales; family Solanaceae; genus Nicotiana; species Nicotiana tabacum. Next base: position 65,839,249 of record NC_134098.1, read on the forward strand.
TCCTGAAACAACTGTCAATGCAGATGCAGTCAAAAGGTACTATGTTTGACCCTCTATGTAGCATTAATGTTCTCTGATTGGGATGACGAAGGCTTTCATTCTCGCTATCCAAACATCATTAACCCTTTTGCCAACACTTTTGAGCCGGTTACCTTTCTTTGATTACCCTCTTTGGAACTTGAAGATGTTATTAAAAAAACAAGAAAGAAAAAAAAAGGAAAGAAGAAAAGGAAAAAAAATAGGAAAAAAAAAAGAAAAAAAAAAAGAGAAAGAAGAAGAAAAAGAAAACAAAACAAAAATCCAAACAAGTTCATGTTAATTGAAATACGTTCGACTTGATTCCGAAAGGATACGTAGGCAGCCTCTCTCTGGGGTTCAGTCACATCAAAATAAAGATCCACATTCCCCCAAAAGTTGAAACTGGGGCAGCAGTTATGACGTTTTAGCGATGATTTTGCCCGAAAGGTTCCAAAGTTATAATTCAATCCAAAATTCTTTTTTACCCAAATCCCTTCCAAGTCCTTCCGACCAATAGGCAAGAATGATCAAGAATCAGAGGTCACAGATATTTGGGCCTGGAGCCGTCAAAATGAGAGTCTTATTGGTGAAAATCCTCACGGGCACTGTAAGGCGATGGTGAGTAAAGAACTAAAATGAGAGAGTCTTGTTAGTGAAAACTCGCAAAAAGCAATATAAGGCGATGGTGAGAGAAATGAGAGAGGTTAGTTGGTGAAAACTCACAAAGGGCACCATTGATCGAAAAGAGGATCCTCACAGCCATTGGCATTGACACAGTCCTGGGCAAGGCTTCTCGATTTTCAAGGCAAAAGTTGTGATGAGTTCTAAGAGTCGTACGATTTACACAGATCAAGAATCCAGTCCAAAAGGCATGTCATGTTCATTAAAGTCCGCATGTACTCCCAGATAAGTCCGTCTTTCAGTTCCTCGAAAGGTATACCTCTTGTTTTAAACTCATTTTTTCTACTCCATTATTTGTTTTTCTTTGAATCCTTTTCGGTCTAATTTTGTCCAAAATAAGGCAAAGAACGGACGGCAAAACCGATTTACAAGCTCCCAGTTTGAAGCAAGCTGATATATTCAAAAGGCACCCAGCCTCGGCAAAGATATTGAATCGACCCCGACTGGCCATGATTGGCCGATGCTTTAAAATTAAAAACTTTGGAATAAGGAAATCAGTTGAAGTGAAAAGACTACAAAGGCAAAATGAAGTTGAAAAGGTTAAATCCCAAGTGGCTAACCATCTTGGCAAAGTTTGAAAAGCCAAAGATTCCCCAATGCTCTAAAATTAAAGTTGGGAGAAAGAAGTTAGAAGTGAAAGGCCCTACAAAGGCAAAATAAAGTTGGAAAAGGTTAAGTCCCATGCGACCAACCATCATGGCAAAGTTTGGAAAAGCCAAAGGTTCTCCGGGGCCAGAAATGCAGTCGGTATTCAGGAAATAACTAGTTGAAGTAGAAATCATCATCAAAGAGGCCGGGCCGAGATCAAGTTACCGAAACACTCAAGGCCGCAAAACCAACCACCGTTTCAAACTAACAATTGTTCTTCGTTTGAAAAATAAGAAACATGTGCAATCCAAAAGTAACCTTAAAAGGAGCATGTGCAACCAAAAAAAACTGTGTAGAGGTTAGAAACAACTTCAAAAAGGGAAGTCTTCTCCAAAGTCTTTCCCGTATTTTACTCATTCTAATCATGGTAGTATAAGGTACACCAATCCCTAGTTGTGTTTTCCAACATAGGGTCTCCACTCCCTAGTTGATGTTATTTTAGACATAGGGTCTCCACTCCCTAGTCTCTTTTCCAACATAGGGTCCCCACTCCCTAGTTAGTTTTATTTTAGACATAGGGTCTCCACTCCCTAGTCTCTTTTCCAACATAGGGTCCCTACTCCCTAGTTGGTTTTATTTTAGACATAGGGTCTCCACTCCCTAGTCTCTTTTCCAACATAGGGTTTCCACTCCCTAGTTGATTTTATTTTAGATATAGGTTCTCCGTTCCCTAGTCTCTTTTCCAACATAGGGTCTCCACTCCCTAGTTGATTTTATTTTAGACATAGGGTCTCCGCTCACTAGTCTCTTTTCCAACATAGGGTCTCCACTCCTTAGTTGATGTTATTTTAGACATAGGGTCTCCACTCCCTATTCTATTTTCCAACATAGGGTCTCCACTCCCTAGTTGATTTTATTTTAGACATAGGGTCTCTGCTCCCTAGTCTCTTTTCCAACATAGGGTCTCCACTCCTTAGTTGGTGTTATTTTAGATATAGGGTCTCCACTCCCTAGTCTATTTTCCAACATAGGGTCTCCACTCCCTAATTGATTTTATTTTAGACATAAGGTCTCCACTCCCTAGTCTCTTTTCCAACATAGGGTCTCCACTCCCTAGTTGATTTTATTTTAGACATAGGGTCCCCACTCCCTATTCTCCTTTTTTAATATAGAGTCTTCACTCCCTAGTTGATGTTATTTTAGACATAGGGTCTTCACTCCATAATCTCCTTTTCCAACATAGGGTCTCTACTCCCTAGTTGATTTTATTTTAGACATAAGGTCTTCACTCCATAGTCTCCCTTTTCCAACATAGGGTCTCCACTCCCGAGTTGATGTGAGCTCAAATGCAGGGTACACCACTCCCTGATCTCCTTGCCAGTATAAGGTACACCAATCCCTAGTTGTGTTTTCCAATATAGGTTACACCACTCCCTAGTTGATTTGATCTTAAATGTAGGGTACACCACTCCCTGATATCATTGTCAATATAGGGTATACCATTCCATGGTCATATTTTTCCAATATAAGGTACACCAATCCTTAGTTGAGACATCTTTTTGACAATAAAAAAACACCAAAAAAATCCTCATGATCTTCTCGGGGTACACCATTCTCGAACTTGTATTGCTTTCAATAAAGAAGTAGTTTAGAATTTTGTTACAATAACTCACAAAATTTTTCTAGTGCAAATTGGGGCAGAAAAATTTCGTTTGTTTGTTTGTTTTGGGTGTCTGAGCAGGTTTTACCTCGAGGCACAGGGTTCGAGATGACCAAAAGAAGAAGTCTCAATTCAAAGTAAAAGAAAAAAAAAAGAAGTGAATCCAAAATGCAAAAGCAGATGAAAGATGTGAACTAGTCAAGACATGACTGAAGTCACAAGCACTGTATTCCCCATTTTTATGAGAAGAAGCTGTAGAAGAATGAACTAGCACCTGCAGCTAGCAAGCATCAAGGTTCAAATCAAAAGTCTGCATGAAGAACCATTCAAGACTCAAGATCAAGCTTCAGAAGACTTATTGATGGGAATCTTGTAACTCATAGCTGATAGGCTTGTTTAGTTTCTTTTGATTTTGATTTTGATTTTGATGTAATAACAGGACCACAGACCGGAGCCTCGACAGAACCTCACTCGACTCTCGAACTCATCAATCCGTCGTTCTCCTTGAACTACACGCGACCTGATTCCCTTATAACCCCGGATATGTAGGTTGTCCAAAACCAGAACTCAGTTGCACTTTTCTTTTTTATTTATTTTATTTTTTCCCTTTTTGAATAATGGTATGGTCAAAAATTAGTCATATGGCTTACCTTGTTTTTGCCTAAAAACTGTCATATTTTCAAGCAAAGAGGGGCATGCTATGAGCACCTAATTTTTGACCATAATCGAAATTTTTACCACTTTTTAGTATGTAAATATTCTTTGAGTTTAAACTAAATATTTTATCTTTTGTTTTACCTTTTATAGATTTTTATTTTTAAAAAAACCACAAAAAGATTCACATTTTTGAATTACTAGCTTTGTTTTAATTTTCAAAAGAAAAGAAATTCACAAAAATATATCTTTCTTCTAATTTTGGTAAGACTAGTAATTTTATAACTTTTTCCTTAATAGTTTCTTATATTTTTTCTAATTTTTAATTTCAGTGTAGTATCTTTAATTTTGATTATCTTTAAAAAAAAAAAAAGAAGAACCAATCAGAAATGGCCAAGTTGCAAAAGATTCCCTCACAATGGCATTGCTAATTCCATTTTCGTGCCTCACATGCTCTCAGACACTTCATTAACAGTTTTTTTCTGGGGAGTGCATTGGAAATAGAAAAAGATCCCTTCCAAGAACTTTTCACTCATCTGCACATGAGTTCCTTTCTCCCTAATTCATCTCACACCTATATATCTTCCACTCACTTACACAATTAAAGGGCACCTGGAAAATCATAGAGAGAAAACGGAGAGCAAAAAATGGGCAAGCCTTCTTCTTCAATTCGAGTGTCCCGTCTTTCTAAACAAAATCCAGAAATTTCCAACCATGAAAGACCCATGAATACCATTCCAAACATCCATGAAACGAGCTGAAAATTACGCCAAACTCCAGCCCCGAAATCACCCCCCAAATAGTCCAAAAACGACCTTCAAATATAGCTCTATTTCCCAACGAAATCAGCCAAAAACTAGCCTTCAAACCTTCATAAACACAGCCAAAAAAATAGCCTCTATTCCTACCCAAAACAGGCCCAAACCAGCCCCAGACACGAGCTAAAACCTGCTGAATCAGCTGGAAAACGCAGCAAAAATAGCTGCAAAACACCACCCACAAAATAGCTGAAAAACAGTACTGAAATAGATCCAAAACCCAGCACCAAACACTAGCCAAACACGTCCGATGCTCAGGCCCAAAAACGCACCTCTAACCCACCAAAAGATCTTCAAAAGCACCTTAAAGCAATTTTTTTTTTACATAAAACAGCAGCAAAACCAACATGTTTTGAGTCGAGGTTGTCGAGGTCGTTAGGTCGAGTTTTTGTTTGCCTTTTTATGTTGTCGTTGGATTTCAATTTGCTCGATGATCGACCATTGTTTATGTACAAAGCTTGATTTGAAGGTCCTTTGGATATACTTAGAAAATGGATTTCACAGAGGTATAATTCCTTTTCCTTTGCTGTTCCGATTCCAACCCATATTATGCTTCACTTTGAATGTTGATGTCGTGTGTGTGATTTATTATCTTTGTTTAAAGTATGGTTCATGTTTGTCTATTGTTTCATTTGGGTAATCATCAGATATTGCAGTGGTTAAATTAATTTGTATGTTTAATTAGATTTAAAAGTGGTTTGGGATGTGGCGATTGTTCTTGAAATCATAAAAGAGGGTCGTCTGTTCGTTTAAGCCTTTAAGAAACAATTGGGCTTGGATTAGTGGAATTTTACTGGCATGTTTCATAAAATCGTTGGTCCACTTTTGTAGACGCATAGGATACATATTCTTTAGTTACTACTTGAGTCAAATACCAATAATAAAGTTAGCCCACTTCTTCCACAACTTCATATCCATAATCTATGGCCTTTACAATTATCCCAAATGTAGCAATAATAACTTAAAAACTCTAATATGCTTTAAGCACGTATTAATAAATTAATTATTGTGATTATGTACACGTTCGCGAGACATAGTTATGACTTCAAAAATTAAAATCAAGGTACGCGTTCACGCGACTTTGGCCAAAAAATCTTAAATAATAATAGAGTGCTTTTAATTGTGTACACGTATGCGTGACATAATTTTGGCACAATAAACACAATAGATATACACACACGTGATCCATTTCAAAGATAAATCCATAACGCCATAATTAAAAGCGATAAAAGGTATAATACAAGTAGGTTCTAAAATACGTATTTAAATAATTAATTAAGCCAGGTATGATTAAAGCAACTATGCTAAAATCACGGAATTCGAAAATGCCTAATACCTTCTCCCGGGTTAACAGAATTTCTTACCCGGTCTTTTGTGTTCACGGACCATAAATAGAGTCAATTTTCTCGATTTGGGATTTTAAAATAAATCGGTGACTTGGGACACCATCATAATTATTCCAAGAGGCAACTCTAATTAAATAAATAATCTCATTTCGAATAATGTCACTTTAATTGGAAAAACTCCATATTCCTTGGAAAAGGAGGTGTGACAGTTAACCTCTAGACCTCTTTCACATTTGACAGCTGGTCAGGAATGTCCTAGATAGATTTAATTTTATCGGGATTGACTTCAATCCCCTTTTGTGACACCAGGAAACCCAAAAACTTACCGGAGCTGACTCTGAATGCACATTTTTGGGGGTTAAGCTTCATATTGTGTTTAACGATCCGGGCGGTCGTTTTGAGTGTATTAGCCCCGATCCCCTATTTACTTCTTCCCCCGTATCCTTTCCTGCTTATGTGACTTGTTGGGAGGTTTTGTTGTGGTTTTGGAGTGATTTAGGACACTTAGTCTCTAAAACTAAAGCTTAAGTCTTAAGATTTTGACCGTAGATGAAATTGTGTGAAGACGACTCCTAAATGGAGTTTTGTCGGTTCCTTTAGCTCTGTTGGGTGATTTTGGACATAGGAGCATGACCGAAATGTGAATTGGAGGTTTGTAACTGATTTAGGCTTGAAATGGCGAAAGTTGAATTTTTGGGAAGTTTAACCGGAAGTGGACTTTTTGATATCGGGGTCGGATTCCGATTCCGGAAGTTGGAGTAGGCCCGTAATGTCAATTATGACTTATGTGAAAATTTTGAGGTCAATCGGATGTGATTTGGTAGGTTTTGGCATCGGTTGTGGAAGTTTGAAGTTTCAAGTTTATTAAGTTTGATTTGGAGTGTGATTCGTGTTTTTGTTGTTGTTCGATGTGATTTGAGGGCTCGACTAAGTTTGTATGATGTTTTAGGACTTGTTGGTATGTTTGGTTGAGGTCCCAGGGGCCTCAGGTTGATTTTGGGTGATTAACGGATCATTTGGAAATGTGTTGGATTGGATGAAGTTGCGGCACCGCAGAAGTGGCCATCGAGCCGCACAATCGATTATGGGCCTGCCCAGCCGAGATCGCAAAAGCGGTCAGAGTCTCGTAGAAGCAGACTCGCAGGAGTGGTGAAAGGAATGCAGAAGCGAGCGCACAGGTGCGGCCACCTCATCGCAGAAGCGGACCCAGCCCTCTTAAGTCATTTCCGCACCTGCGATAGAATTTCCGCAGGTGCGAGATCGCTGGGCATAAAAGGGGAAATTACGAGGGTTTGATCTCATTTTCATTTTGGGTCTCTGAGAGCTCGGATTGAGGAGATAATTCAAGGATTTTTCAGAGAGAACTTTTGGGTAATGATTCTTAACTCGTTTGTGGTTATATTCCACTAATCTATAGTTGATTTCATCATTTAATTAAGGAATTTGGTTGAGAATTTTGGGGAAAATGGGAGAAGTTCTTCAACTAATTTTTTGAGTTTTGATTGGGATTTTGATATCGAATTTAGATAATTTTGGTACGAGTGAACTCGTGACTGAATGGGTATTCATATTTTGTGACTTCTACCTGATTCCGAGACGTGGGCCTAGGTTGACGTTTTAGGGTGATTTTCGAAATTCTTGTTAAATTCTTGATTTCATTAATTAGATTAGTCTATTATAGTTGTATTTATGATATGTATTTGTTTTTTTACTAGATTTGGGCCATTCAGAGTCGGATAATCGAGGAAAGGGCATTCTTACTGATTGATTGAGCTTGGTTCGAGGTAAGTAGCTTGCCTAACCTTGTGTGGGGGAAATCCTCTTAGAATTTGGTACTGTTGTGATATGTGAGTGTTGTGTATGCGAGGTGACGAGTGCGTGCACGAGCTATTCGTTGTAAAACCTGATTTTTACTAAGTAGCAACCTGTTTTCATTCTTAATTGATTTATACTAATGTGTAGTTATCCTGTTTAGTCTAATGTCGCATGTCTATGTGCTTTAACTGCTTATTTGAACTCTGTGCATCATGCCTAGTTGATTTCATGCTTTTCCATGTTCTTTATCAGTCTTAACTGTAGAATTCCTGCTGTTAACTGTGGTATTTATCGATTTGAGCTGTGTGTTGACTTTTGAGACTACGAGGCAGTTCCTCGGGAGTTCTCCCTGTATATTTACTTTTGAAACTACGAGGCGGTTCCTCGGGAGTTTTCCCTGTATATTTACTTTTGAGACTACGAGGCGGTTCCTCGGGAGTTCTCCCTGCACATTTACTTTTGAGACTACGAGGCGGTTCCTCGGGAGTTCTCCCTGCACATTTACTTTTGAGACTACAAGGCGGTTTCTCGGGAGTTCTTCCTGTATATTTACTTTTGAGACTACGAGGCGGTACCTCGGGAGTTCTCCCTGCATATTTACTTTTGAGACTACGAGGCGGTACCTCGGGATCTCTTTGCATATTTACTTTGGGACTACGAGACGGTATCTCGGGAGATCCTCTGATGTTTAACCCTGTGTGTTGTACTGCTATTTTGCTGTGTTTTCCTTTTTGTTAAATTCCAGTCTCTTATTATATTGTTATATTCCCCTGCGTTATTTATTATATACCAGTGGGCCTGACCTGACCTCGTCACTACTCTACCGAGGTTAGGCTTGACACTTACTGGGTATCGTTGTGGTGTACTCATGCTACTCTTTTGTATATGTTTTGTGTGCAGATCCGGGTGCTTATTATCAGCCCCGCTATTAGCTGAGAGTGCTTGCTGCTGTACAGAGATTTCAATTTACATATGCCGCGTCCGCAGACCTCGGAGTCCCCCTCTATTCTCTCTTATGTTATTTACCTGTCGTACTCCTTTTATTAGACTCTGGTGTATAGAGATACTAGTTTTCCTTCTGTAGCTTATGACTTATGATGTTCCGGGTTTTGGGAATACTGTGTATTACTAGAGTGTTGGTTATTGTACATACCGAGTGGTATTGTTACCAGTTATTTAGTTATCTGTTGCAGTTAGTTGTTAGGTTTTACTTCCATTTTGTTATTTTCCGCATTTTGTTAGGCTTACCTAGTCGTAGAGACTAGGTGCCGTCATGACGTCTTACGGAGGGAGAAGTTGGTCGTGACAAGTTGGTATCAGAGCCCTAGGTTCATAGGTGTAATGAGTCACAAGCCGGTTTATTAGAGTCTCACGGATCAGCACGGAGACGTCTGTACTTATCTTCGGGAGGCTATGGAGCTGTTAGGAAAAATTACACTCCTTGATTCCTTGTCGTGCAAAAATTGTTGACTTCAAAATTCTAAACTTATGTATTCTATTCTCCCATAGATGGTCAGGACATATACATGAGGATCTGATGACCAGGCACTCGCGCCCCCTGCTAGAGCCGCGAGAGGCCAGGGCCGAGGTAGAGGCCGAGAACGTCCACGCGGTGCAGCCAGAGCACCCGTACGACCTGCTACAGTGGAGCCCCCAGTAGCTCTAGTTGGAGGGCAGACACCTGAGGTACTTGTTGTTGCACCAGCCCTCCAGGAGACTCTAGCCCACTTTCTGAGCATGTTCAGTACTTTGGCTCAGGCTGGATTGATTCTACTTGCTCCTGCCATATCTCAGGCCGGGGGAGGAGCACAAACTTCCGTCATCGGTACTCTAGAGTAATGGGTTCAAGTCGACCAGGTTTCAAAGATTATACCAACACAGCCAGTAGCTCCAGCTCAGCCCGAGGTTAGGGCAGCAGTTTCTGAGGCGGAGCAGCTCAGACTTGAGAGGTACAAGAAGTACCACCCTCCTACGTTCAGTGGATTGGCATAAGAGGATGCCTAGGGTTTTCTGGAGGAGTGTCACCGTATTCTCCGTATTATGGGTGTAGCGGAGTCGAGTGGGGTTTCTTTTACTGCATTCCAGCTTAGTGGAGCAGCCTATCAGTGGTGGCATGCTTATGAGTTGAGTAGTCTGGCTGAGGCAGCTTCATTTATATGGAATCAGTTCTCGGACATGTTCTTGATGGAGTATGTTCTGCAGAGTCTCAGAGAAGCATGGCGCACGAAGTTTGAGCAGTTGCGCCAGGGTGCTATGACTGTGTTAGAGTATGCAGTTTGCTTCAGCGATTTGGCCTAACATGCACCAGCCTTGGTTGCTACAATTCGGGAGAGGGTTCGTTGGTTTATTGAGGGACTCCACCCCAGTATCAGGCTTAGCATGGCCCGAGAGTTGGAGATGGATATTTCTTACCAACATGTTGTGAGTATTGCCAGGAGATTGGAGGGTATACTTGCTCAGGAGAGAGGGGAGAGGGAGGCTAAGAGGTCTCGAGAGTCTGGCACTTACAGTGGTACTCGTGTCCCGACTACAGTTCGTCATGGTGGGGGTTATGTGAGTCGCCATGTCCATTCAGCTCTTCTAGCCGCCAGTGGTATTCCGACCCCTTCTAGGCCCCATGAGCCTATTATGCACCGGGGTGCTTTTAGCGGTCAGTCCAGCAGACCTGGCCCGAGCCAGTCACAGGAGCCACGCTCTACGAGAGTTTGTTTTGAGTGTGGCGACACTCGCTATATGGTGAGGGAATGCCCCAAACTTAGGAGGGGTGCACCTCCATAGACTTCTCAGGAATAACGTGCTCCACCGGGTCCTCAGGCTATGATTATAGCACCAGCTACCGCCCCACTTACTCAGCAGCTCGAGGTGGAGGTCGTGGAGGTCGAGGTCGCCCTAGAGAGGGAGGTCAAGCCAGATATTATGCTTTTCCTGCTCGTACAGAGGTAGTTGCTTCCGACTCTGTCATTACAGGTATTGTTCTGGTCTGTCATATAGATGCGTCGGTTTTATTTGATCCAGGCTCCACTTATTCCTATGTGTCATCTTATTTTGCCCCGTATTTGGGCGTATCTCGTGATTCTTTGAGTTCTCCTGTTTATGTATCTACGCCAGTGGGTGATTCCATTATTGTTGACTGTGTGTATCGGTTGTGTTTGATTGCTCTTAGTGGTTTTGAGACCAAAGCCAATTTGTTATTGCTTAGTATGGTAGACTTTGATATTATTTTGGGCATTGTTTGGTTGTCGCCCCATTATACTATTCTTGATTGTCACGCTAAGACCATGACGCTAGCTATGCCAGGATTACCATGATTAGAGTGGAGAGGTACCTTAGAGTATACTCCCAGCAGAGTTATTTCATTTCTTAAAGCTCAACGAATGGTTGAGAAGGGGTGTGACGTGTATCTAGCTTATGTGAGAGATGTCAATATTGATACCCCTACAGTTGAGTCAGTTCTAGTAGTGAGGGATTTTCCAGATGTATTTACAGCTGATTTTCCGGGCATGCCGCCTGACAGAGATATTGACTTTGGCATTGATTTGTTGTCGGGCACTCAGCCCATCTCTATTCCTACATATCGTATGGCTCCTCCTGAATTGAAGGAGTTGAAGGAGCAGTTACAGGAGTTGCTTGATAAGGGCTTCATTCGGCCTAGTGTATCACCTTGGTGTGCTCCTATCTTATTTGTGAAGAAGAAGGATGGTTCTACGCGGATGTGTATTGATTACTGCCAGTTGAACAAAGTTACAGTGAAGAACAGGTATCATTGCCTCATATTGATGACCTATTTGATCAGTTACAGGGTGCCAGGGTGTTTTCCAAGATTGACTTACGTTCAGGCTATCATCAGTTGAAGATCCGAGAGCCATATATCCCGAAGACTGCTCTCAGGACTCGGTATTGTCACTATGAGTTTCTTGTGATGTCATTTGGGATGACCAACGCCCAAAAAACATTTATGCACTTGATGCACAGTGTGTTCCGACCATATCTTGACTCATTCATCATTGTGTTTATTGACGATATTCTGGTGTACTCCCTGACTCGGGAGGACCATGGGCCACACCTGATGACTGTGCTTCAGACCTTGAGAGAAAAGAAGTTATATGCAAAATTTTCAAAGTGTGAGTTTTGGTTAGACTCGGTGGCATTCTTGGGTCATGTAGTATCGAGTGATGGGATCCGGGTGGATCCGAAGAAGGTTCAAGCAGTATAGAGTTGGCCCAGACCATCCTCAGCTATAGAGATCCAGAGTTTTCTTGGTTTGACGGGGTATTATCGTCGATTTGTAGAGGGTTTCTCATCTATTGTAGCACCTATGACTAGGCTGACCCAGAAATGTGCTCCGTTCAGGTGGACAGAGGAGTGTGAGGAGAGCTTTCAGAAGCCCAAGACAACTTTAACTACTGCCCCAGTATTGATATTGCCTACAGGTTCGGGGTCTTATACGGTATATTATGATGCTTCGTGGATTGGTCTCGGCACGGTGTTAATGCAGGACGGTAGGGTGATTGCCTACGCGTCCAGACAGCTAAAGGTACATGAAAAGAACTATCTCGTCCACGACCTCGAGTTAGCATCTATTGTTCATGCCTTGAAGATTTGGCAGCACTATTTGTATGGTGTCCCTTGTGAGATTTACACGATCACCGAAGTTTACAGCATCTGTTCAAGCAAAAGGATATGAACTTGCGTCAGCGGAGGTGGTTTGAGCTGCTTAAAAATTATGAAATCACCATTTTATACCATCCCGGGAAGGACAATGTGGTGGACGATGCTTTGAGTCGTCGGGCGGAGGGTTTGGGAAGCTTAGCATATCTACCAGCAGCAGAGAGGCCATTGGCGTTGGGTGTTCATGCCTTAGCCAGCCAGTTTGTTAGATTGGATATTTCTGAGCCGAGTCAAGTATTGGCTTGTGTGGTTTCTCGGCCCTCTCTTTATGATCGTATCAGGGAACGTCAGTATGATGACCCTCATCTGCTTGTACTTAAGGACACGGTTCAGCACGGTGATGCTAAGGAGGTCACTATTGGAGATGATGGTACATTGAGGATACAGGACATGCTATGTGTGCCCAATATAGATGGAATGCGTGAGTTGATTCTCCAGGAGGCTCACAGTTCACGGTACTCCATTCATCCGGGTGCTGCGAAGATGTATCAGGATTTGAGACAATATTACTGGTGGAGAAGAATGAAGAAGGACATAGTGGAATATGTAGCTCGGTGTCTGAATTGCCAGCAGGTAAAGTATGAGCATCAGCGGTCAGGTGGATTGCTTCAAAAGTTAGAGATTCCTGAGTGGAAATGGGAGCGGACAGCGGAAATTTGATGCAGTTTGGGTGATTGTGGATAGGCTAACCAAGTCAGCTTATTTCATTCATGTGATGACTACCTATTCATTCGAGCAGTTGGCTCGAATTTATATCCGTGAGATTATCAGGCTTCATGGCGTACCGATATCTATCATCTCTGACCGGGGTACGCAGTTTACATTATGGTTCTGGAGGGCTGTACAATAGGAGTTGGGTACTCGTGTTGAGTTGAGCACAACATTTCACCCTCAGACGGACGGACAGTCCAAGCGCACTATCCAAATACTAGAGGTTATGCTCCATGCTTGTGTGATAGATTTTGGAGATTCTTGGGATCAGTTCTTGCCACTTGCGGAGTTTTCCTACAATAACAGTTATCAGTTGAGCATCTATATGGTAACGCATGAGGCTCTGTATGGTAGGCAGTGTTGGTCTCCAGTGGGTTGGTTCGAGCCAGACGAGGCTAGGCTAGTGGGAACAGACTTGGTTCAGGATGCTTTGGAAAAGGTTAAGGAGATTCAGGCTCGACTTCGCACAGCCCAGTCCAAACAGAAGAGTTATACGGATCGGAAGGTTCACGATGTTGCATTCATGGTTGGGGAACGGGTCTTAGTCCGGGTGTCACCCATGAAGGGTGTTATGAGGTTCGAAAATAAGGGAAAGTTGAGCCCAAGATTTATCGGCCCATTTGAGGTGTTGCTATGTGTTGGGGAGGTTGCTTATGAGCTTGCCTTGCCTCCCAGCCTAGCAAGAGTTCATCTAGTATTCCATGTTTCGATGCTCCGTAAGTATCACGGCGATTCGTCTCATGTGTTGGATTTCAGCTCAGTCCAGTTGGACAAGGATTTATCTTATGTTGAGGAGCCGGTGGCTATTTTGGACAGGCAGGTTCGAAAGCTGAGGTCAAAGAACATTACTTCCGTGAAGGTTCAGTGGAGGGGTCAGCCGGTCGAGGAGGTGACTTGGGAGACCGAGCATGATATGCGCAACCACTATCCTCGTCTTTTCACCACTTCATGTATGTCTCTATGCTCGTTCGAGGACGAATGATTGTTTTAAGAGGGGGAGAATGTAACGACCCAGCCAGTCATTTTGAGTGTATTAGCCTCGATCCCCTTTTTACTGCTTCCCCCATATCCTTTTCTGCTTATGTGACTTGTCTGGAGGTTTTGTTGTGGTTTCGGAGTGATTTGGGACACTTAGTCCCTGAAACAGAAACTTAAGTCTTAAGATTTTGACCGTAGTTAGAACTGTGTGAAGATGACTCCGGAATGGAGTTTTGTCGGTTCTGTTAGCTCCGTTGGGTGATTTTGGACTAAGGAGCATGTCCGGAATGTGAATTGGAGGTCTGTACCTGATTTAGGCTTGAAATGGCGAAAGTTAAATTTTTGGGAAGTTTGACCGGAAGTGGACTTTTTGATATCGGGATCGGATTCCGATTCCGGAAGTTAGAGTAAGCCCGTAATGTTAATTATGACTTGTGTGCAAAATTTGAGGTCAATCGGACGTGATTTGGTAGGTTTTGGTATCGGTTGTAGAAGTTTGAAGTTTCAAGTTCATTAAGTTTGATTTGGAGTGTGATTCGTGTTTTTGTTGTTATTCGATGTGATTTGAGGGTTCGACTAAGTTCATTTGATATTTAGGACTTGTTGGTATGTTTGGTTGAGGTCTCGGGGGCCTCAGGTTGATTTCGGGTGGTTAACGGATCATTTGGAAATGTGTTGGATTGGCTGAAGTTACTGCACCTAGTGTAATCGCACCTGCGCATTTTGGGCCGCAGATGCGGCCATCGAGCCGCAAAATCGATTATGGGGCTGCCCAGCCAGGACCGCAGAAGCGGTCAGAGTATCGCAGAAGCGGACTCGCAGGAGCGGTGAAAGGAATGCAGAAGCGGGCGCGCAGGTGAGGCCACCTCATCGCAGAAGCGGACCCAGCCCTCTTAATTCATTTCTGCACCTACGATGGAATTTTCACAGGTGCTGCATTGCAGGTGCGACTAGAGGTCCGCAGGTACGAGATCGCTAGGCAGAAAAGGGGAATTTACAAGGGTTTGATCTCATTTTCATTTTGGGTCTTTGAGAGCTCGGATTGTGGCGATAATTCAAGGATTGTTCAGACAGAACTTTGGGGTAATGATTCTTAACTCGTTTATGGTTATATTCCACTAATCTATAGTTGATTTCATTATTTAATTAAGGAATTTGGTTGAGAAATTTGGGAAAAATAGGAGAAGTTCTTCAACTAAATTTTTGAGTTTTGATTGGATTTTGATATCAGATTTGGATAATTTTTGGTACGAATGAACTCATGAGTGAATGGGTATTCATATTTTATGACTTTTATCCGATTTCGAGATGTGGACCCGGGTCGACTTTTTAGGGCGATATTCGAAATTCTTGTTAAATTCTTGATTTCATTAATTAGATTAGTCTATTATAGTTGTATTTATGATATGTAATTATTTTTCGCTAGATTTGGGGCATTCAGAGTCGGATAATCGAGAAAAGGGCATTCCTACTGATTAATTGAGCTTAGTTCGAGGTAAGTGGTTTGCCTAACCTTATGTGGAGGAAATCCCCTTAGGATTTGGTACTATCGTGATATGTGAGCGTTGTGTACACGAGGTGACGAGTGCGTACACAGGCTATTCATTGTAAAACCCGAGTTTTACTGAGTAGCAACATGTTTTCATTCTTAATTGAGTTATACCAATGTGTATTTATCCTGTTTAGTCTAATGCCGCATGTCTACGTGCTTTAACTGCTTATTTGCACTTTGTGCAGCATGCCTAGTTGATTTCATGCTTTTCCTTATTCTTTATCAGTCTTAACTGTAGAATTCCTGCTGTTAACTATGGTATTTATCGATTTGAGTTATGTATTGACTTTTGAGACTACGAGGCGGTTCCTCGGGAGTTCTCCCTACACATTTACTTTTGAGACTACGAGGCGGTTCCTCAGGAGTTCTCCCTGTATATTTACTTTTGAGACTACGAGGCGGTTCCTCAGGAGTTCTCCCTGCACATTTACTTTTGAGACTACGAGGCGGTTCCTCGGGAGTTCTCCCTGCACATTTATTTTTGAGACTACAAGGCAGTTCCTCAGGAGTTCTCCCTGTATATTTACTTTTGAGACTACGAGGCGGTACCTCGGGAGTTCTCCCTATACATTTACTTTTGAGACTACGAGGCGGTACATCAGAGATCTCTTTGCATATTTACTTTGGGACTACGAGATGGTATCTCGAGAGATCCTCTGATGTTTTACCTTGTGTGTTGTACTGCTATTTTGTTGTGTTTTCCTTTTCGTTAAATTCCAGTCTCTTATTATACTGTTACATTCCCTTGCGTTATTTATTATATACCAGTGGGCCTGACCTGACCTCGTCACTATTCTACCGAGGTTAGGCTTGACACTTACTGGGTACCATCGTCACTACTCTCCATTTTATTATTTTCCGCATTTTGTTAGGCTTACCTAGTCGTAGAGACTAGGTGCCATCACGACGTCTTACGGAGGGAGAATTCGGTCGTGACATTGTGCTTCCTTAGGATGTCAAAGGTTTCTTGGAGGTGTTTCAGATGATCACCTGCATTTAAAGACTTAACCAACACATCATCTATGTAAACTTCCATTGTTTTCCCTATTTATCCTGAGTCATATTCGCAAGATTGGGCCTTGCGGCTTCTATCACCTCACACTCTTCATTACCTGCCATCTTTGTTGGTTGTGGTTGAACTATAATGTCCAACTCTCCCTCTATTCTAGTTCTTGTTTCGACTTCCCTCCTCACTCTGTGAAGTGTTCGTTCAATTTCAGGATCAAGAGGAAGGAGATTGTTTGCACATATACTCCTCTGCATTCAAGAGAAGAGCATGCGTTAACACAAACAAGGTAAACTGAAAATTAGAGCTTGAACAAATAACTAATAAAAGCTTAACTCAGTCAAGTAGCTAATTTATAAGTCCCTGGCAACGACGCCAAAAACTTGTTGCGACCAAACACACTCACGCAAGTATACGTGGTCGTCAAGTAATAGAGTAGTGAGTAGAGTATCGTTCCCACGAAGACTTATGATTCACTTTTGACTAATTCAAACTTAAATAGCTTACCGATTCAAGCGATTTCTTACAAAATAGATAATTTTCTAATTTACTACCTAAAAACTATCAAGTAATGAAGTACTAGAAATCAACCACAACACTTAAATAGTTTCAAATAACAATCAATAGGAGATAATATTCCAGGGTCGTGGGTTATCTAACAATCATGTTGCATTCTTAGCTTAAAATAACTAATTAATTTATCTGGATTGTTGATTGACAGGGTTGATATTACTCATAAGAATCTGTCGAGTACTTACTCGCCTATTTAAGCTAACTTAATACCTATATGTCTATGGAATTAATATTAACAAGAATGCATTTACAATTCCTGTATTGCAACCGAGCAAGGTAATTAGGTATATGTCTATCCTAATTACGAATTTGTTCCCCGATGCCCGGGTTTAAGAACTTGCTCTATTTAATTCTATATGCAATCTAGAATTTCCACTTTCGAGTTCAACTCTAGATTCGTAGATAGTATTTCACTGTTAGCTACTCAGCAAAATAATTAAAAATAGAATTAAATAAACAGACCAATATGATAAAATCAACTTCGTCAAATTAAACTTCAAACGTCGACATTCATGTACACCCATGACCCTAGAACAATAGGGTTCTTAGCCACTCATGTTCATACAATTATCAAAAATAATATTTTCAAACATAAAATCAATGAGTACTAGGAAAGGGATGGAAGAATTGATCAAATCCTTGCTTCCGAGTGTTTGGCGCCTCCCTCTTCTCTCTAAATCACCTCATTCCCTAAAAATATAGGTTTAGGTTGGCTTTTATATGAGTTGGGGCGTCTAGGGGTCGAAATAACTGAGTCCTAGTCGAAAAAGGCTACTTTCCCGTCTTGAGCGTCCAGGGCAGCGTGGGGCGCTGGCCCTGGAGCTCACAAATTTTAGCTACTGTAAATTGCGCCACAGCCAGCGCCCCACGCTGGTTGTGGCCCTCAAATTTTACTTTTTGCGTTTTGTCCCGATTTCGATCCAATTCGCGCCCTTTCGTCCCAAATTGCATCCGAATGATCCCTACACACAGAAATACCAAAATTTAGCACCAATAATCATATTAAACATCTCAAATCGTCGAGACATGAGCAAAATGTGAGGCGATATATATATATATATATATATATATATATAATTTATTTAATACATAAATTTTGAATTATTTAAAATGTATTAATTATTTCCTATAACTTTTGGATAGTTTCGGATTTTCGGCATCGAATTGGGATTTTTACACGACATCGTGATCGGAAGTGGGCTTTGAGACAAGGTAAGTCTCTTGTCTAACCTCGTGAGGGGAAAATTACCCCATAAGGAATTGAATTAATAATTGTTGCTAATTGTGGGGGCTACGTACGCACGAGGTGACGAGAGTCCATGCGTAGCTACTATTAATACTAAAGCCCGGGTAGTTTAGGACTCAAAGCATGAATTACTTGTGTAAATTGTATCTTTTATTTAATTTAGGGAAAGATATTAAAAGATAAAAATTTCATATGCTTAATTTTCTATTTAAATTAATTATTGTTAAAAAAAATTGTTCATCCTCTCGAATTGATGTTATATAAATATACTCTCCTCCCGGAGGTACATAAGAAAATGTCCTCCTTTCTTGTGGAGTGGGCCGAACGCCTCGGCAGGATAGATACATCTATGGATCGCACCGCACATCCCTCGACAGTGTACATGATACTCTGGATTGGGTCGTACGACCTCGGCAAAAATCGTGCCTAATAATAATAATTACACGATACTTGGGTATGTTATTGCAGCTTGCGAAGTTAATTAATAAATTAAAAATCGTCACATTTGAAGGAATTTAATTATTTCTGCTAGTTGAAGAAAATTTTCTATTAATTCTATAAATCATGCCGATTTAAATATTGCTATTGTTATTTTATTATTATTAATGTTATCGACCCTTAGTGAGTGTCAAAGTCGACCTCTCGTCACTACCTCTTTGAGGTTAGGCTTGATACTTACTGGATATACGTTGTTTACGTACTCATGCTACACTTGTTGCATATTTTTATTGTGCAGGCACAGATATGTCTAGCGGCCTTGTGGGCGCATAGGTGTGGTTAAAATGTGGGGACTTAGGTGAGCTGCATTCTATATTACGATCCGCAGCCAACAGAGTCTCCTTTAGAGTTATTATATTTTTCCTGTCTAATTTGTATTCTGGACAGATGATGTATTTTATTTTTAATTCCCTAGTAAATGCTCATGCACTTGTGACAACGGGTTTTGGGAATGGTTATGAGTTGTTTAGAAATTTAGTTGCTAAAAATATTTATCATTTACTCTATGAGTTCTATCTTTATTATTTCATTCAAGAAATTTTATTTTCAAAAATACTAAAGTGGGTAATTAAGCTAAGTATGTATTGTTGGCTTGCCAAACAGCGGTGTCCGGCGCCATCACGACCTTTAATGGATTTTGGGTCGTGAAAATCAAAATACATCATTCAATATAAATTTAAAATCTACTCGTAGGAATAGGAGAAAGAGAGAAAAATATGACTAAAATAAAAAGTAAAGAAATGTATAGTAGAAATAAAACGAAAAAGGGAAATAAAAATATTAAATTAATGAGGGCTAATTTGAAAAATATAAATTTATTGTAAGGTTATTTTTGTCTTGAACAAATTAATTTTCTGCTTCTTGGAATAAGCTAGAATTTGTAGTTTCTCCCCAAAAGCAGAAAAATTGCTTCTGCTACTGGTCAAAAGTACTTTTTAATTTTGGCCAAACACATTAAATTTTTCAAAAAGTACTTCTTTTAAAAAAAGAAAATATAGTATTTTTGGCCTCCCAGAAGCTTGGCCAAACATGCTTTTATTGTAGTCATTCCTTTGTCTCGACTGATATAGAGTTGTAGACTATATATTTATATTTATTGTCGCATATGAATAGTGGTTGAGCGATACTTCACACCTACTGACTTAACCTCTTGGATTTACCTCAGCAAAAAGCACAAATAATTAATAGTTGTTATAAAATATAACTCAAAATAACAATATAGAATATGAAAAAACAAGCTAAGAGATATATATAGAGAAAGAGAGAAGAGATTCTTATTTATTCTTCAATTATGTGTATTTTCCTATCTATTACAAGGCCTTTATATAGGCATGAAAAGTGAAGAAAATATGTCATTGAATATGTCATTAAACATAGAAAATATGTCATTGAATATGTCATTAAGCATTCGAGATGAAGATCATGGAGGAAGAGTAGACATCCACCATAATTTGATATTTCTTATAATACTCCCCCTTGGATGTCCATAGATAATGTGCCTCGTTAAAACCTTATTAGAAAAAAAATCCTAGTGAAGGAAAAAGAGTACACATATTTAGAAATACGCTTTTTGGTTGCCTCATTAAAAACCTTGCAAGGAAAACCCAGTGAGACAAAACCTTGTAAGGGAAAAAGAGTACACCGCGTATTAACTCCCCCTGATGAGAGCATCAATTCACATCCTTAAGCCTTCGCATCCCAATCTTGTACACTAGTTTTTTGAAGGTTGACGTCGGTAGAGATTTGGTGAACAAATCAGCCATATTATCACTTGAATGGATCTGTTGCACACTGATATCACCATTCTTTTGAAGATCATGTGTGAAAAATAACTTTGGTGAAATGCGTTTTGTTCTATCTTCTTTTATAAATCATCCCTTCAATTGAGCTATGCATGTTGCATTGTCTTCATAAAAATTGTGGGTAGTTTGTCACACTTCAAACCACATTTGTCTCGAATAAGGTGTATTATAGACCTCATCCATACGCATTTTCGACTTGCTTCATGAATAGCAATTATCTTAGCATGATTAGATGAGGTAGCCACGATTGATTGCTTAGTCGATCGCCAAGATATTGTAGTGACTCCACATGTAAACACATAGTCTGTTTGAGATCGAGCCTTGTGTGGGTCAGATAAATACCCAACATCGGCATAACTAACAAGATTGGAACTGCAATCATTAACATAAAATAAGCCCATATCGGTAGTCCCTTTTAGATACCGCAATATGTGTTTAATTCCATTCCATGTATCCTTGTAGGAGCAGATCTATATCTTGCTAAGACATTAACTGAAAAAGTTATGTCATGCCTTGTAGTGTTAGCAAGATACATTAGTGCACCAATTGCACTAAGATATGATACTTTAGGACCAAGAAGTTCTTCATTCTTTTCTTGAGGTCGGAACGAGTCCTTATTCACATCAAGTGATCGAACAATCATCGGAGTACTTAATGGATGTGCTCCATCCATGTAAAACCGTTTCAATACCTTTTCTATGTAGGCAAATTGATGAACAAAAGTCCCATTTGCCAAATGTTCAATTTGCAAACCAAGACATAATTTTGTCTTTCCGAGATCTTTCATCTCAAATTCCTTCTTTAAATAATCAATTGCCTTTTGGAGTTCTGTAGGAGTTCCAATAACGTTTATGTCATCAATATATACAGCAAGTACAACAAACTCTGATGTTGTTTTCTTTATAAAAATACAAGGACAAATGGCATCATTTATATAACCTTCCTTTAATAAATATTCATTAAGGCGGTTAACTACATTCTTCCTGATTGCTTTAAAACATACAAAGATCTTTGCAATTTGATTGAAAATATTTTTCGGGACTTTGAATTATGTGTGTTGGGCATTTTAAATCCCTCGAAAATTTTCATGTATATCTCATTATCAAGTGAGCCCTAAAGGCAGGCTGTAACCACATCCATTAAATGCATGTCAATCTTTTCATGGACAATAAAACTAATGAGATAACGGAATGTTATAGCATCCATAACAGGAGAATACATCTCTTCATAATCGACACCGGACCTTTGTGAAAATCCTTGTGCAATAAGGCGTGCCTTATATCTTTGTACATCATTTTTCTCATTTCTTTTACGTACAAAGACCCATTTATAGCCAACATGTTTAACACCATTAGGTGTTTGGACTACAGACCCAAAAACTTCACGTTTCGCAAGTAAATCCAACTCAGATTGGATTGCTTCTTGCCATTTTGGCCAATCACGTCTTTGTCGACATTCTCCAATAGATTGAGATTCAAGATCCTCATTATCTTGCATAATTATAGATGCAACATTGTATGCAAAGACATAATCTACCATTGTATTCAATCGATTCAAATCTATCTCAATATCGATTGGGTTTATTGATGGTTCCTTATTTTTTTGAGTCTCAGGCTTATTGATTTCCTCATGAATTTCAGGATTGGTTAAATCACGGGTTTCTTTATGAGACTCATTCGTAGTGTCATCTTGATCATTTATTTTCCTTTTTCTAGAATTTTGATCCTTAGAACCCAATGGTCTGCCACTCTTTTTTTCTAAGATTTCGATCCTTAGAACCCAATGGTCTGCCACGCTTTAGGCGTACTTTTGACTCATTAGCTATGACACTAGAAGATTGTCCAACAGGGACATTAATACAGATTGGAACATTCTCTGCAGAGATATGTGATTTCGTTATCCTTTTCAGATCCGTAAATGCATCTGGCATTTGATTTGCTATTTTCTGCAAATGAATTATCTTTTGCACATCTTTTTCACAAATAGAGGCACGTGGATCAAGATGAGATATTGATGGATTTTTCCACAAAATTTTCTGTTTGATTTCACCAATTTCTCCCTCTAATTTTGAGAAAAATGCCTCATCGAATCGATAATCTGCAAATCGAGCAATGAACAAATCTCCCGTTAATGTTTTGAGGTAGCGAATAATTGAGGGCTATTCAAACCCAACATATATTCCTAACCTTCTTTGGGGACCCATCTTGGTGCGATATGGCGGTGCTACAGGCACATATACAACGCATCCAAATATTCTTAGATGGGATATATTAGGTTCATGACCCAAAACTAATTACAACGGGGAATATTTATGATAATTTATCTGTCTAAGACGAATTAACATTGCTGCATGCAAAATGGCATGACCCCAAACAGAAGTGGGTAATCACGTTTTCATGAGTAACGGTCTTGCTATCAATTACAGACGTTTAATCAAAGACTCTGCAAGGCCATTTTGAGTATGAACATGAGCTACATGATGTTCCACTTTTATCCCAATTGATAAGCAATAATCATTAAATGCTTGGGATGAAAACTCAGCAATATTATCAAGTTGAATAGACATAATTGGATTATCGAGAAACTGTGCCCGTAATCAAATTATTTGTGCCATTAATTTTGCAAATGCCAGGTTGCGAGATGACAATAGGCACACATGAGACCATCTAGAAGATGCATCTATTAAGACCATAAAATATCTAAATGACCCACTAGATGTGTGAATAGGTCCACAAATATCCCCTTGTATACGTTCCAAAAATGCAAGGGACTCAATCCCAACTTTTGTTGGTGATGGTCTAATAATTAACTTGCCTTGATAACAAGAAGTGCAAGAAAATTCATTATTTAAAAGAATCTTTAAATTCTTTAATGGATGCACATTTGAGTTTTCTATAATTTGTCTCATCATAATTGAACCAAGATGTCCCAATCGATCATGCCAGAGCACAAAAGTATTGGAATTAGTAACCTTTTGGTTTACGATAGAATGTGCCTCAATTGCACTAATTCTTGTCCAATACAGGCCACAAGATAAAGATGGAAACTTTTCAATAATCTTTTTCTGGCCAGAGACATTCTTGGTAACGATGAGATATTCGATATTATTCCTATCTATTGTCTCAATATGAAATCCATTTCGACGGATATCTTTAAAACTCAACAAGTTCCTATTGGACTTGGAGGAGAAAATTGCATTCTCTATGATAAATATTGTTTCTGTCACGACCCAAAAACCTAACATGTCGTGATGGCGCCTATCGTGGAACTAGGAAAGCCGACTCATTCCAAAACAAACTTATATTTTTATTTCAAGGATAATTTCAAGGCTATTTAGCATAAAAACATTCGTAAAGGAGTTCAAAACAAAACAAAAATGCGAAAAAGAAAAGCCTGACATCGGGTTGTCACTAGTCATGAGCATCTGCTATAATTTGTCTAACAATATCGAGACTAACATAGTCTGGAAAATAACTAAATACAACTAAAGGAAGATAAGAGGGAGAAGAGGAGGGTTGTGATTGCCATGCAGTTACCTTGATATACCCGGGAAAATCTGCAACCGGAATAGTCAACAGCCGCTACCGTGTCCAAATACGCCTGAATTTGCACACAAGGTGTAGGGAGTAACGTGAGTACGCCAACTCTGTAAGTAACAACAATAAATAAAGACTGAGCAGTAGTGACGAGCAATAAAGCATATAAAGTTCATATCATGAAATCTCAGTAAAATACAACATGCAAAATCAGTGTTTGAATCAAATCATCTCGTTTTAACCCAGTTCTAGTAAAATCATTTAAAGATATTTTTCAACAGTTTTCAAATAGAGGCTCAATGCAAAGGTGAGCAAAAATGATGAAATCATAAACAGCCCCTCGGGCAAAACATCACTCATATACAGCCCCTCGGGCAAACCTCACAGTCACTCATGCCTCTCGGGCATACCTCACAGTCACTCATGCCACTCGGGCATACCTCACAGTCACTCGTGCCACTCGGGCATACCTCACAATCACTCATGCATCCCAGTCACTCAGCACTCGGTACTCGGCACTCGCACTCAGTAGGTACCTGCGCTCACTGGGGGTGTGTACAGACTTCGGAGGGGCTCCTTCAGCCCAAGCGCTATATCAAGCCAAATCATGACATAAATCACTCAGGCCCTCGGCCTATATCAAACATGTTGCGGCGTGCAGCCCGATCCCATAAATATCCTCACAAATCAGGCTCTCAGCCTCACTCAGTCATAAACCTCTCAAGCCACTCGGGCATTTCAGTGAAAAATATGGTATTCAACCCAAAACAACATTTATATGCATCAAAACCGAGTAATAAAAACTGAGTTATGCAGTAAACAGGTATAACCATGACTAAGTATAGATTTTCAATCGAAAACAGTAAGAGGATAGGAAGAAAAGGCCCCTAAGGGTCCACACAGCACTGGCACAAGGCCCAAACATGGCATTCAGCCCAATTTACATAAACTCTTTCTAAAACAGATAAGTGTCATATAGTTTCAACAAAATATGCAACTTTACAATTGCTACGGGACGGACCAAGTCACAATCCCCAACAGTGCACGCCCACACGCCTGTCTCCTAGTATGTGCGTCACCTCAAAATAGTAGAATGATATAAAATTCGGGGTTTCATACTCTCAGGACTAGATTTACAATCGTTACTTACCTCAAACCGGTCAAATCTCTACCCCGCGATGCTCTTGTCTCTCTACTCGGCCTTTAAATGCTCTGAATCTATTCCTAATGGAATGAATTCCACAAGAAAAACTATCAAATTAGACAAAAATTCCGAAATTGGCTTCAACCCGGCCCCCGGTCCCACGTCTCGAAATTCGACAAAATTTACAAAACTAGAAAGCCCATTCACTCGCGAGTCCAACCATACTAGTTTCACTCAAATACGACTTCGAATCGACATTCAAATCCCAAAAATTCATTTTGTGAAGTTTCTATAATTTTTCCCAAATTTTCACCTCAAAGTACTAATCAGATGATGAAATCATTGATATATTCATGTATATTAACCAAATTCGAGTTAGAATCACTTACCCGATGAATTTCTTGAAAACCCACAAAATATCGCCACAAACCAAGCTCCCTAGGTCCAAAATGTGAAATAATGCCCTAAACCCCATTTATAAAGTGCACCTCTGGCCTCCCACTTAGCGGTCCGCAAAATTTTGAGCGCGGCCGCGCTTTTGGTAGCTGCACTGCCGGGCTTTAGTATTTTGGCCATAACTTTCTATACACATGTCCAAATGATGACTTCTTTACCTTTCTGGAAACTAAACACAAAGGGCTACAACTTTTGTTTTAAAATCATCTCAAAATTCCTTGTAGATCAAAAGATATAGGCTTCCGAAGTCGAACCAGCGGATCTGCAGAACTTCCAAGCGCGACCGCGAAATTCTGCCCCAGTACGCAAAATTCCAAGCGCGGCTGCGAAATTCTGCTGCGGTCCGCAAAATTTAAACCACCAGAACCATACATGAGTTCCGAAAATGCCCGGACTCGCTCAAAACTCACCCGAAACACACCCGAAACTCACCCAAGGCCTCTGGGACCTCAACCAAACATATCAACCAATCATAAAACACCATACGAACTTAGTCGAACCTTCGAATCACTCAAAACAATATCAAAACACCAAATTACCCTAGGATTCAAGCCTAAGAACTTTTAAACTTTCAAATTCGACAACCGATGCCGAAACCAACCAAACCACGTCCGAATGACCTCAAATTTTGCACACACGCCACAAATGACACTACAAACCTACTCCAACTTCTGGGATTCCATTCCGACCCCAATATCAAATTTTCCACTGCCGACCAAAATCGCCAAATTTTCAACTTTCGCCAATTCAAGTCTAATTCTACCACAGACCTCCAAATCACATTCCGGACGCGCTCCTAAGTCCAAAATCACCTAACAAAGCTAATGGAACCATCATAATTCCAATCCGAGGTCAAATACTAAAAAGTCAAACTTGGTCAACTCTCCCAATTTAAAGTTTCAACAATGAAATTCTTTCTTTCAATTCGATTCCGAAATACCTGCAAACCAAAACCGACGATTTACACAACTCAAAGTACATCATACGGAGCTGCTCATGCCCTCAAACAACCGAGCGAAGTGCAAATGTTCAAAACGACCGGTCGGGTCGTTACAGTTTCATTAGGAAGAGTTATAGTAGCTCTTCCAGAGCCTTCAATTAGGTTATTACTACCAGAAATTATAGTAACATCTGCCTTACATGTACTTAAATGAGAGAAATATTTCTTCTTTTTGTATATTGTATGTGTCGTACATGAATCAATTAAGCAAATATTTTTACAATTGAACTTTGATCCAAGTTTGCTTTGAGAGATATCCATATTTACTTCCCATGGTTTGATATATAAAAAGAAGTATATAAATAAATATTACTATTTTCAGAAAAAAAGGAAAAAAAATAAAGTTAAACCAATATTTCAATAGTGACTTTTAATGCAATTTCGAGCAAACTCTGATTATGATACAAACAATTCCATAGCTAAAAATAATGTTATTATTTTTAGGTTGTCATATGATTTTAAAACACGAAAAACTTAAGTCATATTAATACACATGAAACAATTAGTATGCAAATAAAGGTAACTAAACACAAAAGTAGACAATAAACTGTATAAACGTTAAAAACAAGACCAACGTTCATAAGGTATATAATAAACAAAATGACGAAATATTGTAGTCATATTAACGAGTTACCATAAATAATATATTATACAACAGTTAAGTAACAAAAAGATTTCCTAAAATATGCTAAATAAAAAATAGTCAAAGTTATACATGTAAACTCTTAATTGACATCCTTCTTGAAGAAAAGGTTAATGACGCTTTATTAGAACTCAGATTACTAGGCTTACAAACCAATTGCTTGAACAAAGTGCGGCATTGATACTGTTGGTACTTTAAATAATTAAGTCATATTGACATAAAAAAATCCAACGTTTATTTGGTACTAATTTTCTATGCTAAGTGGAATAATATAATATTAACACATAAGAAAAGAAGAATATTGCTTGGCTACGGCCACGGCCACGAACAGGGTCACGACTTTTTTCACGCTTAGCATAATGGGAATACACCTCATTCATGTCTGGCAATGGTGTAGACCCAATGGGTCGATTATCGTGATTTATAATGAGCAAGTCATTGTTTCGTTCAGCCACAAGGAGAAGAGAAATCAATTCATAGTACTTCTTGAAACCTTTCTCTCGGTACTGCTGTTGCAGGACCATATTGGAGGCACGAAACATTGTGAACGTTTTTTCAAGCATATCATAGTCAGTGATACTATCTCCACAAAGTTTTAATTTAGAAGTAATTCTGAACATCGCAGAATTATATTCAAAAACAGACTTAAAGTCTTGGAACCTCAGATGAGCCCAATCATATCGTGGTTGTGGAAGTGTGACCAACTTTAAGTTGTCATATTTTTCCTTTAAGTCATTCCACAAAATAAGTGGATCCTTGACTGTGATATATTCTATTTTCAACCCTTCATCAAGGTGATTGTGCAAGAAAATCAAGATCTTAGCACAGTCTTGGGTAGGTGCTTTATTTCTATCTTTAATGGCGTCTCCAAGACCCACTGCATCTAAATGGATTCCAGCATCCAACACCCATGTCATATAATTCTTGCCCGAAATTTCAAGGGCAACGAACTTTCTTTTCATAATACAACAACAACAACAACAACAACAACAACAACAACAACAACAACCCAGTAAAATCCCACCAGTGGGGTCTGGGGAGGGTAGAGTGTTCGCAGACCTTACCCCTACTCCAGAGGGGGTAGAGAGGCTATTTTCGGGAGATTTCTTTTCATAATATCAGTCATAATTAAAAGAGAAGAAAAATTATACCTTAGTCTTCTCAAAGAGATTCTTGAGACGGCAGAGTAACAATATAGAACAAGGAAAAACAAGCTAATAGATATATAGAGAAAGAGAGAAGAGATTCTTATTTCTTCTTTAATTATGTGTATTTTCCTATCTATTATAAGGCCTTTATATATGCATGAAAAGTGAAGAAAATATGTCATTGAATATGTTATTAAGCATTTAAGATGAAGATCATGAAGGAAGAATAGACATCCACCATAATTTGATATATTTCTTATCACAATAGTAACATTTTGATTTTTTTGTTGTACTTTCAAGAAACCCGCAAGAGTGTTCATTCCAGCTGGAAGACAAATAATTGATGTTGGTCCAGTAACATGCATGTGCATAAATAAGAAAATACGTTTCTCGTAAATTATGAGACCAAAATTATTCCCAAATGTGTATTGGTCACTTTACCTATCGAGTTGATGTTGTGACATGTTTATATTATATACTCGCATAGAGGCGAATTTAGGATTTGATAACTACGAGTGTTATTGCCTTTAGTAAAACCTATCATTAGTGAAGGAGGTTGAATTAAGATGTACACTTAATCATTTAGATCCGTTTTGAAATAATTTGGATTGGGTTGGTTCGATCCATTTGAATTAATATGATTTAATTTATACGATTTTTGGTGTATAAATAAATACGTGATTGCCAAACCATATAAGTTTTATAAATTTCGATTTAGTTCTCTCGATCCAAATCCTACTGAATAAATAGAAAAAAACTCTAAATTAGCAAAAATACCCCTTCAATCTACATGTAGCTAGATTAATATTATGTTTATTGATGCCATCATTCTAAGAAATATTGAAAAAAAAAAAACAAGCGCGGATTAGAAAGAGAAAATGATTAAAATCACGCTCGTAACAATTTTTGAAGGTCTATAAAAAGAAAAAGGAAGTAAATATATAATTTAAATAAGTAATATAAATGGATTGCACAAAGAGAGAGGAAGTATCAAGATAAAGAAATAAATTAAGAAAAAGAGCCAAAAGAAAAGAAATAAAAGGAAGAAACAAGATTTGGAGGGGGGGCGCAATTACATACAAGGATAAATAAAATAGTGTGACTCGATCCCGTATCTTTGCGTTTGGAATTTCTGCAATTCAACCATGGCACCCAACAGTTATTTTAATAGCGGGTGCCACCGTTTAATATCATTTTTTTTGTGTGAAATACCAATACGAATATGAAATTTTATCCCAGTATCCGGTCCCCTCAATTTTCGCAACATAACAAACTTGAATTCGACAAGCATCTCATTTTTATTGGTAAGCAATGAAAATGGGTCCAAAGTTGGATAAGGCAAAGATGGTGTTCGAACAATGCTAACTCAAGTGCCCTAAATTTTCTTCACAAGACTCACATTCAAATGCATAAAATCAAAGTAAAGGTAAAAGAATTGTACTTTGCAAGAATTATAATATCACAGTATATAAGGGTGTGGAATGAACGTGTGGACTAAATTTGAACAGACTAAAATGAGTTACCTAAATAAATAAATGAGCGGGTTATTGACTCGCCCAAAGTTTACTTGGACTATGATGAACGAGTCAAAAAGAATTAAACAATGAATCACATATAAATTGTGTCAGCGGGAGTAGCTTGTATTTTTTAGGCAAAATACCAGCTATATCTATTTATAAGTAGCTAATATTAGCCAATTAGCTATTTGTAGCCAAAAAGGTCAGTTTTTGCTTTCTTTTGAGTGGTGTTATTAGAATAGATTGGATACATCTTAAGGTGATTTAATCTCAGTTTTGGGATGATTTGGTGAAGTTTTGAGGTGGTTTGAATTGAAAATTTGAAGTAGAAGATAAACATGAAAAAAATGATAGGTGTATGATCACACTGTGTATCACATATGTATCATATTTGTATCAAATGTGTATCCATGTATACATACGTGTGAGATACATGCTGATACATGTGTCGCTAAAGAATTTTTTGAACTCGATTTTAACTAAGAATTTTGATACCAAATCAATCTAAATCACCTCCAATCTTCCTCAAATTTTGTATACTGACTCATCTATATCTTTTCAATGAATCTCAACCATACCCATTGAAAAAAGTCTTTTTTTTGCTTAGATTTTTGGAATCTTGTATATATATTTTTGTATTTCATCACCTT
Organism: Nicotiana tabacum; assembly: GCF_000715075.1. Classification (NCBI taxonomy): domain Eukaryota; kingdom Viridiplantae; phylum Streptophyta; class Magnoliopsida; order Solanales; family Solanaceae; genus Nicotiana; species Nicotiana tabacum. The sequence goes on from NC_134098.1 coordinate 65,869,957, forward strand.
ATTTGCTACCTCATCCATGAACGTCTTGCATCTAATGTTGCTAATCACACTTTAAAATATGGAAGGAGATCTCTGTGTGTGATTCTTGGAGAGAAATAATCTTATTTCTTTGGATTTTCAATTTTTATATGTAATTGACTAGTTTTGGTAAGTCTGATTAGTAGTTAGAGGTTGGTAAGTTGAGACTTTTTTGGGACATTTGCGTAAGATTACCTATTTTCTACCAAGTTAGGAACTAGTACAATTACAAATTTTTAGTCCTAGGATAAGCCTTCTGATAGAGTGGCTTGGGCCTATTGGGCTTAGACTAACAATACTCTGAAGTCAGACACAACCAACAAGCCCATTAACGTTCGTGGATTAGGGCTTGATTCAAAGGGGTTACAAAAGCTTTTCTTCTTCTTTCTCTATCCGTCGAGGTAGAAGAAATCAAACATATCAGCAGCAGCCGCGGGGGGAAGCAGAAGCAGCAGGCGGAGCAGCCATGGTGAATGCCTTTTTCTAGAATATTCCAGTAGCTTCTACACTCTTTCCACTTACATTTGTTTTTTGTTAATTTTGTTATTTTCTGTTCTCTTCAGGGTATCGATCTAGTTGCCGGGGGTAAGTCGAAAAAGACTAAACGCACTGCCCCAAAATCCGACGATGTTTATCTCAAGCTTCTTGTCAAGGTTTTTCATTTTTCCTTTTAAAACTTCTGTCTTTATAAATATATTGCATTTTTTGGATAGTGTACTGAGAATTGTATGGCTAATTGGGTAATGTAACAGCTGTACCGGTTTCTTGTGCGGAGGACTGGGAGCCAGTTCAATGCCGTGATACTGAAGAGGCTGTTCATGAGCAAGATCAATAAAGCTCCCTTGTCTCTATCACGCTTGATTACTTACATGAAAGGAAAGGTAATTGTTATTCAGCCCTTTTAGCTCTGTTTTACCTTACTGATCTATGAGTTTAAACTCATTTTCTGTGATTAGTTGTTAGAATGTTCTTTCTTATTGATTTTAATTTGGTTGTTCTGGTCTGAGTTAATTTTGTTACTTGAATAGCTTACACTTGCTGCCCATTAAGGGGTCCTTTTGCTCAAGGACTAGTTATGCAGCATTTGATTGTTAGACAGTGAATAATAATAATATGCTGTGAATAGTAGTAATAGGTTCCATATTAAGGTCAGAATAATCTTAATCCTTGTATTGTTGATACACATGTTCTTGTTCCTTATTCTATCATGTATAAAATAACGCATAGATTAGTTATATAATGCAAAGTTTTATTCCTCAAACCGTTCAGAGTTTTATGCCAGAAATTAAATGTTTGATTAATAATGTGGAGTTATATACGGGATTAGTTCTTCTTATACAACAAAGCAAACAGCAGCTAGTTGTTACTGGCGTACTAAATGGTTATTTTGTATTTTCTTTCCTATATGATAGGAGGACAAGGTTGCTGTAGTTGTAGGGACTGTTACTGCACTGAGATTCACTGAAACAGCTAGAGCTAGGATTGAGAAGGCTGGTGGAGAATGCTTGACCTTTGATCAGCTTGCTCTTAGAGCCCCTCTCGGGCAGAACACGGTATGGAACTATGTCCCCTGTCAGTTCGTGCTTTTATGGATTTTCTTGTATAATTGAAGTCAGTAAGTAGTGTGAATGCTGTAGTGGTTTTTACTATAAAGTGGGGTGTCCTTAGAATTGTGGTTTGGACGACTTTTCCTGTACATGAATGGGAAATGATTCATTCATGGTAGAGCAATATTGAGTAGTGAAGTTTGTCTTTGAGAGTAGGGAAGTGGTGTGTGTGGAAAACATAGTGCTAGTAATTTGTTCTGCAATTCATTGATTGCCATTAAAAAGACCCCTTTCACCGCTTCTATGCTTTCTTGATATTGTTGGATGTGTTCTCTCAGGTACTGCTTAGGGGTCCAAAGAACTCGCGGGAAGCTGTTAAACACTTTGGTAGAGCTCCTGGTGTCCCACACAGCCACACGAAGCCTTATGTTCGGGCAAAGGGAAGGAAGTTTGAGCGAGCAAGAGGGAAAAGAAAGAGCAGAGGTTTCAAGGTTTGAGGAATTGCTAGTGTTTGAGTGCACGATGAGAGAATTTCTTTTAGAAGGTTTTCCCTACCTACTTTTTACCATATTAGCTTCTTTTTCTTGTCGAATTTCTTATTTCACCCCTGTTTCTGTGACACTCCAACCTATAGCCGATTTTGAATGCTTTTATTATCTATTCTACGAAATTAAGCTGCCTTTAAAGGGATTTCTTCAACAATCAACATTTACAAGGCTATGCAGGAAAATGATACAATATGAAGACCCCCTTTTTATTATTTAAGCTCTTTTATGCTCTGATAGCTGTGCTTGCTTAAAATTAGGTGAAAAGATTGAAAATTAGGGTTTATTTCTCAGCAGAGGCAAAAAAAATCATGGTGCTTTCTTTCCATCTACTCGAGTCTTTGCGGACAAATTTATTAGGTTTTTGTATTGGTTGGAGATATCAAAATCTGATTGGACTAGTTGATTTTCATGCGAGCACTATTGTATTGAAAAACGTTTGATTTATAGTTCTTAGACTGTGGCCCTGTTTTCTATGCTTCTCGTTGACAATCCCGATGTTAGTAAGAAATTGATTCGAAGACATTGTCATTGTTGCAATTCCGATTCGATTGGACAAGACTTTTCTCTGGTTTTCCTATGTTGTTATGCAGTGAGTTATCTCATTGAAGAGACGACAAAATGATGAACCAATGGCCATAAAAGAATACCCACATTAGTTTGTCGTGAAATGACAACCAAAATCTAAAGCAAGATAGTCTGTCCTCGCTGTTGCCGGCTAAGCTACTTATACAATTATTTAAGTACTCCTTTGCTCTTGAAAGGATTTTGAAATACGAAGATTAATTTAAATTTTAATGTACATTTACGGATGTCAGTTTCTTAGTTTTAAAAAATAATATTTTTATATTTTAAAGACTAAATAAAATCATATTTTTCAATAGTCAGACATGTCTAAAAATAATTGAAAAAAGTATTTATGAAAGGGAACTGTTTAACAACTTCAACTCTAAGACCATGTTTAGTTTTTGGTTGGAAGAAGAATTATTCAGGTTGGAATACCTACTAACCATACGAAATAATTTAAGGCCACCAACCAATTCGCTGCCTATACTATTTTTTGAGGTAATAAAATTTTAGTTTGTACAAGGACATCCCTGACCAAAGTCAATTCCAATGATCAATCGTACGAAACTAATACTCCTTAAAATACTCAACAAATCTAAGGTTTTGCATTTTGTTGAAACTTTTTTGTTAGAGTTATAATGTCATATATAATTGAAAACAGTAAATAGGAGTTAGACAAACGAATGAAACTGAAATAGAAAAAGAGAAAAATAGGTAGAGACTAGGGAGGGGCGGCCAGAGTGAACCTAAAACTAAGACGATTATTCAATTTCACAAACATAGTGTGTACGTAATTCCTAACTAACACGTTCCTAATTTGACATCTAACATCTAGAAAATGGAATTTACTAATCGCAAAACTCTTCATACCAATAAAATCTTATTTCATAGTTGTGCTCAAGTAGCCGGTAAAATATTAATCAAAATCGCTTTACAGCATTGGAAATCACTAATTCCAAAAGCATCTTTAACTATATAATATATATAATGATATATATATGAACTTTTTCTCTATCATTATATCTTAATTAGTTATAATAAATTATCTTCAAGTTATATATCTTAGAGCGACATGTGTAATTATATTAGGAGTTTAAAATCTAAGCATCGATGATTTAGAGAATATATTCACACATAAGAGAACTTGTAATATAATTATGGATAAAGATTTATAACTAGCATCATATTATACTTATCAATGATTATAATTATAATTTAAATCTATCATCTTTAACTGAGCTAACGGTGTAAAGATTTAAGTTAAACTCATTCCGAAAAGCTTAAATACTAATACTCAGAAAAAAAGGAAGGAATGGGAAAGTAGCAGCAAACAGGGGAAGCAAGAGAGAGACGGAGGAAAATGGAGAAAATACAGCACAAAAATGTATCCATTAATGGTATAAACATGCACGTAGCAGAAATCGGAGAAGGCCCAGCAGTTGTATTTGTACATGGCTTCCCTGAACTATGGTACTCATGGCGCCACCAAATGTTGTACCTTTCTAACAAAGGCTACAGAGCCATTGCTCCTGACCTTCGTGGCTACGGTGACACTGATTCTCCACCCGATGCTACAAATTACACTGTTTTTCATATTGTTGGAGACTTAGTTGCTCTTTTAGATGTTCTGGGTCTAGACCAAGTTTACTTGGTAGGACATGATTGGGGTGCTCTAATTGCTTGGTATTTAAGCTTGTTTCGTCCTGATCGAATTAAGGCTTTGGTTAATCTAAGTGTTGTATTCCGTCCTAGGCATCCTTCGCGAAAACCGGTGGATAGCTTGCGAGAGTTGTTTGGCGATGACTATTATATGTGCAGATTTCAGGTATTTTTCATATTTGTTTATTTATGTAATTGCAGATTTCAGCTCAACTATTACAGGGTTAAGCGGTAGTTGATTTATTAATCCGTAGTTTATTTTATTTTTTTGGTTACTTCTTCTTGGCAGTTTATTTAGTCGGAAAAGAAAAAGTGGAACTTTCAATTGTGTTTAAGTCAAGCTAATGTGATGGATGATGCTACCACTTGTGCAACTCTTTTCTTTTAGTAGCTAATAAAGTTGAATCCCTTTACAAGTCAGACACGAATAAATGATGTGGTGGTTCCCTGGCGAATTATCTGCATTAATAAATACTTGGATCCAGAAGTAGGAACGCTGATGAACAACTATATGTAGTAACTTTGATGAGAATTTGGTCAGTTTTCAATAATGGAAAGCAGATGAATCCTGTTCCCTAAACTCTATTTGGATTTTAGTTATGATATTGATACTAGGGCTCCTTAGCATGATTTGTTTGATGAGTTCTTCTACCCTGTTTAACTGAGTTTGTAAATTCTTCTTTGGTGATTCTTGTCAGCTCTCATTTTCAAGTTAGTGGCCACTTTATCATTTCCAAGTGAATAGGGAAAAGCAGTTGAATGACATTTTTGAAGCTCATCTTAGTTTTAAGAGTCAGGCTTACTTTTATTCCTGGTTTCCTGTGTTTGCCTTGGATGGTCTTCCTTTGATTAGTGGGTCTTTCATTGTTTTCTGAAGTTACAAGTACTGTGAAGTAAAATACAGTTTCGTTCTTAAATTTTATGGTTGGTGCTTGCTAGCGTTCAGCATATTTCTCTGATGCTTATTGGACCTTTTCTGATTGTTGTTACCCTTCATATGATTGCTTTTCCTTTCTTTCTATGCCTTTCCTTGAATAGAGTGGTTAAACTAAGGAAATATGACAGATGCACACTCAGAGGATATATTTGAAACAAACTTCATTTCTTCACTTGGCTAGTAAACCCTTTTTAAGAGATTTAATATTTCCTCCTTTGTCTGTCGAACTAGTTACAATAACATCAAGGTACCACTAATTTTCAAGTAATTGTAATTTGTTAATGTGAAAATAATGCAATACAATTCGATCAACGCAGATTGTGTTTGAATTGACAGTAGTAACTTTTTTGGTTTTACTGATGCTGCTATTATATTTAGAAACCTGGGGAAGTGGAAGAGGAGTTTGCTTCAGTTGATACTGCAACAGTCATTAAGGGATTTCTTTCTTCACGTGATCCACGCCCACCTTGCATTCCTAAGGAGATAGGCTTTCATCAGGCCTTAGCTAAGTCACCAGCGACATTACCCTCATGGATAACAGAAGAAGATGTGCATTATTTTGCTGAGAAATTAAAAAAGACAGGCTTCACTGGAGGATTGAACTACTACCGAAATCTGGACAAGTACGTATACTATTTAACTGTTCTAGGATCAACCAGAGATTCCAGGGATTTCTCGTGTTCCTATTACTTACTCAGCTGCTTGTGTCTTTACTGATTTTCCTTATTTTAGCCGTTATGTAATGATTCTAGTCGTAGTACATTGAGAGTGGAAATAATTGTACGCTCAAATTTTCTTAAATCTATTCTTTAAATGCAGAAACTGGGAGCTTACAGCACCATTTAGTGGATGCAAAATTCAAGTTCCTACTAAGTTTGTGGTTGGTGATCTGGACGCGACGTATCATGTTCCTGGAACCAAGGAGTATATACACAATGGCGGTTTCAAGAAAGAAGTGCCTAATTTGCAGGAGGTTGTTGTAATGGAGGGAGCTGGTCACTTCATCAACCAAGAAAAGCCTGACGAAATAAATTCCCACATTTATGATTTTATTCAGAGGTTTTAATCAACAGAGTCCCTCTTTGTCTTTCAGGTTACTGCGACTTCATCACTTGGAATAAGCAATGACACAGTATACACTGTAATGTTACCACTTGAATGTATCTATGATTGATACTGCATTTTACCTTTCTACAAATTACTGGAGTTCTTGGCAGAATTTGAGGTGTACTTGTTGATGTTTGTGACAAAACAAGATACCCAATCAGATAATGTGCCTGAAATTGAAAACTTGATTGATGGGAAAGATGGTATTTGCCTCTCTGTTTATAACTCCTGCTTTGACATCCATTTTTTTTTTAACTATAAAGAAGATAATGGAAGTAAGAGGGGTTTGTTTCTCTTCTCACAATTCTTTCTTTATTCGGGATGTTCTTTGTCCTTTTTCACTCCCCCACACATCAGCAGAAGAAACAAACACTAAAAGAATAAGAAAAATTATTGCCTGGTTTTGTCACATGTTATTTAACAGATTAGAAAAAGTGGCTAGCAGAACCATGATAATCCAAAGAAAATCTTTATTTCCTTGATTTCTTTTCCAATTTGAGGGAAGAAAGAACCCCTCATCAATAAAATATGAGTTAGCTCCAACAGATTACGGCGAAGAAGTGTTAATGGCATTGGTACACCACAGTATCGGTCTTGACTGGTTAAAACATACAATTTTTATCCAATACTCACAAGCATTCCCTCCCAATACCATTAAATCCTTCTTTTAGTTTTTTTGAATCTGTCATCAGGATGGATGAAAACTCATTTAGTATAGGACTGGTGCAGTGGAAATATTTTTGTGATCCCCCACAGGCCACAATATCTACTGAGTTTAAAGCTGTTGCTTATCTCTGTCCTCATTCTTTTTCCTCTTGACTACCTTCTTCAATACTATGTTATACTGCTGATTTCTCTCTAATATGTATACCATCTTGGCCGAGGTGGCCATGATTTCTACCTGCAGTCCTGGCAGAGTATGATATTGATTACTGTTTCCTCTCAATGGTAATCCAAAAGGTCTACAAACACTGCCAGCCTTTATCTAAGGCTTGAAATGTTTAGACTTTCCCTAGAATGTGCTGTATACTTCTCCGAGTAGGAAGTGACGACTGATGAGAATGCTCAATGTTTACCAAGACGGAAGCATGTAAACATTGATTTGATGTGAGATCCCGACTAGAATGGAGAATCCAGAAGCTGTTGCCTGCTAAGTTGGATTTTGATATACATAAATAGATCAGAAGGAGCGATAAAATACTATGTCAGAATTCAAGTAATATGATGGGTATTTTATTTAACAATGAGATTTTTTTGGCAAGCTGTTCCAAAGTTATGAGTTCGGAGGTTTATGTGTTTGGAAGTTTACGGGTTTAGAAATTATAAAGTTTACGGGTTCGAAATTTCGCGGTTTCAAAAGTTTAGCAGTTCGGAAGTTTATGAAATTTGTGGGTTCGCAAGGTTGTTGGTTCGAACGTTTATGGCTTAATGTTTATTGTATCTAAATTATTTATGAATACTCTTGAGAAGTTATTTTCCTTAATTTGCGTACCAAACACCGGAAAATGAATAAGATTACTGCTTGTTTTCCAAGAAAACATTTTCCGTTATACCAAACACACCCTAAGTTTTTAGTTTGTGAAGACTGAAGAGGAATGGAGCTATGTATGCATGAAGGTAGATTAGCCTGTCCTTCGTATGTTTGGCTCATTACTAGCGATATTATTACTCTCTTTTTCTGTGGCTACAAAGATGTTAGTAGCCCCCAAAATACTAATCACAATCTTTTTTGATAAGCAACTAGTATAAATTGGCAAAGGCTCTGTGGCTCTATTTCTACATTGGTTCCTTTAGTTCTGGTACTGCCTAGTGCTGTACCTTTCCTAAAAGGGTTCCGAGCCATCACCCAGGACCTCCAAAAACCACGGATTCACCAGCCTGTCACCAGGTGCCACCAGCTACACGATCTTCCACATAACTGCGTCTGGAGTGGTAGTTCTTGGACGAGCATGATCAGGCAGCCACCATTACTTGGTCTTTCTGCTTCCATTCCGACTGGATCAACATCAGCATGGTCTTGAGTCCAATAAGTCCCTCACAAAAAACCTCCGGATTCCATGTCAGAGATATTATTTGACGACAAATATGATGTGTGCAGATCAGGTACATTTCCTTCCCTCTTCTGCCCTAATAACTTTCAACACATGATAGAATTCATGTCCCTCATTTCCAAATCCTCGTAAAAGATGGATTCATTTTCTTTCAGCTGCTTTTTTGTTCTTTTTATTTTCTTCTTTCTTGAAAATGCAGTACACTCTTGAAGGCTTGTGAAGATGGTAATTGTATTTCTCTTGCTGCTTGTATCGGAATCCTCCTATTAATGAAAAATCACGGCTAGCTCTATTTCCAGTGCTCTGCCCAATACGGGGATTGACCGAATTTCACTCTCTTCTTCTTCTTTTTTTCTTTCAAATTTTGTTGCTTTGCTCTTCCTTTTTTATTCTTTGCCTTGAAATAGTTTGCTCATTGGATAAGAAGACAGAAATTTTATCAAATGAGAGATCAACTTATTTAGCCTTTGAAAGAGAACCAATCATTTATGGATATTTGACCATAAAATCCATCAGTTATTTCAAATATGAAAAATGAACCTAAATACTGTTGTTAGAAACTCTTGTGATTTAGTGTAGTTCTTTAAGGCATTGTACCTTGCTTCTCCCTTTGCTTCCCCTTGAGAAATATATATAAAGGAAGTCTATGTTGAAGATACAAGAAAGTAAATAAATGTGTGCTTCTTTAAAAACTTAAAACTTTTATGTGGTACATGGAGTTCAACATGGTATCAAGACAACTTTTGGTACAACCATTCTCGTGCTTGTAGGAAAGTCAGCTTCCTCTCTCAAGTTAGTTTATTGAGCTGCTTTTGGTCTATCTCTCAATTTAGTGTGTTGAGTCATTAACATGGTTCTAGGCACATCATTATGTAAGCTTTTAGACGAGATATTTACACTATTTACACAATTTAACATAGTATCAGAGCAAGCAGAAGTTGTGAGTTCAAAGTCTTACCGTCATTCACGTGCTTGACGCCTTGACGGCTTGACCTATGAAAAAGAACCAGTCTGCGACAATGAGGGGTGCATTGAAGGTATAATTAGGTAAATAAAAATGTACCTTGTCTAAAAGTTTGAGCCGTTGAACAAGGTAGTCATTCAATTCAATAGTGTAACTGGTTCACATATATCAGACATATGTGTGTACGTACAACAAATCCATGTATTACCCTCTCAGCCTATAAACCCTTTGAAACAATTTTAAGGATTTTCCCTTCTTCTCTGCTAGCTACAGCCACATTACATGGCACTTATATATAATGTGAAGATTATATAATGTGGAATGTCGACCTAGTATTATGTCTTGCTTTGCAAAGGTAAACATTTTTTTCCTTGTATCAGAGTATGTGGCAATAGCTCTTTTCCACTACGAAATCTGGGGAAGTAGAAATGGGATTACATTGCATGTAGACAGCCAGAATTTTGAAGGGATTTCCTAATAAGAATGGTGATCCATTTCCTCCTTGTAAGGTTTCAGTCTTTGGTTGTTCAGATACTACTGATGCTGAGGAATTCTAGCAGAGACGACTCACTGGAGATGAAGCGCTATCGCGATTTGCAATCTAGACCGCTATATATTTATGTTAACTTCCGTATATTGTGGGTATCAGTTAGAATATTCAGGAATTGGTAATAAGTTGCATTCGTGCTTGTTTTACTGATTTTTTTTGGTTTTAGCCATTGATTGATGAATCAGGTCAGAAGATTGGATGATAAGATAAATTGGTAGTCAAAACTTTCTCATCAAATCCTAAAAGATGTAGAAACTGGGAGCTTACATCGCATGGAGTATATGACATAGTGGTTTCAAGAAATGGTTATAAGTTGCAGGAGGTTGTTTAGTGGAAGGAGTAGCTTTATCATCAACTCAGAAAAGCCTACTAAATCAATTCCCACAGTTACAAATTTTTACATCCAAGGGTCTGGCCTAGTGGTCAATAAAGTGGATGCAAACCTTAGAGACCAGGGTTCAAATCCCAGCACAGACAAATCACAAGATGATTTCTTCCGCTACCTAATCCCTTGTGAGAAGAGTTATTTTGTACCTTTTTTGGTCGGAGATAGTTGAGGTGTTAATCCCTTGTGACAAGAGTTATTTTGTACCTTTTTTGATCGGAGATAGTTGAGATGTTCAGTAGGTCATTGGAGACAACTTAAATGGGCCGTTTATGTATTTCGCCATTCAAAAATGCATGTCCATTAAAAAAACTGTGTCTTGCCTCGCTTAGAATTATTTTGTTCTGCCTTTTTAGTATTTTGAACAGTATATTGTATTGATTGACCTAAAAAAATAAAATTTAAATAGCAAGAGAGAATTCTAGAAATTTCATCAATTTGAAGATACCATATATTTTAAAGAATAAAAATACTCTCTCCGTTCCAATTTATGTGAATATATTATGCAAACTTTTAAAAACAAAGACAAGGTTTAAATACCAAACCTCAAAATATCTTTTTGTACAAAGTTTTGTGATTTGTTTACTGACAAAGTAAAAAAAGAACATGCAAAAGACAATTGCAGTTTGGCTCTTCGCTAAACTGAAAGGTCTTGATTTAAGTACTTACTCCGTTTCAATTTATGTGAACTTATTTTCTTTTTGGTCCGTTTAAAAAAGAATGACCCCTTTCTAAATTTGAAAATAATTTAGTTTAAACTTACAATTCTACCCTTAATGAGAAGCTTTTATAATGTCCCTTTTTTGACTTATTTAGAACCACAAATTTCAAAAATATTCATTTTTTTCTTAAACTCCGTGCCAATCAAAATATTAGACCAAAGTGGCAAGCAAATTATGCCCCGCGCCTGTTCCAAGCTATGGCCGCCCGCCCCCCACATAACTTTGGGCAAGTTATGCCCCGTCAATATTTTTTTTCAAAACTTGCTTAAACCAGGACAACGTTTAAATAAAAGTCTGAAATGATCCTATTTGTGCGAACCTCCCAATAAATCACATGAACATTTTGAAAAGGAAAATATAACAAAGCACATGGACCTTAGAAAGTGCAAGTACTAAGAGCCCGTTATTAAGAAACTTAGCTCAAAGTAATAATATAAAATAAAAAAATAGACAAGAATGTAAGGAGAAAGAGATGAGAGATTCTTATTTCTTCTATGTATTCAAGTCTCAACAATATTACTTCTCATCCTCTATTTATAATATTACATAGAGATATACAAAAGAATGTCATAAACATGGCATTAAGCATTTGAGATCATGGAGAAAGATTATCGGGGAGGTTATGGAAGTATGGGAGTTACAACCATAAGTATTGGAGTAGTGAGAGTTATGGAAGAGTAGTGGGTATTATTCCTTTGGCGGTTATGGGCATCCACCATATATATATATATATATATATATTCAAAAACCACTATAGTTTAGTGGTTATTAACGTGCTATAGCTATAATATCCATATTTACTAACTGTAGCTACAATTTCGTTGCTACTGTGCTATATTCCATGTATTCGCGCGACTGTATTTATAAACAGAGTGAGGTAATCCGCCTAAAAAATAGGGATTACAGCTGTTTAATTCTGTATTTAATGTATCCGCGCGACTGTATTTATAAATACAGTGAGATAATCCGCCTAAAAAATAGGGATTACAATTGTTTAATAACAGAAAGCGCAATAAATCAACGTGTATCAATTCGATTGTATACACTATATTTAGTTCGGACGTATTCGTGCTTATATATTTTATATTGTATTCAATTTCACTATATTGAATTCAGTTGTATTCAAACAACAAAAAATCAAGAAATAGGGTGCATACAGCTCTATTCAATTCGGCCGTATACACTCATTCAATTCACCTATATTCATTCTTAACTATTTTACATTGTATTCAATACATCATATTCAATTCGACTTTATTCAAACAGCAACAAAATCACACTCCGAATGCACTTCAGACTAAGGTGTTAGTGAAAAATAATTGAATCCGAAATAGGATTCTAGTGAAGTAGAAGAGTGTAGAAGAACCATTCTGTATTTCATACGATGGCATCGCTCTTTGTGAATAGAATTAAAATAATAATAATAATATATAAAAAATAACTGGTAATATTGAAGAAAGGGTTTTGTTTTTGGGAGATCGGGAGGGTAGCTAAAAGCAGGGGTAAAGAAAGAAAAGAGTTCAACGAGAATGAATATTATATCAATTAATTGGATATAAAGCAGTAACTTTTCTCCTTTGATTCTTTTGGGAGATCTGGCCATGACAACGGATTGAACTTTTGAAAATCTAAAGCAGAGTCGCCGAAGAAGAAGAAAATCTGAAGCAGAGTCGCCGGAAATCTGAACAGATTTGGCTATGGCGGTGAATCGCCGGAGAAGACGGCGGCTTGCCGAAGAGAGAGGGAAAATGGGAGAGAGAATTGAGGGAGAAGAAAGAGGGTTGAGGGAAAAATTGAGGAATCAATTGTGTATATTTGTACTTTGATAAAAAATATAAAAAATAACTATAAATAATAATATTTTTAAAGTATTTTGGTTTAAAATAAATAGGGTGCATTATTTAGCTATAGTATGTAAAATTTTCTTGTAAATAATGCAGGCCCTTTCTTTTTTAAAAGGCCGGTCCAAGTGATTTAGGAAACATAACTCGACAGTATTTTAAAAACTTTTACAGGATTTTAGCATAATTACTTAATTAACATTTTTGGCAATTATATATTTGCAAATATAACATAATCCAATAGGAAGAAAGTCACACGTTTTCTTAAGCATTTAATAGCCTTTCTTTGCTACTCTCTGTGTCTTATATTATCTGTCGTGTTTTTCTTTTACACACCCCTTAAGAAATATTAATTAAAAAAAAAATTAGACTATTTTACCCTTATTTATGTCTTAAGATAAAATCTCTCTTCATTGAATATTTATTCCATTTATGCATTATCTACATCTTCAAGAACAATTATTACTAAGGGTATTAAAGGAAAAAAATAATCAATTTTGTCTTGAACTTCTAAAATGATAAATAATTTGAGACAACTATTTTTAGTAACCACGACTGATAATATGAGACGGAGGGAGTAATTTAATACTTAAAAGATGATTTTTATCTTTCTCTTCTAAGAATGGTTTCGTCATAAATGATGATTTTATTGGTACTTTCTCACCCTACTAAGTATGGTGGTTATACACATTTTATCCACTTGTATAAGTGATTTTTGTACAGATAAATGTGAATGTTTGGATAATGATGCACACTAAGATAAATAACTACTCGTCATGAGATGAATACACGTGATTGAGATGAATGCATTTGTATGTCCATTTAACGTACTCTGTATTCATGTACTCAATTAAGAAATACATTAACTTATAACCTTTGAATGTATGTACCTTTATAAATAGAGAACTTTTGACCTTATGAAAAACACCCCAAGAAGAGTAATAACAAAATCATCCCCCTCTTATATATCTTGTCTCAATTACTATATTACTCTAGTTTGCTCTCATTTCTTAATACGTTATCAGCACGAAGTTCTAACCAACTGAGGTTATCTGCTTCATTCGAATTTTATCTTCTTCCAAAAAGAGGTAGTTAATTTCTTTTCCGATTCATGTATCATTCTTAAGTTTATAACGTTTCTACTAGGATCTTCTTTAACCTGTAATTTAATTACCATATGCATAACTTGTTTTGAATATGATTATAATAATTGCCTTGGTATAAAAACAATAAGCTTCGGTTAAATTGTTCTTTTATTATATAATCTACGAAGAAGTTTAAACCTACACATAAATAGATAAGTATTAAATTGAATTACCATGATTAGACTAATTAATCCCACATCCAAGTGCTATGACAGAATATGCATTTAGAAGGAATTCTTGCAAAATTTTCAAAAGTGTTAAACGTATCTTCAATGAATTTATCACCTAAGTGTACAAACTAATTAATGACTTAACTATTAGATGAATCGTATTCAATGTTGAAACTTTTCAGAATTGATATCATCTAGTTTTATGCCTACTTAACTTATTGAAACGTCTTCTAAGTAGAACAAAATATACTAGTACCTATTAATGAGAGTACTTCAACTTATTTATTCTCTGAAAATATACTCACATGTCTAAAGTTCTTGTGTGTAATATTAAGTACTAATTCATCATCGCACTATACATAATTATTTGTTCTAACAATTATATAGAGAATGTTAATACACGATTATATTCTGCATTGTTTATTTTTTCATTGATAATAATTCTTATCATTCTAATTTACTTATTTTCTACGATAGTTTTCAATATGTCAAAACTTGAATTTGTGGCACTTGACATCTCTGGGAATAACTATTTGCCATGGGTACTTGATGCTAAAATTCACCTTGATACTAAGGGGTCGTTTGGTAGGGTGTATAAGAATTGTACAGAATACAGTATATTAGTAATACATGGATTAGTAATGCATAGGTTAGTAATGCAAGCATTAGTTATGCAGATATTATATCTTATAAACTGTTTGGTGTGGTGTATTAAAAATTATAATGCATTGTATAATTTTTAAGAAAAATAGTTGTTTACAAAAATGTCCTCCATATTCTATAACTTTAAGGGACTTTAAGGACAATTTTGTCTTTAACCATACTAATGCATGCATTAAAAGCCTTGGTATTACTAATGTCATGGTTTTCTATGCATTACTTATACATAGTCTAATACCAAGTATGATGTATAACTAATGCAAGTATTAGTTATACATAGGTTAAAAAAATATACCAAATAAGGTATTAGTAATGCACAAAGCTAATGTTTGCATTATTTTTTCTAATACCTCCTACCAAACGACCTCTAAAGGTCTTAGTGACACTATTAAAGAAGGAAATGAAGCATCAAGTCAGAATAAGGCAAAAATCATGATTTTCCTTCGCCATCATCTCGATGAAGAGTTAAAAAGTGAATATTTAACCTTGAAAGATCTATTTCAACTATGAACTAGTTTGAAGGAACGATATGACCACCTAAAGGCCACGATATTGCCAAGAGCTCATCGTGAGTGGATGCACTTACGACTACAAGATTATAAGACCATAAGTGAATATAATTATGTTGTATATAGAATAATTTTTCAACTAAAATTATGTGGGGAACCTATGAATTATGAGAACATGTTGGAAAAGACTCTTTTCACTTTTCATGCCTCAAATATGGTGTTACAGCAGCAATACCGTGAAAAGTGCTTTAAGAAATATTCCAAGTTAATTTTATGCCTTTTGGTGGCTGAACAACATAATGCCCTTTTAATGAAAAATCATGAAGCCCGCCTCACTGGATCAGCTCCATTTCTAGAAGCGAATATGGGAACGATAGATCCAAAGTCTGAAACAAAAGACAAAATAATTATCGTTGCCGTATAAATATACGTGGACGTGGCAAGTGGCGAAATAATAATCGTCATGGTGGTGGTCATTATAAACAAGAGAACAATAATGGTTCTGAGAATAATCCTTCAAAAGGCAAAGGTAATATTTGTCACCGATATGGTATGAAAAATCATTGGGCACGAATTTGTCGTACACCTAAATATTTTGTCAAACTTTATCAAGCATCTATAAAAGAGAAACAAAATAAAGTTGAGACTCACTTGATGTAACTACCCGGCCAGTCGTTGTGAATATTATAACCCCGTTCTCCCATTTACTGCACAATTTATATCTTTCAATTGATTTATGACTTACCGGGTTAGTTGGTTTGGGTCCGAAAGGAACTCGGAGTGAAATGAGACACTTAGTCTCTTAAGTAGAAACTTAAGTTAGAAAAGTCAACCGGATGTTGACCTATGTGTAAACGATCTCGAATTTAAATTCTGATGGTTTCGTTAGCTCCGTTGGGTAATTTTGGACTTAGGAGTGCGTTCGGAATGTGATTTGGAGGTCCGTGGTAGAATTAGGCTTGGATTGGCGAAATTGGAAATTTGACAATTTCGGTCGGCAGTGAAAAATTTGATATCGGGATTGGAATAGAATTCCGAAAGTTGAGTAGGTTCGTAGTATCATTTGTGATGTGTGTGCAAAATTTGAGGTCATTCGGACGTGGTTTGGTCAGTTTCGGCATCGGCTGCCGAATTTGAAAATTTAGAAGTTCTTAGACTTAAATCCGAGGGTAATTTGATGATTTGATGTTGTTTTGAGTGATTCGAAGGTTCGACTAAGTTGGTATGTTGGTATATGACTTGTTTGTATTTTTGGTTGAGGTCCCGAGGGGCTCGCGATGATTTCGGATGGGTATCAGGGAGTTTGGAAGTTGGAAAATGCAGCTGGAAGCTGCTGGTGTAAGGCTACTGGTGTGGTTGCACCTGCAGATGGTGAGCCGTAGGTGCGATGATCGCAAGTGCGGATGGCATGTCGCAGATGCGGAAAATGGAGGCCGGGCATTGAGCGCACGTGCGGAAGAGAGGATCATACCTGCGAGCCCGCAGGTGCGAAGGGGCAGCCGCAGGTGCGAAGCTTGGCGTCTAAGTGACTTTCGTAGATGTGCAACTGGGACAGCAGATGCGAGTCCGCAGGTGCGAGAAAGGGTCCGCAGGTGCGGAATCCCTAGGGCAGATCCTATATATCACACTTCGCGAATTGTGGTGCATTCTTCACCATTTTTATCCGGTTTTGGAGCTTTTGGGAGAGATTTGAAAAGGGAATCAAGGGGGTTTCGTTGAGGTAAGTTACTTGAGCCCTAATACTTGTATATATGGTGATTTTTCGTTGTTTAATCATGATAATTAGTGAAAATGAGGGGTTAGGGCTTGGAAATTTTGGAGAGTAATTTAAGGATTTGAAGGACCAAACGATGTCGGATTTTGATGAATTTGGTATGGTTAGACTCGGGAGAGGTCAAGGTTTATTATTCTGCCATTTTTGACTGATTTCGAGACGTGGGCCCAGGGGTCGGATTTTGGTCGGTTTCAGATTTTTGGCATAATTTGATAGTTTTTCTTGTGGAATTCATTCCATTAGCGTATATTGATGGTATTGTACTGATTATGAATAGATTCAGAGCATTTGGAGACCTAGTCCGGAGATGAGGGCATCCCGGAGTAGGATCTTTACGCTGTTAAGGTAAATAACAGTTTTAACTCTGGCTTTGAGGGTATAAACCCGGAGATTTGATATTACGTGATTGTTTGGAAGTGATACCCACGCTAGGTGGCGAGCGTGTGGGTGTGCATGGCGAGGGATTGAGACTTGGTCTGTCCCATGAGGCTGTGAGGCCTAATGGCTATTATTTGTGGTTATGTGTTTATTTGTTGTTGAACTTATTTGCCTTCATGTTAGAGATCATGCTTAGGCTTTATTCATGCTCACATTATTTGTACTTAGTCATATAAATTATTGTACCTGTTTACCTCAGTCTCTATTATTTGCTAATATGCGGTGATACTTGATGTGGGCTGTGTTCCCTTATTTGTTGGTGATGATGAGGCTAGTGAGGTACATGATTGAGTGAGGCCGAGGGCCTGGTTGTGAGGATATTAATACCATAGCGCGTGAGTTGTCCGCGTAGCACGTGAGTTGACCGTGCGGGTCCAAGTATTGATACCATAGCACGTGAGTTGTCCGCGTAGCACGTAAGTTAACCGTGCGGATCCAGGTATTGATATGATGGAACGTGAGTTGTCCGTGCTTAGCGCTTGGGCTTTGGGAGCCCTTCCGGAGTCTGTACACACCCCCAGTGAGCGCAGAGTGTTGAGTGTTTTGAGTATTGAGTGCTGAGTGATGAGTGATGGAGTGTCACTGCTGTGAGGTGGTATTTATTTGTGTTGTTGCTGCATTTATCTGTTAAACTTCTTTGTGGCATTTACTGAGTTATGGAATTTACCTATTGATTTCTAGTTATTTTTAAAATTGTGAAAATAAATAATTGGACTGTTTTAATTAGCTCGTCACTATTGCTCAGTTCTTTAGTTATTTCTGTTACTTGCTGAGGTGGTTGTACTCATGCTACACCCTGCACTTTATGTGCAGATTCAGGTGAGCTAGAGCGCGGCGATCGTTGATTTCAGGCCAGCTATCTGTGGAGATTGCAAGGTAGCTGCTAGTGTCTGCAGGACCTTGTCACTCCTTTTATCATTTCTTCGTTTGGATTGTATTGACAGTTAGACAGTTTCATTCCTTAGTTCATAGATTTAGACGCTCATGACTTAGTGACACCCCGATATTTGGGACTCGTTTTCGTATTTCTAAAATTATATTTAAAGTTGATTTAGTTTATGAGAAATTCAAATGTTGAAATATTTTATTAAATTCTTATAATCGGTTTAGTAGTAATATTTTGGAAAATAGGCTTGCCTTGTAATACGTTAGGCTCCATCACGACCATGGTTAGATTTTGGGTCGTGACAAGTTGGTATCAGAGCCTAGGTTACATAGGTCTCACGAGTCATGAGCGGGGTTTAGTAAAGTCTTGCGGATCGGTACGGAGACGTCTGTACTTATCTTCGAGAGTCTGCAAAACCTTTAGGAAAATTTCACATTCTTGGATTCTTATCATGCGTTTAGTGTATTCTAGTAACTAAACATCTGTATTTCATTCTCTCACAAATGGTGAGGACTCGTGCTATCAGTCAAGAGGGTCAGCCACAAGTTCGGGCCGCGAGAGACCGAGGTCGCGGTAGAGGCCGTGGTAGGGGCAGAGGTACAGCCCGTACAACAGTTGGGCCAGTACCTGCAGATCCACCGGTTGTCCCAGATCAGGACCAGGTTCCAGTTGTTGATGCGCCAGCTCACGCACCACCTGTGCCTATTGTGATTCCAGGCCTTCAGGAGGCCCTAGCTCAGATTATGACAGCGTGTACCGGCCTTGCTCAGGCGGTTTCTATTTCGACGGCCGCAGCCACTTCTCAGGCTGGGGGAGGCACTCAAACTCCTGTCGCTCGCACACCCGAGCAGGTTATTTAGGGACTTCAGATACCGGAGGCACCACCAGCCCAACCGGTTATAGCTGCATATGATTATGTGGTTCTTGCTATGCCTGAGGATGATCAGCGTAGGTTGGAGAGGTTTGGGAGACTCCAGCCACCATCTTTCAGTGGTACAGAGAGAGAGGACGCTCAGGACTTCTTGGACAGATGTTAGAGGATACTCCGTACTGCTGGTATTTTGGAGACTTGTGGGGTCTCATTCACTACCTTTCAGTTTTCTAGGGCTGCACTCAGATGGTGGGAGACTTACGAGAGGCGTAGGCCTGTTGGCACATCACCCATTACTTGGCAGCAGTTCTCCGCTCTTTTTCTGGAGAAGTTTGTACTTGAGTCCCGCAGAGAGGAGCTGCGCAAGTAGTTTGAGCAGATTCGCAAGAGTGAGATGTCTGTTACACAGTATGAGATACGGTTCTCCGAGTTAGCTCGTCATGCGGTCTGGTTGGTTCTCACAGACCGATAGAGGATCAGGAGGTTTATAGATGGCCTCGGTTTTCAGCTTCGATTGCTTATGACCAGGGAGAGAGTATCTGGGGTTACCTTTGATGAGGTTGTCGATATTGCTCGACAGATTGAGATGGTTCGAGGTCAGGAGAGGACTGAGAGGGAGGCTAAGAGGCCTCGTGGTCACGGTGGTTCCAGTGGTGCTCCTCAGGGAGGTCAGTTTCAGCAGGACCAGTTTCAGCAGAGTCAGTCATCATTCAGTGCATTGCTAGCACAGGGTTCTCATTATGCCCCGCCCGCTCAGGTATCGCCGGGTAATTCTTTTGGTCATCAGGAGCAGCAGATTCGTCAGAGGAGGGGTTGTTTCGAGTGCGGGGATTTTGGTCACATTGCGAGATATTGCCCTAGGATATTGGGTGGGACTCCGCAGCGGAGTACTCAGCCTCCGACTACAGCACCAGTTGCCTCACCACCTGCCGAGCCAGCTAGGGGTGGAGTTCAGGCAGCTAGGGGCGAAGCCTAGTCAACTATAGGTCGCCCGAGAGGGGGAGGTAGATCAGAGGGTGGTCAGGCCCGTTTCTATGCCCTTCCAGCCAGGCCAGATACTATTGCTTCAGATGCTGTGATTTCAGGTATGCTATTTTGTTAGACTCATTCGAGGACGAACGTTTATTTAAGAGGGGGAGAATGTAACGACCCGGCTAGTCGTTGTGAATATTATAACCCTGTTTCCCCATTTACTACACAATTTATGTCTTGTAATTGATTTATGACTTATCGGGTTAGTTGGTTTGGGTCCGGAAGGAACTCGGAGTGAAATGAGACACTTAGTCTCTTAAGTAGAAACTTAAGTTGAAAAAGTCAACCGGATGTTGACCTATCTGTAAACGATCTCAGATTTGAATTCTGATGGTTCCGTTAGCTCCGTTAGGTGATTTTGGACTTAGGAGTGCGTCCGGAATTTGATTTGAAGGTCCGTGGTAGAATTAGGCTTGAATTGGCGAAATTGGAAATTTGGCGATTCCGGTCGGCAGTGGAAAATTTAATATCGGGGTCGGAATGGAATTCCAGAAGTTGGAGTAGGTTCGTAGTGTCATTTGTGATGTGTGTGCAAAATTTGAGGTTATTCGGACGTGGTTTGGTTGGTTTCGGTATCGGGTGCCGAATTTGGAAATTTAGAATTTCTTAGGCTTAAATCCGAGGGTAATTTGATGATTTGATGTTGTTTTGAGTGATTCGAAGGTTCGACTAAGTTGGTATGTTGGTATATGACTTGTTGGTATTTTTGGTTGAGGTCCCGAGGGGCTCGGGATGATTTCGGATGGGTATCGGGGAGTTTGGAAGTTGGAAAATGCAGCTGGAAGCTGCTGGTGTAAGGCTACTGGTGTGGCCACACCTGCAGATGGTGAGTCGTAGGTGCGATGATCGCAAGTGCGGATGGCATGTCGCAGATGCGGAAAATGGAGGCCTAGCATTGAGCGCAGGTGCGGAAGAGAGGATCGCACCTGCGAGCCCGCAGGTGCGAAGAGGCAGCCGCAGGTGCGAAGCTTGGCGTCTAAGTGACTTTCACAGATGCGCAACTGGGACAGCAGATGCGAGTCCGCAGTGCGAGAAAGGGTCCGCAGGTGCGGAATCCCTGGGGTAGATCCTATATATCACACTTCGCGAATTGTGGTGCATTCTTCACCATTTTTATCCGGTTTTGGAGCTTTTGGGAGAGATTTGAAGAGGGAATCAAGGGGGTTACTTTGAGGTAAGTTACTTGAGCCCTAATACTTGTATATAAGGTGAATTTTTGTTGTTTAATCATGGTAATTAGTGAAAATAAGGGGTTAGGGCTTGAAAGTTTTGGAGAGTAATTTAAGGATTTGAAGGACCAACGATGTCGGATTTTAATGAATTTGGTATGGTTAGACCCGGGAGAGGTCAAGGTTTATTATTTTACCATTTTTGACTGATTTCGAGACGTGGGCCCGGGGGTCGAGTATTGATCGGTTTCGGATTTTTGGCATAATTTGATAGTTTTTCTTGTGGAATTCATTCCATTAGCGTATATTGATGGTATTGTACTGATTGTGAATAGATTCAGAGCATTTGGAGACCGAGTCTAGAGACGAGGGCATCCCGGAGTAAGATCTTTACGCTGTTAAGGTAAGTAACAGTTTTAACTCTGGCTTTGAGGGTATAAACCCGGAGATTTGACATCACGTGATTGTTTGGAAGTGATACCCACGCTAGGTGACGAGCTTGTGGGTGTGCACCGCGAGGGATTGAGACTTGGTCCGTCCCGTGAGGCTGTGAGGCCTAATTGCTATTATCTGTGGTTATGTGTTTATTTGTTGTTGAACTTGTTTGCCTTCGTATTAGAGATCATGCTTAGGCTTTATTCATGCTCACATTATTTGTACTCAGTGATAGAAATTATTGTACCTGTTTACCTCAGTCTCTATTATTTGCTAATATGCGGTGATACTTGATGTGGGCTGTGTTCCCTTATTTGTTGGTGATGATGAGGCTAGTGAGGTACATAATTGAGTGAGGCCGAGGTCCTGGTTGTGAGGATATTTATACCATAGCGCGTGAGTTGTCTGCGTAGCATGTGAGTTGACCGTGCGGGTCCAGGTATTGATACCATAGCACGTGAGGTGTCCGCGTATCATGTGAGTTGACCGTGAGGATCCAGGTATTGATATGATGTCACGTGAGTTGTCCGTGCTTAGCGCTTGGGCTTTGGGAGCCCCTCCGGAGTCTGTACACACCCCTAGTGAGCGCAGAGTGTTGAGTGTTTTGAGTATTGAGTGCTGAGTGCTGAGTGATGGAGTGACATTGCTGTGAGGTGGTATTTATTTGTGTTGTTGCTGCATTTATCTGTTAAACTGCTTTGTGGCATTTACTGAGTTATGGAATTTACCTGTTGATTTTTGTTTATTTTTAAAATTGTAAAAATAAATAATTGGACTGTTTTACTTTGCCCGTCACTATTGCTCAGTTCTTTAGTTATTTCTGTTACTTGCTGAGGTGGTTGTACTCATACTACACCATGCACTTTATGTGCAGATTCAGGTGAGCTAGAGCATGGCGATCGTTCATTTCAGGCCGGCTATCTGTGGAGATTGCAAGGTAGCTGCTAGCGTCCGCAGGACCTTGTCACTCCTTTTATCATTTCTTCTTTTGGATTGTATTGACAGTTAGACAGTTTCATTTCTTAGTTCATAGATTTAGACGCTCATGACTTAGTGACACCCCGATGTTTGGGGCTCGTTTCCGTATTTCTAAAATTATATTTAATGTTGATTTAGTTTATGAGAAATTCAAATGTTGAAATGTTTTATTAAGTTCTTATAATCGGTTTAGTGGTAATATTTTGGAAAATAGGCTTGCCTTGTAATACGATAGGCTCCATCACGACCATGGTTAGATTTTGGGTCGTGACACTTGACCTTTCAAAATGATGTTGAGGCGGGCCCTATGAATAATTATGATAAAGTTGAAGCAAACCTTACCTATAAAGATGATATTTTTGAAGGCCTTGGAGATATTACTCATTTAGAAGCTGGAGACTTCTTTGAGTATCATAACTGAAGACTTATTATTGGGAAACATTATAAGAATAAATATATTTTTTTTATGAAGTTCATGTTTTGAATAAAACTTTTTATGTTGTGAGTATTTAATTTCCTAAATGCAGTTTCTTTTGTTCTTAAATTTTTCAGTATTACTTATGATGTATTTTTTTTTCTTTATGATGTATATGAAAACTTCCTAGTCTTCAGTTGGCCGTATGAATAATAAAGAAGAAATATGTCTTCTGGATAGTGCTACGGCGCACACCATATTAAAAGATAAGAGATATTTCTCGTATTTAATTATGAAAGAAGCCAATATCATAATAATATCTGGTAGTACAAAATTAATTGAGGGCTTTGGAAAAGAGACTGTATTACTACCAGGAGGAACTATATTGGCTGTTAATGATGCATTATATTGTAGTGGGTTTGAAAGAAACTTATTGAGTTTCAAAGATATTCGCCAAAATGGCTATCATATTGAGACCACCAATGAAGGAAAGGTTGAATACCTCTATATTGCTACAATAAAAGCGGAAAAGAAGTATGTGCTTGAAAAGCTTCTCGTATTTTCCTCCGGATTATACTACACTAGTATTAGTGTAGTTGAATCACATGCCATAGTAAACAAGGAGCTTACTAATGATTTTATTATTTGGCATGACCGGTTGTACCATCCTGGTTATAATATGATGCGCAAAATAATTGATAATTCACATGGTCATTCATTGAAGAACCAGAAGATTCTTCAAACTAAAGAATTCTCTTGTGATGCATGTTCTCAAAGAAAACTGATTATTAGACCATCAGTAATTAAAGTTGGAGTTGAATCTCCTGCATTTTTGAAACGCATACAAGGTGATATATGTGGGCCCATACACCCTCCATGTGGACTATTCAGATATTATATGATTTTGATAGATGCATCTACAAGATGGTCATATGTGTGCTTGTTATCAACATACAATTTAGCCTTTGCGAGGTTACTAGCTCAATTAATAAGATTAAGAGCACAGTTTCCAGATTATGCAATTAAGACACTTCGTCTTGATAATGCTGGTGAATTTACGTTCCAGGCCTTTAATGATTATTGCATATCAACTAGGATAACAATTGAGCATCCAGTTGCTCACGTTCATACTCAAAATGGTCTAGCAGAATCATTGATCAAACGCCTCTAATTAATTACTAGACCAATGCTTATGAGAACAAAACTTTCCATTTCAGCATGGGGTCATGCTATTTTGCATGCAACAATTCTTATGCGGATTAGACCCACAAGTTATCATAAAGTCTCCCAAATACAATTGGCTTTTGGTTAGGAGACAAATATTTCCCTTTTAGAATATTTGGATGTGCAGTATATGTTCCAATTGCTCTACCACAACGCACAAAGAAGGGACCCCAAATAAGATTGGGGATATATATTGGGTATGAATCTCTTTCTATTATAAAATATTTGGAACCTATGACTGGAGATTTTTTTACGGCAAGATTTGCTGATTGCCATTTTGATGAATCAGTATACCCAATATTAGGGAGAGAAAATAAGCAATTGCAAAAAGAGATAGATTGAAATGCATTATCACTATCTCATTTAGATCCTCAAATAAATCAATGTGAACACAAGGTTCAAAAGATAATTTATTTGCAAAATATTCCAAATCAACTGCCAGATGCATTCACTAACCTACAAAGGGTGACTAAGTCACATATTCCAGCTGCTAATTCTCCTATTCTAATTGATGTCCCGATTGGACAATCTATAAATATAAATGAGTCTAAGCCACGCTTGAAACATGGTAGACCATTTAGTTCCAAAGATAAAAATTTCGGAAAGCGAAAAAGAGCAAATGATCTAGGAGGTCATAATATGGAGGCAATTGCTCAAAAAGAGCCTCGTGACATAACAAATGATAAGACCTCAGAGGAGGTCCAAGTACCTGAAAATAATAAGAATGAAAAGATCTCAATAAGTTATGTCTTTACGGAAAAAAGATGGAACCGAAATAATATTATTGTCGACAACATTTTTGTGTTGTTGTTGAGATAATGCAACAAGATGAGGATCTTGAACCAAGATCTATCGATGAATGTAGACAGAGAAATGATTGGCCAAAATGGAAAGACGTTATCCAGGCAGAATTAGCGTCACTTGAAAAACGTGAAGTATTCAGACGTATAGTCCGAACACCTGAAGGAATAAAGCCAGTGGGATACAAATGGGTTTTTGTGCGAAAACGAAATGATAAAAATGAAGTCGTTAGATGTAAAGCATGACTTGTGGCACAAGGATTTTCGCAAAGACCTGACATTGGTTATATGGAGACATATTCTCTTGTGGTGGATGCAATCACTTTCTGGTATCTTATAAATTTGGCAGTCCATAAAAAACTTGATATGCGTCAGATGGATGCTGTCACAACCTACTTGTATGGTACATTAGACAACGAAATTTATATAAAAATCCCTGAAGGGCTTAAAGTTCCTGAAACTAATAAAAGTTTTCGGGAAACTTGTTCAATAAAGCTTCAAAAATCCTTATATGGATTGAAACAATCAGGGCGAATGAGGTATAATCGTCTGAGTGAGTATTTGCTGAAATAAGGGTATAAGAATGATCCAATTTGTTCTTGTGTATTTATAAGAAGGCATGTACCTGAATTTGTTATAATTGTTGTGTATGTTGATGATCTAAATATTATTGGAACTCCTGGGGAGCTTCCAAAAGCAGTAGACTGTTTGAAGAAAGAGTGTGAAATGAAAGACCTTGGAAAGATAAAATTTTGTCTTGGTCTACAAATTGAGCATATGAATGATGAAATTTTTGTCCATCAATCAACTTATACCAAAAAGATCCTAAAGCGTTTTTATATGGATAAAGCACATCCATTGAGTACCCCTATGGTTGTGAGATCATTTGATATAAATAAAGATCCGTTTCGGCCTTGTGAAAATGATGGAGAGGTTCTTGGTGATGAAACTCCATATCTTAGTGCAATTAAGACACTATTGTATCTTGCAAATAATACTCGACCACATATAACTTTTGCAGTAAGTTTATTAGCAAGATTTAGTTCCTTTACAATAACAAGACACTAGAATGATGTTAAGCATATTTTTAGATACCTCCAAGGGACTATTGATATGGGATTATTTTATTCTTATGAATCCGATTCACAAATGACTGGTTATGCAGATGCAGGTCATTTGTCTGATCCATATAAAGCCCCATCTCAAACATGCTATCTATTTACTTGTGGAGGTACAACTATTTCATGGCGTTCAACAAAACAAATTTTAGCTGCTATATCTTCCAATCATACAGAGATAATAGCTATTCACGAGTCTAGTCGAGAGTATGTATGGTTGAGATCAGTGACTCAACACATTCATTAACGGTGTGGTCTTTCTTTAAAAACGAAGATTCCAACAATATTGTATGAAGATAATATTGCTTGCATAGCTCAACTAAAAGGAGGATATATCAAAGGAGACAAAACAAAGCACATTTCACCAAATTTCTTTTTCACGCATGATCTTCAACAAAATGGTGAGATAGATGTTCAACAAATCTGTTCAAGTGATTGTCACGACCCAAAATCCCACCACAGACAGCGTGATGGCACCTAGTCTCTAAGACTAGGTAAACTAATTTCTATTATATTTTGAAGCCATTTTTTTTTTCCTATCAATTAAATAGTTAATCAAAACCAACAGCGGAACACATATAAATATAACAACCTCCCAAGACTAGTAGTACTGGGTCACGAACTGTAACTGAATACATGAAATGATCTCAAGGATCGAATACCCAATACTCTTTGAATAATAAATAACAGTACAATAAGATGGAAAGACTCCAAAAAACTGTGACGACCAAGCAGCTCTACCTTGAATCCTTGCGATCCCACTCTAAATTTGTCCGATTCCGATATCTCCAATACCTGGCTCTGCACAAAAATGTGCAGAAGTGTAGTATGAGTACACCACGGTCGGTACCCAGTAAGTATCAAGACTAACCTCAGTGGAATAGAGACGAGGTACAGTCAAGACACTCACTAGTCTAATAACCTGTGCAATATAATATATAAAATAATAGGAAATAAATAATGAGAAGGGCAACATAGAACAACTAGTGATGTGCACAGCAAAACAACAAGAACACCATTAATATCACTCAACGAATAATAAATACAAGTACACCCAATTAAATCAAGTTCTTCAAATAAATATCTTTCCAATGTAAGTACTTCGAGTATAAATCTTTCAAATATAAGTTTTTCAATAAAAATCCTTAGAATATAACCTTATCAAATAAATATATATTTCGAATATACTCCCTTCAAATAAAAGACACCTTGTGGCACCTCATTTCATAATCATAAAAATATGGGTCTCAACCCACTTCCATATTTCCACGGCACCTTGTGCCCATATTACTATCACAACTATACGGACAACTCACGTGCCAATAATATCAATGTATATAAGATCCACATGATCAATTTATTCCACTAAAGTGAGTTTACAATTTTTAAATCAAGTAAGAAATCAACAAAGAAATGAATTTATTTTAGAAATTATTTGGGTGAGGAAAATAACATTGCACTTAAATTAAAGCATCAGTTAAACTACTGATTTGGATGTAAAACTATTTAATTTAAAATATAATAAGAATTTTTTTTAATTAAATCAACTAAATCATCGAAAATCAGTAAGAAAACCCAAAAATATACTTCTTAAGAGTCTCGTACTAAAAAGCCAAAGCCAACACGATAAAGCTACGACCACAAAACACATAATAATAAAGTCAACTAGTACATCACGAAAGAAGACAAGAATTTACATATTAAATGGAACAAAATCACCCAAGACAAGAACATAAATAAAGATATATCAACAAGGTACTCTAAAGGTACCGCCTCGTAGTCTCAAATCATAAATAAATTCACAATATCTCATTTACTTATATTACCGCGGGAACCTTCACATTTAATTTTTTAAAGAAATTATTTTTCCCGAAATAGCATCCCGCGTTTTAGCCACCCTTATCACACCGCATGACTTCTAGTAGTTCCCCTACTAGCCACGCGTTTCAAGCCACCCTTATCTCACCGCATGCGTATCAATATCACAATATTTCATAAATCGCACCTCAAGTGCCCAAATATCACAACATAATACAACTTGTACCTCAAGTGTCCCAATATTACAATATATCACAAATTGCACATCAAGTGCTCAAATATTACAACATATTACAAATTGCACATCAAGTGCTCAAATATTACAACATATCACAAATTGCACATCAGGTGCTCCAACATTTTAACATATCACAAATTGCACATCAAGTGCTCACATATTTTAACATATCACAAATTGCACATCAAGTGCTCCAACATTTCAACATATCACAAATTGCACATCAAGTGCTCAAATATTTCAACATATCACAAATTGCACATAAAGTGCTCAAATATTACAACATATCACAAATTACACATCAAGTGCTCAAATATTATAACTTTTCACATAAATCAACAATACCTTATTTTTTCAACATAACGAGCCCACGACTCGATCATAATGTGTACAACATCTTAACAAAATGTTCGGGAGTGAACAACTCAACCGAATAATATTTCACAATCTGGCACTTTGCCTCAACATGATTCACGACCTTTATAATTCAATACCAAATTTTCAACAACGTGAACTGAGAAGTAATTCATCAAGGAACAATACCTCCTTTAAATCATAAATTCAAGAAATAAATAGATTTATTCATCTTATTAACTAAATTTTCCATTTAAATTATCTGCAGAAAAAATCAATAATGAAAGTGTTTTCCATAAAAATGGCAACTCAAACAAACACAAAGTTCACATAAAAGTCAAGTGGCAATCATACCAAATTATCATATAAAAACACACCAAATTATACAATAATTTTCCAATTTAATACTTAAGGGCGTCTACAATTTTCAATCGATATAATATGTACATACAAACCAAGTACGTACTCGTCACCTCGCGTACATGGTTTTCAATTACATAATTTTTCACATAAGACTCAATGCCTAAGGGGTAATTCCCCCACTCAAGGTTAGGCAAGATACTTACCTTTTTGAAGTTAGGTCGCCTTTCCACAAATCTTATTGGTACATACATGTATAAATAATACTCTCATACCCAAGAATCATACTCCTAATCAATCATCTTCTACCCAAATTCGAAATTGAAAACTAGGGTATGGAACCTTACCTCTTAGATGAAGAACTTGTGAGATTTCCTTGTTGGATTTCAAAGTTTGGACAAGATCTTGATGAACAAAACACTTCATCTACTTCCTCTCTCTAGAACACTCTCACTTCTCTCTAAAAAAACCTCAGATAATTGCCCCAAAATAAACCCCAAAGCCTATTTATCAAAATGGGGCCGAGTTATGAAAATAGGAAAATTAACCCTCTGAACTGAGTTATGCGGTCGCACAATGGACTGCACAATTGGTGTACGGGTCGCAAAATGATCGCACAAATCGGTGCCCAGAACTGGGCTGTTCTGAACCAGTTTGCGGTCGCATAACCATTTTGCGATCGCATAATGGTCGCATAGTGATCGCATAATCGCATTCTGACAGCCTTTGGTAATTTGGTCATAACTTCTTGTAGGAATGTTCAAATGACGAACGGTTTGAAGAGTTGGAAACTAGACACATAGACCTTTATTTTGATATATAATACACTATATAACACTTTATATCAATAGAGGTATGCTCATTTAAATTTAGGTCTTGTGCAAACTCACGTGAAACCTTAGTCTATTATGAAATTTCCAACTTCTACATTCAATGCTGAAACCTATCGAATCAAGTCCGATTGACCTCAAATTTTGCACACAAGTCATAAGTGACATAACAGACATATTCCAATTTCCATAATCGGATTCCTACCTCATTATAAAAAATTCAACCTTCGATCGAACTTTCCGAAAATCGTCTATTTTCCAACTTTTGCCAAAATACATCGAATTGTCCTACGGACTTCCAAATCCAAAATCCGAGCACGCGCCTAAGTCCGAAAACACCATACAAAGCTATTGACATCATCAAAATTCTATTCCGAGGTCATTTGCTCCAAAGTCAACTCCCTGGTCAACTCTTTCCATTTAAGCTTCAAAAGTGAGAATTTCTCTTTCAATTAATTTTTAAATCTTCTGAAAATCAAACTCGACCACACCCTCGGGTCATAATACATATTACGAAATTGCTCGGGATCTTAAGTCGTTGAACCGGGCGTTAATTCTTAAAACGACAAGTCGGGTCGTTACATTCTCCACCTCTTAAACATATGTTCATCCTCGAACGTGCCAAGAATCTTTTTGAGGACTTTAAATTACTGAGTGTATTCTTACACACATACTTGTGGGTGATTGTACGTTCCTGCAATTTAACACGGGTCCGACAACACCATCTCGATTGAGATTATTTATTTTCTCCATTCTTATAAGCTTTAAATCAAATTCCCTAACTCTCCAATCATTTCCCAAAGGCCTGATTTTCACTTCGACACACGGTATTAGTCTCAACTGGCTATAGCAACTCGTGCCTACGCATATATCAACTTTCTTGATAGTGTTGAAGTACTTCAAAAAATTTTCGGGGTGTTACATTCTCCCCCGCTTAGGATCATTCACCCTAGAATGAGAAGTAGAGTCCGCCCTCAAACACATAACATAACTTTTCTCTTCTTTTGCATATATGAATTTCCCAAATTTTTCTAACTCCCAAAAATTTTAGAAATTCGGCAGAGTCTCCCCTGTAAATGGGCATATCCACCTGCTAGAGTAACATCAAAACAACTCCTAACAATACATCCACAACCCAATAAAATACCACAAGGTATATATCGATAACACTAATCTCAACATTACAAGAATTGCATTATCATAATGATATCAGGACATGAAGCACATCATATGTATGTTCATCACCACATCTCTGGTCTTAAAAGCTGTTCATAATTAATTCCAGTATCATCAATTAATCTCATATTAACCACCACCTCATTTCAAATTTTCACAATACTGACAACAGAATGTGAGGCATGAAGACCTCATGGTTACTTACTCGGATTAATGAGTCACATTTAATGCCACCTGGGCACTCGCTAGGCTAAAACTCAATGTTTACAGCACGAAAATGGCTGAATATGCACAGAAAATATACAAGAATTATCAAATAAGACTAACAGGCATGACTTCCTATTAATACTATTGTACAAATAAAATTTCACAAAGGGAGAATTTTAAACGCATAAATATTTCACCACAAGGACCTCGTCCTTATATAACTTTCACTGTGGCTTGTAGCCCGGTTTAAATATTTCACATCATAAAAAAAATGCGAGGATCTCGTCCTCAACTCCGTATCACAAGTATTTTGCACATTGTGCCAATTGAATTTTTTTTTCAATTTCCTTTCTTTCTTCTTTTCAATAAATTTCGTAAGCAAATTTTCACAACACATAATGAACCCTCATACCGGTAGGCCATATAATTCATAAAATTAGAATCAATTATTCCGAAATACATAAAACCCACTGTAATGAATAATAAAATTTACTTTTGGACTTATAGCACTCAATGGTGCCCAAACAAAAAAAAATTAAAATGACAGACACGGGCTCACATCTTCAAATCTCCCAATAGGGATAAACATATAAGTGGGTCACAAAATTACGAAGTTCACCCATAAGCAGAGCATAATAGGAGGACTCACCTCAATATTCAGAACCAAATCAAATTAAGGGAAAATATTCTTTTATAACAAATCGGGATCGTATCCGTAACGACACCATCTGGTGTAGTGGCCTCGGCCACACTATAACAATCATATCAATGGGTCGGGCCTCCACCTCTTAGGCGCCCTCTACCCGTCTGTCCTCCACCCCTAACTGGCTATGCACGTGGAGTATTAACTGGAATAAAGCTTGTAGCCTGAGTATTCTGATGAAATCTGCCTCTCCCAAGTCTGGGACAATCTTTCATGATGTGCCTAGTATCACCACACTGATAACAACCCTCTGCAGGTTTGGATGCTCATACTGAGTATGTGCCAGCTAACTAGAATAACCATTATAGGAACTCTGTGTCGGTGGTGCATTAAAAGAACTTACTGTAGCACCCCCAATATTCTGAAATTGTTTCTGTGACCCCGTTGGTACTGAAATGTAAAATTATTAAGGACACGAAAATACCGCAAGCCCCATCATCATCCCATATGAATCTCACCTCTCAATCATATACAAGTTTCGGAGAACCTTTCAATGCCACATAAATACATCTCAGGTCCAAACTGATATAGCACATGACCCCGCAGTCTGATCGTTGATAGTGGACTCCCCTCACTTGGCGCGAAGCCATAGGATACATTCCAATGATCCACAATGCTAACCTTCATCGCTCATAGGACACCGGTCATAAGACACCTCAAGCCATTTATTTGGCGCATGTCATCCTCGTGATAGTTAAACTCGTTTCCTCCAGTACCTTGGCTGCGTATGTACCCTTCGCTAAATAGAAATCCTATACAAACTACATAGTCTCTAATATCACCAACTATTTCAGATCTACATCCACCTCGTGACCCTACCACGATTGTGACGATTAGGCAGTTAATTAAACCTTCTTAAGATCATACTTATCAACTAGATGTCAGAACTTGCTGCACCCCAATGTGCGTAACTAAATGATCTCTCAATACTTCCGCATCCTCGATCTGGACAACACGTTGTAATAATGGTTGAGCAACCCAGGCTCCCTTATAACCTCTCTGTAGTATCACGAACCGTTGGCGCATAGTTGATACCTAGTGCGCAATTTCATACACGAGTGGATGCTTCAAGCTAAATAAATATTGCACGATAAGGAATGAGAGAAGTGAAATGTTTTCCTACTAGCTCTGTAGCCTCTCGAAGATAAGTACGGACGTCTCCGTACCGATCCGCAAGACTCTACTAAACTAGTTCGTGACTCGTAGAACCTATGAACCTAGAGCTCTGATACCAACTTATCACGACCCAAAATCCCACCACATGCGTCATAATGGCACCTAGTCTCTAAGACTAGGTAAGCCGATTTCTATTATATTTCGAAGTCATTTTTTTTCCTATCAATTAAATAGGTAATCAAAACCAACAGCGGAACACATATAAATATAACAACCTCCCAAGACTGGTAGTACTGAGTCACGAACTCTAACAGAATACATGAAATGATCTCAAGGATCGAATACCCAATATTGTTTGAATAATAAATAACAGTACAATAAGATGGAAAGACTCCAAGGAACTGCGATGACCAAGCAGCTCTACCTTGAATCCGTGCGATCCCACTCTAAATCTGTCCGAATTCGATATCTTCAATACCTGGCTCTGCACAAAAATGTGCAGAAGTGTAGTATGAGTATACCACGATCGGTACCCAGTAAGTATCAAGACTAACATTAGTGGAGTAGAGATGAGATACAGTCAAGACACTCACTAGTCTATTAACCTGTGCACTATAATATACAAAATAATAGGAAACAAATAACGAAAAGGGCAACATAGAACAACCAATGATGTGCACAGCAAAACAACAAGAACACCATTAATATCACTCAACGAATAATAAATGCAAGTACACCCAATTAAATCAAGTTCTTCAAATAAATGTCTTTCCAATGTAAGTACTTCAAGTATAAATCTTTCAAATATAAGTTTTTCAATAAAAATCCTTAGAATATAACCTTGTCAAATAAATATATATTTCGAATATACTCCCTTCAAATAAAAGTCATCTTGTGACACCTCATTTCATAATCATAAAAATACGGGTCTCAACCCACTTCCATATTTTCACGGTACCTTATGCCCATATTACTATCACAACTGTACGGACAATTCACGTGCCAATAATATCAATGTATATAAGATCCACATGATCAATTTATTCCACTAAAGTGAGTTTACAATTTTTAAATCAAGTAAGAAATCAACAAAGAAATAAATTTATTTTAGAAATCATTTGGGTGAAGAAAATAACATTGCACTTAAATTAAAGCATCAGATAAACTACTGATTTGGATGTAAAACTATTTAATTTAAAATATAATAATAAATTTTTTATTTAAATCAACTCAATCATCGAAAATCAGTAAGAAAACCCAGAAATATACTTCTTAAGAATCTCGTACTAAAAAGCCAAAGCCAACACGATACAACTAGGAGCACAAAACACATAATAATAAAGTCAACTAGTACATCACGGAAAAAGACAAGAATTTACATATTAAATGGAACAAAATCACCCCAAACAAGAACATAAATAAAGATATATCAACAAGGCATTCCCGAGGTACTGCCTCGTAGTCTCAAATCATAAATAAATTCACAATATTTTCTTTAAAGTATTTTTAGTGAGAAACACTTTGTGTTTGACTAATTAATTTGAAAAATACTTCTGAGCATCAATTAGTGTTTGGCCAAATTTTAAGCAACTATACCACTCGGCAGCACTTGCCTAGTGGCTAATATATAAATAAAATCCCAAAATGGGTCCAAAGCTTACAAGATGTCCAAACCAAAATAGAAGTTGCATGAAGCTACTAGCTATTAAAAAGATAGAAAAGCTAAAATCTAATGAACTAGCTATTACAACATAATAAGCCGAATGCTTCCTTCTCCTATCAGTGTATGTGAATCCAATTTTCATTGGCAAATACCAAGTAGCACATATCAAGCTCTCACCAGGCTCCAGGGTATACTGTCCATAGTCTAAAATGAATTCCAAACATCTCCACCACAGAGTTGAAGCCAGCATAGTCTTCCAAGTATAGCTACTATATGATCTCCATATGCAATGGACTAATTTTATCCAAGTATTAATTATGTGCTCACTCATCAAAATTAATGTGTAGAAGAGGAGCCTGGCTTTAGGCAGGCTTTGCAAGGCAAAAGCCAGGGTTGAGCTGGCTTTAGGTAGGCTTTGCAAGGCAAAAGCCAGGGTTGAGCTGGCTTTAGGCAGGCTTTGCAGGGCAAAAGCCAGGCGTGAGCTGGCTTTAGGCAGGCTTTGCAGGGTAAAAGCCAGGCGTGAGCTGGCTTTAGGCAGGCTTTGCAAGGCAAAAGTCAGGCATGAGTTGGCTTTAGCCAGGCTTTGCAAGGCAAAAACCAGGCATGAGCTGGCTTTAGTCCGGCTTTGCAAGGCAAAAGCCAGGAATGAGCTGGCTTTAAGCAGGCTTTGCAAGGCAAAGGCCAGGCTTTAAAATTGTGCCTTTTTGTGATCTTGTAAGTTCAGATCCTTCCCTACTAGAACCTTTAATGTAGACATCATTCTAAACATTGCTAAACCATCCTCAGATTGAGCATGAAAGCATGCTAATACCACTGAGAAATGGTTCAACAATCTCCAGAAATACCATATGATGGGTTCAGCATTTTCCTTAGCATTTGGACATAGCAGAAGTAGGATAAATTGTACCATCCCACACCTGCTTATCGCATTTTTTCTGTACAATATCAAAGCATCCCAGAATGATCATGGGACCATGCTAATACCATTGGAAAGTACTTTAATAGCATACTGAATGAGACAAAGAAACATACAGGTTTGTGAAGAGTCCAATCCTGTGAAGCCATCAGTTTGGGGTTCTTCTCTTTGCTATCCTAACCCTAAGGTTAGGTGATTAAGATTTGTCTAGATTGATCAACCTCCTCCATGCACTAGGCAGTTCAGAGAATGAATGAAACTCAGATGTACCTGCAAAAGAGAACACAATATTAGCTATAAAATCCGCCACTGAGTTGCCTTCTCTGAACACATGTTGAAAGATCACATTGAAGTTGTCCTTCATCTCTATAATTTTATTCACATTCTGTGCAATTACCCAAGGAGGATCCCATTCCCCTTCTATCACCTTCTTCATCACCAATGAATCAGTCTCTAATATGAGAGGGTGAAGATCATGCTCCACGCAGTATTCCAACCCTTGAAGAATAGCCTTAGCTTCAACTACCACATTAGTTGTCACTCCCCAAGTCTACTGCCCTAGCATACACCACATCACCTTCATCATCCCTCACACAAAAGCCTTGGGAGCTAGGTCCGGATTGCCCTTTGAGGCTCCATCAGTATTACATTTGTACCAACCATGAAAAGGAAGCTGCCATGTTACTCTTGTAGTGATAAATATAGGTTTATATCCTTTAAAGTATTGAATCATGTCTAGCCATAATAATGGAATATTAGGCATCCAAGCATATCTCACCCTTGCCAGTTGATGCAATATCCTATTTATCTCATGAATCACTCTATTTGTGGACACTAAACCCCCATATTTACCTGCATTTCTTCTCTTCCAAAGCTCCCAAGTGATGATAGCTGGTACTGCTTGAAATAATGGCTTTAATTTTGGACAACACTGAGCATACCATCAATGCCTTATAATCTGCTTCAATTGAATCAATTGCACATCAATTCCAGCAGTCCCCATGAACAAGTTCCATACCTTAGAGGCAGTAGGACTTGTGACAAATATATGATTAATGGATTCCTCCTGGGCCTGCTGACAACACCAACACCTAGACATCACCATTTTGCCCTTGCCTCCTCCACATGTCATCAGTGGCTATTTTCTGCCTCCACAATCTCCACAAGAAGAAGGATATCTTGAATGGCAAACCTTTAATCCACATTAACTTGAATTCCTGATTAGGATCAGCCTTATGCCTTAATATTTGCCAAGCACTGCTAACACTGAACTTGCCTGAAGGAGTTAGCATTCAGTATGGCCTATCCTAATATCCCTCACTGCCTTCATAATGCACATTTAGCCTTATATGTTCTGTAATTTCCTCATTGAAAGTTTGATCTAGCAGCTGATCATCCCATGCTTCCCCTTGCCGCAGTTCTGCCACCTCTTGAAGATCTTCATTGATTGGAAAGTCTTCAGGTAATACGTGATAAAGTGCACCCAATCTAGTCCAATTTTCATGCCAAATATTATTGGTTCCACTCTTCAAATTCCATATGATCTCATGTTCTACTTCTTTCCTAGCATTCAACATTTGTCTCCAAACATGAGACCCTCCCCTAAAATGCACCATTGTTGGTAGCTCCTTCTTGCAATACTTATTCCACATGAAATTAGACCACAAAGATTTTGTGGTCCTAAACCTCCACCATAGTTTAGCAAACATTGCTCTTGAGACATCATGTAAGGACCTAAAACCTAGGCCCCCTTCCTCTTTAGGGAGGCAAAGATTTTGCCATGAAGCCTAGTGTCCGCTTCTCCCTTATTCCTTTGTGCTCCAAAATAACCTAGCATAAGTCTTATGTAGATGCTGCAGGATGTTGTTTGGTGGATCAAGGACTGATAACATATGAACTGGCATACTTTGCAACACACTAGAGATGAGTGTTGCCTTTTCTCCAAATGACAGCAATTTTCCTTTCCATGAATGCAATTTAGCCTTCACCTTCTTGATAAGATCCTCATTATAGTCCTTCCTCCTTCTAGTGTAAAAAATAGGACACCCTAGATATGTGAAGGGGAATTTACCTCTTGCAAATCCTGTAATAGCTCCAACTACCTGAAATAATCCATTAGCAACCTTTGAATGCATGTAGTATGAACTCTTATCTTTGTTGATCATCTGACCTGATGTCTTCTCATAGTTCCCCAACACTGCCATAATCTTGCTCAAGGAGGGAGGATGAGTAGATGCAAAGATTATCGTATCATCAGCATATGCCAAATGGTTTAAAGGATCAGACCACTTAGGCATTCCAAATCACACAAATGACTTGTCTTCAAAGAGCTTGTTCAAAGACCTAGAAAGTACCTCAGCTGACAGAGTGAACAATGCTGGAGATAGGGGATCCCCTTGTTTCACACCCCTTGTAGACTTAAAGAACCCTAAGGACTGCCCATTCACCAATACTGAATACCAGTTATTTGACATCAAGTTCCACACCATGTTGATAAAGTGCTCAGAAAATCCCATCTTCCTTAGCACATGCAGTAAGTACTTCCATGAAACCCTATCATAGGCCTTAGCCATATCAAGCTTGATTACCACATTAGCTGGCTTTCCCCTTAACCTTATGTCAGTGACAATTTCTTGAGTCAATAAGATGTTCTCAAATATACTCCTACCCTTTACAAATCTGGATTGATTAGGAGATATTAGATATGGCAGAAAACTCTCCAATCTGTCATGTAACACCCTAGACAATACCTTGTTAATGAAATTGCTCAAACTAATAGGTCTTAAGTCAGAGAAGGTCTAAACTCTAGGTTTCTTGGGCAGCAACACTAGATTGGTATGAGTGATGGATTTAGGCAATGGAGCTCCTCCATAGAAGTGTAGCACCATGTTGTGTATATCAGCACCAATAACATCCTAACATGTTTGATAAAACAGGCTAGTGAATCCATCAGGACCACTAGCACTCTCCCCACTAAGCTCAAAAACTGATGCCCTTACTTCTTCAATTGTTGGCAATCTGCTAAGTTCCAAATTCTGATCCATAGTGACCATTGAAGGTACATTATTGAGCAAGGAAAAATCAGAAGCATCACCTTCATTTGTGAACTATTTTTGATAGAAGTCCACTGCAACTGTAGCCAATTGCTCTTGGTCTTCAATCCATACCCCACTGCCACTTTTGATCCTCTTCAGTTGCAATTTCTTTCGTTTGCCATTGACATGATTGTGAAAGAAACTTGTATTCCTATATCCTTCAGCAAACCAAGTCATCCTAGCTTTTTGCTTCCAATACTACTCCTCAATACTCAAGTATTTCTTCAATTCAGATTGAGCCTTTTGAAGCACAATCATATTCTCAGTTGTAGGCTCTTCTTCAAACAACATCTCCTTCACCCTAACAATGTCCTCCAAAATAGCCACTTGCTTGAAGATATCACCAAATATTTCCCTACTCCATTTTGAAAGTGCTGCCTTTACCCTCTTGATATTCTGCTTGAACATCAAAAACGGATCCCCTATTCAACTTTCCAATTCTGCCTCATCACATCCATAAATGTAGCATGCTTTGTCCAAAAGTTCAAGAACTTGAAAGGCTTGACAAAATTGGTTGTCTGTACCCCATATGTCATTAGCAATGGTGCATGATCTGATCCAGTTCTGATTAGATGATCAACTTCAATAGTTTGAATACCCAGTGGTGCATGATCGAATACCCAATACTGTTTGAATAATAAATAACAGTACAATAAGATGGAAAGACTCCAAGAAACTGCGACGACCAAGCAGCTCTACCTTGAATCCTTGCGATCCCACTCTAAATCTGTCCGATTCCGATATCTCCAATACCTGGCTCTGCACAAAAATGTGCAGAAGTATAGTATGAGTACACCACGGTCGGTACCCAGTAAGTATCAAGACTAACCTCAGTGGAGTAGAGACGATGTATAGTCAAGACACTCACTAGTCTATTAACATGTGCACTATAATATATAAAATAATAGGAAACAAATAATGAGAAGGGCAACATAGAACAACTAGTGATGTGCACAGCAAAACAACAAGAACACCATTAATATCACTCAACGAATAATAAATACAAGTACACCTAATTAAATCAAGTTCTTCAAATAAATGTCTTTCCAATGTAAGTACTTCGAGTATAAATCTTTCAAATATAAGTTTTTCAATAAAAAACCTTAGAATATAACCTTGTCAAATAAATATATATTTCGAATATACTCCCTTCAAATAAAAGTCACCTTGTGGCACCTCATTTCATAATCATAAAAATACGGGTCTCAACCCACTTCCATATTTTTACGGCACCTTGTGCCCATATTACTATCACAACTGTACGGACAACTCACGTGCCAATAATATCAATGTATATAAGATCCACATGATCAATTTATTCCACTAAAGTGAATTTACAATTTTTAAATCAAGTAAGAAATCAACAAAGAAATGAATTTATTTTAGAAATCATTTGGGTGAAGAAAAAAATATTGCACTTAAATTAAAGCATCAGTTAAACTACTGATTTGGATGTAAAACTATTTAATTTAAAATATAATAATAATTTCTTTTATTTAAATCAACTCAATCATCGAAAATTAGTAAGAAAACCCAGAAATATACTTCTTAAGAGTCTCGTACTAAAAAGCTAAAGCCAACACGATACAACTAGGAGCACAAAACACATAATAATAAAGTCAACTAGTACATCACGGAAGAAGACAAGAATTTACATATTAAATGGAACAAAATCACCCCAGACAAGAACATAAATAAAGATATATCAACAAGGCATTCCCGAGGTACTGCCTCGTAGTCTCAAATCATAAATAAATTCACAATATCTCATTTACTTATATTACCGCGGAAACCTTCATATTTAATTTTTTAAAGAAATTATTTTTCCCGAAATAGCATCCCGCGTTTTAGCCAACCTTATCACACCGCATGACTTCTAGTAGTTCCCCTACTAGCCACGCGTTTCAAGCCACCCTTATCTCACCGCATGCATTTCAACACCCTGACCTTATATCACCGCATGACTTCTAGTAGTTTCCCTACTAGCCACGCATTTCAAGCCACCCTTATCTCACCGCATGCGTATCAATATCACAATATTTCACAAATCGCACCTCAAGTGCCCAAATATCACAACATAATACAACTTGTACCTCAAGTGTCCCAATATTACAACATATCACAAATTGCACATCAAGTGCTCAAATATTACAACATATCACAAATTGCACATCAAGTGCTCAAATATTATAACATATCACAAATTGCACATCAAGTGCTCAAATATTTCAACATATCACAAATTGCACATCAAGTGCTCAAATATTTTAACATATCACAAATTGCACATCAAGTGCTCCAACATTTCAACATATCACAAATTGCACATCAAGTGCTCAAACATTTCAACATATCACAAATTGCACATAAAGTGCTCAAATATTACAACATATCACAAATTGCACATCAAGTGCTCAAATATTACAATTTTCCACATAAATCAACAATACCTTATTTTTCCACCATAAGGAGCCCACGACTCGATCATAATGTATACAACATCTTAACAAAATATTCGGGAGTGAACAACTCAACCGAATAATATTTCACAATCTGGCACTTTGCCTCAACATGATTCACGGCCTTTATAATTCAATACCAAATTTTCAACAACGTGAACTGAGAAGTAATTCATCAAGGAACAATACCTCCTTTAAATCACAACTTCAAAAAATAAATAGATTTATTCATCTTATTAACTAAATTTTCTATTTAAATTATCTGTAGGAAAAATCAATAATGAAAGTGTTTTCCATAAAAATGGCAACTCAAACAAACACAGAGTTTACATAAAAGTCAAGTGGCAATCACACCAAATTATCATATAAAAACAACCTCGGCAAACAAGGAATGAGGTATGACAAATAAGGGATTTAATAAGTTACAACAATTTTCCAATTTAACACTTAAGGGCGTCTACAAATTTCAATCGATATAATATGCACATATAAACCAAGTACGTACTCGTCACCTCGCGTACATGGTTTTCAATTATACAATTTTTCACATAAGACTCAATACCTAAGGGGTAATTCCCCCACTCAAGGTTAGGCAAGATACTTACCTTTTTGAAGTTAGGTCGATATTCCAAAATAGCTTTCTCACGTGAATTGACCTCCGGACGGCTCCAATCTTTCTTGAGCCTTCCTTACAGTACTACGAGGTTTCGAAAATCCTAGCAACTTCAATCTATTTATAAACATAACAAAAGTGAACCATAATTAGGAATATTTTCATAGTTTCAACTCATTTGAGCATTTTATCAATAACTAGGTGTGCAAATTTGGCTATAATATTCTTCTACAAGATTTCCTTCACTTATCAACCCAATCTTTACTTATTTTAGCCCAATAATCTTTTCACAAATCTTATTGGTACATACATGTATAAATAATACTCTCATACCCAAGAATCATACTCCTAATCAACCATCTTCTACCCAAATTCGAAATTGAAAACTAGGGTATGGAACTTTACCTCTTAGATGAAGAACTTGTGAGATTTCCTTGTTGGATTTCAAAGTTTGGACAAGATCTTGATGAAAAAAATACTTCATCTACTTCCTCTCTCTAGAACACTCTCACTTCTCTCTAAAAAATCTCAGATAATTGCCCCAAAATAAACCCCAAAGCCTATTTATCAAAATGCGGCCGGTTTATGAAAATAGAAAAATTAACCCTCTGAACTCAGTTATGCGGTCGCACAATGGACCGCACAATTGGTGTGCGGGTCGCAAAATGATCGCACAAATCGGTGCCCAAAAATGGGCTGTTCAGGACCATATTGCGATCAATTTGCGGTCGCATAACCATTTTGCGATCGCATAATGGTCGCATAATCGCATTCTGACAGCCCTTGGTAATTTGGTCATAACTTCTTGTAAGAATGTCCAAATGACGAACGGTTTGAAGCGTTGGAAACTAGACACATTGACCTTTATTTTGATAAGTAATACACTATATTACTCTTTATATCAAGATATGTATTCTTATTTGAAATTAGGTCTTGTGCGAACTCACTAGAAAGCTTAGTCTATTATGAAATTTCCAACTTCTACATTCGATGTCGAAACCAATCGAATCAAGTCTGATTGACCTCAAATTTTGCACACAAGTCATAAGTGACATAACAGACCTATTTCAATTTCCATAATCAGATTCCTACCTCGTTATAAAAAAGTTAACCTTCGAACGAACTTTCGGAAAATCGTCTATTTTTCAACTTTCGCCAAAATGCGTCGAATTGTCTTACGAACTTCCAA
The DNA here is from genome assembly GCF_000715075.1 of Nicotiana tabacum. Classification (NCBI taxonomy): domain Eukaryota; kingdom Viridiplantae; phylum Streptophyta; class Magnoliopsida; order Solanales; family Solanaceae; genus Nicotiana; species Nicotiana tabacum. The sequence goes on from NC_134098.1 coordinate 65,913,211, forward strand.
ATCTAAACCCGAATACGTGCCTAAGTCCGAAAATACCATACGAAGCTATTGACATCATCAAAATTCTATTCCGAGGTCGTTTGCTCAAAAGTCAACTATCTGGTCAACTCTTTCCGTTTAAGCTTCAAAAGTGAGAATTTCTCTTTCAATTAAATTTTAAATCTTTTGAAAATCAAACTCGACCACACCCGCGGTTTATAATACATATTACAAAATTGCTCGGGACCTTAAGTCGTTGAACGGGGCGTTAATTCTTAAAACGACAAGTCGGTCGTTACAGTGATAATCTGGCAGAATTGTTCACAAAGGCATTGCCAACATCAACATTTGAGAAGCTGAGACATAAGTGGAATGCATCGTCTCCGAGATATAAAATAAAGTTTTCATCGGGGGAGTATAATACGTGTTGTACTTTTTTTTCCTTAACTAAGATTTTGTCCCAATTGGGTTTTCCTAGTAAGGTTTTTGATGAGGCAGCACTCAATGCGTATTATAATATATGTGTACTCTTTTTCCTTCCTAGAATTTTTTCTAGTAAGGTTTTGACGAGGCACATTATCTTTTAAATGGACATCCAAGGAGAAGTGTTATGAGATGAATGCATGTGATTCAGATGAATGCATTTGTCTGTCCATTTAACGTACTTTGTATTCATGTACTTAATTAAGAAGTACATTAACTTATAACCTTTGAATGTATTCGTACCTTTATAAATAGGAAACTTTTGACCCTATGAAAAATACCCCAAGAAGAGAAATAACAAAATTATTCTCCCTCCTATATATCTTGTCTCCATTACTATATTGTTCTAGTTTGCTCTCATTTCTTAATACTATTTATTTTCTTCTTCTTTTTTGTTTGATTTTTCTTTTCCTCTTTTATTTTTGGCTAAAGACTTATATGACCTTATTTAAATATAGAGTATTTAAATTCAGTTCCCGAATTTAAATCAAGTGTGTACCTATAGATTTAAATAAGTAATATTCGGAGTATATTGAATTTTATTACTCAAAATGTATCATATATTTATTTTATAAATATTATATATCCAGAGTACATCATAGTTGTATATATTTCATATAATATTAATGTTGTATACAATGTATATAAAAAACATAAATGATATAATAATAAAATAATATATATTCATTTGTGTTTATTTGATTATCAAGGTCTCTTACCGAACATTTTCTCTTTCTCTCCAAACTAACGGTAACTCACCTTATCTTCTTCTTCGTCACCTCTTCACCGCCGCATCCCACTGCGGGCGAGCCCAGGTAAGAACCTAATCTCCTTTCTCTCCTATCTTTATTTATATATTTTTTTTCCTCTCTTTTTTTAGCCTGTAATCGTCTTTTTAAGCTCTAGAGCGACTGCTGCTCGCCGCTCTTCGTAATCTCTGGGTTTCAATTTCAGTCCCTTTGCTTGAATCAATTTGGCCTTTCATTCGAGGTTGTTGGATTGCGTGTTGCTGCCTATATTGTTTTAAATTTGTATGTGGGTTTCGATCATCAAGTTTGATTTTTCTGCCAAAACTTACAGGGGAAAATCATCTTTTTTGGTGAATTTCCTTGTGAAAGTTTTATCTTATTTTCTCCGTTTTGTGCAATATAGTTTGGAAATTTACTGTTATTGATTTACTGAGCTGAATAGTTTGTTAGATTTTGAAATAATTTGTTTTAGAAGATCTGTGATTTACTTACATGTAGATTTACCTGATTTACCTACTTAATAGTACTGACCAAATATCTTCTTAACATACATAGAGTAAATATAGATCTAGCTTAGGACTTAGGATAAATTTCACACAAATTAGAATATCAGGGTTCATTAATTGTACATCTTCTGGGCTTATTAGTTTTGTATTTTCTTAACAACTGAAAGTGTATGAACTTTTTTCTAATGGTTTTTTCTTTTTAGCTTTCGGGTTAGTCATTTTTCTTGTGATTATTTTGAATTGACTGTTCTTTTTTTAAAAATCAACTTAAGGTTTTATTTCATTCTTTTTTGCGCTCCTTAGCTACGGGTGGGGCCTCACCAGTGGTAGCGGTGACAACCTCTCCCCTCTTTCTTCGGCTTCATGGTGTTTTGTGTGTATTTCAGGTCAGGGCATGTGGCTATTAGCAGCGAAAGGGACGTGCGTGTGCAAATATTGAAGAACAACCCGGGCAAGTGTCAGCAACGGGCGGCGGGAATTAGACACGAACGTGCTAGGTTGCCGCAACATCGTCGTATATACCAAGACAATTCCAAGGTTCTACTCGCGGGAGTTGGTACCTCCCATTTTTCAGTTTTCTTTTGTTGTGTTAGTTAAATTGATGCCATTTTAGTTCGTATTAGTTGATTCACCGTATTAGTGTGCCTGTAGTTGCAACTTGTCTTCTTCTGGTTTGGTCTGTTGCCTTGTGTGTGATAGTGATTCCCTTACTCTGTCGTAGGTATAATGGTTGTGGTCTGAGATGGTCGAGTGAGGTCATGTCCTCGGGGGGTAGGGTGGGAGGTAGGGCAGGGGTTAAGGGGTGGGGCGGGAGGCCAGGGAGGTAAAGGGAATAAGGGTGTCTGTAGGTTGAGAATTGGGTCATGGAACATAGGTACATTGACGAGTAAGTCTATAGAGTTGGCGAAGATCCTCCAAAAGAGGAGGGTCAATATAGCGTGTGTCCAGGAGACAAGGTGGGTAGGGTCGAGGGTGAAGGACGCAGACGGGTATAAACTTTGGTACTCAGGAGTCCAGAAAGGTAAGAATGGAGTGGGCATCTTGGTGGATAGGGAACTTACAGAGTCTGTGGTTGAGGTTAGACGAGTGAATGATAGATTGATGATTATTAAGTTGGTGGTTGGAGAGTGCACCCTAAACGTCGTTAGCGCCTATGCGCCGCATGTGGGCCTAGATGAGGAGGTTAAACGACGCTTTTGGGAGGGGTTAGATGAGATTGTGCGCCATGTTCCGCCTGCTGAGAAGCTATTCATAGGAGGGAATTTCAATGTGCATATTGGGTCGACCGCAGGTGGTTGTGGCGAGGTGCATTGAGGCTTCGGTTTTGGGGAGAGGAACAGAGGAGGTACATCGCTGTTAGACTTTGCTAAGGCTTTTGGGTTGATGATTGCGAACTCTAACTTTTAGAAGAGGGAGGGGCATTTGGTTACTTTTCAAAATACGGTGGCGAAGACTCATATTGATTATCTCCTCCTCAGGAGGTGTAACAGAGGGCAATGCAAGGATTGCAAGGTGATTCCAGGTGAGATACTAGCGACACATCATAGGCTCTTGGTGATGGACGTTGGTATTATGTTAAAGAGGAGGAAAAAGTCTACTCGAGGAAGACCGAGAATCAGGTGGGTAGCCTTAACTAAGGATAAAGTCCAAGAGTTGGAGATGAGGTTATCGGCTATGGGAGCGTGGAGGAGCAGTGGTGACACGAGCACTATATGGTCAGCGACAACAGACTGTATTAGGGAGTCTGCGAGAGAGGTGTTAGGGGTCTCGACGGGCGTCTCTGGTGGGCACAAAGGAGACTGGTGGTGGAATGAAGAGGTCCAAGGTAAAGTGGAAGCGAAGAAGGCGGCGTACCTGAAGTTAGTGGGGAGCATAGGTGAGGAGGAGAGGCGAGCATGCATGGACAGGTATAAGGTAGCTAGGAAGGAGGCTAAGCTGGCGGTCACGGAGGCTAAGACTGCGGCTTATGGTCGTATGTACGAGGAACTGGGAAAAAGGCGGGGAAAAGAAGTTATTCTGGCTGGCCAAGTTGAGAAAGAGGAAGGCTCGGGATTTGGACCAAGTGAGATGCATTAAGGATGACGATGGTAGAGTATTGATGGAAGATGCCCAGATTAAGAGGAGATGGTAGACTTACTTTCATAAACTTCTGAATGAAGAAGGGGATCATGATATTATGCTAGGCAAATTGGAGCATTCCGAGAGTCACCGTGACTTTGGGTACTGCAGGGGTATCGAGGTTGAGGAGGTCGTGGGAGCTATGCATAAGATGAGTAGGGGCAGAGCGACCGGGCCAGACGAGATTCTGGTGAAATTTTGGAAGTGTGTGGGGAGAGCAAGTTTGGAGTGGTTGACTAGGTTGTTTAATGTTATTTTTAAGGCGGAGAGGATTTTGGATGAGTGGAGGTGGATTACGGTGGTTCCATTGTATAAGAACAAAGGTGATATCCAGAGTTGTAACAATTATAGGGGTATCAAATTACTGAGTCATACCATAAAAGTGTGGGAGATGGTGGTTGAAGCGGAGGTGAGGATAACAATGTCTGTATCCGACAACCAGTTCGGGTTTATGCCGGGACGTTCGACTACAGAAGCTATACACCTTGTTAGAAGGTTGGTGGAACTGTACAGAGAGAGGAAGAAGGATCTTCACATAGTGTTTATTGACCTAAAGAAAGCGTATGACAAGGTTCCTAGATAAGTTCTGTGGAGATGCCTGGAGGCAAAAGGTGTGTCGGTTCCCTAAATTGTGGCGATTAAGGACATGTATGATGGAGCTAAGACTCGGGTTAGGATAGTAAGAGGCAACTCTGAGCATTTTTCGGTTGTAATGGGGTTACACCAAGGTTCTGCGCTCAGTCCGTTCTTATTCGCCCTGGTGATGGACGCGTTAACACACCATATTCAAGGGGAGGTACCATGGTGCATGCTATTCGCCGATGACATAGTTCTGATTGATGAGTTGCGAGCCGGGGTTAACGAAAGGCTGGAGGTTTAGAGACAGTCTCTTGAGTCTAAGGGTTTCAAGCTAAGCAAGACGAAGATGGAATACCTGGAGTGTAAGTTCAGCGCTGAGCCGGGGGAAGTGGACGTAGATGTGAGGCTTGGATCACAGGTCATTCCGACTAGAGGCAGCTTCAAGTACCTTGGTTCGGTTATCTAGGGGTGAGGGGAGATCGACGAGGATGTCACACACCGTATTGGGGTAGGATGGATGAAGTGGAGGTTAGCATCTGGAGTCTTGTGTGACAAGAGAGTGCCACCGATACTCAAAGGTAAGTTTTATAAAGCGGTGGTTAGACCGGCCATGATGTATGTGGCTGAGTGTTGGCCCGTTAAGAACTCACATATCCAAAAGATGAAAGAAGCAGAAATGAGGATGTTGCGGTGGATTTGCGAGCACACTAGGATAGATAAGATTAGGAATGATGATATTCGGGAGAAAGTGCACGTGGCTCCCATTGATGACAAGATGCGGGAAGCGATGCTTAGATCGTTCGGACATGTTCAGAGGAGAAGCCCAGATGCTCCGGTACGGAGGTGTGAGCGGCTGGTTGCGGAGGACACGAGAAGAAGTAGATGGCGACCTAAGAAGTATTGGGGAGAGGTGATCAGGAAGGATATGGCGAGACTCCAGATTTTCAAGGACATGACACTTGATAGGGAGATGTGGATGTCGAGTATTAAGGTTGTAGGTTAGGAAGTAGTTGAGTCTTGACTTACTTTGTACCATTGTGGAACTAGCTAGGTAGGGTTTTGTCTAAGATAGCTAGTGACAATGTTGTGCCTTACTATTTTGCTTTCCAGTACATGACCTATTTACTAGCTATCGCTTTTGCTTTGCATCTTTCTTCTGGATTTCATGGTGTTCTTATTTTTCCTATGATTGTTGTGGTGATACTAATATTGTCTCTTTTTGTCCTTTTGTCTTTTTGTTTTCTTGAGCCGAGGGTCTTTCGGAAATAGCCTCTCTACCCTTCGGGGTAGGGGTAAGGTCTGCGTACACACTACCCTCCCCAGACCCCATCAGTGTGATTTTACTGAGTTGTTGTTATTGTGTATATTTGTACAGTTTATTTAGTAAAAATTGCAGATTTATTTTTGTTAATAAATCTAAATATTAAAATTAAAAGTGATGGAGTAATCATGAGAAGGACGGGGAATAAATTGATAAGAATTAAAAGTGATCCAGGGTCAATATTTATATAGTTTCTAAACCTCATAAGTCATAACTACCCCCACATCAGCATCTTGTTAAATCTGCTATTTTTAAAACAAATCAGAAGTAATGTTATTTTGCACCAACTTCACTTGCCGGTTCTCGGTCAGGTGCGCATCTTCTCAAGCTTCAAATAGGATTCGAGCAAGACATCCTTAAATTACACAATTTTTTTTAATTTTTAACGAAACCCATATTCGAGGTTTGTGAAATTCAAGATTATTAAGGCTTTAATGGATGGACTGATGAGTTTTCAAGCGCAATCTGTTCGTGCTGTCTCAAGAGAGCAAAGCTCGGTACCACTTCCTATATTTTCTCCAAAAATTACTAGAGTTTCTGTTCGGCCAATTGGAATGGTGAGAAAGTCCAAGTTGTTTAATTCATTTGTTGCTTCAGTTCAGCCCGTTGAAGCCTCTGCTGTTACCCCTTTTGACAATACATTACCATCTAAAGGTAAAGATGGATCTGATATCATTCTTGGTGGGGCTAATATGTATTGTGTTGTGTGTCTGTAAGTGAAAAGTCTGAATCTTGTTTAGTTATGGATTGCTTAGTCTGAATCCTGTCTTCAAAACTATAAAATCTGTCGTCTTTGTTATGGAGCCATTTCCCATAATTTTGCTAATCATGCTTGTAAATGAAATTGGCCTGAATAGAAATATAGAGAATTCAGGTTATCAAAAAGAAACATAGAGAATTCATGTAGCTGACTTCAACTAGTTTGGAATTGAGACAAAGTTGATTGATTGATGATCTGTAAAATGAGATATGGATTGAGTTTTATTATGGAGGGAATTTATTATGATTATGCAGCAAACTGATGGTTTTTTGAATTATGTTAGAGGTTCTTGCTGTTTGGCAAAATGTGAATGCTGTATGCTTTGATGTGGATAGCACTGTGTGCATAGACGAGGGCATAGATGAATTTGCAGAGTTTTGTGGGGCTGGAAAGGCTGTAGCAGAATGGACTGCTAGGTTAGCTGCCTTTCTAAAATGTAGCAAATAATTTTTATAATCGAATATTAAATGCTATAGGATTTCATATCACATTTATCTTGACTTTGACAGGGCAATGAATGGCTCTGTTTCTTTCGAAGATGCATTGGCAGCTCGTCTGTCTCTTATCAACCCTTCATTGTCCCAACTCCAGGATTTTCTTAAGAGACCTCCACGGTAACGCTGTGCCTTGTATCACCTATGGTACATAAGGTTTCCATTTCTATGAACTATTATTACGAGTTTACTAAAAGGAAAGACAATGACATATTGAGTCTTCAAATTTTCACCTTTTATGGAAAAATTAAACAGTTACATTTTAAGGAGTGGTTTTGCTTTATAGGTATAGAGTATTACTATCTGCTATTCCTTTTAATTAGGGGCCTTGGTCATAACTGCCAATTTAGTTATTTGAAAAAACTTTTGACTGAGCATGCTATATGGTCATGGTTGTCAATTTTTTTCCCGTAATCTTAAAACCTTTCTTGTGTTGATGTTCAGACTTGAAATGTTATAGCTCTCTGGATTCATTATTCCTGCAACTTGGCTAATTACAGAAATATTGTAATTAACACAAAAACTATCAGTTAATAGATTCCCCAAAGCAATCAATACATTAGGAAGTAGTTAGGCATAAATTAAAATGCTAATTTTTTCTTTAATGAAGTACTCAAATTGCATTAGTTAATGCATCAAGAAGATGCAGAATTACAGAAGGAGAAGGAATAGCTCCAGTACAAACTAAGAGCTAGTTGTTATTTCCTAACCTCCGGGAGCTGTAGCCTTCTCTATTAATTATCCTAAGCGTTAAGTCTTACAGTTCAGACAACAGTGGTAGTAGTATTAAATACTCAACCACCCTTCAGGATCTTTCAAGGATTAGCAAATTTTAAGAGAGTCCGTGGCCCCTGCTAGCTCTTTCTTCAGTATGGCATTACAAAGGAAAAAAGATGGCTTGACTAGAAGAGCCACTTGAGTTTTCATCAATTATAAAATTGTTGAAAAGTGTCATAACCAGTTTTTATTGTAAGCCTGTGATAGAGATTGACCATAACATAAGCTTGGGTCCGGGCTCAGCCTTTGTTATATAAAAGTTTGGCCATGGTTACAGTTAATTGGTTCCTCCAAATTTCATACCTGTATTCCTTCAGCCATCTGTTAGTTTGTGAATAACAAAGATATACAGTTTTGTGCAATTGACTTTCAGTATATCTAAGTCCCCAGTGAAAATATAAATCAAATAAAGAAAACAAAAAATTAGAGGGGGCTCAAACTTCCCGACAAGGAATATCGCTACCTTAGGACCGTTATAGTTACGGCCGCCGTTCACGGGGATCGGTCACCGGGCCCTGGAGGACTGACAGGCACACTGTTCCAAATGTTTCTGGAAATTCTTACTCCCATTGGACCATTTGTATCTGTGCACTCAGCAAACTGTGTCTCCCTACTTGGCATAGCTATAAATTCATCGATAGCAATTCTAAAGGAAATCCCGTACAATTTATAAATTTTGCAAGTGAAAAGACAATTTCTTTTTGTAGTAAGCAAAATGGTTTAAGATAATCTGGCTAGTTCAATCCCTAAAAATTGCCAAACAATTCAGTTTTTTTATGGTGTCTCTTTGAAGCTAGTTGGTTGTTTTTTTTAATCAGCTGGGGTTGTTGAAATCTTTTCAAAGATAATCTTGCTTAATCCATCCATGCCTTAAAAATTTCAAATAAATCAACTATTGTCTGATGTCCCTTTGAAGCTAGTTGATTGATTACTTTATAAAGCTTAGGCTACTGAATCTTTTCTGGTTGTGATTGGTGCAGACTTTCTCCTGGCATTGATCTATTGGTCAAAAAACTGAAGGATAAAAAGAAAGATGTTTATCTGGTCTCAGGCGGGTTTCGTCAAATGATCAATGTACTTCCCTTGTTGAAATGTTTAGTTTTATTTGTTCATCTTGCACCTGATATAAACATATTAAAAGATATGCTGTTGTGTTTTTGCACTTCTTATAATATTAGTAAGTTTCAAACTTTCCACGTGAGTTTTGAACATCATTCTGGATATTTTTCTATTCGTCTCTGCTATTACTAATTTCCAAGTTTTATTTTGCAAAGTGCTTTACTGGGAACAGTTAGAATTGGCTGGTCATCTTCTTGTATAAATGTTATCATATGTATGAACTATGAATAGGTTATGCTAATAAAATTTTCCAGTAGTTGGAACAAGAGGTGTCAGGGAAAACCTGAAAACAAGAATTTTTTGGTTTGCTACCTTTAATATGATGAAAGATTTGGGTCATCACTTGGTTCTGTTTACCATAGTGTCCAACTAGACTTGCAAAAAATTCTGCTAGTTACCCAATTATTTGGTGCAGTTATTTGGATGAAAAATGTGTTCTGATGACTGTAGTTTGATCAGTCGTCATTATCAGATGTCTCTCTCTTTTTTTTTTTTTTTTAAAGTTGTGCTGATCCCATAATGTGGTGTATTATCTATATTTTTTCTAACCATAACTCTTTCCTGAAGCCTGTCGCATCGATCCTTGGTATAACACTTGAAAATATTTTTGCCAATCAAATGCTCTTTGGGAGTAATGGAGAATTTGCTGGGTTTGATAAAAATGAGCCAACTTCAAGGAGTGGTGGAAAACCTACTGCTGTTCAACAAATAAAAAAGGTTGGTGTTGGAACAACTGGTGATGTAGTTGCTTATTTTAAGACATTTTTCTTAAAGATTGCTCATAAAGCTAAGTAATCCAATCTTTCAGGCTCATGGATACAAATCAGTAGTGATGATTGGTGATGGTGCCACTGATCTTGAGGTAAGTAACCAATACGCTCGTCTCCTGTTTGACCACCAACTCCAATCACCCAAAGGGTAAAAAATGGGTGATGGATGGAGTGATATATCTAGCTTTAGTTTAAAATTTACAAAAACAAACTTTGTAAACTCAGTTTTTGAGTTTTTTTGCAAACTTCGTTTGTTTGAGTTGCTTTCGCCAGAACAAAAAAAAGGAGTTAGTGGTTTTTTAAAGATTTCCAAACTCAGTTTTTCAAAACTTTCAAAAACTCAGAAACTCTAGAAAGTAGTTTTTGAATTGTTAAAAGATTTTAAAAACTGAGATTAGATCTTCGGGAAAAATTGTTGTTATTTATTTATTTATTGCAGAACAACATAAACAAACAGAGTTTGCAAAAACTCAAATTACTTGGGCAAACTTTGTTTTTGAAAATGTTGAAAGCAACACCATCAAACTTGTTTGCTCTTGTTTATACTATTTTGTGTTTTGTTTGAGGATTCTGAATGATATATCTGTTGACAACTTTGCACTTCTCTGGAATTTTGGTTGCAGGCTCGTATGCCAGGTGGTGCGGACTTGTTTATTTGCTATGGAGGAGTTCAACTAAGAGAATCAGTTGCAGCTAAAGCTGATTGGCTGGTGTTTAATTTTAAGGACTTGATTAACTCATTGGAGTAATGTGCTATCGGATCTTCACTCTTCCATCAATATTTCGCGTCTTCACTCTTCCATCAAATATTTCTTCCTCGGGGCTTTATGCAGCTTTGTAGTTCTGTTCTTGATGTAACAAGACATAGCAAGTTTATAATTTGCTGTTATTGTCCCCTCCAGGAGAGTCTTCTCCGCTCTTATTAATTCCTATTTTTATGTGTAAGAATAAAAATTGAGAACGCATAACAGGAGAACAAAAAGTATCAGCCGGCCCTCCTAGCTTGACATATTACCAACCTCAACTAATTCTAACTCAGGACATAAATAAATGGGAATTGAAGTATTGAAGATCTGATTGATATTATGTTGCGCTACATACTGCAAATTCGATGAGCTTCAGTAAGTTTTGAACAACCTAGTGTTCTCATGTATATTATTTGTTACTTTTATTTTTGAATCTTAGAACTGGAGATGCAGAACATGAGAACAGAGAGTACCAAAGAGTCTCTCACTCAAACGCAAACTGATTAAACAGCATAAAACATACAAAGACAAAAAGAAGGAAAGAGTAAGATAAAAGATTTGAACAGAACCGCAGTACAACAGCAGGAATATTATTACACAGGGGAATACATTAGCGGTTAATAGGCCAAATAAGGAGACGGCTCAGGATGAGACATGAAGGAAGAACAACTCTACATCTTCAGTAATACAAACCTTACTATATCTTTTTATACTGGCTCGCAATCCATAGAGTACTTGCTACATTTACTGTAATATGGCCAAATTTTCATGACATTTGCCATGACATAATATCCATTATAACAAATTTGTGGTTCATGACATTTACCATGACATAATATCCATTATTAGGCCAAGGATTTCTTGCTATAAATAGAGGAGTTTCTCCTCATTTGAAAACACACCAATTCAAGAGCTTTTCACTTTTGTCTTTCTTTCTCCTCCTTTATTTCATTATAGAGTATTTTGTAAGAGAGTGAGTGTTGGGAAACACTTGTGTGAACCCTTTCTTTGGAGTGATCTTGTGAGGTTATTCTCTTGTGGTATTTGGTAATTAGAGTATTTACTCTAATTTTGTACTCTCTTTTGTACTCTTGTTAGTATAGTGAAATTGCTTCTCTCCGCTTGTGGACGTAGGTCACCTTAATCGAACCACGTTAAATTTGTGTCTTCTTTATCTTCTTTAATTGACATTATTATCAACTTGCATTGTCTTTGTTATTATCATTATAATGTTGTTTGGCTAAATTTCGTACTACCCAATTTTTCGATCCTAACAAATTGGTATCAGAGCCAGATCTAACCGGGTTAGTTTAAAAAGCCAAAATGACTCTAACAAAGTCTTATGTTGAGAAATTTGACCGAAGTGCAAACTTCGGAATGTGACAATTAAAGATGGAAGCTATAATAATTCAGGATGGCTTAAATTTGGCACTACAAGGAAAGGAGAAGATGCCGGATAAAATGACGGACGAGGAGTTTACCGTCATAGACAAAAAGGCAAAAGCAGATATTATTTTAAATCTTTCAAATGAGGTTTTGCGTGAAGTTGCAGCAGAAAGCTCAGCCAAAGGCATATGGGAAAAGCTTAAAACGCTATATATAAAAAGAACAGTAGAAAACAGGCTTTACCTAAAGCAAAAACTCTACACTTTTCGTATGGCTGAAGGAACCTCTATACTTACACATCTTGATACTTTTGATTCTCTTCTTATGGATTTAAGTAACATAGATACTGAAATCAAAGATGAGGATCAAACTGTATTATTGCTTGTTTTCTTACCCCAGTCGTTTAAGCATATAAGAGATACTATGCTTTAAGAAAAGGATAATATCTCTTATAAAGATATCAAATCTATTTTGAAATCAAAAGAACAAATAGATAGAGATATTACTGGGGAAACTAGTGGGAACCAAGGGGAAGGCTTATTCATAAGAGGTAGATCCAATAAGAAAGATTCAAGTAGTGAGAAACCTAAATCAAGGTCAAAATTCAGATACAGAAATGTCATGTGCAAATATTGTCATAAGAAAGGTCACATTATTTCTGAATGCTTTAAATTGAAAAACAAAGAAAAACATACATAAAACAAAAATGAGTACAAAAATACTGACACTGCCGAAGCAAGTGTAGCTGTTGATTAGACTGAGGGAACTATTTTTTTAGCAACTAATAATAGTTTCAAATCTAACAATGAGTGAATTTTAGATTCGGGTTGTTCTTATCATATGTGTCCCAGTCGGGATTTATTTACCACATATAAATCTATTGGAGGTGGAGTTGTCTTGATGGGCAACAATGCTGAAAGTTATTGAAAAAGGTACAGTCCGAATCAAAATGCATGATGGTGTGGTGAGAACTCTCACCGATGTTAGACATGTTCCTGACTTGAAGAAAAATCTCATCTCTTTGGGCACTCTAGAATCTCTTGGGTGCAAGTATACAGGTGAAGGTGGAGTTCTGAAAATTCTCATGGTGCTCTTGTGATCATGAAAGCACGCAGATCTGGTACGTTGTATACTCTTTTGGGATCTACTGTTACAGGTGCTGCTGCAGTTTCAATATTAGATAAATCAAATTCTGACATCACCAAATTGTGGTATATGAGATTGGGGCATATGAGTAAAAATGGTCTTTCTATCCTCAGTAAAAGAGGTCTCTTATGTGGCCAAAGTACCGAAAATATGGAGTTCTGTGAACATTGTGTGTTCGAGAAATAGAAAAGAGTCAGCTTCAAATCTCCAGCGATTCATAGAACAAAAGGTACTTTGGATTACATTCATTCAGATCTTTGGGGTCCTTCACGTACCCCATCAAAAGGTGGTGCCAGGTATATGTTAATTTCATTGATGATTATTCAAGGAAAGTTTGGGTTTATTTCCTGAAAAATAAAAGTGACGTTTTCTTAAATTTCAAACAATGAAAAGTTTTGATTGAGAAGCAAACAGGAAAACAGGTTAAGCGGCTTAGAACAGATAATGACTTGGAATTTTGTAATGATGAATTTAACGAATTTTGCAAGAATGAAGGAATTGCTCGACATCGTACTGTGAGAATGACACCTCAGCAAAATGGTGTGGCAGAAAGGATGAATAGAACTTTTTTGGAAATGGCTCGTTGCATGATTTCAAATGCTGGGTTAACAAATGCCTTTTGGGCAGAAGCTATCTCTACAGCTTGTTATATTGTCAACCGAGCTCCTTCTGCACCTTTGAACTTTAAGACTCCAGAGGAAATGTGGTCAGGTACTCCTGCTAATTATTCTGATTTAAAGATATTTGGTTGCCCTGCATACATGTATGTAAATAATGGAAAATTAGAGCCAAGGGCTAAAAAGTGCATTTTCCTTGGGTATGCATCTGGGGTAAAAGGATATCGACTATGGTATCCTGATCCCACAGTACCAAAATTTATAATTACCAGAGATGTAACCTTTGATGAATCCTTTATGTTACATTCTAGAAAAGAGTCTTCTTGTTCTTGTAATACAGATAAAGGAAATAGTATACAGAATCAGGTGGAGATTGAGATTGGCATTCCTTCTGAGCCAAGCTCATCAACTTTGGAGCAAAATACAGTTGAAACTCCTGAAGTTGAGACAGAAGCTGAAATTCCTGAAGTTGAGACTCCTGAAGTTGAACCAGAAGAAGAGGAGTATTCTATAGCCAAACATAGACCAAGAAGAGAAGGTAAACAACCATTAAGGTTTGGAGATTATGTTGCATTTGCTTTTTCAGTTGCACAAGAAACTGAAGAAATTGGAGAACCATCAAAATATTGAGAAGCAGTTTCTGGTGCTGACTCAGCCAAGTGGCTGATTGCAATGAATGAAGAAATTGAGTCTCTCCACAAGAATGGTACTTGGTCTCTTGTGAAGCCGCCATCAGGAAAATAAATTGTTGGTTGCAAATGGGTCTTCAAGAAAAAGGATGGCATTCCAGGGGTTGAAGATGTGAGGTATAAGGCACGATTAGTTGCAAAGGGCTATAGTCAGGTACAAGGAGTTGATTTTAATGATATTTTCTCACCTGTTATTAAACATAGCTCTATTCGTGTCTTGCTTGCCTTCGTTGCCATGTATGATTTGGAATTAGAATAACTTGATGTTAAGACAACTTTCTTACATGGCGAACTTGAGGAACAAATATACATGCATTAACCCGAAGGATTTGAAATTGAAGAAAAAGAAGATCATGTTTGCTTGTTGAAGAAATCCTTGTACGGATTAAAGCAGTCTCCAAGACAATGGTATAAAAGGTTTGCTTCCTTTATGTTGGGTAATGGTTATTCGAGGAGCATATATGATAGTTATGTTTACTTCCGGAAGTTAAATGATGGTTCATTTGTGTACCTATTATTATATGTTGATGACATGCTCATTGCTGCTAAGGATTTAACATAAATTCACAACTTGAAAAGTGAATTTGAGATGAAGGATTTGGGAGCAGTTAAGAAAATCCTTGGCATGGAGATCAAAAGAGATCGAAAAGCCAACAGGCTATTTCTGACCCAGAAGAAGTACTTGGAGAAAGTCTTGGAGAGGTTTGGCATGAAAGATGCTAAACCAGTTAGTACCCCTCTTGCTGCTCATTTTCAGTTATCAGCTGCTCAGTCCCCGCAGTCAGAGGAAGAAGAGAGGTACATGGCACAGGTTCCTTATTCCAGTGCAGTCGGCAGTATTATGTATGCAATGGTTTGTACACGTCCAGACATTTCACAAGCAGTGAGCGTGGTAAGCCTGTATATGGCTTGCCCTGGTAAAGCACATTGGCATGCTGTGAAATGGATTCTCAGATACTTGCGAGGTATTTCAAATACATGTTTGGAGTTTGGGAGAAATACTAACACTTTGGTTGGTTTTGTAGACTCAAATTATGCAGGTGATCCTGACAAAAGAAAATCATTGACAGGCTATATGTTTTTTGCATCGGTGGTTGCGCTATTAGTTGGAAAGCTATATTACAACATGTAGTAGCTTTATCTACTACCGAAGCAGAATATATGGCAGTGACCGAGGCGATCAAAGAAGCTTTATTGTTGAAGGGTCTATTTGCGGAACTCAGTTTATACCAAAGTGGTATTATCATTTTCTGTGATAGTCAAAGTGCCATTCACTTGACTAAAGATCAAATGTATCATGAGAGGACGAAACACATTGATATAAAGTATCATTTCATCCGAGAAACCATTGCTGAAAGAAAAGTCTCTGTTCAGAAGATCAACACTAGAGACAATCCTACTAACATGTTCACTAAACCTCTTCCAGTGTCCAAGTTCAAGCTTTGCCTGAACTTGATTGGTATTTATGAAGAATGATTTTGCCTATTGGAGTTTTTGCGGAGAATGTGGAGCAAATTTACTATATATAAGCCGAAATTAGGCCAAGGTGGAGATTTGTAATATGGCCAAATTTTCATGACATTTGCTATGACATAATATCCATTATAACAAATTTGTGGTTCATGACATTTGCCAAGACATAATATCCATTATAACAAATTTGTGGATCATGACATTTGTCATGACATAATATCCATTATTAGGCCAATGATTTCTTGCTATAAATAGAGGAGTTTCTCCTCATTTGAAAACACACCAATTCAAGAGCTTTTCACTCTTGTCTTTCTTTCTCCTCCTTTATTTCGTTATAGAGTATTTTGTAAGAGAGTGAGTGTTGGGAAATACTTGTGTGAACCCTTTCTTTGGAGTGATCTTGTCTTGTGGTATTTGGTAATTAGAATATTTACTCTAATTTTGTACTCTCTTTTGTACTCTTGTTGGTATAGTGAAATTACTTCTCTCCGCTTGTGGACGTAGATCACCTTGACCGAACCACGTTAAATTTGTGTCTTCTTTATCTTCTTTAATTACCGTTATTATCAACTTGCATTCTCTTTGTTATTATTATTATAATATTTTTTGGCTAAATTCCGCACTACCCGGTTTCCCAATCCTAACATTTACGTATAAACTTATATAGCGTCTAACCGGTGATCTCGATGGACTTACATCCGGTTTCTTCACCTCTTCCTTGGGAACAGTAACAATGAGCACTCCATTCTCCATCGCCGCCTTAACTTGATCCATTTTCGCATTCTCCGGAAGTCTGAACCTCCTCATGAATTTCCCGCTGCTGCGTTCCACGCGGTGCCACGTGTCATTCTTGTCATCTTTCTCCACGTTCCTCTCCGCTGATTTGAAGAACCTTATCGTCTTCGATCTCCACTTTCACTTCCTCCTTCTTAAGCCAAGGGAGATCTGCCTTGAGCACATGGCCCCCCGGAGTTTCCTTCCAGTCGACTCTAGTGTTCGCGAATGCAGAGGTCTCATGTGAATTGGAACCTGGAAAGCCCTTTTGAGAATTTTCTGAGTTTGCTTTCAGGTTTCAAGTTCGTTGGTTCAAGGAAGAGGACCTGGTAGGTATTTATACTGTCGTAGAGGAGAGTTTAGTATTTTCTCGATACTTCTATCCGTACCGATATTTCTGCCCAAGTAGATATTCCGGAACGTATATAAGCAGATGTCGAGAACTTTCTGGACCAATCCCGCTAGGCCCATACAAAAACACGCAAGTGCGCTATGGAATTGGGTCTGCTTCTTGCGAAAAAATCGTGAAAATAGCACGACCTAGTCAGTTTTCGGACTGTTAATTGAAAAATAGCTAGTGTTTGCAAAGTCGTTGATAAATAGTCTATTTTGCTGAAATACAGAAAGTTTCAGCTTAATTTTGCTGAAGTACGTCCAAATTTTCTTAAATCTATTCTTTAAATGCAGAAACTGGGAGCTTACAGCACCATTTAGTGGATGCAAAATTCAAGTTACTACTAGGTTTGTGGTGGGTGATCTGGACGCGACGTATCATGTTCCTGGAACCAAGGAGTATATACTCAATGGTGGTTTCAAGATTGAAGTGCCTAATTTGCAGGAGGTTGTTGTAATGGAGGAAGTAGGTCACTTCATCAACCAAGAAAAGCCTGATGAAATAAATTCCCGCATTTATGATTTTATTCAGAGGTTTTAATCAACAGATGCCCTCTTTGTCGTCCAGGTTACTGCAACTTCATCACTTGAAATAAGCAATGATACAGTATACGCTGTAATGCTACCACTTTAATGTATATCTATGATTGATACTGCATTTTCCTTTTCTATAAATCACTGAAGTTTTTGGTAGAATTTGAGGTGTACTTGTTGAAGTTTGTGACATAATAAGATACCCAATCAGATTTGTGAATTTGGGAACTCGATGGATAGAGAGGTGGAGTTCACCACTTTGTTTATAAGTCCTGCTTTGACATGCATTTTTTTTCACTATATAAAGAATATAATGGAAAGAAGAGGGGCTTCTCTTCTCACAATTCTTTCTTTGTTTGGGATGATTGCTGTCCTTTCTCAATCCCCCACATACCAGCAGAAGAAATACACACTAAAAGAATAAGAAAAATGATTGCCTGATCTCTGTCACATGATACCTAACAGATTAGTACAAGTGGCAAGCGAAACCACGATAAATCCAAAGAAAATCTTTATTTCCTCGGTTTCTTTTCCAATTTGGGGAGAAAGAATCCCTGAAAATATAAACTAGCTCCAACAGATTACGGTGAAGAAGTGATAATGGCCTAAGCTGCTCGGACACGGGTGCGGGTGTCCGACACAGGTGCGGATCTAGAGGTCGGATTCTTCGAGATGTAAATTCTAAGATTTCGGGATGCAGATCCTAGTACGGATACGGGTGAGGAGATCCGGCTAAAAATAATTCAAAAATATAAAAATATAAAAATATCTCTAAATTATGAGAAATTGTAAAATGAGAATTTCTTTTTTATTCTCAAGTTGTAGATAAGTAAATGATCGATTTCCTGGATAAGGTATGCTATTTTCTTCAAATTTACCCTAGTTTTGGTTATCTGATTTCGGGAATCAAATTATATCTCGTATCGAATTTTTCTGTCCGTCGTGGTCAAAGTACCCAAAATTATTTGACCATATCCGGTACGGATCCCATACCCACACCCATACTAGTGTCGTGTCGACATGGGTGCGGCACCTAAACTGGCGTGTCGGAGCAACTTAGATAATGGCATTGGTACACTGCAGCATTGGTCTTCACTGGTTAAAACATACTTTTTTATCCAATACTCACATCCATTCCCTCCAATACCAGTAAATTCTTTGGTTGTTTTTGAAAATGTCATCAGGATGGACGAAAACTCATTTGGTATAGGACTTGGAGCAGTGGAATTTTTCTTATGATCCCCCATGACATCTACTCTGTGTAAGCTGTTGCTTATCTCTGTTCTCATGCTTTTTCCACTTGAGTTATCATTGCCTTCTTCAACACTATGTTAGACTGCTGGTGTCTCTCTAATATGTATGCCATCTTGGCCGAGGTGGCCATGATTTCTACCTGCAGTCCTGGCAGAGTATGATATTGATAACTGTTTCCTCTCAATGGTAATGCACACAGTCTACAAACACTGCCAGCCTTTATCTAAGGCTTGAAACATTTAGACCTTACCTAGAATGTGCTGTATACTTGTCTGAGTAGGTGAGTAATGACTGAGGAGAATGCTCACATTTTACCTAGATGTAAGCATGTAAACATTAATTTTGATATGAGATCCAGGACCAGCTTGGAACTAGAATGGAGAACCCAGGAAGTTGTTGCCTACTGTTTTGAATTTTGATATACAGTACATAAATAGATCAGAAGGAATGATAAAGATATCATGTAAGAATTCAAGTAATAGATGAGTATTTTATTTAACAATGTGATGTTTCTGGCAAGGAGAGAGATTTGAATTTAGCAAAAGGTTAAAATGGCATTGGTGAGAAATTGAATAGAGGTGCACAGATTGCAGTTCAGGACTTATATGTTGATGAAAGTGAAAACAGTGAATCTTTTTTGACTGTCCTCTTGCTTGGAGGTCACTGTTCTCTTTAGTGTTACACAAATGGAATTATGGATAGCAGGAAACCTGTTGCTCAGTAAAATATATTTCCAGGAATGTCCTGCTTTCATGTGTGGGAAGACCACTTTTTATACTAAGTTTTTAGTTTCTGACGAGGAATGGAGCTACATATGTGTGAAGGTAGATTAACTCCTTTTTTGTATGTTTGGCTTATTACTTGCCATATTATTACTTTTGTTTCCTGTCTACAATGATGCTGGTAGCCCCAACATACTAATTCATTGATAAGAAAGTAGTAGAAATTGGTGAAGGCTCTGTGGCTCTATTTCTACATTGGTTCCTTTAGTTTCCGGCACTGCTTAGTGTTATATTATTAAAGGGTTCTGAGCCATTACCCAGGACCTCCGAAAACCATGGATTCACTGGGCAGTCACCAGGTGCCACCAGGTACACGATCTTCCACATAACAAGGACCTGGTGGCTGTACAATATAGACATGCCGGGCTTGGAGTGGTGGTTCCTGGAAGAGCATAGCTATCTCTGGACATTATGTCAGAGATATTATTTGGCAACAGGTATTATGTGTGCAACTCAGGTACATTCCCTTCCCTCTTCTGCCCTAAAAACTTTCAGCCCATGCTAGAATACCTGTTCCTCATTTTCAAAATCCTCATAAGAGTGGATTCATTTTCTTTGACTTGCTTTTTGTTCCTTTTACTTTTTTCTCTCGACGGCTTGCAAGGATGGTAATTGTATTTCTCTTGCTGCTTGTATCACAATCCACCTATTAATGAAAAATCACGGCTAGCTCTATTTCCATTGCCCTCTCTTCTTTCTTTTTTTTTCTTTTCAAAATTTGTGGTTTTGCTCTTCTTTTTTTATTCTTTGCCTTGAATAGTTCGTTAATTTGATAAGAAGACAGAAATTTTATCAAATGAGAGATTAACTTATTTAGCCTTCGGAAAAAAAACCCAACCGTTTATGGGGATATTTGACCAGAAACTCCATCAGTTATTCAGTTATTTCAAATATGAAAAATGAACCTAAATCCTGTTGTTAGAAACTCTTGTGATTTTTGCAGTTCTCTAAGGCATTGTACCTTGCTTCTCCCTTTGCTGCCCCGTGAAAAAAAAATATATATACCCCTTGACAAGAGTGGGTTGCTCTAGTGGTGAGCACCCTCCACTTCCAACCAAGAGGTTGTGAGTTTGAGTCACCCCAAGAGCAAGGTGGGGAGTTCTTGGAGGGAGGGAGTCGAGGGTCTATCGGAAACAGCCTCTCTACCCCAGGGTAGGGGTAAAGTCTGCGTACACACTACCCTCCCCAGACCCCACTAGTGAGATTATACTGGGTTGTTGTTGTTGTTGTTGCAAGTCTATGTTGAAGATACAAGAAAATAAATAAAAGTGTGCTTCTTTAAAAGCTTGAACTTTTAGGTGGTACATGGAGTTCAACATGGTATCAAGACAACTCTTGGCACAACCATTCTCATGCTCGTAGGAAAGTCGGGTTCCTCTCTCAAATTAGTTTATTGAGCTGTTTTTTGTCTATCTCCCAATTTAGTGTGTTGAGTTATTAACATGGCTCTAGGCACACTCATTAGTAAGCTTTTTAGATGAGATTTTCACACAATTTAACATAGTACGAGAGCAAGCACAAGTTCTGAGTTCAAATTCTCACCGTCATTCACATGCTTGACCTATGAGAAAGATTCAGTTTGCACGTGAGGGGTGCATTGAAGGTATAACTAGGTAAAAAAATGTACCTTTCTAAAAGTTTAAGCTTTTAGATAAAGTGGTCACAAATTCAATCGTGTAACTGATTCACATTTATCAGACGTGTGTACATAAACAAATTCATGTTTTTCCCTCGCAGCCTGTAAATCCTTTGAATTTTAAGGATTTTCCCCTGCTTCTCTGCTAGCTACAGCCACACTACATGGCTCTTAATATATAATGTGAAAATTATATAACGTGGAATGTCGACCTAGTAATATGTCTTGCTTTGCGAAGGTAAAACATTTTTTGTGTTGTACCAGTGTATGTGGCACAAACTCTTTTCCACTATGATATCTGGGAACTGGGGAAGTAGAAATGGGATTACATGGCATGTAGAGAGCCAGAATTTTGAAAGGATTTCCTTATAAAATGGTGATCCATTTCCTCGTAAGATTTCAGTCTTTGGTTCAGATACTAGTGATGCTGAGGAATTCTAGCAGAGGTTCACTGGAGAACTGAAGCACTATCGCGATTTGCAATCTAGACCACTATATATTTATGCTTGTTAACTTCCATATATTGTGGGCATCAGTTAGAATATTCAGGAATTGCTAATAAGTTGCACTTGTGCTTGTTTTCATTGAACTTTTTTTGGTTTTAGCCATTGATTGATGAATCAGTCAGAACATTGGATGATAAGATAAAATGGTAGTCAAAACTTTGTCATCAAATCCTAAAGATGTAGAAACTGGGAGCTTACGGCGCATGGAGTATATGCCTTGGTGGTTTCAAGAAGAGGGACATAACTTGCAGGAGGTTGTTTAATGGGCTTTAACATGCAAATGCCAAGCGAAAATGTAGCTAGTAAAACTATTATCATTATTATTTCAATAATATTGGATCAAGACGGGCTTAACGAAGCATACATAGACGGTGAGGATTTATATAGCTGATCCCAAACTTGTTTGGCCTACATTGCTAGCTTAATTTGTCTTCTATCACTTGGAATGTGCCCAGAATCTGTGATAACTATTGTGTTGCAACCACTTGAATGCTTGTCCATTTACAACATGAATAATTTCTTCAACAAGGCTTAGGGAAGTCATGGTCAAAACTTGATGTGTTGTTGCTCTTTCAGTCCCCCTTTCTCCAAAAAAGTGAAGTTTATGATTCTTGTCCTGATGCTGCAGAACATATTTGCACAAGGGGGCAATTTGCACAATCATTATTATCCAGAGTCTGCAGGTTGGAGGTATATCTCTTTGAGCTTCCAGCTTATTTTTTAATGTTTTACGAAGTATCTCGGAAATGTCTAAAGTCTGGCATCTTTCTTGCATGTGGGAGTGCGACAAAGACTTTCCATTTCTTTTTCGTTAGTTGTGAACCTTGATCTAATAATATATGGAAATCCAAAAGATTATTAAGGCGAATATGAGCAACTTGAGGAGAAGGGCAAAAGTGCACTTGTCCATTCGTACTGCATTTGCCTGATAATATAGATAATTCTGATCCACATCAACTGTGAATATTTTCAGTCTCAACGTATCTGTTTTGTCAGACTTATAAGTGATCTTATAAAAATTATTCTTTCTGCCCTTTCCACTATTTGATTGGGCAAGTATCAAATATTAAATTTACTTGTATTATATAGGAAATAACGGAACAAAATACTAGAATAATTGTAAAAAGTTATTTCGGTAGCAGAAATGTTCCATCAAAATTTCGAGCAATTAATAAATGTATTTGAATGAAATTTATGAACATTGTACAAAGTAATATTATCAATGGACTAGTTAAATATTCTGCATAGGTTCCTAAATACTAGCTCCTTGGGGGTATAAGCCGATGCCCAATCTTCTACTAGCCGATGCCCAATCTTCTACTAGAACAATACAAAGTATTTATTCTCAAGTGCAACAAACAAAATACTCCTATTATGGATTGCTTATTTAAATGTTAGAATTTAGACTTAAGTTAGGTTATAAGTTATAACAAGAAAGGACATATGGTGGCTTCACTTAAATTGTAAATAAAATATAAGGTCTATCCTACTTTGATTATGTGTGAAATAAGTAAGACACTTCAATTATTTATTTTTTCTTAAAGAGAGTGTAAAGTAAAAAATAGACAACTAAAAGTGAAGGAAAGAGTATATATAGTATGTATTAAATACTGTCTCACTTTCTTGTATTTACTATTTGAAAAGTCAAAGAGGTTTTTGGAACCATGTCTTTCTTAAATATATTTTTAATATCTTAAATCATTAAGTATTAACTTATAATACTATTTATATAGTTTTCATGTTTGTAAATTTTATTTTTAAAAATTTATGTGCAAATTCATATCGAAAATTAAGTGTTTTAGCCCTCATGCTTCAAACCAGGTCAAACAAAGTGGAAGTGAGGGAGTAAGAAGTAATGAAACAATGTTTTTGTTTAACCCGTTACAACTTTTTTAAAGGAGGTGGAGGCCGCTGAAACACGTTCCACTATACAATATCTCAAGTAAGAGTGAGGAACCTTCCTCTTCCATTAATGTCTTTCTGCAAAATCTTCTGCACCTCTTTCTTCTTCTTCTTCTTCTTCTTTTTCTCCTAAAATAATCATAATGGATGACGACGACTCATCTACTACTACTGCATTAGGAACTCTACAAACTTGTTGCGAAAACCCACACTATGCTTTCACCGGTAAACTCATGCTCATCTCTGTTCTCGTTTTCTTCTTCGTTTGTCTTCTTATAGCCTTCTTCCACCTTTACGCCATCCGCTTTTTCCTCCGCCGTAATTACGCTCGCCGTAATGCCACTTCAACCATCACCATTATTTCCTCTCAAGGGCTCGACCCATTACTGCTAAAATCACTCCCTGTTTTTATCTATTCAGCGGAATTATACAACCCTCCGCTCGAATGCCCTGTGTGCTTGTCCCAATTCGAAAATGGCGAAGCGGGTCGGGTTTTACCCAAGTGTAATCATTCTTTTCACATTGAGTGTATTGACATGTGGTTTCAGTCTCACTCTAACTGCCCAATTTGCCGAGCCCCAGTTCAACCATTAGTGAGCCCGATTGAAGTAATGGAAAATTCAAGTGAAGTAGAACGAGAGCAAGAAGTTGTTGTAATGGTGGTTGAATCTGCATGCGAAAAAGTTCTGGTCTGTGATTTCTCTTCTTCTGAATCGTCGCAGTCCGATGATGGGAATAAACCAGTGGGGAATGGTTTGGAGCCAAAAGAGAAATAGTTGGCACCAACAATGGTCTATGATAATATAATTTGTAAATTCTACTTGGGTCTTACTGGTAGATTTGATTATCTATTTCAAATCAAATAACCTTTGCTCTGTTTTCTTTTGTTTTTCTTGATAAGGCCAAATAACTCCTTTCTCTGTTGAATTTAGTAGTACAATATTTGGCAATTGCAGATTGCCTTTGCTTTATGAGTTTAGCTAAGTATGTATTTTTTTTTACTCTATCAATTTAAATTTACCTGCTAGCTTTATTTAGGTGGAAATGACTACCACTAGAGGAATGCATACAGAATTTTACTGGGGAATACTTAGAAGTAATCCACATTGTTTCAGATATAAATAGATTGTCAAGTTGATCCCCGTTGGGATGGATATGGTTCAGTTGTATCCCTATTTTACTTGTTACATATTTGGTCTCCAATCTTTGACATTTGTTTTTCATAGGTGTTATTTTCTCCTGGCCTAATTGGTGGTCATTTGGACATTTTTTAAGTGTAAAGACGAAAAGAACATAGAGAAGACCAAAAAATGTTCGAGGGAAAAAACAAATACTTACCCACCTAAAGCTCCATCTACCTTGTCTGTAGGGCTGTCTAAGGGGAGGATATTACCCGAGTAAGTACCGGTACTAAAGGTGGCAAGTAGGCCGGTCCAGGCCCGGGACTGCGGGTCAAACGGGTCAGGACCGTTTGGCCCGATTTTAGTGGGTCTAGGCCGGTCTTGTGGGCCGGTCCTATTATTTGGGCCCGCCAGGTCCGGGACCGGACCGGTCTCTTAGCGGGCCAAACGGTCCCAACGGCTATTTTTATAAATAAAAAAATATAGCCGTTGACTATTTATAAAATAGTCATTTAACCCCCCAAACTTTGTTTTAACCCCAATTTTTTTATACATTTAATATATATACTATACTAACATCTTATATATAGTATATAAGATGTATATATAGTTTATCGAATATAGCTTATATACACACACACACTATATATATATATATATATATATATATATATATATATATATATATACACACACACACACACTATACTATACTATACTATACTATATATACATCTTATATATAGTATATAAGATGTATATATAGCTTATCGAATATAGCTTATTACTTATATATATATATATACATTTAATATATATACTATACTATACTATATATACATCTTATATACTATATATAAGATGTATATATAGCTTATCGAATATAGCTTTTATATATATATATATATATTCGATATTAAATATTGAATATTATAATTTAGGATGTTAAATACAATTTAGGCCACAATTTTATAATAAAATTTACAAAGCATTGCCTTAGATATTTTTTTTAACATCCTTTTGTCTCTAATATCTATTTAATTTTTTTTAAAAAAAATATATGTTGGGCCCACTTAGCCCGCGGGCCGGGACCGTTTAGCCCAGGACCAAATGATCCCTGTCCCGGGTCGGTCCCTACAAAAAGTCCGTTTAGCCCGGGACCGTTTGGCCCGTTTAATTTGGGACTGGGCCCGAGACTGTTTGGACCGGCCCACTTGGCCCGTTTAGGCCCGGGACCGGCCCACTTGCCAGCCCTAACCGGTACTAGTTCGTATCGGTACCTGTACCGTACCGTACCGATCCAGATTGGGGTAGGGGTGAGGGATTTAGAAAAAGGGTAAGGGTAACTGGAGGGTATTGGAAAAAATATCCTTAGTATCGTTCCAGTTAGTACCCCTAAGGTACCAGATCGGTCCGTACTGGTACCCTTAATTTTTGCATTAATTTTTGTTATACTTGTGTTGCTATTTGTTGTAATTTTAATTATTTATTATTAAAAATGGCTCCTAAATTGATAAAAAAAAGTATGTAATAGATTGACTAAGGGTAATGTTAAGTAGGGGAGTCCTTGTTTTGAAACAAATCCTAACAAGTCCGGGTTTAGGCGTTACATACAAGAAACGTATAATCCTGTTTTTCAAGATTTCTCTAGAACAACTGTTAGAAATAAAGTTTGCGATGATGAAGGAAATGAAGACATTGCTGAAATATTGAAAGAGAAGAAAATTTGGCATTCCAGAAATAATTCAAAAAGATAATGATGCCTATAGTGAAATACTATCTACCAGAGACAGCAGGGATGCAGAAGAACAAGTGCTATCAATTTCAAGCAAAGAACCTATGGAAGTTATTGAAAAATTCCATAAATTGTAATTTTATTTTAATAAGTATTGAAAGTATTGATTTTTTTTCATCCATTAAAGTTTGTTTGTATATATATATATATAATTTAAATTACTCTAAGTACTGGTACCACACCCTTAGGATCGGTAGGGGTACTAATAGAATACCAGTAAAAGTACCCTTACCCATACCCTTAAATCCCCTTAAGAAAAGTACCCTTAATAACCCTCCCCTTACCCTTACTGTCCTCGTACCCCTAATCCTTAAGATCGTATCTTTAGACAGCCCTACTTGTCAGTGACAACCAAATACCGTGATAAAGAGGGAAATTACAAGAAAATAAATCAACAATATGACTCGTGGTTATAATCGTAGTCGTTAGCTTTAGCACATTACCTGTATTTTTACCATGTAAGTTGTTTTTTTATAGTCTATACTATTTAGGCTTCAATCAAACTTATAAAGCTACAAAATAGAAAGATCATTTATGGTTCAAACCATATGCTCCTATATGAGAACAATTAAATACTCCGTCCGTTCCTTAACTAGTTTGCATTTCGCACTTCTCTTAAAAAAGTATTAATTAAGTATTTAATCTACTAAATTATTCTTTGTAATGGTACTTTGAAATTCTAAAATTGATCACTAGTACTTCAATTAGTTTGAAAAATGGTTACCTAATGGTAAGGGTAAAATTGAAAAGATAACTAATTAGGTGGACAAGTAAAAAAGAAAATTTATCTTTACTATACTGGACAAATAAAGAAAGTGGAAAGAGTAACATATAGAGGTACAAAAAACTTATCCTTTCCAAGTTTAGACACTCTCTAAAGTGTGGTTCTTTTGGACTCAAACAACACAAATAGGTAAAAAAAACAATGAGTACCATTTTATATATAGCGTGGTGAATAACCGTGCTATATTTGAACTCAAAAAGGACGGGAGGTATAGCGCCTTGTATGCATGCGCTATACCTACTTAAAAAAGCGGGCCTCCATCTTCCCCAACCAGAAAACCAGTGCCCTCCCCCTTTCCCAGTGGGCAGCCCCTCCTCCCCCCTCCCCCCCCCCATTTTTAAAGCAAAAAAACTCCATTGGAACCCACCCGTCCCACAAAAAATTGTATCTTCTCCGTACTGTAGCAAGCTAACACCGGATCTAAGGCGTTATCGCGTAGTGGATTGCTCGTTTCGGCCCCCAAATCATCAAATCTTCACCTTTCAAAAAACTTTAAATCGAGGTATTCCGATTTACTTTTTGGTAAAACACATGTATAAAAAATGCGTATTAGTTATTTTTTTACTGTTGTTTATGTTTTTTCGTGATTGTTTTGTGATTTAATTAATTTATTATTTTTATCCGGATTAGATTATTTATGTGCTAAAAAATTAATAAAATAGATGAATTATTATTTTATGAATAATTAATGTTATTAGTTGTTACAAAAAAATGTTTATTAGTATATGTTTTTTCGTGATTATTTTGTGATTAAATTAATTTATTATTTTTTATCCGAATTAGATTATTTATGTGCTAAAAAAATAGTAAAATAGATAAATTGTTATTTTATGAATAACTAATGTTATTTGGATTTTATTGTTGTATGTATATTAATATGTGACTTTATTGTTGTTTAGTGCCCTTTAGTATTATGTTGCGCCCGTAATTATAATGTAGTGCCCTTAAGCGTAGTAAAACTGATAATAAATTTTAGCTAATGGTAGTTGAGTTTGTTCATGGTCATTTAGAGTAGTGTTACTTTAGTGAAAAAGTGTTGGAAAGTAACATATGAAATATTAATATAGATAATTTATCAACCTAAGTATCTGTTATATGAATAATTACTAAATTATCTTTGTAGTTATTTAAATTAATTATTTAATTATATGTTAACCCCCAAAATATCTATAAAAAAAAAGATGATAATTCAAACACAAACTCTCTCGAATTTTAGTCAATAATGTAGGAAAATAACATAAAAAATAACAATATTTGTCAAACTATGTATTTTTATATGAATATTTATTAATTATATCATGTATAGTTATAAAAATTAATTATTTAATTCTCTTATACCCAAAAATAGCTGAGTAAGAAACAAACATATAAAATAATAAACTAACATATAAAATAAGAAATAAACATATAAAATAATAAACTAACGTATAAAATAATAAACTAACATATAAAATAATGTAATAAACTAACATATAAAATAATATAATAAACTAACATATAAAATAATAATA
The DNA here is from genome assembly GCF_000715075.1 of Nicotiana tabacum. Classification (NCBI taxonomy): domain Eukaryota; kingdom Viridiplantae; phylum Streptophyta; class Magnoliopsida; order Solanales; family Solanaceae; genus Nicotiana; species Nicotiana tabacum. The sequence continues at coordinate 65,941,915 of NC_134098.1, forward strand.
TAGAAAATGTATCAACCTAAGTAATAATATAGTAAATATATCGATTAAATATTAATATAAAAGATATTGCAATATGTTTAAAGATGCTAAACAATCAAAAAGAAAAATACTTTAATTAATATTGTTCAATTTACAAACATCGTCATGGAGGTTCCCTCTGTGCATCCCGGACCTGCATCTCGAGAGCTACTGTTGCTACAGGGTAACCATAGGTCTTCATATATCTGAGATGGGCAGTGTCCGTCCTAGACATTCCGCCCCAGACGTATAGATGATATGTGGGAGTTCATTAGGGACCACCCACTCCATCCCCGTATAGTTAAACGCCTTCAGGATACAAGTTTCTACAGGATCATAGAGATCGGCCGGTTGCAGTTCGACTGGGCGTTGATCACGGCTATGATAGAGCGGTGGCGACCGGAGACGCACACGTTTCATCTACCCATCGGCGAGGCTACCACGACGCTTGAGGACGTGGAGGTTATTTTCGGGTTGCCGGTTGATGGATTACTTCTAGTTTACCCGTATGCTCTTAGAGACTATAGGGGAGTGGATTACCTGCATATGTTGCACCAGCTCACCGGTTTCCAGCCAGCGGAGCCGACTGTATTGAGTGGGGCCAGTCGATTGCAGCTGATGCCCGTCCGGCAAAATCTAGCGGCGATGGATGCGGAGATTACAGATGATTCACCGCCGAAGGATATCGACCGGCACACGAGATTGATGCTGATGATGAAGTTTGGTAGTGTACTGTTCCTGAACACTTCGGAAAACCTAGTCAGTTTGAGATTTCTACATCATCTCGAGCGGCTAGATGATTTACCTGGTTACAGTTGGGGTGCAATTATTCTAGGTTAACTGTATATGCAGATGTGTCGGGCGTGCATGGCACCCAGAGAGACGTTGCCGGATTTTTACCGCTGCTGTAAGTGAAAACATAGTCAATTCTTTTCATCATTATAACATACATAATAAAATTAAATTTTACGTCTACAATCTATATTAGGTTTGGGCCTGGGAGCGGTTCCCGCAGTTCTAACCACCTCTACCACAAATCGCTCTGGATGCACCACCTCCACTGTTTCTCCCTTTAGCTTGGAGGTGAGTTGATAGGCGAGGCTACCGACGCGAGGTCGAGACTCGACATCATCTCCCTTATTACAAGGATTTGTTGGATTTGCTTGAAGGCGGGTAGGTACATATATACTTAAGTTTAGTTGGCCTGGCTTTATATGTGTTACGTTTACTCATGATTCTTGTGTTTAATAAATAGTTCGTATGGAGGCCATACAGCGACGCGCTCATAGCTAGTTTGCCTGATTATTGCTCCCGCGGCCGAGTTATGTGGAGCTCTTCCGTTCCACTGGTATGTCTCGATATAGTCAAGCATCATGCCACCGAGCGAGTCCTTCGCCAGTTTGGTCGACCGCAGCTTGTACCTATTCCGCCCACTTGGCTTAGGACATATTACCAGCGGGATGATCGTTGCAGGGTTGACCAGACATACTTGGCCTGGCTAGAAGCCCAAATTGAGGTTTGGGACCAGAGGTATGGCCTGATTCCGCCTCACCCTCCACCTGAGCGTACAGATGGCGAGCATGAGTATATGGGTTGGTATCGCAACGTTACCCGACTTCTCGTCGGGAATCCCGTTCATCGCACTGGTGGTCGGTACATTCCATATGCCGGGAGGCATGAGGCACTAGTATGTTATTTGTTATACTTACTTATAACGTTACATTATCTTTCCGTAATTAATATTTTACATATTATGTAGGCTATTAGCTTACATCGGTTCTACCAGTTGGGACTGCGGATGCTCCAACATACCGACGAGCGAGCGACAACTCATACCGGCGAGCGAGCGGCAACTTTGCACGTGTTTGGTCGTCCGGTTACTGATCTTACTGCCGAAACATTGAGACGTGCCTGAGATGATGAGCGCTTAGAATACGAGGCTGCTTATGTGCCACCAAAGGAGTACCATCATGGGCCACCACTGGAGATTGAACGTGGTAGACGTGGCAGGCATGGCCAAAGAGGAAGGGGTGTCCCATGAGGTCGTGGTGGTCGGCGAGGACGGGGTCCCCAGCAAGGGGGCGTTGAGGCACCCATGGAGGATATTAGAGATGATCAGCCGGGTGAACACCCTGAGCCACACGATGCTCCTCATGATACGCCGTCATTTAGCCTTCAACTGTCGCTAGGGACTTCGCTGGTGACCCCGTCAGCTCCATTGTTGATCGCGGGCATGACCATTACGCAACAAGAGTTGGATAGGTATCTTACTGATCCCCCAGGGCCATCGACAGTTGCTGATGATCGTCCGACATGAGAGGTGCATAGTGGGCGACGACTGAGTTATGACTCATCACCGAGGGATGCTTAGGAAATTTCACATACTTCATCTACTCCAGTGCATCTCGATGTTCCGACAGAGCATTGTGGCACTACTCAGGCGCAGGTTTGTTTGTATTACTATTATTTCTATTTGTTTTTATCTCATTGATTAGTTAGTAACATCTAAAGCGTTTTTATTTTTTTTAAAGACATCGTCATCGCCCGTCACGAAGGCCATAATGTGCGATACTGACATGCCGGAGACATGATTCTATTTAGGATCCCGTTGAGACCATGGTATGGCCATTAATTTTGTTTTTCTAACACGTACGTTAGTAATTTATATTTCATATACTAAAATATCTTATTATTATGTAGGTTATTGCTGGCCCGACGGCCGCTTCTACCGAGTCTGCCAGTCTTACCGATGATCATGCTGCATCGCATCCTCCGATAAAGAGGCGACATGATGAGGATGATCCTGATAGCATAGCCAGGCGGGATGTGATGCGCCTTAGGTCAGCCAGTGCTTTAAAACATACATACTGTGGGACACATTGACATTTATTATTATTTATATGTATGTCATTAAATATATAATAGCAACATTATTTATGTTTTACATAATTTGCGCATGTGTTTTTATTTCTCGGGTTATTTATTAGTTTAACACTAGAACACAAAAAAAAATGACATCTTAACATATAGGAAAATTGAAGTTTCCAATTAAAGATTATACATGATACGTACAACATAAAAATAAAATACTACGCTCAACTCATCCATGTATTTGTTTAGTCACTATCGCCCATTATTCTATGCTTCAACCACTTAAATTTCTCTTCCAACCTAATTTTTTCTTTTTCTGCCTCTTTTAGTCTCTTCTTCACTGCCGCAAGTTGTTCTTGTAGTTTCACGATCTAGAGTTTGTATTCACCGGTCAGATTCCAAATATTTAGCAAACATGATTTGTAGTATTCATGATTAATGGGTTCATCATACCATTCTTCAACACCACATTGATTTTCGTCCTACCAATGGGAGAATAACACACAACTATTAATTAACATGTTATATAAAAAGTATTAACAAATATGTTTTCTAAGAATAATAAGTTACAACTTGTGTACACATCCAACGTCTGCGCCCCAGATTGTAATTTGACCAACATGGATTCAAAATCGCACGTTTGCCACAGTAACACCTTGGTACGAAATTGCGTCCAGACATGTCGTAATGCACGAAAATGAAAAAGTAATGGAAAGTTTTTCTATTCGTTTCGTTACGACGTAAATAATAACTAAAATACGCGAGATTTTTATAGGCTTCTAAGAGTGATTTTAAGTTACATAACGCATATTGGTGAGGTGCTATGTTTCGCGTGATAATGATTCTTTAGGGTACAAGTTGGTCCAGCTTTTTCAGGACGATAACTTTTTCAGATCGACAGCTTTTTCAGGTCGACATGACAATACACATAACACATATTGGCGAGGCATTATGTTCTGCGTGATAATGATTCTTTCGGGTACAAGTGGGTCCAACTTTTCAGGTTAACAACTTTTTCAGGTCGACATGACAGCTATGTTCCGTGTGATAGTGATTCTTTCGGGTACAAGTGGGTATAGCAATTCAGGTCAACAACATTTTCAGGTCGACAATAATTTTAACCCGACATGACAATATACTTAACGCATATTGGTGATGCGCTACGTTTAATATACAAGTTCGTGCAGCTTAGTTCTTCTTCAGTTGAACCAAGAGAGAGGTATTCAAATACCATTTGAAGAACCATTACAACATCCATTTCAGAAATGCCACTAACATTTAATAAGTGGTTTAAGAAGAGGAAAAATGGTGAAGGTAGTTCAAAAGCTCCTCATGGAACACGTCATAACACAATCGATCCTTACCTTGAAAAAATATGCTAGGTTGTTATACTGATTTGGTTTATGACAAGTGGTATGGTGTTCTGCGTCCCTTGGAAAATAAACCTATCAATATACACACTGATCTCAAAGTTGCAGGGCACATTATAGAGGGCGAAGCGCATTCTACAAAGCCTGAAGGTATGTGAATTTAGGACGAAAAACTACAATGGGTTCCCCTTTATTTAAAACGATGTGATTATGAAGTACTATGTCACTGGTATGGGCTTGTTGTACCACAAGCAGTGTCTGCAACGGTCCAAACAAACACACACAAAGATGAACCATAAGTGATTCGGCATTTGATGAAGGAGATTCTAGAGATGAAAAATGCACTAGCTCTTCATCATGCAATGGATGATCTTAACTATCTGGAAGGAACAGAGGATCAGTACTAGGATTTATTAGAAAATGAAAAACCTGTTTTCCCAACAATTGTCGAGTGGGAGGGACTACCTAAGTTTCTACCACAGACGTTGGACGTAGGAGTTCCATATTATTGTATTAATCAAGCAAGTGATCTTATTGATGATAGCAATGAAATACGAGAAATGTGTGTCAACTGGGGCCTAGATTACGATGCCCTCGATCCCGAAGGGTGCGTACAAGATGAAGACAGTGACAATGAAATAGTGCCAGACAATGATGATAATGGCAAATGACAATTGTTATTTATTTCTTGGGTGTATGTTAAATTATTGTATTGAATTTTTAATGCTACATATCAATTAGATTTAACCCCATTAGAAATATAATTTTATTTCATACATTTTACAAACTGAATATTTATAGACATTTAGTACAACAAAATTACTGTAATAAAACACTATGTTTATCCTTGATAATTGGGCACATTGGATGAACTGCCACCTGGAGCTGAATTACCACCGCTTCCAAAACTAGTTGAAGGACATTTATGGCGGTCGTGTCCTGTTTGAGAACATATGCCACATTTACGCACATAAATGGTATCACCAACATCCATTTGGTTTCGTATACGCGTTCTTTTTTGCACTTGCCGTTGCCGCACATAATCCTTGCTACACACCATTTTAAATGGTTCCGGAGGCCAATAATGCTCAGCACCAACTGGCTGCAACTATCCATTATTGGTGTCGTATGCAATAACACTATATTCTTTATCAACGTACCTCGTTGTTGCGAAACTTGTATGTTGAAAGCACTTCATGGAATATGAGCATGGCAAGTGATAAACTGACCATTTTCCACATGAGCATAATCTTTCGGCTTCATTGACAGTGTGTGTATTATTCCCGCGGTTGTGATGCAGACCAGTGCGAACTTCAAAAATATTTCGTTCGCTGCAATACTGCAAAAATGAATGTCACTGTGCTCGCTTCCTATATTTCTCAAATCATTTCATTAGTTGTGGCATAAATTCAACACCCCTTTCCATCAATGATGATGCACCTCTAGATCTTTCAACAAACCTCTCCGCTATATGCTTTAATGACATTCGCACCATGGTAGTGACAGGCAATCCACGTGCAGACTTCAATAACCCATTTAAAGACTCTGACACATTTGTAGTCAGAAGTACCCATCTTCTACCACCACCAACATGCAAAGTCCACTTGTCAAGCTCATGTCACATCAACCAACGATAGGCTTCTGAGTCTTCCTGCCTAATCAATTCCATTCGCTTCCTGAATTTACACTTTTGGTGATCTGTTGCAGCTATCCACATTAATTCATGTAAGTCCTTATTCGGATAAGCCCTATGAATGTTGGACTTCAAGTGTCTAACACAGTAACGGTGGTAGGCATACGGTTCCTGCCATTTACGCAAATTCTGTACATAACTTAAAATACTTCCATGCCGATCAGATATTAGACAAATACCTGAATGCTGTTTGACAATGTGCTCCTTCAAGTGGTTCAAAAATAATGTTCACGTCTCTTGGCTTTCATTGGCACAAATAGAAAATGCTAGGGGAAATATACTTCCATTAGTATATACTACAACAACGATCGACAACTTAATATCATACTTTCCATAGACATGAGTGTCGTCTATGGATATTACCGACCGACAATAAACAAAACCATCAATGGCTGGTTTAAATGCACAAAACACATATTTGAATATGTATTCTAGTATTCCTGGACTCCGATCAAGCTTTCATTCAACAACAGTCCCAGGGTTAAAGTGTTGCAATGCATCCATGTACCTGAGTAAAGCGGCAAATGACTTATCCCAGTTACCATAAACAATTTCAAACGCACGTTTACGCCCGAGAAATGCCTTTCTTTTGGTAATGGTACATCCATATACCTGGTGGACAGATGTTATACACTCTTTGATCTTGTACCTTATAGACGCTTCAATGTGTGGAATCAAGATAAGAGAAATCATGTCAACATTCAAGTTAAAATGATTCCTACTGAATGTGTCCATTTCACAATTGTGAGTGCCAATGTATTTCCCCACAATCCACATATTTGTTTTCAACTTTCTCGCACGCAACATCCAATTACAACCTTGAAACCATCAATGACGAATAACCTTGTATACTTCCGGAGATGACTCATGAACCACGATCTCACGACACTCTTTTATGCTGTACATTCGACCGCCCTGCTTAGGCGCGCTTTATCAGCAAGAAACATGCCCTTTGACAGCATCGTTGCTCTAGATTCATCCCACATTATTGTCCGAATTTCGTCAAGATCCCTTATGAGGGCATCCACATCCGACATACTTGACAACTTATCAAGGTAGGGAATCACCCTTGAATGAAATGGCACATGGGACACGTACACTCTTGGTCTAACGGGAGGTGGAGCATGCTCCCTCATCAAATCAGGTTCATCATTCTCGTCCTCATCATCATCACCCTCATCAGGGAAGGGTGTGTCATCTCCAGACTCATCAGCATTGTTGTCATAATCACTATCATCTTCCTGACTCTGCGAATCTGCCATATCCCGATTAAATATGTCGTCTTCAGGCAATTGGGTAAGGGCGGGACCTTCAAGTTGCTCGTTTTCACTGCACAACCAATAAAATAATGAGTTTCTCAAATTCATCCAAACATTACATATAAACTTTATCACTTCACTTACAAATCATAATGTCTTGATATCCCATGATACACATTATCCTGTTGATGATGACTCCCAGATGGACCACCATGATCCAACATACCAAAACTAGGCATATTCTAACTGTTCGTTGGTTCATAACTTGTAAAATTCATATTTGGCCGGTACCCCCTGTGGAATATATGAGTGTTAATACAAATTCAATAAATAAAAATAAACATCGTAACACAAAGGAAAATTAAAGTTTACCACTCGACTTGTGGATTATGTAAACTTGGGGAGAAATTATGTCCTCGCTCCACATTCGTTCGTGGAGATAAGTTTAGATCTGGCCAAATTCTTTCACCCAGAACCTGTTCGGATAAAATTGCTCTTAAAAAACCACTCGATAATTGAAGGATATCCCTATTTTGCTGTAACACCCCAGAAAATTTCGAAATACATAAGCGATATTAAGAAAGTTGAAGTGCGTTAATTATATTATTTTGAGTGCAGACGAGGACTATTAATATGATGGATATCAATTTGATATGATAATAAGTGTACGGGGCATATTATAAGTGGTGTGGGGGTCTAAGGAGAGCCCTAAGTCTAAGTTAAGTTAGAAATTACATGATAGACAAAAGTTTCAAATGAGTACGCATTTTGGACGAGCATATCTACATATATATAAAGGGTTATATAATGAAAAACCTATCAAATGAAAGATATTCGAGTCTAGTTTCTAACGCTTCAAACTGTTCATCATTTGAACACTCCTACAAGAAGTTATGACCAAATTACCAAAGGCTGGAAGAATGTGATTCTGCGGTCAGATGTGCGACCGCAGAATCATTATGCGATCGCAAAAGTGGTATGCGGACCGCAAAATGGTCACAAACCTGACCAGTGCAGCCTAGTTTTGGGCATCAGTTTTGCGGTCCATTGTGCGACCCACATACCCATTGTGCGGTCCATTGTGCGACCGCATACCTGAGTTCAGAGGGTCTATTTTCCTATTTTTATAACCCGACCCAATTTTGATAAATAGCATTTGGGGCTTATTTTGGGCTACTATCAAATGATTTTAGAGAGAAGTGAGAGTGTTTTAGAGAGAAGAAGAAGCTCAAGTTCTTTATTCATCAAGATCTTGTCCAAGCTTTGAAATCCAACAAGGAAATCTTACAAGTTCTTCATCTACGAGGTAAGGTTCCATACCCTAGTTTTTAATTTCGAATTTGGGTAGAAGATGGTTGATTAGGAGTATGATTCTTGGGTATGAGAGTATTATTTATACATGCATGTACCAATAAGGTTTGTGAGAAGATTGTTGAGCTCAAATGGGTAAATATTGGGTTGAAGAGTGAAGGAAATCTTGTAGAAGAACCTTGTAGTTAAATTTGCAAACCTAGTGTTTGATAAAATACTCAAATGAGTTGAGACCATGAATATCTTCCTAATTATGGTTCAATTTTGTTATGTCTCAAAATAGATTGGAATTGCTAGAATTTTCGGAACGTTGTAATAATTTAAGGAAAGCTCAAAGCGAGGTATGTTGTCTAAACTTCTCTCCTAGAATTGAATCCCACGATGTTCTTGTAAGTCCCGAGTTATTCATTATAAGTTGACTATTGCGGATAAGCTTTGTGTCGAAAGGTATATGTTTAAAATGTGTTACGAACGCTCTTGTCATATTATGATATCATACGAGAATGTGTTAAAGTATGTGATGTGTGTTAAGATGTTATGACTTCAAGTCGTGTTTCGAATGAAGGTTATTATACCAAATTGTGTAAGAAATTTCAATCTGCTTAAGACTCTTAATTACTCATGTGTGTAATGAAAGTCGCGATTAAATATGCTTGAAAGTGAAAGGGGTGAGTTGGGATATAAAGTGTGGCCACCGTGCCAAGACTGAAAGTTATACGTGTGGCCAATGGTGCCAATGAAATAAAATGATGAGAGGAAGGTTATGAAATGAGTCTTGATTCAACTATTCCAAATTGACTCCGAAAATAGAATTTTCTAAAAGCTTATGTACTCAAGTCATGTCCAAATGTGGCTGTACTAACCTATGCTATGCTTGGTAGGTATTTCCAATATGTTTTTAGCTCTTACATAATCATGAGTTGAAATGGTGCATTGCCCTTTTGGGAAAAAGTATTTGAAGAATAAATGGTGTGTTACTCATTTATGATTTTAACTTGTACTTCGATTGTCAATCATTTTACTCCATTTCTTGGAAAGAAATCCATAGTGTTTAAAGTATTCATTACCAATGAACCTAAAGTTGTGATTTTCGGAATATTCTATATATTGATATTTATGATGATGATCCATGAAAGGAAAGATATGAAAGTGTGGAATATGAAATACGGCCATTGTGCCATGAAAGAAGAATCATATGTATGGCCAAGAGAGCCAATGAAATAATGATGTTGTAAGTGGTTGAAAGTACAGATTAAGTGATATATGGTGTGAAAGGTTATGAGATGAACGCATTTGTACTTTTATTTTCAATGTGTTATAAGCCCCTATGTTCTTGCGAGTAAAGGCTATGATGTTCCTAAACATTCTAAATGCTCTTAATATTCTATGATCACCCATGGCAAGTACAAGTAAGTGATAGTATGAACATGAAATATGGCCATTGCCTAAATGAGAATTATGAAGTGTTGTATGTCTCAATGGTTCAACTATAGTTGTATGATTCTGAAATAATGTATGTAAATGACTTCGATTGTTAAGTCCCCAAAAGTCATGAACCTAGATAATGACCTCAAAATATCAAGGGAGTGAATAATGAGATGGAAGGGAGATGTCCTATGCTAAATGATGATGAACCTTAGGAAAAGCAATTGGGCTCATGTGCCATTGAAATCGACTTATTGATTTACCATGCATGTGCTAGTATAATGAGTTGTGTTTCTCCATGATGAGCATGAACATGAAGTATTCCAATGATATGAGAAATTACGACCTTAAATGTAATAACAAACTATGTCGTTTTGAGTTTATATATGGTATTATGATTGGGATTACACCTCCACCCTCATATATTGGGGTGAGGCGGTAAGACCGCTTTGTGTAGAGATTGTGGTATTGTGATACACCTCCACCCGCATATATTAGGGTGAGGTGGCAAAGCCGCTTTGTGTAGGGATTGTGGTATTGTAATACACCTCCACCCGCATATATTGGGGTGAGGCGGCAGGGCCTTTTTGTGTAGGGATTGTGCTATTGTGATACACTTTCACCCGCATATATTGGGGTGAGGCGGCATGGCCGCTTTGTGTAGGGATTGTGGTATTGTGATACACCTCCACCAACATATATTGGGGTGAGGCGGCAGAGCCGCTTTGTATAGGGATTGTAGTATTGTGATACACCTCCACCCGCATATATTGGGGTAAGGCTGCAGGACCGCTTTGTGTGATGGTGGTTATAGAGGATTCCTGACTTAATAGCTATAAATGATTAATGAAAGCTCTTAGTAAATTGGCTCGACGTTGATGGCTAATCCAAGCCCTTTTATTGTTACCATGATTCATCATATTCATGTTGTATTTCCAACCCCTTGAATATGTGTATTGTATAGGTGATACTGTGAACGGTCTATAAGACGTATAAATGTATAATATAATTTGTGAACACTAAGGACTGTCTATGAAATGTATATATAAAAAATAAGCGAGGAATGTGCTACTTTCATTGGCCTTGTTTGTACATGTTGTTACAATTACACTATATTATGTATTCCACATATAGTTCATATGGCTCAGTTGGTCCTAAAAAAAGTTTAGAATGATACAAGTATAATAAGACTTGAAATGTGATCCTATGGGATGTTTAGTAGTTTCTTGATGTACTTTATTTGCCTCTTATTTGAGTTACCGTATTATCATATGTTGTTTTGACTGCCTTACATACGAGTACTATTCCACATGTACTCACGTCCCTTTTGCCGGAGGCGCTGCATCTTTTAATGGATGCAGGTATACTTCTACAGGATGATATGGATCTTTGATAAAGATCTTCTTCACTACTCAACTTATGGTGAGCCTGCTACTGTTCTAGTGGGTGTTTGAGTCTAGTTCATTTTATGTATATAGGTATTTATTCTCATAGAAACTCCATGTACACTGTAGGTTGTGTATTTAAAGTTTTGAGTGTTGTCATGTATCTATGTTCACAATATTTATAGATTTTTATAAAGCTATGTACCCATCGTAAGGAGAATTTTAGGCCATTGAGCCAAATATATTCAATATGAAAGTCAAGATCTAATTATGTTATGGTAAATCATGCATGAGTATTGACGAGAGGTTAATGTAAATTAGGCTTGCTCGACTGGGTTTACTCGGTTGAGCGCCGGTCACGCTCCTCGAGTTCGGGGCGTGACATTGCGGAACCTTATTATTGCGAACGTCTTCAGCCTTGATGTACATTTTCAAAAAGCCGGTCAATAAGACAGATCCGGATCCTAGTGCTTTCGAGATGGTTCGATCGATAGCAACTGAGCTTCTTGTCTTTCATCTTTCTTTATTGTGGGGTCCGTGCAACAAGAACAATCATCTTTCTTTTTCTTTGCCACCATGAGACCGAAAATCAATGCTTTCGCGCGAAGTCCTTGTCACTGTGAAAAACTGGTACTTTTCTATACAATAGAGGAGATTTCCATTGGACTAGTTAAAAGACCATTTTTATCACAAGAAGTTCCCGGTGTTCATCCGGAGTCCTCAAAAAATCTGTCAGAGTTTCATCGTCTTCAATGTTAAACTCAGCATAACAAGCAACCCCTTGCGGCGTAACATAATACAGATATCTTCCGGTTACTTTAATATTCACCGAACGTTTGCTCACACTCATTTTTTTTTTACATAACAACGATACCAATCTATCATACCAATCTATCATACCAATCTATCATACTCCATTGTAAGTGGCAACTTAACATGACATTGTGGAGAACAACTATAGCGTACTGAGTTATTCTCCACTACAACATCCTCCCCCCCAATATAATGAAACTCTAATTTTTCGTTCTTCGGACATTATGACAAAATGCAAAATAGCTTAACGAACAAATATTTCGGAAGACCTGAAGGATCTAGAATGAATTTTTACCTAATTCTGAAACTCCTTAAATAAGAAAAAAAATCCAGTCTTGGCGGTACAATAATTGAAGTATAACGCATGCATAATAGACGCTATACCCATATGAATTATTTGTGGGTCAGTTAAGTATAGATGAATTATTGATGGGGCATGACATTTTATATATAGCGCGGTTATTCACCGCGTTATACATTACTGGACCAAAGTAAGACAAGTTATTTGACGTGATGATATAAACAGTGACAGTGTATACAATTTAAACTTTTCTTTAGTAAAAGTGTTGATATCCTAATTACCACTGCGTGTGCACCACTCCCTATATAGTTGATTAACGATGCAAATCCAGCGAGGCAATTAGATGCTACTGCAAGTAAAGGTAGACAGAAGCGCGATGCTCGCTTTATGAGTTCTGTTTCCCTATGCATGCATGGAGCTGCATCCTTTCTAATATACTGGAGTAATATCTACAACCCAGAATTTGGGGTTGTAATTTCGGCCAAGAACTGGTGAGAAAAGGTCCTTCTGATGGTCTGACGTAAAGTAGTCTACTCGGGCAACTTGGGCTTTTTAATTTTAAGCATATATAAGGGGGGTATAGGTGATGAAAGCTCCGACCTGCCTCCCCCATGCGTGCTGCCACCGAGCCGCATAGAACGAGCTGCCTTGGGGGAGAACCCCAAGGGCCTGCCTAGATGACTCAAGGGAGTGTCAAAGGTATCCATACGAGTTTGGGAACTCGTATGGGCTGCGCAACGCCTTAGGGCCTGCGTTGGGCATCAATAGGGCAGTGGAGGCTGCTATTGTGGAACGGCCAGCCCCGCGGGCTGCCGAGTGTTGGAAAGAGACCTCCACGCCGATTGGATACTTGACGCACCTGTCATAGGGGCATCATGTGTCGACTTGTGAGCATGGCTTTGGTTCAGCCATGCAAGCAAGGGTCCGTTGGCCTAAAGGTGCAGGTGTGGGCGACACTGCACTACTTCGGAATGGAAGCGTGCTGCAAGAGGGCTATGTATGGGCATGGCACGAAAGAGGCACATGACAATGGCCAAGGACTAAAGGTTGCCTTACTCGGGCGAGGCACGAGCTAGTTGCGGATGCACTAGACGAGTGTAAGCTTGAGGATTGGGCTGTGCACGCGGGAGTGATGCTCAGTCTTGGGCTAAGGACAAGGCATGTCCTAAGCCAAGTCCCCAGGGCGCGCATGGATTGTGATCCTAAGATGGAGCGCCACGACATGCCTAGGGCCAAGGGCCTAGGCATCTTACGGGCGGCACAGGTTGGAGCGAGCCTGAGGGCGAGCCCAACCGACAGGCACAGGATCGTGCTTGGGAAATCCTGGGACGGATTGGAAGGCTGGCCTGCAGCGAGGGGAACTGCAGGCGCCGCACGGGCGAGCAGGTGCCGCTACCCAATGTAAGAAAATGGGCCCGTGACACTTGGTATCAGAGCTGATTAAAGCCATACTATGCCATGGCACAACGTCAAGGCAAAGGGTGGATATGGCTAGTGCATTTTGGATGTCAGTGCCGAGATCACGTCAAAGCAGAGATTGATGTTCATATGCCAACAAAGATCGAGAACCAGATACTAATGGTCGATGAAGGAAATGGGTGATTCCATTGTCTTTCGTCAATCTAAGGTGCTACTGAATGAGGTGATATGCCGATGAGTCGGATGGCCAAGAGAATGCCATGTTTGCCAGGTCGTGCAACCATATTACGAAAGAGTAGGCCATGGACTATAAACTTAGGCATGATCATAGCGGAGATCTTGCCAAGGATGCGTGCAACGCATCAAGCTGAGTGTCTTTCCTTCGGGAAAAGACTTTGGGTTGCCTGAGGGCATTGCCAAGGTAAGGAAAAGAATTTGAGGGTATAGCGAAGTTGCGGAATGGGACGAGTTCCCAAGTTTGGAAGGTGTCATCATTCTGGAAAGGGGTATGTCGAATGATCGGGGACCGAGAGTGTCCAAGTGCGTGGCACACCGAACCGGGAAGCCGTGCTAGCAGGACCAAGAGAGTACCTGTCTATAGGGCGAGTATTGAAGTACTACCGGGAGCATTGGCTACTTGCTGAGGAAGTGACGGCCGGAGAACAAAGAACTCTGTTCGGAAAGGCGGCGATGCTATGACTTTGGGAATGTAGTACTCACCGAAGGTCGTCTCAAGAGCTGGCCGAATGCCAAGTGAGACGACAGTGCTAAAATGTATCCTCCACATTGAGTGTGGGAGGATCCCGCCTATGCAAGAGGCATATGGGCAAAGTCGTGGGTCTGGAAGCGAACACATCTTCAAGGTAGTAGGCAAAGAGAGCTACAGGAGCGGAATGCTACGTGAGCTATGCCAGAGGCGTTTGAAGGCCAAGTGAGCGAGTGAGCTACTAGGGCCGCGCCAAAGAGGGCGTCTTAATGCTACGGGAGCGAAAGGCTACGGGAGCCATGCCAAAGGCATCTTAGGGCTACGCGAGCGAAAGGCTGCGGGAGCTATGCCAAAGAGGGCATCTTGAGGCTACGGAAGCGGATGGCTACGGGAGCAATGTCAAAAGAGCACATTGATGTGCTAACCTGTGAAGGAAAGCTTCAGACGGACATGAAGACCGTGAGGGTCATGGTGTGATTTGACTAGTGTGGGTCAATCACAAAGTTAGACACCAGAGGGTGCAAGTGCGGAGGCACTTTCCAAGTGAACACCGAATAGAGGTGAAGTGCATGAGGCACGCTTGGAAGATACTTGGGAGGAGGAGTGCATGGGGCACGACTCCTTTTTGAGAAAGGACTTCGAGGAAGTCCAACCCACAGGACAAAGGGAGCTTGAATGGGCATACCTGAGGGGGCAGACTCCGGGATGTCTTAAGCCATGATGTGTCATCGGGGCGATGACATTATGAGTGTGGGAGGATGTTACAACCCAGAATTTGGGGTTGTAATTTCGGCCAAGAACTGGTGAGAAAAGGTCCTTCTGATGGTCTGACGTAGAGTAGTCTACTCGGGCAACTTGGGCTTTTTAATTTTAAGCATATATAAGGGGGTATAGGTGATGAAAGCTCCGACCTGCCTCCCCCATGCGTGCTGCCACCGAGCCGCATAGAACGAGCTGCCTTGGGGGAGAACCCAAAGGGCCTGCCTAGATGACTCAAGGGAGTGTCAAAGGTATCCATACGAGTTTGGGAACTCGTATGGGTTGCGCAACGCCTTAGGGCCTGCGTTGGGCATCTATAGGGCAGTGGAGGCTGCTATTGTGGAACGGCCAGCCCCGCGGGCTGCCGAGTGTTGGAAAGAGACCTCCACGCCGATTGGATACTTGACGCACCTGTCATAGGGGCATCATGTGTCGACTTGTAAGCATGGCTTTGGTTCAGCCATGCAAGCAAGGGTCCGTTGGCCTAAAGGTGCAGGTGTGGGCGACACTGCACTACTTCGGAATGGAAGCGTGCTGCAAGAGGGCTATGTATGGGCATGACACGAAAGAGGCACATGACAATGGCCAAGGACTAAAGGTTGCCTTACTCGGGCGAGGCACGAGCTAGTTGCGGATGCACTAGACGAGTGTAAGCTTGAGGATTGGGCTGTGCACGCGGGAGTGATGCTCAGTCTTGGGCTAAGGACAAGGCATGTCCTAAGCCAAGTCCCCAGGGCGCGCATGGATTGTGATCCTAAGATGGAGCGCCACGACATGCCTAGGGCCAAGGGCCTAGGCATCTTACGGGCGGCACAGGTTGGAGCGAGCCTGAGGGCGAGCCCAACCGACAGGCACAGGATCGTGCTTGGGAAATCCTGGGACGGATTGGAAGGCTGGCCTGCAGCGAGGGGAACTGCAGGCGCCGCACGGGCGAGCAGGTGCCGCTACCCAATGTAAGAAAATGGGCCCGTGACAGGTTGGTTTTGTTAATTTTTGGGGAAGATAACTACTACTATTTACTGTATTTGTACGTGTCAAAACAAGTCGACGGTCCACGTGATAAGATGTAGTAACAATTTAAACTGGTATATATGTACAAGTTTACGGGGAAAAAAAAAATATATATGTCATGGTATATGTTAAGCATGAACAGTTAATTTTAAAAAGTGGTTAAGTAACCTGCTAAAATTAGTTAAGTCCTACTTTATAGTAGCATGACTATATTGTATGTTGTATTAACTTATTGCTAGTAAGTATGAACATATTGTATGTTACGTAACTTGAATGCTTACCGTATTACACATATTTCATGACAGTCATATTGTTTACTTTAATGAACTTTTGAGAATCCAAACCTTGAGATTGAGACTTAAATATATTTGCAGCCGAGACAAAGTTTGTTGCATTCTCCAAGAGAGTTGTACTAGTGCTGAGTATAATTTATGCCTGAGAAGTACATCGATATTGGGTACTTGACTTTGTCAGTGGGATACCGTGACTAATTTCGAAGACCATTTAACTTATTTTGATAAGTATTTCTTTTCAAAAATAATTTTGGTGATGAGCAGTTTGTGTTTGGCTAATTAATTTGACAAGCACTTTTAAACAGCAATTAGTGTTTGATCAAACTTTTTAAAACTGTTTCTAAATATATTTTTCTCAAAAGTCCATTTCAAAAAGCGTTTTTAGAGAGAAACTAATCTTTTTTGCTTCTCCAAAATTGCTTGTACTTCTCTTCAAAGTACTTTTTTTCATTCCAAAAGCTTGAACACTTCAACTTTGAAAAAAAACAGAGTTGAGAAGTTTGATCAAACAGACTATTAGTAGTCGTTTGGATATAAAAATTGTAATTTTTGAAAAAAGTAGTATTTAAAATTAAGTTGAAAATTGATATTTGAAATTTAAAATTATATTTTGACATGTATTTCACATGAAAAAATGTTACAATTTTGTGAGCGAGAATATTTTTTGAAAAAGTGGAACTCATTTTCTAAAAATTTAAAAAAACAGCAAAATTTCATGGACAAACATATTTTTGAAAAAAGAGATATTTTTTATGAACAAACGGGGCCTTATGACTAATTTCGAAGACCAATTAATTTCTAGCAAGTACTATATCAAAGATTAAAAAAAATACTTAAAATTTGAGTAGATTAAACAAATGAATTCACATTTAACTTCCAAACTGTAAAATGACAGGACTCTGTTTACATTAATCCTCCTTATTAATTTGCCTTAATCAATTCATATAGTTATGAAATCAAAAGAAAAAACTAAAAGAATTGAGATGGTTACAGTAAACTATTGAAGTATGGCACACCAGTCAGTGGCAACCAATCATCTCCAACTAGAAAACCAGATACTGTAAAATTAGCAGCATCAGTAGCATTTAAATTTTGGATTGCAGGCCATGTAACTCTGCCTGTTGTATTTGATCCCGGTCCAGTGTTATTAAACTCTGCATAATAAGACGTGTTTAGCGCGAAATCTCCAGACCAATCATGCCAACCTGATGGGTGAATAAAACCATCCATATAAGATTGCATGTAAATCGTCCTCGAATACTCCTTCCATGGCCTACCAAGATATGTTTTAGTGCTACTATTGCTAATTGCCAAATCATCTGCAGGTCTAATTGTGCAATTATGGATTGAAATTCCAGTGTTTTGATTTATGTCTGTTCTGCCTTGAGCTGTTATTGCATTGAACTGATTGGGCAAAGGGAGACGTGGATACAAGTTGCAATTCTGGAAAACAGCAGCTGCATTACCAAATATGAAATCGACTGTGCCATATATGTCACACTCTCTGTAAAATTGCCTAAGAGAGTGTACGTATAATGTGTCTTGGTATGCCTCAAAGCTGCAGCTATAGAATGTGGATAAATCAGCACCGTTTCGGACTGCAACTGCTTGATGCTTGATTGCTCCTGCTGTGTTTTGGAACGTAATGTCAACTGCAACAAATCCTAGACCAACCACAGCTGCAGAAGTAACACACAACTGTTGTTAGACAACCATACTACAAATTTATAAGTACAACATTAAATTTTGGAAAATGTATTAATTTCAGCATAAACTCAGTATAACTATTCCTAGCATAACTAATTCCAGCATAACTTGTCTTCAAACAGAACGACCCCTTAGTGTAGGCTGAGACAGATGGAGCTTATATGTTATGGATTCAACTAAAGCTTGTATTTTCGACACGTAACATGTATGTATATATAAAATCAAAATTTCTACAAATATTATATTCTGAACTCATAGTACTCATTCAGCTTTTTAAATTTTGAATTCGCGCCTCTAGGATGCATTTGAAAAGGTAAGGATATCATTTAGATACTTACAAAATGTGGAAGAGTTGAATGTTGTCCATCCATCAACAAAGCTATGATTGCCTGTAATGATGGTTCGATTGATGCCATCACCAATCATCATCAAATACTTCTTGTTCTTCGCAATGGCAACATACTCCTCGTACACACCTTCTGTTATGTATATAAGGAAATACCCTGCATCAATCTTGGTATTATTTGGTGCAGCCGCCACTGCATCATTAATGGTAGTGAAATTCCCACTTCCATCTTGATTGACAATCACAATGTCACTCACGTTAACTTGGTCATTATTTTCATCCTCTTGCAAAAGCTTTCTCCTGCTTACTGTTTCCAAAATTGCTTGGTTTCGTGCCGACATTTGGAACGACAATTGGCCATTTTTGAACAGCTGTTTTTGTCTAGGTTGACGAATTTTCGGCCCATTTTTCTTCTTTGGTACCCACCCTTTTGTGAACAAAGCTAAAGAAACACTATAAAGTTTAGTGTCATTTGAAAGTGGAGCTACTAGGCCATTTCTAACACTCCAAGCAGAGGATGTTGCTTGAAGTCCATCTAAACAAGTTTGTGTGTTTGTTAAAATTGCACTGAGCATTGTTTGCACATCGTCAGCTTCTAAAACTGGGAGAATTTTGGATGTCACGTTAACAGTTTTAAAAGAACTTGACAAGTAATCCATGTTAAGCCCTGCTAGAAAATGGCAATCCTCTAGTGCACGGACAGCAGTGATTGTTAATTGTTTGGATTTTCGAAGGTATTTTTGGATAAGGGACAAGAATTTACGAGCTGAAGATAATGATTTTCGGACAGATTTTCGACCGTAGCCATAGACATTTTCATTGGGACTCCCTGTAGGTGGAAGCACCGATGATCTACAGAAGGAAGGATAAGGAGTGGATTTGCAAATAACAGAGGGAGGTACAGGAGTATTTGGAGGAACATCAGCAGCAAAAGATTGAGAAAATAAGATTGGAATAAGCAGAAAAAGAGTAGTGCAAAAAAGGGTGAAATGAACAAAAAAGAAGTTAGAATTTTTTGCCATGGCTTTTGACATGAACATGAAATGGTGATTAGCTAGTGTATGATTTTTTGTGCAATGGTTTGATGGATATTAACATATATATACCTAAAGAAATGGAAAGCCAGCTTAGGTAAAAGCCTAGTTGTAATTCTTTTTGCTACGTGAAGAGGAACGGTGGCAGAAGACTTGATAGTACGTAGTAGTAAAGTATTGAATAAAAATGGGATCGAAGTCAACCAGTTAATTGCATGGCCATTTTCTTCAAAGCGCGTCCATCTTGAATGCATTGATTGGGTTCAAACAAAGAGATGCAAATGTATTGTCTGCTGCCGTACTCCACCCGGTTCACTTTGATTAATTTTTGTTTTTATTTTCACACACGAATTCATCTTTTAGTATTAATTAACAATAAAATAAACTATATTAATTTTAATTTGTTCATTAAAAATATAACAAATTATCCTAGGTTCTCTATTTGCTAGAATTTGTTTGTGCATCATTTGTCAACGGAGTTAGCACATGCCAACTTGGTTTAGTTATATAAGCACTTCTTTTTAATTTGTTACGGTCTGCACTTGTATGTCACGCTTGTTACCATCACCGAAACATGTATAAATAATTCTCTATATATATATATATCAGAGTTTAGACAAATAAGAATAAATTACCAAATGGTTTGTCTCTATCCACACCCTTGAATGCTGTTATATACTATATGTACCTGATAACAGTCTATATATATATATATATTGAATGCTGTTATATACTATATGTACCTGATAACAGTCTAAGATGGAAAAACTGCTTCGCTAGTGAGAACTACTTTTCTTCTTCGTTTTCCCAACAAAAATACATACATATATACATATATATATATATATATATATATATATATATATATATATATATATATATATGCGCGCGCGTATGTGTGAATGTTTATATATATATATATATATATATATATATATATATATATATATATATATATATATTTGTATTTATGTATTATACATAAAATCTCATATGTAGTGCGCGCATCAAACACATTAACACTAGATTTGTTCATATATGTAGCTTAGTTTACCTGTTACAAATTCTAAAATGCAAAGAAGACAGAGGACTCCGTCATTTTGATTCTATAAATAAAATTGGCATTTTCATTTACCAAAGAGACATCAGGCTAAATGACTAAATAAAACAAGTCAGTCCTCGTAAACAGCCTAATGTTTGTCGCCTCTAGCTGAAGTGCACTTTAATGAGTTCAAATGCTCAGAAAATATTTCTAAACAACAAGACACCAATAAGAACACTAATATACAAGGTTCTTTTGTAAAGAGCTAAATATATTTAAGATTTTTAATGACGGTTAATGATTAAGAGCAAATTCCAACTTCGCAGCCGGAATTGTTGAAATTATTGAATTATTTCCCTCAAACTCTATACAAACAAATCATTAACTACTAATGTGTGACAGTGATGACAAATATTGCATCATTTATAATTTTATATTCGAAGTGGTTCAGATTACTAAATTATATATGTGAAAAACTTGTATTTGAAGTTAAACTTCATGGCTAGCTAGTTAGTTTTGAATTGTTGAAATCAATTAAACAATATTTTCAAGTGATTGATTTTCCCTTCGGTCAATTACATTCAAATATTACGTTCATGAGTGACAAGGATTGAAAACGACCTATACTAATTTGATACTAACAATGTAATGGTCTCATCTAAGAAGAATGTATGAGAAAGATGTGAATTACAACAATGGTATATTTTCGCAAACAGTTTGATTATTTATTAGAGCATGCAACCAAATCCGAATTAAGTTTGCGGCGAATGTGAAATATGTAGATTCCATTGAGACAAATTAAATAAATCTATATATTCACATATTTTAGGACTAAGCAAGAACAATAATGTGCTTTTGATGCAAATGTATTGTTATCGGAATAGCTCCATCCGGTTCACTTTAATTAATTTTTTGGTTATTTTCACACGTATTAACAAATTCACATTTTAATATTAATTAACAATAAAATTGACCATATTAACCGTAATTTATTCATTAAAAATATAACAAATTCTCCTAGGTTTTGTACTCCAAGGACAACTTTGAAAAAAAAAAGTTAATTCGTTCATGATATATAAAAATATTAAATATTGTGAATCATAAAAAAGGCCAAAAAAATAAATTAATGTGTACATGAAGCATTATTACTTATTAGTGCATTCCGAGTCCAATAAGGAGCATAGTACTTAAATAACCTATTTAGGATTATGGTCATTATAATGTAGTATATGCAGTT
Organism: Nicotiana tabacum; assembly: GCF_000715075.1. Taxonomy (NCBI): domain Eukaryota; kingdom Viridiplantae; phylum Streptophyta; class Magnoliopsida; order Solanales; family Solanaceae; genus Nicotiana; species Nicotiana tabacum. Next base: position 65,963,915 of record NC_134098.1, read on the forward strand.
TGCTACAATTTGTTTGTGCATCATTTGTCAACGGAGTTAGCACATGCCAACTTGGTTTAGTTATATAAGCACTTCTTTTTAATTTGTTACAGTCTGCATCTTGTATGGCACGCCTGTTACTATCACCGAAACATATATATATATATATAAATAAATAATTGAGGGACATTGCCCGGTGATGTGGCAAGCCTCATTGTGCAGGAAACCCAATTATCTTTTTTGTCAATTATTTTGCTTTTATCCTACTTTTCTGTTAATCTACTATTTTTACAAATCCAAAAATCGCTTCTTCAAAAACCAAAAATCAAGTCCTTTTTCTTTTCATTCTCATTAAGAAACCAATTATGACACCCTTAAAAATCCAAACGAGCGTTATTCAATGAAAGTTGAACTTGCCCGTTTGCTTACAAAATTACAAATAACTGTTTCCTTAACCTTTTACTTTTATCTCTTCACTATAGCCTCTTAATATGTTTGAAAGTCCAAACGTCTTTATTTAATGAAAGTTAAACTTGCCTGTTTCACACCCTTTTGCTTCATTACGCAAGGTTTGTTTTGGCACTATAGTCAAATATTGTTGAATATTTGTGAAATATATTAACAAAATTATTATTTTATGCAGGATTGTCGTTGATTTAATATTCTGATTTTTGATATATTAAGTTTTCCACGGGTGAAAATATCTCCAAATTTTCCTTCTTTGCAGATTCGGCACAAAATGGTTTGCGAAAAATTCCATACAAAATTTTACCAGGGAGTTTATTAGTTGCTTTTGGGTTACTTGATTAGAATGTTTATTTTCAAATGCGTCCTGTAATTTAGGGCGATCGTCCCAAAACTTGATGAGTTTTTGTAGGCTCTTTATGATGGCGCTTGCATACTTATTTGTACTAATTAATATTTTTGGGAAATTTATTTCTTTAAATCATTTATAGTTGATAAAATCTATTTTACATTATTTTTCCGCAGCATTATGAAACGTAGCAAAAACTTTCTTTTGTAAACTTCTATGTGAGAAGACATGGGTGGTGGCCAGTTGGAGACTGGAGAAGAGTGCAAAGTAATTATATTAATCTTCTCAACTCTGAGGATTGAAACAAATGATAAGATGAAAACAAGATATATAGTACGTAGAGTCGTTGAGAGGAAGGCATAGGCAATAACATAGATAGTACGTAGTCCTGTGTTGTGGGTATGATATTTTCTTTCTTTCTTCATTCGTTTTCTTTCTCTTGGATGATTCTAAATCGCATTAAATGTCATTCAACCTTCTTTTTCATGGAAAACTTGGTTATGGGGCATAAAGTTTTTGTCTATATATTTATCTTTTACAACTTAATTGCTTCTATGATGAGCAAGAAGGATAGCTACATGAGTGAATGCTTCATATAGATTAGAAAAAGAATTTAGTTTCACAATTCCCCAAAAAATCTTTTCTATTGCTCTAAGTCTTAATAATAGCACGGCTGTAAGAAGCTGGCCGCGTAATTAAGTTTTATCTGGTTTTTTATGGAGCATTGGTTTTTCTAATTTGTAAAATAATTATACTGTTTTGGGTGCAGGACGGAATATATGATGCTACAAATAGCGCAACAGGAAGTAGGAATATGCTTATGGAAATGGTTAAAGGAAACAACCCCTTAGAGTTTTATCACAACTACTAAAACCTTCATCTAGATTGAAAGCATTTGGTTTTCGGAAAAGTAATCAAAGGAATTGGGTGCTTTGTTTTGTTGAACATGTGATAACTGGTGTTAGTGATCTTTCTTAAAAAACATATATTTTTAACAAACCATTATAAACCCCGGTAAAAAGCTGAGTTCCCATAATGTAACTTTGGTATTAATTTGAGTTCTATATATTTTAATACTCAACTTTCTTAATTATAGAAAAAAAGTTAAAAAGCTCCTTTAACTTACAAATATATAGTAGTATCTGCTCTAAATTCAAATTTATGAATTAACTCAAAGTATGTTGCTTATAACTATCACATTATCATAGAAAGGAGGGTTTAATAAATTTAAACATGAATTTTTACAACGCCGCGAAGCGCGAGTATAAACTAGTGTATAAATAATTCTCTCTATATATATATATCAGAGTTTAGACAAATAAGAATAAATTACCAAATGGTTTGTCTCTATCCACACCCTTGAATGCTGTTATATACTATATGTACCTGATAACAGTCTAAGATGGAAAAACTGCTTCGCTAGTGAGAACTACTTTTCTTCTTCGTTTTCCCAACAAAATAATACATATATATGTGCGTGTATGTGTGAATGTTTATATATATGTATGTATGTAACTATGTATGTATGTTTGAAGTTGTTTACCCTTAAAATTGGATAACAATTAAACTTATAATGAGACTTTAAGGATACGCGATTTCACTTAATACCGATAAACAAATATGAAGATTAATGACAGAAATGAACTATAAAATAAAGCGAACCAGTATTGAAACGGAATTCAACCCTCGAGCTAGGGTGCCATCGAACTGATTGATACCAAAATAGTTAAAAATAAATAAGATGATGAACAAGAAAGTATAAGCTAAAGAGAGAGCGTTATATTGGCTTTTTTACGTGAGAACAATGTGTTACAAATGGTTAATATTCCCCTTTATATAGTAGAGGAGTTTCACTTATGGTATAACTCTAATTACAGAAGAAAATCTCATGATTAGCTAATTAACCGTTTCTGATTTGATCCGTTCTGAGATTTACGCCATGATCCTCGACCAACCACCGAGATTTACGCTATGATCCTCGACCAGTCACGGATATCTCGCATTTCTGTTATTATGCTATCTTCGATCTTGCTCGATGTCTGTCTTGTTTAGCTTCGATCGCTACTAGCCTCGATCTTGACAGGTACCTCGGTTCTGAACTCGGTACCTTATCCTCTTGATATGGCCTATTCCGTTATGAGGCCATCCTTCGATGCAAACTCCCAGTCTCGGTCAAATAGTAAAATCGGGTGGGCCCGATTTTAACCGTATACAGATAGTCCCCTCATTTTTTTGAAGTGTAATGACAAGAAACGAATTGAGCCTTCGATTTTCTATCTCGACCTGTCATGATGCCATCTTTGTGACGTAAGCGACGGAAGTGACTGAAACGACTCGACTGTACAGTTACCAAGGTATTAAATACACGTCGGTCGATGGTCGGCCACCACCAATATTGAACCGTCATTGTGAAATTTATAAATAGCCCATCTCTCCACCATTTTGAACTTTTACTTTTCGATTTCCAATCTCCAAAGCTTTTTATATCTTCTAATTTCTTCATTTGCAAATCTACGATTTTCACTGCTAACCTTTTCTCAAAATACCAAATCTTATCATCTCCATCTATTTTTAACTTCAAATCCGATAAAAACATCAAAAACTGTTCCTCAAAAGGAAAACGCTTCTTCATCGCGGCCGGCCGGCAACAAGACACCGGCGGAGCCGCGCCCTGAGGAGTGTGTTCCCGGGGGGTGTGTCCTCACTTTCGATTTTAAGACCGATAAAGCCTCGTTGGTTCCCGGTCGATGCGAGCCAGTATCGATGTATATATGCTCGATAACTTAGGTATACCTTAAGCAGGTAAAGAAAGATTGCAACTGGGAAGGCGAAGATGTGGTGATCCCGACACCCGAAGAGGACATCACCACCCATGTGAAAGAGTTTCTAAGTGTTTACTTACCCTTTCACGATAGGCCCCCTCGACCCCGTCGTCGTTGATTTTTGCCGTCAGAATCAAATAATGCTAGGCCAAATCCATCCTTCCTTTTGGCGAATTGTGATTCTGCTCTGATTCTTCATGAGCAAAGTCGAGGGGATACCTTTCACCCTCGACCACCTCATCAGCTTATACAATCCCCGCCTCTATCGAGGCGGGTTAATAAAACTCCAACACCGGGCTACCAAAGTGCTATTCTCGAGCATAGACGAGGACAAGGACCAAGGCTAGATGGGCCGGTTCATTCGAGTGAGGACTTCCGACCTAATCCCGGCTGAGGTCATGCCATTTCCCGAGAAATAGAATATGAAGCGTAAGTACAATCCCCCTGTTAGCTCCTATCAATTGTTTTGCTCCTTTTCTTCTTCTCATTGATATCCTTTTCCGTGATGTAGCGGTCTCTTGGATGCCCGGTGCAATCCCTAACCTCAAGAGCTGGGTTTGGGACCTGGCCTCGACCTCTACGTATGCCGAGCATTCATGGCGTGATTTATCAAAGGGCCGATGGGAAGCCAAAACTCATAGTAAGCCCCTTTTCCATATCTTTAATGATTTTATCAAAGCATATCTTACTTAATTTCCTTTCATACAGGCCTTGGAAAAGATGATGTTATGAGGCCCCTATCTGGTGAGGGGGAGACTTCGATCCCAGCACCGAAACCGGTGAAGGACAAAAAGAGGAAAAAGTCCTCACCCTCTGAGGATCCAGAACCTAAGAAGAAGGTGGCTCGTACATTGAGGAAGAACATCATCATCCTAACCGAAGAATATGTTCGGTGCCTAAGGGAGGAAGATGAAGAAGTGAAAGAAGATGACTCCGGGCTGGTGGCACGAATGGGAATGAGCACCGAGGCCCCAAAGGCCACTGAATCGGTGAAGGCTGCAGAGACTCCGTCTCGAGATGAGGGTGTCTCGGAAAGAGACATGGGCGAAGTCCCCGAGTCATCGAGGATCGAAGATGCCTCCCACCATACTGAGCCAACGGTGGGTACGGCTGTCGTTGCCCCTCGAGATGAGGAGAACGCCCCAAGTGATTCACTTGGGGCAATAGAAATTGGAGGCTCCCCTCGTTTTCTGAGGAGATGATTCAAGAGGCTCGGGCCTTGAAGACCCTCTCCATCGAAGGAGCCCATGGAAGGGAGGACCCCTTCCTACTTTACCGGTCTGAGTGGCTTGGAGGTCTCGAGGAAGGACTCGGACGAGGCATCGAGCCTTTTCAATGAAGTGCAGCAAGCTCTGAATCAGGTAAGCCTTAACTCTCCTTGTCGGTGTTACACTTGTGTTCATTTTTCTCTTCCTGTCTAACTTTTTTTCTTCTTTCTGCGTAGGCCTCGACGCTTCACCAGGAAGCATTTTCTCGGGCTCGAGCTGAGCTGAGTCAGTGTGAGGTCGACCTTCGAGGTCTCTCGGAGGAGAGGAATGCCCTTAAAATTCTCTATGGTCAAAAAGAAGAGGAGACTAATGACCTCCGTGCCGAGTTGGCCAAGGCTCACCAAGATCAGACCGACCTGATCGAGCAGGTAATGAAAATATTAAAAGCTCATAGGCTCGATTCGGGAATGGTGGCTAATATTTTAATCTCACAGCTACAGCAGAAGGTCGAGAGGATTGAGCAGCTCCGCGGGGAGGTCAATATGATGAAGGCATAGACCTTGGGGTGGAAAGAAGACATCAACCGCTTCGATGTAGAAAAAGAGACTGCTTTATCCAAATTGTTATCGGCCGAAAGTCAGCTTCGAGTCATGAGAGAGAAGAGCTCGGCTCAAGAAAGGAAAATAGAGAAGCTCAAGGCTCGGTTGGCTTCCGAACTTGCCAAGGCCAAATCTGAAGCTAAAAAGGCAAAGGCCGAGGCAGATGTGATCGTGGCCGTCTACCGGGCCAATGCTGAAGCCGCTCAAGTCCAAGCGAGAGAGGCAGTCGAGACCGCTCAAACTCGAGCATATTGGATTGCCGAACTCGCCAAATGTCAATCTCGAAGGGAAACCCTCGAGGAGATCCACGCTCGAGGTTTCGATCTTACCGACGAGATAGTAAAGGCTAGAAAGCATGAAGTCGAAGCTGGAGCGCTGGCCACTTCCGATAATGATGATGATGATGGCAGCAACAGCGGGTGCGAGAATGGGGAGGACCTCGATGGAGAAGAAGCTGCCCCCGTAGAAGATCAGGAACTTTAGGATTTTTCACTTTTGATCTTTTGTATAGGATCCTAATCGGATATTGTAAATATTCTCATATATATAAAGATCTCTTTCTATTCCGACTTGTCTTTATTTCATTTATGCCTTGTGAAAATTTTGTTTTGTTTATGCCTTATGAATTTGACCGAACCCGAACTAGTGTAATTTTTATAATCGAGTGATTACTTGCTCGAACTTGTAGCAGGGTGACACTTAGGTTTTAATTGAGTGAAGATGATTTCTCAAAAATAAACTAGCCATTTAGGCTCTTGAATTAGGCCTATATGACCATAGCAAAAAAAATGGCTTTCTCCCCCTTTTCGGCTTGAAAAGTTTATTGTTTAATCATATAAATTTTGTTGTGTCTTAGCACGAAATAAAGGGTTTGCTCGAGAGTTTGAACGGTTCCATACCCATTAGGATTTTTAAGGATCGATATTATCGAGACCCTTTGTTTCGTAATGCCTTAGCATAAAATAAAGAATTTGTTCGGGAGTTCGAACGACTTTGTACCCATTAGGGTTTTCGAGGGTCGATATTATCGAGACCCTTAGAAATTTAGCTGAGGGTGGCCTTTTTACCCGGTTTGTGAAAATATTCGAAGGCCTGTTTAATAACGGTAATCGGACGTCTCCGAACCGTGTTAATTTGGCCGTAGCCTTTAACTTGGGATTTTCCTTTTGGGCTTATTCCCCTTTTATACTTTGAACTTATTCGAAGTATCAGTCCCCGAGTGGGGTGGCCGTGGCCTATAAAATCGAGGATTTCCTTTTTAAGGTCTTACGATTTCGAGGTTTAGTAATTTGATCATGTCGATTTTTTGGACGGCAATCCCCGAGTATCGGGTAAATTGTTTGAACTTCAGTTGTGATCGGTCCTTAAGCCAGTTTCCACAATATATCATAAGTATGAAATTGTAAAGTATAAATTTTTCTAAAGCATGGAACATCTGGTAAGGAAAAATGCTTCTTTTAATAGATTATACATGCGTACGTGTTTTGCCATTAGGGTTCAAGTAATCTACATGGACACAGTTCATTTGACCGTTTGGTCCTCTACAAAATTTACCTATCGAGACCCTGTCGACACGAAGTATTTTCCTTGTAAGTATCCGAAGGTGTTGCCCCCAGTATTCGAGGTAGATTTTAAAGGAGCCTCGGATAATGTTGAATTGATCTAAGTTAGCACGAACAATGGTTTCCTCGTTAAAAACCTCGCCGAAAAAAGCCATTTGGGACAAAAATCGGTCTAAGGGAAAAAGAGTGCAACGCGTGCTTTCAGACCTAATGATTTTGTGCTTGAAGAATCCTCTGATGTCTTCGATCAAACATCTACAAATGGTCAGTATAAAATATAAACAAAAATAGAGAAGGTCATACCTTAGCAGTAATATCGTTTGAGGAGTGATATGTTCCAATTGTTCGCCGTTCATAGTGCCAAGTTTGTAGGATCCTTTTCCGACAATATCAAGGACCTGATACGGTCCCTCCCAATTCGGACCTTTTTTTCCTTCGTTTGGGTCTCGAGTATTGAGGGTGACCTTCCTCAAAACCAAGTCCCTGATTTTGAAGTATCGAAGATTGGATTTTCGATTGTAGTACCTTTCGATCCGTTGTTTCTGTGCGGCCATTCGAATGAGGGCGACTTTCCGTTTTTCATCTAGAAATTCGAGGCTTGTATTCATAGACTCGTGATTTGACTCTTCCGTTGCATATCGAAACCTGACGCTGGGTTCCCCGACTTCAACCGGGATCAGAGCTTCGGCACCGTATACTAAAGAAAATGGTGTTGCCCCCGTACTGGATTTTAACGTTGTTCGATACGCCCAAAGGACTTCGGGCAATATTTCTCTCCATTTTCCCTTAGTGTCGTTCAATCTTTTATTTAGATTTTGAATGAGGGTTTTGTTTGTCGATTCGGCATGTCCGTTCCCACTAGGATGATATGGCGTCGACGGAATTCTTTTTATTTTGAGATCTTCGAGAAATTTTGTCACTTTGCTGCCGACGAACTGCTTTCAATTATCACATACGATCTCGGCAGGCATCCCGAATCGACATATAATATGGTCCCAGATGAAGTCTATGACTTCTTTCTCTCTAATTTTCTCGAAAGTCTGCGCTTCAACCCACTTAGAGAAATAGTCAGTCATAAACAAAATAAATTTAGCTTTACCTGGGGCCGATGGCAGAGGGCCGACAATATCCATTTCCCACTTCATGAATAGCCATGGGGATAAGACTGAGTGGAGTTGCGCTTCGGGTTTGTGAATCATCGACGCATTCGAACAAACTCTTTTGTATCTTTTTTCCATATCGATACAATAGTATCGTGCTTTGATGACTTTGTGAACCAATGATTCGGTACCGGAATAATTTCCACAAGTGCCCTCGTGGATTTCTCGTAGGACGTAATCGGTATCTCCTGGTCGCAAATATATTGCCAACGGTCCATCGAACATCCTTCTATACAGTGTTCTGTCTTCGGCCAATGTGAATCGTGTGGCCTTCGTACGTAGAGTCCTCGATTCCCTAGGGTCCGATGGAAATTTCCTGTTCTTTAGATATTTGATATATTTGTTCCTCCAATCCTAGGTCAGGCTTGTGGAGTTGATTTCGGCATGGCCTTCTTCGATTACTGACCTTGAAAGTTGTACGACAGTCCCCGAGATGATCTCGTTGTCTTCGATTGATGACCCCAAATTTGCGAGGGCATCGGCCTCACTGTTTTGTTCTTGAGGCACATGTTGTAGAGTCCATTCTTTAAACCAATATAGAGTCACATGTAGTTTGTCCAAGTATCTCTGCATTCGATCTTCTCAAACCTCGAAGGTTCTGTTGACTTGGTTTACCACAAGCAAGGAGTCACATTTTGCCTCGATGACTTCTGCCCCCAAACCTTTAGCTAGCTCGAGACCTGCAATCATGGCCTCATAATCGGCCTCATTGTTAGTTAATTTAGCAGTTTTGATGGCTTGTCTAATTGTATTACCCATGGGTGGCTTCAAAATGATGCCTAACACAGACCCCTTCAAGTTTGAAGCACCGTCTGTGAAGAGGGTCCACACCCGCGATGATGTACCAGACTTTATTAATAGTTCCTTTTCGACCTCAGGTATGAGGGTTGGCATAAAGTCGGCCACGAAGTCCACTAAGATTTGAGACTTGATGGTCGTTCGGGGTCGATACTCGATATCATACCCACTGATCTCGACGGCCCATTTGACCAATCGGCCCAAAAGTTTGGTCTTATGCAAAATATTGTGAAGAGGATAAGTAGTCACCACGCAGATCGGGTGACACTGAAAATATGGTTTTAATTTCCTAGAGGCGCTTATTAGGGCCAGTACTAATTTTTCTAAGTGTGGGTATCGGGTCTCAACCTCACCTAGAGTTCGACTAATATAATAAACAGAAAATTGCGTAGCTTGCACTTCTCAAACTAGGACCCCACTTACCTCAATTTTCGAGTCTACTAAGTACAAGTATAGTTGCTCGTCCGCTTTCGGAGTATGAAGCTGTGGCGGGCTTGAGAGGTACCACTTTAGTTCTTCCAATTCTTGTTGGCATTCTGGGGTCCATGCAAAATTGATGTTCTTTTTAAGCAATGAGAAGAACCTGTGACTTCTATCTGAAGACCTCGAGATGAATCGGCCTAGGGAGGCAATACGCCCTGTTAAACTTTGTTCGGCCTTAACATTATCCACGACTGTGATGTCTTCGATCGCCTTGATCTTATCGAGATTGATTTTGATACCCCGATTACATACCGTAAAGCCGAGGAATTTGCCCGAGCTGACCCCGAATGCACATTTCTCCGGGTTGAGTTTCATATTGTATTCCCTTAGTATATCGAAGGTCTCCTGCAAATGTGTCAAATGATCCTCTGCTCGCAGGGACTTAACTAGCATATCGTCAATATAAACTTCCATTGACTTACCTATTTATTCTTCGAAGATTCGATTTACTAAGCGTTGATAAGTGGCCCAACATTTTTTAGTCCAAACGACATTACATTATAACAATAGGTGTCGTACTTAGTGATGAACGAAGTCTTTTCCTGATCCTCTGGGTTCATTTGTATTTGATTGTACCCAGAGTAGGCATCGAGAAAACTAAAGATCTCGTGGCCGGTCGTGGCATCGATCATGCGATTGATATTCGGCAGAGGAAAAGATTCTTTAGGATATGCTTTGTTTAAATCTTTATAGTCTACACACATTCTAAGTTTATTTCCCTTTTTAGGGACTACGACTACGTTTGCTAACCATTCGGGATATTTTACCTCCCGAATGGATCCTATTTTGAGAAGTTTGTTTACCTCGTCCTTGATGAATGCATGTTTTACCTCGGACTGGGGTCTTCTCTTTTGTTTTACCGGGCGAAACTTCATGTCCAAGTTCAGTCGATGTGAAGCAATTTCCGGTGGGATCCCTGTCATATCTAAATGGGACCAAGCAAAACAATCCATATTAATGATAAGAAATTTGATGAGTTTTTCCCTGATCTCGGGGACTAACCCCATACACAGGTATACCTTTCGATCGGGTAGATGCTCGATCAGTATGATTTGCTCCAGCTCCTCGACCGTCGATTTGGTGGCGTCGGAATCTGGGGGATTATGAAGGATCGAGGGATCCAATAGTCACCGTCCTTGTCCATTCCATGCTTTTCCGATTGAGTCGAGGCTGGTAGTTGTGGTTGCTATTTAGCTTCTTGTTTTCCTTTGGACTCTGATCCTTTTGTTGACGAAAGCGCCGATACCGGTATCACTTCGTTGACCGCGAACATCTCTTTGGCAGAATGATGTTCCCCATACACCGTTTTTACTCCATCCGATGTTGGGAACTTCAGCATTTGGTGAAGGGTTGAGGGGACTGCCAAAAATTATGAATCCAGGGTCTTCCGAGCAATACATTGTATCTCATATCGCCTTTGATCACATGGAACTTTGTTTCTTGAATAATTCCGACTACATTTATTGGTGGGATGATTTCACCTTCAGTTGTTTCGCTTTCCATGTTAAAGCCATTGAGAATCCGAGTTGCGGGTACGATCTGATCTTGTAGGCCGAGCTGCTCCATGACCCTTGATCGTATAATATTGGCCGAACTTCCTAGATTAATTAAAACACGTTTAACCTTAATTTTATTCATAAGGATAGAGATTAACAAAGCATCATTGTGGGGTTGTGAGATCCCTTCTGCTTCCTCATCATTGAATGAAAAAGCACCTTCTGGCACATAGTCTCGAGTTCATTTTTCTCTGGTGATTGATACTTTAGTGCATTTGAACACGGGCCCTTGTGGAATATTGACCCCACCAACGATCTTGTGAATCACGTATTGTGGTTCTTCCTGTTCATTTTTCCTATTTGCGTCTCTGTCTCTGAAATGGTTTTTAGCTCGGTCGCTCAAGAATTCGCGAAGGTGACCCTCGTTAAATAGACGAGCCACCTCCTCCCTTAGTTGTCTACAGTGTTCGATTTTATTACCATATGTACCATGGTATTTGCATGTTTGATTGGGGTTCCTTTGGGATGGATCGGTTTGTAGGGGTCTGGGCCATCTAGTATCTTTGATTCTCCCAATGGCTGACACAATACCTGATGCATCGATGCTGAAGTCATATTTTGACAATCGTGGTGCTTCTGTGGGATTGGCATGTATATCAAAGCCACTTTTGCTCATGAGCCCTCGAGAGCTCTGTCTTCGATCGTTCCTTCGATCATTTCGGATGGGATTGCGTCCTGGGCCACTGTTTCTACGATCTGCGTTTTATGGTAGATATAGATCTCTGCTCGACCGAGGTTCTCTATCGATATCCCTTTGAGTTCTACCCACAGGCCTGTTTGGATAAGCGGAATCAGAAGGGGTCCCCAATTGATCATCCCCGACCCTGATCTTTGACTGGAACCGATTATGTACATCGGCCCAGGTTACCGCTGGATATTCAATTAAATTCTGCTTTAGCTGTCGCGACGCCACCAAACTTCGTTCGTTCAAACCTTGAGTAAAGGCTTGAACAGCCCAATCGTCTGTGACCGGCGGTAGTTCCATGCGTTCCATCTGAAACCGAGATACGAATTCCCTCAACATTTCGTTGTCTTTTTGTTTCACCTTGAAGAGGTCCGACTTTCTAGTCGCAACCTTTATTGTTCCAGCATGTGCCTTTACGAAGGAGTCTGCAAGCATGGCGAAGAAATCGATGGAATTAGGTTGTCACGACCCAAACCGATGGGCCACGACGGGCATCCGGTACCTTACTCAACCGAGTACCAGCGTAACATATCTTTCGTATCATACTATCATAGGTAATTGAGTTCGAGAGGCTGTCGTGAGATAAGTAGAATAAAACATGAGGAAATACTCAATATAGGGTGACCCAACTTGATGTACCGACTTATACAAATGACGTACTGGCCTATAAGGCCATACCAGTATCCGCATACATGACATTTGTCAACAAGCCTCTAAGAGTACATAAATATCATAAAAGTCAGGACATAGCCCCGCCATACCAAACAATACAAATTCAAATTAAACTGACCAAATAGGCAACTCCAGAGCAAGTGGAGTGCACAAATACCTTCTCCTGAGCTGATGGCCTACTAGGAGAACTCTCAATCTGTCTATCGGGACCTGCGGGCATGAAACGCAGCATCCCCAGGAAAAAGGGACGTCAGTACAAATAAAGTACCGAGTATGTAAGGCATGACAGTAGTATATAAAAGACATGAAAAAAACATGGAGTAAAGAACTCAACCTGAAATTCTGAATAGCTCTATGAATCATGAAAATTTATAATGCCATGCATGTGCGTATAAATGTCATACCATGCATAGGCATATACGTTCATAAAATCATCAAGCCTCTGAGGTCATCCCATCATATCATCTCGGCCACTGTGGGCAAAATCATCAACGTATACCAACTGATCAGGTGGTGGTGTGTATATAATGCGTATATAACGCCATAACCTTTTCCCATATCCCATATACATATAATATACGCGTATATAATGCCTTCTGGTCATGGGTCAATGTACATGTATAAATGCATGAAATGTATAAGAAATACGTTAATAAGATTTCTCGAATACCATAAAATCAATATGCCTTTCGGACAAAAGGATATAATAGAGGATATAATAATAATTCACATGGGGAATCAAAAATATATACACCCCTAGTATTTCTATGAATAGAGTCATTTATGAAAGTTGCGTATTTTTCTCATTTCGTTTATATTATTTGGATTATGCCAAAAGGAAAGAAGGGATAGCCTTAACATACCTTAACTTCGTTGAGTCCTTAATACCTTCCAAGAAATTCTTACAACAACTCAATTCAATCTACCACATCATAAGGAGATTCAAAATCAGTGCTGAGTAAATGCTAAGTCCTCAACTTAAACTAGTAGCTCGTTTACGTAAATTTGGGCAGCATCTCCCCTATAACTAGGTCCTCCTCCAATACCATATACCAACAACAACAAGAACACAATAAAAATAACATGTAAGCATCATTTTCCAACCTTATCTCCATCACAATATACCACAAAATAACCCACACACCCTAATCACTTCATACATAAAACGACAATCAAAGTAGTGTCAAATAACCTAAAACATGTAACGACGAATGACCAGCACACCATTCCTTCATTATGTGGTGCTTCTCCACACAATTTGTCCTCCAAAACTCCATTAAACAGTAGAAAAATATACAGCCCAAAGGCAACACGAAACAACCTACAAAACAGTCCACTACAAGTCAAATAACTCGAACTCACGGCTTTCGATCACCGTCCCGTGAGTTGTAAATACAGATAATCTTCACTAACTGGGTACCTCGTACCCTTCTTCATCTTGCTTCTTTTTGCTTGTTGAAACTTGTATCAACCTTCTGATTCTCTCGTTACATTTTACCATAGGGGTAGATAGATATCCATGCCTTACGGCTCTTTATCAAGAAGCTCACACGTCGTAGTACACACATAATCTACTGAAGGCCTTACATTTACTCATCATAAGCATGATGCAAAATCGAGTTCCTCTAACTCAAATCTTTCACAACCACATTCAATCTCTTACCAATTGTCTTTCTGGATGTAGATGTCGTTGTATAGCGAATAAAATAGAATTTAGGAGTTTGAATTTCTTAAAACTGAGCTCTACCACACGATCTAGAGTAAGAAGAAAGAGTGACAGTCCTAAATACCTTGTAGCCTCCTTCTTATAAGTGTGGTGCACAACACACCCATAAACAAGACTCTACTAGACACGACTTGTAGACTCCCTAGGATAGAACTGTTCTGATACCACTTCTGTCACGACCCAAACCGATGGTCCACGATGGGCACCCGGTACCTTACTCAACCGAGTACCAACGTAACGTATCTTTCGTATCATACTATCATAGGTAATTGAGTTGGAGAGGCTGTCGTGAGATAAGTAGAATAAAACATGAGGAAAACTCAATATAGGGTGACCCAACTTGATATATCGACTTATACAAATAACGTACTGGCTTATAAGGCCATACCAGTATCTGTATACATGACATCCGTATACAAGCCTCTAAGAGAATATAAATATCATAAAATTCGGGACATAGCCCCGCCATACCAAACAATACATATTCAAATCATACTGACCAAATAGGCAACTCTTGAGCAAGTGGAGTGCACAAACACCTTCTGTTGAGCTGATAGCCCACTAGGAGAACTCTCAACCTATCTATCGGGACCTGCGTGCATGAAACGCAACATCCCCAGGCAAAAGGGACGTCAATACAAATAAAGTACCGAGTATGTAAGGCATGACAGTAGTATATAAAAGACATGAAAGAAACATAGAGTAAAGAACTCAACCTGAAATTCTGAATAGCTCTGTGAATCATGAAAATTTATAATGTCATGCATGTGCGTATAAATGTCATACCATGCATAGGTATATGCGTTCATAACATCATCAAGCCTCTGAGGGCATCCCATCATATCATCTCGGCCACTGTGGGCAAAATCATCAATGTATACCAGCTGATCAGGTGGTGGTGCGTATATAATGCTGTAACCTTTTCACATATCCCATATACATATAATATACACGTATATAACGCCATCCTGGTCATGGGTCAATGTACATGTATAAATGCATGAAATATATAAGAAATACGTCAATAAGATTTCTCGAATATCATAAAATCAATATGCCTTTCGGACAAACTTTATCAAATATGTATTTTTCTGAGACCCATGAATAGAGGATATAATAATAAATCACACGGGGAATCAAGAATATATACACCCATAGTATTTCTATGAATAGAGTCATTTATGAAAGTTGCGTATTTTTCTCGTTTCGTTTGTATCATTTGGATCATGCCAAAAGGAAAGAAGGGATAGCCTTAATATACCTTAACTCCGTGAGTCTTTAATACCTTCCAAGAAATTCTTCAAACAACTCAATTCAATCTACCACATCATAAGGAGATTCAAAATCAGTGCTGAGTAAATGCTAAGTCTTCAACATGAACTAGTAGCTCGTTTACGTAAATTTGAGCAGAATCTCCCCTATAACTAGGTCCTCCTCCAATACCATATACCAACAACAACAACAACAAGAACACAGCAATAAAAACATGTAAGCATCATTTTTCAACCTTATCTCCATCACAATATACCATAAAATAGTCCACACACCCTAATCACTTCATACATAAAACGACAACCAAAGTAGTGTCAAACAACCTAAACATGTAATGAAGAACGACCAGCACACCATTCCGTCATTATGTGGTGTATCTCAACACAATTTGTCCTCCAAAACTCCATTAAACAGTAGAAAAATATACAGCCCAAAGGCAACACGAAACAGCCTACAAAACAGTCCACTACAAGTGAAATAACTCGAACTCACGGCTTTCGATCACCGTCCCGTGAGTTGTAAATACAGATAATCTTCACTAACTGGGTACCTCGTACCCTTCTTCATCTTGCTTCTTTTTGCTTGTTGAAACTTGTATCAACCTTCTGATTCTCTCGTTACATTTTACCATAGGGGTAGATAGATATCCATGCCTTATGGCTCTTTATCAAGAAGCTCACACGTCGTAGTACACACATAATCTACTGAAGGCCTTACATTTACTCATCATAAGCATGATGCAAAATCGAGTTCCTCTGACTCAAATCTTTCACAACCACATTCAATCTCTTACTAATTGTCTTTCTGGATGTAGATGTCGTTGTATAGCGAATAAAATAGAATTTAGGAGTTTGAATTTCTTAAAACTGAGCTCTACCACACGATCTAGAGTAAGAAGAAAGAGTGACAGTCCTAAATACCTTGTAGCCTCCTTCTTATAAGTGTGGTGCACAACACACCCATAAACAAGACTCTACTAGACACGACTTGTAGACTCCCTAGGATAGAACTGTTCTGATACCACTTCTGTCACGACCCAAACCGATGGTCCACGATGGGCATCCGGTACCTTACTCAACTGA
This sequence comes from Nicotiana tabacum, assembly GCF_000715075.1. NCBI lineage: Eukaryota > Viridiplantae > Streptophyta > Magnoliopsida > Solanales > Solanaceae > Nicotiana > Nicotiana tabacum. The sequence goes on from NC_134098.1 coordinate 65,980,333, forward strand.
GTACCAACGTAACGTATCTTTCGTATCATACTATTATAGGTAATTGAGTTGGAGAGGCTGTCATGAGATAAGTAGAATAAAACATGAGAAAATACTCAATATAGGGTGACCCAACTTGATATACCGACTTATACAAATAACGTACTGGCCTATAAGGCCATACCAGTATCTGTATACATGACATCCGTCTACAAGCCTCTAAGAGTATATAAATATCATAAAAGTCGGGACATAGCTCCGTCATACCAAACAATACATATTCAAATCATACTGACCAAATAGGCAACTCCAGAGCAAGTGGAGTGCACAAACACCTTCTGTTAAGCTGATAGCCCACTAGGAGAACTCTCAACCTGTCTATCGGGACCTGCGGGCATGAAGCGTAGCATCCCCAGACAAAAGGGACGTCAATATAAATAAAGTACCGAGTATGTAAGGCATGACAGTAGTATATAAAAGACATGAAAGAAACATAGAGTAAAGAACTCAACCTGAAATTCTGAATAGCTCTGTGAATCATGAAAATTTATAATGCCATGCATGTGCGTATAAATGTCATACCATGCATAGGTATATGCGTTCATAACATCATCAAGCCTCTGAGGGCATCCCATCATATCATCTCGGCCACTGTAGGCAAAATCATCAACGTATACCAGCTGATCAGGTGGTGGTGCGTATATAATGCCGTAACCTTTTCCCATATCCCATATACATATAATATACGCGTATATAACGCCTTCTGTTCATTGGTCAATGTACATGTATAAATGTATGAAATACATAAGAAATACGTTAATAAGATTTTTCGAATATCATAAAATCAATATGCCTTTCGGACAAACTTTATCAAATACGTATTTTTCTGAGACCCATGAATAGAGGATATAATAATAAATCACATGGGGAATCAAGAATATATATACACCCATAGTATTTCTATGAATAGAGTCATTTATGAAAGTTGCGTATTTTTCTCGTTTCGTTTGTACCATTTGGATCATGCCAAAAGGAAAGAAGGGATAGCCTTAATATACCTTAACTCCGTTGAGTCCTTAATACCTTCCAATAAATTCTTCAAATAACTCAATTCAATCTACCACATCATAAGGAGATTCAAAATCAGTGCTGAGTAAATGCTAAGTCTTCAACTTAAACTAGTAGCTCGTTTACGTAAATTTGGGCAGCATCTCCCCTATAACTAGGTCCTCCTCCAATACCATATACTAACAACAACAAGAACACAGCAATAAAAACATGTAAGCATCATTTTCCAACCTTATCTCCAACACAATATACCATAAAACAGCCCACACACCCTAATCACTTCATACATAAAACGACAACCAAAGTAGTGTCAAACAACCTAAACATGTAACGACGAACGACCAGCACACCATTCCGTCATTATGTGGTGTTTCTCCACACAATTTGTCCTTCAAAACTCCATTAAACAGTAGAAAAAAATACAGCCCAAAGGCAACACGAAACAGCCTACAAAACAGTCCACTACAAGTCATATAACTCGAACTCACGGCTTTCGATCACCGTCCCGTGAGTTCTAACTATTAGAAAATAAATTTATCAAAATTCCTTGATAGTTAAATACTTAAATACATAAATTAGGAATTTTATTAACTATTAAATACATTCCAAAACTCAAACTACAAAGAAAAAGAGAGGCGATATAGTGATACTTACGTCGTAGGGATCGTTTTAATGTTATCGCTTCTTGATTCCGTGTCCGGGATGATAATATTCTTTTAAACACTATTAGAGAGCTCAAAGACAAGTTCTATGGTGTTCTATGGTCGGTTTCTATGTGAAAATGATGAGAGACATGAGTTAAGACATATTTATCAACGTTTGAAAAGTCAAAAGGTGCTAGCTTGGCACCCTCTCATTCGCCCATCTTCCGACGCTTATATCTTTTTATCCGGATGTCGTAAGAACGAACAGTTAAGTGCGTTGGAAACTACATTCCAAGACCTTCAATTTTTATATAATATATCCCAAAAATACCTCATATAGTACACGAAATATATTTCTCAAAAAGCTCTGTTACATGGCAAATCCTTAGTAGGTGTTTCCGCAACTTTAATCCGATTTTCCCCAAACTTCATATTTTCTATCCAAACATCATATATAGTCATATTATGACTTTAAAATCATTTAAATCATGATTAAAAAGTCTCACATTCATTACGTCACCTTGGGACGCACATGGTGTAACAATCTTCCCCCCTTAGAAACATTCGTTATCGAATGTTAAACTCCCAGAAATCTATAGAAATTTTGGCAGAGTCTTCTTTGTAACGGTACTACTGCCAACTTGTCACACAGAAAACCCAACAATACAAAGCCACACAGGTACACAATCATCAATAACACCAATGGCCTCACATGACCAATAACAATAACTAACATAAGAATCAAGTACCATATACGTACCTAAAGGATGTGATGTATCAGTATAATCCTTCTCCGGAAGTGGAAACAAGTGAGGATACCTAGTCTTCATTTCTTATTCAGCTTCCCAAGTCATCTCCTCCACATTATTGTTAATCCAAAGTACTTTAATCGAAGTTGCATCCTTAGTTCTTAATCTCCGAACTTGTCTATCTAGTATAGCAATAGGAACTTCCTCATATGATAGCTGCTCTGTAACCTGAACATAGTCAACTAAAATGAATTTAGAGGGATCTCCAATACACCTACGGAGCATAGACACATGAAATACTAGATGTACAGACTCCAATTTGGAAGGCAAGTCTAACTCATATGCTACTTGGCCTACTCTGCATATAATCTTATAAGGTCTAATATACTGAGGGCTAAGCTTTCCTTTCTTACCGAATCTCATAATGCCTTTCATCGGTGATACCTTTAGGAATACCCAGTCATATACCTGAAACTTCAAGTCTCATTGTCGATTATCTGCATATGACTTCTGACGACTCTGAGCTCCTAATAGCCTTTCCCTTATAAGCTTAATCTTCTCAATTGTCTGTTGTACTAACTCTGGTCCTACTAACTTAGTTTCCCCAACCTCGAACCATCCTATAGGTGACCTACACTTCCGTCCGTAAAGAGCTTCATATGGAGCCATCTGAATGTTGGAATGATAACTATTATTATATGCAAAATCAATAAGTGGAAGATGATCATCCCAACTACCCCTGAAGTCCATCACACAAGCCCGTAGCATATTCTCCAGTGTCTGAATAGTACGTTCAACCTGACCGTCTGTCTGGGATGAAATATTATACTAAAACATATCTGAGTCCCCAATCCTTTTTGGAAGGACTTCTAGAAATTAACTGTAAACTGAGCACCTCTATCTGAGATAATAGATATAGGGACACCATGAAGTCGTACTATCTCCCTAATGTAAATCCTTGCATAATCCTATGCTAAGTAAGTAGTCCTGACAGACAGAAAATGGGTTGCTTTTGTAAGTCTATCGGCAATCCCATATAACATCGAACTTACATTGGGTACGAGGTAAGACTATGATGAAATCCATATTAATCACTTCCCATTTCCAAGTCGGAATCTCTATAGCCTATAAAAATCCATTGGGTTTCTGATGCTCAATCTTAACTTGTTGACAATTTGGGCACTGAGCAACAAACTCTGTTATATCCTTCTTCATTTCGCCCCACCAATATATTCCCCTGATATCACGATACATCGTCGTCGCTCCTGGATAAATAGAATAACGAGAATAGTGAGCTTCTCCCATAACCTTCTGGCATAACCCTGTCACATTAGAACACATAATTGACCTCAATATCTGAGGACTCCATCTCCTGTAATTTCAAATGGTGTATTCTCCTTTTGAGGGGATGTATCTCTGTAATGAGCTAGCACATGATCTGCATACTGGCGTTCCTACACTTCAGTTACTAAAGAGGATGTTGTCGTGTCCTGAATAGTAACTCCAGTATCACCTGAATCTAGTAATCGAACTCCAATACTAGCTAGCAGATGAATATCATGGGCTATCCCACACTTCTCTGGCTATAAATATGACAGGCTACCCATAGATCTACGGCTGAGGGCGTCGGCTACTACATTTGCCTTCCCCGGATGGTATAAAATATCAACGCCATAGTCTTTCAGTAGCTCCAACTATTTCTTTTGGCGTAAATTCAATTCCTTTAGATTGAAGATATATTGAAGGCTCTTATGATCTGTATAGATATCAACATGAATGCCATAAAAATAGTGCCTCCACATCTTTAGTGCATGAATCACTGCGGCTAACTCTAAATCGTGGGTCGGATAATTCTTCTCATGCTTTCTTAGTTGTCTTTAAACATAAGCGATTACTTTTCATGGTCGTTCTGCCACTTGTTGCATGAATACATGTCTTATCTCATTGCCCACAAATACTGAAATTTTCTGTAACTCATATGATCTCAAATATCATCTTTTGATTATTTTTTTTCCCGTTCATTAGCCACGATAGGTGCCACTTTATTATGGAATGCATACAATGTTGTTGTGAGTCTCTTGTTACAAGACCATTTCTTCCTTATGTCACTATGCTTAAGTTGAAGCCTTTTTCCTTATTCCCTCAGCTAGTCTTTCTTTGTAGTACTTAAGAGAGACCCTTTGACTTCTGTAAAGCTGCGAGCTTATTACATCGTATACCCGAAAGAATTTTTGACGTTCTTACTCGCCTATAATTATCCTTTATTACTTACCTCCACGCCCGTGTGCTCATAAGGTTGATTCTGAACTGAAATGTTTTGACTGTCTTCTTAGTGGCACCATTTTTGTTTTCTTCATAACATTTATGCGGTACCTTTAACATCCTGAACTCCTATCTGAATATTTCTCAAGGATTACGATGTCATTATATTTGCGAGACCAATTTTCCTATGTTGGGTTTCGCTATGTTTATCTTACACAACCTGCTGATTTGTTGGTATCCTCTTATTTAGCCATGGCTAGGCTATTCCTGAATCAACTACTAACTACACGTTAGTCCATTCTCATATCTTATTCTGCGTAATGCCTCTTGGGTTATATCATTTGTCTTAACTTACCCCACATACTGGCTCCTTATGTATCAAGTGTTCATTTGCATTTATATATCAATAACATCTAGTGATGGAACCCTTACTGCCTCTCTATGTCGTCATGCTTAGAAAATGTTCTGGAGTCGTATCATATCCGTAGGATTTGAATAAATGAAATCTTATTTCTTTCGCTTTTATACCATATTCTTCCTTTACTATTCCATAGTTACCTTAACCATATAACTCCGACTTAATACCATATCACACCATCTTCCCCCTTTAGGGGAGTACTAACATTTATTGCTATGAAGATTTACCTATAAATGTTTCACCTCTTCATATTTGGTGTCTTTTCACATCTTCGCGGACTCTTACTTACCTTGCGGTAACCCTTCTGTACAAGGGATAATTTAATTTCTTACACACAAAGGTGACACCTAGGGTAATTAGCTCACTTAGTCCCTTACGCTTAACTCTTCTCACAGCGCTTGTTTTAGGGAAACGTCTTCCTGAATGACCTTTAAAAGTTATTCTTCTGTTGTCAATTCAATTATTGCCCGGAACGCGATCTCTGAAATTCTCACGATGTCAAATATTATCAAATCCTTCGGTCTCGAATTCATGTTCAGTTTATCTTATTCACTGGCCCATACTAATTTCTATTACTCCGGGGGCCTAACTTTTCCTTCTGGTAATCATGTATGAGTCACCAACGCATTTCTCAAAAAAGAGACATGACTTTATGGCTTATACTCTTTTATTGTCTCAAGGCATGTAACTTATTGTCTTTTCCTTCACTTGACTATAGAATCTATAGTCCTGTCATATTTTGATTTACCGTTATCATCCATTTATCTCATCTTACTCGTAATGCTTCATTTACTTTTTTCTTATTCTCCTGCTAATATTTATGTCTATCACCTTATTATGAAAACTTCTTCAAAATATTCTTTCACTTTTATCCCCCCTTGATTCAACTCACTAGCTCTTCGGGTCGCCTAACACTCTCTCTTTACTAGGGACGAGATCCATACAAAGGTAAATATTTATCCCTTCTAGGATTCCAATGCCAATCTTCTGAAATATCTGAACATTCTAGTATTCATATCTGATTGTACTATTCTAGAGTGCACCATCTGGGTGTCTCACATGGAGAACCATTACCACGTTTGTAATATCCCTCGGAAATGTGAGCTAATGATAACAATCCATCCACAATTTTAGGTTAATCTAACCCCAGCTGGATGTTGATATCCCATCCTTCTCTTAAATTATATCTATTAGCTCCCACAGGGCATAACTGAAATGGGTGTTGTCAAGTGAATATATCCTTATTATTGTTGAAAGTAATTCAGAATGCTTATATTTCTCTGCTTGAAATGTAAATACAGATAATCTTCACTAACTGGGTACCTCGTACCCTTCTTCATCTTGCTTCTTTTTGCTTGTTGAAACTTGTATCAACCTTCTGATTCTCTCGTTACTTTTTACCATAGGGGTAGATAGATATCCATGCCTTACGGATCTTTATCAAGAAGCTCACACGTCGTAGTACACACATAATCTACTGAAGGCCTTACATTTACTCATCATAAGCATGATGCAAAATCGAATTCCTCTGACTCAAATCTTTCACAACCACATTCAATCTCTTACCAATTGTCTTTCTGGATGTAGATGTCATTGAATAGCGAATAAAATAGAATTTAGGAGTTTGAATTTCTTACAACTGAGCTCTACCACACGATCTAGAGTAAGAAGAAAGAGTGACAGTCCTAAATACCTTGTAGCCTCCTTCTTATAAGTGTGGTGCACAACAGACCCATAAACAAGACTCTACTAGACACGACATGTAGACTCCCTAGGACAGAACTACTCTGATACCACTTCTGTCACGACCCAAACCGATGGTCCACGACGGGCATCTGGTACCTTAATCAACCGAGTACCAACGTAACGTATCTTTCGTATCATACTATCATAGGTAATTGAGTTGGAGAGGTTGTCGTGAGATAAGTAGAATAAAACATGAGGAAATACTCAATATAGGGTGACCCAACTTGATATACCGACTTATACAAATAACGTACTGGCCTATAAGGCCATACCAGTATCTGTATACATGACATCCGTCTACAAGCGTCTAAGAGTATATAAATATCATAAAAGTCAGGACATAGCCCCGCCATACCAAACAATACATATTCAAATCATACTGACCAAATAGGCAACTCTAGAGCAAGTGGAGTGCACAAACACCTTCTGTTGAGCTGATAGCCCACTAGAAGAACTCTCAACCTGTCTATCGGGACCTGCGGGCATGAAACGCAATGTCCCCAGAAAAAAGGGACGCCAATACAAATAAAGTACTGAGTATGTAAGGCATGACAGTAGTATATAAAAGACATGAAAGAAATATAGAGTAAAGAACTCAACCTGAAATTCTGAATAGCTCTGTGAATCATGAAAATTTATAATGTCATGCATGTGCATATAAATGTCATACCATGTATAGGTATATGCGTTCATAACATCATCAAGCCTCTGAGGGCATCCCATCATATCATCTCGGCCACTGTGGGCAAAATCATCAATGTATATCAGCTGATCAGGTGGTGGTGCGTATATAATGATGTAACCTTTTTCCATATCCCATATACATATAATAAACGCGTATATAACGCCTTCTGGTCATGGGTCAATGTACATGTATAAATGCATGAAATACATAAGAAATACGTCAATAAGATTTCTCGAATATCATAAAATCAATATGCCTTTCGGACAAACTTTATCAAATACGTATTTTTCTGAGACCCATGAATAGAGGATATAATAATAAATCACATGGGGAATCAAGAATATATACACCCATAGTATTTCTATGAATAGAGTCATTTATGAAAGTTGCGTATTTTTCTCGTTTCGTTTGTATCATTTGGATCATGCCAAAAGGAAAGAAAGGATAGCCTTAACATACCTTAACTCCGTTGAGTCCTTAATACCTTCCAAGAAATTCTTCAAACAACTCAATTCAATCTACCACATCATAAGGAGATTCAAAATCAGTGCTGAGTAAATGCTAAGTCTTCAACTTAAACTAGTAGCTCGTTTACGTAAATTTGGGCAGCATCTCCCCTATAACTAGGTCCTCCTCCAATACCATATACCAACAACAACAAGAACACAGCAATAAAAATATGTAAGCATCATTTTCCAACCTTATCTCCATCACAATATACCATAAAATTGCCCACACACCCTAATCACTTCATACATAAAACGACAACCAAAGTAGTGTCAAACAACCTAAAACATGTAACGACGAACGACCAGCACACCATTCCGTCATTATGTGGTGTTTCTCCACACAATTTGTCCTCCAAAACTCCATTAAACAGTAGAAAAATATACAGCCCAAAGGCAACACGAAACAGCCCATAAAACAGTCCACAAAGCAGTCCACTACAAGTCAAATAACTCGAACTCACGACTTCCGATTACCGTCCCATGAGTTCTAACTATTAGGAAACGAATTTATCACAATTCCTTGATAGTTAAACACTTAAATACAGAAATTAGGAATTTTATTAACTATTAAATACATTCCAAAACTCAAACTATAAAGAAAAAGAGAGGCGATATAATGATACTTACGTCGTAGGGATCGTTTTAATGTTATCGCTTCTTGATTCCGTACCTGGGATGATAATATTCTTTGAAACACTATTAGAGAGCTTAAAGACAGGTTCTATGGTATTCTATGGTCGGGTTCTATGTGAAAATGATGAGAGAGACGAGTTAAGACATATTTATCAACGTTTGAAAAGTCAAAAGGTGCTAGCTTGGCACCCTCTCATTTGCCCATCTTCCGATGCTTATATCTTTTTATCCGGATGTCGTATGAATAAACGCTTAAGTGCTTTGGAAACTACATTCCAAGACCTTCAATTTGGTATATAATATATCCGAAAAATAGCTCATATAGTACACGAAATATATTTCTCAAAAAACTCCGTTATATGGAAAATCCTTAGTCGGTGTTTCTGCAACTTTAATCCGATTTTTTCCAAACTTCATATTTTCTATCCAAATATCATATATAGCCATATTATGACTTTAAAATCATTTAAATTATGATTAAAAAGTCTCATATTCATTATATCACCTTGGGACGCACAGGGTGTAACATAGGCGACAAATTGCGGTACCATTTCATTGCTTCTTTCGACAAGGTTTCTCCAAATTTTTTCAGCAGAACATATTCAATCTCATCGTCTTCTAAGTCATTTTCCTTTATTGCACATGTATAAGAAGTGACATGTTCATTAGGGTCGGTGGTCCCATTGTACTTAGGAATTTCTGGCATTCGGAACTTCTTCGGAATCAGTTTCGGTGCCACACTTGGAGGGAAAGGCTTCTGTACAAATTTCTTTGAATCCATACCCTTTAGAATCGGTGGTGCCCCCGGTGTTTGGTCAACCCGGGAGTTGTATGTCTCTACTTTCTTGTCATTTGCCTCGATTTTCTTTTCTCCCGATTTATTCCGTTTAGTGAGCTCCTCGAACATTTTCACAACGGCCGGGTTGGTCCCCGATTCGTTGGCATTCGACCTTTTCGGTACAAGCTCGGTCCTTTGAACGACTTCTGGTTCGATCCTACTCGGTGTTCGGTGTTGATTTTGTAGTTGTTCTATAACGGCATGTTCAGCCTGTAACATTTCGAATATCAATTGGAGGCTAACTCCACCATCTTCTCCGCCCTGCGTACCTCGACCACCTGATCGAATTTCCCTGCGTATACTACCTTCGGGCTCAACGCCCAAATTTACATTATGGGCGACATGTGAATTGACATTAACGGGATTTGTAATTGGTGCTCCCTCGAGGTCGGCCTGAGGCATCTCGATTCCTGGGGCGGCTAGGTTGTCATTTTTCCCCTGAAATCCAAGGCTGTTATCACCATGTGTAGGTGCTGCTTGTGAGTTTAACATGTTTGTCCTGAAAACAAAGATTCTTACGAGAACAAGTGTAAAGCAGTGTGTATTATCGAAATTAGTATTAAGTAATCACTATTATCCTTGGCCCCACGATGGGGGCCAAACTGTTTACCCTTAAAATTGGATAACAATTAAACTTATAATGAGGTTCTAAGGATACACAATTTCACTTAATACCGATAAGCAAATATGAAGATTAATTACAGAAATGAACTATAAAATAAAGCGAACTAGTATTGAAACGGAATTCAACCCTCGAGTTTGTGCCCTCAAACTGATTGATACCAAAATAGTTAAAAATAAGCAAGATGATGAACAAGAAAGTATAAGCTAAAGAGAGAGAGTGTTATATTGGCTTTTTTACGTGAGAACAATGTGTTACAAATGGTTAATACTCCCCTTTATATAGTAGAGAAGTTTCACTTATGGTATAACTCTAATTACAGAAGGAAATCCCATGATTAGCTAATTAACCGTTTCTGATTTGATCCGTTCCGAGATTTACGCCATGATCCTCGACCAGCTACCGAGATTTTCGCTGTGATCCTCAACCAGTCACGGATATCTCGCCTTTCTGTTATTGTGCTATCTTCGATCTTGCTCGATGTCTGTCTTGTTTAGCTTCGATCGTTACTAGCCTCGATCTTGACAGGTACCTCGGCTCTGAACTCGGTACCTTATCCTCATGATATGGCCTATTCCGTTATGAGGCCATCCTTCAATGCAAACTCCAGGTCTCGGTCAAATAGTAAATTCGGGTAGGCCGGGTTTTAACCGTATACAGAAGCAATGCACTTATACATATGAGATTTTATGTATTGCGCGCATCAAACACATTAACACTAGATTTGTTCATATATGTAGCTTAGTTTACCTTTTTCAAATTCTAAAATGCAAAGAAGACAGAGGACTCCGTCATTTTGATTCTATAAATAAAATTGGCATTTTCATTTACCAAAGAGACATCGTCAGGCTAAATGACTAAATAAAACAAGTCAGTCCTCGTAAACAGCCTAATGTTTGTCGCCTCTAGCTGAAGTAAACTTTAATGAGTTCAAATGCTCAGAAAATATTTCTAAACAACAAGACACCAATAAGAACACTAATATACAAGGTTCTTTTGTAAAAAGCTAAATATATTTAAGACTTTTAATGACGGTTAATGATTAAGAGCAAATTCCAACTTCGCAGCCGGAATTGTTGAAATTATTGAATTATTTCCCTCAAACTCTATACAAACAAATCATTAACTGTTATATAGTTAAGAGTGTAAAGTAAAAATAAGTATAAAGAGAAACTGATATATTATTCAAACTTCAAACTTATGTACATAATGAACTGAAATTTCCTCTATTTATAGATGATCTGCAAGCTGATGTGTAAGCTGTTACTGTACCAGATATAGATAATCTTCTACCGGGGTAATATTTATCCATAACGGAGTACCGAAAGGATAAGCTCATTGTACCAAATAAAGATAATCTTCTACCGGGGGTGATGTTTATCGATAACAGGGTACTGAAAGGATAAGCTCATTGTACCAGATATAGATAATCTTCTATCGGGGGTGATGTTTATCCATAACGGGGTACTGAAAGGATAAGCTCATTGTACCAGATATAGATAATCTTCTATCGGGGGTGATATTTATCCATAACGGGGTACTGAAAGGATAAGCTCTTTGTACCAGATATAGATAATCTTCTACCGGGGATGATATTTATCTATAATGGGGTACTGAAAAAATAAGCTCATTGTACCAGATATAGATAATTTTCTACTGAGGGTGATGTTTATCCATAACAGGGTATCGAAAGGATAAGCTTATTCAGGAAACTTATTTCTAATAGAGTACTAAGTAGATAAACATATTTACGGCGGAGTCTCATATATATAAGTTTCTTCAGGAAGCTTATTTACAACGGAGTACTAAATGAACATCCATAATATAATATATTTCTAACACTCCCCCTTGGATGTTCATTAAAAGATAATGTGCCTCATTAAAACCTTACTAGGAAAAAACCCGTGGAAAAAAATTCTAGTGAAGGAAAAAGAGTACACATATTTAGTAATACGCTATAACGCATATTTTACTCCCCCCGATAAAAACCTTGTTTCAAATATTTGAGTCTCTACATTCCAATCTTGTATACCATCTTCTCAAAAGTTAAAGTTGACAAAGATTTAGTGAATAAATCTGTCAGATTGTCACTTGAACGGATTTGTTGCACATCAATGTCACCATTTTTCTGAATATCATGTGTGTAGAATAATTTTGGTGAATGTGCTTCGTTCTATCTCTTTTTATAAATCCTCCCTTTAATTGGGCTATGCATGCAACATTGTATTCGTATAAAATTTTAGATCTTTTATCACATTCCAAACCACATTTTCCTTGAATAAAATGAATCATTGATCTCAACCATACGCATTCCCTACTTGCTTCATGAATAGCTATTATCTCACCATAATTTAAAGAATTAATAACAATAGATTGCTTTGTGGATCGCCATGATATGATAGTACCTCCACATGTAAAGACGTACCCAGTTTGAGATCAAACTTTATGTAGATCAGATAAATAACCTGCATCTGTATAACCAACAAGATCTGCACTACCTTTGTTAGAATAAAATAAACTCATATCAAGTATTCCCTTTAAATATCGCAATATATGCTTAATCTCATTCCAATGTCTCTGTGTAGGAGAAAAGCTATATATTGCTAGTAAATTAACAGAAAATGATATGTCATGCCTTGTAGCATTAGCAAGATACATAAGTGCACCAATTGCACTAAGATAAGGTATTTCGGGACCAAGGAGTTCCGCATCCTCTTCTGGAGGTCGGAACAAATCCTTATTCAATTCAAGTGATCGAACAACAATTGGTGTACTCAATGGGTGCGCTTTGTCCATGTAAAAACGTTTTAATGCTCTTTCTGTATAGGCAGATTGATGGATAAAGATCTCGTCTGCTAAATGTTCAATTTGCAGACCAAGACAAAGTTTTGTCTTTCCAAGATCTTTCATCTCAAATTCTTTATTAAGATATTCAATTGCCTTTTGGAGCTCTTCTAGAGTTACAATAAGATTTATGTCATCAACATAAACAGCAAATATAACAAATTCTGATGCCATTTTCTTTATAAAAATACATGGACAAATAACATCATTTATGTAACCCTCTTTCAGCAAATATTCACTAGGGCAATTATACCACATACGCCCAGATTATTTTAAACCGTACAAAGATCTTTGTAATCTGATTGAATACATTTTCCGAGATTTTGGATTTGCTTCGGGCATTTTAAGTCCTTCGAGAATTTTTATATAAATTTCATTATCAAGTGAACCGTACAGATAATCTGTAACTACATCCATTAGATGCATTTCAAGCTTTTTATGTAGTGCTAAACTGATGAGATATCGAAATGTTATGACATCCATAACAGGTGAATATGTTTCATCAAAATCGACTCCAGGTCATTGTGAGAATCCTTGTGTGACAAGACTAGCTTTGTATCTTTCAATTTTATTTTTATCATTCTTTTTTTGCACAAAAACCCATTTATAACCAACTGATTTTATACCAGCAGGTGTTTGGACTACCGGTCCAAAGATCTCTCTTTTAGCAAGTGCGTTCAATTTTGATTGACTTACCTCTTACCATTTTGGCCAATCAGATCTTTGTCGATATTCTTCGACAGATCGGGGTTCAAGATCCTCACTATCTTGTATAATGTTAAGTAAAACATTATATGCAAAAATATTATCCATCACTATTTTAGATCAATTTAAATTAATCCCTTCACCAGTAGAACTTATTAAAAGCTTCTTACTCACTTGAGTCTCGGGTTCATTGATTTCTTTAGGAATCTCAAAACTAATCAGATTTTGGGTCTCTTCAGGGGATCCTTTCATAGTATCGTTTTGATCATTTGTCGATTTTCTTTATGGAGGATTTCGATCCTTTGAACTCAAAGGCCTACCACGCTTGAGGGGTATTTAGGTTCACTAGCTCTCATGCTAGTAGATGGTCCTGTTAGGACATCAATTCAGATAGGCACATTCTCTGTAGGGATATGTGACTTAGTTATTCTTTTCAAATCAGTAAACGCGTCTGGCATTTGATTTGCTATATTTTGTAAATGGATGATCTTCTGGACCTCCTGATTACATATAGGAGTACGTGGATCAAAATGAGATAATGATGAAATTTTCCACACAATTTCTCTTTTGATTTCCTTTTTCTCTCCCCCTAATTGTGGGAAATATATTTTATTAAACCAACAATCTGCAAATCGAGCAGTAAATAAACCTCTCATCAGTGGTTCAAGATAGCGAATAATAGAGGGTGATTTAAACCCAACATATATTTCTAACCTTCTCTGTGGACCCATCTTACTGTGTTGTGGTGGTGGTGCTGGCACATATACAACACATCCAAAAATTCGTAGATGGGAAATATCTGGTTCATGACCAAAAATTAATTATGACGGAGAATATTTATTATAATGTGTCGGTCTAAGACGGATAAGTGATGTTGCATGCAAGATAGCATGGCCCCAAATAGTAGTGGGCAATTTTGTTTTCATAAGTAGTTGTCTTGCTATCATATGCAGGCGTTTAATAAATGACTCTGCAAGGCCATTTTGAGTATGAAGATAAGCTACCGGATGTTCAACTTTTATCTCTACTGATAGACAATAATCATCAAAAGCTTGAGATGAGAAATCTCCAGCATTATCAGGGCGAATAGCCTTTATATGATAATCTGGAAATTGTGCCCTTAATCGAATTATTTGGGCTAATAGCTTTGCAAACGCCAGGTTGCCAGTTTGATTATTTATTAGAGCATGCAATCAAATCCGAATTAAGTTTGCGGCGAAATGTGAAATATGTAGATTCCATTGAGACAAATAAAATAAATCTATATATTCACCTAATTTACGACTAAGCAAGACCAATAATGTGCTTTTGATCGGACTGCGATGGCATATATGAACATTGTTGTCAAGTACGTACCCAAGGAAGGGTCATATGCAGGGGCGTATCTAGGGGTTCCATGGGGCACGTGAATCCATGCTCCTCACCCTAAATCATATATAGTAATATTATATTTTTTCAAAAAATATTTAAATATATGTGTGTGCACTCATACTCAAAGTATTATATGATGTGATAGTTATTGAGTGTACCTCTCTAGGTGAGGTTGTGAGTTCAAATCTTATGTCAATCTTGTTATTTTTTCCTTTTTTTTCTAGAAGTAGACGCCCATGGGAGATGGGCATGTCTGGTGTTATTTTTTGCGTATTACTTAAGTACTTTTTCTTTTTATTTCTTTTTTTGTTTGGTTAATTCTTTCAAAATTTTCACACATTAAAATTCTTATTCTTCTTTTGTCGCTGTAAAATCTTATATGATTAAACAAAAATGTGTATATTAAAACTAGTAGCAATGTATGATGTAGCATATAGTCAATGGGTTCAAGTTGATCTCAATATTTTCAACATGGAAAATAGATATAGATGTAACAAAATTACTATTTCAAAAAATAAAAATTTGAACTTATAATTTCAAAAGTGCAATGGGTACGCAATCATAAGAAATAAAGGTTGAACCCGTAAAATTTATAGTTTGGATCCAGTGACGGATCCAGGATTTTCATTAAAGGGAGTCAAAACATAAAGAAATAAACTCATGCAACCAAATACGAATTAAGTTTGCGGCGAAATACGAAATATGTAGATTCCATTGAGACAAATTAAATAAACCCTATATATTCACCTAATTTAGGAGTAAGCAAGACCAATAATGTGCTTTTGATCGGATTGCGATGATACATATATATGGACAGTGTTATCAAGTACGTACCCAAGGAAGGGTCATATGTTTGGATACATTATGCAGTCAACACGGCTAAGAGATTGGAGCACTCCTTTTTTAATTCATGGATTAGATGAAGAAAGAGTCAAATCAAACTAACTGCTATTTTCTATTGGGATTTAACGTGTATTTACACTGAGTAGTATTATAGGTTAATTCGACAGTTTGTTTGTCTTAACTTTTAATTAATTATTAGTTCCTCTAATTATATAAGCAGTCGCGTATAGTTATCTTTCTAGCTACGTGATCTGACAGTACAAAAAAAAATCATTTCACTGTTAGTTAGGTATAGATGTTAAACTCTTTTTATCGTGTCTAAAATGTTTTAGGTTGGGAAGCAATTACTGTATAGTTTATAAAGATCAACATTTTAAAGTTACTTGCATAACAAAGATCGGAAGAGCTTTCTATTGACCAATAATATGCTAGTATTTATTGTCCTTCTCTTCTAGTGGTTTATCGTCTTTCTTTTTCTTTTTAATTCTTTCCTTCTTCCGCGTATTTTTCCCAAGTCAGGATTTGATAATTATAATGAGAACTAACAGTTTATGGGTTTTGCTTTTGTTTCTTATATATATATATATATATATATATATATTATTTTTAGGTTGCTAATACCAATTAATTATATTTGTATATATATAATTAATTGATATTAACAACCTAAAAAGTAAAAACAATGATGAAGGTGGGGCTTAATTATTAGGACAAGTGAACCACCAGCTTTTGCTGACAAAATAGCATTATAGATCGAAGAAATCCTGTAATAAACAAATTAAACAGTAGTTGATAGAGACGTGTTTATCAGTGTTTTAAAAGATTTTGTGGGACTCGCCTCGGGACTCGTCGCTCGGGATACCATCAAAACGTTTTGAGGCCAAGTATGAGGATCATCCAATAGTTCTTATGCAAATCATATGTTGAATTTACTAATTAGTATTCTTGACTCTCAAAGTTCCTTAACAATTGAATGATTAAAGTTCTATTCATCTATAGGCAAGAGCGGAGGTACAAGCCGAACAATAGGTTCGGCCGAACCCAGTAGCTTTTGTTCAAACAATGTATTTGTTATTTAGAATTCATTAAATATATGTACAAATATTAAATTTAGAACTCAGTCACTAACACTTAAAATCGTCGTTCTAAAATTCAGAACCCTTAAGATTGAAATCTTGGTTCCGCCTCTGTGTATAGGATTATGAAAATTGTAAATAATAAAAGCACATGGTGAGAGCGAATATCAATTGAGCATTTCTTATGAAAATAGATTGTAAATATTTGTATATTTACTTGCTAGATCCTCGTGTCTTAGTTCTATGTCTCTCAAAATTATCATACTTTTAATATTTTATTATTTAAAAGTGATTTTATGTTTACTCACGAAGGAGTAATGTTTTAAATTACAATATTGATGAAATTTATTGAGTATTTATTTTTAGGGAGGTAAAATTGTGTAGTTTGATAATATTATATTAAGAAATTATGATTTTTAATTGTTTGAAAGTTAAGACGTTATAGTTGATATATATTTTATAGTAACTTTAATACTATTGCACCGTTTATACTTGTAAAAACATGCTAGTTATTTTATTTTCTTTAATCTTTTTAATATCTTGGACTTTTAATGAATTTTCTATATTTTTGTGTTATTACGCTATATAATTAATTTACGCATTAAAAATTTTAAAATTTTGTGGAGCTTACGTCTCATATCTCGAGGCTTATACCTCGTCTTCTGTCAATTAAAATGCCCCGTCTCACGCCCCACCTAATTTTATATTCCATTCCAAATAATATAGATAGCATGATCTCAAGCCAAACCTTTGACAATTAATCCTCCATTCTTTTGTCTATATGTATATTATCTCAAGGCAAACTATCATTTAAAGCGTGGTATTGTCAATTGGCCTACATTTATAAGAGAGGAGATTAAAAATTAATACTAATATAAAAAAAATACTAAAATACAAATCTTCCTCTGAACGTGATTCTCTTAGTGACTACATTATGAATATTATTATTATTGTGAGAAGCAAAAATCCTCAATTTATAGTTAAGGATAAGACATATAAATAAGATTTATTCCTTTTAGAGGTCTTTTTCTCTTCCTTCAAGAAAGAGAATCCGAATAAATTAAAATTCATAGCAAAATCCTAACAGTACATCCTTTAAAAAATATTAAAACGGATTTATTACCTTTATTTATTCTAAATTTATTTCTACTTATTGCTTTCTCTATATTAATCTCTCTCCATATTTATTAGAGTAAGGATACTATCGAAAAAGATAGAATAAACTCACTTTATTCTTGTTTTGCCACGTTAATCTTTCTCAACATTTATTATGTAAGGATATAATTGAAATAAATAGATAAATTCTCTCTTCTTTTTCTAAAATGACAAGTATATGATAGAGGGAGTACGCGGATGTTTTTTCTTTTTTAAGTCAACAGTAACTAATGCAGTCAATGGTAAAATGACTGAATGTCGGAAACAAACACGTTTACGTTACAGTAACACTAGTAGCTTCCAATTAGGTTTGCACAGACTTTGAAATAATTCGTTTAGTCTCTTTTGCACTGACAGCCTGGTTTTGTTGTTTTATCATATAGTAGTAGTGTAGTTTGGGTAGAGGATTGACTGATTCAACGTAATCACCGACGCCTCTCATATATTTTAACTGATTATAGTATGGCTAGAATTTTTAATTCTTTCTAAATTAACACAGTAAGGATTATAGGAGAAGATGTTACATATTATTATAGATCAAACTTAATATGCTGGTATAAGAACTTATAGAATATTAGTGCATGAAACTTAAATTCTTTCTAACTTATAAAGTCTTTCCATCTATAATTTGGGGATCGGGTTGCACGCCGCAATAGACTTGATTAAAATGAATATATTGGAGGAGAGGGTTGCACGCCGCAACAGAATTGAATGTGAATATGTTGTGAGAGCGGGTTGCACGCTGCAATAGATTTGATGGAAATGATAATTGATTACGACTGCGGAATTGGCTTCAATTATTATAAATGAGTTATTTGATTTATTTCTATTATTTGTTGTTGTTATTAATATTGCGTACATGTTAATGTAAGTGACTCGCCTTAGCCTCGTCACTACTTCATCGAGGTTAGGCTCAGCACTTACCAGTACATGAGTTCGGTTGTACTGATACTACACCTGCACTTCTTGTGCAGATTTCGGAGTTGGTCCCAGCGGCGTACCGTAGACTTACTCGGATATCAGCTACCCAGAGGAGACTTGAGGTATAACTGCATGGTGTCCGCAGTTCTGAAGTCCCCGTCTATTTTACTTTAGCTGCGTGTTTATTTCCAGATAACATTTTTTATTCAGACCTTTATTTGTATTATTCTAGAAGCTCATGCACTTGTGACACCAATTCTAGGATGACATTTAGACACCGTTATTTTTATGGATTATTACCTACATTTCATACTTTACATCTGCATTTGTTCTTTGATTATTAATAAATTTAAAAATTATTTTAAAAATATATAATATTATTCTAACGTTGGCTTGCCTAGCAAGTGAAATGTTAGGCGCCATCACGGTCCGAAGGTAGGAATTTCGGGTAGTGACACTCAAATACCGGAAAAACTCACTAAATTCTAATACCCATTCTGCTACGAGTTTAACCATACAAAAATTATCCTATTCAGATATCAACTCGACCCTCAAATCTTCAATTAAAGTCTTTGAAGATTTCTATCATTTTCAACCCGATCTTTACCCATTTGAACTCAACACTCTTTCCATAAACCTTATTGATACGTATAAATAATACTCTTACACCCAAGAATCATACTCTTAATCACCCATCATTACCCAAACTCGAAATTGAAGATTAGGGGTTAGAACCTTACCTCTTTGATGAAGAACTTGAGGGATTTCTCGTTGGATTTCAAAGCTTAAACAAGATTTTTGATGAACAAAGCACTTGAGCTTCTTCCTCTCTCTAAAACACTCTCACTTCTCTCTAAAATCATCAGGTAATTGTCAAAAAATAAGCCCCAAAGCATATTTATCAAAATGGGGCCGGGTTATGAAAATAGATAAATGGACCCTCTGAACTTAGGTATGCGGTCGCACAATGGACCACACAATGGGTATGCGGGTCGCACAATGGACCGCAAAATCGATGACGAAAACTGAGCTGCGCTGGGCAGGTCTGTGACCCATTTTGCGGTCGCACAATGTGTTTTGCGATCGCAGAATAATTCTGCAGTCGCACATCTGACCGCAGAATCACATTTTTCCAGCCTTTGGTAATTTGGTCATAACTTTTTGTAGGTGTGTCCAAATGATGAACGGTTTAAAGCATTAGAAATTAGACTCACAGATCTTTCATTTGATAGGTAATACACCATATAACACTTCGTATCTTGAGAGTTATGCTCATTTGAAGTTTTATCTTGTGCGAACTCACTTGAAACTTTAGTCTTAAGAAATTTCCAACTTCTACATTCGATGCCGAAATCTATCGAATCAAGTCCGATTGACCTCAAATTTTGCACACAAGTCATAAATGACATAACAGAGTTATGAAAATTTTCAGAACTGGATTCTGACTCAGATATCAAAAGGTCAACTCCGTGGTCAAACTTGGAAATCTTTAGCCTTTAAATTACTAGTTTCCGTTAAATGGTCATAACTTGAGTTAGGGACCACCAAATTAAATTCCGGGTATACGCCCAAGTTCCAAATCACGATACGGACCAATCGGAATAATCATCACTAATCTGGGTCCGTTTGTTTAAAATGTTGACAAAATTCAACTCAGTTGAGTTTTAAGCCTCTAGTTCACATTTTAATCCATTTTGTACATAAAAACTTTCCCGAAAATTTTACGGACTGCGCACGCAAGTCGAGACGTGACAAATAGTGTTTTTTGAGGTCTTAGAATACAGAATTAATAATTAAATTTAAAGATGAAATCTTGGATCATCACACTATGTGTGTGTGTGTGTGTGTGTGTATATATATATATATATATATATATATATATATATATATATATATATATATATATATATATATATATATGTCTAAAAACAATGATGAAGGTGGGGCTTAACTATTGATTAGGATAAGTGAACCACCAGCTTTTGTTGACAAAAATAGCATTATAGATCGAAGAAATCCTGTAATAAATAAATTAAACAGTAGTTGATAGAGACGTATTTATCAGTGTTGTAAAAGACTTTTATGGGATTCCCTTGGGGCTTGCCGCTCGGACGGGATACTCAAAACGTTTTGAGGCCAAAGTGTGAGGCTTAGTTTTACTGAGGCATACACCCCCAAGCGCCCAACTGTGTCCTGAACATGCTCAATGCTCGGGTTCTTCCAACAGTTCCTATGCATATTATATGTTAAATTTTCTCATTAATATTCTTGACTCTCAAAGTTCCTTAACAAATGAATAATTAAAGTTCTATTTATCTACAGGATTATAAAAATTGTGAATAAATCAAATAACTAATCATAGTATTGTATATTTACTAGTAATTGAGTACGTCGTGAGATCGAATATCAATAGAGCATTTCTTCTAAAAATAGATTGCGAGTATTTGTATATTTACTTGCTAGATCCTCGTGTCTTAGTTCTATGTCTCTCAAAATTATCATACTTTTAATATTTTATTATTTAAAAGTGATTTTATGTTTACTCACAAAGGAGTAATGTTTTAAATTACAATATTGATGAAATTTATTGAGTATTTATTTTTAGGGAGGTAAATTGTGAGTTTGATAATATTATTTTAAGAAATTATGATTTTTAATTGTTTGAAAGTTAAGATGTTATAGTTGATATATATTTTATAGTGACTTTAACACTATTGTATTGTTTATACTTGTAAAAACATGCTAGTTATATTATTTTCTTTAATTCTTTATAATATCTTGGACTTTTAATGGATTTTCTATATTTTTGGGTTATTACACTATATTATTAATTTACGCCTTAAAAATATTAAAAATTCGCGAAGCTTACGCCCATATCTCGAGGCTTACACCTCGTCCTCTGTAAATTAAAATGCCCCGCCTCACGCCCCCACCTAATTTTATATTCCATTCCAAATAATATAGAAAGCATGATCTCAAGCCAAACCTTTGACGATTAATCCTCCATTTTTTGTCTATATGTATATTATCTCAAGGTAAACTATTACACCTACTTTTGATAATAGTAGTTACTGCATGTTTCAATGTATGTGAATCTATTATTATTTAGTAGTCAAATAAAAATTTTATTATATTGTTTGCAAATATTTTGAATATTTGTAAACTATTGTGACTTATAATACTAATTATGTAGGTTTTAAATATGTAAAATTTATTTCAAAATATTTGAAAATTCAATGTTCGGCGTCACACAGAACATTAATCAATTTGACCCTCGTACACTTAAAAGGTTCACATAAACGGATATAAAGGGAGTACGGTATTTCCTCCTTAGATAATTGGATAACTTCTAACATTAGAAATTTTTAGTGATATAGCCAATATGGGTTTTAATACTTCTCCCATCCATTTTACTTGTCAGTTTTAATTTAATCTTATTTATTTTTTGATATCAACTTACAACACTCTTCGTTCCTTTTTAGTACTATATTTCTTAGGTTTTTCCTTTTGCACACAGTTTGTTAGGATCGAAATAATATGGTGCATGCGAAAGCTAACAAAGAAAACTTTAATGACAATAAGACTATCATTTAAAGCGTGGTATGGTCAATTGACCTACATTTATAACAGAGGAGATTAAAAATTAATACTAATATATAAAAAAAATACTAAAATACAAATCTTCCTCTGAACGTGATTCTCTTAGTGACTACATTATGGATATTATTATTGTTGTGAGAAGCAAAAATCCTCAATTTATAGTTAAGGATAAGACATAAATGAGATTTATTCCTTTTAGAGGTCTTTTTCTCTTCCTTCAAGAAAGAGAATCCGAATAAATTAGAAATTCATAGCAAAATCCTAACAGTACATCCCTTAAAAAATATTAAAACGGATTAATTACCTTTTGTTTATTCTTAATTTATTTCTACTTATTGCTTTCTCTATATTAATCTCTCTCCATATTTATTAGAGTAAGGATACTATCGAAAAAGATAGAATAAACTCACTTTATTCTTGTTTTGCCACGTTAATCTTTCTCAACATTTATTATGTAAGGATATAATTGAAATAAATAGATAAATTCTCTCTTCTTTTTCTAAAATGACAAGTATATGACAGAGGGAGTACGCGGATGTTTTTTCTTTTTTAAGTCAACAGTAACTAATGCAGTCAATGGTAAAATGACTGAATGTCGGAAACAAACACGTTTACGTTACAGTAACACTAGTAGCTTCCAATTAGGTTTACACAGACTTTGAAATAATTCGTTTAGTCTCTTTTGCACTGACAGCCTGGTTTTGTTGTTTTATCATATAGTAGTAGTGTAGTTTGGGTAGAGGATTGACTGATTCAACGTAATCACCGACGCCTCTGGAAGTATACATTTGTTTAGACTTGTTTGATTACTTAAATTAATTCTAAAAGTCAACCATTGTACTTTTTACACTTCAATTTAGCTAGGTTACGTTTAACCAAGAAGATTGACTTCCCGTTAAAACGATTATATTTATACAATAATAGATTAAATCTGATTAATGATAATATATCTAGGTATGAATTCTAACAAAATAGTTAACGTTTAGATATATCTAGTAGAGAATCGACAATAGCATTCAATATGTATTTCGAAAGATATCTGTATTAATGGAAAAGTGACTAACAATAAATGACATTTAAGTAAATAGGAGAAGTGGCTCACCTAATAAACAATGAACTAGGTGATTATTCCTCCTAACAAGGATGAGTGACAGACAAATCTTAGAACATTCGAAATATTCTCGGATCTGATGGAAAGGTGAGGAATAATATCAGCAAGAATCTTGATAAAAAGTTAGTCTTTGTATTTTTACAAGAGAGAGAGAGAGAATCTTTTAGCAAAGTCCGTTCTTATCACAATGAATATCACATGCCTCTATTCATTAACTTTTTTCTATTTATATAGGACATACCCCTAGTAAACCATAGTAATGCAAGTGCAAAGAATATTCAATGGAATATTCTCTTTAATTCCCTATTCTAATAAACTAGTCGTTACAGCTCTTTTTGCAATGCTCAACATAGACCATCATTTGCATCTCGACCACGAGCCTCGCTATCTCCTGATTGGCCTCAGATGACTCTTTTCTCGATGTTACAATGCCCTAAGTACTGAGACAGATTTCGACCTATACAGTTAGTCCCTCCGCTTATTAAGGCCGACCCCAGACGACCTTGATGAACGGATTCTGTTTATCGTGGTTGGCAAAATTGGGCGAGCGGGTCAAGTAGTGACGTTTTAGACGATATGATGACATGACCTTTCGTGAGTTGCGACTTTCGAGGTCACATCGTTTCTACTTCAGAATGACTTCATGACATCATGCGTCATTATGATGCATTTTTTCGATATTTTGCGTCGTTTCCCGTGCACCTGCCGTTTCGATACCAACGCGGGGTAATAATGACCTGATTTCTCGGTTCTGACGCTTTAATTTTTATAAATAGGGAGATGAGGACATTCATTCGTGTTTTGCATATTCTTCATATCGAGTCCATGTGTCTTCTTCTCCTTACTTCATTATTGTGTGTCTACTCTTCTTTCCGACGATCCCAGTTGCTTCCAACCATCTTGCACTTAAAAATCCTCTCTTTTGTTGGAACTATGGCCAACATGTTTTCTGATCCTGGTGAGGGAAGTAAACCGGTCCCTTTGGAGGTGATTATGCCTCCTCAAGCCGTGCGCGTTTCGGCTGCTATTGAGGATGAGAACTTCCCCACAGCGGAGGAGATAGTTCCTCGTGGTGAGAAAGTTAGGTCTGACTTCTCGAAAGCACCTGAAGATGAGCCCGAGGTTTCCGAGTCGGCGATGAAATAGGCCGATCTAGTAGAGCTTAGGGTTAAATTCAACACTCCCGCTCATGTTGATCTGATTCCTGCAGAGCGGGATGCGGTGCAAGCCCATCGTCCCGTGTATTGAGCGTTCTATGCTTACCCTTTTCATGTTGGCTACACTCTTCCCCTTCTCCCACTGGCGGAGGAGTACTGCCGTTACTATGGCGTTTTCCCGTCCCAACTTTCTCCATATATCTACAAGCTTATTAGGATGTTTACTAAATATGCAGAATTGGCCGGGATCGAGGTCACGCTTCGGCATCTTATGCATCTCTTCGCCCCTAGTTTCTATAGGGGGACGATGTTGAATCTTCGCCATCGAGGGGACAAATGCTTGGTGGTGAAGATAGACGATAAGGCGAGCCGCCACTTCTGGCACAATTTCTTCTTTGTCAGAACCGAAGACGTGGTGGCGAACGCGAACGGATTTCCCAAAGACCTGGAATTACACTGGTAAGCGTTTGATCCTTTCTTCATTAAAACATTCGATTTGCTTGTTTTAGTCGTAGATCCTGAACTCGGGTTCTCTTCTTATGCAGCCAAGACTATGCCCTCTTCTTTGGTTGGGGATATTTCTGATTGGGTTGGTCGAGTTCTCCCTCTCACCGTGGGAATTCGCGAGTGGCCGAGCTTTCTCAAGAAGTTCGGGCCTTCTCTTCCTCCGACCGGTGAGCTAGTTCGTTTTCTTTTGTTCTTTGGCCTTTTAGTCATTTATTTCTTTTAGTTTGCTTACGCCGATGGTGATAACCTTTTTTGGTTCTTTTTTCTTCAGGTCGGGGATCTTCGAGGAGGCCGAGAGCTCCCCCCCCCCTCTCATTTCGCAAGAGGAAGGCTGCCTCCTCTTCGGCATCTATTCTTTCTCTAACCGAGGTTAGAACTACTCGCCCCTCCGTTTCTGTTCCCTGCTCGACTGCGGCTAGGTCTGTTCTATCTTCGGCCTCGGCTACCGCTGACTCAGCAACGGCTTCTTCTCCGTCTACATATATCTTAACAGCAGGGCTTCCCCTTTATACCGTCTGGAGGACGAGGAAGAGAAGGTCGGTGGACGTTGGTGATGGGGTTGACCGGGCTATAGATTCGACAATGGACGATTTCTTCATCCGCGAAATGGCAACCATAATACTTGAGGATGATGTCGAGCAAGCGTCAGACATCCCGACATCGGTGGAAGACGTAGAGGGCATACCTCTTCCCTTTGCGGCACTAAGAGCTGAAGGGTCGACCACTGTGGCTTCTGATAATTTGAGGCAGGATGGGCTGTCGACTTCGCGGCCGGCTAACGATGCTCCTTCGCCGGCCGACAGGAAGGGAAAAAACATTGTCGAGGATGGCTACGAGATGGGTTTTGATCTCGATGTCGATGATATGAGGATGATGGAGGAGGGGGTTCACCCAGCTCGAGGTGAGATTAGAGGGGTCTATGCGGACCATCGCGATACCAATGGACCTTGATCTACTAAAAAACACGAAGAACTTGGTCCATGCTCTTGGTCTCCTTTATTCCGACGTGGAGGTTGTGACCCTTGCGGAGTTGGATGATATCACCTTATCGAGGAGCATAGCCGGCCTCGCTCTCAATGTAAAAAATTTCAAGGCTTCTTTTTCTTACCTTCTTTATTGAGATTTTTGATTTGTCTTAGTGCTTTGCCTTTGTCGGCGGAGAGGTTCTTGTGTTTGACTCACTTTTTTGTGATTGTAGACCGTAATTTTGGAAATTAAAAGCGCTCGAAGAGAGGAGAGGCGCAAGGCTATTTTTATGAAGTTGAAGCAAAAGTACCGCGAATACCGCGATAAGCACCGAGAAATTTGTAGAAGGTTTGGCAAGAGCGACAATTTCCAGGCTCTTCGAGATGAACTGAATGAGAAAGATGACGAACTGGTGAGGGTCATCAAAAAATGCAGCGTTCTTGAGGGGACGCTATGGAATAAAGAAGAAGAGCTTGAGGTTAGCAGGGGGGTCGAGACCTAGTGTGATGATCTCCAAGTTCAAGTGGTCTCACTGACGCCGAGCTTGAGGAATTTCAATTCAAAACGGATTCTTTGAGTGGCGAGGTTGCCGAGAAGGCAGCGGACCTCGAGAAGACGGAGTTGGCTCGGTCGGGGGCTATGAGGAAGGCAAAGGCTTTGGAGATCGCGATCCATATTCTTAGTTCTGAGAGAGAGAGTGCTTTGGAGACGGCCAGACTCAAAGAAAAGCGGCTTGATGAATGGATTGGAGAGTTAGAGAAAGAGGCTTCTCGCCTTTGTGATCAGGTCATCGCTCTTGAGGCTGAGAAGGCCCAACTACTAGCTCGATCGCCCTCTTCCTGCACTTCTGATTTTCCTGATGTTCCCCGAGATTTGTATGAGGAGTAGATTCACGCCGAGGGCCAGCTGGATATATTTAGAGATCTGATGAGGGCGAGTACCATTTCAGAAGCCATCTTCGAAGATGCTCGTGTTAAGGTGCGTGAAGCTCGGGTCGCTTGTGGTTATGATCCTGCTACACCGGAGGCCTGTGATGATGAGGGAGATGCGAGTGTGGACCGGATTGAAGAGGACACCTGGTATGAGGATGCGTATCCTGAGAGCGGTAGTGATGGTGAAGGGGCAGATGGGGATGGTTCAGGTGATCAAGCCGATGGCACTGCTAGGCCCGGAGGCAACTAGTAGTTTTTCTTTTTCCCTCTTTTTGTTTAGTCGTAAACTTGTACGTTTTTGTGGGCGTCTTTACGAACGTTTGTAAAAAATATTCTAAGTATGAAATGTAGTTTTGTTATTTGTACCTGATTCATTTTCTTCGGTTCGTGCTTGTATGCTTTTTGATTTTGTCGACATTGTTAACTTTAAGGCAACGTTTCCTTGGTTGTACATTTAGAGAAATAGAATTAAACTTTATGCATTTGTGCTTTGTTCATATACTTGGAAAAATTTACATATTATTTTTGGCGTTGGCTGGCGTTCCAGTCCCAGTCCCAGTCTATCTAGTCCCTTCATTGGTCGACTTGGCGAAGTCTTGAGAGGTAAAGCAATGAACTAGTCGTCATGTGTTTCCGTCTGTGCACACTTCAACCTGAAATATCTCCTACGTTGCCTCGTTAAAAACCTCCTTGAGAAAACCCAATTGGGATAAAACTCAAGTGAGGGAAAAAGAGTACGACTTTGGGGATGCTTTATCTCTTAAAAGTTAAAGTACTTGAGGTGTGCAATATTTCAGTTATTTGGTAGTAGCTTTCCTTCCATTGTTTCTAGTTGGAATGACCCTTTGTTCGCTGTTTGCCGTGATTTTGTACGAGCCGTCCCAATTTGTTCCTAGTTTACCTTCCCGTGGGTCTTTGCTCCCTTGTATTTTAGCTTTAAGAACTTAGTCCCCGACTTTGAGTGGCCTGATCTTTGCCTTTTTGTTACACTAGTGTTTTGTTTGTTGCTTTTGGGCAATCATCCTTACGTAGGCCATATCTCATCATTCTTCGACTTTGTCGAGCTTCTGCCTTCTCTTTTCATCGTTACTGGGTCCGTTTTTATGGGAGTATCTTAGGATGGGCTCCTCGACTTTGACCGGTATTACTGCATCAGTCCCATAGACCAATGAGTAAGGTGTCTCTCATGTGCTCGTCTTCGACGTCGTTCGGTAGGCCCAAAGTACTTCTGGTAATATTTCCGGCCACAACCCTTTGGCGTCTTCGAGTTTTTTCTTCATGATGTTCAGTATCAACTTTTTGGAGGACTCCGCTTGTCTGTTGCCCGCGGGGTGGTATGGCGTTGAGAGTATTCTTTTGATATGCCATTTTTCAAAAAATTCCGCGACCTCTTTTCCTGCAAATTGGGGTCCGTTGTCACAACTGATTTCTTTGGGGAGACCGAAATGACATATGATGTTTTTCCATATGAAGGCGATCACTTCTTGTTCGCATATTTAGGCGAATGCTGCTGCTTCTACCCACATAGAGAAATAGTCAGTTAAACCAAAAAGAAATCGTACGTTACCTCGTCCTGTCGGGAGGGGGCCCACGATGTCCATTCCCCATTTGATGAATGGCCAAGGGGAAGTCACTGAGTGTAGGTGTTCGCCTGCTTGGTAAATCATTGGGGCATACTTCTGGCATTACTCGCACTTTTTTCACGAAATTCGCGGCCTCCTTTTTCATGGTGGGCCAGTAATACCCTACCCGTATGAGGCATCTGACCAAAGCCCGATTGCCGGAATGAGCTCCACAGTGGCCTTCGTGGATCTCCTCAAGGACGCGCCACATCTGATTTGGGCCCAGTCATTTCGCTAGAGGGCCTCCGCATGTCCTCTTATACAGGTCGTTGTGAATGATGTTGTATGTGGCTGCTTGCGTTTGCAATTTCTTGGCTTCTTTTTTATCAACTGGGAGTATTCCGTCCTACAAATATGTAACAATACGGTTGCGCCAGTCCCAAGTCAGGTTTATAGTTCTTACCTCGATTAGGTCTATCGACGAATTGAGAAGGTGGACTACACTTCTGTCT
This sequence comes from Nicotiana tabacum, assembly GCF_000715075.1. NCBI lineage: Eukaryota > Viridiplantae > Streptophyta > Magnoliopsida > Solanales > Solanaceae > Nicotiana > Nicotiana tabacum. The sequence goes on from NC_134098.1 coordinate 66,009,748, forward strand.
TCGGTTGCTATATTTTTGGTGGCTGCGGCTAATTTAGCGAGGTTGTCCGCCTCGGTATTCTGTACTCGAGGGATCTGGTCGAGTTGACATTCATCGAACTCTGGTAGCTGCTTTTAGATTTCAGTCAGGTACTTTTGCAATTTTGTTCCTTGATCTAGAAAGTCCCTGTGACTTGGTTGACTACGAGTTGAGAATTACAGCGCAGTCTTAGCTGTTTCATCCCGTATTTGAGTGCTAGTCTTAATCCTGCGATTACGGCCTCATACTCGGCCTCGTTGTTAGTCATGTCCGGGCATCTTATGGACTGGCGAATCACTTTGCCTGTTGGGACTTCGAATATGAGTCCCATTCTGGACCCTGACACATTAGACGCACCGTCAGTGTACAGGACCCAGAGGTCTTGCGTTTGGGGAGAAGCGTGGACAGCTTTTTTTTTAACTTCGTGCATTAGTTTTGCGCTGAAGTCGGCGACGAAGTCTGCAAGGACTTGCGACTTTATCGTTGCTTGAGGCCGATAAGTGGTATCGTGCTCGCTCAATTCGATGGCCCATTTAGCCTACCTGCCCGATAGCTCGGGTTTATGCAAAATGCTTCTTAGGGGGAAAATCGTGACGACCTAGATGGGGTGGCATTGAAAATATGGTCTAAGCTTTCGTAAAGCTACGACTAAGGCCAAAGCCAGTTTTTCGAGGTGGGGGTATCTTGTCTCGACGTCAACTAGCGTTTTGCTAATGTAATAGATGGGTTGGACCAGGACCGCTCTCACAACTACTTCAGAAAGGAAGAGGTAGACGAGGAGCCGCTCCCTCGGTTCTGGTTTTGAAAGCAATAGTGGAGATGACAAGTACACCTTTAACTCCCTCAGGGCTTAGGCGCACTCAGAGGTCCATCGGAGGTTGTTATCCTTTTTTAGTACGCCGAAGAATTTATGTCACCTATCATATGATCACAAAATAAACCTTGAAAGGGTGGCGATACGGCCAGTCAACCTCTGAACTTGTTTTTTGGGGGTCAAGTATTCTGGTATCCCTTCGATGGCTTTGATTTGGTCGGGATTGACCTCGATACCTTGTTGTGACACTAGGAAACCCAAGAATTTTCCTGAGGCCACGCCGAATGCATACTTTTCGGGGTTTAGCTTCATTCTGTATTGCCTGAGTATGTCGAAGGTTTCTCTAAAGTAGTCGATGTGATCTTCTTTCCTTTTGGACTTGACCAGCATGTTGTCTATATAGACTTTCATCGTTTTACCGAGTTGGTCTTTGAACATCCTCATCACTAACCTTTGGTAAGTCTCCCCCATATTTTTCAGCCCGAATGGCATAACCCTGTAGCAGTACGTCCCCTGATGGGTGATGAAATTGGTTTTCTCTTAATCCTCTTCTTCCATGAGGATCTGATTATAGACCGAGTAGGTGTCCAAGAAGCTCAGTAGTTCATGCCCGACTGTGGCTTCGATGAGTTGGTCGATATGGGGTAATGGAAATGAATCCTTGGGGCATGCTTTGTTCAAATCTGTGAAATCTAATTACATCCATCATTTCTTATTCTTCTTTTTCACCATGACCACGTTGGCGATCCATTAGGGGTATTTTGACTCCGTGATGGGCCATTTTCTAACAATTTTTCCTCCTCTTTGTGTACTGCAGGAGTTGAACTTACGCCTAACCTGCCTCACCGGGGGTGGAATGGATCGGCGTTCAATTTGTGCATGGCGATTTCCTTTGGTATACTTGGCATATCTTCATGGCTAAAAGCAAACAAGTCCACGTTAGCAGTTAAGAATTGACAAACCTTACCCGGTTCCTGAAGTTTGCAACCGATGTAAGATTTCTTGTTGTGGTCATTGCTGTCTAATTGAACGGGGTCGAGATCCTCTATGGTCGATCCTGCAGCTTTGACCGTATCGGGGGTCTCTGATGACGTCCTCGTTGTCATCATATATCGACCTCGACCTTGTTGATTGCTATGCCTATTTTTTTCTCTCCTTTGTTTCTTGAGTGACCGTACAGTCTAGAGCGATACTATATCATTCCTGGGAGGTGCGTTGTTCCCCTCGTATACTAAATACTCCCCATGGAGTTGGGAATTTGATGACTTGGTACAATCTGGAGGGGATAACTCTCATGGTGTGTATCCATGGTCACCCTATTATGGCGTTGTATGTTGTGTCTTGGTCCATGATATGGAATATGGTTTCCATATTGACGCCACCGGCTAGAACGAGGAGTGTAATCTCGCCGTATGTACGTTCAACTGCATTGTTAAAACTCGTTAGTATGATGCATCGCGGTACTATTTTATCCTCGAGTTTCATTTGTGCAAGTACTCAAGGGTGGATAATGCATGCGCCGCTTCCATCGTCTACCATAATGCGTCTCACGTCGGTATCTAAATTTGTAAAGTGATAACAAAGGCATCATTGTCACGCCCCAAACCTGTGGAGGTGTGGCTGGCACCCGGTACCGTACTGGCCCGAGCAAACCACTCTGTAACTCTTTTTTTTTCTTCTACAACTATCATGGGCCAACATGGACACAACTCGTAATGTATAACTATAAGTGGGCAAACATTGTATCAATGAACCATCTTTCTTAAAACATGAATACATATGGGTCGTCAAGGCCTCTGACATACTGTACATGATGAACCTGTGTCTACAAAGCCTCTAAGAGTATTTGACATCAAAACATAGTCGAGACAGGGACCCGGCCTACCCATAAGCTTGTAGCAAAACTCTGACACGATGACTTATAGACTCGGCTACACTCCGAATGAAGTGGAGTCTTACCGATCCTTCGCTGAATACTAACATCGTCTACTATGAGGGCTCGTCAAATTGATTATCAATACCTGCAGGTATGAATGCAGCGTCCATAACAAAAGGACGTCAGTACGAATAATGTACCGAGCATGTAAGGCATGTAAATCAGTATATAAAAGACATGAAAGAAACATGGAATAAAGGACTCAACCTGTAAGCCTGGATAGCTCTGTAGATTATGAAATATTTATAATGTTATGCATATACGTATAAATGTAATATCATGCATATGTATATGCGTACATAACATCATCAAGCCTCTGAGGATATCCCATCATATCATCTCGGCCTCTATGGGCGAAATCATCAACGTATACCTGTTGATCAGGTGGTGGTGCGTATATAACGCCATAACCTTTTTCCATATCCCATATACATATAATATACGCGTATATAATGCCATCTGGTCATGGGTCAATGTACATATATAAATGAATGCAATGCATAATGAAGTAAGTCAGTAAGATCTCTTGGAATGTCATAAGATCAATATGCCTTTGATTAATATCATGAAATAAACTTTATCAACTTACGTATTTTCTGAGACCCATGAACATACGATAGAATAATAGGACACATGGGGAATCAAGAACATAGGCACCCCTGGTACTTCTAAAAATAGAATCGTATGGATCATGCCAAAAAGAAAGAAGGGATAGCCTTAACATACCTAGTCTTAACCCACTCGCTCAAGAGCTCAACTCGTATATATTTCACGATCTATGCAATAACAAGAATAATACTATTGTCAACCATACGAACAATTCTCTTAATCCCATAAAGGAAGATAGTCTATCCTACAATGAAATGGACATGATTTCCCCTGTTCTTATCATTCCCTCAGGCCTACCATAGTCAAGGTAATACAACAACATAACTAGCAACTCCCACAATAAGTTTAACAACCCAAACTATGATACAACGAGCGGCAAGCTCGACCACGATTATCAAACATACTTCTCCAATATTTCTTTCCTTCAAAACACATATCAATGACAACTACAACTATATATCTAAGTTACTCCAATGATTTCAAGCCACAACACAACTTCGAACATTACCGAATAGCCGACACAATAACAATAATGTCAAAATGCGATATTCTGCTATTAATTCCATAACTCTTATTCCACCATTTAGCCATGACCTAGACGAATTTAAATATACCACTGAGAGAAAAATTCTTACCTTATTTACCAATAAATACTCTTATTTCACCTTAGAAAACCCGGATTAACCAACGCACCAAAAAAGAACAACGAGATCGAGGTGGTACGCAAAACCCATATATTGTCTTTGAGAAAGATTACACTATTCTTCCATAAATTACCAACTCACGTTGCTGCTACTACAATATAAATTCACATTGATGTTATATCCCTTGTGATGTAGTACTGTTGCTATGTATAATTTCCAAAGATGAAAGGTTGATACAAATTTTTCTACTTCTCGCGAAAATAAAGGAATCAAAATAGTTATTGCCTAGTTTATTTATGAAACACCATATTTAGCTAAAATGATAAGGGGATCATATTTGCTGCAATTCTTTCTCATAATAAGAGTCCAAAGAGAGTGTTTTTACCCATTATGATTTGTGGGGTTTACCCACCTCTTCATTATAAAACTATATCACCAACTTTTTTTCAAATGTCCGCTCATAAATCCTATAAAGGACATTAGTCACATGTTACAAATTTCCATGGCTCCACGTAGACATGCCAATATCATATTTACTCTAAAATAACTTATCCTCAAGGTGTTGGCATGAATTTCCCAAATGAAAGAATTAATCATTAACCAAAAAGATGCTGAACATTGTTAATTCATTCTCCGCACAAAATGAAGTGTAAATGTTATAAGTAGCTTTTGCCAAAATAAAAGCAAATGGACATTTAATGTTTGGATCATGCCAAAAGAAGGAAGGATTAGCCTTAACATACTTTTAATATCAACTTTCTACTTGTATTTGTGAACAATCTCCTCCACGCCTCAATCTCGAACTACTTCCGGCTTAACGATAGCACCACGAGTTCGAAACAACCAAACAAATGTATACTTGTCGTGACTAACCCCTCTTTTCGTTTTTTTTTTTTTGTTTAAGCTTTGTAGAGAGCAGCCTCGTTTTGTCAATTCCATATCACTAAAATGAGAGCTTAAGTGAAGAATTGCTCTATTGATGGCCATGGACCCACACAACTAAAGTCACGACTTTATCACTAAGAAATTAGCTATAAAGATGCCACCAACATTATAATTTGTACTAGTCACTTGATGCTCCTTGATATATATCCACGTGGTGACATTCTTGTCACCTTGTAATTGTCCACAAATCCTCATTCTAAAGTATTACTATTAAAATATTAAAATATTAATAAATTATTATACCATATAAAATCAATACATACACTGTTATTTTATTAAAATATTCATATAAAAAAATATATATATTTTATCAACTTCTAATTTTTGCTAATCTCGTATAAAGTGTACAAATTTTTGTATGCTTAATTCTTAAAATGGTAAAAACATAACCTTCTTTTCTTGTGGAAAAATAACTTCTATCTTTACAATAAAGAAAATCTCATAAATTTTCTCATATTATGTGAATAATTTAAAGCATATTCGGAAGTAAAAATATTAATAACTATATAAAATAATATTTTTCAAATTTTTTACAAAAATATTCTACTCAAAATAAATACCATATCAAAATGTATCTAACGGTATCAAGGTTGTTAAACTTACTGGGTCTTACAATAACATAGTCACAAATCCTCTATAACCTCGTGAATGGCCTTAATCCCTTGAAATATTACGTTAATGAGGTCTGTATCTCCATTCTCGTTTTGAGCAAATATCTTACATAAATGAAAAGTTAAGAAAGTCATCTAAATTTATTTAGTAGTAACTTTATCTATACATGTGTCAATCATATGTCATCCTTTTTAATAAGATGCCAACACACCTTTTAAATAGACATGTAACTTTTATAGACAAAATAGGTGTCCCCTCCACCTTATGCATTCATGTCTCCATCCCTTGGCTGTTACCTATTCCTAACCCATATGAATCATGCCCACATAATAGTTATTCACTAATTAATCTATTGATCTTTTACTAAAATTTAATAATTAACCAATTAGCCACATAATTAATTTCTAGGTCTCATTTTACTTAAATACTAATATAGTTCATATACCTTACTTTAATATACTTTACTATTATGGTCATGTGGTATATTGTATAGCACTAATCCATAAATATATGGTATTATAGCTTGGACCGTATTTTATTCCAAAATGTCAAACTTTGACGAAACTCATTTTATTCAACTCGTTTACCCTCTGACCTTCACGACACTTACCAATCACTTGATATAAATAACATAAATACTTATAACCTCAAAAATAATCTTGTCCTTGAACTTATGTCAATTATCTTACGACAAATCTAACGTACAAAAGTGCGTGATGTAACAATCATAGTGAGGGAAAACCAAACCGTTGGTATCTGACTTATCAAAGATGATACTTTCTTCGAGTTCATCATAACGTTCGTGGGTGATCGACCGTTTGAGCTTGTGGGTTGTGGTGAACTTCACACTATTGATAGAAGTATCGTCGCCACTGCCAATGATCATGTGGACGGTACGAGTTGGCGAGGGCGATTTTGGCGGTCCTTGATGTTGTTCACGTCCTCTGGCAAAGTTGATCCTTCCCCGGTCACTCAACTACTCTTTGAGGTGTCCCTATCGTAGCATGTTTATGATCTCCTGCCTTAGGGCGATGCAATCCTCGCTTTTGTGTCCTCGCTCTTGATGGAACTCGGAGAGGGCGTCTGATTTTCTGGTATTCGGGTCTGACCTCATCTTTTGTGGCCACTTCACTTTCGGTCCGAGCTTCTCCAAGGCGTAGACTATTTCTGTAAGTGACACACAAAAATTATGAGCAGATAATAAAGGGGGCATACCTCTTTCGTTCCGGTGAGTCCCTTTTCTTGATCGGGGTAGGCCCTCTACATGGCGGGAGGAGGATGCAATGGCGGTTCTGACATATGGTATATGTCATTCCCGGTTGGGTCGCGAGGCTGCGAGATCTCTCTTCATATCATTTCTTCGATCTTTTCTAGATTCGGCTTGCACCAAGGTCAGTCGATGGGTCGGCCCATTGAGGTCGTCCTTATTTGCTCGGACTTCGGCGCAATATGCGTTGTGTATTTCATCCCAAGTAGTTGGGGGGGGGAGGGGTACTTCATAAGCCGATTTAGTAATATTCTTGTTTCCCTTGAACCATTTCTACTCAGTCCGTTTTGAAAAGTTGCGACCGACATCCTTTTCGATACATTCGGCGAGGTCATTCTTACTCGGTTGAACCGGGCGAGAAAATCTCTCAATCCCTCTCCTAGAGACTATTTAATAGCAAATATGTCGTTTACTCTCGCCTCTGCCTTTTTGGCCCCAGCATGGGCCGTTACGAAATAATCGGCCATTTCTTCGAAGGTTTTAATAGAACGTGCAGGCAGTTGTTGATACCATGTTAATGCTCCTTCTGTGAGGGTCTCGCCGAATTTTTTTAACAAAATGGAGGATACTTGTTCCTTAGCGAGGTCATTGCCTTTCACGACAGTGACGTAGTGAGTCACATGGTCTTCGGGGTCGGTCGTGCCATCATATATTTTCAGATAGGGCGGTATTTTAAAAGTCTTTGGAATGGCATGTGGGCCGGTATCATCATTGTATGGCTGCTCGACAAACCGACCGGCATCACTCTTCGGCAAGAGCTTAGGGGCGCCCGGTAGCTTATCGACCCTTTCTTGGTGTTCTCTCATTTGGTCCCGAAGTGTTTTGTTCTCATTTTCCATTTTCTCCGTCCTTTTCAAAATGGCTGCGAGAGTGTCGTCACCTGCGTTATTAATGACATTGTGAATAATACATGTCGTTGGAGGAGGAGGAGGGAATTGACCGTGCTGCTCGTTCGCTGGTAGTATAACGCAAGTCCTTGCATTTTCTGTAGCCATGTTCCGAACGGGCTTATAGAGGACGCTGGTAAGAGTGTCAGTTAGCCAAGCCTCAAGGAGCTTTTTTATTGCTGGTGGTGCCTCCTTCACCACGGATGTGAAGGCTCCATTACCAAAAGATTTTATGATGCTGCAGTGGGGAGGGGGTGACCCACCTCGCCTAGGGGAGGCGTTAGGAGTGGTGTCCTCGTCCATTGCTTCAAAGCTCTCATGGATGATGTTCATGAGGTTGGTTGGGAGGTCACTCATTATTCTCATTCTTTCTTCTTTGTTACCTGCCATAGATATGTGTATGAAAAGAGAAAGGGATCTTGTTCTTGTTTTCTCTTCTTTTTCTTTTTACGTTAATGATTCGTGTTAGTTATAGAACTAGAGGAAACTAAATATTTAACTAGAAAATCCCCACAGACGGCGTCAAATTGTTTGATCAAGAAAATTGACTTTGGTTAAAACGATTATATTTATACAATGACGGGTTAAACCTGGTTAATGATAATATCTCTAGATGTGGATTCTAACAAAATGGTTAACATTTAGACAGATCTAGTAGAGAATTGACAGTAGCACTCAATATGTGTTTCGAAAGATATCTCTATCAATGGAGAAGTAACTAGCAATAAATAATAATAAATGACATTTAAGTAAATAGGAGAAGTGGTTCACTCAATAAACAATGAGCTAGGTGATTATTCCTCCTAACAAGGATGAGTGACAGACAGATCTTAGAACATTCTAAATATTCTCAGATCTGATGGAAAAGTGTGGAATAATATCACCAAGAATCTTGATAAAAAAAAGGTAGTCTTTGTATCTTTACAAGAGAGAGAGAATCTTTTAGCAAAGTGTGCTCTTATCACAATTAAAGCAGGTGATGATTGAAAGCAGTAAAGAGTAAGGAGATTAAACTCTCGGATGAGACTAAGAAGCTATCGACCGTTTCGACGCGCCCTTGACCTATTTTGATTAAGACCAAAATCTTTATCTCTAAAGTGGAGCCTAGTTTAAGCTGTCAAGCAAGTGATGATTGAATGAACCGTTACAGCTATTTTTGCGATGCTCGACATCGATCATCATTTGCATCTCGACCACGAGCCTTGCGATACCCTGGTCGATTTCGGATGACTCATTTCTCGTTGTTATTTTGTCCTAAGTACTGAGACAGATTTCTAACTATACAGGTTACACCCAGTAAAGTACATATGTTTGGTTTGCCAAAGAAAAATATTGGGGAAATAGGAGATTCTCTTCATCAACAATTAATTATATGATTTCTCAAGAGGAGGATATCAGAATTTACTAGTACTCATCAAGAAAGTTACTTTTCCTCCCTTGAGCAATGGAAATAATGACACCAAAATAGGGTGACAGGAGAAAAAGCTTGACTGTCTTCACAAAAATGACGGTCCGTGTAAATAATGTTTACACAGTATTGGACTGGCTCATATTATACTAATAACAATTCTTGGTTGCTTGCTTGATTGGAAGCATTTATCTAATTATATCTGTATTATTCTTGTTATATGATTTCTTTAAAACTTTGTCGTCCAAAGAGTTTTAATTTATTCATTTTTACTTGAGAGGTATGAAGATATTTGAGGAGATCAAAAGGAATATACATGTTTTAGTCAAAATAAAGAGCTATCACAGGCTGTAGCCCACGGCTTGGAAGTTCGGGCATTGAGAAGCAATAAGTACTAGATACTAGTTGATAAATATCAAATGTGTAAAGAATAAACAGTTGCTTGCGTAATAAAGATCGAAAGAACTTTCTATTGACCAATAACAGTTTGGGGGTTCACCTTTTGTTTCTTTGTTAATTTATTTTAGTTGTTAATTTCAACTTAAAGTGGAAATATATAATTACTAATTGGTATTAGCAACCTAAAAACAATGATGAAGGTGGGGCTTAACTATTTGGATAAGTGACACCAACTTTTGTTGACGAAAATAGCATTATTGATCGAAGTAATCCTATAAACAAATTAAATAATATAGACGTATTTATTCCATCCCAACTTATAGATATCATATGATATTAAGCCAAACCTTTGACAATTAATCCTCCATTGTTTTTGCCTATACACTCTTTCTCAAGGCAAGCTATTACACCTACTTACTTTTGACAATAGTAGCTAACTTTGGAAATTGTAATGATGTCGCTACTAGAGGTGTTCATACCTTCAATTTTACTTTTCGGTTCTTTTATCCGCCCCTTAAAAATATTTTGTCATAAATATTTTTATTTTTATTAAATAATCCCTTCATTTATTTTTACTTGTTAGATTTGTCTTTGCACACGGCACATTCTTTAAAAAAAACTAATTAAAAATAATTTGAATAAATTAACTTATATATTCATGAATATGATCAATTTATTTCTATTTCTTGCTATCACCACATTAATTTCTCTCCATTTATTAGAGTAAGCTTAAAATTGAAAAAAAAAAGAGAGAGAGAGAGAGAGAGAGAGAGAGAGAGAGAGGATAAAGTCTCTCTTTTTTACCACATTAATCTTTTTCATATTTATTAGAGAAAAGATAAAATTAAAAGGAAAAAATGAATTATTTCTTGCTTTCAAAAACAATAAGTATTTGAAAATAACTATTTTTAATAAACGTAACAATTAAAATTGAACGGAGAGATTAGGTGTATTTTCTTTTAAAAAATCAAAAGTAACTAATGCAATCAATTGTAAAATGGCAGAATGTCGGAAACAACACGTTTGCGTTACAGTAAAACTAGTAGTAGCTTCCAGTTAGGGTTACACAGATTTTGAAAAATACAATTTGTTTAGTCCCTTTTGCACTGACAGCCTGGTTTTGTTGTTTTGTCATATAGTAATACTCTATTGTAGTTTGGGAAGGATTGACTGATTCAACATAATCACCGGCGCTTCTGGAAGTATATATTTGTTTCGATTCACTTGTTTGATTGCTTAAATTACTTCCCAAAGTCAATCATTGTTTTATTGACACTTGAATCTAGCTTAGAATAGATATAGTAAAGACTTTTTCGCTATCAATATATTAATCTCTGCATGCTCAGCTCAAGGCTACTGTAAGCACAAATTAAAGTTAAAGAATATAACGTTGCACAGCAACCTTGGTCATTTTATGCAAGTGAATTCTTTCAAAGCAAGTGTTACCCGAAAAATGGATAGAGTTAGAATTTGTACGTAGTTCTAAGGATATGTGATATAGCTTAATACAAATTGTAAGGATAAATAGAAATATCAAATACGGATTGCAAAGAATGCAAAATAAATAAGGTTGGAAAGAAGATGATTTTTAGGACTAAGCAAGATGAATCAATTTATGAAACTTAAAAGAATAACTCTTGAATATAGGAGAATATGGTGCTTGAATTACAATGTAAGTAAAGAACTGCCTTTTACAGAAATGTAGCCATCATCTTTATAGTGGAAGATCCTACTTTTAGATATAATTAAAAATTCATAGTGGGAGACCCATGATAAATCAGCTTTTCCATAATTCCTGTCAGGATTCTCTCATCTAGTGGGATTGCAACGGCTCTTGTCTATGAGCTCGATATCGACTCGAGTTTTCGGTCTTGACTCGAGCTCTCAATCTTGACTCGAGCTGGATTCTGACTCGGATCCCTGTATTGATTCGGGGTCAGTGTTGGTCGGTTTCTGAATCATAAGCTCGATAACTTTACTTTGCATCATAGTTTGACTTGGATTCGAGCTTGATAATAACATCGAGCTTGATAATAACATCAAGCTCGACATTGATCGGTCCTTCGGGCTCGAAGCTTGGTGACCTGATTTCGGACCTCAACCTGATACTATGAAGACGCTTCTCCGATCCAATGTATTACCATATAAACCAGTTCGTACGAAGTACTAACCGGTTTTTATCGTATACAGATAGTCCCCTCATTTCTCGGGAAGGATGTAGCGAGAAACGACATGATTTCACAACGGCTCGATCAGATATAAGCTGACGTTTGTATCGAGCCCGACTATGACGTACGTGATAGTTGTCCGTCGGTTTAGCTTCCCAAGGCATTTAATGCGTGTCAGAAGGTGGTCGGCCACCGCTGATATTGAACCGCCATTGCTTCAATCTATAAATAGCCTTTCCTTTCACTATTTATCACTTTTACGTCTTCAATCTTCCAAATTTTCTAAGTTCCTTTTCGTCTCTTTTGAGTTCATTCGTAGATCTGTGATTCTTTTCTGCAAAATTCTTCTTAAAAACCACCAAATCTTTATCACCTTTTTTAAATCCAAAAATGGTGAAGACATCAAAAACAATCCCCCAAAAGGAAAAAGTTTCTTCTTCCCAATCCGCCGCCGACAAAATACTGGTGGATCCACGGCCTAAGGAGTACGTTCCTGCGGCGTGTGTTCTTACCTCCGATTTCAAACTCGATAAAAGTTCGCCGGTTCCCAGTCGATATGAGCCCGTATCGTAATATATTTATTCGATAATCAGAGGGTATATCGAGTAGATAAAAAAAGATTGTAACTGGGGGAACAAAGAAGTGGTAGTACCGTCTCCTGAAGAGGATATTACTACTCACGTGAAAGGGTTTTTAAGTGTGTACACTTACCGTTTCACGTTAGGTCCCCTCGACCCTGTTATCATAGATTTTTGTCGTAAATACCTAATAACCCTAAGCCAGATTTATCATTCTTTTTGGCGGATCGTTATTTCGATCTGATACTTCGTGAACAAAATTGAGGGGATGCCTTTCACCCTCGATCATCTCATCCAATTGTACCGTCCTCGCCTTTTTCGAGGAGGGTTAATAAAACTTTAGCGTCGAGCTACCAATGCTCTGTTCTCGAGCATAGACGAGGACAAGGATCGAGGCTGGATGGGCAGGTTCGGCCGAGTAAGGACTTCGAACCTGATTCCGACTGAAAAGATTTCTTTTCCCGAGGAGTGGAACATGAAGTGTAAGTGTAATTCTGTTGTTATCTCCTACTATTTTGCCTTTTCATTTCTTTTCTCACTGATATCCCCCTTTTTGTGATGCAGCGGTTCCCTGGATGTCCGGCGCAGTTCCCGATCTTAAGAACTGAGTACGAGGTCTGGCTTCGACCTCCACATATGCCGAGCGCTCATGGCGTGACTTGTCAAAGGGCCGATGGGAGGCCAAGAATCATGGTAAGCCCCTTTCTCGTATTTTTTGGTAGTTCGAACGATATGTTTTCCATATATTTTTAATAATTTTTCCCGTATGTAGGTGTGGGCAAAGTTGCAGTTTTGAGGCTCTCGTCCGTCGAGGAAGAGACTTCGGCCTCTGTTCCAAAGCCAGCGAAGGAAAATAAGAGGAAAAGGGCCTCCGTTCCCGAAGATCCAAAACCGAAGAAGAATACCATTCCTTTAACTGTAGAATCAGTTCTGTGTCTAAGGGATGAAGACGAAGAAGAAGAAGAAGAAGAAGAAGAAGAATAAGAAGAAGAAGAAAACGACGGGTCCGTGTTGGTGGCCCGAAAGAAGAAAAGCACTGATGCCCCAAAGGCGGCTGAATCGATGGTGATTCATAAGGCTCCGCCTCGAACCGAGGAGATATCGGAGGAAGGTTTAGGTAAAGTCCCCGAATCATTAGAGATCGAGGATGCTTCCTACCTAAGTCAACAAACGGTGGTTACATCGAAAGGGTTCGGTCCTGAAGCTCTCCGAACTGAGGAGAACGCCCCAAGCGAGTCGCCTTGGGCAGTAGTAATCGGAGATTCGCCCACTCTCCCTGCCATTTCCGAAGGGGCTATTCGGGAAGACCAAGCTTTGGGGGCCCTCGAGATGAGCCGGTCTCACGAAGGGGAGGACCCTTTCCGTGATCTGTTTACGGGGGTCGAGGACGCTGCTGGCCTTAGTGATATGTCGGGCTTTCTCTGTGAAGTGCAGCTAGCTCTGAATTGGGTAAGCTCTTAACTCATTTTATTTTTTATGTTTTGTTATTCTTTCCTAACTTCTTTTCTTCTTTCTTCGCAGGCAATGGTGGTTCATTGAGAAGCATGTTCTCGGTTTCAAGCTGAGCTGCATCGTCTCGAGACTGATCTTCAACGGGTCACGGAGGAGAGGAACTCCCTTAAAGTCCTCTTAGGGCAAAGGGGAGAGGAAATCAAAGATCTCCAAGCTGAGTTGGCCAAGGCTCACCAAGATCAGACCGATCTGTCTGAGCAGGTAATGATACTTTTAAAAGCCTATGGGCTTGATACCGGAACGATGGCTAATTTTTTGATCTCACAGCTGTAGCAGAAAATTGAGATGATCGGGAAACTCCGTGAGGAGGTCGATGTGATGCAAGCGGAGTCCTTGAAGTGGAAAGATGGTATGGACCGCTTTGCTGCAGAAAAAGAGGCTGCTCGATCCCAATTATCAATGGTTGAAAACCAGCTTCAAAGTATGAAGGAGAAAAGCTCGGTTCAAGTAAGAAGAATAGAGGAGCTCGAGGCTCGGTTGGCCTCTGAAATTTCAAAGGACGAATTTGACGCCGAAAAAGCAAAGGCCGATGCGGATGCATTTGTGGCCATTTATCGGGCCGATGCTGAAGCTGCTCAGATACAAGCAAGAGAGGCAGCTGAGATCGCCAACACTCGAGTGCATTGGGTTGCTGAGCTTGCTAAGTGCCAATCTCGGAGGGAGACCCTCGAGGAGATCCATGCTCGAGGTTTCGACCTCACTGAAGAGATAAAAAGGGCTAAAGAGCTTGAAGCCGATGCTAAAGCCTTGGTTTCTGATGATGACGATGATGATGATGATGATGATGATGGGAGCAAGAGCGGGTCCGAGAGTGGGGGGAGCCCGATGGAGAAGAGACCGCCCCCAGGGATAACCAAGAAACTTAGTCCCTTAGTTTCTATTTCAGATGTTGCAAACAATCATGTAAATAATCTTGTAAATATATACAAATATCTTTTCTTTTCCTGTCTTGCCTTTATTTTATTTTTTGTCTTGTGAATATTTTGTTTTACTCATGCTTTATGAATGTTTTCATAAGGCTTTAGGCAATTTGATCGAATTCGGACTTTGTAGCCTTTATGTCTGAGTGAGTGTTTTCGAACTCGAAGTAATGTAGCCCAAAGGCTTAGTGATTTCTAACTTGAAGTAATGTAGCCCGTAGGCTTAATAGTCGAGTGAGTGATTTCGAACTCGAAGTAACGTATCCCGTTGGCTTAATAGTCAAGTGAGTGATTTCGAGCTCGAAGTAATGTAGCTCGTAGGCTTAGTAGTCGAGTGAGTGATTTCAAACTCGAAGCAATGTAGTATGTAGGCTTAATGATTGAGTGAGTGATTTCTCGAACTCAAGATAAGAGTAGCCCGTAGGCTTAGTACTCGAGTGAGTGCCTTGCTCGAACTCGAAGTAATGTAGCCCGTAGGCTTAATGATTGAGTGAGTGATTTCTCAAACTCAA
Source organism: Nicotiana tabacum (assembly GCF_000715075.1). Classification (NCBI taxonomy): domain Eukaryota; kingdom Viridiplantae; phylum Streptophyta; class Magnoliopsida; order Solanales; family Solanaceae; genus Nicotiana; species Nicotiana tabacum. The sequence goes on from NC_134098.1 coordinate 66,024,977, forward strand.
GATAAGAGTAGCCCGTAGGCTTAGTATACGAGTGAGTGCCTCGCTCGAACTCGAAGTAATGTAGTCTGTAGGCTTAATGATTAAGTGAGTTATTTCTCGAACTCAAGATAAGAGTAACTCGTAGTCTTAATAGTCGAGTGAGTGATTTCGAAGTCGAAGTAATGTAGCCCGTAGGATTAGTAGTCGATTGAGTGATGTCGAACTCGAAGTAATGTAGCCCGTAGGCTTAGTAGTCGAGTGAGTTATGTTGAACTCGAAGTAATATAGCCTGTAGGCTTAATGATTGAGTGAGTGATTTCTCGAACTCAAGATAAGAGTAGCCCGTAGGCTTAGTATTCGAGGGAGTGCCTCGCTCGAACTCAAAGTAATGTAGCCCGTAGGCTTAATGATTGAGTGAGTGATTTCTTGAACTCAAGATAAGAGTAGCCCGTAGGCTTAGTATTCGAGTGAGTGATTTCGAACTCGAAGTAATGTAGCTCGTAGGCTTAGTAGTCGAGTGAGTGATGTCGAACTCGAAGTAATGTAGCCTGTAGGCTTAGTAGTAGAGTGAGTGATGTCGAACTCGAAGTAATGTAGCCCGTAGGCTTAATGATTGAGTGAGTGATTTCTCGAACTCAAGATAAGAGTAGCCCGTAGGCCTAGTATTCGAGTGAGTGCCTCGCTCGAACTCAAAGTAATGTATCCCGTAGGCTTAATGATTGAGTGACTGATTTCTCGAACTCAAAATAAGAGTAGCGCGTAGGATTAGTATTCGAGTGAGTGCCTTGCTCGAACTCGAAGTAATGTAACCTATAGGCTTAATGATTGAGTGAGTGATTTCTTGAACTCAAGATAAGAGTAGCCCGTAGGCTTGGTATTCGAGTGAGTACCTTGCTCGAACTCGAGGTAATGTAGCCCGTAGGCTTAATGATTGAGTGAGTGATTTCTCGAACTCAAGATAAGAGTAGCCCGTAGGCTTAGTATTCGAGTGAGTGACTCGTTCGAACTCGAAGTAACATAGCCAGTAGGCTTAATGATTGAGTGAGTGATTTGTCAAACTCAAGATAAGAGTAGCCCGTAGGCTTAGCATTCGAGTTAGTGCCTTGCTCGAACTCGAAGCAATGTAGCCTGTAGGCTTAATGATGGAGTGAGTGATTTCTCAAACTCAAGATAAGAGTAGCCTGTAGGCTTAGTATTCGAGTGAGTGCCTCGCTCGAACTCGAATTAACGTAGCCCGTAGGCTTAATGATTGAGTGAGTGATTTCTCGAACTTAAGATAAGAGTAGACCGTAGGATTAGTATTCGAGTGAGTTCCTTGCTCGAACTCGAAGTAATGTAGTCCGTAGGATTAATAATCGAGTGGCAGTCCTCGATTTGTGGGGTAATGGTCGGTCCTTGAACCTGTTTGCGTAGTAGATCATGAAATAGAGGATGGGTTGTAATACACGAAATATAGGCAAAGAAGTTTCTTTTCATGTCGTTATACATGTGATTATGTTTTGTACCAGGGATCGAGCAACCTAGACGAGCATGGTTCATTTTGACCATTTGGCTCTTATAATTTTTCCTATCGGAACCCTGTTGTTATGAAGTAACTTTCTTCTACGAACACTTGAAATATTTTTGGGTAATGCCCCGCTAGTATTTGAGGTTGATTGTAAAGAGGCCTTGGATACTATTGGATTGCTATAATTTAGCACGATCAATTGTTGCCTCATTAAAAACTTTGCCAAAAAAAACATTTGGGATAAAATTGGTCTAAAGAAAAAAGAGTGCAACGTGTGCTTTCAGACATAGGGCTTTGTATTGAAAGATCCATCCTAGCTCCTGATCGGACTCCTGTAGGGGTTAGTTTCGAAATATAAACGAATATGGGAGGGTTATACCTTAACAGTAGTATCATTTTAGGTGCGACACATTCCAATTTCTTGATAGTTGTTTGCTATTTATAATACCGAGTTTGTATGATCCTTTTCCCACGTTTTTGAGAACCTGATACGGTCCTTCCCAGTTTGGTCCTAGTTTTTCTTCGTTTGGATTTCGGGTATAGAGGGTGACTTTCCTTAGCACTAAGTCCCCGAGTTTAAAATGGCAAAGCTTGGTTCTTCGATTGTAGTATATTTCGATTCGCTGCTTTTGGGCGGCCAATTGGACCAGAGCAGCTTTTCGTTTTGCATCCGATAATTCGAGGCTAGTGTTCAAAGCCTCGTTATTTGACTCTTCCGTTGTATATCGAAACTTGGCACTGGGTTCCCCGACTTTGATTGGAATCAAGGCTTTGGAGCCATATACTAAGGAGAACGGGGTTGCCCCCGTACTAGATTTTGATGTTGTTCGATATGCCCAAAGAACTTCAGGTAGGATTTCTCTCCCATTTCCCTTAGTGTCGTTCAGCCTTTTCTTTAGGTTTTGAATGATAGTTTTGTTCGTTGATTCGGCCTGTCCATTCCCACTGGGGTGATACAGTGTTGATAATATCCTTTTTATGTTGTGGTCTTCGAGGAATTTCATCACTTTGCTGCCGACAATCTGTTTCCTATTGTCACACACTATTTCGGCGGGTATCCCGAATCGATATACGATATGATCCCAGATAAAGTCTATAACCTCTTTTTCTCTTACTTTCACAAACGCATGTGCTTCAACCCATTTAGAGAATTAGTCAGTCATAAATAAAATGAACTTAGCTTTACCTGGGGCCGATGGCAGAGGACCGATGATATCCATTCCCCATTTCTTGAATGGCCATGGGGATAGGACTGAGTGAAATTTCTTTCTAGGCTGATGGATCATTGGTGCAAACCTTTGACACAATTCTTCAATCGTTGATTGGTTAGCGTCGGAATCATCGGGAACCACGAAGGATCGAGGGATCCTTTGATCATCATCTATCTTGATCTTCTTATTTTCTGGTTGGGTTGAAACTGACATCTGTGATTGCTATTTGGCATCTTGTTCCCCTTTTTGAGTCTGATCCCTTTGTTGACGAGGGTGAGGATATCAGAATTGCTTCTTCGACGGCAAACATTTCTCTCGCGGCCGGTTGTTCTTTGTACACTGTTTTGACTCCCCCCGATGTTGGGAATTTAAGAACCTAGTGTAGGGTCGAAGGTAAAGCTCTCATGTTGTGGATCTATGGCCTTCCAAAAAGAGCGTTGTACCTCATGTCACCTTTGATTACGTGGAACTTCGTTTCCTGGATGGTCCTGGCCACGTTTATCGGCAGAATTATCTCGCCTTTGGTGGTTTCACATGCCATATTTAATCTGTTTAGAACCAGGGTTACGGGTACGACCTGGTCCTGTAGACCGAGCTGTTCTACAACCTTCGATCTAATGATGTTGGCCGAGCTACCCGGATCAATTAACATACGCTTAACTTTAGTTTTATTCATAAGTACGGATATTACCAGTGCATCGTTATGAGGTTGTATGACTCATTCTGCATCATCATCATTGAAGGACAAAGTTCCTATGGGTGTGTAATCCTAAATTCGAGATCATTTTTCTCTCATAATTAATGTCTTAGTGAGTTTAAGCACCGGCCCTTAAGGGGTATCGACGCCGCCGATGATCATGGGATGATGTGCTGTGGTTCTTCTTGTTCGTTTTGCTTGTTGAAATCCCTGTTTTTGAAATGATTCTTCGCCCTGTCACTTAAAAATTCTCGAAGGTGCCATTTATTGAATAACCGGGCTACCTTCTCTCTTAGTTGCCTGCAATCTTCCGTTCTATGGCCATGGGTTCCATGATATTCGCACATTTGGTTGGGATTCCTCTGGGCCATTTAGTGTCTTTGATGCGTCCGATAGCCGACACGATGGCGGATGCATCAATGTTGAAGTTATACTCTGATAGCCGACGCGCTTCCTTAGATCCGGTAGGCCTGTCGAACCTACTTCTGTTCATCATCCCCCGAGACCCTTGACCTCGATCACTTATTTTGTTGCTTTGTCCAGGGTTACGTCTCGGTTCATTGATTCTGTGGTTTCCGTTATACGGTCGGTATCGATCCCTGATCGGACCTTGTTCTCGATTGATATCCCTTCGAGAAGCGGGTTCAGACCCCAACTAATCATCTTCGACTCTAATTTTTGATTGGTACCGATTGTGCACGTCGGCCCAAGTGATAGCTGGGTACTCAATCAGGTTATGCTTCAACCACCGTGAAGCCGTCGAACTTCGTTCGTTCAAACCTTGAGTGAAAGCCTGAATAGCCCAATCGTCTGTGACTGGGGGTAGATTTATTCGTTCTATTTGAAAACGAGACACGAACTCCCTTAGCATCTCGTTATCCTTTTGTCTTACCTTAAACAGATCCGACTTCCTGGTCTCGACTTTTATGGCCCCGGCGTGTGCTTTAACGAAGGAATCCGCAAGTATAGCAAAAGAATCGATAGAATTAGATAGCAAATTATGATACCATATCATTGCTCCTTTTAACAGGGTTTCACCAAATTTCTTCAATAATACGGATTCGATCTCATCATCCTCTAGATCGTTCCCTTTGATAGCACATGTGTATGAGATGACATATTCGTTGGGGTTGGTAGTTCCGTTATATTTAGGAATCTTAGGCATACAGAACTTCTTTGGGATCGATTTAGGAGTCGCGCTTGGGAGGAAAGGATTTTATATGAATTTTTTGGAATCTAAGCCCTTCAATATTGGTGGTGCCCCCGGGATCTGATCAACCCTCGAGTTGTATGTTTCCACTTTTTTGTCATTTGCTTCGATCCTCCTTTCTCCCGATTCTATTCGTTTGGTCAGTTCTTCGAACATCTTGGCAATTTCGGGATTAGTCCCTGACTCCCAGTGTTTTAAAAGGCGTAGGCGTAAGGCGGGGCATTTTACATATGCCTCAGCGGGGCGTAAGTCCCGAGGTGCAGGGCGTAAGCCCCATAGGTATTTAATTTTTAATATTTTATAAAATAATATAATGATAATTAATATTTATAAACAGGTAAAATTCCATAAAAATTGAAGAAAACTATATATATTTGTGCTCCATCCCCATAAAAAACTAATCAAAACAATCTATTATACGTTACTTACAAGCACAAGTAATTTGAGTCTAAAAGAATAAAGTTTTCTATATGGAGGAACAAAAAAGGATGATTAATCTATAATTTGAACTTTGAATTTGCTGCTATGAAGAAAAATTTAGTTCTCTTTGTATTTGTAAAAAAAATTAAATATTCGTTGCTTTTGGGAGATATTAGCAGACTAGCGGACAAGATAAAAATTTGGGAAAATCATGAATTAGGGCTTAAATCAATAAAAAAGGTCTTTACTTTTAAATTTAATATTTTTGAGTTCCTTTTTAAACCTTTTGAGTAATTACCAAACTCACTTTTGAGAATTTGGGCATTATATGAAGGACTAATTCAACAAATTTTATTTTAATTTGAAAAAGTCTTTGGGCTTACTCCTTACTAAAAAAATGCGCCCCGAACGCCCGGGCGTACGCCCCAAATTGCGGGGCGTACGCCTCTTGAGACTTTCGCCCCACACCATCGCCCCGGGGCATTTTTGGTACGCCTCGCCCCGGGGCTCGCCCCAGAAACGCCTTTTAAAATAGAGCTGACTCCTGCTCATTTGATTTCAGTATAGCTGGTTCCGTTGTATGGGCGATTGCTTGGGGTTGACTGGGTTCCGGTCTACTCGATATCTGGGTTTGACTCTGCAACTGAGCTATTGCTGCTTGTTGAGCTTGTAACATTTCAAAAATCATATGCAAGCCGACACTGTTTTCCTCGACATTATGGGTATCTCGAGCTGCAGACCGAGTTCCACCATGAATGCTATTTTCAGGTTCAGAATGTAGGTTCGCTTCAATGGCCACATGCGAATTGATGTCTATCGGCACTTCGATTCGAGCTCCAACGGCATTGACAAGTGGTCTTTCGGTCTTGGGTGTCAAGTTATTGTTCTCATCTTGAAGACCAACTTCGTTGTCGATAGGTAAGGCCATTTGATTGATAGTTGGTTGTTGCTAATCCGAAATCCAAGATACTAAGCGCAAAACGGTGTATTTTTTGCAGATTCATATCAAATAACCACTGTTATCCTTAGCCCCACGGTGGGCGCCAAACTGTTTACCCGAAAAATGGATAGAGTTGAACTTGTACGTAGTTCTAAGGATATGTGATATAACTTAATACAAATCGTAAGGATAAATAGAAATATCAAATATGGATTGCAAAGAATGCAAAATATACAAGGTTGGAAAGAAGATGATTTTTAGGACTAAGCAAGATGAATCAATTTATGAAGCTTAAAAGAATAACTCTTGAATATAGGAGAATATGGTGCTTGAATTACAATGTAAGCAAAGAATTGCCCTTTACAGAAATGTAGGCATCATCTCTATAGTGGAGGATCCTACTTTTAGATATAATTAAAAATATATAGTGGGAGACCCATGATAAATCAGTTTTTCCATAATTCCTGCCAGGATTCTCTCCTCTAGTGGGATTGCAACGCCTCTTGTCTATGAGCTCGATATCGACTCGAGCTCTAGATCTTTACTCGAGCTCGATTATGACTCGGATCCCTATATTGATTCGGGTTCAGTGTTGGTCGGTCTCTGAATCATAAGCTCGATAACTTTACTTTGCATCATAGTTTGACTTGAATTCGAGCTTGATAATAACATCGAGCTCGACATTGATCGGTCCTTCGGGCTCGAAGCTTGGTGACCTAATTTCGGACTTCAACCTGATACTATGAAGACGCTTCTTCGATCCAATGTATTACCATTTAAACCAGTTCGTACGAAGTACTAATCGATTTTTACCGTATACAGTAAGGAAAGTTAACATCCTTAGCTGGAGTATGTTTCACGACTAGGTAAAGGAAATGAAATTAGGAAGGAGTTTTTGAAGGAAAAAAGAAAGATAAGCAAAGGTACATTTGTTTGGTTTGTGAATGAAAAATAGGGAAATAGGAGATTCTCTTCACTCAAGAATTAATTATATGAACTCTCAAGAGGAGGATATCAGAATTTGGCGAGTACTCAAGAAAGTTACTTTTTCCCTTTAAGCAATGGAAATAGATGACTCCGGAATCAGACGTGGCTTCAGGATTTAAATTTCATGAGTTCAACCTTTAAACTTCTTAGCATTGAATTTATTATATTTTTTAAACATTAAATTCGTATCTACTATTTATATAATTTTAATAAATTATTACATATAAATTTATGCTTTGTGGCGAAGGTTATGGATTAAATTAAGTGTGTCCTTATAATGTTAGTCTTGACCGGAATAGGGTGACAGGGTGACGTCTTCACATAAAAACGACGGTGTAAATAATGTTTACACATGAGTAATGGAAGGGCTAGTATATACTAACAATTGTTGGTTGCTCGCTTGATTGGACGCATATTAATTTTAATTCTACATTATTATTCTTGTTAGTATTAGTATTACTTATGAATCGGGGTGTCAAATGGACGGGTTGAGCGAATTTTAGGCGGGTTAAAATGGGTTGACTCAATAAATGGGCGGATTAAAATGGGTTGAGTCAATAAATGGGCGGATTATTGATCCGCTCACAAGTTACTTGGGTTAAGATAGGCTAAGTCAAGATAGGCTAAAATTTAGGTCATAACCCAACCGCCAAACTTTTACCAAGCTTTAATTAATATGTATTGTATAATTACTACATAAGATTTTTTTTTTCTTTTGTTACGGAAATGACACCAGGTAGCCACTTTTAAGTATGATGTTTAAAATATATTCATAATTTATAATGTATTTAAAGATTAGCTAACTCGCTCAAAATTCAGACACGACTTCCAGAAACTTAAACCTTAAGGCTCAAACTTCAGGAAAACGTGTCCTAAAGTTCGAAAATTGTGTCTAAAAATTCGATTTTTACTCCTAGATTTTAAATTAACAGCTCAAAAATTTAGAACACTTAGTCCTGAATTCCAAATTAGCAGCTCATATATTCATGATACTTAGTACTGAAGTTTGAGCGAATTAGTTAATTTTTAAATACATTGTAAATTATAAATATATTTTAAATAACAGCCTTAAAAAGTGGCTAATAGAGTACTTTGCCCCATTTATAACATACCAAATAAAAGAAATTATTTGTAAGATATTTTTGCAAAGTTATTCATGAATCAATTTGGGCTATAAATCAGTCCAAATCTAAATGGATTGGGTCAAGATAGACTAGGTTCAATAAAGGTCGGGTCAATAACCAGCTCAACCTTGAACGGATTAGGCAGATCATTTGGGCTTGAGCCAAATTTAACGACCCTACTTATGAGATAAATGATTTCTTGAAAATCTTGTTGTTCAAAGAGTTTTAAATCAATATTTACTTAAGAGGTACGAAGATACGGAGGAGATCAAAAGGAATATGCATGTTAGTCAAAATAAAGTGCTATCACATATCATTAAAGGTCGTGTGGAGCGATAAATACTTTTTCAATCCTTTAATTAGAATTTTGGGGTTCAATTCTTAATTATGCTATAACTTTGGTGGAGAGCACTTTGTTCCAAACATAGAATCAAAACCGGAGTTAATTGGACCAATGCAAGTACTGAAAATTGAATGTTGGGGCATTGAGAAGCAAGGGTAAATACATAAGCAAAAAAGTCATGAGAAGATATTTTGTGTGTGATCTATGAGAATCTCAAACCGTTAAAAATAAAAATAAAAATAAAAATGACAAAAGAGAGCAAACAAATTCTCAAGACTTGGTCTTTACGCGGATATACTTGGTGAACGGTGATGGGGTATGTCCTTTTTTTCCAGCTCTCGAGGTTTATTGGGGGCTTTCTATGCAAAAACTTAATTTTAAATAGTTTTGTTCGTTGGGTATTTTTATTTGCATTTCCCATCATATAGTATAAACTTATTGTTCATTTAAATAATTTAATGGAAAGTTGCACCAGCCACATGGAACACCCTCAAAGCACTGTGCAACCCATGATATGGAAGATAGAAAATATATTCTAAACAAGAAAACAAATAAAAACCAGAAAAAAATAAGTGTAAATTATACTAAGAGCGCGCACACACATATATCATCTTTAAATTAATTTCTAATTAGTTGCGGAGACACCACTTATGCTTTCAAAGTAATCACTTAAATCTCCTATATGATATAATTCTTAAACGACGTTTTGTGTAAGATTTCCATTATAAAGGGGGTTTAAGTATTTGATTTCAAAATACAAAGATCACCATTACATTTATATATGACTTTCATTATTTAAGGGGTCAAAATATTTAAATTTAAAATACGATGGTACATTTGAGATATATTAATATTAAAAGATGTTCGGAGTAATTTACTCTAAAGATATTGTCAGCATTTTTATTTTTCATTTACTCAGGTTAGGTAAGTTAACCTAGGCAAATTAAAGTATGTATGAGGTGTCATGCGAGAGTATATTTGCGGTATATTTGCCATTTAAAAAAGTAGTAGCTCACGAATGAATAATATTTTAACATTATTAACCTACTATGCATATACATCCGGTGTAAAAATACTTTTAGGGCTCGTTTGGTTGGAAAGAAGTTATCCCAGAATTAATTATCTCGTGATTAATTATCTCGCGATTAGTTATTCCACCTTTTTATGGAGATAAAAAAAATACTACAATTCCGGAATAACTAATCCTGAGATTAATTATTCTGAAATTTTCTACTAACCAAACATGAGATAAACTCTTCTTAAATTTAGTCCCGGTATTATTAATTATTCATTATCCCTCGTACCAAACGAGCCCTTAGGAGTGGCATTTAAGACCGAATTATAAGTTTTAGTTTGAAAAACATTGTTAGTCTTAAATAAATGGCTAGAGACGTTCATTAAAATGTTCATATGTGTGAAAACATTACATAAGCTAAAGTGGGTGTAGTGGTCAACATCTGGCTTGGGCCAAGCCTACCAGTTTTCAGCAACAGTACCAACCCATGGCTCGTGCAACGCTCCATCAAACGATTGGGACATAATATGATCAAATATGGAGCTGAAGAAACTTGCTATTTTACCATCATATATGACTTGTTTTAGGGAACAAATGAAAATGACAACGGCGACAAGGTATGTTAGCTGTACGAGGAAAAAGTGGTGGAGACTGTGCCATTAAAAAAAGCAAGAAGAATTAACTTAAATAGCCGCCTACTCAAGCGCTTAAACTTAAAATATCTAGAGGATATATAATATTTATATAATTCATGTATAATATATATATAATTATGTATAATCATTATATAGTTTATGTATACTGATTAGAAAAAATAAACAGTAAATTCAATCGGCTATTCCGATGTTAAGTTTGGTCCTGTTTGGACTGCCTTGTGATAGGCGTAAGGCCCATCAAAAGCTGGACCGAAAATTACTGTTTGCTTTAGTGAAAAAGGAATGTCACGCTTAAGTCCGTATATGGGCTCGCTTTGATCCTTCAGAATCCAATCAAATTTGGACCACACTGGGCCACACCTTTCTGAGAAAAAGAAGAATTTCTACTACAGGGGGGTAGAGATAAAAGAGAGAAAAAGGAAACAATGAGAATCTACACTCATGAGTGGGAAGTACATGAACCGAGTTGGTTCGATTTTTATCAAAATAAACCAAATCAACTATATCGATTTGGATTGGTTTGGTTTTATCGAATTTTTCGGGTTTTTTCGGATTTTTTGGTTACATGAATATTATTTCAATCTTACTTTATTAAAGTTATAGATAAAGTTTTGATAAGTGAATATATGTTTAGTAAAAGTTTAAAAACTTGACAAACATAGATCTATCAAAATATTCTAATGTGAGAATTTTTTAGTAACACATGATCACATAATAGTTATTTTCTTAGTCGTCTTTGGTACAATAATTTTTTATTAATGTACGATTTCAAGGTTAATCGAATTTAATAATTAAATATAAAAATCAACATGATACCTAAATAATGATATGTTCTATTTAATTTTAAATAATCAAAATACCATTTCAAATTCGAAAAAGATATAAGAAATCTTGACACATGAATATGGAAGAACAAAGAGATGATTGACGCATTTTAATAGTACTTGATAAGAAAATGATACAACCCATTATTTAAAGTAAATAATGCACTACTTCATAGTTATATTAAATATTACATCCCACGAGAGTATCTCAAATATTTTTATATTTTTTTAAAGAAAAATCAATATAAAGCCTTAAAAATATATACAAAAATTATATATTTATATATCGGTTTGGTTCGATTTTTTTTTACTCAATACCAAATCAAATCTAGTCGGATTTTTTATTTGGTTTGATTTGACTTTTCGATTTGGTGCAGTTTTTCGGTTCGGTTTGAACATCCCTACTCACAAGTAAGAGTGGGCATAAACTCCGAAAATTAAAAAAAAAAAAATAGAACGGATCAAATTAATTTGGTATTTTAGTTTCGATTCGTCGGTACTTCAATATTTGGATAAAAAAATTTACTCCACTAGACTACAAGCTTTGATAATCGTGTCTTAAATCTTACTTTAATTTGAAAAGAGATATATGAGGAAGTCCATCCTGCTAGCCCTTTTAATTTTGTTTTCTCTAGTAATAAGTAATAACCATTATTTTTTATTCCTTTGTCCATCGAGCTACGCTTAACAAGGATATGGACCTATTTATCATCAAACGCAACTTAATTTATCACTTAAGAGCGATCGTTGAATAAATAAATTTAAAAGAATCACTTTTTGTTTCAAAAACATAATAATGGAAAAGGTAATTTTTGTATGGCAATGAAACACCAAACTCAATTGAGGCTACATTTGTAGTGTGCGTTATTAAACATTTTTACACATCATAAGAAAGATATCTAATAGCGTTAGTCATTTTGGTAAAACATGCACAACTCTTTGCTCTTCAACATTATCATGCACAACTTTAGAATTGGAACAGTAAGGGTAAATTTGAAGCCAAAAAATAAACAAATACTCCTATTTTTTCTAAAATTAAATGAGATATCTTGGGGAAAAAATGCAACTTCCAATACGAATAAATATTTGAAACAGGAGGGAGTAAAAGTTGTCGTATAGTTTAACTGTCCTACTCTTTATGTAAAATCATCATAAGGTGAAAATTTTCTCCACTTTCGGATCTACATACACATATAAATGCAGTAAAACATATTCGCCTGCCTTAGTATCCGTCCCCAACACTTCAAAGGAGCTGAAGTGATAATTAATTAACGAATCTAATGTAAATTAAACATGTCTAAATCTCACGGGTTACGATTTACGAAATGGAAAGCTTTGCACATAATGTCAAAAGATACTAAAAGCTGAAGATACAGACGGAAAATACAACATATGGAAACTTCTAAATACACTCTAATCGACAACTACGTACTTTTACATTTTACTACTCAGAGTTACTATAAAGCATATATGTTAAATTACGTTTAAGTTACCGTTAAAAAAATTCTTAAACGGGCAAGCGCACAAGTTTAAAAAACCTACTAATAACTTATCAGCAATTAAGGCCGAGAATTCCGCAGTCAGCTTTCTAGTGAGATGTCAGGTCTTCCTTTGATGGGTAAATGAAGCCTTTGTCTCATAATTACCAAACCAAGGTGGAGAACTGGAATCATACCATATATTTAGAGTCACTAAAATCTTCTTCCTCCGGTCTTTTTAGCTCTTTTCACACATATTAAGGAATTCACCTTAATAAACAATAAAATTGACCATATTAACCTTAATTTGCTCATTGATAATATAACAAACTACTTCTAGGCTCTTTACTCCAAGGGCAACATTCGAAAGAAAAAGTTAATTCCTTCTTAAATATCTGAAAAAATCAAATATTATGGACCACAAAAAAAAACCAAAAACTCACTTAACGTGGATCAGAGCAGGGGCATACGCAGGAATTTTTATAAGCGGTGTCAAAATTTATAAAAGAACGGGAATTATAACTTTAATTATCATACTTCTAGACAAGAAATAGTTTTAATCTATTGGTTTTGTTGAGTCTTAAGATAGAAAAAGTCCTAAATTAAATTCTATTTCATCACAATTTTTAACCACATAGATTCTCTCAAATATTTATAAAAAAGATGCGCTAGTTGAGGTTCGAACCTTTGACCCGATCTTAGAGCAAAATCAAGCACATAACCAATGCACCAAGAGATAATTTATGTCAAGTAGTGTCCTTTTTTTCTACTTATCTTCTTCCTCACTATTAACACATATATTTAGTAAAATAATTCGACGAAGCGGTGTCGCGTGACACCTCTTCGATACATGTGCATCCGCCCCTGGATCAGAGGGAGTAGTAATTTAATTGTAAGAGTTTGTTTACCCTTAAAATTAGTAACAATTGAATTTAAACACGATTTAAAGGATATGTGATTTAATTTAACACGAATGATCTAAGAACAGTAAATAATTAAATTAAAGAAAAACAAAACGATCAAACCAAATGCGATGGATGATCAAGTCTAGCTTTACGATAGATGCTGGAAGTTGGTTCCAATCCAGCCCTCGGAACGGGCTCGGTTGCAACTCAATGAACAAGCAGCTGATATCGGGTGAGATTTGTGCCGTAATATCCGGTTAAGGGCGGATATTTCGGCCTCTCATTTTTCCTATCTAACCGCCTTTCCTTTAGCCTCGGTTCTTTACTTTGTCCGAGCTCAATGTTTGGCCGTGTCCGGTTCTGGGCGCACCATTCGTCCTCCCCGGGCTCTGATCTGTGGAAGCCCTCGGCTTTACCCGAGGCCATATCGGATCGCGCTGTCCTCTCGTTTCTTTACCGAAAAATTGGGGGTAACTTTATCCACGATTTTACCCTCACACAGATAGTCCCCTCACTTTTCGGAGAGCAGATTTATAGAAACGACAAGAAATGATTAACTGACCCCAGTTCCTTCCCCCGTACGCTACAAGCGGGTTGACGATTCAGCGAAACGTCTCATCAGTCGCGTCATTCTGACTTCGGACATGTGTTAGCCGCCGGTTGACCATCCTCGGTGGGCATCGAATACGAAACATCACACATTAATTATTTCACTCCAATAAAAGCTCTGGTTTCCTTTTTTTAATTTTTTACTTTCCAATTTCGAATCCTCTGGTTACCCTCGAATTTTTTACTTGTTCATCATTCCCTCAAATCTTCACAAATTATTCTCGCTCCCAACGCTCCGGGAGGATTGCAAGTGGGAAGGCAAGGAAGTAGTCATCCCCGGTCCTGATGAGGACATTACAATGCACGTGGAGGGGTACTTAAGCATTTATACGTACCCCTTCATGCTCGACTCGATGGACACGGTGGTCCTCGACTTTTGTAAGAGGTACGAGGTATGCCTCTGGCAGATCCATCCATCCTTTTAGAGCACCGTGACTCTCCTCCGTCACTTTGTTAACAACACAGAGGAGCCCCGATTCACAATCGACCATCTGGTCCGTGTCTACAGTCCCTGAATCTTCTGATTGGGGTTAATCAAGCTTGCCTGACAGACAACGAAGGCTCCCTTCTCGAGCATTGACGAATACAGCGATTGAGGCTAGCAGGGGAGATTTGTTCGGATAAAGACCGAAGATCTCATTTCCTCTGATTTTCTACCGTTCCCTGAGAAGTGGAACTCAACATGTAAGTCCATCTCCTCTTAAGTTGTCAAAATAACCCTTTAAATATACTCTTCTTTCTCATCACCCTGCTTTCCTAAAATGCAGCGATCGCTTGAGTCCCCAATGCAGTCCCCCATTTCAAGGAGTAGGTCGAGGGCATCTACAAATAATTAACATACTCCGAGCGTAAGTGGCGCAAACTTTTTAAAGGCAAATGGGAGGCTCGTTCCCATGGTGAGTGACTTTCTTCCCCTGATTGAATTTCCTATTTATTTCATCGTCATTTTGACTAAGTCCCTTTTTTCTTTTTATAGGTTTGCCCAAGACCATCGAGTTTTGGGCAATTACCAAGGACATAGCCTCGTCCCCATCTGCAACTTACTGTCGAGGTTGCTGCGATGAAGGAGGAGAAAACAAGAAAGTAGAAGAGGTCCTCTGGCTCCTCGTATGCTCTCGCCGAGACCAAGAAGAAAAGGATCTCGATCAGGGTCAGAAAGAGTACCAAGAAAAGTACTCGTGCCAGGGTCCCGGACCCTAATTCTCTCTACCAGCTTAGGGACTACCCCGAGGTTGATGACATGAAGTTTGTCATCCACGAGTCAGCCAACGTTGCACAAGAACTGGAAGTACCGGAGGGGGATGATCGTAAGGCTGAACCTTCCTCAGCTCGGGAGCCTGAGGAAGAACCTGTGACCACTGCCCTTCGAGAGGCTACTCTGGTCCCGAGAGAGGCCGCCGACGTCATTGACGTCCCATAGTCACCGTCCCACATGGAACCTCTTTTTGATGAGGATCATGTCATTACAAAAAAGCCTATCGAGGCATCACGGGTAGCGGATAAATCCCTTAACCTATTTTTCGAAGGTATGGACATCAGTGCGCTGGAAGACTACTTCGGTTTTGGCCACCTGGATATCCCGAAAAGAGATGTAGTGTCGGGGTTAGGCGGGCCAAGTTCGAGCCCAAATCTTGTGAAGTAGTTCCCCTCCCCGAGTAAGGACCCTGACCGTAATAAGACGGTCATGTTCACGGTACGGGCGGATACCAGGATGTTATCCAGGATGATCTATGTGGCCAGCTACCTTCGTTCCTTGGAAACCGAAGAGGACCAAGTGAAGATGAACGAAGTGTACACACTGAGCCTCTTCAACGAGGCACAACAGGCACTGAACAGGGTATATTTTCTTTTCCTCATATCTTTAAAGAGTCCATTTTGCCTTAGCATATTTTAACAATTTTGACATTTTTTATGCCTCAGGCCTCGGTGCTTCATCATGAGAGCTTCCACCGGTCTCGGATGGAGGTGAGTTACCCTGAGTTCGAGCTCAAGTAGCAGGTCCGGCAAAAGGACATATACAAAGCTCTTTGTGAGCAAAAAGATTAGGTCCTCACGGACCACTCCGTCCTCCAAGCCGAGTTGGGAAGGGCTTAAAAAGAGGCCTAGAAGATGAAATGGGAACATGCCCTTCTGGTTAAAAAGGTAAGAGTGTTTGAGATTAATAATGAGAAGTTAAGCGCAACTTTTAACGCCATAACCTCGCAGGTCCAAGATAAGATATACCTGATCGACTAGCTTAGGGACGAGATGGACGAGGTCAAAGCCTCAGCCACGGAGTTGAGGAGAAAAATGGATCTCCTAGCCTCGGAGCGGGATGCCACCAAAGAGGATTTGGCATCGACCAAAGATCAGCTCTGGGTAATGAGAGAAAATGCCGATAAATGGTCCCGGTAAAATAAGGAGCTCTGGGCGCAACTTAACTCGGCCGTTACAGAGCGAGACACTCTCGGCCAAGAATACATTGTGCTGAAGTCGAAGTTGGATACAGCTTCGAACGAGGCCTCCGAAGTTCAGGACATGCTGGCCCAATATAAGAACGATGTGGAGGTAGCCGAGGCCCGTATAATAACGAAGACTAAGTATGTGAAGTGGTTGTATCGGAGAGAGACCCATGAGGAGATTCATGCCCAGGGGATTGACCTAGCGGCTGAGATCGAAGAGGCAAAGAACCTTGAAGCCGAGGCCAAAGAGAGATACCGACCCGATGGTTCGGGTAGTGAGTCGGGCTTCGATAAAGACTAGATGGGAGGAAATGCCTTAGTTTATTTTTTGTTTTCCCTTGTATTTTATATTTTGTGGCCATTTCAAAGTGCCTATGTAAATACCTTTTGGTACATATGTATATAAAAACTTTTCGTCATTTATGCATTGTGTCTTTTACTTTTCTGTATTTGCTTGTGTCTAAGACTTATAATATGTCGTCGATGCCTTAGCGTAGAATTTGATATCGTTTAAATTGTTCGTTCTCCTAAAGCCCGGATGAGACATGGATTAAGTAATAACTCTGAATTGCTTTGGCTTCGGAAGACCCGATAAAAAATGAAGTCTTTGTTACTAGGGTAGCACTCTTTACTGTTGCCTTGTTAAAAACCTTATCGTAAAACCCACCTAAAAAAAATTGGTTCAAGGAAAATAGATTACAACGCGTGCTTTTGGACCTAATCCTTAGATTTAACTTCGACTAAGTACTTGAACGGGTTGGTTCAAAGCGTAATAAACCACAAAGAAGATTGTGTTCATACCTTATTAGTAGTATCGCTTTAGTGTGCCACATTCCGATTATTGGGTAGTTGTACCCAATTTCCTGATTCGAGTTGGTACGAGCCTTTCCCGGTTAAACCGGTGACTACGTATGGTCCTTCCCAGTTCTGGCCTACTTTCCCATCATTCGAATTCTTGGTATGTAGTGTAACTCTCCTTAGCACCAAGTCCCAACTTAGAAGTGTTGAAGGTTTGCCCTTCGGTTGTAATATCTCCCCATGCGTTACTTTTGGGCTGCTAACCGGACTAGGGCGGTTTTTCGCCTTTTGTATGCTAAATCTAAGCTCGTGGCTTTGGCCTCGTCATTTGACGTCTCCGTAGAGTATTGGAACCTTAGGCTCGGTTCTCCTACCTCTACCAGAATCAGAGTTTCTACACCGTAGACTAGAGAGAACGGTGTTGTACCGGTACTTGACTTCGAAGACACTCGATATGCCTATAAGACCTCGAGCAAAATTTCTTTTCATTTTCATTTTGAGTCAGTCAATCTCTTCTTCAGGTTCTGGCGTATAGTTTTGTTTGTTGATTCCGCTTGACCGTTCAAAAAAACTTATTAATCTTGCCACCGATGAACTGCCTCCCATTGTCGCACGTGATCTCGGTCGGTATCCTGAACCGGCATATTACTTGATCCCAGATGAAGTAAATGACCTCCTTTTCCCTAACTTTATCGAACGCATGTGCTTCGACCCACTTGGAGAAGTAATCGATCATAAGTAAAATGTACTCGGCTTTGCCGGGTGCCCACGTCAAGGGGCCGACGATATGCCTTCACCATTTCATGAACGGCCAAGAGGAAAGGACCGAGTGAAGCATCTCCCCCGGTTGGTAGATCATCGAGGCGTGCCTTTGACATTCGTTACACTTTTGAACAAAGTCTTTCGCATCATTTTCCATCTCGTTCTAGTAATAACCGGCTCTGATCAATTTTCAAATCAAGGACTCTGCTCCCAAATGGTTTCCATAAGTACCTTCGTGTACTTCCCTCATCACGTAGTCGGTCTCCTCGGTACCTAAGCACCTTGATATAATTTTCCACCAACCAAGCTAAACCTGGCAGCCTTAGTACGTAGGGCCCTTGATTCTTTGGAATCCGACTGTAATTTCCCTTTTCGAAGGAAGTCTATGTATTTTTTTCTCCAATCCCAAGTTAAGCTTGTTGAGTTTACCTCGGCGTGACCTTCATCTATCACTGAGTTCATCGATTTCACCAATGCTTTGAAATTGAATTCATCCGAGTCGACTAACGACCCTAGATTATCCAACTCCTCGACCTCGTTATTTTGATCTCGGGGTACATGTTATAGTGTCCATTACTTGAACTGGTGTAATGTCACTTGCAACTTATCCAAGTATCTCAACATTCGGTCCTGTTTTACTTCAAATGTCCCATTAACTTGGTTAACGATGAGGAGGGATTCACACTTGACTTCGATCACCTCAGCTCCAAGGCTCTTATCCAGTTCTAGACCTGCAATCATAGCCTCACATTCGACTTCATTGTTAGATAATTTCACAGTTCTAATAGATTGCCTTGTTACATTACCAGTAGGTGGCTTTAATACAATTCCCAACCCAAACCCTTTTGCGTTAGAAGGACCGTCCGTAAATAGGGTTCAAATCCTTGAGCCAGTCCCCGAGGCGAGCAATAATTCTTTCTCGACCTCGGGGATCAAGGTCGGTGTAAAGTCGGCCACGAAGTATGCCAAAAATCTGAGATTTTATAGTAGTACGGAGTTTGTACTCAATATCATACCCACTAACCTCTATGGCCTATTTTTACAGTCGACCCGAGAGCTCGGGTTTATGCATAACATTCCTTAGCGGGTATGAGGTCACGACACATATGGGGTGACATTGAATATATGATTTTAGTTTCCTAGATGCGCTTAATAAGGCGAGCACTAATTTCTCTAAGTGTGGATACCTCGATTCAGCATCGCCTAGAGTTCTACTAACATAATAGATAAGAAACTACGTACCTTCTTCTTTCCGGACCAGGACACCACTTACCGCTACCCCGGAGACTGCCAAATAGAGGTATAGTTGCTCGTTTGCCTTCGGGGTATACAGAACATGAGGGCTTAATAGGTATCGTTTGAGTTCTTCTAAAGTCTACTGACTTATCGGGGTCCAAGAGAAGTCATTCTTCTTCTTTAGTAATGAGAAAAATATGTGGCTTTTGTGAGATGGCCTCGAAATAAATCGGCTCCGTCCGGTCAGTCTCTGTACCGCCTTGACATTGTCAACTATAGTGATATCTTCTATGGTTTTTATCTTGTCCGGGTTGATCTCTATTCCTCGGTTAGATACCATAAAATTGAGGAACTTGCTTGAGCCGAACCCGAAGGCACACTTCTCCGGGTTAAGCTTCATGTTGTATTTTCTCAGTATGTCGAAGGTTTCCTGCAAATGCTTCAAATGGTCCTCTGCTCGTAGGGACTTAACTGACATATCATCAATATAAACCTCCATTGATTTCCCTATTTGTTCTTCGAACATCCAGTTAACTAGGCGTTGATACGTGGCACTGCTATTTTTAAACCCAAACGACATTACGTTATAACAATAGGTGCCGAATTTAGTTATAAAAGAAGTCTTTTCTTAGTCGCCCAGGTCCATCTGTATTTTGTTGTACCCAGAATAGGCATCGAGAAAACTCAGCATCTTGTGCCCGGCCGTTGCATCGATCATTAGGTCGATGTTAGGCAAAGGAAATAAATCCTTCGGACATGCCTTGTTCATGTCCTTATAATCTACACATATTCTAAGTTTGTTTCACTTTTTAGGTACGACCATTACGTTAGCTAGCCAATCCAGGTATCTAACTTCCTGAATGAATTTAAGAGTATAGATATCTCGTTTTTGATGAATGCGTGTTTGATTTCGGACTGCGGCCTCCTCATCTGTTTGACTGGGTGGAATTTCGAATCCAAGCTTAATCTGTGAGTTGTTAGCTCTGGTGGGATCCGTGTCATATCTAAGTGGGACCAGGCAAAACAATCGGCATTAGCTTTAAGGAAATCAATAAGTTTTTTCCTAAACTCGGGGGTTAATCCTGTGCCCAGGTATACCTTTTTGTCTGGTAGATACTCGATCAGTATGACCTGTTCCAATTCCACGATCTCGATTTGGTGGCATCGGTATCATCGGGTGCTATAAAGGATCTCGGGATCACGAAATCATCTTCCTCATTAGTCGGATGTTCCCCCTATTTACCCATCCCGGTCAGGGTCTAGACCATTGATTGCTATTTGGTGCCTTTTCATTCGACCAATCCCTCACCTTTTTATGTTGTGATAGCGGGCACCGGGATCACCTCCTCGACAGCGAGCATCTCCTTTGCATCTAGCTATTCCCCGTGGACCATTTTGATTTCGCTTGGGGTGGGAAACTTCAGCGCCTGATGCAAGGTCGAAGGCACCGCTCTCATGCTATGGGCCAATGTCCTCCTGAACAAGGCATTGTATCTCATGTACCCCTCAATTACTTAAAATTTTATTTCCTGGGTAGTCCCGGTAGTGTTTACTGGTAGGGTTATTTCACCCTTTGTTGTCTTGCATGCCAAGTTGAACCCGTTCAATACTCGTACTGCCAGTACGATTTGGTCCAATAATCACAGTTGTTCAACGACTCTCCATCGGATGATGTTGGCCGATCTACCTGGATCAATTAACACACGTTTAACTCGAGATTTATTAATAAGGACGTATATTACTGAATGATGCCCTCGGCATCCTCATCACTGAACGAGATGGACCCTTCCAGGACGTGGTCCCAAGTACGTTTTTCTCTTTTGATAGAAACTTTGGTACGCTATATCATTGGCCTTTATGGAACATCTACCCCCCAATGATCATGTTGATCACGTGTTGAGGCTCCTCCTGCTTAATTTGTTTGTTTGCATCACTGTTTTTGAAATTATTTTTGGCTCGCTCACTTAGGAATTCCCAAAGATGCCCATTATTGAATAAATGAGCTTCTTATTCCCTTAGCTATCGATAATCTTCGGTCTTGTGACTGTGAGTACCGTGGTATTTACATATCAAGTTGTGATCTGTCTATGCGGGATCAGACTAAAGTGGCCTTGGCTATTTGGTCTCTTTGATGCGACCAATGGCCAACACTATACACGCAGCATCCACATTGAAGTTGTACTCCGATAGTCTCAAGGCTTCCCTGCCCCCAAGTGATCTGTCAAAACCATTCTTACTCATCAGACCTCGGTTGCTAGGACCTTGGTCGCTTCTCCTGTCGTTAGTGGCTGGGTGGCGACCTGGTCCGTTTCCCCTTCTATCCGAGTTGTATGGTTGATACCGATCTTGGACCGGCCTTGGCTCCTGGTCCAGAATTCTTTTAGACTTGTTGTTCACTCTATTGGGATAAATAGACCCTGATGAGGCCTCCAACTGGTCGTCCTCGACCTTGAGCTTTGACTGGTACCTATCATGAACATCGACCCACATAACCGCCGGGTACTCTACCAAAATTTTGCTTCAATTGTTGAGAAGCAACAGAACGTCAGGGGTTGAGTCCTTGAGTAAATGCCTGAATGGCCCAATCATCTGCAACTGGTGGCAGGTCCATCTGTTCCATCTAGAACCTGGAAACGAACTCCCTAGGCATCTCATTGTCTCTTTGCTTGACTTTGAAGTGGTCTGATTTCCTCGTCTCGACCTTGATAGTGCCGGCATGGGCTTTAACGAAGTCATCTGCAAGCGTAGCAAATGAATCAATAGAATTTGGAGGTAAGTTATGGTACCATATCATTGCCCATTTAGATACGGTTTCCCTAAATCTCTTCAACAACACCAACTCGATCCCGTCGTCTTCTATGTCATTGCCTTTTATTGCACAAGTATAGGAGGTCACATGCTCGTTTGGATCCGTAGTCTTGTTATATTTTGCAATATCGGGCATTCGGAACCTCTTCGGAATTTGCTTTGGTGCCGCACGCGGGGGAAAAGGTTTCTGAATGAACTTTTTGAAATTCGGTCCTTTCAATATTGGAGGCGCTCCCGGGATATGATTCGACCCTTAATTTATAAGTTTCCACCTTCTTATCATTTGCCTCTATCTTCGTTTCCACAGACTCCACCCATTTTGTTAGTGCTTCGAGCATTTTCATCACCTCGAAAGTTTTTCCGAGTCCGAGCTCATCTGGTTCTATGATAATCCGTTCATCTCTCTAAGCATTTTCTCTAACCCACTCGGGCTCGGTCGTGTTCTGTGCGTGATTTTGAGTATGCAGTTGTGCTATTTCCACTTGTTGAGCTTGTAGCAATTCAAAAATCAATCGTATGCTAACTTCATCACTTTCCCCTTCGGATGCTTCTCGAGCCGATGGCCGGGGTGCCCCGTAAATACTATTTTCGGGATCAGTTGGCAGGTTTGTATTGATGGCAACCTGTGAGTTGGCGTCGACTGGGTCAATGATTGGGACACCATTAGGATCAACAGGAGGTACGTCATTGCTTGGCACCTCATTATTATTTTCACCGTGGCGGCCTGACTCAGCGTCATTGTTCAAGTGAGCCGACTCAGAATTTGACATTTGAAATAGACCTGAAATCAAACTTTAAAAAGCAAATGTAAAATAAGGTATGTTATGGAGATTCGTATTAAATCACCACTATTATCCTTAGCCCCAAAGTGGGCTCCAAAATATTTACCCTTAAAATGAGTAACAATTAAATTTACAGTAAATAATTGAATTAAAATAAAATAAAACAGTCAAACCAAATGCGATGGATGGTTAAGTCTAGCTTTACGATAGATGCTGGAAGTTGGTTCCGATCCAGCCCTCGGAACGGGCTCAGTTGCAACTCAATGAACAAGCAGCTGAAGAACACTTTGAACTGTAGGTAGAGAACAAAAATTAATTTTTATTGCTTTGGTATGTGTTCCAACAGTGGTCCTTAAATAAAAAATTATTCCTTTTATATTGTAGAGGAGTTTCAATCCTAGTACAAGTCTAAGTAAGGTAAAAATCTTTTTCTTCTTGTAAACATTGATACATTGCTTATATCGGGCGAGATTTACGTCGTAATATCCGGTTAAGGGCGGATATTTCAGCCCCTCATTTGTCCTGTCTAACCGTCTTTCCCTTAGCCTCGGTTCTTTACTTTGCTCGAGCTCAATGCTTAGCCATCACAGATAGTTCTTCCCGGGCTCTGATCTGTGGAAGCCCTCGGCTTTACCCGAGGCCATATCGAGTCGCGCTGTCCTCTCGTATCTTTACCAGGAAATCGGGGGTAACTTTATCCCCGATTTTACCCATACACAGATAGTTCCCTCATTTTTCGGAGAGCGGATTTATAGAAACGATGAAAAGTGATTAACTGACCCCGGTTCCTTCCTCTGTATGCTACAAGCGGGTTGATGAGTCAGCGAAATATCCTATCAGTCGCATCGTTCTAACTTCGGACACGTGTCAGCCGCCGGTTGAACTAAATTGCATCTTCGTGTCATTTAATTAGGTTTATCTGTTTACTTTTACTTGTCCACTATGCTAAAAATATATTTTCACTTTTACTTGTCCACTATACTAAATCAAGTGAAAGACAACTTTTTTTTTCCTGGTATTACTCTTATTATTAATTACTCATTCCCCAAATCATTTTTCAAGACTTTTGAAAATACTATCATTATTATGGGTAAAATTATAAAATACATACTTTCTTCTTAAAAGGAGTACAAAGTTAAAAGTAAACAACTAAATATGAACAGAGGAAGTAGTTAAATACTTATCCGATTTTAATGAGATGTTAATGACCTCATTAGTTGCTCATATTCTTCACTTTAAGGGTCTGTTTGGAAAGCCACCTGGTAATTGAAATTGGTGTAATTACCAGGGTAGTAATTACATAGCCTAATAATTACACAACCTAGTAATTACGACGACCTGTTTGTTTGTCATAACGTAATTACAAGTGTACTATTTGATTGCACAAGTGTAATTATACAGTTAGATTAAATTTTAAATGAAACAATTATTAAAACTTAAAAGTTAATATAATAAATATATGCCTATAAATAATTTTTTATAAGTATAAATGATATTAGATTTAGTATTTAATATGCATATTTTTTCTTGAATATACACTAATTAGTAATCATATATTTATAACTAATATTGTAAAAATAATTGATATATTTTATAAATTAATAATATTAAGTTTAATTAATTATAAAAACTAAAAAAAAATATTTTGTAAGAACATCATGGAAGGTATGTTTGATAAAATAAATTAATATTAAATAAAATATCATAAAATTATGTAAATATTTGACAAAACTAATCTATCAATTCGAACTAAAAAATAAACATGCAATGTAAAATAACAAGCCAATACTACTAAAACAAGTAAATTGGAATCATAAATATAACACAATTTTAAAATTTAAAAAAAAAACTTTATCAACATAATAAAAATAAGTTCCAATACCACTTAAGATTAGGAAATACAATAAGTTTATAACCTCATTCAACAACAAAATTCTACTTTAATGGCATCACTTATTATATGCAAAGTTTGTTAATGAGTCATTATTTCTAATATTAGGAGGTGTAGTTTCAAAAACTAAAATAATAACGCAATTACGCTAAATGAATAAGAAATAAAATATACGAGCAATTACATGGAATCACAAGAAGTAAAGGTAGAGAAATAAAAGATAAATAATGTACAAAAAAATATTTTAAAATTTTTAAAAAAATTAAAAAGTAAAGTAAAATAAAAAAAAGAAATTAAAATAATGGAAATAAATTAAATTAAATTAAAATAAAAACAAAAAGGGGAAAAATTAAAAAGTAACCTTGTAATTACAGTGTAATTACCACCAATTCTCACCCCTCTCCCCTTGAGAATTAAAAAGTGTAATTATACCCAATTCCATGCTGGCCAAGTAATTACTTGATCAGACAAACATGCCAAACTGTGTAATTAAACCCAAATTCAATTCCTAGGTGGCTTTCCAAACCGGCTCTAAATAATACTTCTTACTTGTTAGATTTGATGTGAGTATTAAAAGAGTCGTTAAGTATATGTGGTATTTAGTACTCCAGTCATCTAAGAAAGAGGAAAGGGGGCATTATGGTCATTTAAAATGTTGGACTTAAAAAAATGTCCTTTTTAGATCTCTTACGTGTAAAAGATAGATCTTTTATGTGTATAAGTAAATTTTTCACGTGTAAAAAAATAAAGATAAGACCATAAAACTAAAAACAAGTTTGTAAACACCCACCTAACCATTTGACCGTTAAGGATGAATTAGCAATAAAAGAGCCATCTGATTTTTGCTATAATTTCCTTAAGTTCTTAAAACAAAATAAATATACACACTTGAAAACTACGCAAAGATATTGTAAATACAATATTTTACTATATTAAAGTATTTAAGAATGTTTGGAAAAAAGAGAAAAGGAATCAAATTTCCTCCTCTACTACTGAAAAGGCTCGATTATAGTACTTTCCATTACTATAATCATCGTTTAGAACCGCTGTTGTATTTGTTAGCTATGTGGAAATCACAAAAAACATATATATACGCGTACCGGAATTATTTCAAATTAGTTGAACTATAGATCGGATCTAATGCCAATGCATATTTTTGCAGTCAATTGTTGTACGTTGAAGTAGAAGGGATTCCAAACAGAAGGCAAATAAATCACAGATAAACTAGGACATTACATGTTATTGAACCTTAGTTTAAAGTTTGCCATGGCACGGAAGGGAAATAAAATAATTGTTACAGATGAAGACAATACATGTTCTTGGACCTTGATTTAAGGTTCTATTTTGGGCAGCAACACACATGTGAAGTGAATTAAATTCCTGCAGGGAGTTGATCAATTCCCGTGCCAAAGCCGTTGCGCTGTCAGCTGGACCGTGCGATTTGGGGAGCTTTGAGTTTTTAACAAAATTATTGAGAGGACGAGTTTAAATGACAAAAACTAATATCTCATGTAGAAATCCCTGGCATAGAGCCTCTCATTTAATAAATTTGATGCCTTGAATTTGAATTAATCGGGTTAATGTATAGAATACTGGAGCGTGCAAACTAGGGAGTTTTAAATTTTTAACAACATTACGAGAGAAGATGCTGAGATCTCATGCACTTCCACTATCGGAAATTTTTACTTCTCAATGTTGGGTTTAAAAGATTGGTGAATGGGAAATGAAGGAAAGAAAGTAGAGGGAAAGTGAGCTCCCTTTTGCTTTGAAAAGAGAAAGTGTCCTTCATTGGTGGCGGAAAGAAAATAGATTGTGTTTATATTGAGAAAGCACTTCCTTTGGTGTTAAATGAGTTGGAAAGAAAGTAAGTCTCGCGTCGCCGTCATCTCTCGCTCGGTTTCAGCTTTGGTCAAAGATCAATTGATTGATTAATCTTTTTGGACACAATTTCTTTCAATTATTTAATTTAATTAACTAACGAACATTCAACCCGGAATAACCCAGGACCCGCGACCGGGTCCGTTTTTTTCCCCGATTATTTTAAATCCTTTTTTCCGAAATATTTCAAACGGGAAACGTTTCTACCTATTCCAACAACCATGGTTGTTTCTGAAAGGTTGAAATTTTCTGAGCTTCTTCTCCTTCTTCTGCACAATAAAAATTCCAGTGTGGTTTACAACCTTCGAGTGGTTCGTTGTTTCACCGGCGTTTTTGGTACCAACACTCTGGTGAGTTAAATCGTTTTATCCTGGGAGGATAATATTCCAGCACCTCGGGTACTTGAGGGGAATAATCTTCTGTTTCAAAATTTACTGTTTCATTATTTATTTTTATTATAATAATACAGATTGTCTAACAATCTTAAGAAAATTATTTTTTTTATATTCTAATATGTATTCTGTTTTTAGAGATTAAAACATGTGTGATTTTATACTCCTTTTGAATTTTTCTATTTCTGATTTGAAGATATAAAAATTTTCATCGGAGTATTAAAATTCAGAAACGATTTGAAGAACATAAAAACTTCATCGTTTTCTGTGAAACAGTATATAAAAACTTCGATTTTTATTTATTAAACGTACTATTTATCATTAATTACAGTACTGTTTACTATTCTATTTTTTTGCTATTAATTGAACTCTTCTGTTGTTGACAGTGAGAAATGACAATTGATCATAGAAATCCTTCTGTGACTGTTGTGGTAACGACGAAAGCCTCGTCAAGCCGAAGAAACCGGGAAACTTTTCTGGAGCCAACTTCAAAGGATGGCAACAAAGGGTATTTTTCTGGCTTACCACGCTTGGTATGTAAAAGTTCACCAGCGAAGACCCTCCAGTACCTGCCGCTGACATGCAGGAAAAGATAAGTTTATGATTGTTGAGGCATGGAAACAAGCAGACTTTTTTTGCAAAGGCTACATCCTAAGTGCTTTGGAGGATGACTTGTACAATGTCTACAGTGCTATGAAAATTTCGAAAGAATTATGGGACGCTCTTGAGAAGAAGTGCAAGACTAAAGATGCATCCTTAAAAAAGTTTGTGGTTGCCAAGTTTCTAGACTATAAAATGATAGACAGCAAAACTGTTGGAACCCAAGTTCAAGAGTTTCAACTTATTTTTCACGACCTTATAAATAAAGGGTATAGTAGTAAATGAAGCATTTCAAGTGGCTGCAATGATTGAAAAATTACTTCCTTCGTGGAGAGATTTCAAAAACTATCTAAAGCACAAGCGCAAAAAAATAAAGTTGGAAGATCTTGTGATCCGTCTCAAAATTGAGGAAGACAATAAAACAACCGAGAAGAAGTCTCATGAAAATTCAATGATTATGGGAGCTAATATCGTTGAGGAGACTACTCAGAAAAGTAAGAAGAGGAAGAGGTCTTCTGGACAGACTAAGGAGTAGAACAAGAAACAATTCAAGGGCAACTGCTACAATTGCGAAAAAGTTGGCCACAAAGCCCCTGATTGTCGTCTCCCGAAAAGGGATAAGAAAAAGGGACACGCCAACATAGTGGAGAAGAATGATGACATTGATGATCTGTGTGCAATGCTTTCGGAATGCAACCTAGTTGAAAATCCGAAGGAGTGATGGATTGACTCTGGAGCCACTCGACATGTTTGTGATGTCAAAGACGCATTTGCAACTTACTCTACTGCTGGTCCCGAAGAAGAGCTTTCCATGAAAAATACTACAACAGCCAAGATTGAGGGTTATGAGATGATATTCCTGAAGATGACTTCCGGCAGGTGTTAACGCTCAACAACGTTATTCATGTTCCTACTATTAGAAAAAATTTAGTTTGAACTTCTTTACTTATTAAGAATGGATTTAAATATGTATTTGTATCTGACAAAGTTGTTGTAAGCAAGAATGAAATATATGTTGGAAAGGGCTACCTCACAAAGGGCCTTTTCAAACTCAATGTAATGGTTGTTGACAGTATTAATAAAATTTCAGCTTCTTCTTATTTATTGGAGTCAAATAATTTATGGCATATTCATTTAGGACATGTCAATTATAAAACCTTGCGAAATTTAATTAATTTAGAAGTATTGCCTAAATTCAAGTGTAATAAATCAAAATGTCAAATATGTATTGAATCTAAGTTTGTAAAACATCCTTATAAGTCTGTTGAAAGGAATTCAAATCCTTTAGACCTAATTCATACTAATATTTGTGATATGAGGTCAACACCATCTCGAGGTGAGAAAAGTATTTTATAACTTTTATTAACGATTATACTCGATATTGTTATGTTTATTTGCTTAATAGTAAGGATGAAGCAACTGAAGCATTTCAGCAAGATAAGAATGAAGTGGAGAATCAATTGAATAAAAAGATCAAAATGATTAAAAGTAATAGGGGTGGAGAATATGAATCTCCGTTTACAGAAATATGTTCGGAATATGGAATTATCAATCAAACTACTACGCCCTACATACCTCAATCCAATGGAATTACGGAAAGGAAAAACCGAACATTAAAGAAAATGATGAATTCTTTACTAATAAGTTCCGGATTACCGCAGAGTTTGTGGGGAGGAGCTATACTTACAGCTAACCAAATACTCAACAGAGTAACCCACAGCAAAACGTAATCTATTCCATATGAAAAATAGAAAGGAAGAAAATCCAACTTGAAATATTTCAAAGTGTGGGGGTATTTAGCAAAGCTACAAGTACCTTTTGTGAGCATAAACTTTAATTGCATACCAGGATCTTGAACATGATAATCTTACACAAAATTATACAGAAAACATACCTGAATCGTAAGTCATCATCGTGAAACGGAAGCGTTAATTCAAATTGGTTTCTCGCCCCTTGCCCTGGCTTTCGTTACCGCCGACTTTAGTGATGGAAGAGAGAAAATAAAATATGGTAACCCTAATGGATGGGGAGAGGACCAATTTATAAAGGTTCTTATTTAATCCGGTATGTCCATCAAGTAATCGATCGGACGGATGAGATTTGCTCATTAATTAAATATTAATTATGGGCCTTAAACTTATTGGGCCACAAATAAACATAGAAAAATCTTACACTCTCTCACTTGGCCCAATAATCACATAACATTAATATTTAATCATATAAACATTAGTTGCGCATAAACAAATCTCTTTTATAATGTCCATCATAAATTCCATAACACGATAAACTACTAAATGTGAGTTATAACGGTTATATATAATTTGTCTACATACTCCCTTCCATATACTACAACATTAGCAGCTCATCGTACCACTATAAAATATTATGGTCCACAATAATATCTCATTGAGACTTATCATGTAACATCTTAAAACATGAGAAAAAGGAATCATTGATGTATATCAGAAACATATAAAGGAGCTCAGAGTGTCAAAACATCATAAATACATCAATCATAAATACAGCCAAAACCCATTCCATGTACATGTTCTTTAAATATCTTTAGTTGTAAACCTTTCGTTAATGGATCTGCAATCATGAGATCAGCTCTAATATGCTCAAGTGACACTCTTTGTTTCTGAACTTCCTCCTTGACGGTAAAGTACTTTAATTCCATATGTTTGGTACCTTTGGAGTACTTATCGTTCTTGGAGAAGAATACTGCTGCAGAATTATCACAGTAAATTTTCAGCGGCTTGGTAATAGTGTCGACAACCCCAAGTCCTGAAATAAAGTTTCGCAGCCATAATGCATGAATTGTGGCTTCAAAACATGCCACAAATTCTGCTTCCATCGTGGATATAGCAATGATAGACTGTTTGGCACTTTTCCACGATATTGCTCCTTCAGCTAATTGGAACAAATAACCAAACGTGGATTTTCTAGTGTCAATACATCCAACGAAATCTGAATCCGAGTATCCAACAACTTCCAAATGCTTGGATCTCCTATACATGAGCATGTAATCCTTCGTTCCTTTCAAGTACCTCAAAACTTTCTTTGCAGCTTTTCAATGATCAATTCCTGGGTTACTCTGGTATTTTCCCAGCATCCCGACCGTAAAACTAATATCCGATCTTGTGCAAGTCTGAGCGTATATCAGACTACCAATAATAGAAGAGTAAGGAATTGATTCTATTTTCTTTCATTCTACATCATTCTTAGGGCATTGCATGAGACTAAATTTGTCCCCTTTTTGAATTGGAACAATTTTTGCTGAACAGTTATTCATGTTAAATCTCTCTAGAACTCTTTCGATATAGCCTTTTTGAGACAATCCTAATAATTCTTGTGATCTATCATGGAATATTTCTATTCCTATCACATAGGATGCCTCACCCATATTTTTCATTTCAAAATTCTTAGAAAGAAAATCTTTAGTCTCACGTAATATGCCTAAATCATTAGTAGCAAGTAGAATATCATCAACATATAGGACTAAAAATATAAACTTGCTCCCATTGATCTTTTGGTATATACACCAATCAACGGTATTTTTCACAAATTCAAAAGATGTTATGGTATCATTAAACTGTATATACCATTGTCGTGAGGCTTGTTTAAGTCCATATATTGACTTCTTCAGTTTACACACCATTTGACCTTTTTCTTTAGTTTCGAAATCCTCTGGTTGGTCCATATAAACTTTCTCCTCGAGGTCTCCATTAAGAAAGGCAGTTTTCACATCCATTTGGTGTAACTCTAAATCATAATGAGCCACCAACGCCATAATAATTCTTAACGAGTCTTTCTTTGAGACCGGTGAAAAGGTCTCTTTATAATCAATGCCTCCTTTCTGAGTATAACCCTTGACAACAAGTCTGGTTTTGTATCATTCAATATTGCCATTTGAATCGCGTTTGGTCTTAAAGGCCCATCTATACCCGATTCTTTCAGAACTTTCTGGCAATTCAACGAGATCCCAGACTTTATTGTATTCCATGGATTTTAGATCTTCCTTCATGACATCAATCCATTTGTCAGACTCATTACTTTTTATGGCTTGTGAAAATAAAATCGGATCCTTATTAAGACCAATGTCAAAATCTGACTCTTGCAAATAAACCACGTAATCATGCGAAATAGCTGATTTTCTAACTCTTTAAGATTTTCTTAATGGTATTTCTTATGGTTCGTTTGTGTCAGATATTTGTGAGTTAGTTTCTTCAAGAAGTGTTTCATCCAAATGTTGATCGGTGTTGTCAAAGTATTCTTTAACAACTGGAATAATATTTGGTATTTGTGTGAAAGTAGACACATTCGTGGGTAATAGAATATTGACCCTCACCTCTTTTATTTTCACACTTTGCTTTTCAACACTCCCACTAACTTCACCATTCTCAATGAATCTTGCATTACCGGTTTCATCAATTCTCGAACTATGATTTGGACAGTAAAACACATACCCTTTAGATTTCTCTAGGTAACCAATAAAGTAACCACTTACTGTTCGAGAATCTAATTTCTTTTCTTGTGGATTATAAACTCTAGCTTCCGTTGGGCAACCCCAAACATGCAGGTGCCTTAAACTAGGTTTTCTTCCTGTCCACAGTTCAAAAGGGGTCTTTGGAACTGCCTTATTAGGAATCCTGTTTAATAAATATACAGCGGTTTTAAGAGCATACATCCACAATGATTTGGGTAATGAGGAATTACTCATCATTCTCCTAACCATATCCATAAGTGTTCGATTACGCCTTTCTGCAATACCATTTTGTTGAGGTGTTCCTGACATAGTATACTGTGCACATATGCCATGTTCCTCGAGGAACTTCGCAAATGGACCTGGACATTGTCCTGATTCATTATATTTTCCATAATATTCACCACCTCTATCTGAACTAATAATTTTTACCTTTTTATCTAATTGCCTTTCAACCTCATTAACAAACACCTTGAGAGCATCTGTTACTTGAGATTTTTCTTTCAGTAAATAGATGTATCCATAACGTAAAAAATCATCGATAAAAGTGATAAAATATTTCTCTCCACCAAAAGATGAAACATCAAAGGGTCCACAAATATCGGTGTGTATAATTTCAAGAAGATGGGTGCTTCTTGTGGCACCTTTTTTACTATGCTTGGTTTGCTTTCCCTTAATGCAATCCAAACATATAGTAAGATCAGTAAAATTTAGATTCGGAAGAATCTCATTCTTTACTAATCTTTCTAACCTTTATTTGGATATATGACCCAAACGTCTATACCACAAGTAAGTAGAACTTTCATCTAGTGAACTACGTTTAATTTCAACATTATGTTGAACAGTAAGAAGGGATTCAGAAAAGCCAATATCGAGTTTCAATTTATATAAATCATCACTAAGAAAACCAGAACCATAAAAAACAGTATTCTTATATAAATTGAAACATCCATTTCCAAACTTTAAATCAAATCCAGAAATATCAAGTCTTGAAAGAGAAATCAAATTCCTAGAAACTGAAGGTACATAAAGAGTCTGTAATAGATCAAGATGACGTCCAGTCTCCATGATCAAATGATAAGTCCCTATGCCTTCAATTGGAGCCTTCATACGATTTTCCATGAACAAGAAATCCTTATTTGGATTTGTAGTTTGGATCGTAAGGAATCCCTGCAACGTAGTAGATACATGAGTAGTTGCACCAGAATCAAGCCACCAAGTATTTTTAGGAACTTTTATTAAATTTGATTCAAAGCATACAAAAGCACTAATTGTACCTTTCTTTTCAAACCAAGCTTTACGTTTCAGGCAATCTTTCTGATAGTGTCCTTCCTTGTTACAGAAACGACACGTATCTGCCTTATGTTCCTTCTTAGCATTATGTGGAGCTTTAACAAGTGCTTTCTTCTTCTTGAACTTGTTGGGCTTCACTTTTAGTCCTTTACCAGCTCCTTGACCCATGAGGTTAATTGAATGACTCCTTGTTTCTTAAGTCTTGACTCCTCCTGAGTAAGCATACTGGATAATTCACTAACATTCCACTTATCCTTAATAGTATTATAGTTAATTTGAAAAGGTCCATACTCAGGAGGCAATGAGTTTAGAATAAACTAAACTAAGAAGGAATCATCCACTTTCATCCCCAAGGTCTGAAGTCTTGCTGCAATGTTAGCCATCTCGATGATATGGTTTTGCATACTACGCAACCCATCAAACTTCATGGTTGTAAGTTCAGCCATTAGTGTACCAGCAAGAGACTTATCTGCAGAACGAAAACGTTCTTCCACAAACTTCAAGTATTCCCTGGCACTTTCTGTTTGTGGAATAGTACTCTTAATGTTGTTGGCAATATTTATTCGCATAAACATAAGGCTTAGCCTGTTAGAGCGTTCCCATGATTTATGAAAAGACTTCTCATCCGCACTGCTCGAATCAGTAATGGCAGCGGGCTTATCATTCAGCAGAGCCAAGTCAAGATCCATCACACCTAAGTGGAACTGGACTTGTTCACGCCATTCAGAGAAGTTCAATCCGTTGAACACAGTAACAGACGAAGCAAGTGAATGAAAAGGAATAGCTGCAAAATAGATAATACATGCTCATAAATCAATATGGATTCAACAAAACAGTTAAAGCATATCACAATTTTTCTTTGGGTAAATACTACGACACACTATCATAATATAAATGCCATTTAATCTTTAGTAGGCAATTAAATATTTTTAACCAAACATATATCACATCTTTGGACAGACAATATATATTTGACTAAATAATATTAATTTACCCCATCATACTCACTATTCATAGAATAATTGATCCACCTTTGGGTAAATCCTTATGTTCTAGTAATAGTGAAAGTTAGTTTATCCATTTATTCAATAATAAGCATTTCGTTAGTTTTATGAATAAACTATCATTTTATGGATAACTGTAATTTTATGTATGCATATTTTTCATAAATATACTAATTTGGCCACTTTGGAGACTAACAAACTACATAAACATAAATGCACACTTAAAATAGATATCACAAGATTTATGCATGTGAATACTTTAAACATTCTAGTTTGATCACTTTGGTGACGAACAAACTATATAATTTTAAGCACATACATTAATTATTGTTTAAAATAAGCACTTTCTGTGAATAACGTTGAATATTTAATACTTAATCCTCAGATGGCACAAAATATTTTCAAACATGTAGCGGAAAGTATCAATATTCATACCAACATATTGGTTCTTCATAATAAATCCTTCCTTTATTTTATTTAAATAAAAGTAAAAAAATGACCCCAAATTGCTTAAAGGTCGTAACAGTCATAAGTATTTTTCATAATTAAAAGCAATAACAACCTTGTGTCGAAAGATATATATATATATATATATATATATATATATATATATATATATAT
Organism: Nicotiana tabacum; assembly: GCF_000715075.1. Lineage (NCBI taxonomy): Eukaryota > Viridiplantae > Streptophyta > Magnoliopsida > Solanales > Solanaceae > Nicotiana > Nicotiana tabacum. The sequence continues at coordinate 66,059,871 of NC_134098.1, forward strand.
ATATCAACACTGCATCATCCAAACCCAAAGATCAATATCATGATTCTTAGTACAGACACTTCAATAGCTATCCTTTTGTTTTAATTAGCCAATCAATAACTGTCTGGTAATACTTTATTAGTGACTTACCAACTTTAGATGTTAGAGAAACCTTAAAGTAAACATTCACAGGGCAATTCAAAGACACAATAAAACGCCGAAAACCCTTGAAACAATGATTTATTATCGAAGCCGCCTCAGATTCGAAAGCAGTACAAATTATAATGGCGAATTGAAAGCAATTCGATAATCACGTCGGAACAGTTATACATACATCATAATCTTGTCTTTCTTTCAAGAAAATTATCCGTTCAAATATCCAGGCTCGGATACCACATGTGAGCATAAACTTTAATTGCATACCAGGATCTTGAACATGATAATCTTACACAAAATCGTACAGAAAACATACCTGAATCGTAAGCCATCATCGTGAAACGGAAGCGTTAATTCAAATTGGTTTCTCGCCCTTTGCCCTAACTTTCGTTACCGCTGACTTTAGTGATGGAAGAGAGAAAATAAAATACGGTAACCCTAATGGGTGGGGAGAGGAATAATTTATAGAGGTTCTCATTTAATCCGGTACGTCCATCAAGTAAACGATCGGATGGATGAGATTTACTCATTAATTAAATATTAATTATGGGCCTTAAACTTATTGGGCCACCAATAAACGTAGAAAAATCTTACACTTTTACCCAAAGGGTAAAAATCGGACAAAAAATTATAGATTGTGTTTTCATTGGATATGCTACAAATAGTAAAGCATGTCCGTTTTTTGTTCATAAATCTCACAATCCCAAAATTCATGTTAATATAGTAATTGAATCAGATAATGCTAAATTCTTTGAAAGTATCTATCCGTATAAAACTGAATGCGAGTCGTTAAGTGAAAGACCTGAACGAACACGGGAAGAACCAAAGAAAAATACTCCAAATGAAGAGGATCTAAGGCGTAGCAAACGTCAAAGAACATTTACTTCCTTTGGACCAGATTTTGTGTCATTCTTGCTTGAAAATGAGCCTCAAACTTTCAAAGCAGCTATGTCATCTTCTGATTCAACATTTTGGAAAGAGGCAGTCAATAGTGAGATTCAATCAATTTTGGATAATCATACATGGGAATTGGTTGATCTTCCTCCCGGAAATAAGCCTTTAGGGTCGAAATGGATCTTTAAACGAAAAATGAAAGCTGATGGCACTATTGACAAATATAAGGCAAGACTTATTGTCAAAGGTTATAGACAAAAGGAAGGCCTTGATTACTTTGACACTTACTCGCCAGTAACGAGGATAACATCTATTAGGGTGTTAGTAGCACTGGCTGCCGTGTATGGTCTTGAAATCCATCATATGGATGTTAAAATAGCTTTCTTAAATGGAGAATTGGAGGAAGAGATTTACATGGAATAAACCTGAGGGTTTTGTGGTTCTGGGTAAAGAAAAGAAAGTGTGCAAACTTGTTAAGTCGCTTTATGGACTTAAACAAGTACCCAAACAATGGCATGCCAAATCTGACCAAACAATATTGGCAAGTGGGTTTAAAATCAACGAGTGTAACAAATATATTTATATTAAAAATACTCCAGGTCATGAAGTCATTGTTTGTTTATATGTTAATGAGCAAAAATATGACAAATATAAAAGCTACTAAGCGTATGTTAGCTAGCAAATTCGACATGAAGGACTTTGGAGTTGCTGATGTGATCTTAGGAATCAGAATTCACAAGACTCCATAAGGTCCAGCATTATCATAGTCTCACTATATTGAAAAAATACTTGACAAGTTCAAGTATTTGGATTTCAGGATTGCCAAAACTACAATTGACATGAGTTATGCACTTCAAAAGAATGAAGGTGAAAGTGACTCACAACTGGACTATGCAAGAGTATTGAAAAGTTTGATGCATATCATAAATTGTACACGACCAGATATAGCATGTGATATTAGCAAACTGAGTTGGTTTACAAGTAATCCCAATCAAATACATTGGATGGCAATGAAACGAGTTTTGGGGTATCTGAAACATACCCAAGATTATGCTCTGTATTATAACAAATATCCCTCCGTGATCGAGGGATATAGTGATGCAAATTGGATTACCGGATCTTCTGAAGTTAAATCCACAAGTGGATATATTTTCACAATTGGGGGTGGAGCAGTGTCTTGGAAATCATCCAAACAAACGTGCATCGCCCGTTCTACAATGGAATCTGAATTCATAGCTTTAGATAAGGCTAGTGAAGAAGATGAATGGCTCCAAAATTTCTTGGAAGATATTCTATTTTGGCCCAAACCTTTGGCACCTATATGTATATATTGTGATAGTCAAGCGACAATAGACAGGGCATGGAGCGTTATGTATAACGAAAAATCTCGGACATACGGCGGAGACACAATACCGTTAGACAACTAATCTCTAGTGATGTTATCACAATTGACTACGTAAATTCAAGAGATAATATGTCGGATCTACTTACAAAAGGCCTATCTAGAGAGGCAGTTGAAAGATCATCGAAGGGAATGGGATTAAGGCCTAGGATAAGTCATCATGGCGGTAACTCTACCTAGCAGACTGGAGATTTCAAGAGCTAGATTCAAAGAGATCAAACAAAATTATGATTGACGATTCAACATTGTCAAATAACTCAATACATTCTCGTCATGAAGACAATGTTCAGAAATCAGGGTAAAGTATTAAGGCTTCTTGATGAGTCAATAAAGCTTAAAGCTTTTTAATGATTTGTTAAGTCTGGCTGGAAATGACCAGATAATGTGTCTATAGGATTACACATTTAGAAATCACCTATGTGAGTGTGAAGTGTAAGCCGTTTTAAGGGGAATGAAAGTAAATGCCCATTCTCTAAGCACTCATGAAACCAGGCGGCGTTCATGGCTAAAACAAACACAACCGTGAGAACCATAGATGATTAAGGGTTGATTGTGTGACTTATGTTATCTAGGTATACAAAAAATCTCGACGGTTCAAAGATATCAAATCTACCGATTGACCGAGTATATCCGATATAAGTTCACTACGGAAAGTTCAAAGGAAAATCTACTTATCCAGATGCAATTAATGCTTGCATGTAAATCTACTGTGCATTCCTTTGTCTTATAGCCATTCCCCATTCATGTGGGGGATTGTTGGATTTAAATGATTTGTGAATGAAAAATGGAGGGAAATAAGTGGAGGGAAAGTGAGCTCCCTTTTGCTTTGAAAAGAGCAAGTGTCCCTCGTTAGTGGTGGAAAGAAAAGAGAATGTCTTTATATTGAGAAAGCACTTCCTTTGGTGTTAAATGGGTTGGAAAGAAAGTAAGCATCGCGCCGTCGTCATCGTCACTCGCTCGGGCTCGGGCTCGGCTTCGGCTTTGGCTTCAGATTTGGTCAAAGAATGATTGATTAATCTTTTGGGACAAAATTTCTTTCAATTATTTAATTAATTAATTTAATTAATTGACAAAAATTCAACCCGGAATAACCCATGATCCGCGACCCTGTCCGTTTCTTTCCCGAATTATTTTAAATCCTTTTTTTCGAAATATTTCAAACGGGAAACGTTCCCACCTGTTCCAACAGCCATGGCTGTTTCTGAAAGGTTGCAAACCTTTTCTGAAACAGTGCTAGAAAATGGCTATAAATATGCCTTGATCCCAGAATCTTTCCTTACAAAATTTTCGGAGCTTTTTCTCCTTCTTTTGCAAAATTAAAATTCCAGTGTGGTTTACAGCCTTCGAGTGGTTCGCTGTTTCACCGATGTTTTTGGTACCAACACTCTGGTGAGTTAAATCGTTCTATCCTGAAAGAATAATATTCCAACACTTCGGGTACTTGAAGGGAATAATTTCCTTAAGGACACACTGTGTATTCAGTGGGCTCGATTTTATTCCGAAATTATATTTTAGATTCAGCTTCATTATTTCGACATTCTGTTGCTGCTAATTTTCTGTTTCAGAAAATTTACTGTTTCACTATTTATTATACTAATACAGATTGTCTAACACTCAATGCCTACGGAATATAATTTGATTCACTATCTTTTATAGGGTAAGTGTGAATTTGATATGCATTTCTAAAATACTTTAACTATAAATTATAATCACAGGAGATTAACATAAAATATCATTTATCTTTCCTTAAAAGTCTCATTTAATTAACACTCTACTAATTGAATTTTTTTAGTATAGATATATATAAATAGCTTCTTATTTTTCTCAAACATCAAATATAGTGGAACAAACACAATGACTAAAACGATTCATTCGGGATTAAATAAAGTCAAGAACATATGCAATATACATTCTATATGGAGTATAGATAATGTGAAAAAATACAAATTAAAATGTCAACAAATTCTATGTTTTAAATCCATAAAGCCAAAGTGCAATAATTCAATGAAGAGAACATATAAAAAATAAAACCACTAATTAAATTTGATTCGTACGTATAGTCCATAACGATTGTCCATATATAGTTAATAGTTGGAGCGGACTAAAGAAAAATCCCTGCTGAAAATTCATGCCGCAGTAAACCAATTACCGCGTGATTCTGGCTGTATATATCATCCATCAATTAAGCACCATTAATACAAAATAAATAAACGGCATGCTCCTTTGATCCCCGTGATTATCAATCTAATGACTATTATTGCTATGTGTGAGCTATCAATAAACAAAATCACCGACATCAGTTCAAAGTTCAAACTCCAACAAGCGAAACGAAAGAACAAAATTAAAATACTGCATACCGGCACGTGAATTGGTTAATATTATCCGCTTGTCCCATTCACCAAAAAGGTTGAATTGTGAATTTAATTGAATACTTATTAATTATTTACACAAAAAAACATATATCAATTCCTATTTAATATTATTTTTTCTCCCTTTTATATTCTAAAAATTCTTGATCCGTCCTCGACTATTTAGAAACACTTGACTAACAAACTAATAATATGGCACGGCTCCATTGGATCATGAGTTAGGACCAGTCTCTTTCTTTTTTAGGTCCAGTGCCTATGCCACCAATGTGTGAGATGCAAACGTAAAGTGAAGCCTTTATTTTTGTCCATTCTATTTTATTTGTTTGATAGGGAGTAAATTTAAAAAGCTAACCCTCATAACTGTCGTTTACATTCGGCACCTTCCTGCAATCTAGATATGGGCGTCTGGATTCGAAATCAGTGTGTGCTTTTCTAAAAATAATATGCTTTTTTTAAGTATTTGCATTGCGAGTAGTTTTCTGTTAGTAAAACCTTTCAAAAATGTGTAGTGACATTTTTTATATCATCAAAGTCATTCAAACGTAAGTAAAAATTGCCAATGGAATGAGTTTACGTTGTAGAATTGACGATAAAATTTATTTACATAATCAGATGACTTAAAAAGTAGTTACAATAATAACTTAAAATAAATACTAAGTAACTCAGTATAACAGTTTAAAATTGTATTTATTACACTGTCGCTGTAAAGTTTTTTCTTGGTATCCCTTAGCTAGAAGAAAGAAGTTTAACAGGAACAGTGTTATTTGAAAACCTAACATGTCAATTTTTTGTTCTAAACCAAAAGCACCTTGGACCAAATTTGTACATGTCCCATGTCATCTTCCTCTTCCTCCGCACACAATATATCCTTATTTAAGAGAGAAGTTGTTTCTTTAGTTTCTTACACGAAATTTTAAACTAGCTAATTTGCTCTGCAACTCCCTCTCTTTTACACAATGTACAATCTCAGACGGAAAACTTCACTTCTCCTCACTCTCTTCGCTCTCTCAGCCATTGTATCTCTCACATTCTTCACTCTCTCAAACAACCCAAAATCATCTTCAAAAACAGTACTAACCACAACCCCACATATTCACGTTCACAAGAACATTCAAATAGCTCATTCCCATTGTCAAGACACACGTTACCCAAAACTCTGCGTCTCCACTCTTTCCCTAATCCCAGATCTTGCCCAAAAATCCATATCCCAAATCATCTCTTCCACTATAAATGTCACAGTCGCTGAGGTAAAAGCCTCTGCCAGAAACTGCACTGACATTCGTGAGGATCTCCCCCAACTTGAACCTTACGAAAAACGAGCTTTAGAAGATTGTGTTCAGCTCTTAGATAACACTATCATTGAGCTTAGAACAACTCTCTCTGATCTCAACCCAAAAAAACCTCCTTCACAAAATTACAATGACTTACAAACTCTTCTAAGTGCTGCAATGACAAATCAGGCCACTTGCCTTGACGGCCTTGCGCGTAGTAAAAAGAATTTAAGACGTTACGTTCAGCATAATCTGCATACAATTGCTCACCATGTAAGTAACTGTCTATCAATGCTCAAGAAAATGAAGAAATCATCATTTTCTTCTTCAAAATCTCAAGAAATTTACCCTGAGTATGGTGCTGTAAAAAATGGGTTCCCGAAATGGCTTAAGAAGAGAGACAGAGCACTTTTACAAGCTCCAATTAATGAGACCAAGATTGATTTAGTGGTGGCTAAAGATGGTAGCGGTAATTTTAGTACAATTAACGAGGCATTAAGTGCAGCTCCTAATGCGAGTACAACGAGATTTGTTATTTATATTAAGGCGGGAGCGTATTTTGAATATATTGAAGTAGTGAGAAAGAAGCCTATGATAATGTTCCTCGGAGATGGGATCGGAAAGACGTTGATAAAGGGTAATCGGAGTGTCGTCGATGGATGGACTACTTTCCGATCTGCTACCGTCGGTGAGTTCCAAGTTTTACTTTAATTCTCTGTTGGATTTAACACCTGCTCTATTGCTTGCTTTGGTTGATTGCTTTTTCAGGTGATTTAGTTAGTTAAATACTGACATAATTTATTTTTTAAGTATTAGAAGATGAGACAAATACTCTATAACCTTTATATCAGTATTTCTTCTAGAAGTATAATGGATCATCTCAATCAATTTGAATATAGTTTAACTTTAATTATGATGATGGTGTAAAAGATTTAAAATTATTATGTTATCTAAAAGATAATAGTCATTCCGTTCCAATGTATGTGAACATGTTTGACTAGACATATATTTTAAGAAAAAAATAAGGCTTCTGAAATTTGTGGTCCTAAACAAGTAAGAATATTCATATGACTATAATTCTTTTGATTTTTGTGTGGTTATAAAAGCTTCCCATTAAGATTAGAATTGGAAGTTTAACCTAATTTGTTTTCAAATTTAGAAAGGGGTCATTCTTTTTTGAACGACTCAAAAATAAAATAGGTTCACATAAACCGGAACGGAGAGTATATAATTAAATATATTTTAATTAGTAACGTGAAAATGATACATGCAACCATTTTGGATGGTCAGACTCTAAACCCAGAATCACTCTATTTTGCTATCTTATTAAGTGTGTGACAATCTTATTTAAGATTTTAAGTTATTAAAGAAAATATATTACTTAATCATATCTATCAAAAATATACTTTGGAACCTATTTTTATTCAAATGTAATAAAATTCAAGTTTTATTTTAGTACTCCAGTGAAACACCAACATTAGGGCGTAAGGAGTATTTTGAAGTTAAAAACATTACTCCTTCCAATGCTTTGTCATGCAATATAGAGTACGACAGTTTTACATAAAAGTGCAATACTGGAGAAAACAAAATTGAGAAAAGTAGTGGTCTCTCATTTTGACTAAGCCAGAGGGTCCCAGGGAGCAGATGCTCGAAATCTCGATATTGACGCGTTCGCTGTAGTGTCACGTGTTCTAACTTCTAGATATAAATCTAAGGCTTCAAATCTTACTTTTGTATGTATTGGAAAAAAATAATCTATACCTTTATAGTTCATAATACTGTTTATTACTATCTCATCATAAGTACATTTTCTGCAATAGTTTAGACGACGATATTTTTCTTAATTAGTTTTAGTTTCGTCCGTAAGCAGTGTACATTTAGTGTAACATGCATAGCTAATATGATTAGTTGCTGTTAGCTTTTAATTATTAATTGTGTAAATACTTTTATATTGTTATACAAGTAGACAAAACTTAGGTGTTTTGCATCATAAGTTGAAGCCGGGTTCAATTAAGCCAGTTATTTTCTCTTAAAAGTCAATGGCACTCATTTCTCAAGGTTGTCTAACCGAAAGTCTATGTTCAAAATCAACCGATTAAGATAAAGTGAAACTTTCTATAACAGTTTTATTTATTTCGGTATTTTTTTATTATAATTAATATGTTATAAATAATATATATTATAACATAATATAAAAATTAATTCCGTAAATAACTTGACTTTTATAATAAGTGATTGTTACATAGAGTTCTGACGAAATGTATTCGTAAGACTTACCACTAAAAGTTTTCGAGAAATTGAAGTCATAGTAGAAGATGTATAACCAATGAAAAAGTGGCATAATATATTCCTTATGTAACCCAAAAAAAGTGGCATAATAAAGGGTATGTAATTTGATTGATAGTGTCGGTGGGAAGAAATAGGAAAATCCAATTTGGAGCATCATAAAATGAACAATGATGTCCTGGTGAGCATTTTGGAGTACAGCAATTAAAGTGACTCTGCGTGGAAATTCGGCTATTTATTATCTATCCATTAATCCGTCGTGATTGTGGGGTTCAAATTAGCTACAATACAGAGGCTTAGATTGGGGGAAAATATACTACACTTAAATGCGCACACAGCTAGAAGAAAAGATGCCAATATGACATACAGTTCTTCTTTTGTTCCGTTTTATTTAACCTGTGTTTAACCTGCATAGTGTTTAAAAAGTTTTCTAAATTTATGATTTAGAAAATAATAAATTAATTCATTAAAGGGAAAATAATTTTTTTAAAATTGAATTATTTTTAAATATAAGAAGATATTATTCTATTTGGACAAAATTTAGAAATATATCTTCTTAGATTTTATAAGGCATTGACATTGAGTATCATTTCCAATGCCAATGCGCCATCCTAGAGAAAATTTCCTACAATTAAAGCTTGAGAATCTTGAAAATGATACACTTTATAAATCTAAACCACTATATATTACGGTATGACACCCTGAAATCCTACTTAATTGATCAAATGAATATGATGAAAAAGTAGTACTCCTATTACTTCTCTGTTTGAATTGCATGCAAACAGAGAAGGGTAGCTAGGAAATGATTTTCATGGTCCCTGCTCTTCCTTATTGCCAAAAAAGGCACCAGATATGATGGTTGTGGCCTAGCTAGCTACTCCCATAAAAGCTTGTTTCCAAACGCACTCAGCTAGTTGAACATGACTGAAAAGACTCTGTTTGCATGCAATTCAAGCTGCTATTGGCAGACACTGTATTTAAAAATATTTTCAATTTACATGCATAAGACAATAAGGCCGTCGCCCTCTGGATGTATGAAAAACGTTTCTACTTTTTCGTTATTTCCTTTTCTTTATCTCTATTTGCTTTATCCGTCCTGTCACTGTTGAGCACCATAAAGTTCCCCACAAAAAATCAAAAGGAAACTCTCTTCTCTAATTTTAAACGGCTCAAATAATGATCTTATTGAGTAGGACCCTTTCATCCATCTACTCCTTACCGTGTCCCCCCGGAAAGTCTTAAACTAGTTTGATTCTTGGATTTTCTGTTAAACAATTTGTCTCTTTCCTCCTAATGTGTATGAAATTTTCTGTTAAACAATTAAACTCTTTACCGTTTACTGTAGTCGTGGTGGGGATCAAGTATTAGCCGTATATCTTAACATGTTACAGGGAAATCTGAATTATTTACTAGGTTACTAATTCTACCTTTTATAGACAAATACTTGTAGTTATATGTTGCGTGACTTAATATTGTATAAGTTCTTTTAAGTCGTCAGTGGCAAAATCAGAAATTTCGCTAAGGATGTTCAAGATTTAATATACATGCATAAAAAGTAATTTTTGATTTATGTATGCAATTTGATTTTTTATATACACTATGATTTTTCAATTAAGGGTTTTCAATCGACCATCTTTCGTTATATGTGACTACGCCGCCGGTATATATAAGTTAAACTCTTTTAACTTTTACTGCAGCCGTGGTGGGAAATGGATTTTTAGCAAAGGGTATCACATTTGAAAACTATGCTGGACCAAGCAAGCACCAAGCAGTGGCAGTTAGAAGTGGCTCAGATTTCTCAGCCTTCTACCAATGCAGCTTTGTGGCATACCAAGACACTCTCTACGTCCATTCCCTTCGACAATTTTATCGCGATTGTGACGTTTATGGTACTGTCGACTTCATTTTTGGTAACGCAGCAGTTGTGTTCCAGAACTGCAGTTTATATGCTCGTAAACCAAACGAGAACCAAAAGAACATATTCACAGCCCAAGGAAGAGAAGATCCTAATCAGAACACTGGAATTTCAATCTTGAACAGCAAAATTGCTTCTGCTGCTGATTTAATTCCAGTACAATCGTCGTTCAAGAATTACATTGGTCGACCCTGGAAAGAATATTCAAGGACAGTTATTATGCTAACACATATTGGCAGTTTAATTGAGCCTGCTGGATATTTAGAATGGAATGGTACATTTGCATTGGATACACTTTACTATGGAGAGTATAGGAACAGAGGACCAGGTTCTAATACAAGTGCTAGAGTGAATTGGCCTGGTTACAGGGTTATCAATAATTCTGCTGAGGCCAGTCAATTTACCGTGGGGAATTTTATTGAAGGAAAAGAATGGCTACCAGATACAGGATTTCCATTTTATCTGAATTTAACTGCATCTTAATTGTTTTAATTAGCAATTCAATTAGTGGTTATTCGTCTCAACTCTTGAAGGTGTTGAGGAAGTTGAAATCAAGATTGTAGCTTGTATCTTGAGGAAGTTATTAATGTTATTTGTAATACAGTACTTATTATTTTTGAAATATTTGAGGTGAAATTCAACATATTTGTACACTTTTCACTAAGGGCAACTGCACAAGCAATTAAGACCTAAGGCTTCTGTTTCAATGACCCAAAAAAAAAAAAAAGTAATCTGACATAACTCACAACTTTTCTCCATAGTTTGATCTTCTAACGATCCGAACGATCATTTTAAGAATTTGCGTCTGTTCGATGGCTTAAGGTCTTGAGCAGTTTCGTATTATGTGTTATGACTTGCGTGTGTGGCCGAGTTAAATTTTCGGATGATTTAGGGTCAATTTGGAAGAAGGGTTCTTGTTTTAGAAGCTTAAGCGGTAAGAGTTGACTGAAATTTGACTTTTGTGTAGACGACTCCGGAATGACGTTTTGATAATTCCAATAGTTTCATATGGTGATTTTGGACTTAGGCGTGCGTACAGATTTGGATTTGGAGGTCCGTAGGGTAATTTGAAACATTTCGGCAAAAAATGGTAAATTAAAGTTTTGGAAGGTTGAGAGGTTTGACCGAGAGTTGACTTTGGTGATATCGGGGCCAGAATGCTATTCTGAGAGTTGGATTAGCTCTGTTATGTCATTTGGAACTTGCATGCAAAATATGACGTCATTCCGGTTTGATTTGATATGTTTCGGCGCGAGTTTTAGAAGTTAGAAGATTTGAAATTTATAAGTTCAATTCGTGGTGCGATTTGTAGTTTCGACGTTGTCTGATGTGATTTGAGAACTCGAGCGGGTCCGTGTTATATTATGAAATTTGTTGGCATGTTTCGACGGGGTCCCGAGGGCCTCGGGTGTGTTTCAGATGTGCTACGGGTCATTTCTTTAGTCTTTTGAGTTGCTGGTTTCTCGTGTCATTGTTGCTCTTCGCGATCGCGAAGATAAAGACGCGATCACGTAAGGTTTCTTGGAGCTCAAGGATTTTGTTCATCGCGAATGCGATCGTGGTCATGCGTTCGCGAAGCTTATGCAGTCAGATGTCCGCATTCACACTCTTCGTTATGCGATCACGTAGTGCTTTTCTTTGGGCAATGATATTTCACCTTCGCGATCGCGTAGTGTTTCTCTTGGCAGGTGATGATTCTTTTTTCGCAATCACATACGAATTTCACGATCGTGATGCATGTTACTTGGGCAGTAGAATATATTTTTCAAAATCGTGGGTTTTGTCCAATTTTCATCTTTTGAGCTAGAGACCTCGAATTTGAGCAATGTTTCGTGAGTTTTTCAAGAAAATCATTGGGGTAAGTGTTCTTCACTCGGAATTGATTATACTTCATGATTTTATCTTTATTTTTATAATTAAATTAGTGTTTTGAGTTGAGGAAATGAGATTTTTTGAAGAAATCTTTCAAAATGTAAAATGAGGATTTGAAAAGCGATTCGATATCGGAATTTGGTAATTCTTGTATGGTTGAACTTGTCATCGAATAGGTGTTCAGGTTTTTCAAATTTTATCGGGTTCTGAGGTGCGGACCTGAGGATTGACTTTTTAGTTTTTGTTAAAGATTGAAGCTTTATTATTCAGAATTATTTTCTATTAGTTTTATTTATGAATTAAAGTTATTTTGGCTAGATTTGAGCCGTCCAAAGGTTGTATCACTCGAGAAGGTCATTTTAGAGTATCAGTCTAGTTTCCTTGAGGTAAGTATCTTGCCTATTTTTGCGTGGAAGAACTACCCCTTAGGATTCGAGTCATTTGTGTTAATTATATCATGTGAAGGTAGTGTACGCGAGGTGACGAGTACGAGCCCGAGATTATTTTTGAAAATTTGACCATTTAGGGCTCTTAGGTTCTTATGTCCATTAAATATGAAGTTGTTTTGTCATGCTAAATTTCCATTTACTGAATTCACCCTTACGTATCTTGTTTGGAATTAATTGCTTCATGTTCTACCCTTATTGCCGGTTAAACTCTTATGTGCCTTAACTGAAGTTGTTGCCTTTTTTTATTGCCATGCTATCCTCTCCGTAATTATTTATCCTTGATTGAAGTTATCATTATCTTTCTGTAATGGCCTATCATTAGTTGAAGTTATTATTATCTCACCCATAAATTGCTTATCCCTAATTGAATTTGTTGTATCTTTTCCACAATTGCTCAACCCTAAACGAAGTTTTGTTATCCCTCATCATTGTTGACTTATCCTTATTTGGAATCATTGATTCATGTTATCCCTCTTATCATTGAATTGTACTTTTGTAGAACCATTGCTACACATTATGTCTTCTTTGTTGAGCTATTCTTGTTTAGACCATTATTCCATGTCGTGTCTTTCTTTGTAAGCTCGTTCTTCTGTTTCTTTATGTTTTGAAGTTCCTGAGTTGATTTATTTGACATATTCTCGTATTATTATTGTTGTTGCCATTGTATTCATTGTTGTTGAGCCGAGGGTTGTGTGTGGTTGTGATATTGAAATTATTTTGAGGAAATGTTGTGGAATATGTGCATATATTGTGAAAGTTATTTTGTTGAGTTTGTTATGTTTTGGCATACATGTTATTGTTGAGACAATTGTTATGTTGTTTGCACGAGGTTTCTGCCGTATTGTTGTTATTGTGTTTGCACGAGGTTTCTGTCGTGCTGTTATTATCGTGTTGCACGAGGTTTCTAACGTGTTGTTGTTATTATTGATACGCATGTGGTGGTATAAGGTTTGGGTATTAAAACACATATGGTGAGATAAGGTAGGCTTAAACGCATGGCTAGTAGGGGAACTACTAGAAGCCATGCGGTGTGATAAGGTAGGCTAAAACGCAGGATGCTATTTCGGAAAAAATAATTTTTAAAAACTAAATGTAAAGGCACCCATGGTGATATAAGGAAAGTCTGTTATTCATTTTATGATTTGAGACTATGAGGCGGTACCTCGGTAGGGCTCTTGTTGTTATTTCCCCATTCTTTTGTACTTGTCTTTGATTGTTTTCTTCTTAGCATACTATTAATTGTCTTCCTCTATGTTGCATTATTTGCTTAGTTCTATGTAGCTAATCTTGTTGTGCTAGTCGTTGCTTCAACTTCATTGCTGCCTTTATTACACTGTACATTTTGTGGTGACCGTTTCTTATGTGCCATTCATTGCCTCAACTCTTATTTGTTGACTTAAATTGTGGTAGAACACTTGCACAAGCATACACGTAATTAAATCACCCATATCAGGTTTAGAAGATGAATCTTAACGTTATTGACCATTATACGTACTCTTGTCTATTTTCCTTCTGTGTGAGAATTATTTTATTGGCACGTGACTTGCAAGTTATGAGTTGTAATGTGGGTACAAGATGTCAAGTGATTAGGATTCATGAATTGGGACCCGTGAGCTGTGATTATGAGGTTCGGTACCTCGTGGAAATGCCTGAACAAATTTAGTGTGAAAGCGGTTGTTCTTATTGAGTTGCCACTAGGTTTTCTTTATTTGGTTTCACCGGACTTAGACTGTGATCATCTTACTCTGCAACATTATTACCTGACTGCTTCCTATTGAACATTGTTGTTACTAGTGTATCATTGCAAGTATTGTTTTGCATTCCTTATCCTACTTTGCTTTTATATTAAGATTGTTTCTCTGTTAGTTCACCTTCACACTTGTTTATATTGTTTAGTTCAGTAGGTGTCTTTACTGTCCCTCGCCACTACTCCAACGTGGTTATTCTTGGCACTTACTGGGTACCGCTGTGGTGTACTCATACTACGCTTCTGCATATTTTTGTGCAGATCCAGGTGCCTCGGTTATTGTTTATTATTAGCTAGCTGGTCGAGCACTTCTGTGGAGAGTCTAAGTAAACCTGCCACCACGTTTGCAGGCCTCAGAGTCACCTTATGTTATATATTTGTACTATTTAATTCTATTCCGAACAGTTGTAATTAGGGACTTTTTAGCAAACTCAGTAGAGATTATGACTTGTACCACCGGTTTTGGGACTGTAAGTTGTGTATAAAGATTTATATTTCATATTTATTTGTTTATGGTTGAATGCTTCTATTAATTTAGTAAGTGATAGACTTATCTAGTCTTAGGGACTAGGTGCCATCACGACATCTTACCGAGGAAAATTGGGATCGTGACAAGTTGGTATCAGAGCTCTAGGTTCATAGGTGCTACGAGTCATAAGCGAGTTTAGTAGAGTCTTGCGGATCGGTAAAGAGGCGTCTGTACTTATCTTCGAGAGGTTACATAACTATTAGGATAATTTCACTTCTTTCATTCCTATCATGCGAGTTTATTGATCTCTGAGTTTGAACCTTGTCATTCTATTCTCTCATAAACGGTGAGGACACGAGCTGCAGTTACTAACGACGTTGTCTCCAGAGTCAGTATTTCTAGGGGATATGGCAGAGACATTGACATAGTGCCCTAGTGCAGCTGCACAACTCTGCATGCCACGCTTCCCGAAGGGTCTGGGGAACAAACTCTCTCAAGAACACCTCTAAAAATTGAGTCCATGAAAAAGAAGTTGCATCGGCCAGACTACCCAACTCATATGCTCGCCACCACTGATATACCGCTCCCTTGAGTTGGACTGTAGTAAAAGCAACCCCACTCGTATCCATAATACCTATAGTGTGCAGAGGCAGGGGATACGAGTGGGGTTGCTTTTACTATAGTCCAACTCAAGGGAGCGGTATATCAGTGGTGGCGAGCATATGAGTTGGGTAGTCTGGCCGATGCAACTTCTTTTTCATGGACTCAATTTTTAGAGGTGTTCTTGAGAGAGTTTGTTCCCCAGACCCTTCGGGAAGCGTGGCATGCAGAGTTGTGCAGCTGCACTAGGGCACTATGTCAATGTCAGAGTAGGCCGTTAGATTCAGCGATTTATCCAGACATGCACCTGTTTTAGTTTCTACATTTAGAGAGCGAGTCTGTAGGTTCATTGAGGGGCTCTATCAGGATATCCGATTCATAATGGCTTGGGAGTTAGAGACTGATGTTCCTTTTTAGCAGGTGGTAGAGATTGCTCGCCAATTAGAGGGCATGCGAGGTTAGGAGAGAGAGGTCAGGGATGCTAAGAAGCCTCGTAGACCGGGAGGATCTATTAGTTCCTATTTTTGGAGGCAGGGTATGCCATGGTAGAGGTTTTGTGGGTCACCCAGTTCAGTTTGCACTTCAAGCTTTGTACGGTGCTTCCGATATCCATGGGTTTCAGAGTGCCCGTACAGGACAGCTTCCATTGCCACGCTAGCGGAGAGGTTGCTTTGAGTGTGGAGATACCAGCCACATGGTGAGATATTATCCCAGACTCCGGACAGATGTTTCACAGCGGGGTATTCAGGCTGTGTGTTCTTCTCCAGTTATTGATATCCCTACACCACCAGCTTGGGGTGCAGGTCAGGCGAGTAGAGGGCACCCAAGAGGGGAGGCCCGACCCATTTATGTGTTTTCTATGATATGGCTGAGGCTTATGCCTAGATGATGTTGCACGAGTATGGTTTCGATTTGTTATAAAGGAGCATCATTCGTATTTTGTTTCGGTTTTGCTTATCGGGGTGAGTCCTCCTTTGTTACTTCACATACGGGTGAGTTTAGTGATTTGGTACTTTGCTTATGTGTTTTCCCCTATTGGGAGATTCTATAGTGGTAGTCCATGTATATCGTGTTATTTTAATTCATTCTTGAGAGCTATAAGACCAGAGGTGGTCTTCCTATTACTCATTTCGGTAGTTTTGATGTGATTTCTGGGTGATGGGTTACGACTTGTGATTTAGATGCTCTACCAAAGTGGGAGTTCAGTATGCGTTGTGATTTTGTTAGCGAAATTTAATTAGAGGAAGGTTTCAGTTGGTATGATGTGTATTCTACTTGTGATTCCGAGTTGAGGGTGAGTCCCTCGCGGTTTCATGTGATTCGATATGTTTGAACCGGGCTGTGTGACGCGGTCGAGTTATATCAGGATAAGATCCTTGCGATTAGTTCATATGTTTTGATTCTCCCTTATAAAATTGATTTGTAGTATGATATTGATAAGGAGTTGTGCCTATCGGGCTTGTTTGATAGTTCTCTTATGTGTTTCTCCTTGCATATTTAGTCGTATTCGCGTTGTACTAATTGGGTTTTAGCTTACGATGTGTGTGCCCAGGTGGCGTTATATGTGACTTGTTGATTTGAGTGTATAGTTATGAGGTCTTCATGTTTCTTACATCGTTATCAGTGTTGAGAAGGTTTGGAATAGGGTTCTAGCGGATATGAGGTTAATTGGCGGTGCTAGGTTTGATTATGGACAACTATTGCGATACAAAATGTTGTTATGGACATATGTGTAGGTTGTTACGTCGTGTGTTTGTATCTTGTGGGTGTAGGCATAAGTTGTGCAGCTGGTTGAGGCTGATACCGTGTGTTGATGTAGGAACCAGGTCTTTTGAAAATGATCGGGTGGTGAGGAATTTTATTCTAAGGCTTATTGGTATTGGTGGAAGGAATAAATTTCAGTTGAGATGGTGTCATTGGGCCTATGTGGATTGGGGTGACAGGGAACCACATGCGGGTGTATGTATGGTAAGTCCACTCAGTGACTTGACGACTTTGGAATGGTTCTAGGCACGTTCGAGGACGAACGTTTGTTTAAGAGGCGGAGAATGTAACGACCTGAACGGTCATTTTGAGAATTTCTGTCCCTTTTGGCGGCTTAAGGTCTCAAGCAACTTCGTATTATGTGTTATGACTTACGTGTGTGGCCCAGTTCAGTTTTCGGATAATTCTGGGTCAATTTGGAAGAAGGATTCTTGTTTTAGAAGTTTAAGCGGTAAGAGTTGACCGAAATTTGACTATTGTGTAGACGACTCCGAAATGGAATTTTGATGATTCCAATAGTTTCGTATGGTGATTTTGGACTTAGACGTGCATCCAGATTTGGATTTGGAGGTCCGTAGGGTAATTTGAAGCATTTCGGCGAAAATTGAAAAATTAAAGTTTTGAAATGTTGAGAGGTTTGACCGACAGTTGACTTTGGTGATATCGGGGTCGGAATATGATTTCGATAGTTGGATTAGCTCTGTTATGTTATATGAAACTTGCATATAAAATTTGGCGTCATTCCAGGTTGATTTGATTTGATTTGACGAGAGTTTTAGAAGTTAGAAGATTTGAAAATTTATAAGTTCAATTCGTAGTGCGATTTGTAGTTTCGACATTGTTTGATATGATTTGAGACCTCGAGCGGGTCCGTGTTATGTTATGTAACTTGTTGTCATGTTTCGACGGGGTTCTGAGCGCTTCTGATGTGTTTCGGATGGGTTATAGGCCATTTCTTCAATGTTTTAAGTTGCTGGGTTCTGGTGTTGCTGTTGCTCGTGATCATGAAGATGAAGACGCGATCGCGTAAGGTTTCTAGGAGCTCAGGGATTTTTTTCATCGCGAACGCGAACGCGATCGTGGTCACGCGTTCGCCAAGCTTATGCAGTCAGATGTCCGCGTTAGCACTATCTTTCTGCGATCGCGTAGTGCTTTTCTTTGGGCAGTGATATTTCACCTTCTCGATCATATTCTTTTGTTCGCCATCGCGTAGTGTTTCTCTTGGCAGCTGATGATTCCTTCTTCGCGATCGCATACGAATTTTCGCGGTCGCGATGCATGTTACTTGGGCAGCAGAATATATTTTCCAAAATCGTGGGTTTTCTCCATTTTTCATCTTTTGAGCTAGAGACCTCGGATTTGAGCCATGTTTCGTGGGTTTTTCAAATAAATCATTGGGGTAAGTGTTCTTCACTCGGAATTGATTATACTTCATGATTTCATCTTTATTTTTATCATTAAATTAGTATTTTGAGTTGAGAAAATGGAAATTTTTGAAGAAATCTTTCAAAATGTAAAATGATGATTTGAAGGGTGATTCGATATCGGAATTTGGTAACTCTTGTATGGTTGAACTTGTCATCGAATGGGTGTTCCGTTTTTGTGAATTTTATCGAGTTCCGAGGTGCGGGCCCGGGGGTTGACTTTCTTGTTTTTGTTAAAGATTATAACTTTATTATCCATAATTATTTTCTATGAGTTTTATTTATGAATTGAAGTTATTTTGGCTAGATTTGAGCCGTCTGGAGGTTGTTTCACTCAAAAAGGTCATTTTAGAGTATCTGTCGAGCTTCGTTGAGGTAAGTATCATGCCTAATTTTGTGTGGGGGAACTACTCCTTAGGATTCGAGTCATTTATGCTAATTGTGTCATGTGAAGGCCGTGTATGTGGGCTTATTTGTGGAAATTTGACCTTTTAGGGCTCTTAGGTTCTTATGTATGTTAAATATGAAGTGGTTTTGTCATATTAAATTCCTCATTTACTGAATTCATTGATGGTAGGCTAGAAACTCGTATTTTAGCCGTAGTATTTACTAAATTCACTGAATTAACGGATGAAGGCGTGTCTCATTTATGCTCTCTTAACTTGGATAAAGCTTGATATGGGTAAGAGTATGCTTGAGCACATGTCTTAAGTACGACCAATGGGGGCCCGCTGCCTGTACTTTCCGAGTATGATCACGCGGCTTCAGCGAGCACACCACGTAGAAGAGGAATATCATTATGACAGGACCATCCAAGTGATGTGGCCTCTTCTCCCTTTTGATATCACAACTGTGACGGACCCACATGTTGTTGTTGTTACGGTAGACCAGAGATTTATTCGTGTGGAGGAGGCACTGCAACTTCTATTTGCATATATGCGCCTACGCGCAACTAGAGGTGAGGTTGATCTAGCAGAATTATAGGAGGACCATCCATTCTCTGTAGTCACTCAGCAGTGGATGCGCTTAGCCAATGGGGCACAAATACCGCCAGATGAAGATGTCAACTCCATTCCCTCTGATGATGAAGAGTATCTCTGCACCTTTGAAGGTGGTGATGAAGACTAGGCCACAAGCCTCAGGGAGTTAGCTTTTCACTTTTTGTTTAGTCATTTTCATTGAGGACAATGAAAATTATTAGTGTGGGGTGAGTTGCTGCCCCTATGTAATACTATTTATACTTGTTTTATTTGTTTTCTTGCTTTGTAAACCATTTCAATTTAGAAATTGTTTAGCTTCGACTTTCCGTTTCTTGAGGGAATTATAGTCAAAATAAAAATAAAAAATAAAAAAATATCCGTCTGAGGTAGTGTAATCATTATCCCTTGGTTTTTCTTTGTGCTACGGTTCTTTTCTAAGAGTTTTGTTTGAATTGGGTGTAGTTAGTTTTATTTTTTTTAGTAGTAGGAGATCTTGTGTTGTGATTTTAAATGAGAGCAATATCTCTTGACTTTATTATGCCTTGAGAATAGTAAGTGTTTTAGTTGTGATGCTTATGCTCAGTTTTTGAGTCTTGTGTAACTACCTTAAATTGTATGATCTTATCTTTGCTTAACTGCTTTGACTAGAGTGTCTTGATGAGTCCGATCGTGAGTGAGTTATGTGCCATGTGTGTGTGAGGTTTTGGTTATTCTGTGCATTGCATATGATGTCTAAAACTTGCCCCGTGTGTTTGAAAAGTGAAATAGTAGTTTTATTTAGTCTTGGAAGTGATATAAGCATTTCTTTGTTGAGCTAGTTATATGTGTTACCCACCTAATTATTATATATCTTAGTTAACTCCTTTGAGCCTGTGATCCTGTTTCTTTAGCAACCACATTACAAACCTTACCCATTTGTTGAATTGAGCATCTATTTGAACCTTTAACCTCTCGTGAGCACTTGAACTGTTATGAACTTTGTAAGATTTAAAGTGTGGGTTGCTGGGTTGGCTTTTGAGTGGAACATTTGAAATAAAGAGAAATGTGCACTGTTGTGAAAAAGTATAAGCCACTTGAAAAGAAAAAAATAAAAGAAAATGAAAAAAATAGTTTATATTCATTGATAGTGGTAACTCTTGATGTATTTGTGCTTAAAGAAGTTAGAAGTTGACATATATTGATGTAAGGGTGGAGTTATGGTTTGACATAAGTGTGGGATTTTGAACGGTAAATTGCATGTATTAAAGTGCTTAGGGAGGTGTAGTCACTATATCCAAATGTATCCTACCCGTCCCGCAGCCTACATTAAAATCAAATAAAGTCATACTCAATCCTTGACTGAATAAGCTCAATTAGTAAAGTAGTACACTATGAGCAAGCTTATGGTACATCCTCTGTGGCGCATGAATTTCAATTCTGAGAGTGAGTTAATTCTTTCTATCTTGAGTTCCTATGTGTTCTTGAATTTTATTGTGTGTGGAACTCCTCTCTATTATTTGTGTGAGGGCACATAATTCACGGAGGTAAAGTAAAATCTTTGACCTCTATATTAGAGTAAGTGAGTAGGTTGTGAAAAATGCGTGATGCCTCTGAGTCAAATTTTGAGGCAAGGATGTTACATTAGAGTGCTTAGTCTATTTTAAATATTCTTGGTATGATGCATGAGGGAAGTTGTCTGATAAGAAGGTAGTCTCTATGTGAAATGCAGTTTGATTGCTCGAGGACGAGCAATGGTTTTAGTGTGGGGTGTTGATGTTAGGCTAGAAACTCGTGTTTTAGCCATGGTATTGCACTCAAATTATTGTATTTTCACTTATGTTGAACTTTAATTGGTAATATTTTTGTATTTATTGTGTGTTTTATGCCTTATAGGAGTGATTCCGAGTTATATAGATGTAGTAGAGATAATTCGAGCTAATTGGAGCTTTGATGTCTGAGTAGAAGCTCAGGCAATAAAGCGGGAATCACGTTCAGGGGTCAAAAACCAAATCCATATGTCAAAAATTAGAGAAACAAAATCACTCTAAGAAAAATGCACAGCCGCGCGGCATGGGGCGCCGCTAGGCGCAGCACTGCAGTGCAAAATGTGCATAGAATTGAAATTTCAACTTGTTCTACAATTTGATATAAGCGCGGCATGCGGCGCGGTAGCCCAAAATTCTTAGAGTACCTTTTATTTCCGCTAAACAATGGTAGTTTCGTCCGGGGGTTGTTGGAGGGTTTCGGCTTAAATGCACCAAAAACACCCTTTTACAACATCATTTGACCTAAAGAAGATTGGAGAGCCACCAAGGGAGAAGACTCAAGAATTCATCAAGATTTCTATCTACAATCGGTGCAATACTAGAATTTGTATCAAATCTTTAGAATGGATGTTTTCTTTGTTCTTAAACTTATTTGAGATATCCTACTCCATTGTTATGGAGTAATTTCCATTTGTGTGTTGATAGATATGGTGTTTCAATAACTTGATTAGGGATTCGATTATTGATACTTGCTAGAATTAATTGATGGAGCTTGATTTGTATTGTGGAATTATTTAGTATTTTGCTTAATCGAAAGAGAAATTTGATATTAAATTTCTGTACATCTTATGTTCTAGTTTAAATTCATGATTCAAATAGGTAATCGAAGGAGCCTCTTGAATTATTTATTGAACTAGAAAATAGGGAATATTCGTGAGAAATTACCCTTTAGATCATAAACATCATTTTTATTCTTGCAATTGTTTACCATGCTATAATTGGGTTAATTACTGAAACTAATGTTTAATCGAAAGAGGAATATTAGCTTCAAGTGTAATCTAATAATCGATTGAATTCGTAAGAATCGATCGTATTATAGAGTGAAGTAACTCAAAAATTGGATCCCGACTCAGTTATCGTGTACCTATCTAGTCAATTACCCTTATTTTTCTCATAAATATTTCTTCATGCTCACTTGCTCTTTTTAGTGATCAATTGTTATTTGCTTGAACTTAAATAGTTAATCGTAGTAATAGATATCCAATCAAGTGTTAATTTTCATGGATAGTAATCAACTGAAGATTATTCAAACACTGTTTAATTTCAATCCCTGTGGAGACGATAATTAATCTATACTATATTGACTAGCGAGCACATTTTAAGTGTGTGTTTTGCGCTCGTCATTCACCCTTACGTATCTTATTTGGAATTAATTGCTTCATGTTCTACCCTTATTACCGATTAAACTCTTATGTGCCTTAACTGAAGTTGTTGCCTTTTTTATTGCCATGCTATCCTCTCCGTAATTATTTATCCTTGATTGAAGTTATCATTATCTTTCTGTAATGGCCTATCATTAGTTGAAGTTATTATTATCTCACCCATAAATTGCTTATCCCTAATTGAATTTGTTGTATCTTTTCCACAATTGCTCAACCCTAAACGAAGTTTTGTTATCCCTCATCATTGTTGACTTATCCTTATTTGGAATCATTGATTCATGTTATCCCTCTTATCATTGAATTGTACTTTTGTAGAACCATTGCTACACATTATGTCTTCTTTGTTGAGCTATTCTTGTTTAGACCATTATTCCCTGTCGTGTCTTTCTTTGTAAGCTCGTTCTTCTGTTTCTTTGTGTTTTGAAGTTCCTGAGTTGATTTATTTGACATATTCTCGTATTATTGTCGTTGTATTCAGCGTTGTTGAGCCGAGAGATATGCGTGATTGTGATACTGAAATTGTTTTGCGGAAATATTGTGGCATATGAGCACATATTGTGAAAGTCATTTTGTTGAGTTTGTTATTTTTTGGCATACGTGTTACTGTTGAGATAATTATTTTATTGTTTGCACGAGATTTCTGCCGTGATGTTGTTATTGTAGTTGCACGAGGTTTCTACCGTGCTGTAGTTATCGTGTTGTACGATGTTTCTGTCGTGTTGTTATTATTGATACACATACGATGGTATAAGGTTTGGGTGTTAAAATGCATACGGTGAGATAAGGTGGGCTGAAACGCATGGCTAGTAGGAGAACTACTAGAAGCCATGCGGTGTGATAATGTGGGCGAAAACGCGGGATACTATTTCAGGAAAAATGAGTTTTAAAAACTAAATGTAAAGGCTCTCGCGGTGATATAAGAAAAGTTTGTGATTCATTTTATGATTTGAGACTACGAGGCGGTACCTCAGTAGGGCTCTTGTTGTTATTTTCCCATTCTTTTGTACTTATCTTTAATTGTTGTATTCTTAGCATACTATTAATTGTCTTCCTCTGTGTTTCACTATTTGTTTAGTTCTATGTAGCTAATCTTGTTGTGCTAGTCGTTGCTTCAACTTCATTGCTGCTTTTATTACACTATGCATTTCGTGGTAATTATTTCTTATGTGTCATTCATTGCCTCTACTCTTATTTATTGACTTGAATTGTGAAAGAACACAGGCACAAGCATACGCATAATTAAATCACCCATATCGATTTTAGAAGATGAATCATGACATTATTGACCATTATACGTACTCTTGTCTACTTGCCTTCTGTGTGAGAATTATTTTATTGGCACGTGACTCCTCCATGCGGTTATGAGTTGTGATTTGGGCACAAGATGCCAAGTGATTAGGGTTCATGAATTGGGACCCGTGAGCTGTGATTATGAGGTTCGGTACCTCGTGGAAATGTATGAACATATTTGGTTTGAAAGCGATTGTTCTTATTGAGTTGTTCTGGTTTTCCTTTATTTGGTTTCACCAGACTTAGACTATGATCAACTTACTCTACAACATTATTACATAACTGCTTCTTGTTGAACATTGTTGTTACTAGTGTATCATTGCAAGTATTGTTTTGTATTCCTTATCCTGCTTAGCTTTATATTAAGATTGTTTCTCTGTTAGTTCACTTTCACACTTGTTTCAGGTTGTTTAGTCCGATAGGTGTCTTGACTGTCCATCATTACTACTCCACCAAGGTTAGTCTTGATACTTACTGGGTACTGCTGTGGTGTACTCATACTACGCTTCTGCACATTTGTGTGCAGATCCAAGTGCCTCGGTTATTGTTGATTATTAGCTAGCTGGTCGAGCACTTCTGTGGAGACTCAAGGTAAATCTGCCACCGCGTTTGCAGGCCTCAGAGTCACCTTATGTTATTGTATTTGTACTATTTAATTCTATTCCGAACAGTTATATTTAGGGACTTTCTAGCAAACTCAGTAGAGCTTATGACTTGTACTATCAGTTTTGGGATTGTACGTTGTGTATAAAGATTTTTGTTTCATATTTATCAGTTGATGGTTGAATTCTTCTTATATAATTTTAGGGACTAGGTACCGTCACGATATTCTACGGGCGAAAATTGGAGTCGCAGTAGATATATGTCTTTTTCTACATGCATATAGGGATGTAAATGTGGCGGGCTTGGCACGACTAGCCTTTATCCACTAAGGTTTAACCTGCCTTACCCTGTTCTGCTTAACATTTTTCACAGTTTTGCTCTCTCCCCTCCCGTCTTGCCAAGCTTTGCCTTATCCTGCTCTTTCAAGTTTTTTTCTCTCTTTACTAATTTTTTCGTGTTACAGTTTCCTATTCAATTTTTTTATGGACAAAAGGCTTAAGGGCTGCATAGATGCCTTTCCTTCCTTGCAAAGTGAACAAGACGGTCTTTTGTGATTATGAATAAGCACTAAAGAGTCAGTGTAAAGATGTATTTGATAAAATAATACAAGCATTAACTTTGTGTATTAATAACACTTTGTTTGATACGCCCTTTGAACTTATGCATTAGTTATGCAAACATTAGTTATACACCATATTTGGTATTATTCTATGCATAACTAATGCATAGGAAACCATGACATTAACAATGCAATGAGTTTTAGTACATGTATTAGCTTAATTAAAGATAAAATTATCCTTCAAAATTTATGCTTGATTAAAATATGCTATTATATTAATGCAAGTTTAAAATTATCCAAACAATGAAAAATAAAATTATATCTCTAATAAATAAATAAATAAATGCTTTGCATATTCCCTTTTTTATAAATAAATATTTAGTTCTACACTAGAATATAGGTAGACAAATCAAATAATTTGTTTTAAACCCTTTTCATATAAAAACATTCTTAGTATATGTTTCTTTGAAAAAGATTAAGTGATGGACTAGTTATGAGGGTATTTTTGTAAACAAACAATTCTTTTAAAAATTGTGCCATGTTTTAATACATCAAACCCAACAATGAATAAAATATGTCAGCATAACTAATGCAACCATAATTAATACCAGCATTACTAATAAACCATATTCAGCATTATTCTTATGCTACCAAACGAACCCTTAATGTATTGATACAAGCAAGTAAATAGGAGTATATAGGAAACGTTTTTATAGTTAAAGAGAACCAAAAGCTGGAAAATAATTTCAAAAGAAAATGACCCTCTATAACCCCTCAAAATTTTAATAGCCCATATTTTTCCTTATTGATACGAAATGTCCCTTCGGCCCAAACACATTACATTTAATAGCCAAAAATGTCTATTTTGTATATTTTTTGTATAGTGACAGTTTATTTTGTATATTCTTTGTATGGTGACAGTCTATATTATATATTTTTTGTATAGTATAGTTTATTTTGTATATATTTAGTATAATGACAGTATATTTAGTATATTGTTTGTATAGTGACAGTCTAGTGTATATTGTTTGTATAACGACAGTCTATTTCGTATATGTTATGTATAGTGATAGTATATGTTATATAGTGATAGTCTATTTTGTATATATTTTGTATAGTGACAGTCTATTTAGTATATATTTTGTATAGTGACAGTCTATTTAGTATATCTTTTGTATAGTGACAGTCTATTTTGTATATTGTTTGTATAGTGACAGTCTATTGTATATAAATTGTATAGTGACAATTTATTTAGTATATTTTTTGTATAGTGACTGTCTATTTTGTATATTTTTTATATATTAAAATTCTATTTAGTATATTTTTTGTATAATGACAACCTATTTTGTATATATTTTGTATAGTGACAGTCTATTGTATATATTTTGTGTAGTGACACTCTATTTTGCATATTTTGTATAGTGACAGTCTGTTTTGTATATATTTTGTATTCCGAACACTTTTATCTATCCAACGTGTATAGACTGTTGTATGATGTATATAAAAAAAAATATATATATATATATATATATATATATATATATATATATATATATATATATATTATTCTTTTACCTTAACCTTATCTATCCAACGTGTATAGACTATTTTGAATAGAAATTTATAATTAAGAAATTGCTGCCATTTCTATTAAAACAAAAATCAAAGAACGGTAATGAACAAAAATAATAGGTCCACCTCACAAAAAGATTAAAGCGATTCTATTGAAAAAGAAAAGAAATCGAGAGAAGTAAAATGTACAAAGGCTATCGTGTATATGTGGACAAAGATCAATCTTGTTTGTTTTGTTTACTTATTTACCACTTGTCTTCATCTTTGTTCGTTGATTATCTGCCTTTTACCTTAACTTCCTTTTTTTTGTATGCCAAACACGAAATCGGTAGCTTCAATATAGACGCAAGTAAAACTCATGTAGCAAGACAAATAGAATAGTATCGGCTGATGATGATACAAAATATAAGACGTAGAGTTCAGGTTACAAGGGCAGATCTAAATATTTTTACAATTCTAATCACTAACTGACTAGAGCCACAAGTAAAAGTTCCTTGTGCTATTCGTGCTTTCAACAACATAAGGAAAGGAAGAATCCGCAAGAATAAGTTTCTATCGAGCCTCATCCAACTCAGGTTTCTCTTTCCCTGGGAATTCTAACTTAGTAATATTGACTACACTGATGATGTTTATAACTTTTGGCGACAAAGATTTGCTTATACAGATGCATCGTCACGATCCATGGAAGCTAAGGTGGCTCCAGCATCAACATGCTCATATAACTTGAATCAGCTCGAGGCTTATGAGTAGTTTCAGCAGGAGGCTACTTTGGTTCTTCAGCTGGCTTCGACGTTGAATCAGCCGGAGGCTTAAGCGTTGTATCAGCATGAGACTTCTCCGGTACTTTATTTTTTCAGTTGCTAGCCCTTATTATTATTTTTAGGGCATGACTTGTATGAGGTCATTTTGTAGCTACCGGTGATATATGTTTGGCCCAAGTGACTATAAATGAATTTTGCTCTAATTACAACGATGAAACTCTTTTTCCCTAAACACTAATCATATCATATTTATCTTATTCTTTTTTTTCTTGCTTTTGTGGCAACATTTTGGTTCAAAAGTGAACATCATATTTTCAAAGTAGATATCTTCAAAATTGAGTTGTTTTCATGATGATGCATAGTTAGGGAACTCACTCTCTCCAATACGGGCTTCACCAAACTGCATCATTTGTAAGAGCACAAATAGCCATTCTCACAAATGTTATTTAGATATCAACCAATACTTATTTTATTCTGAAATGTTAACCGAAAAATGTTAACTTTAGGATAACTCAGAACATTTTTGTCTTGAAAAATTGAATTTAAAAACTGAAATTCAGGTTGCACTAGCTAATTCCTAAATAGCAACCCTTTAGTATGTTAAACACGATTTTGTGGTCGTCGTCGCTCGCTTCGGCTTCGGATTTGGTCAAATGATTGATTGATTAATATTTTGGACCAAATTTATTTGTTAATATTAAATATTAATATAATATTATTTAATACATGTTATCCGTTTTGTAACGGAAAATTAATTTTCCTCAGCGTTTTGAATTCCAGTTTTATTTTGCGTAAATAGCCATTTACGTTATGGTCGTTTTATGTGAACAGTCATGACAGACCTTCTGAAGAGTTGCACCTCTTCGTTTAAACTCAACATGTTGGCTATAAATAGTAGACCATTCCCTCATATTTTTCTTATGAAATTTCTGAATTCTCCTCTTCCTTTCTGCATTGTTTTAACTACAACAAAGCAACAATAAGTGTGATTTGCTTCCGCCATTTGTGTTCGTTGAAACACTGAGGTTTGAAGTACCACTATACCAGTATGTAATATGTTCTATCCTGGGAGGAAATAATCCACAACCTCGGGTACTAGGAGGGGATTAAGTTCCTTAAGAAAAAATTGTGAATTCAGTGGGTTTGGATTAATTTCTACTTCTTCTACATTTCTGTTTATACGTTGCGTTCTTCTCCAGAACTATTTTACAAATACAGATTAATAACAAGCTTAAGGAACTTAACCATTTTCTGTATTTGTGTTATACTCACTGTTCTCGAGACTAAAACCTTCGTGGTTTTCTACTCCCATTTTGGAGATTAAAGCCTTTGTGGTTTTCTACTCCATTTATTTACTTTAACGTATATTCTGTTTTGGTTTACTATCTGTTATTCGGAGATTAAAATCCTAGAGATTTTTTACTCCGTTGGATATTAAAATCTACGTGATCTTTTACTCCAGGTTTATTCAGTTTGAATATATAAAAACTTCGCCGTTTATTAAACATTTGTTTGTGTCATTCTTTTACATAAATGACAAATAAGAACTGAAGCCATGTTGTTCCTATGGTGACTGCCAATACATCCACAAGCCGAACAACTCCGGCATTGGCACCGACACCGGTAGAAAAGCCCAAAAATATTTTCGGGATTGATTTCAAGCGGTGGTAGCAGAAGATGTTCTTCTATTGGATGACTTTAAGTCTACAGAAGTTCATTCTGGAAGATACTCCTATTCTGCCCGAAGAAACTCCAGACAATGAACGTTTTCTCGTGATCGAGGCGTGGAAGCATTCTGATTTTCTGTGCAAGAATTATATTCTTAGCGGACTGGAGGACGATTTGTATATCGTCTATAGTAATGTGGAAACGTCAAAAGAATTGTGGATCGCGCTTGAAAAGAAATACAAAACTAAGGATGCCGGTTTGAAGAAATTTGTTGCTACTAAATTTTTGGACTACAAAATGGTAGATAGCACGCTTGTTATTACCCAAGTCCAGAAATTACAAGTGATTATTCACAGTCTCATTGCTGAAGGTATAAGTCGACATAATACTTATGTTACAAGTATTAATTTTATTATTATTACTAACAGAATTTTCATTGAAGGTTTTGTCATCAATGAAACATTCCAAGTAGCAGTGATGATTAAGAAGTTGCTTTCTTTGTGGAAGGGCTTCAAAAATTACTTGAAATACAAGCGCAAGGAGATATCGCTTGAAGATCTCATTGTTCGGTTGATAATTGAAGAGGACAAAAACTGAAAAGAAAGGTCGTGAAAACTCAACAATAATGGGAGAAAACATTGTTGAGGATGTTCCTCAAAATAATAGAAAGAGGAAGAAGACTTCTAGACCGAAAAGCAACCCAAGCAAGAAGCAGTTCAAAGGAAATTGCTACAACTGTGAAAAATTTGGGCATAAACTTGCAGATTGTTGTGCTCCAAGGAAAGACAAGAAGAAGGGTCAAGCAAACATGGTTGAAAAGCACGAAGATATTGATGACTTGTGTGCTATGCTTTCTGAATGCAACTTGGTGGGAAATCCTAAGGAATGGTGGATTGATTCTGGAGCCACTCGCCATGTTTGTGTTGTTAGAGAAGCGTTTGCTACATATGCTCCCGCTGGACCCGAAGAGACGCTTTCTATGGGAAATTCTGCAACGGCCAAAATTGAAGGATGTGGCAAGATATTTCTGAAAATGACTTCTAAAAGGTGGTGACTCTCAACAACGTCCTTCATGTTCCCGATATTAGGAAGTACTTAGTCTCCACTGTACTTCTCGTTAAGAACGAGTTTAAGTGCGTTTTTGTATCTGAGAAGTTTGTAATATGAAAGAATAAGATGTTTGTTGGAAAAGGTTACCTCACTGAGGGACTTTTCAAATTGAATATAATGGTCGATGAGAATAATAAAATTTCAGTTTCATCTTACTTACTTGAGTCAAATGATTTATGGCATACGTTTGGGACATGTCAATTATAAAACCTTGCGTATCTTGGGAGGGAAATAATCCACAGCTTCGGGTACTAGGAGGGGATTAAGTTCCTTAAGGAAACACTGTGAATTCAGTGGGCTCGAATTAACTTCTACTTCTTCTACATTTCTGTTTATACGTTGCTTTCTTCTCCAGAATTATTTTACAAATATATATTAATAACAATAATTTTGAGAAAATAGTAAGTTTGAGATTTCTTGGAGAATAATGCCTTTGAGGTGATGACAAAAAACTGCATTTGAAGCAAATGCAAAAGAGAAAAAAAATTCAATACAAATAGAGTAACGACTGGTGTGATCTATAATATTTATCTGTATGTTAGGAACCAATTGACCATTAATTTCATAAAAGGATATATTTTTATATTTGAAAATAATTTAACTTTAAACTTTCTCTTTTACCAACCATATAAATTGAAATCCCCACAAATACCTTAATCCTTTAAGCTTTTAAGACCTCAATTTTTTATTAAAAAAATTTGTTTTCTAAAACTCATGTGGAAGCAAACTATGTCATATAAACTGAAACAAGAGTGGGGATATTTACTTTATTATATGAAGAGTGTATTGGTATTAATTATACCGGAATGAAGACTTTTAACTGAATACGTGACAAGCACTGAAGGAACTCATTGTCAACCTAAAGACGTATCAACTTGGCCTAAGACTAAAGAACTCTTAACTGTATTAGAACTTAGGGTGTGTTTGGTACTAATGTTTTCATGAAAATTGAGTGGTTTTATCACTTACTTTTCCTTGTTTGGTTAGTGAGTAAAAAAATATTTTCCGAAAATTATTTTTTTATGGTACTCAAGTCACCCTTTCCCCAAGTCTACATGTTTTCTTGATCCTCCCATCCCCCATAGATATCCTATAAATATCTCCCTGCACCCACCATTCCAATAGAGGCATTCTTATACAGAAACTTTGAAAAAGTCATTGTTCATCTGGTGCTCATCACTATTGTTCAGCGACTATTAATCAGCTAGGATCAATCAATAAGAATTACTTTCTCTCTCTTTATTATTTTTGCTTAAGTATTTATTTTTTTATTGTTGCGGAAGATCGTGGGTTAAATAGTACACAATCACACAAAGTAAATATAGATGAAATTATTAATACAAATATTTAATGAGGTTCGGCTAAGCCTAAACCTCAGGGCAGAAGCAGAGACAGTTTTCCACTATGAATGAAAAAAAAATATAATACAATCTATAGAATCCCCAACTACAACCTCTATATATAGATCTCAAATAGTTTCAAACCTGTAAAAGAAAGTTTTTTCTAATCCGATAAGGATAATAAGTTTTCATTTTCCAAATTTATTAAAACAGTGGGTTTTTCAAAACCTATAGGGATTATGGATTTCCTAAAAATACAAGAAAATAATTCAAGTCACAAATGACAAATCTTCCTCTTTGCTTGAATTCTCTTTATCAACAGGAACAACTTCTCTCTACCTTGTTCTCAGCCCTCACAAGGGCTCTACTCATTGTTGCAAACATCAACCAAATCTAGGCAACGCCTAAACTTATTAAATGACTCAATCTCTCTAACTATAGTACAAATCCATTGATTTTATTCTGTACTCGAAATAGCCTCTGGATATCTGTTACACTTAAACGTGTCAAAGGTCTCTGTAACTGCCAAAGCAAATCCCACTGGAATCGTATATCCAAGAAAATTCCCATCAACTACGTTTGCAGACTTTTGTGGTTGGTTGATCACTATCTTCTCTCTATCTGTTGCAATACTAGATGATTGATATTGTACGGGTGCATTGATATTATTACCTTGATTAGTATTTTGCACCTCCCCCGATTTCTTTACTTTAGAACTACTAGATTGAGGTAGTGGAGATTCAATTTTTAGCTCTATGCGGTCACTGATACCACGATTTATTTCTGATATTACCTTCTCCCTCTGACTGTCTAGTAAGGAAGATTCGTTGAATATCACATCATTACTAATAATTAACCCTGAAGTCTTTTTATCTGTGCACCACAACCTATAACTTTTCACACTAGTTGCATACCCTAGAAATATGCACTTCTTTGCCCTCGGCTCAAGTTTTTCATATCTTTCACTCTGTTTGCATACCCTAGAAACATATACTTTGTTGCTCAGAACTCAAGTTTTCCATCCCTCACATGAACATAAGCAGGACAACTAAATATCCTTAAATTTGAAAACTCAACATGCGAATCGGACCATACCTCAAATGGAGTTTCAAACTCAATAGCCCTGGATGGAGATCTGCTAACCAAATAACAAGTTGTACTGATAGCTTCAGCCTAAAAATCCTTGTTAACACACGAGCGTGAAAGCATGCTTCGTGCCCTATCACAAAGCGTTCTGTTCATACGTTCTGCAATACCATTATGTTGTGGTGTTCCAACACAAGTCTGGTGTCTCACTAAAATACCTAGCACTACTCTTAAAGGGAACTCTATTTGGACCCCACACGTCTGAATGTATATAGTCTAACTTGTCTCTAGTCTTGTGCTATGCCTTCTTGATGAATTTCATCCTTGTCTGTTCACCAAATACAAAATGCTCATGAAAGTTCAAAACTTGATTTTTTTACCCATCCAGTGAATTCTACTTAATCAAAAAAGACAGTCCCTTGTTACTCATATGATCATGGCGCAAGTACCAAAACTAAGACTGATTCAAATCACCTTTTTCCAGAAGTTAAAATAGATTCCCCTTCAACTATAATGGCATGAAAATGATACAATTTAGAATGACGTTGACCTTTTATGAGTATCATGAAGCCTTTACACACTTTAAGTATTTCATTCTCTAGTGAAACGTATACCTTGATCACCAAAGTCGAAAGGGAAATCAAATTTCTCTTTATCCGAGGAACATATCAACGTTCAATATTTATAATATTTGCACCAAACATTCACAATTGATATTACACATTCCCTCTACTATAATTGATTATCATCTCCTATGTATACAGTCTCACTCATCTGTTTGTAAGTTGCAAATCAATTCTTGTGTAGACACATGTAGAAAGTAGCACCAGAATCAAGAATCTAGGAATTCTACCCATGACTAGAACTCACGGCATGGACTTTCCCTACATATCATACCATCAGAATTATTGCTAATAATAACAATATTTGCAGAATTATCTACTTTATGTTTTCCTCTTTTATCTTTCAGCTTAGGACAATTTCTCTTGTAGTGACCTTTCTCCCCGCACTCATAACAGTTCTGTTTTCTTGCTCTAGATTTTGATTTGGTTGTTGACCTTTTTCTATTAAAGCTTTTCTATCGTGTTCTTCCTCTACTCACAAGACCCTCACCCTTAGTTCTGCTTTCTAGAAAGCTCTTCTTTACTCTTTAGATTTAGTGCATTACTAACATCTTTCAATGAAATACAATCTTTCCCATCTAGCAACGTATTGGCAAAAGTATCATAAGACAGTGGTAAAGAACATAACACAATTAAGGCTTGATCCCCACTCTCAATTTTGATAGTCACATTCTTCAAGTTTATTATAATTGAATAAAACTCATCAAGGTGAGTTTTAAAAGGTGTACTTTCGTTCATACGGAGATTGTATAACCTCTTTTTCAGGTAAAAGCGGTTTGTCATCGACTTAGAATAAGATTTTTCAGCTTCTTCCATGTCGTTACTGCAGAAGTATCTTTAGTATTTCATGAAGAACGCTACCTGTAATACTCATGAAGATCGCGCTCAAATCCCTCTCCTTCAGGTCTTCCTTCTTTGTCTCTTCCATCTTTTCAGAAAAATCCTCATTAATTACCTTCCATAACCCTTGTAACACCAGAAATAATTTTATCCTAATCTTCCATAGGCTGAAACTAAAACCCTCATCGAATTTCTCTACTTCGTACTTTGTTGAAGATGAGAAGACATCTTAACCCTAGATTATATGTTGAAAATCAGAATCTTGCTCTGATACCAATTGTTGCGGAAGATCGTGGGCTAACTAGCATACAATCACATAAAGAAAATAGAGAAAAAATTATTAACACAAGGATTTAACGAGTTTCTGCTAAGCCTAATCCTCGGAGCAGAAGCAGAGAGAGTTTTCCATTATGAATGAGAAAAAAGCACAATACAATCCATAGAATCCTCAACTACAACCCCTATATATAGATCTCAAATAGTTCCAAACCTATAAGAGAAAAAAATTCCAATTTGACAAGGACAATAAGTTTTTCTTTCCCAAATCTATTAGAACAATGGAGATTCCCAAACCTATAGGGATTATGGGTTTTCTAAAAATACAACAAAAAAAAAAATCAAACCACAAATAACAGTTATTATTTATGTTACTTCTATTATCTTCACATTGTCAAAGGATCAACTAAATTTGGTTTAATCAGATTGCTAGATAGGCCTCAATCTCATAAATTTAATTATTTGACCTAATAACCAAATTTTAGGATAAACAAACACGCTATCGATAGACACCAATTGCCCTTTATAATGTTATATTCATACAGGATATTTAGGACCATTTGGTTACAAGAATTAGGAGGGCTATTTCAGTATATAATTATGGATTATATTTGTTCACTATTTCATTGTGAGTATTAGCTAAAATGCGGATAAAATTTATACCAAAATCATGAAATTATCCTGTTTGCAATAAATTTTCTTAGAGCATAAAATTAAAAGCAATCACAATATAAATATGAAACTACATAATTTTATTAATAACAATGCGAGTATAATTCTGTTTTTCCCTTGATTATTCTCTCATGACTATCTCTGTGATTTGAGGATTGAACCAGTATATTTCTTGAATTTAGGATAATGCAGACCTTCCTGAGATGTATTTAATCTCCATGAAAGTCGAGTGTTGTGTGGATATTCCTCTTGAAGTATTTGATTATCAAGAAGCATCCGACTACATCTTGATCTCTTTGTGAATCCCGAAAGTTTATGGAATTGTTTCGATCATCTTTGAAGAAAATATGTAGCCTTATTTATAGGCATGAATTAGGGTTTGAGTGGAGTAGCCACCAAGTAACCCTAATAGACTCCTAATATTTCAAGAATCATCTTGTAGTGTCTTAAATTTAGGATTTATCTTGATTTGTTAAAATTTTAGTATCTTCAAATACCTCATACTTCAAGGTTTGTCTCGGTGTAGGCTTGCTGAAACTTAAAGATGAGACTTAAAGTACCCGACCATCACAACAGATAATTTTGAAACTTGTTGTTTTCAATTTGCAGAAGGTAGAGATGAAGGGAATAACTGGTCCCACTGGGCGTATCAATTTGTTTGCAACATATTTTGTGTTACGAAAAATAAACCGCAATCACAATATAAATATGAAGAAATATATTTTATTGGTAAACAACATGGGTAGAATTGTGTTTGTTCCCTTAATTCTTCCTCCTGATAGTTCTCCGCGATTCGAGGGGCGAATCAGCGTATTCTCGAGTGTAGGATAATGCGGACCTCTCTGGATGTATTTGATCTCCATGAAAGTCAACCATTGTGTAGATCTTCTTATTGAAGTATTTGATTATCAAGAAGAATGTCTATTGATCACAACATTATTTTATATCTTGATCCCTTTGTGAATATCCTGAGAATTTATGGGATTTTCTGAGATGATCTCAATTTTTGAGATGTCATGCAAGGGGAGTATGTGACACCTTTTATAGGTGTGGCTTGGGTTTAGGTTAGAGTAGTCTCCAAGCAACCTAGTAAAATTTTGAACTTGTCTTGTAGAAGCCCAAACTTAACGAACGTGATCCATAAAATTTACATGTCTACGAATACCTCCTACTTCAAGGCTTGGTGGGATGTAAGCTTGCGAAAATGAAAGGTAAGACTTGAAATATATGTGAGAAGAACAGTTCAATGCATTATGCTATTTACTTTCCTTTTCTGATTTGAAGTATGATTGTAATTTTCCATTTTCGGAAGCATAACTTACGTGCGTGTCGATCTTCCCAGATATTTGTCAGAAGTTAGGAGACGAGTTCTAACCAACTGGATCCTTTAGATTTACGTGCCTTCACCAAACAATTAGTATTTTGCTATAAGAACGTCAAAATCATAAGAAGATTGATTCTACTGATGTTAGACTCAAAGGATTACAACATATTAAAATTTCACATCCAAACACCTTATATATTGGATGGAATTAATTTTTGAAGTTGATCATCGCATCTGGCATGCTGATCTCACATCTTTGTGCAGTTTCGGTGAAAATATCATATCTCGAGATCAGAGTGTGCAAATAACGAGTCATTTGTGCCATTGAAAAGAAGACTTTGAGAGATGTAATATATACAAAGCTCAATGCTCCGCCCTTTTTGATCCAGCCACAGTAAATCTTTGAATCAAAGGCCGAAATTGGGAGGATTATTCGAGAAGCATACTTCTTTTTGTTTTTGCAGGTTTAGCGAGAGAAAGGTTGGTGTCTCCGCATCCTTGTGGCTTTGGTGAAAAAATTATATGGAGAACTACTGTTTGTAACCTTTGGCCAGAGTGTCTATGGAGCATCCCTTGCCTTCAAGCTTTGGCGTGAGATAACTCTTTCTTTCAACTTGGTGAAGAAGTTCATGGAGCGTCTCATTCTTCAAGCTTTGGCATGGAACAACCCGTGAAGAAGTTCAGTGAGAGTTCTATGCTTCAAGATTTGATATGGAATAACCGCTTCTTGCAATTTGATGAAGAAGTTCATGGAGCTTCCTATTTTTTCAAGCTTTGACGGAACAATCTGTGAAGTATTCCATCCTTCAAGATTCGGCAGAGAAGCACACGTCACAATGATGACCATCCGTATTGAAGTGTCGTATCGTCAACACCATGGGTTGCACTTCTTTTTCTTATCTTGCAGGTTTATAAATAAGCACAACCAGTCTCAATATTAGTCCAAGAAGACGAAAGTGATGTCCACATAATAGGCAGGGAACCACTTGGTGTCTCTTCTTTACTATTTTATGACTTCGGCGAGATACTAGTTGGTATGCCACCTCCCTCGAAGAAGTATATTTCACTCCTCCTCCTTGCGGCATGATGAAGAGACACATGATGTATCCCCTCCTTGCGACTTGGCGAGAAGAAGGTTTGGAGCGACCATATACCATCCTTGGCAGGCGAGCACGTGGCGCATCCCATCCTTCAACTTTGTGGAGATGAATTATATGGAGTGCCTCAACCTTCAAGATTTTGTGTCGAACCATATCTTCGTTCAGTTTGGAGAAGTCCATGGAGCGTGCTATGCTTCAAGTTTTGGTGTAGAACAACCCTTTCTTGAAACTTGATGAAGAAGTCCATAAAGTGTCCTAACCTCCAAGTTTTAGCATAGAACAACGTCTTCTTGCAATTTGGAGAAGCATTTTATGGAGCATTTCATCCTTCAAGCATTGGAGTAGAACAAGCTCTTCTTGCATATTGGAGAAGAAGTGCATAAAATATTCTTTTACAACTCGATGAAATGATACATATAGTGCTCCATCTTTCTAGCTTTGGAGGAGAGAAACATCAACTTCTCTTTGTCACCTGATAAAGTAGACTCTTTTTTTAAAAATCTTTATGTGACTGAACTTAGAGCAAAATTCTAAGTTTCCTACATACCTCCGCAAAGAGGATCAAGTCATTACGTAATTCAAAATGCGCATAAGTTTTTTTTGTATGTTGTTTATACTCATGCAAACAAAGAGTATAGTAACTTGAAGACTTTGCTCAAATTTGAATGGCTTGACATCTTGAAGACTTGCTTAATTTGACGAGCTTTGCATCTCGAAGACTTTGCTAAAATTTGAAGAGCTTTGCAAGTTGAAGACTTTTTTCGAATTTGTAGAGCTTTATATCTTGAAGACTTTGCTCCATTTGAAGAGCTTCACAACTTGAAGTCTTTTTTATAATTTAAATAGCTTTGCAACTTGAAGTCTTTGATCGATTTTGGTGAGCTTTGCAACTTGAAGAGTTTGCTCAAATTAAAAGATCTTTGCAACTTGAATACTTTGCTCAAATTTAGAGAGCTTTGCAAGTTGAAGATTTGGCTCGAATTTGAAGAGCTTCGCATTGAAGACTTTTCCCTAATTTGAAGAGTGTTGCAAGTTGGAGATTTGGCTTGAATTTGAGGAGTTTCGTGACATACAGTTTTTAGCTCGTGTATCAAGGAGGATCATTACTTGCAGTTTAGGCTCGTGCGTTGAGGAGCATTTTAACATGCAGTTTAGGCTTATGTGCCATGGAGCATTACGACATGTATGGACTCTTCTATTTCAATTTCGGATGAATACTTGATAAGTGGGGATTTTGACTATTTATTAGCACCTTTTAGTTATTGTTTTAGTCCGAAAGTATTGAATTGTATTACCGAAACTAATGAAATGGTGCAAATACTAGGAATGCTGGAAGTTTGGTCTCCCAAGATAAAATCCGACTAAAAAAGGAGTGTCCCGAAGAACAAGGCTATAAAGGGATGCAGAAGAACAAATGTACGGTCCGCCAAAGAAATTCTGCGGCGGCAAAAGAAATTGCGGATCACAGAATTCCATCTGCGACCGCAAACCAAGAAGAAATTCACAACAGGATTTTTAGTAAGGTGCGGCCGCAGAACTGGGCTTAAGAGTCAATGATCAGAGAGTATGCAAAAAAGCCAAGTCCAGGAGCCTCTGTGAAGTACGGACCGCACAAGAATTGTGCGGCCATAGAAGATTGTCTCACGGTCGCAATCCTGAAATGTGTGGCCGTAAAAGATTGTCTCGCGGCCGCAATCCAGAAATGTGCGGCCACAAAACTCACCTTCTTGCCAACTAAAAAAATATGCGGACCGCACAAGGAATTGTGCGGCTGTAGAACCTCCCGAGGGGTATTTTTATTCGCAGTTTTTAGCCATGTACAAATAGACGAGTTTCACAAAATTAGGTCAAGTTTAAACGTGCACAGCTGTTGTAGCCATTTTTCTTTGCTATTTTAGGAAGTTTTAGCTTATTTGAATATTTTAACATTAGATTTCATCATTTTAATCTTCCATTATGAGTTTAATTATCTTTTCATCTTTATTTTCTTCAAATCTCATTATGAGTAGCTAGATATTTTCTAGGGTTGTGACCCAACACTAATGTGTAAACCTTATGGGTGATTAATTTTATGCTTGTTTATGATTGTGTGTTGATTATTTAGCTTAGTTTATGCCTCAATTTAGAATTAATGGTTGCAAACATTGATTCATGCCTTTGACTTAGTCTCTACTTGAGAAATATGGACCTAGTCTATGATAACTCAGCTAGCAAGGAATTGGGTTAATTGAGAGATCGATTAACCTAATTAAAGAGTTTAAACTAGATATAGTAAGAGCCCGACTTAAGCTCTTATCAACTGTAATGGTTGATATCCATTTGGACTTGAGAGAGTCAAATTGGGCAAAATCACTCTCTGACCGAGAGGTATTGAGTGGGTAACGTGGATTTGAGAGATATAATATACCCCAATCAACAAGACAAATAAAACATCTTTATCCCATTAGGCAAACACCTAGGTTATGGTCACAACCCTAGGTCTTTAATCCAATTGGAAAAAACTCAAAAATATTTATCTATAGTCTAGTTTCTTTAGCTTGCATTCATAAGAGTAGTAGTAGAAATAGTAAATAAAACCTTGTTGTGGAAGTGCAATCTTAGATAACCCATTTGCTTGCTTTAAATATATACTCCAAACACCACTCATAACTCCCTGTGGAAATCGACCCCGACTCTTGTTGGGTACTATTTTGC
Source organism: Nicotiana tabacum (assembly GCF_000715075.1). NCBI lineage: Eukaryota > Viridiplantae > Streptophyta > Magnoliopsida > Solanales > Solanaceae > Nicotiana > Nicotiana tabacum. Next base: position 66,100,153 of record NC_134098.1, read on the forward strand.
ATACGACGGTATCATATCTCTTATAGAAGTGTGTTGTGGACGTCATCAATACTTTCCCCCATTCTCAGCATCGTCTACTTCTTTTTCGCCGTGAGTCTCAAAGACAGACAACCTTTGATCTCCACGTGTAGCCATACTCAATTCCATATCATGTGCATGGGCGGCCAACTCTTCAAAGGTTTTAGGATTTATTCCTTGCAAGATGTAGCGAAGGCCCCAATGTATACCTTGGATGCACATTTCGATGCTATAAGTTTCACAAAGATGGTCTTTGTAGTTGAGACTTAAACTACTCCAACAATTGATGAATACGATAAATAGCTCCTCCTTCCGTTGGCGGGCATTTGTAAGTTCAATCATGCTCACAATATGCCTTGTGCTATAGAAGCGATTGAGGAATTTTTGCTCGAGTTGCTCCCAATTATCAATAGAACCAGGTTCAAGATCTGTGTACCAATCAAAAGCATTTCCTTTGAGAGATCGAACAAACTACTTGACAAGGTGATCATCATAAGTTCCAGCATCATTGCATGTCTCAACGAAGTGTGCAACATGTTGCTTGGGATTCCCTTTACCGTCGAATTGTTGAAGCTTAGGAGGTTAATATCCGCTTGGCATGTTCAAGTTATCAATCCTTTGTGTGTAGGGCTTTGCGTATGTAAGTAATGATTAAGGCGAAGGCTCAATTTTATCTTTGATGGCCCCTATGATGAAGTCCTTCAATTGCTCAACATGAATATGTCCATCAGAAGAGGCTTGGAGCTCTTTGGTCATTGTTGCTAGATTTGTAGAGGACACTCCTTTCTCTTGAATTTCTGAAAGCTTTATAGGTGCTTGGGTTGATGATTCATCCGTCATACTCTCCACCGTATTCATCAACTTGAAAAGTTTATCATCTTGATATTTCATGTACTTTATAAGGCCTTCAACTCCTTTTGTCAAATTTGAAAGTTGTTCTTCTATGGTAGAAGCTTCAATCATCATCGTTTGCATGACCACCGTAGAGGACAAAGAATGGTATGGATCATCACTTGGATAGAGAGAAGATTGTAGAGTGACACGATGAGAGATTGGAGAAAATTCGTTGCTCAAGACTGGCGATGCCATTCTTTTGAAAGGCTGAATCGCGTCGAAGTTCGTTCGACTACCTCATCGATGTTGTTCCCTTCTTATAGCATGTACGAAGAGGATCTTACTTTTTTTGGAAAAGATGAACCAAAAACATGAGTTATGGACGACACTTCAAGAATTTGTTGTCCTAGCATCTCGGATTTTCTTCTTTTGATTTGGCCAACAATCTCCATGGCAACTTCCAATCCGCTTTTGGAGTCAGATCTAGAGTTGATTTTCATTGAGGTCATCGTGGTGTTCTTGAACTTCGAAGAGAAGAGATGAGAGGTAGAGATCGTCCCACTGGCATGCCAATTTATTTGCAATAAATTTTCTTCGAGCAAAAAATTAAAAGCAATCACAATATAAATATGAAAATTCATAATTTTATTGATAAACAATGCGAGTACAATTCTATTTTTTCCATAATTCTTTTCTCCTAATTATCTCCGTAATTCGAGGACTGAATCAGCATATTTCTCGAACTTAGGATGATGCAGACCTTCCTGAGATGTATTTGATCTCCAGGAAAGTCGAGCGTTGTGTGGATATTCCTCTTGTATTTGATTATCAAGAAGCGTCCGACTACATCTTGATGTCTTTGTGAATCCCTGGAGTTTATGCAATTGCTGAGATCGTCTTTGAATGACATATATAGCCTTATTTATAGGCATGAATTAGGGCTTGGGTGGAGTAGCCACCAAGTAACCCTAATAGACTCCAAATATTTCAAGAGTCGTCTTGTAGTGTCTTGAATTTAGGATTTATCTTGATCTATTAAAATTTCAGTGTCTATAAATACCCCCTTCTTTTAAGGTTTGTCGAGGTGTAGGCTTGCTGAAACTTGAAGACGAGACTTGAAGTACCCGACCATCACAACAGATAATTTTGAAACTTGATATTTTCGATTTGCAGGAGGAAAAGATGAAGGGTAGAACTGGGTGTGCCAGAATTTGTAACAACTATATTTCGTTCCTGAAAAATAATAATCAAGACAAGAAATATAGCGACAGATATTATATTTGATTTCAAGTGATGGGGTTATAATCTCTAGAATATCTCAAATCTAAGACGTAGTCATCTGATTCTTCTCCTAACGAATGATGTCTCAAGATCTTGAGAGCTTGATCTTGAACTTGAGGGATTTCAGATTTGTGGTTCGTCACAAACAATTTGAAGGTCGTCACGAACCAAGATTTGTTGTAGGTTTATCATGAACAGAAGATTTAAAGTCGTCCGCCTATGATTTGAGTTCGCCTTTGGGATTTGACCACAGACAAAGATTGCAGATATGGATGAAGACCTTGATGTTATTCTTCAGAGCTTCTTTAGCTTTCCCTTCTGCTTACTTGGTTGATCATCTAGCCTTCTCCTGTGACCCCTTTATATAGGTGTGAGGTTAAGTAGCCTCCAAGAAAACCCTGCTGGGCCATCGAACTTGAGGCTCATGGGCCGACTCAGTTGATAGAAGACCAACTAATGGGCTAGCCCAATAGTATATTAGACCTTTATTTAAATCAATTTAATTAGATTTAAATAATAAACCTAGTTACACCAGCCCATATTAATTAATTGGACCAATATATATTTAATTTGTGGTAAAATCCAAATTTCTTATGGATTTAAAATTGATAAAATTTTAATTGTCAACATATCCATTCTTTATAGATGATGGTCTTTCGTAGTTATAATCCCAGGATTATAATCCTGTAATAACTTGATTTTTAACCAAACGACTAGTGGATGAAAAATACTTACCCGCATTTAGTGTTTATACGTGACTAAACAATTAACCTTAAGAATCAACAAATTAAAGTGAAAGTGTATATCACTTTACTATGGTTAATTGTTAAAAAATATGAATATAAAACATATGTTTTACATTTATTCGCTGTAAGTTTTTACCTCAGGGGATAGGTTGGTTACAGTAGCTTCCATTTCGTCATTTCCCAGAAACAATCGGGTTTTTCCTTTTTAGCGTATTGGCACGTCAAGATAGTTTAGGAATAAGAAAAATATTTATTCATCAAATGTCAAGAGTCCGTTCTGTTTGTGACTTTTGTTCTTACTAGCAACATCTCCTTTCCAACGAAATTTAAATGTTTCTTCTTCTCTTTACTCTTTCTTTCCTTTTTTTTTGGAGGGGGGGGAAGAAAAAAGATAAAGCAACAAAAGAAAACTAACTAGAAATCAAGTGAGAGAATACCAATGACATCTGCCCTAACACGCAAAAAAAAAATACTAAAAGGCACACTACTTAGCTACTGATTACAAGTTACAACATACAACAATTAAGCCTCAATTTTGTGGCCGATCGAGTAAGGGATTTTAACCGGGAAATTCAAGAAAATACTCTGAATGCCACACTTGGAATCTGAACTTTTGACCTAAAGCAAATTTCAAACTATTATTGCCACTACACTAAAAGCTTCCCTTATAATGGGATTCAATAATTTATATATATACACAAATAATTATTTTTACCCTTTTTGTATAGTACAATTTTATGAGGAAACTGATTCAATTGTTCATAGCTCCACATGTGCCTCATCCCAGACAAGTTGGGATCAATTTTATGAATCTTTATTGTCCATATTATAATTTTATTTAAGTTCGTCTTAGTCCAAATGTATAAAAGAATTTAGTAACATGACCTACAACTATGTAATAATAGGATCAGGAAATGCATGCCAACTCCAAAGGGATGAAACATGAAAAAGAATGTAAAGAGAGATTGGAATGATGAATCCTATAGCAGCACATGCCCATGCCCCTTATTAGTTGTTATAGATGCACCCCACGAAGGGAAATAGGGAATGAATGAGAAGGAATAAATATACCCTCTCACTCTCCTATTATTGATTCCAAATGGGGGTGTTTTGGAATTGATAGAAAATCTAGTAGTAATGAGGCTGTCCATGATACCTCTCTAACTTTTAATCTTGAGGCAGTTTCCTCTCTTCAATAGAACTCAGACAAGTTTGCACAGGAAAATAAATTCAATGAGAATTGAGAAAAGGATAAAGTAGACTTTTGAGGTAACTGCACATGAAATGTGAGCTTTTAGCATGTGGAGAGAGATCAAAACTTCAGAAGAAGCACATGCTGATATGACAAACATGCTTCTAACTTCTGGTCTGGACCCAATGCCCTTAATTTGCTTTTTTGCTAACCAGAAGTTAGATTTTTCATGGCTACCTTTCCCTTACTAGTTTATATTAAGTAACTATTTCACTTTTATCAAAGGAGAATTCAGCCTCTCCTCTCCTCCTCGTATTATTTTAATCATATGGCCGTTTGTGGATGATGTTTTTGGTATATAACAATGGCACTTCTCACCCAATCCGCAGCGTCCATTGCGCTGCTTTTCATTCTTCGGCATCTTTTACCTGTCAGTCAGTATTGACTACACTTGCTCTTAGAACAAGGACTATTCTACCCTTGTTTTACAACAGCGGTACACGGGTGAGCATGTCTGTATATCGAGTATTCCACTACAAATCGTATTGATTAGTTTGAATAAAAATTACTTACTATAGCATTTTTTGTGATCTCTATTGGAGTTGAACCCTAGTCTCTTGTGGTTTCACTTTTTTATTGATAGCTTGGCCACATTCTTTGGTGCACAGATTATTGTACTTGTACCCTCCTTAACAGTATTCACATAAACACGCACTAATTAATTAAGGAGCTACCAAGTTGGTCATTTCAGTAAGATTTTAGTGTCAATAATGCGAATCACAAAGGGAAAATTACAGATGTATCTCTGCATTCCCAATTCGATCAGATTGATTACCAATAAAGAAAATAGCACAAACGAAAACTTTGTTATCTTTACGGTTTTCACATAAACACGCACTAAGGAGCTACCAAGTTGGCCAACTTAGTAAAATTTTAGTACTATCAATTATGTGTATCACGAAAGGGAAAACTACATATGTATTTCTGCATTCCCAATTCGATCAGATTGATTAGGAATAAAGAAAATAGCACAAAACGAAAACTTTGTTATTTTAAATTCATTTATCTTCATTGGGCTCAATGAGACAAATGGTGTGGCCAATGAGTTTCTTTTTCTTTCTGTTTTTATGGGGAGACTAGCTTAACAGCTGGAAATGGAAGCAGGGCATGTGAAGAAAATCCCATTTCTTTTTTGTTTTTCTACATCTATTATCTCTAGACATACTATCGAAATGAAAGAAGAAGAGCTCAATATGAAATCTAATTGGTAAATACTTACTCGCACATATCAATTTAACCGTAGGAGTCTAAATTAAAGTGAAAGTGTATAATACAATCATGGTTAAGTAATAATTAATGTGCGAATGAGAGAAATAACTTATACTTATTAATTTAGTGTAAACACTAATAGAATAAGAATAAAAAATTTACAAAATTGGTGATTAATTAGGTTTAGCGACAGAGCCATGATTTAAATTTTATGAGTTTTAAATTCTATAATAGTGGTATTAAGTGTTACTAACTGTATTCTAAATTTAATTTCTATACATATTGTTTAAACTTTTTAATACTCCCTACATCTAAGTTTACTTGTCCACTTTTACTTGTCCAGTTTGAAAAGATAATTTACCATTCTATACCTATTTTATCCTTCTTATTAAGTATTACTTATTTTTAATTTATTTTTCAATAGGGGTGATATAGTAAAATTTTCATATTTTTTATTATTTTTTAAAGGGTATACATACCAAGTTAATAATGAACGAGTAAACTTGGACGGAAGAAATACATATTTATAATGTGAACTAAAGCTATTATACCCGTACTTAACGAATGAAGGATGGGGATTTCTTAGTAGATTGTGCAATAGAGTCTTTGTCCTGGATCGATAAATAGCTTCTTGGTTCAAGTGCATGAACATGAAAGCATGAGATTAATGAAGGACAAGGCATGGGCCTTTTGTTGACTCTTTTTTTGACTCACTCACTGAACGCAAGATTCAAGCACCAAATAAACCCATCCTTATTTTCTTTGCCTTTATCCGACACAAAGCTTCACTCTTTACTGCATCGTTTCCCTTCCATGTAAATTGTTGCTAGTACTTTAGTATGGTGTATCTTTGACCCCAAGTGTTCCAAAGAAATGGGAGTGGCTATCTCCACTACTATATCAATGTCCGTATCCATCTTTAAAATATACTGCAATTTTCCAAGTATTTTCACAAAATTAGACGGTCGAAATTCAAGGTTTAGTTCAGTATCTAAAAGTACTAATAGTTTCACTACAATTGAACATGTATTAATGTCCATGTTGAGTATATAAGAACATATAAAAGGGATAATGAAGTATTAGATTATCTTGTACATTATTTTTAAAATTTTATATTGAACGTTCAAATTTTGAAATATTACATAATTTTATTAAAGGTGAAATATGTCATCAACCAACCTCACTAAACGTAAGATAGGAAACAAATATCGTTAGTGATAGATATACAATTAATTGCAAGAATGAACATCCTTAAAGTTTTCCTTTTCTATGTTTTGAGCTTGTTTTGCTTATTAAAATTATGACTTTGTAGATCAACCTTACAACTTTGAACTTCATTGTATTGCACCAATTAATTGCAAACTATTCACCAGAATATAAAATTGGCATGGTTGGGAAAGGATTACAAGGACCTGCTTTTATGCCTCGTCCATCTTAAGGATTTTCTCTTTGAAGAAAAGGGGAAAGAAAGGAGAAACATGTGACAAGTCACTCTCGTCACTAATGCTAACCCAACGTCTCACTATAACGAATAGTAATAGTCTATTGACAATACCATGCCGACTTGCGTGATATCGAACTGCCAAATTTTGGAGTCAAAAAGCTTTTCACAGACAATAAAGGGTTCCCACGGTAAACAAAAAAGAAAGCAAAACTAATTCTTACTCTTTGCTTTAAACTAAGGTTGGACATAGATTTGGTTGAAACTCGAAAAAATTAATTTTTAAAGATGAGATATAAAATGATGTGGTTGGACATTTTTTTATTTTTTTTTACTGAAAAAGAATTTGAAGTTTTGTGAGTAAAAAACTTTAAAAACTACTATAGAGTTGTTTTTGAAATTTGAAAATTTTAATTTTAAAATTTGCCCAAAAAATAATTAAAATCTATAAATAAACAGATATTTGAAAACAACTAAATAATCATGTAAAGTTAGCAGAAATGGGTTAAAGAGGAAGGTACAGTATTTGTGTCTGTAGGATGCTTGGAGTTAAACTGAGAAGTGTTAATTGTTGAAAAACATTTCGCGTTAAATGCATTATTGACAAGATTAATTTTCTTTCGTGTACTATGAATAAATTTCTATTATATCTACCATAAAATGAAAGTACGCATAACTTCGCTATGTGATTTAACTAATTAATAGTATGTGTCACTTGTTCTTATGCAAACAACCCAATTTAGTGGTTCTTTACTATCCTTTTAATAAGGTATATATTTTTTATCTAATCTTTGAATATAAAACACATTTTTCATAAAACATTTCAGGTCATTTTACGTTCGCTAAATGGTAAGGGTACATCAAATTTTGGGCAAGAGAGAGTAATACTAGACTAATAGCCATCAATTAATTAAATGAAGCCAAAAAAAAATTACTAACTGCTAATGGGGCTTAATGATTGCAAGCAAGCAGGACGTTAAAGAAGCAGTTTCTTCCTTTGCTTTGCTTTATAAATTATAAATACAGAGAGGGGTTTCTTGTTTCTCTGCCACTGCAGCCCTTTGCCGGTAGTTAGTCGTTTAGCAGGTTTGTTGGTTGGTTTTAGGGGGCTGGGGGTTTTAGAGTGTACTTTTCAGTTAGGCAGTTTCCATTATGGCTTCTTCCTTTTCTTCTTCTTCCACATCTGCCATAGCCACTTTCCTTTTTCTGCTATGCTTCACTACCCCTCTGTTTCTTGCCAAACCTCAACACCACGCCCACCATCCTCGCTTTGCTTCTCATAACTATAGAGATGCTCTCGCCAAATCCATTATTTATTTTGAGGGTCAGAGGTCAGGGAAGCTCCCTTCTAACCAGAGGATCACTTGGCGCAAAGATTCTGGCCTTTCAGATGGCAAAGCCATGGGTGTACGTTTTTAAAACTTTTTTCGTCTTTTTAACTCTACAAATAGTTGTTGTTCTTTGTTGTTTTTGTTTTGTTTTAACGCTAGAAATGGTCCTCTTTTGATGTGTTTAGTTGTAAAGGGAGAATCTTGCACTTGTTTTGTTGATTTTGGGGTGAATAGTAGCAATGCAGGTTTACTTTTGACATGTTTAGTAATTTTGGGGTGAATAATGGCAATGCAGGTCCTCTTTTGATATGTTTAGTGGTAAAGGAAGAATCTTCAAGCTGTTTTGGGTAATTTTTTTAGGTAAATAATGGCAGTGCAGGTCCTCTTTTGACATGTTTAGTAGTAAAGGAAGAATCTTGAACTTGTTTTGTTGATTTTGAGGTGAATAATAGTAATGCAGGTCCTCTTTTGACATGTTTAGTTGTAAAGAAAGAGTCTTGAACTTGTTTTTGTTGATTTTGGGGTGAATAATAGCAATGCAGGTCCTCTTTTGACATGTTTCGTTGTAAAGGAAGAATCTTGAACTTGTTTTTGTTGATTTTGGGGTGAATAATAGAAATGCAGGTCCTCTTTTGACAAGCTTCGTTGTAAAAGAAGAATCTTGAACTTGTTTTTTGGGGTCAATTTGTGTTTGTTGATTTTGGGGGTGAATTTATTTTTGTTGATTTTGGGATGAACATTGGCAATGCAGGTCGATTTGGTTGGTGGATATTACGACGCTGGAGACAATGTGAAGTTTGGTTTCCCAATGGCATTCACAACCACAATGCTGTCATGGAGTGTGCTTGAGTTTGGTGGAATGATGAAAGGAGAGCTACAGAATGCTAAAGAAGCCATTGGTTGGGCTACAGAGTATCTGCTCAAGGTCACTGTCCATCCGGACACCATTTACGTTCAGGTTCAATTCTGATCTCAAGAGTGGAATATCTCAACTCTGAAGTGAATAATTATTGTCTTGAAGCAAGTCTTTATCTTGTTGTAGGTTGGGGATGCAGGAAAGGACCACTCTTGTTGGGAGAGACCTGAGGATATGGACACTCCAAGAAGTGTTTTCAAGATTGACAAAAACACTCCAGGGACTGAGGTTGCTGCTGAAACTGCTGCTGCTCTTGCTGCCGCTTCTTTAGTCTATAGAAAATGCAACCCTTCTTACTCCAAACTACTAGTCAAAAGGGCCATCAGGGTATTTCTCAGAAACACCATCATTTGTTGTATATAGATCAAGAAAATGGGTGGCAGAACCTTAGGTTTTTTTCGTTTGTGTTCGTTTTTAGGTGTTTGAATTTGCGGATAAGTACAGAGGTTCATACAGCAATGGGTTGAGAAAAGTAGTGTGTCCTTATTATTGCTCAGTTTCTGGATATGAGGTAAAAGAAAATCAGCTATGTACTGCAGTTTAGCTTGATATATTCTCAACATCTTAAGGTGAAACAAAATATTTGGTCTTAGCTGATGCACTGATTTTGACTGATAAATGTATAGGATGAGCTGTTGTGGGGTGCTGCTTGGTTACATAGAGCCACAAAGAATCCATCTTATCTTAGTTATATCCAAAGAAATGGTCAAATTCTTGGGGCTGCAGAGACTGATAATACATTCGGGTGGGACAATAAGCATGTTGGAGCAAGGATTCTTCTTTCCAAGGTTCAATCTTTACCTGTTCATTTTTTGGTACTTACTTGTTAGTTGGCTAATATCAAGTTAATGTATTATTTTGTTTCTCATTTCAGGCATTTCTTGTTCAAAAGCTTCAATCTCTCCATGATTACAAGAGTCACGCGGACAACTACATTTGCTCCCTTATTCCAGGCACACCGTTTTCTCAGGCTCAATATACACCAGGTTAATTTCCTAGTTTATTTTTCACCTTTCTCTTAATTTCCAGTTCAAAGCTGTGGATTAAAAAAACTTCAATTTTACAGGAGGGTTACTCTTCAAGATGGACGACAGCAATATGCAGTATGTGACCTCTACTTCTTTCCTGCTAGTCACCTATGCCAAGTACTTAACATCCGCTCGTATGGTGGTTAAATGTGGTGGAGTTGTTGTTACACCAAAGAGGCTACGAAACATAGCCAAAAAGCAGGTTTGGTAAAATCAATTTTGTAACATTTTTAAGTATATATAGTAGACAATCAGTGCATAAATTTAAACCCGTGCATGCAGGTGGACTATTTGTTAGGAGACAATCCATTGAAAATGTCATTCATGGTGGGATATGGAGCTAGGTATCCACAGAGAATTCATCACAGGGGATCTTCATTGCCCTCGGTCTCGAACCATCCATCAAAAATAGAGTGCAGGTCCGGATTCAGTGTGATGAGTTCACAAGCACCAAACCCGAACGTACTGGTTGGGGCTGTGGTTGGTGGTCCGGATGAGCATGATCGTTTCCCAGACGAGCGTTCAGATTATGAGCAATCTGAACCCGCGACATACATTAACGCTCCACTAGTTGGAACACTGACTTACCTGGCTCACTCATTTGGCCAACTCTAGAGAAGAAGTGTCGTGGGCAACTAGAGATAGAATAGTAGAAATAGTGAAATAGGGAGTAATATAATATAGGTTCTAATTATCCTATTGGTATTGTGCTGGTGTGTGGTGGGTGTATTGGCCGAGACCAAACCACCCCCCCCCAGCCCCCAACCCCCCCCCCCCCCCCCCCCCCCCCCCCCCGCCGCGGGTTCTTTGATGCCCCTTATGCACAGGCCTAATGCTGCTTTCATTTTTTGTATTGGCCTTGGAGCATATGTTATCAGTATTATTAATGTATTTCTATAGTGCAAGCTTGTTATAACTTTCATGTTATGTTCCAGTTTTGAGTTGTGTAAACTTTGGAATAGTATAGGGTAATATCATCTGAATTTCGTCTTTGCAACGGCGCTTATTTGAAGTATCAAAATCAGCGACTTTCTAATTTATTTTTTCACTTTACGTGATTATGTAATGAAAAAAAGGACAAAAAGTGATAACTTTACTTGTGATTTCCATGTGTGGACGAACAAGTGCACAGCAGCTGAAAAACAAATTATGCATAAGCCAGATTTGGGTTTTAGGGGCCAATGTTCAGAAAGGAGAAGTAATAGCTAACAAAGTACTACCATGAATTGAGGGGCCAAATATTTGACCGTTACCTCTTAAAAGCTAGTGTAGCGAAGAGCCCAATAAGTCCTAAAACTCAACAAAATAACGACTTAAAATTGACATTGAAGTGTGAAGGAGGGATCACGTGGTCAAAAGGCTGCAAATACTGCACACTTAAAGTAAAAATGTGCCAGTGACTTACATTTCTCTCTCAGTACCGGTAAATATTTGATCGGTGTGTTTATATCAAGATTAATGTAATTTATCATGCTTAACTGAATATGAATTATAGGTCAATTAGTTTTGTAGCTCGATACAAATTTGTATTTAGTTTTATAATCACTATATTTTTTTTTTATACATGAAAGATTTGTTTTTACACATAAAAAATCTTTCTTTTACACGTAAGAAATTTAAAAAGATATTTTCTTAAATTTAACATTGTAAAAGGTTACGAAGGCCTAAAATCTTTGAATAATTATATAGCATGACTAAATGATAAAAGTTTATATACAAACACTTGTGATGCATTCTTTTGATTTGGTGCAAGCATACGAGACATTATCGAACAAAACCAAAGTCACACACTTTGCTTCTTGCAGCTTCTGACTATGAGCTTTGAAGTTCTATCTAATTTACCTCTTGTCTTTAGAAGTTCGGAAACGAAGGTGACATTAGTGTATACGGTTAAAACCGATTCTCGATCATGAAGATCGATCGAGGATGGCATTTCAGTCAAGGGGTATCTTTATGGAGAACCCGAACGAATTTTGAGATGGGGGCGTCGAGCTCGGGGCGTTCGAATCGACCGAGGTAACATCGACCGATACAGGTCCCGAATATCGATGCCCGAAAGTGATCACCTAGCTCGAAACCAAGGCCGAGATTCCAATCCGACACCGAGCTCGAGTCGGTATCGAGCTCACAGACAAAAAGCTGTTACAACCGCACCAAAGGAGAGAATCTTGGCGGGAATTAAGGAGGAGACACACCATCATGGGTCCTCCACTAGTAATATTATTCAATCATGTTGCTATAGATAAAGTAGTGATCCTTGGCTATAAAAGGCAAGATAGATTGTAATAGAAGACATCTTCCCTGGTATTAAGAATTCATTGTGTTTATCTTTCTAAAGCTCACTAAGTATCTTTGTTCATCATTTTCTATTTTTGCACCATAAATACGTGTATTGTTATCTTCAGATCAAAGGAATCTACTTACCCTTAGAACCATACATAAATTCAACGTTATCTAATTTTTCGGGTAAACAGTTTGGCGCCTACCGTGGGGCTAAGGATAACAAATGATTATTTGATACAAATATACAGCACACTCCAGCTTACAACTTCATACCAGCAATGGCTCTGCCAATCGACCTCGAAGCCGGCCTTCAGGATGAAACCAACAACTTGGTACCTGTGGCCGAAAGGCTACCCAACAACGGCAACGAGACTCGAATCGAGGAACTCGAAATTCGAGCCGAAGTACTAGTAGATATCAATTCACGAATAGCTCTAGAAGCGAATCAGCGTTCCGAGCAGGAAAGAAGCGTTCAGGGTGGCGCTCGACCCATAGCCCGAGACACTCACAGCACGGGGGAAATCGGGGTCAGCTTGCGTATGATTTTTGAAATGCTACAAGCCCAACAAGTAGCGATAGCTCAGTTGCAGAGCCAGACTCATATGCAAAGTAATCCAAACTCCAATCCACATCTTCGAGAAGTAACCCCCAGAACGGATCTCGACACAGTGAAATCGAACGAGCGAGAATTAGGAACCGCTCCTGAAATTGCTAAACTGCTCGAGGAACTCACAAAACGAGTCGAAGCCAACGACAAAAAATTCAAAACATATGATGCTAGGATCGATCAGATCCTGGGGGCTCCGCCCATGATGAAAGGGCTGGATTCGAAGATCGGAACGCCAAATAGCAACCAAAGACATCGGCCTCGACCCAGCCAGATAAGCAGAGCATCGAAGAAGATAATGACCAGTGGATCCCTCGATCCTTCGTGACCCCCGATGACTCCGATGCCACCAAATCAACTATTGAGGAATTGGAGCAAATCATTTTGATCGAACACTGGCCCGAACGAAAGGTATACCTGGGAAAGGGTTTGAGACCCGAACTCAGGAAGAAAATCATTCAATTTCTTATCGATAACATCGATTTCTTTGCTTGGTCCCATTTAGATATAACAGGAATCCCGCCGGACATAACGACACATCGACTAAGTGTGTCCCCTAGATTCAGACCGGTGAAGCAAAAAAGAAGGCCCCAATCGGAGGTGAAGCACGCATTCATAAAAGATGAGGTAACTAAACTGCTCAAAATAGGATCCATTAGAGAGGTAAAATACCCCGAATGGTTGTTCAATGTGGTCGTAGTGCCTAAAAAGGGAAACAAACTTAGAATGTGTATAGACTACAAGGACTTGAACAAAGCATGCCCCAAAGATTCCTATCCACTGCCCAACATCGATCATTTGATCGATACCACGGCCGGCCACGAGATCCTTACTTTTCTCGATGCCTATTCCGGGTATAATCAAATCTAGATTAACCCGGAAGACCAGGAAAAGACTTCGTTTGTGACCAGATATGGAACATATTGTTATAACGTAATGCCCTTCGGGCTAAAAAATGCAGGAGCTACTTATCAACGCCTAGTAAATAGAATGTTCGAAGAACAAATAGGTAAATCAATGGAAGTCTATATTGATGACATGCTAGTCAAGTCCCTGCGCGCAGAGGACCATTTGACCCATTTGCAGGAAACATTCGATATTCTGAGGAAATACAACATGAGGCTCAACCCCGAAAAATGTGCTTTCGGAGTCGGCTCGGGTAAGTTCCTCGGCTTCATGGTGTCAAATCGGGGAATCGAGATTAACCCAGACAAAATCAAGGCCATTGAAGACATCATCATCGTGAACAACGTGAAAGCTGTACAAAGGTTAACAGGAAGAATAGCAACCTTATGCCGATTCATTTCGAGATCATCAGATCGAAGCCATAAATTTTTCTCTCTACTCAAAAAGAAGAACGACTTCGCTTGGACACCGAAATGCCAACTAGCGTTACAAGAATTGAAATGATATCTATCGAACCCACCACTGCTGCACACTCCAAAAACCGACGAAAAACTTTACCTGTACTTGGCAGTATCAGAAGTCGCCATAAGCAGTGTCCTGGTTCGAGAAGAGAAAGGTACGCAATTTCCTGTTTACTACGTAGGTCGGACCTTAGGGGAAGCGGAAACTAGATATCCGCACTTGGAAAAATTGGCGCTTGCGCTGGTTAGCGCCTCTAGGAAGTTACGACCGTACTTCCAATGCCACCACATAAGCGTATTAACCACCTGCCCACTTCGTAATATTTTACATAGGCCTGAACTATCATGCCGATTAGCCAAATGGGCCATCGAACTCAGCGGGTATGATATCGAATATCGACCTCGAACGGCCATCAAGTCTCAAATTTTAGCAGACTTCGTGGCCGGTTTCACGCCAACCCTCGTACCCGAAGTCGAAAAAGATCTACTGTTAAAATCAAATTTATCGACGAGGGCATGGATCCTCTTTACGGACGGAGCTTCGAACGTAAAGGGGTCCGGGCTAGGCATAGTTTTAAAATCTCCCACGGGTAACATTATTAGGCAAGCTATTAAAACTATCAGGTTAACTAACAACGAGGCCGAGTATGAAGCCATAATTACAGGTCTCGAGCTAGCTAGAAATTTGGGAGCGGAGGTCGTTGAGGCCAATTACGACTCTTTGTTGGTGGTGAGTCAAGTAAACAAAACCTTCGAAGTCCGAGAAGGCAGAATACAAAGGTATTTGGACAAACTACTTATCACTTTGAACCATTTCAAACAATGGAGTCTACGACATGTTCCACGAGAATGGAGTCTACTTGCTAATTTGGGATCATCGGTCGAGGTGAATGATTTGAACTCGGAAACTGTCGTTCAACTTTCAAGATCTGTAATCGAAGAAGGGCACGCCGAAATAAATTCTACTAGCTTAACCTGGGATTGGAGAAACAAGTATATTGAATACTTAAAAAACGGAAAGCTCCCTTCAGACCACAAAGAGTCCAGGACCCTTCGAACTAAAGCTGCTCGATTTACTTTGACTGCGGACGAAACGTTATATCGAAAAACATTCGATGGACCGATGGCGGTATGCATAGGTCCGGGAGATACCAATTACATCCTCCGGGAAATACACGAGGGCACTTGTGGCAATCACTTCGGTGCCGACATGTTAGTTCAAAAAGTGATCAGAGCAGGGTATTATTGGATCGATATGGGCAAAGACGCAAGAGAATTTGTTCGTAAATGCGATAAATGTCAAAGGTTTGCTCCAATGATCCATCAGCCCGGAGAACAACTTCACTCGGTCCTATCCCCATGGCCATTCATGAAATGGGGAATGGACATCGTCGGCCCCCTACCATCGACCCCAGGTAAAGCCAGATTTATTTTATTTATGACTGACTATTTTTCTAAATGGGTTGAAGCGCAGGCGTTCGAGAAAGTAAGAGAAAAAAAGGTTATCGACTTTTTGTGGGATCATATCATATACCGATTCGGGATACCATCCGAAATAGTATGTGATAATGGGAAGCAATTCATTGGCAACAAAATCACAAAATTCTTCGAAGACCACAAAATAAGAAGGATACTAGCAACCCCGTACCACCCCAGTGGAAACGGACAAGCCGAATCAACAAACAAAACTATTCTTCAAAACCTGAAGAAGAGATTGAACGACGTTAAGGGAAAATGGAGAGAAATCCTGCCCGAAGTCACCATCAATACTCGGAATCCAAACGAAGGAAAACTAGGACCAAATTGGAAAGGACCGTACCAGGTGCTCGAGAACTTTGGGAAAGGATCGTACAGGCTCGGCATCATAAACGGCAAACAGCTATCAAGGAGTTGGAATGTATCACATCTAAAACGGTACTACTGCTAAGGTCCGACCTTTCCCATATTTATTCAACTGTCCCGTACAGAAGTTCAAATAAAGAACAGAAGTATTCTTTTACTCAAAAGCACGTGTTGCACTCTTTTTTCCTTAGACCGACTTTTTCCCAAATGTGTTTTTTGCGGCAAGGTTTCTAATGAGGCAACCATCGATCGTGCTGCGCTTTTAAAATAGTATTCGAGGATTTCGACCCTTAGCCCGAACGGCCTCGAATACCGGGGGGGAACCAGACCCTCAAATACATCGAGTTCAGATGCAACAAAGTCTTCTCACAACAATAGAGGAAAAATTGTAAGAGCCAAAATGGTCAAAATGAACCATGCTCATATAGATTGCCCCAAAACATATGTACAATGACTTGAGATTTATTATGCAACCAGAATTAACAATCACTCGAATATTAAGCCTACGGGCTACCACATTATCTCGAGTTCGAAATAAACACTCGAATATTAAGCCTACGGGCAACTTCTATATCAAGTTCGAAATACTCAGTGGACCGTTGAGCCTACGGGCTACTTCAATATCGAGTTCGAAATAATCACTCGAATATTAAGCCTACGGGCTTCCACATTATCTCGAGTTTCGAAATATTCACTCGAATATTAAGCCTACGGGCTACCACATTATCTCAAGTTCAAAATAAACACTCGAATATTAAGCCCACGGGCTACTTCTATATCGAGTTCGAAATAAATACTCAAATTACGAGCTACCAAGTTCGAACAAGGACCCAATCGAGTTTGAAACATTGAAAAAGATACATTTACTTAGAGTTTACGTTAACCACCGACTGACACACATTAAATACCTCGATAAAACCAAATCGATGGGACAGCTATCACGCACGTCATAGTCAAAGTCGATAGAAACGTCATCATTGATTCGGTCGAACCTTAGGGAAATCACATCGTTTCTCGTCATCTCCTTTCCAAGAAACGAGGGGGCTATTTGTATACGGTTAAAACCGATCTTCAATCATGAAGATCGATCGAGGATGGCATTTCAGTCAAGGGGTATCTTCATGGAGAACCCGAACGAATTCCGAGATGGGGGCGTCGAGCTCGGGGCGTTCGAATCGACCGAGATAACATCGACCGATACAGGTCCCGAACATCGATGCCCGAAAGTGATCACTTAGCTCGAAACCAAGGCCGAGGTTCCAATCCGACACCGAGCTCGAGTCGGTATCGAGCTCACAGATAAAAAGCTGTTACAACCGCACCAAAGGAGAGAATCTTAGCGGGAATTAAGGAGGAGACACACCATCATGGGTCCTCCACTAGTAATATTATTCCATCATATTGCTATAAATAAAGTAGTGATCCTTGGCTATAAAAGGCAAGATAGATTGTAATAGAAGACATCTTCCCTGAGATTAAGAATTCATTGTGTTTATCTTTCTAAAGCTCACTAAGTATCTTTGTTCATCATTTTCTATTTTTGCACCATAAATACGTGTATTGTTATCTTCAGATTAAAGGAATCTACTTACCCTTAGAACCATACATAAATTCAATGTTATCCGATTTTTCGGGTAAACAGTTAGCCAAAGTAGAAAGAACGTCTTTAAATGGAACTAAAAGATTACATTACTAATACAACTTGATGATTATAATATATTGTTCACATCTACTAAATTAATATTCTTGCTTATTAATGATCATTTGAGTATTATTTTAAATAACTTGGCAGAAAAAATCATTCACTCTCTTAGTGCAAACTTAGAACGATAGGAAAATATGATCCTAGCTAATGCAACTTGATCCCGGTTTCAAGAAGACCAGCAAATAACATTGCCTTTGGAAGGTGGCTCAAGCCGAATGCAACGCTTGAGATCTCGTAGATAATAAACTATTTCATACCGTAGTGATTAGGCGTCACACCAACCATGTAAATATAGTTCAACGGAAAGGACATTATCAATTGATCAAATTTGAAACAACCTTTAAGTGTCTTACTTTCCATCATCATTACCAGCAAAAATCTTCATCAAATCTTCTATGAGATTGAAAATTTGATATTAACATCTTCAACAGTTGTTGAATGGGGATTAAATCCTTTAGTAATAAAGTTTGTGCGAAGCTGATAAATTTTCTTATTATCTCATTTTTGTGCTTTATACCCACTAAGTGGACCATGGAAATGAACAACAGACAAGCTTCAAGAATGATGGTCCGATAGCTTTCGTAGCAAAAGATGTAGAAATTTAAACACGTTCACGGAGCCTACACAGTGGAATATTAATAGAAACGTACCTTCAGCCATGATTGTTCAAGTGATGTGGGGAATTGCCTTGGAAGAACCTTGAGAGAAAACCTAAAGCCTTCTAGCATGTGTCTTTCGTAAGATGCCAGGCTGATAGAGTAACAAGCGTATTTATAGGTAGGCTAAGGACTCTTAGGCAAATACTTTAGCCCCAAGGACTTCTTCATAAACTACGGTTGTCCTAAGGACTCCTAATAAAATTATTACTTCCCATCAAAGAAACTATCATATATACATAACTATAAATATTATCTGATATATCATTTACATGGAAGACAAGGTAAATAATTTATTACCTAATATGTGGGGCACACTAGAAGTCTCTAGAAGAGATGATAAATTTCTAATATTCTCCCACTTGGCCCACATATTAAAATTACATAATCCTTTATGAGAGATAAACATATAATATGGCCATAGACTTTATTACTCAACTAAAAGTTATGCAATAATCACTTTAACTAGAACATATCATTACATGAATCATGGTGGTCATGTTCTTAAACAAACAATTCCTTCCATATATTACAATGTACAATATGTTCTAACAAAGTATCAGCAACTTTATGAATGAACTTAATATAAGTCATTCAGAGTCCAACTTTATTAATCCAATGATCACAAAATAATACATGAAAAAATAAAATGTCCACTGTCATGTATATCAAAATAAACATAATGTCCAGACAAACTGTTAGGGAACAAAGCAAGGCTAAATTGAGCTACTAAGACCCATATGAGTTACATGATCCTTGAAAATATTGGTCGGCAGACCTTTAGTCATAGGATCAACAATCATCAAAGTAGTATTAACATTCTCAAAACTCACATCTTGCTTCTTCACATAGTCTCTAACCATCAAGTACTTTATGTCGATGTGTTTGCTTTGGCTGTCACTTTTATTATTCTTAGAAAAGAACACTACAACTGAATTGTCACAGAAGATTCTCAATGGCCTTGAAATGAAATCGACAATCCTAAGGCCGAAAATAAAGTTTTTCAACCATAACGCGTGTGATGTAGTTTCATAACATGCTATAAATTTAGCTTCCGTTATGGATGTTGCAACAATGGTCTGCTTGACACTTTTCCAAGGTACAACACCTCCAACAAGAAAGAAAATGTATCTTGAAGTGGATTTACCAGTGTCTTTGCATCCACCCAAAGCAGAGCTTGAATATCCAATCACCTCCGATGAGTCAGAATATTTGTATGTGAGCTTAAAATCCTTGGTTCCTTGAAAATATCTCAAAACCCTTTTACCAGTTTTGCAATGGTCAAGACCAAGGTTACTTTGATATATGTCAAGCATTATTACCGTAAAAGCAATATAAGGTATAGTACCTACCTGTGCATACATAAGGCTCCCAACAAGTTGTTACACCCTATATTTTCATACGTGAGAGTACATCATAAGTTAATTGATGTAAGCTCAAAAATGAGATCGTCTTTGCAAGTACATAAAATAAGTTAATCATGTTACCTTGGAGGTTACAAATTTGTAAGATCATGGATAAAAACTACCAAGAGGGTTGAAAGGTTAAGGAGGTAAGCAAATTGAAGAAAATAAGTTTCGTCGAATGTTATAACATGTACTTTTGGGGTAATACTAGGATTCTTAACATGATAAGGAGGTTATGTTATTAGGTATTTTAGTCTTATGATAGTCGTGTATTACATTTTGAAGTCAAGCGAGTTTTGGAACAAAAGTTGGCAAAGGTCATCACAAGTTACATTCATAATGTGCTAAATATTAGGTCAAATATAGCAGAGCTTTTATCCTAATATACTTGGAATTACAGGATTAAACATATATAAAATTGATGATCTACGAGTCTAGTTTCTAACACATTAAATCATTCATCGATACGACATCGGAACAGAGAGATATTTGTAGTTTTATGAGACTGCGTAGACTGCATAGGTTACAAGTAGGTGGGTCACTAAAGCTTTTTAAGCAATACCTTTTATGTGTTATATGAGGTCTTTTTGGGACATATTATATACCAAATTGAAGGTCTTGGAATTTAGTTTTCAACGATTTTAACCGTTTGCTCATACGACATACGTATAAAAAGATATAAAAGTTGGAAGAAGGGCCAATGCTAGAGTGCCAAGAAGCACCTTTTTGACTTTTCAACAAATTGGATATTTATATCCCTTATGTCGTCTCTTTCTTCATTTTTCCATAGACTACGACCAAATAAGACCCATAAACTTACCCTTAATATCTCTACAAGGATTTCAAAGAAGATTAACATCCCTGATACGAAATCAAGAAGCGATAACATTAGAACGATCCCTACGACGTAAGTATTGCTATATCGCCTCTCTTTTTCTTTGTAGTTTGAGTTTTGGAATGTATTTAAGAGTTAAGAAAAATCCTACTTTATGTATTTAAAATTTTAAATATCAAGCAAGGTTGATAAATTCGTTTCCTAATAGTTAGAACTCATGGGACGGTGATCGGATACCGTGAGTTCGTGTTATTCGACTTGTAGTGGACTATTTTGTGGGTTGTTTCGTATTGTTATTGGGATGTCTATTTTGATACTATTTAATGGAGTTTTGGAGGATAAATTGTGTGGATAAACATCACATAATGGCTAAATGGTGGATTAGTCATTCTTTGTAATATTTTCGGGGTGTTTGACACTACTATAGTTGTCATTTTTGGTATGGAGTGTTCGGGGTGTGTTGGGTTGTTGTAAGCTAAATATAACATGGATTTCGACTTGAATTCACTTTATGAGATAATTATATTATGTTCTTGCAAGTTCTTAAAGTTATCTTGATGTTGATTAAGTTAAATGGATGCGATAGACATGAACTAGTGAGTAAAGTTGCTAATTGAGGATAGTTGGAGTTGTGGATTGCTTTCTTTGTTATAAATATATGATATAAGGCTGGAATCACTGAGAATGACTTCATTATCATGTTAATAATGCTGTTAAGTTAAATTAAGGAGTTTATAAGGGGTGATATGGGGTATACAGGTTTCAATCGGAGCTTGCCGCTCGTCGTGAAGTAGTTGTGACTTGTTGTTATTATATGGTGTCTTGTTATTGATAATTATATATTGATTGATTCCTCTGGTCATTGTTGTTGGTATATGGTATTGGATCTTGTTACAGAAGAGATGCTGCCCAAATTTACATAAACGAGTTACTAGTTTAAGTTGCGGACTTAGCCTTTACTCAACACTGATTTTGAATCTCTTTATGCTATGGTAGATTGAGTTGAGTTGTTTGAAGAATTGCCTGGAAGGTATTAAGGACTCAATGGAGGTAAGGTATGTTAAGGCTATCCCTTCTTTCCTTTTGGCATGATCCATATGATGCAAGGAAACGAGCAAGCACGCAACTTTCACAAATGATGATATTCCTAGAAGTACTAGGGTTGCCTATGTTCTTGATTCCCTATATGTCCTACTATCATATCGTTTGTTCATGGGTCTCATGACATTCCGAGAGATCTTATTGACTTACTTCATTATGCATTGCATTTATTTATGCATGTATATTTACCCATAACTAGATGGTTTTATATACGCGTATAATATATGTATATGGGGTATGGGGAAATGTTATGGCGTTATATACGCACCTCCACCTGGTCAGATGGTCTACGTTGATAATTTCACCCACAGAGACCGATATGATATGATGGGATGCCCTCAGAGGCTTAATGATGTTATGTACGCACATACCTATGCATGATGTGATATTTATACACATATGCATGACATTATAAATATTTCATGATTCACAGAGATATTCGGACTTACAGGTTAAGTTCTTTACTCCATATTTCTTTCATGTCTTTTATATACTGCTTTCATGCCTTACGTACTCGATACTTTATTTGTACTGACATCCTTTTTGCCTGGGGACGTTGTGCTTCATGTCCGCAGGTCCCGATAGACAGGTTGAGAGTCCTCCTACTAGGCTATCAGCTCAGCGGAAAGTATTGGTGCACTCCATTTGCTCCGGAGTTGCCTATTTGGTCAGTATGATTTGGACATGTATTGATTGGTATGACGGGCCCTTATCCCGACCATTATGATATTTATGTACTCTTAGTGGCTTGTATATATATCTCATGTATATGGATACTTGTATGACCTTGTCGGCCTATAGTTTGAGTGTACAAATGATCATGTCGGCCTTATAGGCCTGTATGTCACATGTATAAGTTTGTATTCCATGTTGGGTCATCCTATGACGAGTATTCTCCTATGTTTTATTCTGGTTATATCATGACGGCCCTTATGGTCCATTTATCCATGATGGTATGATAAGAAAGATACGTTATATTGGTGCTCGGTTAGGTAAGGCACCGGGTGCCCGTCGCGGCCCATCCGTTTGGGTCGTGACACAAGCGAAGCATAGGGAATGTATTTTATTTTCTCCTTTTCCAATGCATTTTCTGGACATTGATTTAATAAGAATTTGTCACCTTTAATTATTGGTGCTTCTATAGGTGAACAGTTCTTCATCCCGAATCTTTCTAGAATTCTTTCAATGTAGGCCCTTTGAGACAGTCCAAGTAATCTTTGGGATCTGTCTCTGTGAATCTCTATGCCAATGACATAAGAGGCTTCACCCATATCTTTCATCTCAAAATTTTGGATAAGGGACATTTAGTATCGTACAATAATCCCAAATCACTACTTGCAAAATGTCATCCAAATATAGGACTAGAAAAATATATTTGCTCCTACTTATCTTAAGGTATATACACTAATCAATGATGTTCTCCGTAAATCCAAATAAAGAAACAACATTATGAAACTTAATATACCATTGGCGGGAAGCCTACTTTAGCCCATAAATGGATTTATTCAACTTGCAAACAAGGTGACTTTTGTCCTTATCACAAAATCCTTCAGGTTGACGCATGTATACCTCTTCTTCAAGATCTCCATTCAGAAAAGTTATTTTCACGTCCATTTGATGTAACTCTAAATCAAAATGAGCTACTACTGCTATGATTATTCTCAATGAATCCTTCTTTGATACTGGAAAGAAGGTTTCATGGTAACGAAAGCCTTCCCTTTGAGTAAAATCCTTGGCTACAAGTCTGGCTTTATATCGTTCAATATTACCATATGAGTCTCTTTTACTTTTAAAATCCCATTTGGAACCTATAGTAGAGGATCCCTTTGGTAATTCGACGAGATCCCAGACTTTATTTTTAGCCATAGTTTCTAACTCTTCTTTCATGGCATCATACCAAAGTATGGAATTTTCTCCACTCATGGCTTGTGAAAACAAGTATGGATCATCTTTTAGTCCAATATCATAATCAGACTCTTGGAGATATACAACATAGTCACTAGAAATTGCTGGTTTTCGAACTCTTGACGATTTTCTTACTCCCATTCTTTTAGAGACTTCTTCAGTGGGTTCAAGTAAAGTGGATTGATCTTCATATGGCTCCTCAATTGGTGGTTGATCTTGAACTTGTTCTTTATCAAATAATTCATGAGAATTTTTCTAAGCAACATTCAAGTTCCCAATATATAAAGGTATCACACGTGGTTCCTTTATTTCTTTCAATTCCACCCTTTGAGTCAAACCACTCCCACTTTCTTCATGCTCCTTAAGAAATTTAGCATTTCTAGCCTCAATAATTTTAGGAGAATGAGAAGGACAATAAAACCTAAATCCATAAGAGTTAATCGCATAGCCTATAAAATAATCGCTTATTGTAACCAGGCAGGGTGCCTATATTATTTATGTTTGATCTCCTGAGGGGAATTGGTGGGGATGAAGAGGCAGGAGAAAAAGTAGGTAAAGTAAGGAAAGCAGGTGAATGAGCAGGTGAAGTAGGATATATAGGAAAACAAGTAGTATTGGTGTGAGGTGTGGGTGTAGATTGTGGTGTAGGTGAGTACCGAGAATGAGTAT
Organism: Nicotiana tabacum; assembly: GCF_000715075.1. NCBI lineage: Eukaryota > Viridiplantae > Streptophyta > Magnoliopsida > Solanales > Solanaceae > Nicotiana > Nicotiana tabacum. The sequence continues at coordinate 66,124,585 of NC_134098.1, forward strand.
CATGAGTGAAATGACTGGGAAGATGAGGAAAAATTAAAGGAGTTTGGACTGATGGATTAGAGGAGCATGTTGTAGAAGAGGTGAGATAGGTGAATGAAAAAATATGTTCAAAAAAATGAACATCCCTAGAAACAAACGGTTTCTTAGTAGTCAGATCCAATAGTTTGTAACTTTTTTGTACAATAGGATAGCCCATGAAAACGCATACCTTTGCCCTAGGTTCAAACTTTCCTCTATGATGTGACAAAGTAGAGGCATAACATAAACAACTAAAACTTCTCAAGAAAGAATATGAGGGTGACTGGTCAAACAACATTTCATAGGGAGTTTTACCTTTAAGCACCTTAGATGGGAATCTGTTGATTAGAAAAGTAGGTGTCAATATACATTCTCCCCAATGAGGTATAGGCACCTTGGACTAAAACAATAGAGCCCTCGCTACCTCTAATAAATGTTTGTGCTTCCTTTCTACAATACTATTTTGTTGAGGAGTACCCACACATGAAGTTTGATGTAAAATTCCTTGAGATTGGAGAAATATAGAGGCAACATTGGATTTCCCTAATTCTAAAGCATTATCACATATGATACTCTTCACTTTAGCATTGAATTGTCTTTCCACCATGTTTAAGAAACATTTCAAGACAGAAAATGCATTGCTCTTTGTGCTTAACAAGTAAGTCCAAGTTGCTCTACTGAAATCATCCACAATGGTGAGAAAGTATTTATATCCATTATGAGTAGGTATCTTATAAGATCCCCATGTGTCAATGTGAATTAGATCAAAGAGTTTGGACCCTTAACTTGTCACTTATCTGTGTACCTACCATAATATTCTACACCCATATCAGATCTTACAATTTCGAGCACAAGTTTATTTTTCTACTTCTGTTTTATAAACTTTAAAAGCATCAAGTGCTTCTAATTTGTTAAACAGAAAATAGAGACACATATATCTTGAATAGTCATCAATAAATGAGATAAAATATCTCTCACCATTCAAGCAAGGGGTAGGAAAAGATCCATATATATCTATATGTATGATCTCAAGTAATTGAAATTGTTTTTTGGCACATTTAGTTGATTTGTTGGTCTCTTTACCCTTTATGAAGTCCACACAAGTCGCAAAGTCAGAAAAATCAAGAGCTTTTAGAACTCCATCATTAACCAACCTTTTGATTCTATCAATAGAGATAACTCTCAATCTTTTATGCCAAAGACTTGATGAGTTCTCATTAATAATACATCGCTTAAAGCCAATTTCTTTGTCATGCAAAGTTAAAATATTGCATTCAAATGTGGGGTCTAGCTCAAGTTTATATAAATTTTTATTCAAATTTCCAAAACCAATAACTTTATTAACTTTCAAAAGTTTCACAGAAAGATAATGAAAATCTAAATCATATCCACTAATCGATAGTCTTGAAAGAGAAATTAAATTTCTAAAATATTCTGGAACATAAAAAGTATTTTCTAAATCTAAGTGAAAATCATCCTTCAAAATGAGTTTATAATTCCCCACGCCTTCCACATGTGAACACGTCCTATTGTCATAATAGACATATTGTTCACTTCCTACCGGCTTCCTCTAAGTTAGAAAGCCCTGCATGATTTTGGCAATGTGAATTGTAGCACCAGAATCAATCCACCATGTATTATCAGAAACTTCAGTAAAATTGGATTCATAACATACAAAGGTAAAATTACCTTTCTTCTCAAGCCATTTCTTGTATTTCAGGCAATCTTTCTTCCAGTGTCCCTTCTTGTTACAGACACGACAAGCATCTTTGTCAAAAGTGCGTTTCTTCTTCATGGGAATACTTTTTCCCTTCTTTGCATTTGTCTTATTATGAGTCACAAAATTAACACTTTCATGTATCTCATGCTTCAACCTCTCTTCTTCTTGAACACACATGGTCAAGAGTTCATTGATTGACCATTTATCCTTATGTGTAGTGTAAGAAATCTTAAACGAACCATATTCTGCAGGAAAGGAGCTGAGAATTAATGAAATGCACAAGAAATGGTTCAGACATATCCACCTCAAGGGACTTGAGTTTAGCAGCAATGTCTCTCATCTCCATAATGTGCTCGCGCACTGTATGACTTCTATCAAAAGTCATACTTGTGAGCCTCTTCATAAAGGTGTTGGCCAATGCCTTGTTAGAGCTTATAAATTGTTCATCAATTGCCTTCATGTAAGCTTTGACCTTATCTCTATTAGGGATAGAACCCCTAATACCTTTGCTTATGTGGGCTTTGATGAGCATTAAACTTAAGAGATTAGATGCCTCCCACCGATCATAATTAGCCTTAGCCACTGTCGTACTTGATTCCGTGGGAATAGGTGGTTCATCTACATAGAGTGTCAGGTCCATATCCGAGCACCCTAAAGTGAGAAGGACTTTCTCCTTCCATTCAGCATAATTGTCATCAGAAAGCATTGAAATTTGAGCATTCTCATTAAAAATAGCGGTAGGAAAAAGCGGTAAAGACTGCAAAATAAGGTTAAACATACATAAGCTATGAAGTACAATCCATCAAGGTGTATCACGTAAAATACCAATACTAAGTAAATTCTAGACCCTCCTGTGAGCAGAGGTTGCAACCCATGCATAGAATTTACTTTACTTATTAGACTAGTAAACCAAAACACATAAAATTAATCTGTACTTGTGGGCATAAGATGATTTTAAATTGTGGCTATTCCTAAGTACATCACATAAAATAAAACTCAAAATGATATCTAAGTAATTAACCTTAATAATTAACTTAAGAAAAATATTGATTAGCTTCAAAAGGGTATATACTGGATATAAGCATGACGCCACATTTTCTCAAAGGTTAATTTTTATAATTAAAAAAATTATTATACGAACTTGAACCATAGCATAGTTGTAGAACATTTAGCTATTCCTTTTCTTATAACTTACTTAAGGACAAAACCATACAAATTTGGTGAAATATGAAAAGGAAACTTCAGAATATTAGGCATAATCATGGGCTTAATTAAAAATGTATAGATGCCATGATAACAAAAGGCAAACAAATTGCTATCAACACGCTGTGGATACAAGCACCGTATATTTAATCATCGTGATTTAGTTACCAATTAAATACCAAAAGTAAATTCAATTCTTTAATTATTGTCAAACATGGAATTTCCTATTAGTCATACTATAGACTTGAGAAACCAGATCATGCCAAGTATTCATATAAACAGTAGGCTCTTACGTATAAACAATCAAGTCAAAAGACTATTTTGGCCAATAAGATCTTCTTGTCAAGGTCAAAGGCAGAATCTTGAATAAGATCAACTTTCACAAAGTCTAACAGAAAGAAGGCAAATCACGGTTTCTCATAGAAGGCTAACAGTAAAAAGAGAAGTCACGACTTAAGACTACCAGTTAAGTTCAAAAATGTTCAAACAGAATACGCCGTAAAGCCAAAAATACAAAGAACACGATTTTATCAAATTTAACCCTCTTTCTTAGAATATCATCAACGTATACAGCAACAATAGAAATAAGGGTCCCTGTTTGTTTGAAGAATAGGGAGTAGTTGTTTAGAGAGGAAGAGAATCCTTTAAAACAGAGGGCTCCAACAAGCCTGGCATACCATTGTCTTGAAGCTTGCTTCAAGCCATAAAGGGACTTCTTAAGTCGACAAACATGGTTGGGGCTGGGAAGACAAACCAGCAGGGAACTTCATATAAACCTCTTCCTGCAACTCCCCATGTAAAAAGGCATTTCTCACATCAAATTGAGAAATAAACCACCCTTTCTTGACTGCAATAGAAATCAAACATCTGATAGTTATCATTTTGACAACTGGAGAGAAGGTTTCTGTGTAATTAATGCCTTCTCTCTTCACATCACCCCTTATAACCAGCCTGGCCTTTAACCTTTCAACAGTACCATCAGCATGGTGCTTGACCTTGTAAACCCATTTACAGAGAAGAGCTTTCTTGCTGGAAGGTAAAAGAACCACACCTCAGGTGTGGTTCTCTTCCAAAGCTTTGAGTTCAGAAATCATGGCTTGGACCCAACCTAGATTGGAACAAAACTAAGTGTAACTGGTAGGTTCTGAAATGGTAGAGAGTGATTTAATAAGATGCTGATTAGGGGTAGAGAGTGCAGAAAAGGAGAAGGTAGGTGGTGAGCGAGGAGAGGAAAAACAAGAGGTGTGAGATCAGTGAAGTAGATGTTATTGCAAATTTAATCTTTAAGATAACCTGGTAGGGTGCCTATATTATCTATGTTTGATCTCCTGAGGGGAATTGGTGGGGAAGAAAAGGCAGGAGAAAGAGTAGGTAAAGTAAGGGAAGCAGGTGAATGAGCAGGTGAAGTAGTATGTGTAGGAAAACAAGTAGGATTGGTGTGAGGTATGGGTGTAGATTGTGATGTAGGAGAGAGCTGAGAAGGAGTATCATGAGTGAAATGACTTGGAAGAGGAGGAAAAATTAAAGGAGTTTGGACTGATGGAGGAGAGGATCCTGTTGTAGAAGAGGTGAGATATGTGAATCAAAAAATATGTTCAAAAAAATGAACATCCCTAGAAACAAACGGTTTCTTGGTAGTCACATCCAATAGTTTGTAACCTTTTTGTCCAATACGATAGCCAATGAAAACACATGCCTTTTCCCTAGGTTCAAACTTTCCTCTATGATGTGACAAGGTAGAGGCATAGCATAAACAACCAAAACTTCTCAAGAAAGAATAGGAGGGTGCCTCGTCAAACAACATTTCATAGGGAGTTTTACCTTTAAGCACCTTAGATGGGAATTTGTTGATCAGAAAGTAGCTGTCAATATGCATTCTCCCCAATAAGGTATAGGCAACTTAAACTGAAACAATAGAGCCTTGTCTACCTCTAATAAATGTTTGTGCTTCCTTTCTACAATACCATTTTGTTGAGGAGTACCCACACATGAAGTTTGATGTAAAATTCCTTGAGATTGGAGAAATATAGAGGCAACATTGGATTTCCCTAATTCTAAAGAATTATCTCATCTTATACTCTTCACTTTAGCATTGAATTGTATTTCCACCATGTTTAAGAAACATTTCAAGACAGAAAATACATTGCTCTTTGTGCTTAACAAATAAGTCCAAGTTGCTCTACTGAAATCATCGACAATGGTGAGAAAGTATTTATATCCATTATGAGTAGGTTTCTTATAAGATCCCCATGTTTCAATGTGAATTAGATCAAAGAGTTTGCACCCTTAACTTGTCACTTATCTGTGTACCTACCATAATATTCTTCACCCATATCAGATCTTACAATTTCGAGCACCAGCTTATTTTTCTACTTCTGTTTTATAAACTTTAAAAGCATCAAATGCTTCTAATTTGTTAAACAGAAAATAGAGACACATATATCTTGAATAGTCATCAATAAATGAGATAAAATATCTCTCACCATTCAAGCAAGGGATAGGAAAAGGTCCATATATATCTATATGTATGATCTCAAGTGATTGAAAATTTCTTTTGGCACATTTAGTTGATTTGTTTGTCTCTTTACCCTTTATGAAGTCCACACAAGTCGCAAAGTCAGAAAAATCAAGAGCTTTTAGAACTCCATCATTAACCAACCTTTTGACTCTATCAATAGAGATATGTCTCAATCTTTTATGCCAAAGACTTGATGAGTTCTCATTAATAATACATCGCTTAATTCCAATTTCTTTGTCATGCAAAGTTAAAATATTGTATCCAAATGTGGGGTCTAGCTCAAGTTTATATAAATATTTATTCAAATTTCCAAAATTAATAACTTTATTATCTTTCAAAAGTTTCACCGAAAGATAATGAAAATTTAAATCATATCCACTAATCGATAGTCTTGAAAGAGAAGTTAAATTTCTAGAATATTCTGAAACATAAAAAGTATTTTCTAAATCTAAGTGAAAATCATCCTTCAAAATGAGCCTATAATTCCCCACGCCTTCCACACGTGAACGCGTCCTTTTGTCATAATAGACATATTACTCACTTCCTACCGGCTTCCTCTAAGTTAGAAAGTCCTGCATGATTTTGGCAATGTGAATTGTAGCACCAGAATCAATCCACCATGTATTATCAGAAATTTTAGTAAAATTAGATTGATAACATACAAAGGTAAAATTACCTTTCTTCTCAAGCCATTTCTTGTATTCCAGGCAATCTTTCTTCTAGTGTCCCTTCTTGTTACAGAAACGGCAAGCATCTTTGTCAAAAGTGCGTTTCTTCTTCATGGGAACACTTTTTCCCTTCTTTGCATTTGTCTTATTATGAGTCACCAAATTAACACTTTCAGGTATCTCATGCTTCAACCTCTCCTCTTCTTCAACACACATGGTCAAGAGTTCAATGATTGACTATTTATCCTTATGTGTACTGTAAGAAATCTTAAACGAACTATATTCAGCAGGAAAGAAGTTGAGAATTAATGAAATGCATAAGAAATGGTTCAGACATATCCACCTCAAGGGACTTGAGTTTAGCAGCAATGTCTCTCATCTCCATAATATGCTCACGCACTGTATGACTTCTGTCAAAAGTCATACTTGAGAGCCTCTTCATAAAGGTGTTAGCCAATGCCTTGTTAGAGCTTATAAATTGTTCATCAATTGCCTTCATGTAAGCTTTGACCTTATCTCTATTAGGGATAGAACCCCTAATACTTTTGCTTATGTGGGCTTTGATGAGCACTAAACTTAACCGATTAGATACCTCCCACCGCTCATAATTAGCCTTAGCCACTGTCGTACTTGATTCCGTGGGAATAGGTGGTTCATCTACAGAGAGTGCCAGGTCCATATCCGAGCACCCTAAAGTGAGAAGGACTTTCTCCTTCCATTCAGCATAATTGTCATCAGAAAGCATTGAAATTTGAGCATTCTCATTAAAAATAGCGGTAGGAAAAAGCGGTAAAGAATGCAAAATAAGGATAAACATACATAAGCTATGAAGTACAATCCATCAAGGTGTATCACGTAAAATACCAATACTAAGTAAATTCTAGACCCTCCTGTGAGCAGAGGTTGCAACCCATGCATAGAATTTACTTTACTTATTAGACTAGTAAACCAAAACACATAAAATTAATCTGTACTTGTGGGCATAAGATGATTTTAAATTGTGGCTATTCCTAAGTACATCACATAAAATAAACCTCAAAATGATATCTAAGTAATTAACCTTAATAATTAATTTAAGAAAAATATTGATTAGCTTCAAAAGGGTATATACTGGATATAAGCATGACGCCACATTTTCTCAAAGGTTAATTCTTATAATTAAAAAAATTATTATACGAACTTGAACCATAACATAGTTGTAGAACATTTAGCTATTCCTTTTCTTATAACTTACTTAAGGACAAAACCATACAAATTTGGTGAATTATGAAAAGGAAACTTCAGAATATTAAGCATAATCATGGGCTTAATTAAAAATGTATAGATGACATGATAACCAAAGGCAAACAAATTGCTATCAACACGCTATGAATACAAGCACCGTATATTTAATCATCGTGATTTAGTTACCAATTAAATACCAAAAGTAGATTCAATTCTTTAATTATTGTCAAACCTGGAATTTCCTATTAGTCATACCATAGACTTGAGAAACCAGATCATGCCAAGTATTCATATAAACAGTAGGCTCTTACGTATAAACAATCAAGTCAAAAGACTATTTTGGCCAAATAAGATCTTCTTGTCAAGGTCAAAGACAGAATCTTGAATAAGATCAATTTTCACAAAGGCTAACAGAAAGAAGGCAAATCACAGTTTCTCATAGAAGGCTAACAGTAAAAAGAGAAGTCACGACTTAAGACTACCAGTTAAGTTCAAAAATGTTCAAACAGAATACGCCGTAAAGCCAAAAATACAAAGAACACGATTTCATCAAATTTAACCCTCTTTCTTAGAATATCATCAACGTATACAGCAACAATAGAAATGAGGGTCCCTGTTTTTTTGAAGAATAAGGAGTAGTTGTTTAGAGAGGAAGAGAATCCTTTAAAACTGAGGGCTCCGACAAGCCTAGCATACCATTATAAAGGGACTTCTTAAGTCGACAAACAAAGTTGGGGCTGGGGAAGACAAACCAGAATGGAACTTTATATAAACCTCTTCCTCCAACTCCCCATGTAAAAAGGTATTAGTCACATCAAATTGAGAAATAAATCACCCTTTCTTGACTGCAATAGAAATCAAATATCTGATAATTATCATTTTGACAACTGGAGAGAAGGTTTCTGTGTAATCAATGCCTTCTCTCTTCACATCACCCTTTATAACCAGCCTGGACTTTAACCTTTCAACAGTACCATCAGCATGGTGCTTGACCTTGTAAACCCATTTACAGGGAAGAGCTTTCTTGCCGGAAGGTAAAAGAATCACACTTCAGGTGTGGTTCTCTTCCAAAGCTTTGAGTTCAGAAATCATGGCTTGGACCCAACTTGGATTGGAACAAAACTAAGTGTAACTGGTAGGTTCTAAAATAGTAGAGAGTGATTGAATAAGATGTTTATTAGGGGTAGAGAGTCCAGAAAAGGAGAAGGCAGGTGGTGAGCGAGGAGAGGAAAAACAAGAGGTGGTGAGATCAATGAAGTAGAGGTTATTACAAATATAGTCTTTAAGATAACCAGATAGGGTGCCTATATTATCTATGTTTGATCTCCTGAGGGGAATTGGTGGGGATAAAGAGGCAGTAGAAAGAGTAGGTAAAGTAAGGGAAGCAGGTGAATGAGCAGGTAAAGTAGTATGTGTAGGAAAACAAGTAGGATCGGTGTGAGGTATGGGTGTAGATTGTGGTGTAGGAGAGTGCTGAGAAGGAGTATCATGAGTGAAATGACTGGGAAGAGGAGGAAAAATTAAAGGAGTTTGGACTGATGGAGGAGAGGAGCCTGTTGTAGAAGAGGTGAGATATGTGAATGAAAAAATATGTTCAAAAAAATGAACATCCCTAGAAACAAATGGTTTCTTAGTAGTCAGATCCAATAGTTTGTAACCTTTTTGTACAATAGGATAGCCCATGAAAACGCATGCCTTTGCCCTAGGTTCAAACTTTCCTCTATGATGTGACAAGGTAAAGGCATAGCATAAACAACCAAAACTTCTCAAGAAAGAATATGAGGGTGCCTCGTCAAACAACATTTCATAGGGAGTTTTACCTTTAAGCACCTTAGATGGGAATCTGTTGATTAGAAAAGTAGGTGTCAATATACATTCTCCCCAATGCGGTATAAGCACCTTGGACTGAAACAATAGAGCCCTGGCTACCTCTAATAAATGTTTGTGCTTCCTTTCTACAATACCATTTTGTTGAGGAGTACCCACACATGAAGTTTGATGTAAAATTCCTTGAGATTGGAGAAATATAGAGGCAATATTGGCTTTCTCTAATTCTAAAGCAGTATCTCATCTGATACTCTTCACTTTAGCATTGAATTGTCTTTCCACCATGTTTAAGAAACATTTCAAGACAGAAAATGCATTGCTCTTTGTGCTTAACAAGTAAGTCTAAGTTGCTCTACTGAAATCATTCACAATTGTGAGAAAGTATTTATATCCATTATGAGTAGGTATCTTATAAGGTCCCCATGTGTCAATGTGAATTAGATCAAAGACTTGCTTAGTTTTGATGTGACTAATTGGAAATGGTAATCTAGACTGTCTTGCTTGAGGACATGCATCACAATCACAAACAACAGTAGAGATAAATGAAATGGAACTGGTGTGTTTCATTGCATTGAAAGGAAAATTCCCCAATTTTACATGCCATAACCTTACATTAGATCTGCTTTTGCTAAGATAGGAAAAGAAAAAGAAGCTGAAACTGAATTAGAAAAAGAGTTCTTAAACAAAGATGTTGTAGTTTTTGAAGATAGGCTCCTAGATTTTGTCACATTAGGCTGCAATAAGTAAAGTCCTTAGCTTCACCAGAAACTTGAGGGCTCTTCATGAGTGGGCCCTGCAAAATGCACCCAAAATAAGTGATAACTAAGAGACACTTGAATTTTTAACAAAGTCTATGTATATAGAGTAAGTTGTATCTGAAACTAGGAATATGAAGAACATGTTCTAATACTAAACTTGGAAATATGAAAACACTGCCTGAGTGATTGGCTTTAACTTTAGAAGAATTAGGCAACCTCACCATTAATGGAGTAGGTAATAGTATTAAGAATAAGAATATATTTGCATTGAAACACATGTGCTCAGTTGCTCCTGAATCTATGATCCAGGAGTTATCAAGGTTAGAATTAGCAATTGAATAACAGGTTGGATAGTTAGTAAGTAATATACCAGCAGCAGAATTTGCATTAACCTCCTCAGTGCCTCCCTGCCCTGTTTGCATTTGATTCATAAGGCTAACCAATTGATTGAACTGGTCTGATGAAAGCTTTTGAGCAAACTGAGGTCCTTCTGTTATGTTGCTATGAACTTCTCATGTATCCTCTACTGCAGCTGAATTTCCTTTTGCAATATTTTGCACCTTCTTGTTCTTAGTAAACTTGAAATCAATAGGAAAACCTATAAGTCTATAGCAATTTTCAATTGTGTGATTAGTCATCTTGCAATAAGAACACATCTGTGCATTTTTCTTCACTTTGTATCCAGAGTTTTCTTTGTAGGAATTGTGTCCAGTCTTCTGTTGAGTGCTGAATTAATAACCAGTAGAGGTTTGATGGTTTTGAGAAGCTTGATTTCTCACCGTAAAGGAATAACCATCTGTTGAAAATTGGGAATTGGCATGGATTTCCCTTTGATTCTCATCTTACATGAGAAAGGAATATGCTTGATTGACTGAGGGTAATGGTTTGATCATGAGAATGTTGATTCTAGCCTGTCCATAGGTCTCATTCAAACCCATGAGGATTTGAATGAGCCTTTCATCTTCCTTGAATTGATGTATTTTCTTCTAACCACCACAGTCACAACTGCAAAAACAATACATGTCAGTGTTAAGTGTGTCTAACTCATCCCACAGTCATTTTATTTTGGTAAATTAACTGGCAATATCTGTTGATCCTTGAACTAAATCAGCTAGTTCCTTTTGCAGGTGGTATAATTTGGCTACATTTGGTTGGCCAAACTTGTGCTCCAGATCCAACCACAAATCTTTAGTTATTTTTGAGTAAAGGACGATGTCAGCAATCACCTTGGTCAAAGAATTCAATAACCATGATGTAACCATATGGTTACATCTGCTCCAAGTTTGAAAGGTAGGATCAGTTAAGGTTGGCATAGGACATGATCCATCAATAAAACCCAATTTGTTCTTCGCTAAGAGTGATATTAAGATAGATTTGCTCCATCCAGCATAACCTCGATCATCAAATGGTGTGTTTACAAGTATCATCCTTGGTGCATCATATGCATGAAGAAAGTAGCGATGTGTGGAATCAATGATGTTTCCATTGCCTATTGTTGTTGATGATGAGCTATGGACGATAGGAGTTTCAGTAGTATCACAAGAAGGAGACATGACTGATTCAGAAAATTGAAAAGAAGAGTTAATGCTCTCATACCATGTAAGATTTTGAAGAAGAGAATTGTGAAATTTTCTGTATATTTCTGAATAAAATTGTTGTATAAGATGACTGTATATTGATACAAGTATTAACTATTTTAGAAAGAATCAGAAAATAAAAATTGCCTATGAATTATGTACACTTGTCCTGTTTCTCCTAACTCAATTCTAACAATATAACTAATAACTATTATTCCTTCAGCATGTGGGTCTTTGTATGCATGTGAGAAGGGTCTAGAATGTGACCATGTTTTGAACGATCCAGATTAGATCCTTGATTATTTTTCCTGTTGGCTGAGATGGTGTCACGTAGCTTTTCAAAGGATGGGCTAAGACCAAATCTTAGCATTGTTTTGTCTAAGATCTTCAGTCCTTTCTTCTCTTCTACTTCATCGATTCCTTTCTTCTCTTCTTCTGTACAAATTCCTTTATGAGAAATCAAATAGTTAGAGTGATATCGATGTATTCCAACCAAAAACGTGATATGTCGGCACAAATATATATAAAGGTACAGACTTTATGAAATCAATGCCGAGCCAAACTGTAGTTTTCTCTGTAAACTAGAGAAATCCATGTTATATTAACACGACGACACTTAATGGTAAACAATATTCATAATCATTATCAACGGATACTAAACAACACAACTAAAAGGTTGGATTTGATACCATGATGTAAAAATTTAAACACGCTCACAGAGCCTACGCAGCAGAATATTAATAGGAACGTACCTTCATCCATGGTTGCTCAAGTGATGAGGGGAATTGCCTTGGAAGAATCTTGACAGAAAACCTAGAGCATTCTAGCATGTACCTATCGTAGGATGCCAGACTGATGGAGTCACAAGCGTATTTATAGGTAGGCTAGGGACTCTTAGGCAAATACTTTAGCCCTAAGGACTTCTCCATAAATTACGGTTGCCATAGGGACTCCTAATAAAATTATTTCTTTCCATCAAAGAAACTACCATATATGCATAACTATAGAATATTATTTGATATATCATTTACTTGGGAGACAAGGTAAATAATTTATTACCTAATATGTGGGCCACACTAGAAGTCTCTAGAAGAGACGGTAAATTTCTACCAAAAGATACTAACTCATTCTCCAAAAAATAAAATTCAATATTGTTTAAAAATAGCAAATGAAAATATGAAGTGAAGAGAAAATAACAATTCTAATATCATTCACATCAAAGAAATTAGTACTGCCATTGTTCTTTTTCAACTGTCCACAATAGATTTTGCACTCCCCTTAAAAAATAATAAATAAAGTATATATTTTATAATAATACATATAATAATGATAAATAGTTTCAATAAATCTTGAAAAATAATTTGGGGAATGAGTAGTTAGTGATAATGGTAAAATATGAAAAGGATTATTTTTTTATTGATTTGCTAAGGCGGACAAGTATAAAGTAAAATATATTTTAGTGGACAAGTAAAAAAAAACGGAGAGACTAATATGCAAGTTGTAAAAATGATGCGCTCATACCATTATAGCAAATAATACTAAGTCATACTCAAAATGTAACCTAGATGAACAGTGAATAAGAATAACAAATGATACGTAGAGAGAAATAGCAATTCTGATATTATTTAATATTTTTTAAATGAGTACAAATATACTTAACTCTCAACTAGTTGCCTCTATATTAGTGTAACTTTTTTTTTCTCAAGTGAGATGACTTGACTCCCGTTTAGCCATAGATTTTAGCTTTATTTTTAAAAAAAAAATTAAAAAAAACTTCAAAATTTTTCAAGTTCCGAAAAACTGGTTTCAGTTTTTGGGTGAAAACTTTTTTTCTACTCACAAAACTTTAACTTTTCTTCAAATAAAATGTATGTCCAAACAGAACTTCAATTTTCAAAAATTATTTTTCAACATAACTTCAAAAATTTATTCTTCAAGTTTCAATCAAATGTATGTCCAAACGGTAGCTTAAAATATACGAAGACTTCAAGAGAGTAAATGAGTCAAATGATATAAAAGTAATGAATAATTATTCTAGATAATTTCCGGACAAAGTTTCTCCATGCAATTTCTTTTCGTATTTGAAAAATAAAAAAGAGAACCCCGGTTGTACGGATATAATAAATAAGGTAGTTGAATTGAATTAAAAACTGGTAAAATAAGCTTTAAAATACTTTTTGGCTTGTACAAACACCAAAAGTACTTTTGAGAAAAATAAATTAAGTCATACCCAACTTATTAAAGCTATTTAATTTTTACCAAGTATTCCATAATTCCTAAAATACCCTTCACAACAAAAAGTCCTAACTCTATTATTTTCTTTCCTTGTTGTTTCCTCTGAATCTACCCTGGATTCTTATTTATTTCTGCTTTACATCTACGTCTTTCGTCAACTCTGTGGAGACAAGAAATTAAACAAATTGAGCTTCGCATATAGAGAATTCTTTATTTCTTTAAAGCATATGCAAAAGACCAATCAACTGCTTCTACAATAATAACATAATACATATAATAATAAGTAGTTGCAAAAGGTCATTAAAAAATAATTCGGGGAAATGAGTAGTTAATGATAAGGGTAAATTAGATATTATTTTTCTATTTATTTGCTGAAGTAGACAAGTAAAAAGAAAATCAAAGAGAATTGAGGGAGTAATGTAACGACCCAGCCGGTTATTTTGAGCATTTGCATTTCGTTCGACTATTTAAAGTCCTGAGCAGCATCGTATGATGTATTATGACGTGTTGAATCGTCGGTTTTCGTTTTCAGGTGTTTTAGAATTAGTTTGGAAGAATGAATTTCATGTTTGAAGTTTTAAGTTTGAAGAGTTGACCAAGTTTGACTTTTGAGTATTTGACCCCGCATCGGAGTTTTGATGGTTCCATTAGCTCTGGATGGTGATTTTGGACTCGGGCATATGCCCGAATTTATATTTGGATATTTCCATAAGGTTTCGACGCTAATTGGCGAAAGTTAGAAATTTGAAGGATTGGAATGTTCATCAGTTTGACCGGGAGTTGATTTTGATGATATTGGGTTCGGATTGTAGTTCCGGAAATTTGAATAGCTTTGTTATGTCATTTGGAACTTGTGTGCAAAATTTGAGCTAATTCCGTGTTGAATTGATATGTTTCGGCAGGAGTTTTGGAAATTAAAAGTTCAAAATTTATTAAGTTCGATTTGAGGTGTGATTCGTCGTTTCGATGTTGTTATGTGTGATTTGAGGCCTCGAGTAGTTCCGTGTTACATTATGGGACTTGTTAGCATGTTTAGACGGGTCCCGAGGGGATTGAGTAAGTTTCAGAGTAGTTTCGGACTATTTCTAGGCTATTTTTAGTTGCTGATTTTTTGCTACAACAGTGTGCATTGCGATCGCGTAGAATTAGTCGCGATCGCAAAGAGTAAAATGGGGAAAATGAGCTTGTGAATCGCGATCATGGAAGGCTTTATGCGACCGAGTAGAGGAAAATTCTATTGTCACTAACTCGACTTTGAAAGCTTATATTTTGCAATCTATAAAGAATTTGGAGATGATCCCAAAATGAAAGTTGTAGCCCTTGATATCTAGTTTTCAGAAATTTAAACCGTTTATAATTTAAAATTTTATACAAAATATTATAGCTTATACACTACAGGCAGTCTGGAAGAGTTTGGAGGGAGTTAATAGAAGTTTGTTTATCGCGATCGCAGGGATATGGCCGCGATCGCATAGAGTAAAATTATCCTGAAAATTTTTTGTTATCGTGATCGTGAGGTTTTGACCGCAATCGCAAAGGGTACCCCTGGAATAGACATTTAAGTACTCGATTTCGATGGTTTCAGGTATTTTTGCATATTTGGAGCTATGTAGTTCGGATTGAGGCGATTTTCACCATAAGGATTGGGATAAGTGTTCACTACTCGATTTTGATTATATTTCATGAATCTATCCTTGTTTTGGCATTTGCGTGATAATTTCAAAAGAGAAATTGGGGGGGTTTTGTCTAAAATTTCTTAGAGTGAATTTTCGATTTTTGAACACCGATTCGGAGTTGGATTTGAGTGAAACTAGTATGGTTGGACTCGTAATCGAATAAGTTATCGAATTTTGTGAGTTTTGTTGGGTTTCAAGGCGCGGACCCGGGTTGACCTTTTGGTTAACTTTGAGCTTTTGATTAAAGATTTGACCTTTAGCAATTGGATTTATTTTCTTTGGCATTATTTGATGTTCTTGGGTTGCTTTTGGCTAGTTTTGAGCCGTTTGAAGATTGATGCATACGGGATGGAATTTCTAGAGTACTGCGTGGATTGCTCGGTATTGAATTTAGCTTGTTCGAGGTAAGTAATATTTCTAAACTTGGTGTTGAGGGTATGAACCCCTGAATATACGTGATATGTATTTGGTGTTGAGATGATGCACATGCTAGGTGACAGGCATGTGGGCGTGCACCGTGTGAATTATGACTTGATTGATTATGTGGTACTGTGTAGTGACCTAGTCTTGTTTGTATTCATAAAATTTCTACGTGCTAGAGTAATTGAGTTGTGATCCATGTTAGAAACCATGTCTAGGCTATATGCTTATCCTGTTGAAACCAGTGAGATCATTTCTGTTGTTGAGTTATTTGCTTACATTGCAATTACATACTGAGTCATACTCATTCATTTGCATATCATATCTCAGTCTCTGTTACCATTTATTGATACATCATATCATCATTTTGGGCTGATTTTTATGACATTGTGAGCCCGAGAGACTTGAGAGATTGATGACTGAGTTGAGGCTTGAAAGCCGGATTGTGAGTTATATTGATGTGATCGGACTGCACGACGCATCGGACTTTATTGATTCATGCCATGATTGGCTTATTATAGCGCTTAGGATGGATATGTCCCTCCGGAGTCTGCACACCCACAGTAAGCACAATTGTTATTGATTCACAATGGGATCAGGTTGCGCGCCGTAATAAGATTTATTAGCATTTGGGTTGGATCTGCCTTGTACAGTGTTGAGTGACTGAGTGTGCTGAGTGATTGAGCGTGATGAGTGGGAATGTGAAACTGTGATATTGAGTACTCTGAGAGTGTGAGTACATGAGTTCATCATTATGACACATCGCATCTGACATGCATACTTGACATGCATGCATAGAGATGCATTTCCTCATTTATACGGTTTTGTGACATTTATGACTTCACATGTACATTGACATGTAGGCATAGAGATGTACTTTCCTCATGCTATCTGAAATTGAATCATCGTATCTGTTGTTGAAAATTTTTGGGAAAAAATCAAAGGTTTCTCACTTACTCATATTTTGGTGATTTCGATGAAGGATTTGGGTTTTATTGTTATACCTGAAAAGTATGACTATTTTCTGTAACTGTGAATGAGCTGAGCATCATATCTCTGAGTTATTTCTTTTATCACTTTTATTATATTGTTATGAACTGTTGTTGGCCATTGGTGTTGGACTCTGATCTTTGTCCCAACTTGTCACTACTTTCAACCTAAGGTTAGGTTTGTTACTTATTGAGTACATGTGGTCGGTTGTACTCATACTACACTTCTGCACCTTGCGTGCATATATTGGATATTGATGTTGCTGTGTTCGTTGGGAGCTGGATCTGAAGATGTACCTGCGTTCCGGTTATTACTGTATTTTGTTCTTGGTAGCTTTAGAATTATTAATCTGTTCATCTATATTTCAAACAGATGATGAATTTATTTCATATCATCTTTGTAAACTCTAAATCTTAGAAGCTCATGATTTGTACTACCAGTCCTTGATAATTCTTTGTATAAAAGCACAGTTGTACTATGATTACTTCTCTTAATGAATCTCATTGGAATTAGTTTATTGTTAATTGGCTTACCTAGTGGGTTAGGGTTAAGTGCATCACGACTATTTGAATTTTGGGTCGTGATAAGTAAGAGGCAAACTCTAGAAATGATGCTCTGCTACTAGTTATAGCAAATGATACTAAGTCATACTCAAAATAATAAAATAGACTAACAACGAATAAAAATAGCAAATAAAACATAGAACGTAAAGAGAAATATCAATTATAATATCATTATATTTTATAAATAAGTACAAACAAGATATTTAAAAAGTATACTCAACTCTCAACTAGTTATATTTATATAGTGCACTCTTTACTTTATGAAGTGGCATGACTTAAAGTAGATGAAGAGAGTAAATGAGTCAAAAGACATAAAATAATAAATAGCTATTCTCAATAATTTTGGGACAAAGTTTCTAGATGTAACTCTTTTTCAAATTTAAAAATAAAAAATAGAACCATAGGTCTATGAAATAACAAATAAGGTGTTTAAATTGGTTTAAAAGCTAGTCAAACTAATTTTAAAATATTTTGTTGACTCGTGACAAACATTAGCAATGCTTTTGAGCTAAAATAAATTAAAAGTCATAACATGGACAACCCAACTTATTACTTGTCACCTAAAAGCTACTCTATTTAACTTTACTAAGTATATTATTTTCTTATTGCTTATATTTTTTTTATAACTTCTATAATACCATTCACAACAAAAAATCCTAACTCTATCATTTCTTTCCTTCTTCTTTCTCTCGACTTTACTCTGCTGAATTCTCATTGATTTCTGCCTTACATCTATGTTTTTTTTATCAATTATGTAGAGACTAAAAATCAAATAAATTGAGCTTAGGCTATAGAGATCTTTTTGTTTCTTTAAAGTATAGGCAAAAGACCAATCAACTAATTCTACATATTTAGTTTCTTCCATGAAAGTTCCTCGTTGAGCCATCTTTTTTCTTGAAATATTTTAGGTGATTTTTATAATTCCATATTTATTTTATTTTAAATTTGTGAAACATCACTGAAAATGGACATAGTGTATCATCAATAAATAAATCTGAATTATTGACAAGTCTTGGTTTCACTCTCTTTCATACCAGAGAACAAATTGTTCTGATAGTTATTAAAATAATGATCTCATTTTAAGTCTATTAGACAATCGTTTCTCCTTTAGGTCTGATTATGTAATATATTTTATATATTTTTATGATGATATTATCCTTCTCAGATTATAATTATATGATATTTTTCTATTTAAGCGTGTTGTATCATAATTTTCTTGTTAATTTGACCTAAAAAGGATGTTATACCCTTTTATTTAGAATTTTTTTTTTAAATTAAAAGTGTTTTATTCATCAAGTTTCATGTCTAGTTAAATGCATCACTTAAATTGGGAGGGCTAGAGAGAGTATTTAGCTGGTGTTTGGATATAGATTTGATTGAAACTTGAAAAAAGAGTTTTTAAGGCTGTATTAAAAATAATTTTTAGAATTTAAAGTTGTGTTTGGACATATTTTACTTGAAAGAAAGTTGAAATCTTGTGAGTGGAAGAATAATGTTCACCCAAAAACTGGCCCAAACTAGTTTCGGAAGTTGAAAATTTTTCTTCATTTTTTTTTTATAAACTGATTAATCTCTATGAACAAATTAAAAGTTTAATTTGTTTTGAATAAATAAATAAATAATACCTATGTCCAAATGGGAACTTAAATTCAGGTAACCCAAATGGGCTTATATTTATCCTAACTAACTGAGTTGGGGTGCTAAAAAGATAAAAACAGAAAATTGTGACTAAACTGTAAAAGATGGAAACTCTGTTAACACACTGCTTCGGAAACTCAGGGTATCATTCGCTACAGCCACTACTCCCTCCTTCCTCTCGCGCTCGCCGGCACCTGCTCTCTGTCGCCGTCCTCCACAGATTCGCCGACTTTCGGACATCGGAAACGAAAAAAGTTAGTTCTCTTAGTCTTACCATCTTTGTTTGTGAATAATGATTTAGTGATTCAATTAATGCTGGGAATATGCGATGGTTTATGACTTGTTGATAAAATCTCGTTTTGATTAACCTTCTTCCCAAAAGAAAACCCTAGTTGGACATTTCTTCTTTTTATTGTAATGCCCTAAGTTCAACATTCAGGTTTCACCTTTTACTGATCTTACTTTGTTTGGCCCTAAGTTCAACATTCAGGTTGCACAGGGAGATTGTAATTACTTTGTTTTCTAAGAATAAATATTCTAAAGAGCTGTGGATTTTGCATTTTAGGGTTTTGAAAATGCTGAGGTGGCGTACGTCTGCGAGTCGATCTATGATATGTAAGCGGTGGTTTTCTTCATCGAACAATGATAAAATTGTGGCTTCTGTGTTGTTCGAGAGATTACCAGTTGTTGTTCCCAAAATCGATCCAACTGTATATGCTTTTCAAGAATTTTCGTAAGTTTTTTCCTTCCTATGTGTGTGTGTGTGTGTGTGTTTCTTAGTCTCATTTTTGTCAATTCAGTTGTTTAGGAAATCGAAATGTTTTATATTTATTGCCTATAAGAGTTAAGCTTATTCGCTTTATGCAATCCAATTTCTATGAGTTATTTTTAGAGCAATAAATTTACTGACTATACGGGTGTACCATCAATCCTAAATCATGTAGATGCTGTAAAGAGAAGTCTTTCAAGTTCGTAAGCTTACAAAACATTTATTAGTGCAGATTTTTCTTCATTTTCCAAAAAATACGACTGTTAATTGAGGACTAAGGGGTAATTTGGTTTATGTACTTTGCAAAATAGTGCTACCAACAACAACAACAACAACAACAAAATCATCCCTCAATTTTATTTTTTTTGAAATGGAACAATCATGCCTCAATTCCAAACTAGTCAAGTCAACCTTATGAATCTTCTAAAACAGTTTTAGCGCTAACCGGAAGCGAAAACATGACCTTAAATAGCTGGAGTATTTCATTCTTGTGATTTGTAAGTGTGAGGAAGTATATCCAAGAAAGAATAGAGCCTCTTTTGTTCAAGCTTTTTTTTATGCCTTCTAATGCTAGGAGATAATATGTACAATAAAGTTGAGAATGATGAGGTCATAGATTGGGTTGATGACTAAGGCAACAGGAGAAAATGAAAAGGCAAAAAGAGCAAAGTTTCTTGGACAAGAATTGGTGAATGACAATGTAGACAATTAAAGCTTAATCAGTGTTTAGTTGCTTGCAGTAATATTTTTATTAAAATGCAATTATAGGTTTCGTTGGAGGCAGCAGTATCGGCGGGAGTATCCAGAAAGTTTTCTGAAGAAATCTGATACCAGGTAGAGACTTAGAGTTTCTGTTGCATTGCCCGACTTACACCTTGTCATTTCTTTTTCCTTGTAAATTATGTACCTTCATTGTGAATATTAAGAACTAATGAATGTTGCTAAGAGTGTGCAAATGTAGAATGAGACAAGTTTAAACATAATAGACAAGTGAATCATTTTAGAAGCTGAATAGAAAGCAGAGAACGTAAAAGTCAAAAAGCTTTCAAGGTTTTATATGCATTCTGTTTTACTCTAGAAATAGAGGTGTATGAGTGAGAGATCTTAGTTTAAATACTAGTTCATGTGCTTCAGAGCTGAATGAATTTTGCTCTGTATAAAGTGATTAACGAAGGCTATGGGCAGAACTGGTTGAGGCTATCCACAACGAAGACAATAATGAAGAGATGAACAGAAAGTTCAAAATTTGGATGCATAATAATTTATACAAGAAAATATTAGTAACTCATTGTTTACTATTGTAAGTAGTGTCTTTCTTTTTCCATAGATTGTTAAGTTCTGGAATTCCAGCGCTAGAGGTATTTTGGTAATTTTCAGAATTCTTGAATTTTGTAAATTTCTGGGAAAATATTATTTTTTGTAAAACTAGTTATAGTTATGATAATCTGAAGTTGTGAGAACAGGCATCATAAATTATCTTATGTGACATCATATAACTCAATCTGTGTAGCCTGTGAAGAACAAGGTTTGGCTTTTATAGTCACTTTAATACAATTTTTGCTTCTTTTAATCAGTCAAATTTTCGGTTGCCTCATCTGTTAATAGATGTGATTTTGAATTAACCTGTCGAAACTGTAGTCATTCTTCAATAATACAAGGCCAAAAAGTTTTGTAGTTGGAGATGCAACTGACTGACCCCCTATCAAATAAATAGGGTACAACATATATGTATTCATCAGTTCCATGCGAAATTGATCAGTTTCTGTAACTCGGAAAATAATCTTTTGTACTGAGCAACACTATTTTAGTGCTGGGCAGTTTACGGTTAAAAAAAATTACTTTTTTTCAGAAAAAGTGCGTGGTGGTAGAAATGGCCTAATTTCATTAATATTTTAATTGATCGGGTTGTAAGAAATTGAGATCTCTTCATGCAACAGTGCACATGTTGGACAGTAAACACTGTCCCCTCTTTTTGTTTTTAGGCATAAGACCTATATGATTTAACTGATTTTTACTCTTTGACTAGTGTAGTATTATTGCCTTTTCTTTTCATGCATTCTTTCTGATTAGTCCTTTGTACACGGTTCTTTGAGCATGCTATCATCCTTTGTACACGGTTCTTTGAGCATGCTATCACATACCGTCCTATCTAGTTTTTGACCTTTCTGCCTAGTGTCAAATGCCACATGGTCAACAGCTACAGTAACATCTATATTTATATGCAGGGGAAAAGGTGATTATCAAATTGATTATAAACCAGCTCCTCGAATCTCAGAGGCTGATAAAACTAATGATCAAAGGTACCGTACCAAGCTTAGACTTATAACTTTGTCAAACATTTTACAAGAATTTGAATATGCACATTGCACTAAGATCTTTTTTCTATTCAAGAGTTGCTTTACCTAAATTCAGCAGATTCACCATTTCCTGACAATAGGTAATTATTGACTTCTAAATTGTTTACCATTACCAAATTTCTGACGTTGAAGTGCCTTAATATTGATTTGAACTCATTGATGTGATATTTACTTGGGATTTGTCTAATTGAACATTAAGTATTTAAAATTAAGAACAGAGAGCTATTGTCCATTGCTTTTTTCCTTTCCTTTTGAATGTGTTCATTAAGTATCTAAAATTAAGAATGGAGAGCTATTGTCCATTGCCTTTTTCCTTCCCGTTTGAATGCATTCCCTCCCCCCCAACCCCCCAACCCCAAACAAAAAAATGCCCCCAGCAACAAAGCTTGCCTCTGTTCATCAACTCATCACTAAGTCAAAATTTGCTAAAAGGTACTAACCCTCTTTTCACGTTGTTTTATTAGTGTAATCAGCTTTAGGCTCCAATATGCAAAACCTTTGCATTTGCCTGAACATGAATAATATGTCCATAGATATTCACAGCATTCATTTCCTTCCCGCTGGCTAGTGTTTCATGTGACTGATTATGAGATTTTGTTGATATTTATAAGATCATTACAGCGAGCACTAGACAGGAGACTCTATCTTCTTGTCCACGGTACCACACATGGCTCTCATAGTGGAATGCCTGTGTGGCATTTTCCAGAAAAAGTTTATGAGTCTGAAGAGACCCTGCGGAAGGTAACTACTACTACTCTAGTATTTATTCAATTTTTTTCTTTAGGGATTTCAGTAATTTGGGGTTAGAAAATGAAATATAAGTTGCAACTATTTGCAGTGTGCTGAGTCTGCCCTAGAATTTGTAATTGGAGATCTTTCACATTCATATTTTGTCGGAAATGCCCCCATGGGCCATATGGTGACAAAACCCACTGAAGATAAGGAAATTCCATCAATTAAGGTATGGGCATTTTAATTATTAAAGTAGTGAAGAAAAGAACAGTCAGAAATTCTTTCAATCCACAAGCAGTCAGGGAGGGAGGGTGGGAAATTCCCTGATAGCTTCTGCAAGTTGTATGTGCTTCTAATATATTTATTTTATATTTATTGTGACAGCGCTTCTTCTTCAAATCCCAAGTTATTGCAATCAACAAATTTGATATTAGGAAGTGTGATGATTTTGTCTGGGTGACAAAAGATGAGTTGTTGGAATACTTTCCTGAGCAAGCTGAATTTCTGAACAAGATGATCATCAGCTGATGTTGGTTTATATTCAAACTTTAGGCTTGGTAGGATACCGGAAATAGTTTTGATTATATACTGATGTGAAAATCCGTTTCTTCCTACCAACGTAATGGGTTTTGACTGCGCGATGATTTTATGTCCTGACAGTAAATCAAGTTTTGTAGAATTTTGGACATAGGATACTAAAATTGAAAAGGCCTTCTGCCTCCGTATTCCCCTTGTTCCTCTTTCTAAGAAGCTATGTTCAGAACTCTGAATTATTCATGCAATTCAGTATGAATTTGCTTGTAGATGCATGATTTCATCTCCTGCCATGAAATAAATTACGTATTTTAGCCTTAACTAGATGTGAGATTTAGTCCAGTTATTTCATAGCTGCACTGAGCATAGAGAATGTTCTGATTAACAAGATGATTATATGAATTTTAACAGTTGCAATATCCTCCCACATTGACACCCACACATTGTATACACGGAAGAGTTACTCTTTCCTCAGCATTTGTCTCTGTTGTCTGCTTTGTGCTGGGCTAGTGAAAGCACTGCCAAGTCTTAAGGTTACAAGGCAAAGAATTGGATTCAGTTAGAATGATTTGAAAGAGGTTCCAAATTCAATTCTTGTGCGAATTACCTATATTTCTGTACTCCGTATTTAGTTCTCATTTGTGTGTTCAATGTTATCATATCTTTCTATGAAATGGTTCAACCAACAGAGCTTATCAAAGTCGGGGGAACAAATCAAGTTACCAGAACAGTTCATTAAAGTTAACTTTAAAAAAAAAAAAAATCTAGTGGGTATTCTCTTTATCGTTGTCTTATTTGAAAGGCTAATAGTCTGTTTGACCAAGTTTCTCGGCATGCCAAAAGTGCTTTTTTTTTTTAAAGTGTTTTTTACCTCAATTTGAGATGTTTGGCCAAGTTTTTTTTTTAAAAAAAAAGTGTTTTTGGTTAGAAGCAGAAGCAGTTTTGACTTTTCTTCTTACCAAAAATATCCTTTGGAAAATATTATATATACCAAAATAACCTTACTTAGTTTAAATTATTAAGTAATATAAAATGACTTTTGGGATGAACTTTCATATTTATTGGATGATTTTTGATATATTTAAATTATCTTGAAAGAATAAAGTACTTATCAATTTTATTTTTATAGTTTACTTAAATAAAATAAAAAACTTAATTATTATCTTTAATAATAAAAATTTATAATTATTTACCTGCTTATATAATATTAACTATTCATCAAATCTCTTCGTGTTCTTATTTGTAATTTGACACATAAAAGCATTTTTTTAAAAACTTGGCCAAACATAAATTATTGTTCAAAAGTGTTTTTCAAATTGATTAGCCAAACACAAACTGTTTTTCTCTAAAAGTATTTTTTTGAAAAATACTTTTGAAAAAAATACTTATCAAAATAAGCTAATTTTTTCAGTTTGGCCAAATAAGCAATAAATACCCCTTAAACTTGGCACCATTTGTAAGTTAAAGTTTACTCGGGAAAAAATGTGTTTCAAACACCTCCGTCCATGAGATCATCTGTGTGAATTTCAATCGCTGCGGATATGTCTAAGATCAAATCAATCGGTGACGCATGTCATTTCCAGAAAAAAGACTACAACTATAATTATATTTTTTCTAAAAGACAAGAAATACATGTAACTCCTTCAATCTTCTCCCCTGTAGTCCCTTCTTTTACGTAACCTTATCCCCCGGTACAATCTTTCTCTTCATTAATCCTTTCCACATCTTAGGGCCCGTTTGGCACTAGGAAATTTTTTACTTTTTCGGAATTAGTGTTTGTCCGTTAAAATTTTAAATTTTACTTGAAGATGAATTTTGAAATTTTTCAGAAATTTGAAAAACTTCAAAAAATTATTTTTTAAAATTTTCATTTCAAATCACTCACAAAAATTTAAAAATAACTCTAAATTATATTTATGTCCAAACACAACTCTAATTTCAAATATCATTTTCACTTAAATTTTATTTTCACTTTTTTCCGGAATTTTACAATTCTTATGTCCAAATGCCCACTTATTCTTTTTCTCCCCTAACCCCTTAGCACCACCCCGCCCCTAACACACACACACACACACAAAAATAATAATAATAATAATTGGTCTTTCATTGCATTGCTAAAATGCTTTTGGCCTTAAAAGATTCTCTGGGAATTTTTTGTCTCCACCAATTTTATCTTCCTCGGATTTTATATAGCCATTTTTGTGTTTCTCTATTTTTATTCAAACAAGAATCTTCTTTCTTCTTTATTAATTTAATCTCTTTATTAAGTAGAAGACTTCGTTACTATTCTTACTAGAAGCCAAACCCCTCTTCATATGATGCCTATTAAAAAAAGGGGTTTACCCTATCTTCATATTTCTTCGTATTGTCGATCGTTTTCTCAGCACTGGGAGTTGTTCTCATAACTTCAGAGCACCAACACGGCTAGGAGTTGGATGAAGGAGGAAAGAAAGAATCTGAAAAAATTAGCGAGAAAGAGAAGGTGAAATATATGACTAAAAGAGAAAACGAAATTGAGAAAATGAACAAGATGGATGAATTTTTTGCATTTCAACTGTAGGTAAATAGGAGCCCTATTGGCTTTCTCTCCTAAAAAAGGAGGCAAGGAGACCCCATCTCCCCTTTCCTCTTTGTTTTGGTTATAGAAGGACTCACCAAAATGTTGGAGAGGGCTAGCAATTACAGTGGATACAAGGTTTTTAGGTGGGAAGGAACTTTGTAGTGCCGTCATAGTATCTCACCTGCTCTTTGTAGATGATACTTTTATCTTCTGCAGCAACGAGAGATCACAAGTTCTGAATCTTAACTTAACGCTGATATTCGAGGCACTCTCTGGACTGCACATTAACATGATAAAAAGTATTATCTACCCGTGAATAATATTCCTAACATCGAGGAGTTGGCCGACATTCTATGTTGCAACATAGGTACCTTGCCTACCACATATCTAGGACTACCATTGGAGGCTAAGTTTAAATCTAATGAAATTTGAAGTGATGTGCTGGAAAAGTTTGAGAAAAGACTTGCAACATGGCATATGCAATACCTCTCCATAGGCGGCAGATTAACCCTTATCAAAAGTGTCCTAGATAGTCTCCCCACCTACCACATGGCATTGTTCTCGATACAGAGAAAATTCTTATGGGAGGGATGCAGCACCACACATAAGTTCTCACTCGTAAAATTGTCTAAAATAATTCGGCCAAGATATCAAGGAGGCTTGGGTGTTGGAGATTTATATTTGCATAGCAGAGCAGTGTTATTGAATTGGTTGTGGAGATATGGGCAAGAGAAACTTGGACTATGGAAGAACATCATTGATGCTAAGTATGGGCAACATAATCACTGGTGTACAAAGAAAATAAACACTCCTTATGACGTTGGCCTATGGAAGAATATCAACAAGCACTGGGATGAGTTCTTTCAAAATATAACTTTCAAGGTTGGGAAAGGAGATCATGTTAAATTCTAGAAAGACAAGTGGCATGGAGATAATGCACTGATGGATATATATCCCAATCTATACCAGATTGCACTCAACAAGGCACTGTTGCTTAGAACAAAGAAAATGGCACATGGTGCCCCCTGTTCAGAAGGAACCTACAAGACTGGGAGATTAGTGACCTACTAACTATGCTCAACTCTTTAGAAGGCCACATCAGTGATGATCAGCAACCAGACAAACTTAGATGGGAACACTCTAAGGGGGGCAAATACACAATCCAAGATAGATGCAAACACTTTTGCTCCCAGCCATAATGGTATGATAGATAACTGGCCTTGGAAACATATCTGGAGAACTAAGGCGCCTGCCAAGGTGAATTGCTTCACCTGGATAGCTATAAAGGGGGTATGTCTCACTCAAGATAACTTAAGCAAGAGGAACATTACGGATGTTACATGTGTCAACAAAATTCAGAGTGTCAATCATCTTTTCCTCCATTGCACAATTGCAAGTGAAATCTGGAATCTCCTCTTCTCTATTTTTGGTCTGAAATGGGTTATGCCTTAGACAATAAAGCAAGCATATGAAAGTTGGTGTTTTTGGAGAGTTGACAAAGTCATCAAAATGATCTGGAAAGTAGTAATTTTTTGGTGTATCTGGAAAAAAAGAAATCATAGGTGTTTTGATGGCATCTCAACTCCAACCTACTCCCTCAAGAATATTTGCTTAGTTAATCTATTTAGCTGGATTTATCTTTCCCCTGTAACTAGTGCAGATCACCTTGTGAATTTCATTAACTCCCTGTTCTTAGTATAGATTTTTGTACTGGAACTAGTTATCTACCTTTTTATACTTCTTTATGCCTATTAATGAATCACCCTTACTTCAAAAAAAAAAAAATGAAGAAAACAGCCTAACTTGTGATTCACGCTCTCATGTGCATGTGCATGTGCATGTGCAAAACATTTCTACGAAGTAAAAATGTCTAATTGGTCACTAGCAAAGTTTGTATGTTTAACTTACAAATAGTGTCACATTTATCCTATTTGAAATGTTATCTTGGCGCAACTTTCAAAGCTTCACCAAAACCTTGTTCACTGTGGGGTCGCTTGGTTTAAAAAGAATTTATGCAAGGATTAATAATATAAAAATTGTAATAATGAATCAACATGGTAATTGTATTACAAAGACCGTAATATGAGAAGTATTTACTATTAGATGTTTGGTATATTATTTAAATTATTATACACTATATTTTAAATTTTTTTAACAAAATAAATATTTATCGTTACATGAAGAGTTAGTTTTGGCATTTAATTGTATTAAAAATCAGCGTACGTATAAAATAATACATAAATTTTCATGTAACTTAGACATGCATTAGTTATGCCTAAAAAAAAAGTTGAAACTAAACGTTGTATCTCTTTTTTGGTACTTTATCCATATTATGCGAAAACTAATAAAATAAATCTTGAACAACAATAATCATAAAACAAAAAAAAAATATACCAAAAGAAACACAAACATTTAACGTGATTAATTAACTTACGTCCACATGTGAAGAGGATAAAATTATGACAGCCTTTAATCGTCTAAGTACGCCAATCCTCTAGGAGCAACTTAAGTAACAGCATGTAGTATTTCATATTAATATTTCTCTTTAACCAAAAAAAACCACTAACAGTGAACATTGGTTTAAGAACTACAACAGGAACCTGGGAGTTCAAGTAGAATGGGGCGGTAAATTGCTTTTACAATAACATCACATTTATTGACAATGGCACAATGAGTAATGTGTAAGATTTATGTCTGCATTTTGATGGAGTTCACAACTGCTGCTACTCTCTATCCACGTACGCTATTATGATTATTTTCGCATCCTACTGCTTGCACCATCACTTGTCATCAATTGCCAGAGGAACAGATTTTGCCTGTAAACAGAGTAAGCCAAATCAATTCTCTTGAAAACTCCTTAGCTCAGGATATGTCCATAGCATTTTCGACAGCCGCAATCACGGACATGTTTATGCTTAATACGTATTTAAACCACATATATAGTTGATTGTAACTGAAAATGAGCAAAAAGGCACTCACCAACTCGCGGAATTTGAGAATGTAGAACATCTCAAGGTATCGTCTAGTTTCGCGCCTCTCAAGTTTTGAAACAAGCTTCCAGAAACCATATACACCAGACAAAGTCATCAGCCTCTCGGAGTAAATTTTCCACGTATACCTAACAATTATTTAACACAAGAACTTGAGCGATGTTCAAAAAGAGATGTTACTGTTATTTTTCATTCAAATAATATCAAGGGAACAATCTTTAATCTTCTATATATGTACACAACTACAAACCTCTCAAGAATCCTTCGGAGACCAGATGCAGATATTTTTTCCCAGTGAGTAGGATCTTGTTTGCAGCGTTGAAAGAATTCTGCCATGAGTTCAGCAGCTTTATCGGGATGATAAGGATCAATATGGAACCCAGATACACCGTGTTCAATGATCTCGTTCGGACCACCATGGCAAGTTGCAAATGTTGGAAGACCACAAGTCATAGCTTCAACCACCGTGAGTCCAAATGCTTCATAAAATGCAGGCTAAAACAAACATATTTGTCACAATAACAACCTTTCTTTCGGTGCAAAAAAAGGAATGTGGACAAATACAATACAAACAGCGTACCTGAACAAATATACCTCTCTTGTCAGCTATATAGCGATAGAGCTCACCATTACGTGCCCGGTTTGTTTGGGCTGCTATCCATCTGAATTGCCCATCCAATTTATGCTCCTTAATAAGAGCATGCATCTTCTCAATTTCTGCTATTTCTTCTCTATCACTGGATTTCTTTACATCGTTGTATCCAGCTACAACAACAAGGTTAGCCAATTCCCTCAATGTGGCATTTTTAGCATAGCACTCAACTAGTCCCGTAATGTTCTTAACATGGTCTAGCCTTGCCATTGAAAAAATTATGGGTTTTGATTTATCATTCAGATTACCTCTGTAAGCAAAGATATGACATCAGTCTCAGCCAACTTACGGATCACAATAAAATGACCAATCAGAAGAAAAGTACAATAGTCCATTCGCTATAATATGTCCGATATTTGTTCTTTGACAAAACCATTAAAATGATTAAGGTTTTTACAGTCATCTATAACTAACTACGCGATCAAGTGTTGACCACCAGAAGCAGGTTCAAGTACTAAGACATATTGTTTATTGCCTTATTTGGATCTTAGGAATGAGAAACTAGGGTCAATCAATCTTTATAAATGTATATAGTTATGGCAATGGCATTTAATTTGGAATACTAACAACTTACCACTTGTCAAAAAATAAAACCATCTAAAAAGGAACTTAAAAAATTAAAATAGAAAGGAAACAGAAAAGAAATAATTAGGGACATATATAAACACTTCTCAAGGTAGAGTTTACCCGGTAGTGGATCCAACTTTATCGGTTCGAGTTCAGGATTCTACTACAACTCATTTTGATTTACTGGGTTCAAAATCAATTATTTACTTATTTAGTGATTTTTTTAATGCATATACAGGGTCTGCAACAAAGCTGAACCCATACGTTGATTTCTACATCCGCCCCTAAGGTTACCTACTAGTCTATCTTCTCAGATTCTACTCCTTATCCTCAAACGAACTTTAGAAGAAACGTAAAGAAAGATGTTCCATATGCATTTGATTGGATCAATTGTTAACCAAACCAAGACAGTGAATACAGACAGTTTTTGCATTTTATCAGAAGGAGCTTGGAAGTTAAGTTTAAAGTCACGTAAAAAAAATTACAATAAGGAGAAAAAGATTCTTATAGCTTCTCCAAGATATCAAACAATAATAGTAGTTACTTGAGGGTCTCAGAAAGTGTTGGGAGCGATAAGTGGCGACTTCTCAAGATTAAGGGATTCTAGTGCCATCTATCCCTGGTTCTCTCATAATAAAGTATCCAGGACTTTTTGAACAATATCACTGGGAATTTATTTGTAGAAAATCATATCAGACCCTCCTTTTCTAATGTAGGAAATCTCTGGGTTGTCAGTTTATATTCATGCAAATAAGTATGTCATCT
This sequence comes from Nicotiana tabacum, assembly GCF_000715075.1. Classification (NCBI taxonomy): domain Eukaryota; kingdom Viridiplantae; phylum Streptophyta; class Magnoliopsida; order Solanales; family Solanaceae; genus Nicotiana; species Nicotiana tabacum. The sequence goes on from NC_134098.1 coordinate 66,155,546, forward strand.
ATTCCAAATTAAAATAAGTACAAATGGATGTCACTTACATATGCTCTTCATTCTGCGCAGGATCAAATAACAACTTCTCAATCGAGCCATGCAAAGACGTTAGTCTTTTTTCCTTGTCAGAATATGGGAAGTAAATTGTCATGTCAGCTCCAGGAGACACTATATTGAATTTGGGATCGAAAACATCAATGCCATGAACGACGCGATATAGTCCTGGGAGGGTGAATGCAGTATGGCTCTCGTACTGACCAACAGTATTCTTCCTGAAACAAGTGGCTATCAATTTGCATGCAAGCAATCTAATGTCTTATTCGAATAATAAAAGTGTAAGTAACAACAGAATAGAACTCAGAAAGACAATATTGGTCGTGTAACAAGGAATTTGCACTGAAGAAAAGATTGTAGCTAGGCCAAATTGTATTAAGTATAGGGTTAAGTACTGTGTTAATCACAAACAAAAATAAATCTGTCCCATCACATTTTAGTCAGTAAGTGCATGTTTTGTGGATCATCAATCGACCAGTTAATATTTGTCAACCATGCAATTCTAGTACCCTATTCATGAATCATGACACGAGTTACAATGCTATCAAATACATAGGGAATTACACACTGAGGTCATTTTGACAGGGGAAAAATAAATTTGATTGATCATCAAATAGGATACATGTTTGCCATGTCGCACCAATATCAATCATATGGGATACATGTTTGCAATGTTGCAGAGATATGGTGAGCATTATTTATTTTTTTACAGTGGAAATTTCTTTGATGCAGCTCAAGTTAGAAAAGGGAGAGTGAAATCAAGGACCAAAGTATAGGCATGAATAGGAACACTGGGTATCCAGGTCAAGAAGCAAAGGGGTACCATCATACATTAGTATTCCTCACTCTCTTCTCCTCTTAACTATACGTAAAACTCCAGTGGACATGGAAACAAAACATTTAGGTCTAGTCACATCAATGTCACATCCATATGGCATAATATACATGTGGTTACAAGCCAAATTTCTATATATGTATTTTACAAGTCTCATCAATCCATGGAGAATGTTACGTTTGTCTGTGTTTTTTCACTTGTTCAAGCAGCTTTCAGTATTTACGAGGCGAATAACATTACACAATCCAGATTTACTTCTAATTTATGAAGCAACTTATAGAAATACTTGTAAGTTAATTAATTTTGACAATGAAAAACAAGGCAGGATACAATGCTTTAAAATTATAAGCACTGCATCTACTTATCCAAAATCTTGGGCAATGCTCAAATGTATGCCAAAAGGGTTGAAAACATGAACGTTTTCAATAACATTGGTCGCTCATTTAGCAAAACGTCTACTGATTTTAAGCATCCAACGATTTTTGATCACCTACCCTTGTTTTTTATATTGAGTTTCAGCCATGTAAACATGATCGGAACAGGAAGAAAAGCTCAACTTATAGAAATAGAAAAATAAATTGCAAATTGCCACACACACATTAAATATGTTGGGATTTTAAGCTTGTGTAGCTTAAAGAGGGTGAATGAGAAATGGAGGAAAATGAAATATTTGATTTTCCCTTGGCAAAGGGACATTGTCCCATATCGGAGGAAGAAAAGACTTTTGATGGGTATATATATAATTGCTCTTCTTCTAGCTCTTAAAGAGTTAAGAAGAAGGCAAGCCTCGCGCCGTCGTCGTCGTCGCTCGCTCGGCTTTGGCTTTTTGATAGATTGATTGATTAATCTTTTTGGACAAAATTTCTTTCAATTAATTAATTAAATAATTAACGAAAAAATTCAATACGGAATAACCCATGACCCGCGACCCGGTTCGGTCAGGCCCGTTTTCTTTCCCGGATTATTTTAAATACATTTTTCCCGCAATATTTCAAACAACCCTTTTCCAACAGCCATGGCTGTTTCTGAAAGGTTGCAAACCTTTTCAGAAACAATGTCAGCAACTCTATAAATAGAGTTTGAATCCCAGAATCTTTCCTTACGAAATTTTCTGAGCTTCTTCTTCTTCTGCAACAAAAATTCCAGTGTGTTTTACAGCCTTCGAGTGGCTCGCTGTTCACCGGCGTTTTGGTACCAACACTCTGGTGCGTTAAATCGTTCTATCCTGGGAGGATATATTCCAGCACCTCGGGTACTTCAGGGGAATAATTTCATTAAGGACACACTGTGTATTCAGTGGGCTCGATTTATTCCTATACTGTTTTTCCAGAATTTATTTCGTTAAACAAGTATTACTAACTTTCTGTTTTTTTTTTCCAGAAAGTTTAATTGTTTATTACAGCAATACAAAATTATAACATTCTTAAGGAAATTAATTTATTATATTCTGTATTTTGTTTGTGGAGATTAAAACCTGTATTGTTTTCTACTCCTTCTGAATTTGAAGATATAAAAAACTAAGAGTATTGAAATTCATAAAACGATTTGAAGAACATAAAAACTTCATCGTTTTTCTATGAAACAGTATATAAAAACTTCGGTTTTATTTATTATACATACTGTTTTTGTTAATAACAGTATTGTTTACTGTTCTTATTTTGCCATTAATTGAACTCTTCTGTTGTTTACAGTGAGAAATGGCAATTGATAACGGAAATTCTTCTGCGACTATTGCGGCAACGACGATAGCCTCGTCAAGCCAGACTGTTGTTCCACCGGCAGAGAAACCGGGGAAATTTTCCGGAGCCAACTTCAAAGGATGGCAGCAAAGGGTGTTCTTCTGGCTTTACCACACTTGGTATGCATAAATTCACTAGTGAAGAACCTCCGGTGCCTGCTGCGGACATGCCGGACAAGCCGGACAACGAGAAATTCATGATTGTTGAGGCGTGGAAGCAGGCAGATTTTCTTTGCAAAGGCTATATCTTAAGCGCTTTAGAGGATGACTTGTACAATGTGTACAGTGCGATGAATACTTCAAAAGAATTATGGGACGCACTTGAGAAGAAGTACACGACTGTCGTGGTTGCCAAATTTCTAGACTATAAAATGATAGACAGTAAAATTGTTGGAACCCAAATTCAGGAGTTTCAACATATTTTTCATGACCTTATTGCTGAAGGTATGGTCGTGAATGAAGCATTTCAAGTGGCTGCAATGATTGAAAAATTGCCTCCTTCGTGGAGAGATTTCAAGAACTATCTTAAGCACAAGCGCAAAGAAATGAAGTTGGAAGATCTTGTGATCCGTCTCAAGATTGAGGAAGACAACAAAACAGCCGAGAAGAAATCTCGTGGAAATTCAACGATCATGGGAGCTAATATCGTTGAGGAGACTGCTCCAAAAAGTAAGAAGAGAAAGAGGTCTTCTGAACAGACTAAGGAGCAGAACACAAAGAAATTCAAGGGCAGCTACTACAATTGTGGAAAAACCGGTCACAAAGCCCCTGATTGTCGTCTCCCGAAAAAGTATAAGAAGAAGGGACAGGCCAACATAGTGGAAAAAAATGATGACATTGATGATTTATGTGCAATGCTTTCGGAATGCAACCTAGTTGGAAATCCGAAGGAGTGGTGGATTGACTCTAGAGCCACTCGACATGTTTGTGTTGTCAAGGAAGCATTTACGACTTACTCTACTGCTGGTCCCGAAGAAGAGCTTTCCATGGGAAATACAGCAACAGCCAAGATTGAAGGTTATGGGAAGAAATTCCTGAATATGACTTCCGGCAAGGTGTAAACGCGCAACAACGTTCTTCATGTTCCTACTATTAGGAAGAATTTAGTTTCTACTTCTTTGCTTGTTAAGAATGGATTCAAATGTGTATTTGTTTCTGATAAAGTTGTTGTAAGCAAAAATGAAATGTATGTTGGAAAGGGCTACCTCACATAGGGCCTCTTCAAACTAAATGTAATGGTTGTTGACAGTATGAATAAAATTATAGCTTCTTCTTATTTATTGGAGTCAAATGATTTATGGCATATTCGTTTAGGACATGTCAATTACAAGACCTTGCGGAAGTTAATTAATTTAGAAGTGTTGCCTAAATTCAACAACAACAACAACAACAACAACAACCCAGTATAATCCCACTAGTGGGGTCTGGGATGGTAGTGTGTACGCAGACCTTACCCCTACCCTGGGGTAGAGAGGATTTTTCCAAATGACCCTCGGCATCCTTGCCTAAATTCGAGTGTAATAAATCAAAATGTCAAATATGTGTTGAGTCTAAGTTTGTAAAACATCCTTATAAGTCTATTGAAAGGAATTCAAATCCTTTAGACTTAATTCATACTGACATTTGTGATATGAAGTCGACACCATCTCGAGGTGGGAAAAAGTATTTTATTACTTTTATTGACGACTGCACTCGATATTGTTATGTTTATTTGCTTAATAGTAAGGATGAAGCAATTGAAGCATTTAAGCAATACAAGAATGAAGTGGAGAATCAATTGAATAAAAAGATCAAAATGATTAGAAGTGATAGGGGTGGAGAATATGAATTTCCATTTGCAGAAATATGTTCGGAATATGGAATTATCCATCAAACTACTGCACCTTACACACCTCAATCCAATGGAATTGCGGAAAGGAAAAATCGGACATTAAAGGAAATGATGAATTCTTTATTAATAAGTTCCGAACTACCGCATAGTTTGTGGGGCGAAGCTATTCTTACAGCTAACCGAATACTCAACAGAGTACCCCACAGCAAAACGCAATCTATTCCATATGAAAAATGGAAAGGAAGAAAACCCAACTTGAAATATTTCAAAGTGTGGGGGTGTCTAGCAAAGGTACAAGTTCCTTTACCTAAAAGGGTTAAAATCGGACCAAAAACTGTTGATTGCGTTTTCATTGGATATGCTACAAACAGTAAAGCATGTCGGTTTTTGGTTCATAAATCCGATAATCCCAAAATTCACGTTAATACGGTAATGGAATCAGATAATGCTGAATTCTTTGAAAGCATCTATCCGTATAAAACTGAATGTGAGTCGTTAAGTGAAAGACCTAAACGACATCGGAAAGAACCAAAGGAAAATACTCCAAGTATAGAAGATCCAAGGCGTAGCAAACGTCAAAGAACATCTACTTCCTTTGGACCACATTTTGTGACATTCTTGCTTGAAAATGAGCCTCAAACTTTTAAAGCAGCTATGTCATCTTCTGATTCAGCGTTTTGGAAAGAGGCAGTCAATAGTGAGATTCAATCAATTTCGGATAACCATACATGGGAATTGGTAGATCTTCCTCCGAAAAATAAGCCTTTAGGTTCGAAATGGATCTTTAAACGGAAAGTGAAAGTTGATGGCACTATTGACAAATATAAGGCAAGACTTGTTGTCAAAGGTTATAGACAAAAGGAAGGCCTTGATTACTTTGACACTTACTCGCCAGTAACGAGGATAACATCTATTAGGGTGTTAGTGGCACTAGCGGCCGTGTATGGTCTTGAAATCCATCAAATGGATGTTAAAACAGCTTTCTTAAATGGAGAATTATAGGAAGAGATTTACATGGAACAACCTAAGGGTTTTGTGGTAACTGGTAAAGAAAAGAAAGTGTGCAAACTTGTTAAGTCACTTTATAGACTTAAACAAGCACCCAAACAATGGCATGCCAAATTTGACCAAACAATGTTGGCAAGTGGGTTTAAAATCAACGAGTGCGACAAATGTGTTTACATTAAAAACACTCCAGGTCATGAAGTCATTGTTTGTTTATATGTTGATGACATGTTGATAATGAGCAAAAACATGGCAGATATAAATGCTACTAAGCGCATGTTGGCTAGCAAATTCGATATGAAAGACTTAGGAGTTGCTGATGTGATCTTAGGAATCATAATTCACAAGACTCCACAAGGTCTAGCATTATCACGGTCTAACTACATTGAAAAGGTACTTGACAAGTTCAAGTATTTGGATTTCAAAATTGCCAAGACTCCAATTGACGCGAGTTATGCACTTCAAAAGAATGAAGGTGAAAGTGACTCACAACTGGATTATGCAAGAGTATTGGGAAGTTTGATGTATATCATGAATTGTACATGACCAGATATAGCATGTGCTATTAGTAAACTGAGTCGGTTTACAAGTAATCCCAATCACATACATTGGATGGCAATGAAACGAGTTTTGGGGTATCTCAAACATACCCAAAATTACGCTTTGCATTATAACAAATATCCCTCCGTGATCGAGGGATATAGTGATGCAAATTGGATCACTGGATCATTTGAAGTCAAATCCACGAGTTGATATGTTTTCACAATTGGGGGTGGAGCAGTGTCTTGGAAATCATCCAAACAAACGTGTATCGCCCGTTCTACAATGGAATCTGAATTCATAGCTTTAGATAAGGCCGGTGAAGAAGCTGAATGGCTCCGGAATTTCTTGGAAGATATTCCATTTTGGTCCAAACCTTTGGCACCTATTTGTATACATTGTGATAGTCGAGCGGCAATAGGCAGGGCAGGGAGCGTTATGTATAACGAAAAATCTCGTCATATACGACGGAGACACAATACCGTTAGACAACTACTCTCTGGTGGTGTTATCACAATTGACTACATAAAGTCAAGAGATAACGTGTCGGATCCACTTACAAAAGGCCTATCTAGAGAGGCAGTTGAAAGATCATCAAAGGGAATGGGGTTAAGGTCTAGGACAAGTCATCATGACGGTAACTCTACCTAGCAAACTGGAGATCCCACGAGCTAGGTTCAAAGATATCAAACAAAGTTATGAATGACGGTTCAACATTGTCAAATAACTCAACTCATTCTCGTGATGAAGACAATGTTCAGAAATCGAGGTAAAGCATTAAGGCTTTTTGATGAGTCAACAAAGCTTAAAGGTTTTTTAATGATTTGCTAAGTCTGGCAAGATATGACCAGATAGTGTGTCTACAGGATTACACGTTTAGAAATCACCTATGTGAGTGTGAAGTGTAAGTTGCTTCAAGGGGAATGAAGGTAAAGGCCCATTCTCTAAGCACTCATGAAACCAGGCGGTGTTCATGGCTGAAACGAACACAACCGTGAGAACCATAGATGGTTAAGGATTGATTGTGTGACTTATGTTGTCTAGGTATACAACAAAGCTCGACGGTTCAAAGATATCAAATCTACCGATTGACCGAGTATATCCGATATAAGTTCACTACGGAAAGTTCAAAGGGAAACCTACTTATCCAGATGCAATTAATTCTTGCATGTAAAACACACACGCGTCCGTGCATTCCTTTATTTTATAGCCATTCCCCATTCATGTGGGGGATTATTGGGATTTTAAGCTTGTGTAGCTTAAAGAGGGTGAATGAGAAATAGAGGAAAAATGAAATATTTGAGTTTCCCTCGGCAAAGGGACATTGTCCCATATCGGAGGAAGAAAAGGCTTTTGATGGGTATATATATAATTGCTCTTCTTCTAGCTCTTAAAGAGTTAAGAAGAAGGCAAGCCTCGCGCCATCGTCGTCGCTCGCTCGGCTCGGCTTCGGCTTCGGTCAAAGATCGATCGATTGATTGATTAATCTTTTTGGACAAAATTTCTTTCAATTATTTAATTAATTAATTAAATAATTAACAAAAAAATTCAATACGGAATAACCCATGACCCGCGACCCGGTTCGGTCAGGCCCGTTTTCTTTCCCGGATTATTTTAAATACATTTTTCCCGCAATATTTCAAACAACCCTTTTCCATCAGCCATGGCTGTTTCTGAAAAGTTGCAAACCTTTTCAGAAACAATGCCAGCAACTCTATAAATAGAGTTTGAATCCCAGAATCTTTCCTTACGAAATTTTCTGAGCTTCTTCTTCTTCTGCAACAAAAATTCCAGTGTGTTTTACAACCTTCGAATAGCTCGTTGTTCACCGGCGTTTTGGTACCAACACTCTGGTGCGTTAAATCGTTCTATCCTGGGAGGATATATTCCAGCACCTCGGGTACTTGAGGGAAATAATTTCCTTAAGGACACACTGTGTATTCAGTGGGCTCGATTTATTCCTATACTGCTTTTCCAGAATTTATTTCGTTAAACAAGTATTACTAACTTTCTGTTTTGTTTTTCCAGAAAGTTTAATTGTTTATTACAGCAATACAGAATTATAACAAAATATAGTTGCAGTATCATGCTACTGGATAGATATCGAACCAAGCTCGAAAAATTATTTCTCTGACTACAAGCTCAATAACAAAAAATCGTTTCTCCGATTACGAAATAAAATTATAGAGCTTCTACGGATTTGATAAGGTTACCAATCAGAGTTCCTCAACTGATGACATCGTATACTGAATTGAAATTCGGATTGAATAGACTACCAGGGAAAAAGTATCAGATTTAAACGACCAGATTAAGATGACTTACGTTCCTGCAATCTCTTGATAAGTACTGGTGATAATAAAATCTGAATTATTCATTGCCAGTAGATCAGCAGTAAACTGACATGAAAAATGATATTTCTCCTCGAACTTTTTCCAGTAGATGTCAGAATCAGGATACTTTGTTTTTTCCAAGGCATGAGCAATGGTACACTGGAAAAACAATTAAAAAGAAATGAAGGCAAAGCATAAAATTTCTATTGCAGATATATCACCTCAAGACTTTGTGCTAGCAAGATAAAGAATCATGTCTTTCCTACCTGTGTGACACCCATTTTATATGCCAAAAGGGAGGCAACTAAATTTCCATCACTGTAGTTGCCAATAATTAGATCTGGCTTTCCCTGGAGCTCAGCAGTCATTTCACTTGCCACATCCTGGTCAAGAAGACATTTACAAACATTAAATTGGCAAAGTGTTGGTAGTAGAGAGGTCGGGAGAAATGATGAAACGGCAAGTATCTCTTCTTCCAATATATATAAGCAGAAAAACATAAGAATTGCTTTATCCAGAATGACAAACCAACAACTATAAATCAGGACGAAAAAGTATATCAGCATGTCGGCAAACACAATAGTTGGCTACAAGTTCTCCCAATTTGCATAGTTGGCCAAATTACTTTCAACCTAAACAACTTGAGCATAGGAATAAGGTACATGAATGACTGATGTTTCCACTAGTCATAAACTTTTAATATCATTTTTCTTGGAGGCAGCTTTCAAACTAGCACAAATCCTTTCTTGTCCCGTTGCTATTGCAAGCACTTGCAAGGGACTAGTTAACATCACTCAATTAAGCATACTGGCAGAAGCATCAGCAACAAAAGGCGATTTCCAAAATGGCGATTTCCAAGGGACAAAGAGGTTACCTCGGTGAACTTCTCCAGGTAAGGCCATACATCAAACCTAGATATCCATTTATGAAGGATTCCCTTCTCTGTCCTAAAAGGGACACGTAAAATATGCGAGTATTCAGTTCCACTAATCCTCTCCAACCTCTGGTTGCACGTGGTTCCTTTAGCGTCAGGTATCAGCCGTGTGACCTTTAGTAATCAGAGTAAGCAAATTGATGTCAACTGCAATGCCACAAACCAAATAAGAGCTTGCATAATATATATGTACTCACAACGAGGATTCTAGGCTTGAAGTTAAGTCCTTGTTGCTTTATTCTAAGAAGCATTTCGGCCTCCAAGGCACGCACTTGATCCAGTATGTAGACAACCTGCAAAGCAACCAAAAGGAGAATAACATCAAGGAAAACCACGGATACTTCAGTAACATTAACAGTGATTAGCATTGCCAAAAATTAATGTAACTGTGTTTTCTAACACAGCTCTAGCTTCCGGCAACTATGTGAGCTATGTTAATTGTAACACAACAGCAGAATGCCTGACCAAGCCTACTGCAAGAACGGACAGAGTACTGGTCCCTTGTTACCCTTACGTCTCAAGTTAAACTGGAACATCTAGAGATGATTCAGCAGTATAATTTCCAGGAAGAGGGAAAAACCCAAAGGTAATGTTTGGAATTTCTAAAGAACCACAAGTTTTACAAGTCTTCATTTCTTTCCGTACCCAGTCAAATAGGTTCACATAGATTGGAACGGAGGGAGTACATAATACAAGACCTCATTCTCCTTGTTATTACCTGGCCACCAGTGTCGGGCAAACCCAAGACATTTGCTTGGCCAAAATATCCATGAGGGGATAATATGACGACATTGAACACCATAGGTAGTCTACCAAGAAATGTCTCCAAGGTTGATGGATCAGGAGCCTGAAGAATGTCAGAAAGCAGATGCATCGTCTCCAAAACACGTCTGGCAGTATCACCCCAACCTCTCTCAAAGCCCATTTCTTGCAATCTGCATGCACATTGTTCCATAACAATGTTTCAACTCCTATAGATTTCCCTTTTCTTGAGCAATTACATGCGCTTGAAAGAAAACAAAACAAATGTGTACAAACTCACGCGTATTCAAACTCATTATAGGATGTATCTAGTGATAGCTTGGAGAGATAATCCTCTGCTTTAGAAAGAGCAGACTCCAGCCTGGAGATTCGCTGTATACGATCATTCAACATCAAGACCTGCATAGATAAACAATCCATCTTACAAATAGAAGTAGTAATACTTCTTAAACATTTTCAAGTGAGACAATATTATTCCGAAAGGTCAGCTATTACAACTATGTATCCATTAAGTGGTTGTGAGAAAGTTCAGGGTACCCTTCAACCAAAATATCATCTGTTATGTAAACTAAACTATTATCCATCAAAAGGGAAAGATAAAAGGTAAAGCAGATAGTTTGTTGATGATGAAATTCGAACTAGAAGTATTTTACATTTCTTATAATGGTTGCGCTTGTTGAAAGATTTTGGTAGACAATAGGGACAAACATTTTACAAAGGAAAAACTGATTTTGGTACTTACATTTCCTTTATGACTGTGTCCTCTAAGGAAATCAAGTAAGGGGTCCAGAGAGTCTTTGCTGCGGAACATAATTGAGGACAGATGACGATTGAGGAATTGGACTCCATTGCCAATGGATGACGAGCGTGTTGGACGAGGAACTGATGCATTAAATGGCTCAAAATCCAGCTCAAGCACAAAGTGATTATTACCCCTGGCATACATTAAAAACCAACAAATTTGTTAATTATTCAACTTTTGTAATTTTTTATGTTTCGTATTGAGATAAGAAAGAACTTACTCTCCATCCACAAGTTCTTCCTTGAAATGAAGATATTCAGGAACAGTCAATTGTTCAACACTCAAATCATATACATTAACACGAACATACTCCCAAACACCTGGCCTTGGACGAACTGCTATGGCAACAAATGGTGGCAGCACAATGGCTTCCTATATTGACAACAGAGCGCAAGCATTAATAGAATCCAAAGTACTTGTTAGCAAAATGAACAAGAAATTCAGTCAGAGACAAGTAAATCTCAGATTCCTATCTTTCAGGAGTAAAACAACTGCGTAACCCGTTAAAGATTGAAACATCAAAAGCTGCTCTGATATAATCAACTTATTCAAACATTAAAACGAGTTCTAGCTCATTAAGCAGTATTAGCCATATGAAAGAAGTGGATGCATGGAGAGTGGAGACAGAAGCGGAAACAGCCTGGTTTATTGGGATCCATTTAGCCCAATATTCTTGACACAAAGCTTAAACTTAGATGTGAACATTTACAAAAATTTCAACAAATATTAGATTTTTGAACCCATAATTTCAAAAGTGAAATGGATTCAACGGTAAGAATTTAAAGGTTGAAACCATCAAGTTCGCCTCTGCGGGTATGATCAGAAGATCCAGAAAGTGGGACCAAAATAACAGTCTATATGCACGTTGATTACTTAAAGAGAAAACGAACACCATGTTTTACATCTTATATCTTCATTTCAGACAGGTTCTTAAGATGCTCCGTTCATACATTGTAAATCCGGTTTCATTGATAAACAAAGGAATTTAAGAGCATGTCCAGTTTAAAATAAAAATAAAAAAACAGTCTGGATAAGGCGACAAACAGAGAAAAGTTGCATTTCATCATCGTCAAATTTCTGAAGGACATCAAAATAAACATATCCAGTATCATCTTTATTGCCCTGGATTAGTTAATATACCTGAGTAGCTTTCAAGACTTCACTAAAGGGACCATCTTTGAGCTTCTCACAAGCAGTGTCATCACATACAGCGTTGTTGAATTCATCGATCAAGTGGTGAGGTTGCAATATCCCCTTCCCCTGCGCCACGTATCTAAAAAATATACAGACATATATCAATCACTAAAACTGGAAAAACAAAAAGAAAAGCTGCTGGAACTTTCTCTAATATATTATTATTATTATTATTATTATTGAACTACATAAATCACCAAATCAATCGATCAACTAAAACTAGTTGGGGTCAAGCTTTACCAACTTATTTTTGCCAAGCTAACATGGTAGGAATTGAACTCAGACAACAACAACAACAAACAAAGAAAAAAAAACTGAATTGCGACAAGTGGGGTTTATGGTGGGTAACGTGTACACAAATCTTACGAGAAAATCATTCAAAATAAACCAAAATTAAGCTATATATTTTTGGCCATCCACATGTTGATGTTGACACATAATATAATTAAGTACATATTAAAATTTAAAAGTGTTTCTCAAATTTACCACAACAGAAATCATGCACTGAAAGCAAGATATCAAGAAGAAAACAGTTAAATTTATCAGTTAATCTATCAGTAAAGACAAAAAAATTAAAGAAAATAACAAGTATATATGTAGAGTTTAATTATACCTAGAGAGGAGAGCAACTAGCTGATTACGGTGAGCAGAGAGAGTATCCTCAACTCTCTCCCTCATGCTAGGTACTCTTGTGAACTTTGGATTCACCATTTCTTTTCTGGAACAAATTAATTATTAGAAATTTAAAGATGATGATATTGATATATGAGAAATGGGTACAATTATAGAAGAAAGAAAAGCTCATAGAGAAAAAGGTGGCGGTTTACTGCGTATTCTGGTTTTCAAGAATAAGCGAGTCAGAAGCCTATATTACATGGGACCCATACAGCCCATGGTAATGTTATACTCGTGTAAGAACATGATTGTTTGTTCGCAGGTTTGCTTAGGACAAATGTTTGAATCAAATTCGAGACTCCTCCTTAATCCTTATCCAACAGAAAACTAATCTACGTTTCTTCCATTATTGTTCCAGACCAGATGTAATATGTCGGCTTAGCAATTAGTTTAGCACACCCATGATAACTTAAATAAAAAAATTTTGTACTTCCAACTTATCTAAACAGTATTAATACTGTTTATTTTCACAATAGAATAATGTACAAATCCTATAACATCATTGTATTGTAAGTTCAGTTTTATTTTCTTGCGCTCGTTATTGTAACGAGTAATGAATGCCTGATATATATTCTTTATAAAAATTATTATTTATTATTAAATGATTTGCTAAGATATTATTATATTATGTGAATTTGTACTTATTATTATGCAAATCATTTCTTAAGAGTTTAATTTGATTTATATATTCTACACTAGATGATGATAAAAAAATATATAATTTGGATAGTTTAGTGAAGTTGGATTTTGAAAATTGCAATTGTCTTATGCGAATTGATATAATTACAACAATATAAGTACTAGTAATAAATTCAAAGTAATTGGTTTAAAATGTTGAATCCCACCCTTGCCATTTGACTTCCAGTTGTTTCACTACCCTTCTCTACTGTCCAACTAATATCTTTGCTTTTTCGTGGTTTGAATCAATTCATTGCTCGGATGATGCTGTCGTGCTCACAGCTCACATGCTAGCAAGCGATTGCTCCTTTGAAATGTGACATGTGTCCATTAGCAAAACTTTAGGGAAATGGGTAAATAATACTCACAACAACAACAACCAGAGGCCGTTTCCAATAGACCATCGGCATCCTTCCCTCCAAGAACTTCCCACCTTACTCTTGGGGTGAATCGAACTCACAGCCTCTTGGTTGGAAGTGGGTAAATAATCCTGTATATGTTAATGTTGTGCTAAGCACTGCCAAATGTCGATATCCAATAAAGTAGGGGTCAAATTAGACGCGTAGCAGCCATTCATGGTTTATCCTTATTTCTTTTCCCTTTTTAATTTTGGATTAATTTGTGCATTACGTATAGCCGCTTCTTGATTAATTTACTCAATTACTCGCTATTCAGTTAATTCCGTCCAGAGAAAAGCTCTAAATTTAACGCTCTATTATAAAAAATATCTCAATTTTATTATCCGTTATACTTCTGGATCATTCGTATCTTAACATTAGTAAATCCTCATTTATTTATTCTTGACCTCAATGCAGTTCCAGAATATACTAGCTGGATTTGATATGTCAAAATGTTTTCGAAGAAGGTTCAAATTTTCCCCTCTAGCGACTTTTAGCTAACGTTTGGTCATAGATTTTCAAATTTATTCTAAAAAATCTGATTTGGGTGAAGTTTGGTTTGAAGATGAAAATGTGTTTGGACATCAGTTTTCAAAACATAATTCCCAAATTTATTTTGGAAAAACATGAAATATGACTTATACCCACAAGTTCTAAAAACTATCACAAATACTCAATAGTACCATTATCAATAACATTCATTATATTATCGCAAACCATAATCCTGAACATAAATAAATTTGATACAAAATTATCATTTTTATAATGAATTACATGATACACTATCAGGTGACCGAGAAGAATAAGCAACATTGTTACAAAATAATAAATGGTGGGCTCTTTTATAAAATACAAAAGTTTGGGGCAATTTTTAAAAAATATAATAGTGATATTTTGGCCCAAAATCAGCTATTGAGCTAATAGTTTGCGGGTATTTTTGCCGATTTTTGAGTTAATCATGACCACGATTTTTGTCGTCTATAACTTCTCCACTACTCATCAATTATACTCTTTACTTTCACTATTTTCATCAATTATACTCTTTACTTTCACTATTTTCACAACTCTTTCCTCTTCTCTGAATTATCTTAAAACTTTTGTTACCCCCCAATTTTTTGTACGTGAAAGTACATCGTAAGTCAATTGATGTAAGCTTGAAAATGAGATCCTCTTTGAAAGTATATAAAGTGATTTAATGATGTTACGTCCCATTTTCGCAAGCCTTTAAGAGTTATCATTTGGGGACAAATGTTTCTAAGGGGACATGTTGTTACACCCTGTACTTCAGACGTCACTGTCATTATAGGATTATCTAAAAACAACAACAACAACCCAGTAAAATCCCACTAATGGGGTCTGGGGAGGGTAGTGTGTACGCAGGCCTTACCCCTACCCCGAAGGAGTAGAGAGGCTGTTTCCGAAAGACCCTCGGCTCAAAAAAAATAAAAATACAAAATGACAAAATGACAAAAAGGAAACAATATTAGTATCACAACAACAATCATAGGATAAATAGGAACACCATGAAATCCAGAAGAAAGATGCAAAGCAAAGGGAGACAATATTAGTAAATATTAGTATCACCACAACAATCATAAGAAAAATAGGAACACCATGAAATCTAGAAGAAAGATGCAAAGCAAAAGCGATAGCTAGTAAATAGGACATGCACTGAAAAACGAAATAGTAAACCACAACATTGCCAATAGCTATCTTAGACAAAAACCCTACATGGCTAGTCCCACAATGGTACGAAGTAAGGCACGACTCAACTACCTCCTAACCTACAACCCTAATACTCGACCTCCACATCTTCCTATCAAGTGTCATGTCCTCGGAAATCTGGAGCCTCGCCATATCCTGTCTGATCACCTCTCCCCAATACTTTTTATGTCACCCTCTACCTCTTCTTGTGCCATCCACAACCAGCTGCTCACACCTCCGTACCGGAGCATCTGGGCTTCTCCTCTAAACATGTCCGAACCATCTAAGCCTCGCTTCCCGCATCTTGTCATCAATGGGAGCCACATGCACCTTCTCCCGGATATCATCATTCCTAATCTTATCTATCCTAGTGTGCCCGCACATCCACCGCAACATCCTCATTTCTGCTACTTTCATCTTCTGGATATGTGAGTTCTTAACGGGCCAACACTCAGCCCCATACATCATGGCCGGTCTAACCACCGCTTTATAAAACTTACCTTTGAGTATCGGTGGCACTCTCTTGTCACACAGGACTCCAGATGCTAACCTCCACTTCATCCATCCTACCCCAATACGGTGTGTGATATCCCTGTCGATCTCCCCTCCCCCTGGATAACCGAACCAAGGTACTTGAAGCTGCCTCTACTCGGGATGGCCTGCGAATCAAGCCTCACATCCACGCCCTCTTCCCCTGGCTCAGCGCTGAACTTACACTCCAGGTATTCTGTCTTCGTCCTGCTCAGCTTGAAACCCTTAGACTCAAGAGCCTGTCTCCAAACCTCCAGCCTCTCGTTAACACCAGCTCGCGACTCATCAATCAGAACTATGTCATCGGCGAATAGCATGCACCATGGCACATCCCCTTGAATATGGTGTGTTAACGCGTCCATCACCAGGGCGAATAAGAACGGACTGAGCGCAGAACCTTGGTGTAACCCCATTACAACCGGAAAATGCTCAGAGTCGCCTCCTACTGTCCTAACCCGAGTCTTAGCCCCATCATACATGTCCTTAATCGTCATAATGTAGGGAACCGACACACCTTTTGCCTCCAGGCATCTCCAGAGAATTTCTCTAGGAACCTTGTCATACGCTTTCTCTAGGTCAATAAACACCATGTGCAGATCCTTCTTCCTCTCTCTGTATAGTTCCACCAACCTTCTAACAAGGTGTATAACTTCTGTAGTCGAACGACCCGGCATGAACCCTAACTGGTAGTCGGATACAGACACTGTCATCCTCACCCTCTCCCACACTTTCATGGTATGACTCAGTAATTTGATACCCCTATAATTGTTACAACTCTGGATATCACCTTTGTTCTTATACAATGGAACCACCGTACTCCACCTCCACTCATCCGGCATCCTCTTCCCCTTAAAAATAATATTAAACAACCTAGTCAACCACTCCAAACCTGCTCTCCCCATACACTTCCAAAATTCCACCGGAATCTCGTCTGGCCCGATCGCTCTGCCCCTACTCATCTTACGCATAGCTCCCTCGATATGCCTGCAGTACCCAAAGTCATAGTGACTCTCGGAATGCTCCAATTCGCCTAGCACCATAGCCCGATCCCCTTCTTCATTCAGAAGTTTATGAAATTAGGTCTGTCATCTCCTCTTAATCTGGGCATCTTCCATCAATACTCTACCATCTTCGTCCTTGATGCATCTCACTTGGTCCAAATCCCGAGCCTTCCTCTCTCTCAACTTAGCCAGCCGGAATAACTTCTTTTCCCCACCTTTTTTCCCAAGTTCCTCGTACATACGACCATAAGCCGCAGTCTTAGCCTCTATGACCGCCAACTTAGCCTCCTTCTTAGCTGCCTTATACCTCTCCATGCACACTCGCCTCTCCTCCTCACCTATGCTCCCCACTAACTTCAAGTACGCCGCCTTATTTGCTTCCACTTTACCTTGGACCACTTTATTCCACCACCAGTCTCCTTTGTGCCCACCAGATACGCCCGTCGAGACCCCTAACACCTCTCTCGCAGCCTCCCTAATATAGTCTGTTGTCGTTGACCACATAGTGCTCGCGTCACCACATAGGATTATCTAAAGTAAGCTCAAAAAGGACGAAATCTTTCTACAAGGATAAGAAAGGTTTACCGAAGTCTTAAATAAGTTAAGATGAATATGAGACTTTTTAATCATTATTTAAATAAGTTTAAGGTCATGATATGACTATATATGATGTTTGGATATGGAATATAAAGTTTGGGAAAAATCGGATTTAAGTTACGGAAAAATCGAGTTAAGATTTGCCTTGTAACGAGCCATTTTGAGAAATTAATTCGTAAGCTTTATGATGGCATTTTGGGACATATATCATACAAAAATGAAGGTATATAAAACTAGTTTCCAACGGTCTAAACCATTTATTCATACGATATCGGAGTAAAGAAATATGGATTTTTAAAGTAGGGTCGCCAAGTCACGTCGCCGCACTTCGGAGAAACTGGCAGGTTTATAGGCCAAGTTACGAGGCAGTTTTCTCCCAATATATTGAGAGTTACAGGTAGATCTTTATATTTAATTAAATCCCCATGTTTCTAGTTTCTAGCGCTATAAACCGTTCATCAACACGACATACGTGTAGATAGATATTTGTGTTTTCGCGAGACTGCGCATGAGGCCCCTATGGGACCCACTTGGTCGGGGCCCGATCTTCACTTATTCTTATCTCGTTTTTGGGATAAGCTTTGCTCATTTTTCGTTCTCCTTCCAGACTCACACTCTCCAAACCCTCCCAAACAGCTCCTCAAAGGCTCCAAACAAATTCCAAAGGAATATACCATAATCAAACATCAAAAGTTAGCCTAAGTGAAGAAGAGAGTCCCTATGGTGTTGTGATGTGATTAAGGGTGGTTGTAAGATAAGGGAAACTTTGGTTCGAGTTTTTTCCAGATTTTTTAAGGTATGTATAACACCCTATTTCTTGGGATTAATCTTATCTATATGTTGGTTAAGTTATTGGATGAAGATTATAAGATAACACATGAAAGGGGAAGAGTTGTTGTTATCTTTTATTGGGTTATTTTAAGGCTATATATTTATGTTGTTATGGCTGAAATTTCAAGTTGTATATACTGCCTAAGGTATGTAAATCATGTTCTTGGTTGTGCTTAAGGTTAATCATGTGTTGTTTGAGTTGATTGAATTAAAATCTTCAAGATAGTAATAGACATGGCACAAGAAATCGTTATCTTTTTTTGTAGGATGTGTTGAGGCTATATATATGGTTGGTTGTGGCTGAAAATTGTTATAAATAGTTTGATTATGTTTATCTATGTGCTAATTCAGTGGATTGAAGAAGATAACATGAAAAATAAGAGGTTGACGATAAAGGTTAAGGTGCTAGGCGTATGAACTATTTTTGAAGATTATTCTTATGATGTTTTGGGATGAAAATGATATTGTAAGCATAAGTATGATGTTATACAAGTTGTAGGCAGATTCATGGAAAATGAATTGGATTAAATTAGATTTTGTTAATTGTAAATCGAGCTTGCCGCTCAAAATGGTTGTTGAAATAATCAAAGAGTTTATTGTGAATTATATTGTTGTTGTTTGGGCTGTTTGGTGAGTTTTAGTAACTTATGGGATGTAGTAAAAATAGGGGAGGTGCTGTCCATTGTTTTGTAGAATATTGGTTTTCAAATATGAGAGTTACAATGCTTATATGATGACGATGAAGTCGGGTTACTCATTGTAGACGTAAGAGGATCATACTGAGCTTGGTTGACAATTGGAGAGAATATTACAAAGGTATGTTAAGGCTAAGCCCTTCCTTAATCTCGTAACTATATGAGTTTGATAACGAGGTATAAAGAGAAGTTCATACTCCCGAATTTATATTCATTATCCTCGTCTCATAAGTTACAGTATTCTCCCTTATCGGGACTTTATATTCAATTGAGTATTGTCTTCTTCCAGTCAAAAGAGTAGAGGGTCTATATATATACAGTATTACAGTATTTTTACCACCATCGAGCTATAATCGGTGGGCAGGCCCCTATTGGGTAACCTCTAATCAGATGGTACGTTATATACCGAGCCTACTGTGGCTGAGCGCCTATGAGTGAGCCTAGAATGGCCGAGATACAGAGCCTAGTATGGCCGAGCGCCTATGAGCGAGCCTACTACGGCAGAGCAGTAACACATACCGAGCCTTATAGGCCCGGACAACTATTTTACTTACTATATTGAGAGAGATGAGTCAATATCAGTAGGTAAGCATATCTTCAAATTATATTTGACTCCCCAAGTACTTTCAGTTATTATATTATCAGTTCAGTTTCAGATTTCAGTTACCTTATTGCCTTACATGCTCGGTACATTATTTCGTACTGACGTCCCTTTTGTTGGGGACGCTGCATTTCATGCCCGCAAGTATTAATAGACAGGTGGATAGACCTTCCAAGTAGACAAAGTCAAATATAAGCTTGGTTGGTAAGCTCCACTTCCTCAGAGTTACCAGGTCGATACCTTGGAGTCCATTTTATACATACAGGTTTGATGGGTAGTTCGAGGCCCTGTCCCGGCCATGATACAATTCAGTTATTCCTAGAGGCTTGTAGACGAGTCTTGTACATTTTTATATCAGTATTGTGGTTTTACCAACCCTATGTAGATGTTTAGTTTGGTATTGCTGGTTGTAGACGTTATTTTCAGATGATTCA
The DNA here is from genome assembly GCF_000715075.1 of Nicotiana tabacum. Classification (NCBI taxonomy): domain Eukaryota; kingdom Viridiplantae; phylum Streptophyta; class Magnoliopsida; order Solanales; family Solanaceae; genus Nicotiana; species Nicotiana tabacum. Next base: position 66,175,707 of record NC_134098.1, read on the forward strand.
GAATATGTCCTCATCGGCCTAAGTTGAGGGTTTCCCTCGAGAGTTCACAGTTACGGAGTGGTACGCTCGGGCCGAGTATGGCACCGGGTGCCGGCCACGCCTCTTCAGGTTTGGGGCGTGACAACTTTTCTGCAACTCTCAACTTTCTCAGTAAGAACTTCTCCTCAGATCTCTTACCATCATATCTTCTTATACTATCAACACTGGTCTTCTCTTCGGTGGAGGTCCAAAAAAGAACAAAACCAAAGAGGCTGACGCCGAGTCTGAACCTCCAACCATAAACACCATCATACCACTTCATCTTAGCACCACATCAGATCTCCAAAAGCAAAAAGCACCTACAAATTCCAAGAGTGGTAGATTTTGGCCTATTCGTAGGTACCCTTCCTCCATTCGCCCTTCTAGCATCCCTGTTGTGAAGGATGAATATAACTGCAACAATGTCGAAATATGCGCCCCAAATGGGTAGAATATTCCAAGGCGGGGTTCATGTATGTCTATATATACCCCTTCACTTTGGGCCCCTTCACCTTGGGATCGGGCGAAAGACTTGATCCAATAATCTTGGAGTTCTGCCACCGGTATCAGGTCTACTTGGCACAAGTAGGCCCATATATATGGCGTACAGTGGCTTGCCTCCTCCAGCTGTGCTATAAGACCGGGGAACCCTAAGTCTTGCGCACATGATGAACCTCTACTCCCCCAAGATTTTCTGTGGGGGTGTTCTAAACCTCAGCAAACGTGGTCATCACGCCCTTTCACCAGTGTTGATGACGACAATGATCGTGGGTGGATAGAACAGTTTGTTGTCAGTGATACTAGGGGAATCATCTCGTCCACAGCACCAGCAATCCCGGAATCATGGAAAATTTTCCGTTAATCTTCGGGTCTTCGTTTTCTTCTTACGTAAAAAAGAAAACTTTTTTCTTTGCTGACTCCCCCCCTTCCCTCTCTTCATCTACTCACTGGGAACCACTACAGGTTCAAGGGATGGCCCAATGGATTTAGAAAATTTTAGATATCACTACTCCGAAAACCCGACGGTGGAATAACATGACCCCCAAATACGGGTTTAAAGCCAAGAACCATGGTGAGCAAAATTCTTCTTTCTTTCAATCCTATATGTGTAAAACATCTTAAGAAAAATTTACTAACTATCTTTTTGTTCGTATAGGACTTTCGAGGGGTTCTGTTATGTTCACCGATGTCGAAGCTCTCGATGACCCCGAGGAGGTCGAGCGGGTATTGTAGAATCCCCTTAACCAGAGTAGGGCTCATGGATCTACTCGAGCCTCTAGTGAGGGTGCCTCCTCTCAGAGTCTCCAGTCTAAAAGTTAGAAACCAAAGAGTAAGCTTACCTTCTCGACTAGTGCTTAGGAGAAGAGAGTGACAAGATCATCAACTGAACAGGTCACAATGGTCATTGATGATGTAGAAGGGGTTAATGTTGAAGGCGCCCATCTTCAAAGAAGAAAAAGGTCTTCATCAGCTCAACCGGGCGCTCAGCCAGTAGAGATTCAAAATCCATTGTTAGAGGAAGTTCAGACACTCTGGGGGGAATGGGTTTGGTTGAAAATGTAGATTCCCATTTTTCGATCCCTACCGATATCCCCGGTCTTAGGAGTTCGGCCCTTGACCTTCCTATGTCATCAACTACTGGGCCAGCCACAATTGTATGCCTTCTAAACCAGATATTTCTTCCCCATCCGCACCAGCTACTCCTTCTCTATCAGCATCAATTGCTTCTTCTACGCTGGCATCAGTCGAACAAGAAGGGGATGCCTCTCCCCCACAGTCTCCCGATCATGAAAATGTGGGAAATACTTACTCGACTCCACCTCAAGAGCCCAATAGAAAAAGAAGTGTTGTTCTATTGGTCTCAAGTGGGTTCTATTTGCTTTCCAAGCCGGTGGAGCTCGCCAACTATCTGAAGCCGCTGGCTTCAGCGAAGAACTAGAAAAAGATAGAGTCCCTTTCGGGGGAGTGCCTAGTAAATAATAGCATGCACTACTCAGCACAGGTACAATCTCACTTTTTTCTATCTTCATTCAATTTACATTTCGAAGTCATAAATTTGGTTTTATCCCTTTTCCAAGCCAACCTTCTTGCCTCTGAGGGCCTGCAAAGGTTGGTTCTGGACAAGCAAGAGTTTGCTTCAAAATGAGATAAACTTTTGGCTGAGAGGAATCAGCTTGATGAGCGCCTCCCTATGTTGGAGGCCAAAATCGCTCAAATGGATGAGCTTGAGGCCCGATTGCAGTAGTATGAACAAGATAGGATGGCTCATAGCCAAGAAGCCACTCAGCTACATGAGAACCCTAAGGAAGAAAAGGCTAAGTAGGTTAAGCTTCACGATACTGTGATTACCGCTGTCGAGCGTGAGTCTGCCTTCATGGAACAAGTTAATAACTTGGAGGATGGCTTACGTGCCAAAACCGAGGAGGTCACTACTGCTGAGGAGAGGAAAGACAAAATAGAAGAGAGACTCAAGAGAGTCATGGAGCAGAACCGACTTCACTCAACCACCAACGTTGAGCTTGATTCCAAAATCAGCACAATGAAGGCTGAAAATGAAGTGCTCCAAGACAAAATTGATGAGCTCCGAACAAAAGTACAGGATCAAGAGGAATCCCTCGTATTCGAGAAAACCTACTCCATGTATTATATGAAGAGGAAGACTTTGGATGAGGTCAAAGAAAGTATTGCCAACATCGATGACTGCATTGCCCATGCCCGAGGACTGGAGATAACCGCTCGTGAGAACCTTCCTACTCGGCCTACTACATTTGACTCCTCGAATACTAATTCCGAGTATCTGGGATTCGAAGTGGAAATTGAAGAAGACGAAAGCCCCGAACCAGCAGCGGAACAACCTTTTTCCACCAGGGAAAATGAAGATCATTCTCTTCCTTTAGGTTTTAGCAGCAAAGAATGATGTATTTCTTTTTTAACTTTTGTAATTATGCCAAAACCTCTTACTGTGTTTGGCGCTTTAATTAATAAAAGAAACTTTTTGCCTAAGTGTTGTGCAAAAGATATTCTCTTTCATTTAATTGACAAAGCCTTTGGAATATTTCTACATCCGAAAGCTTTTCATTCCGGGCATAAATGCTTCAGGGATCTACCATTTACTATAAGGATTTCATAAGAGAGGGTCGTTATGTTTATGGTGCTCTTGAGGAGGACATCTCTTGTTCATTCCGACATCAGCATTTGAAGTTTTTGTTTACTCTCAAATGATAAAATAAATGAACTTATCACTCAGACAAGAAATAAGATTAAAACAAAATGACTTTGATTTTTTCCTTCTATCCTTAAAAGTACATTTACATAAACATTTATTTGTTTAAGTAAATAAAGATGCTAATACATGTGTCTAACTTATACAACTTATTTCTACGGGGTTGATTATGCAGTCTCTGATCATGATAAGGCATCGAACACAGTTCAAACAGTCCCCGATTCTCGTAACACTTTTAGTGCTTTGTCATGTATTATTTTTTCCCAGTGTTCGGATGCTAAGCATGTGAATTCGAACACTGGAGGTCTTGTATTCACTGATGATATTCCTTTCATAGCAAACTTTTGCGTTGCATCCTCATTAATGGAAACAACTTCTGGATGTATAAACAATCAGTTATCGGAGGCCGATGAGACTCTTGGGAGACGAGTTATGCTATCGGGCCAAAGAATGTTTAACCATCCACAGGTTGATTTCCATATGAGTTGATCCACACAGAGCTTTTGGTCAGCTTACCGATGATCCTTTCTTCGTTGTATGCTTTACATTGCTGCCTCTTTAAAAATACTTATCAGAAAAACTCAATTGGGACAAAAACTGGTTGAATGGAAAAAAGAGTGCAACACATATTTTCAGTATCAGTAAGGATCTTAAAAAATAATACCTTTTGAGGTGAGTCCCATTCTAACTGCTTGGCAATTTAACTCCATCTTGATTTTTTCAACTATTATGAACCTTTACCGATTATAGCTAAAACCCGGTAAAGTCCTTCTCATGTTGATCCTAGCTACCCAGCGTTGACCTCACGGGTGCTTTGAGTGACTTTCCTCTGAACCAAATCCCCTACTTTGAAAATATTGGAGATTTTCCCTACGATTATAATACCTTTAAATCCTTTGCTTTTGTGCCACCATCCTCACATATGCCAGATTTCGGTGCTCTTCAAGCAAATCTAGCTTGACTAGCAATGCTTCATTGTTTACTTCTTCATTTGCTCGGGAAAAATTTAGGGTTGGTTCCCTCACTTCTATCGGTATTAAAGCTTCTGAACCGTACACGAGTGAAAAGGGGGTCTCTCTCGTGCTTGATGTGAGCACCTAATTTTTTACCGTGCTTGAATATTCTCTGCTCTCATCTTCCCAGGCGTGTCCCCACTCCACTTTCATTTGTCCCCCATGCTTGTCCCCCACACACTTTGCTCCCTACTCCACTCTCCATTGTTCCCCACTCCTTGTCCCCCATGTTTGTCTCCTATCACCAACCCCATACCCCATTTTCAGATATAAGATACACTTCAACACCACCCAATAGACACACATACACAAAAAGAGAACGGAGGGGACGAAAATAGAATCGGGAAAGGGATCGATACCAAAAAAGCACATCATACTTCTTCATTCAAAGACCAACCTTCAACCACCCAAACAACCCCTTTCTCTTCGTTAAAATTCAGCTGAAAGCAGCCACAACTCCTCCCATTTTCCTCCACTAAACAACTCCATCAAAATCCAGTTAATCTCATCATTTACAACCACAGCCACTCAAACTCCAGCTGAAAATCGGCAACAAACCCAACAGCAAAAACACACCAAAACCCACCCAAAACACCCCAAAATAGCCCCCTAAACCACCGAAATCACCCCAAAAAATAGCCCCCAAAACCCAGCAAAACACCAGCTGAAACCTGCTGCCGAAATCGCTCAAAAATAGTCCAAAAATCTGGCCAAAAAGCAGTCAAAATTCAATGAAAAAACAGCCATAAAATATGCCAAAAGCACTAGCTCATCCGTAAAGTATTCGAGGTTCCGGCGCCGCCGCGTTTCGGTTCGGGTTCTGGCAGGTTTTCTCTATTGGAGTCCATTCGGCTTTGATTTCAGCTGTTGTAATTTCACTGGAGGTGCTTAAAAATAAAGAAAATATCTTTGTTACTAAAGGTCCGACCGTTTACTTTAAGTTTCGTTATTTACATATTTGTCTGTGGTTTTTCTTAGATATGGGTTTGAGTTCATTTCGATAAAATTGTTGCCTGAAGAATCATACTGCGTATTTGTTGCTCTGTGTACCTATGCCATGTTTAGTATAATTAATCATCCATTTGTTAGCTATGGAAAGAGAAGCATGATAATTTTAGGAGTAAATGTATAATTGGATCTTTGTCTTTAATCAAGTGTGTCGTTAGTTCTTTTAAGAGTACTTGGGCTTTAAGGCTATTATTTGGACCGAGTATTTGCATTTATTTGAATCTCAGTAATATTCATTGGCAATCTAATTCACTCTGTAGTTTAATTTGTAATTTCGAAAGAATGTTAGCAATTAATTAAGTTGTAACATAATTGTTCTTGTTAATAATTTTTAGTTAAAACATAGATTGCTTCCTCAAGTAATTCCATAATTCATAACCTTATAATAATCTCAAACTTTAAGAAGAATAATGAACACCGATAAAGTACTTTAGGCACGCTTTTAATTAGTTTAATGCGATTATGTATACGTTCGCGTGACATAATTGTGATTTCCAAAATTAAAACAGAAGTATGTGTTCACGTAACTTTGGTAAAATTAATCTTAATATAATAAAATGCTATTAATTGTGTACACGTACGCGTGATATAATTTTTGTACAATAAACAAAACGGATTCACACACAGTGATTCGTTTCAAAGATAGTTTCATATTTTAATAATTAAAAGCGGATAGATAAAACATGAAAACCAATAAATCACAGTTTATCCAAAATTAATTCAAGCCAAGTTGTAGTCAATAAAGCGACCGTGCTAAAATCACGGGACTCGGGGAATGCCTTACACCTTCTCCCTGGTCAACAGAATTCCTTACCCGGACTTTATTTTCGCACACCAATAATAAAGGAGTCAAACCTTCCTTTGACTAGGGATTCAAATAAAAGGTGACTTGGAACAACGGCAAAAAATCAATTCCAAGTGGCGACTATGTAAATAAAATAATCCCTATTATAAAAATTGTCACTTTAATTGGAAAAACTCTTTAACTCACAATCCAAACACATTATCGTTTGGGAGAGGGGGGGCATAAAAGGGGTGTGACAGCTCTGGCGACTCTGCTGGGGACCTCAAGAATTCGAGCTTGTACATTGACTTTATTTGGCTTTGTTAATTTTTGTATATATTGTGATTTATTTGGGACTAATGTGCTACTTGTCCACTTTTTACTGTCTTGATATTGTTGAACTGTACATATAAATTGTATCATGTCTCGCATCCCACTGAGTCTTCTGATAATTAGTTATGTTGTGTTTGCCTACCAACATCACAAAATTTCTGTCTTGAGATAAAGCCAGTTAGCCTACCAGCTTCTGGTGAAGTATTTAGTCACACATGTTTAGGCGAGAGAGTCGTTAGCTAGCCAGTGTTGTTCTACTACTGGTAATGCTTGACGCTCCTCGGCTCGGGTTGTCCGCCCGGGTAAGCCAGATCTAGATACCATCTCCTTCAGGATTTACAAACTTAGAAGAACAAGCCACAAGCAATGAATATCCCTAGTAGGCTACGCTTTATTTGCATCATGTGCATTTGACTTAGCAGCGCTCGACTCATGGTCCGAGTTCTGTTTTAGGACATGTACCTTGTTGAGACCATTATGTCATGTTATGTGCTACTTGTTGCATTATTTGGGAGGCTTGCATGTCGACCGACTTTAGCATAAATCGGTTGAACGAACAGAGAAAAAATGATATGGTCTAGTGCATATGGTTTTTAAAGATTAATTTTTATTAAAAAAAAAAAAAGAAGAAAAAACATAGTCGATTTTAACCGAACTACGCGGGTCTGATTCTCACCGGATGTAAGATACGTAGGCAAACCTCATCGGTCCCGGCCCCAATTTTCAAAAAAAAAAAAATCAAAAATATTTTCCTTTTCCTTAATTCCCTATTAACAATTCTTTCCTTAGAAAATCAAAACAAAATATACTAAATCCAATTTTTTTTATAGTCCCACAGTTTAGCTTTTATTTATTTATTTATATTCTTTTATAGAGTCAAAACTCGAGAAATCAGAATTTTTGTGTGTTACTAATATGTTTGATCAAAGCCTAACCCCGTGTCTGGTTAGACAGGTATACCATGAGTGGGGAAAGAGGTAAGTCTGAAAAGAGGCCCAGATCAGAAGGGATACCAGATTTTCTCATTGTCGATCAGATACCACAGTTGTTGTGGGATTGGTGGAGAGACTTTAAGGAATATGAGCGAAACCAGATAAAGAAATACTTGGGATATTTGGTTCACATGATTACGATAAAGCCCATGAGGGATGTGATTGAAGCTTTGATTTCGCACTGGGATCCTGAAAACAATGTGTTCCGTTTTACCGACTGTGAAATGACTCCGACCTTGGAGGAAATTGCCCATTTCCAGGGGTGGGGCCGCAATCTTCGCCGCCAAAGGCCCATAGTACCAAAAAATATGAACGAGGGTAGGTTTTCTGAAGCTTTTGAACATAAATTACGGATAATATGAAGGTCTAGGAGGCAAATGGGTTAAGTTGGGCTTTTTGTTTCAGTTGTATGGCCTAGAATGCAATTTCGAAAGGAATGTGGAAAAATTGAAATCAAAGAAAGATAAGGAAACATGGAAGGTACATAGAAGGTTTGCATTTATGGTCACTTTTTTGGGGCGTGTAGTTTTCCCGGAAAGAGAGGGATGCATTGACATCCGCTTGGCAGGTGTAATTAAGGCTCTGACCTCAGAAAGGGGTGATTATACTTTGGTCCCTATGATTCTTTCTTGCATTTTCCGTGCTTTGACTAGATGTAAAATGGGCGCGCGAAACTTTGATGGTTGCAACATTTTGTTACAGATATGATTTTTGGAGTATTTCTATCGTCATCCTACGATCACTAATTTTAGTGAGCTATGGCCCAATCATACTTATGATCACCAGAAAAGAATTGACGAATGTGACTTACCAGAGGGGATTGGCGTATGGAAAGAAATACTCCTTACTCTGTCTGCCAAATAGATCACTTGGAACTACGATTGGTTCTCCTCTAAAGAGGTCATTTGTGAGTCTACATACCATTCTTATTTGGTACTCATAGGATTGGATGGTGTTCAGTCTTATGCTCCACTTCGGGTAATGCGCCAATTTGCACGACTACATGAGGTGCCACCAACACGAGATATGAGCAAGTTCTGTTATGATTTTGGTAAAGATCAACCTCATGACGAAGAAGAAATTATGAAAATTTGGTATGCAAGTAAAGTCTCGGAGTTGACTGATATGGTAGAAGACCGAGATCATGGAGAGGTGATCCCTGAATATATTACCTGATTTCATGACCCTTCGTCACTTAGAGATAGGCCTGAAGGATCCAACAGGAGGAGAAATGATCAAAGAGCTATAGAAAGGTTAAAAGAGGAATTGGAGCATTCCCGGATGACCATATCTAAACAACAAACCCAACTGCAAGCCGGAGTCGCTCAGATTCGTTTAAATATTGAGAAAGATTATCAATCGGCCTTACGGGGAATGGATAAAGATCTAAAGCATGCTAAAAATGAGGCGGCCCACTTAGAAGAAGAATTGGCAAGCACTATTGGTTTAGTTAGAAGAGTTGAGGCAAATAAAAATGCTGAAATGCATAAGCTGCAAGAAGACTTGAGTATCATTGAAGAGGATGCGCACCAACAACAATTAGCGTTTGATCAGCAGAGAGAGCAGTTTGAAAGAGAAAGGGCCCATTGGATACGCTCAAAGGGTCAGTTTCTTGCACAATTGGAAGAAATAAAAGGCATAAGGAAGGTCATCAACATGCAGATTTTGAGGTAGAGCGACGTCATTGGATGATTGAGAAAGCTGTGCTAAACTGCCGTATTGAAGAATACGAGGGACGCGAGACTGAGATGGGTAACGCCCTCAACACTACCCAGATATGGTTGCAGAATTGTCACGTGAATATGGGGCAAGCTAGAGAGCAAGTACTTTAATTGGCAGAGAAAGCAGCATATATTCATGACGATCATCGTCATCTAAATAATGAGAAAGTTGGTCAAGAGGCACGTGCCCTCGTTCCACAATTGTCGGGAGTGTTTCAGAATTTGTACGAGATGTTGGGGGGAGAGTGGAGGCCAAGGAATGCAGACCATTGATGATATCAGTTTAAGAAAGAATGCCATTGAAGATTAAAGTTTTAGTGCAGTCGATTAGTTTTTAGTTTCATTGTTCATTTGTCGTATTTTTAATTTTATATTTGTCGCATTTTCAGTCATATTTATGTCTTTAGAGTCAATTTGAAAAAAACAAATAATAATAATAATAATAATAAATCAAAATTGTTATTATTTCCCCCTGAACTACGTAATGATCTGATTCATGCGGCGACATGATACGTAGGCAACCCATAAAAGGTTCGATCAAAATATTTTTCAATGAATCTAAGATGAGGAATCAAAATGAGGCGTGAGTTAAAAAATAATGAGAAGAAAATAAGAGCGTCAATAAGAAGCAAAATAAAAAAATAATAATAAAAAGAAATAAATGATAAAAGCGTCAATAAGAAGCTACCTCATAAGCCGGAATGAAACATGAAGCCTCCAAAAGCATGTTAGAAATATTGACAATGATAGGAGCATGACACATTATGTGTGATTCATATCGATAAAATGCTTAACCCTAACTCGTTTGCTGTCTCTTATAAAGTAAGCTTAAGGTGGTTGGTTTGTAGTGAAACTGGCAACACACCATTACTTCACTAGATCTAAGGGAGCGGTAGTAATGGCCAACGATGATGAGATCGAGTTGATCAGTGACGACCCCCAGGGTCAATCAGTTGAACATGAGTCAGAGGAAATAAGAAAATTGAGACAACAATTGTCTGATGTGTATCAAGCTTGGGTGTCTGGTCAGCCTTCACCCCGTGGTCCCTCAGAGGGAACTTCCACCGTACCCCTGGAAACTCAACCACCGCCTCATGCAATGAGCGACCACATCCTACCACCAGGGTATGTGCCAAACTACAGCCTCCACGTTGCTCCTGGTACCTCTAATGTGCGACCTCCAGCCGCACCGGTCAGGAACACTCCTCTAGCCGTGTCTGGTGCACCGGCATACACAATCCCGCCTCCACCTCCTGTGACGAGGCCAATCAATGAGCCACCATCTCATGCTTATGATGGCCAATACTACTCTCCAAATATGGCTTTCGGGGTCTCGGCTCCATATAATCAGACTCCTCAGTACGAGTCACCAGTGGAAAATGAAAAGCTTGCCAAGACGGTTGAGCCGGATGAGATGGCCAGGAAAATGAAAAGTCTTGAACAGAACATAAAGAACATACAAGTACTAGGGGGTCACAAAAGTGTTTCGTTCAGTGATTTATGCATGTTCCCTCACATCCATTTGCCACCAGGGTTCAAGACCTCAAAATTCGAGAAATATGATGGACACGGTGACCCTATCGCCCGTTTGAAAAGGTACTGCAACCAACTGAGGGGTGCAGGTGGAAAAGAAGAATTGCTGATGGCTTATTTTGGAGAAAGACTTATGGGGGTAGCCTCCGAATGGTTCATTGACCAAGATATATCTCACTGGCATGTGTGGGATGACATGGCCCAAGCCTTCGTCAAACAATTTCAATACAACTTAGATATTGCGCCGGATCGCAATTCCCTGTCTAATATGAAGAAAAAGCCGACTGAAAGCTTTAAGGAGTATGCGATCAAGTGGAGGGAGCAAGCAGCTAGAGTTAAGCCACCCATGGATAACCATAAGTTGATCACTGTTTTCTTGGAGGCCCAAGAGCCTGATTACTTTCAGAACATGATGTCCGCAATGGGTAGACCTTTTGCGGAAGCAATCAAAATAGGAGAAATGGTCGAAAATGGCCTCAAGACTGGCAGAATTGTAAGTCAAGCTGCTCTCAAAGCCACCACCCAAGCTATCCAAAATGGGTCGGGAAGTTTGGCAAATAGAAAGAAGAGAGACGAAGGGTCCATGATGACTTCGGGATCCAGGGAAGTTCAAAGAGGGGCATCGCACCCTTATGTGCAAGTTCAGCAGGGGCAATCCAGCTACCCTCAACATTACTATCCCCCGCCAATTCCTCAGTACTCTGTGGGACCGCCACAATATACAATGTTGAATGATCAATCATATGCTCGCCCTCCCAATCAACAGGTACGGGCACCAGCTCCAAGATTACCCCGACCTCAGCAGCAAAATTTTCGGGCACCCTATAATGCTCGTCCCAGGCAGGATTATGGTCGAGAGCAGAGGCCGGTGGAAAAATTTACTCCATTGGCGGAATCATACTCTAGTCTGTTCCAGAAGTTGAAGCAGATAGGCGTGATTGGACCCATCGCACTCCACCATATGCACCCCGATTCACATGGATTTCAAGCAAATGCTAGATGTGAATATCATTCAGGTGCTCCGGGGCATAGCACTGATGAATGTTGGACCCTGAAAAGAGCCATATAAAGACTCATTGTTCAAAAATTAATTGTAGTCACGAATGACGAGGACCCTCCTAATGTGACCAATAACCCATTGCCAGTACACAATGATGTTCATTTTGTGGGAATGATTGGCCGAGATCATGAATATGAGCCGGTTGGTCGAGCAAAAATGACAGTGGTAACGATTCAAGAGGGAACCAAACTGGAAGTAAGTCCAAGCCTAGATGCACCGTTGATTGTAAAAGGCGCCCAGAGCTCAGAAAGGGCAACTTTATTTGTCCCAAAAATCTTGAGGTTGGAAGTTCGCTCCAATGTTCCAAGCCCAAAGTTATACGTCCTTGGAGGTCACCCCATCACAAAGGAGAATCAGGGCGGTACGACGGGTATAATAGAGCCGATCATAATCAGGCCTACCACACAACCCCGTGTAACAAATACGAAAACCATCCCTTGGAACTACAACAAAACTGTAGTAACCTACAAAGGCAAGGAAATTATAGAAGAAGTGAGGGAAACTGGAGGTTTGACTCGATCAGGGAGGTGTTACTCTCCAGAAGAGTTGAGGAAGGCTAAGCAAATCAGAGAGGGCCAAATGCCAATAAAGAAACCGGTCACTGAAGAAGAGGCGGAGGAGTTTTTGAAAAAGATGAAAGTTCAGGATTACTTAATCATTGACCAGTTGAGAAAGACTCCTGCCCAAATCTCTCTATTATCTTTGCTCATACACTCAGGAGAGCATGCCCGTGTACTAATCAAAATCAAACGAGGCACATGTCTCAGAGAATACCACCGTGAATCAATTAGAGAAGATGGCCAATAGATTTTTTGAGGTGAACAGAATTTCCTTTACTGATGATGAACTTCCTGAGAAGGGAGCCGGTCATAATAGGGATTTGCACTTGACTGTTAAATGCGAGGGGCATTATGTGAAGCGAGTCATGGTCGATGGAGGCTCAAGTGTAGATGTATGCCCTCTCTCTACCTTGTAAAGCATGAAGATCAATACAGACAGGATCCGACCCAGCAATGTTCACATCCGGGCTTTTGATGGCTCAGCGAGAGATACCATTGGGGAGATCAACCTCACCATGACGATTGGGCCTGTTGATTTTGAAATTGTCTTCCAAGTAGTGGACATGGAAACTTCTTATAACTTTATTCTTGGAAGGCCATGGATCCATACGGCCCGAGCTGTGCCATCCACCTTGCATCAGATGCTCAAATTCGAGCACGACATGCAAGAAATTATTGTTCACGGAGAAGACGAGTCATCCATTTATAAAGACCTGTTAATCCCATGTATTGAGGCCAAGGAAGGATGTGAGTCTATTGTCTATCAGGCTTTCGAAGTGGTTGATGTGGACCATGTTGAGGAAGGAAAACCCATTCTACATCCGCATCTCTCCGCCACATGTATAATGGTGGCTGCACTTATAATGAGACAAGGTTATGAGCCAGGAAAAGGTTTGGGGGCATCATTGCAAGGAATTTCAGAACCCATTTCTCCGTTCAGTAATAGAGGTACTTTTGGTTTAGGCTTCAGGCTAACACAAGCAGACGAAGACAAAGCCAAGCACCGCAAAAAGTATGGGTGGGTCTTGCAGCAACCTATCCCTTACATTTTCTGCACTTTTGTCAAGCCACGATTCAAACATGGTCAAAATTCCTCGGCGCATGCAAACATTGATGAAATTTGCCATGGCCTCAGCCAGATGTTTTCTGAAGTGAATATGATGCAGGCTGGTGAAGGCACTAGTCGTGCCGATATGCAACTAATTAGCCCAAAAACCATGCTCAATAACTGGGAAGCAACTCCTCTCCCCACAAGGAAGGAGTCTTGATAGTTGACTTTTGCAGGTTTTTTTTCTTCTTTTGTACTTTGGGTTACTTTCAGGGTTGTAATCCAAATATCTTAGTATGATTGTTTTATTTTGACGTTAACCCTTCTATCCTTTCAAATTCAATGAAATGCAGTTCAGTTTCATATTTTGTATCTTTTCCTTTTCCTAATTCCTGCCATTTTATTTCCATTTTAGTTTTGTTAATGCCGGCTTTAATAACATGACATGCATGCGGAATTCACGCCCAGATCTCAAAAAGCTATCTAATTTCGAAATAATGCATCAAGAGGTCGAATATGATGAAGATAAGGTTTTTGATGAAATAAAAGGAGATTTGGAACAATTTGAAAACAAGCCTAGGTCCAACCTCGATAAAACTGAGCCAATTAATATCGGAGGTCATGAAGAAGTCAGAGAAACAAAGATAAGCATTCACACTGAACAAAAAACCAGAGATGCCTTTATTCAACTTTTATTTGAGTATAGAGATGTGTTTGCCTGGTCTTATGATGACATGCCTGGTTTAAGCGTCAATTTAGTGGTTCATAAGCTTCCCATGTATCCTGATTTTCCACCAGTCCAACAGAAGCAGCGAAAATTTAAAACGGACATGAGTGATAAAATCAAAGAGGAAATAATGAAGCAATTCAGCGCCAATGTTGTCAGAGCCATATGATACACCACCTAGGTAGCAAATGTTGTGCCCGTGCCAAAGAAAGATGGAAAAACTAGAGTCTGTGTTGACTACAGAGACCTGAACAAAGCAAGTTCGAAGGATAATTTTCCTTTGCCGAACATCCATATTCTTGTAGATAATTGCACAAAGCATGAGATACAGTCGTTCGTGGATTGCTATGCTGGGTACCACCAGATTCTAATGGATGAGGGTGATGCAGAAAAGACCGCTTTCATAACTCCGTGGGGTACCTATTGTTACAGGGTCATGCCATTCGGTTTAAAGAATGCAGGGGCAACTTACATGAGGGCCATGACCACCATTTTTCACGACATGATACACAAAGAGATTGAAGTATATGTCGATGATGTCATCATAAAATCAAAGACACAGGCTGACCACGTGATTGATTTGAAAAAGTTCTTCGAACGGCTTCGAATGTATGACCTTAAGCTCAATCCAGCCAAATGTGCATTTGGGGTTCCATCTGGGAAACTCCTCGATTTTATAGTCAGTCGGAGAGGCATCGAATTGGATCCATCTAAGATAAAGTCCATTCGAGATCTGCCACCCCCGAAGAACAAAAAGGAGTTCATGAGTTTTCTCGGAAGGTTGAACTACATCAGTAGGTTCATTGATCAGCTCACAACCACGTGCGAGCCCATCTTTAAGTTGCTGAAAAAGGATGTTGCAATCAAGTGGACAGACGATTGCCAAAATGCTTTTGACAGGATCAAAGATTATCTATCAAAACCCCCTGTACTGGTCCCACCTGAACCTGGTAGGCCTTTGTTTTTATATCTATCGGTGATGGATAATTCCTTTGGATGCGTTCTGGGGCAACATGATGCGGCAGGCAAAAAGGAACAAGCAATATATTATTTGAGCAAGAAGTTCACCAATTATGAGGTTAAGTACACCCTTTTAGAAAGGACATGTTATGCCTTGACTTGGGTCGCTCAGAAGTTGAGACATTATCTTTTGGCCTATACTACTTACCTCATATCCAGAATGGATCCTCTGAAGTATATTTTCCAAAAGCCAATGCCCACCGGCAGGCTCGCAAAATGGCAAATCCTGCTCACAGAGTTCGACATCGTCTATGTCACTCGCACTGCGATGAAAGCACAGGCTTTGGCCGATCATTTGGCAGAGAATCCAGTTGATGATGAGTACAAGCCACTTACCACATACTTCCCAGACGAAGAGGTCAACTCAATAGAGGAAGTAGTTCCAGACGACAACCCTCTATGGAAAATATATTTTGATGGAGCTGTCATTATCAAAGGAGTTAGGATCGGGGCAACCCTCATCTCACCTATTGGACAGTATTACCCTGCAACAGCCTGGCTTCGGTTCTTCTGTACCAATAATACGGCAGAATACGAAGCCTGTATCATGGGTTTGAAAATGGCCCTCGATCTGGATGTGCATGAACTATTGGTTATGGGAGATTCTGACTTGCTTATCCGGCAAGCCCAAGGTGAATGGG
The DNA here is from genome assembly GCF_000715075.1 of Nicotiana tabacum. Classification (NCBI taxonomy): domain Eukaryota; kingdom Viridiplantae; phylum Streptophyta; class Magnoliopsida; order Solanales; family Solanaceae; genus Nicotiana; species Nicotiana tabacum. The sequence goes on from NC_134098.1 coordinate 66,191,388, forward strand.
AGACTCGAGACATCAAGCTTATTCCATACAGACAATGTGTACAAGATTTGACCAAAAGATTCAAATCCATCGAGTTCAGGTACATTCCCAGGTTTCACAACGAGCCGATGCTTTGGCTACTTTAGCCTCGATGCTCCCTTATCCGGGAAACACCCATATCGATCCACTAGAAATCCAAGTTCGGAATTAACACGGTTACTGCAATACAATTGAGACAGAACCAGATGGTGAACCATGGTATCATGACATAAAACGATTCTTGAAAATGAGAGAATACTCAGAGCATGCCAAGGGAGATCAAAAAAGAACTATAAGGCGGCTCGCCAGCGGTTTCTTCCTGAATGGGGAAATTTTGTACAAAAGGACCCCAGATTTGAACTTGTTGAGATGCGTAGATGCCACAGAAGCTGAGCGGATCATGAGTGAAGTTCATTCGGGGGTATGCGGATCTCACATGAATGGATATGTTTTGGCGAAGAAGATTCTACGGGCAGGGTATTGTTGGCTTACAATGGAGCGAGATTGCTTCAGTTTTATTCGCAAGTGTCACCAATGCCAAATTCATGGTGACCTGATTCACTCGCCACCTTCAGAGTTGCATCCCATGTCCTCTCCTTGGCCTTTCTTTGCTTGGGGAATGGATGTTATTGGGCCGATTGAGCCAAAAGCTTCAAATGGGCATAGATTCATTTTGGTTGCAATTGATTACTTCACCAAGTGGGTGGAAGCCGTCACTTTCAAAGCAGTCATCTATGAATGATGACCCTTGGGTTTGGCATAGAAAGCTTGGACATGCTAGCATGCATACTATCCAAAAACTTTCTAAACATGATCTTGTCATTGGTCTTCCAAAGCTAGATTTTTCAAAAGATCATATTTGTGATGGATGTCAACTAGGAAAACAAACTCGCTCATCTTTCAAAATAAAAAACATTGCTTCTACTACTAAACCACTTCAACTGTTGCATATGGATTTGTTTGGTCCAACTAGAACTGCTAGTATAGGTGGTAGAAAAATGCTTTTGTCATTGTGGATGATTTTTCTTGATTTACGTGGATTATTTTTCTAAGTCATAAAGATGAAGCCCTAAGAAATTTTGAAGTTTTCTGTAAGAAGGTCCAGCGTGAAAAAGGATACTACATTTCCACTATCAGAAGTGATCATAGAGGAGAATTTGAAAGCAGGTCCTTTAAAAACTTCTGCAATGACCAAGGAATCTCTCACAATTTCTCTTCACCAAGATCGCCTCAACAGAATGGAGTGGTAGAACGTAAAAATAGAACCTTACAGGACATGGCTAGAACCATGATTGTAGAAAACTCTCTACCTCACCACTTCTGGGCAGAAGCTGTAAGCACATCATGCCATATTATCAACAGATGTTTGATTCGACCCATTCTTAAAAAGACTTCATATGAGATATGGAATGGTAAGAAACCCAACATCAGTTACTTTCATCCTTTTGGATGCAAATGCTTCATTCATAATAATGGAAAGGATAATCTGGGTAAGTTTGATCCAAAAAGCGACGAAGGTATACTTCTTGGATATTCTCCCTCAAGTAGAGCATATAGAGTTTACAATAAAAGAACCTTATGCATTGAAGAATCAATTCATGTTGTTTTTGTTGATACTAACCCTCACTCAAGGAATGAAAAACTTCCTGAAAATGAAGAAATTTCTATTGTTCCAAAGTCTGTTATTATACGAAAAGACTGTCAAGAGGAGTCAGCTGGTCAGCAAAATCAGTCAACTGAGGAACATAATGAAATCCAATAATCTTCTTCAATAGAATAATCGACTACTAAGGAAAGGGAACCAACCACATACATCCCAAATGAATGGAAAAGTGAACCTGAATATCCTCATAAATTTATTATTGGAAATCCACAGGAAGGAATCACTACTAGAAGATTTCAAAATCTCAACTCTCACATGGCTCTAATTTCTCAACTTGAGCCAAAGAAAGTGGATGAAGAGCTGAAAGACGCTTACTGGGTCAAAGCAATGAAAGATGAACTTGATCAATTTGAAAGAAATAAAGTGTGAAAACTGGTTCCAAAACCTTCAAGTGCTTCTATTGTAGGAACCAAATGGGTTTATAGAAAAAATTTAAATGAATCCGGACTAGTGATACAAAATAAAGCACAGCTTGTTGCGCAAGGTTATTCTCAGCAAGAAGGAATCAACTACGATAAAACATTCGCACTTGTAGCAAGATCGGAATCTATTCGAATATTACTTGGCTTTGTTGCTCATAAAGGATTCAAACTATTCCAAATGGATGTAAAAAGTGCTTTTCTAAATGGATACATCTCTGAAGAAGTTTACGTAAAGCAACCTCCTGGTTTTGTAAATGATACTCTCCCAGATCATGTATATAAGTGGACTAAAGCTCTATATGGACTCAAGCAAGCTCCCCGAGCCTGGCATGAAAGATTAAGTTCCTTCCTTCTAAATCAAGGTTTCAAACGAGGTAATATCAATACAACTATGTTTATTAAGCACTCAAATTCAGGTAATCTTATTACTCAAATTTATGTTGACGATATTATTTTTGGAAGTCCTAACTCTATTTTATGTGAAGAATTTTCTCATTCTATGAAAGGAGAATTTGAAATGAGCATGATAGGAGAACTTACTTTCTTGGACTACAAATCAAATAGTCTCTCAAAGGGATCTTTATCAGTCAAACCAAGTACATCAAGGAACTTATAAAGAAGTTTGGCATGGAGAATGCTAAGCCAATTGGGACTCCAATGAGTCCAACAACTACGCTTGATGAAGATAACAATGGAAAAAATATTGATGAAACTATGTATAGAGGAATGATTGGATCCTTATTATATCTCACTGCTAGTCGACCAGATATAATGTTTAGTGTGTGTAAATGTGCAAGGTTTCAGTCGGTTCCAAAGGAATCTCATCTTACTGTTGTTAAACGCATTATAAGATATCTTATTGGGACCTCTAAATTAGGATTATGGTATGCTCACTCTAACAATTTTATCTTGAAAGGTTTTTCAGATGCAGATATTGCAGGTGATAAGATCGACAGGAAAAGTACTAGTGGCACATGCCAACTGTTGCGAAATGCACTAGTTTCCTGGCATAGCAAGAAATAAAATTGTGTTGCCTTGTTAACAACTCAAGCAGAATATTTAGTTGTTGGAAGTTGTTCTACACAAGTTCTTTGAACCAGTATAAAAATGGTTGTGTCTTTTTTTGCTTTCAATTCATTGCATTTATCTTATCTGTGTGCTGTACGAAAACTAGTCGACTAAACTCAAACTTAGTCAACTATGTTTTAGTAGTCCACAATTCACCCCCTTTTGTACCTTCAGTCTTCTCTTGATCTTCCGGGTTCATCCTAATTTGATTATACCTAGAATAAGCATCAAGAAAACTCATTAGCTTGTGCCCGTATGCAACATCAGTCATTTGATCGATGTTTGGCAACGAAAATGAATCCTTGGGGCACATCTTAATTTAAATCCTTATAGTCTACACACATCCTAATTTTCTTCTTCTTCTTAGGCGTTATTACTACGTTAGCTAGTCACTCCATGTACTTTAACTCTAGAATCGAACCGATGTTAAGTTATCGGGTTACCTTTTCCTTAACAAACATGTTTCTGACTTCTGATATTGTGCGTTTCTTCTGCCTCATCGGTGGGAAGTTTGGATCTAAACTCAATTTGTGGACCGCCACCCCTAATGGAATACCTGTCATATCTAAATGCGACCACACAAAGCAGTCAATATTAGATTTAAGAAAATCTGTAAGTTTTAACCTGAGTTCGAGACTTAACCCCGTTCCCAAATGGAATTTCTTTTCCAAAACTTCTTCGAACAAAGCCACTTGTTCGAGCTCTTTCGCGGTTGATTTTGTCGCATACTTCTCCTCCGGTACCTGAAAGGATCTCGACACCTGATATAATTCCACCGACTCCTCATTTTTACCATCTTCGATTGGGAAGGGAGAAGGCATCGGTTCTTGTAATTGTTATTTGCTATATTCCCTGTCCTTGCTGTTGGAAATGGTTACATAGTCCATATCCTTTGTCTTCTATTGGTCTCCTCTTATTTGTCTGATCAGTTCTGGTGTCTGAAACTTCAAAAATTGATGATAGGTCAAAGGCACAACCTTCATCTCAATTATCCACGACCTTCCGATGATCACATTATAGCCCATGTCGCCATCTACCATTTTGCACAGGGTGGTCTTTGTTACTCCTTCGGCATGCGTGGGCAACAAAATTTCTCCTCGGGTAGTCACTTGTTATATTGAAGTCAGGCAGAAGTTTTGTCGCCGAAATGTCGAAAACTCTCCATTGTATGATGTTGGCCAAACTCTCTGGGTCAACCAAAGACACTTAATTTTCAAATCTAAAACATTAAGTGAAATTAGTAGTGCGCCATTGTGCGACAGAATAAGTCCATCATCATCTTCTTCCGTGAAAGTGATATCATCTTCCGAGACCTCTCGGATCCTCTTGCCATGAGTCACTGATATCTTTGTCTTCTTTGCTGCTGAAAATGTTACCCCACTAACTTCGTCTCCTCTGAAGATCATATTGATTGTCATTCAATGTGACCCTGTTGACGGCTTCGATGGCTCAATATTATCCCAGTTTCTACCATAGTTATTCTTGGCGCAATCGCTTAAAATCTCTTTGAGGTGTCTATTCTTTAATAGTGCCACCGCCTCCTCACAAAGATATCAGCATTCTTTAGTCCTATGGCCGTGAGTCCCATGGAATTCACACAATATATTGGGATACCTTTGGCCTGAATTAGACCGGATCGATTTTGGGAACCTAGCCTATTTAATATTCCTCATTGCCGACAACAACTCTAATAGGCTGATTGCTGATATTAAAGTTGTAATCTGATAACCTGGGATATGCATGATCTCGGTACCCTGGAAACTCTTCCTCTTGCAACGATCTATTATTCCGGCCATGATCTGTCCTTCTATCGGAAGCGAACCTATCTGATGACTGGAATCCTTTATTGCCACGCCCATTGGTCCTTTCGTAAGGTAACAACGATCCCTAGAGGACCTCCGATCCAAAGTCAGTTTTAAACTTGTCCTGATTCACGTCGCAACCCAATCCCTTGAAGGAAGCCGAAGAGCCAAGTTGATCATCTTCTATCCTTATCTTTGACTCGTAGCAAGTGTGAACATCTTCCCATATGGTTGCCTGAAACTCGAGCAAGCTCTCCTTCAATTTTTGGAAGGCATTGGAACTCAACAGATTAAGGCCCTTTGTAAATGCCCCCGCTGCCCACTCGTCTGGAACCGACGGTAACAACATCCTTTCTTTCTGGAACCAGATCACAAATTCTCGTAGCAGATCAGATTCTCCCTGTAAAATTCTGAATATATTCGCCTTTCTGGCCTAGACCTTTCTTGCTCCAGCATGAGGCTTGATAAACGAATCTGCAAGAATTTCAAATAGTCGATTTAATGCTTTGGGATATCCGGCATCTTAAACCTCTTTGGGATTAGCTCCGGCGCTGCGCTCTGTTTAAATGACAATTGTGTATACCTCCTCAAATCTGGTCCTTTTAACACCAGCAGCGCGCTTGAGATCTGATCCATCCGAGCATGAAACTCCTTTGTGTTCTGGTCCATTATTTCATTCATTTTCTCTCATGAATCTCATGATCTCGGTTTTGAAAGGATCATTCAAGTGGTTATTCCCGGATCAGCTTTCGGTCCCCCCTAATCAAAATTGACTTCATCCCTTGGAGTGTTGTTATCAGATCTTTAAGCCGTCTGATTTGCAAGAATGCTGGGAGGAATCAGAGCTCTTTCATTAGCGTTATTAGAAGCACCTGATAACGCATGCTTCAATTCTGTCATCACACAATCTTGACTCGAAAGGTGATCCATGATCGCCATTTGTTGTTCTTGACACGACCCAAACCGATGGGCCGCAACGGGCACCCGGTACCTTACTCAATCAAGTACCAACATAACGTATCTTTTCGTATCATACTATCATAGATAACTGAGCCGGAGAGACTGCCGTGAGATAAGTGGAATACATTATGTAATACCAACTTATACATAAGACATACGGGTCTATAAGACCAAATAACTACTCGTACACTGAACATAGGCAGACAAGATCATACAATTTTTTACGTACATGACATCTGTCTACAAGCCTCTAAGAATACATAATTGTCATAAAGATCGGGACAGCTTCCGCTGAGCTGATAGCTTACTTGGAGGACTCTTGACCTGTCTATCGGGACCTGCGGGCATGAAACGCAGTGTCCCCCAGCAAAGGGATGCCAGTACAAATAATGTACCGAGTATGTAAGGAATAAAAACTAGTAAATAATAGACATGAGAAAAACATGGAGTAAAAGACTCAACGTGTATGTCTGAATAGCTCTTTAAATCATTTTATATTTATAATGTCATGCATATGCGTATAAATACCATACCATGCATAGGTATATGCGTTCATAACATCATCAAGCCTCTCAGGGCATCCCATCATATCATCTCAGCCACTGTGGGCAAATCATCAACGTATACCAGCTGATCAGGTGGTGGCGCATATATAACGCCGTAAGCTTTTCCCATATCCCATGTACATATAATATACATATATATACGCATATATAACGTCATCTGGTCATGGGTCAATGTGCATGTATAAATGCATGAAATGTATATGAAATACGTTAATAAGATTTCTTGGATTGTCATAAAAATCAATATGCTTTTCGGATAAACTTTATCAAATACATATTTTTCTGAGACCCATGAATAGAAGATATAATAATAATTCACATGGGGAATCAATAACATAGACAACCCTAATACTTCTATGAATAGAATCATTTATGAAAATTGTATGTTTACTCGTTTCGTTTGTATCGTATGGATCATGCCAAAAAGAAAGAAGGTATAGCCTTAACATACATGAGTCAATTTTCTTGACAATCCCTCTAACACACGTCTTTTATGATAAAACACGTGACGATGGATCGAAGTAGGAAAAAATCTGTATGATATTCTTGAGAAAGATTGCACCGTACTCCTTTAGAATCGCAAAATCCCGTTGCTATTTTCTAAGAAGCCTCGTAGATGAACATTCAATCTTGGATTACATTCAAAAGAATTATCCTCAAGGTGTTGGCATGAATTCCCAAAATGAATCCTTAACTAAGAAATGCTGAACATTGATAATTCATTCTTCACACAAAATGAAGTGTGAATGTTATAAGTAGCCTTTCCAAAATGAAAGCAAAATTACGTTGTCATCACTTGTATAGTTTGCTGAAGTACTTTGCTTTGTTATGAAGATTGAATATGTCTTTCTTTGAATTTTTGAGATACCTTACATGTGCATGTTGGCCCCACTCTTGTGGATGACTTGGCCAACTATTATTCTAATTATGCCACCTATATGTGAGCTTAGTGGATCAAATGTGGCTGCCACGTTGGGCTTATCCATTCCCAACCAATTAACCACCAACTTCTTAATTAATTGATAATCTCCCACTAAAATTAATAATTACCCAATTATCCACATAATTAGAAATTATCTCAAACTATTTAAAATACTACTCACTTTTAACACACTTTGTACACCTTACTATTATGGTCATGTGGTACCTTGTACGGCACTAGTCCATAAATACCAAGTATTATAACTTAGACCGTATTTTATCCCAAGATGTTAAACTTCGACGAAATTCATTTTTCTTCGATTTGCTTACCCTCTTTCCTTCACGAATTTACTTATCCCTTGTTTGAAGCAGCACAATACTTATAATCCCAAAATAATCTCATTCCCGAACTTACGTCGATTAACTTATGATGAAATTTTAATGTACAACATTTCCGAGCTTTCATCAATTTATTTATGGCGTACTTTCACGTACGAAAATATGGGGTGTAACATCATTCCCCCTTTGGAAAATTCGTCCTCGAATGTTGACTGATGCACTTATCATTCTCATAACCCACAGCTCTTGCGAATACTTTAGTACTCCTCTTGCTATCTAGGCAACTATTTTGTGAATGAACCCCAAATGCCAGGGCATTCCCCCCCCCCCAGGCCTCTTTCTCCCACCACGACTCGTGGTTGGAATCATTCTAATCTTGTAACTGTTGCTATCTTTTTTTTTCATGCAGCATGTACAACTCTGACTTTGTAAATGCGGCTATGCAACTCTTCTCTCCTTTTTCCTCCAGCTTTTAGCCAATCCCTAGGCCTCATTTTGTGAACATATACAAAGCTTAATAAGATGTCCCTCTGGGCATCTATAAGTACAATGAAGTTCTTCGCTCGATACTTTGTTGAACTTATAAATATTGTTATATCTTATTTCATAGACCCGGTTATCCATTCATATGACTTTACTGCATCTAGGTAGGTCATACTATACCATAATTCTTACTTCAATTTATCGTTACTGAGGTCTGCTACCAAACTCTAGGTTACTCTTTCGCTGTTTATCATATATGTATAAATCTAAGTCCTTTAATGCTTCCTCATTACTATTCATCTTAAGAATGACGACCTACTCTCATCTCATATTTTGAAACCCTTATCCATCAGTTGTTGATTCACCTCAATATTGATCTACACTCTACCACTGCTAACTTGAAACCTCTTACGTAATCACTAGCGCTCACATTGCATTGAGGATCATTTGAAGTGATTTTCATGATCCACCCGGGGGCGATACAATGCTATATTTTCATAATCGTATTTCATAGAATCCCAATGTGATTTACCTTACGTGGATAATCGAAGGCCCACACGTCATCCTTTATCTATCACGATTACACCTTCATTCTACTACCAGGGCAACATTCCATCTCTTCTAATGCTACTAGTCTTAGACTCCTTTGAGTTCATTCACGCTATACTGAGCTTTCCATAACTTAGAGAAACCATCAGCTCTCTTGTTTTCATGGGCTTAATCCCGAGGACTTATCCATTCTCGTCACCTCCTTACTCGCCCTTTCTTATCCTTACTCCTATCTTCCTAAAACCTTGTCGCTTTACCATACTTTAGCTTGCAACCTTCCTTCAACTTGCTTGCACCATAGATTTTCCTTGTGTTTTTTAGAACATCAAGCGAGACATCACATCGTCTCTAACTCCTCTTTACTTTCTTAATTAGACTTCTCGATACCTAGAAACCATAGGCTGGAAGACATGCTACTGACGACGCTACTGTCATTCCTGGATATTGAATCCCCGCGCTTCAAGCCTTCTATCCGAAGTATGAATTGTTCACAACTTTCTGCGTTTGACTATTTCGTACGTTGTTTACCTTTGCCTTAAAATCTCGCATCATATCTTTTATCTCCTTCATGACCTCTCTTCCACTTAGGTATAATTCACATCCATAACTTGAAGCTCTATTATAATACATGCACCTCTTGTGCATACACAATCCGGTGGGAGCTTCATACTGACTTCTTATGAGGATGGTACTCTTCTAACTGGCTCTCTCGTAGAGCCGTTATAGAATATGGCTGTTGTACTATCTCTCTTGTACCTCTGATATTAAGGGTGATTCTTCTATGTTCTCAATCACGATTCCTGAAATTTTTTGGGTCTAATAATCAGACTCCTAATTTACTTAGTTGATTAAACTCTTTAGTTTCCCCTTCCTTCTGATCTGCCTTCACATAGGTTTAAGCTATCTTCCGATCTGTGGCTCCTGGTATTAGTTATTACTTTAGCCTTTCACGAACGCTATGGAATATCCACGATACAATCTTTTAACAGTTCAATCCTTTGTCTATGACCTGGACTCAATTCTTTCTTTTAACTTATATCGGAGTCTTCTACGACTGTATAATTTTCAACATACATGTTGCATGGATAATACTCCAAAATCTTAAGTGCGTCCATAACGTAACTAACTCTGGATCATTGATCGAATAATTCTTTTCGTTCCTTCTCAGCTTTTTTTTAAACGTAAGCTATTACATTTCCTGGTCTTTCTGTCCCCTTGTTACGTGCATACTTAACTTATCTTAGTTCCCATGCATGCTAGAATTTTCGTGCAACTCATATGATTTCGAATATTACTTTTGATTTTACTTTCCGTTCATTAGCCACGGTAGGTGCCACTTCCTTATGGAGTGCATACAATATTATAGTGAGACTATTTTTACAAGACCATTTCCTCTTTAGGTCACTGTGCTTAGGTTGAAGCCTTCTTCCTTATTCCCTCAGCTAGTCTTTCATTGTAGTACTTAGGGAGGACCCTCTGACTCTTGCAAAGCTGCGAGCTTATTACATCGTATACTCGACGAAATTTTTTATATCCTTCCTCGCCTATAATTATCCATAGTTACTTACCTCTACGCCCTTGTACTTGTAGGGTTGCTTCTGAGATAATATTTTGATTGAAATCCCAGTGGCACTCTCTTTTATCTCAGCAACACTCATTCGGTACCTTTAACTACCCCAACTCCTATCTGAATATTTCTCAAGTATTACAATGACATTACTGCGAGGCTGAATTCACCATATTGGGTTTTATTATGTTTATCTTGCGCGATCTGCTGACTTGTCTATAACCTCATGTCTAGCCATATCTAGGCTCTTCCTGAATCAACTACCAACTACTCGTCGGCCCATTCTCATATCAATGTTCCGCGTAATTTTTCTTGGGTTATTTCTTTTGTCTTAACTTACGTCTCGCTCTGGCTCCTTATCTATCAATAACATCCCAGGCCGGAACCCTTGCTTCCTCTCCTTGAAGTCGTGCTTACATAATATTCTGGAATCGTAGCATACCTGTAGGCTTTGAATAAGTACAATCTTATCCTTTTCTCATTCTTATCGTATTCTTCCTTTATCATTCCATAGTTACTAGAACCATTTATTTCTGACTTAATGCCACATCAATCCATATCCCTCCCTTTAGGAGAGTACTAAGATATAGTGATACGATGATCTACGTATAGATGTTTTACCTCTTCATCTTTGGCGTCTTTCCACATCATCGATGATCCTTACTCGCCTCACGGTAATCCTTCTGTACCAAGGATAACGAAATTCCTTACTCGCGAGGGTGACACTTGTGTAACTTGAACATACAGTCCCTTAAGCTTAACTTTGCTCACCTTGCTTGCTTTAGGGAAGCGTCTTCCTAAATGACCTTTAAAGGGTATTCTTCTGTCGTCCATTCTATTATCGTCGGGATGCAATCTCTGAAATTCTCATGATGCCGACTATTACTCAGTCCCTAGTTCATGTTTAGTTTATCTTGTTCACCAGACTTTGGGGTTTAACTTTTCCTTTTGGTAGTTGCGTTACAGTCATGAACTTGTTTCTCGAAATGAGGATATGACTTTACGGCCTATACTCTTTTGTTGTCTCGAGGCCTGTCACCTCTCGTCATTTCCTTCAATTGACTATAGACTCTGTAATGCTGTCATCTTTTTGATCTACCGTTGTCATCCATATATTACATCTTACTCATAATGCTTCATTAACTCTCTTCTTATTTCCCGCTAACATTTATGTCTATCACTTTATTCTGAAAACTCGAACAAGACATTCTTTTGCTTTGAGCTCCCCTTTGCTCCATCCACTGGCTCTTCGGGTTGCTTAATGTTCTCACTCTACTAGGGACACGAGTCAAACTAAGGTAATATTTATCCCTTCCAAGATTTCAGTGCCTATCTTCTGATTTTTTTTTTATCATGCCAATATTCACATCTAATTATAATATTCTAGAGTGCACCATTTGGGTGTTTGTCAAGGAGATCTATTAGCACCTTTGTAATATCCTTCGGAAATGTCAACTAACATAAACAATCCATTCACCATTTTGGTTACTCTAACCCTAGCCGAATCCTGATATCCCGTCCTTTTCTTAAACTACACATGCTAGCCTAGGGTATAACTGAGATGGGTGTGGCCGATTATACATACCTCTGTTACTATTGAAGGTAACTCCAAATGCTTATATTTCTCGACCTGAATTGTAAATGTTGTTAATCTTCATTAACTAGGTACCCCGTACCCTTCTTCACCTTGCTTCTTTTACTTGCTGAAACTTGTGTCTACCTTCCGATTCTCTCATTGCTTTTCACCATATGGGTAGATAACGCTCCTTATCAAGAAGCTTACACGTCTTAATACACACATGATCTGCTGAATACTTCATATTTATCCATCATAAGCATGATGCAAAAATTGAGTTCCTCTGACTCAACTCTTCCACAACTATATCTCTTACCAACCGTCTTTCTCGATGTAGGCATCATCGTATTATGAATAAGATAGAGTTTAGGAAATTGAGTTCTTACAACTGAGCTCTGCCACACAATCTAGAGTAAGAAAAAAGAGTGACAGTCCTAAATGCCATGTAGCCTCCTGCTTATAAGTGTGGTGCACAACACACCCATAAACAAGACTCTACTAGACATGGCTTGTAGACTCCCTAGGACAAAACTGCTCTGATACAACTTTTATCACGATACAAACCGATGGGCCGCGACGGGCACCCGGTACTTTACTCAATCAAGTACCAACATAACATATCTTTTGGTATAATATTATCATAGATAACTGAGCTGGAGAGGTTGCTGTGAGATAAGTAGAATACAACATGTAATACCAACTTATACATAAGACATACGGTCCTATAAGACCAAAATAACCACTCGTACACTGAACATAGGACGACAAGGCCATACAATCTTTTACATACATGACATCTGTCTACAAGCCTCTAAGAATACATAATTGTCATAAAGGTTGGGACAGAGCCCCGCCATACTAAACAATACACGTTTAAATCATACTAACCAAACAAGCAACTCCGGAGCAAATGGAGCGCACCAACACCTTCTACTGAGCTGATAGCTTACTTGGAGGACTCTTTACCTGTCTATCGGGACCTGCGGGCATGAAATGCAGTGTCCCCCGGTAAAGGGACGTCAGTACAAATAATGTACCGAGTATGTAAGGAATGGAAATTAGTAAATAATAGACATGAGAGAAACATGGAGTAAAAGACTCAACGTGTATGTCTGAATAGCTCTTTAAATCATTTCATATTTATAATGTCATGCATATGCGTAAAAATGTCATACCATGCATAGGTATATACATTCATAACATCATCAAGCCTCTGAGGGCATCTCATCATATCATCTCGGCCACTGTGGGCAAATCATCAACATATACCAGCTGATCAGGTGGTGGTGTGTATATAACGCCGTAACCTTTTTCCATATATATATATATATATATATATAACTCCATCTGGTCATGGGTCAATATGCATGTATAAATGCATGAAATGCATATGAAATACGTTAATAAGATTTCTTGGATTGTCATAAAAATCAATATGCCTTTCGGATAAACTTTATCAAATACGTATTTTTCTGAGACCCATGAACAGAAGATATAATAATAATTCACATGGGGAATCAATAACATAGACACCCATAATATTTCTATGAATAGAGTCATTTATGAAAATTGTGTGTTTACTCGTTTCGTTTGTATCGTATGGATCATGCCAAAAAGAAAGAAGGGATAGCCTTAACATACCTGAGTCAATTTTCTTGACAATCCCTCTAACACACGTGTTTTGTGATGAAACACGTGATGACGGATCGAAGTAGGGGAAAATCCGTATGATATTCTTGAAAAAGATTACACCGTACTCCTTTAGAATCGCAAAATCCCGTTGCTATTTTCTAAGAAGCCTCGTATATGAACATTCAATCTTGGATCACATTTAAAAGAATTATCCTCAAGGTGTTGGCATGAATTCCCAAAATGAATCCTTAACTAAGAGATGCTGAACATTGATAATTCATTCTTCACACAAAATGAAGTGTGAATGTTATAAGTAGCCTTTCCAAAATGAAAGCAAAATCACGTTGTCATCACTTGTATAGTTTGCTGAAGTACTTTGCTTTGCTATGAAGATTGAATATGTCTTTCGTTGAATTTTTGAGATATCTTACATGTGCATGTGGGCCCCACTCTTGTGGATGACTTGGCCAACTATAATTCTAATTATGCCACCTATATGTGAGCTTTAAGAGTCACATTTTATTGGCTGCCATGTTTAAGGATTAAATCCTTATCCAATAATCAATTATCCACTTAATTCATTAATTAACTATTAATTTCCCACTAATCTAATAATTATCTAATTATCCACATAATTAGGAATTATCTCAACAACAACAACAATCCAGTATAATCCCACTAGTGGGGTCTGAGGAGGGTAGTATGTACGCAGACATTACCCCTACCCTGGGGTAGAGAGGTTGTTTCCGATAGACCATCAACTCCCTCTCTCCAAGAACTCCCCACTTTGCTCTTGGGGTGACTCGAACTCACAACCTCTTGGTTGGAAGTGGAGGGTGTTCACCACTAGAGCAACCCACTCTTGTCAATAATTAGGAATTATCTCAAATTACTTAAAATATTACTCAATTTTAATACACTTTGTACATCTTACTATTATGGTCATGTAGCACCTTGTACGATACTAGTCCATAAATATCAGGTATTATAGCTTAGATCGTATTTTATCCCAAGATGTCAAACTTCGACGAAATTCATTTTTCTTCGATTTGCTTACCCTCTTTCCTTCACGAATTTACTTATCTCTTGTTTGAAGTAGCACAATACTTATAATCCCAAAATAATCTCATTCCCGAACTTACGTCGATTAACTTACGACGAAATTTTAACGTACAAAAATGCGGGATGTAACATCTCATTTTCAAGCTTTCATCAATTTATTTATGGCGTACTTTCATGTACGAAAATATGGGGTGTAACATCATTCCCCCTTTGGAACTGTCACGACCCCAAATTTTCTCTGTAGGAGGTCGTGATGGCACCTAGTCTCTAAGACTAGGTAAGCCTATCAATGCGAAATAATAATAATATCTGAAATAGATAAACTATAATTCAAACAATTTTAAATCCTAAAACCCGGTAGAAATAAATCACAAGCTTCTAAGAATTTATTCTCAATGTCTCTATATGTCAAGGTCTAAATAAAATATAAAGAAGCAACATAAAATGATAGAAGGGGACTCCGGAGTCTGCGGACGCTGGCAGATATACCTCAAAGTCTCAGTGCGCAGGTAATACACTAACGTCTAGGCTGGTAAAATATACCTGGATCTGCACAAAAAGATGTGCAGAAATATAGTATGAGTACTCCACAGCGGTACCCAGTAAGTGCCAAGCCTAACCTCGGTAGAGTAGTGACGAGGTCAGGTGAGGCCCTACTGGAATATAATAATGGCATGGTAAAATATTTATCAATATAGTAAAGAAAAATGACATTGGAAATGAATCAAATAGTATGTCACATTTAATGACACCAAATAATTGCAAATAATATCTCGTGGAATCAAAACAGAATTTCCTTCAACTTTATGAAAATCACAACAATTAATCGAAAGCAACTATGGCCATAAATCAATATCAACAAGGGCACTACCGAGGTACCGCCTAATTATAAATAATTTCATAATATCTCATTTCCTTATATCACCGCGGGAGCCTTCACAATTTATTTAAAGAAAATATTTTTTTCCGAAATAACATCCCGCGTTTTAGCCACCCTTATCACACCGCATGACTTCTAGCAGTCACCCCTACTAGCCATGCGTATCAAGCCACCCTTATCTCACCGCATGTGTATCAATATCACAACATATCACAATTTGCACCTCAAGTGCCCTATATTTCAATTTTTCACAAAAAAAAAATCAACAACAATATTTTTCAATAATAAAGAGCTCACGGCTCATACCAGAATAATCCAAAAAACTTCTTACGAAAATATTCAAGAATAAATAATTCAGGAAAAAATATATCAAATTTTTAATACGTTGCTTTAATATCAAATTTAAAAATGTCAAATACTTCATATTAATAATATTTAATTTAAAGAAAATCAACCTTCAAATAATGCACAGTATAAAAGAAACCAAGTTTCAATTAAACAGGTAAAACAATTAGCAGGAAAAAGGTAAACAAATCTAAAATATATATCACACATCAATGATGAAGAATATAACAAGATAAAATAATTTAATAACTGCGCAACAATGATCTACACAATTTAAAAATATAATCTTTCACATTTAACCCGTGTACACACTCGTCACCTCGTATACACGACTTTCAATACATTTCAATAATCACATTAATATCAATTCTAGGGGAAATTTCCCCCACACAAGGTTAGACAAGTCACTTACCTCGACTTGCTCCAATTTAATCAAGTATTATATTTTTTCCTCGATTTTTCGACTCCGATTGACTCGTATCTAGTCATAATTAATTCGATACAATCAACAAAAATTATAGTAATCAATTTCATAAGAAAATATCACATTTTTCAATAAAATTCAAAATTAGCTCAAAATTTGCGCGTGTGGCCCAAATCACGGAATCCGGCGAAAGTTACGAAATATGAACGCCCATTCAACCACGAGTCTAACCATACCAAAATGACTAAATTCCGATAACGATTCGACCCTCAAATCCTCAAATCTATCCAAGAGGGTTTTCAAATTTTTCCCAACTTAAATCACCAATTAAATGTTAAAAACAGTGATGGATTCGGGTAATCTAACCAAGATTAAGTTAAGAACACTTACCCCAATGTTTTTCCTTGAAGATATATCAAAAATCTCCTCTGCTCAAGCTCCAAGTTGTTAAAAATAGCAAATGGGACGAAGCCCCCCCCCCCGATTTTATATCTAACAGATATGTCTAGGGTGACCTCGATCATCGGGTCCGATCCTGGACCTCGATCATGGGGTCCGATCCTGGACCTTGATCGTGGGGTCCGATCCTGTACCTCGATCATGGGAGTCTGATCATGGGGAGTCCGTTCATGGTCCTCAATCATGGGCCTCGGTCATGGCCTTCGATCATAGCTTCGATCATGGCCCTCGACCCCGGGGCTCGATCACAGCCATCAATCCTGGCTATCGATCATGGCTTCGATCTTTATGGCCTTCAATCACTGGCCTTGGTCATAGCTCTCGATCCTGGGCCTTCGAGCAGTGGCCTTCGATCATGGCTCTCGAGCCTGCCATCGATCATGGATCTCGAGCCTGCCTTCGATCCTCAGGAAGTTCGATTATGACAGCATTTCCAACAGAAAATTGCAGCAGCTTTTGCAGCAGCTGTTTAAGTCCCATTTTGATTCGTTAACCATCCGAAACTCACCCGAGGCCCTCGGGACCTCAACCCAATACACCAACAAGTCCTAAAACATCATACGAACTTATTTGAAACCTCAAATCACATCAAACAACGCTAAAATCACAAATCACACATAGATTCAAGCCTAATGAACTTTGAAACTTTCTATTTCTACAAACAACACCGGAGCCTATCAAATCAAGTCCGATTAACCTCAAATTTTGCACGTAAGTCATAAATGACATAACGGAGCTATGAAAATTTTCAGAATCGGATTTCGACCCCGATATCAAAAAGTCAAGCCCTCGGTCAAACTTCCCAAAAATTCAACTTTCGGCATTTCAAGCCTAATTCCACTACGGACTTCCAAATAAAATTCCGATCACGCTCCTAAGTCCAAAATTACCATACGGAGCTGTTGGAATCATAAAAATTCTATTCCGGGGTCATTTTCACATAATTCGACATCCGATCACTATTCGAACTTAAACTTTAAATTTTTCATAAAAATTCCATATCTCGGGTTAAGAATCTCAGAATTTGGTTCCGGGCATACGCCCAAGTCCCAATTCATGATACGGACCTATCAGAACTATCAAAACACTGATCCGAGTCCATTTGCTCAAAATGTTGACCAAAGTCAACTCAATTGTGTTTTAAACATCTAATTCATTTTTTACCTGAAAACTTTCTGGAAAATTTTTACGGACTGTACACGCAAGTCGAGTAATGGTAAATAGTGCTTAGATCACATAATTAATCATTAAATTTAAAGATGACATTTTGGTCATCACATTCTCCACCTCTAAAACAAACGTCCGTCCTCGAATGGAGTTAGAAAAAGTACCTGAGCTGGTGAATAAGTGTGGATAACAGCTGCGTATATCATGCTCGGCCTCCCAAGTCGCCTCCTCGACCGGATGACCCCTCCACTGAACCTTCACGGAAGCAATGTTCTTTGACCTCAGCTTTCAAACCTGCCTATCTAAAATAGCCACTGGTTCCTCAACATAAGATAGATCCTTGTCCAATTGAACCGAACTGAAGTCTAACACATGAGACGGATCGCCGTGATATTTCCGATGCATAAAAACATGGAATACCGGATGAACCGCAGAAAGACTAGGTGGTAGTGCAAGTCTATAAGCCACCTCTCCAACTCTCTCAAGAATCTCAAAAGGCCCAATATACCTAGGGCTTAACTTGCCCTTCTTCCTGAACCTCATCACACCGTTCATAGGCAAAACCTGGAGCAATACCTGCTCACCAGCCATGAATGCAACATCGCAAACCTTCCGATCGGCATAACTCTTCTGTCTAGATTGGGCTATACGAAGTCGATCCTGAATCATCTTAACCTTTTCCAGGGCATCCTAAACCAAGTCTGTACCCAAAAGTCTAGCCTCGCCTGGTTCGAACCAACCCACTGGAGACCGGTACCGCCTACCATACAAGGCCTCATACGGAGCCATCTGAATGCTTGACTGGTAACTGTTGTTGTAAGCAAACTCCGCAAGTGGTAAGAACTGATCCCAAGCACCCCAAAAACTATCACACACGCCCGAAGCATATCCTCCAGTATCTGAATAGTGCGTTCGGACTGCCCGTCTGCCTGAGGGTGAAATGTTGTACTCAACTCTACCCGAGTACCCAACTCACGTTATACTGCCCTCCAAAACTGTGAGGTAAACTGTGTACCTCGGTCAGAGATGATAGATAACAGTACACCGTGAAGTCTGACAATCTCACGAATATATACCTGAGCTAGCTGCTCTGAAGAGTAAGTAGTAATCACAGGAATGAAATGAGCTGATTTGGTCAGCCTATCCACAATCACCTAAACTGCATCAAACTTCCGTTGAGTCTGTGGGAGCCTAACAACGAAATCCATAGTGATCCGCTCCCATTTCCATTCTGGAATCTCTAACTTCTGAAGTAATCCACCCGGTCGCTGATGCTCATATTTCACTTGTTGACAATTTAGACACCGAGATACATACCCCCCACTATGTCTTTCTTCATCCGCCTCCACCAATAGTGTTGTCTCAAGTCCTGATACATCTTTGCAGCACCCGGATGAATGGAGTACCACGAACTGTGAGCCTCTTGGAGAATCAACTCACGCAAGCCATCCAAATTAGGCACACATAGCCTGCCCTGCATCCGTAATACATCGTCATCTCCAATAGTGACTTCCTTGGCATCACCGTGCTGAACTGTATACTTAAGGACAAGCAAATGGGAGTCATCATACTGGTGTTCCCTGATACAATCATAAAGAGAAGACTGAGAAACCACACAAGCCAAAACTCGACTCGGCTCGAAAACATCCAATCTAACAAACTGGTTGGCCAAGGCCTGAACATCCAAGGCTAAAGGCCTCTCTACTACCGGTAAATATGCTAAGCTGCCCAAACTCTCCGCCTTATGACTCAAGGCATCGGCCACCACATTGGCCTTCCCTGGATGATAGAGGATGGTGATATCATAATCCTTAAGCAACTCCAACCACCTCAGATGTCGCAAGTTACGATCCTTCTGTTTAAACAGATATTGTAGACTCCGGTGATCGGTGTAGATCTCACAATGAACACCGTACAAATAATGCCGCCAAATTTTTAAGGCATGAAAAATAGCTGCTAACTCCAGGTCATGTACAGGATAATTCTTCTCATGCACCTTTAACTATCTGGACGCGTAGGCAATCACCCTAACGTCTTGCATCAACATTGCGCCGAGACCAATACACGATGCGTCACAATACACAGTATAAGATCATGTACCTGTAGGTAATACCAATACTGGGGCTGTAGTCAAAGCTGTCTTGAGCTTTTGGAAGCTCTCCTCACATTCCTCGGTCCACCTGAACGGAGCACCCTTTTGGGTCAATTTGGTCATAGATGCAGCAATAGAAGAGAAACCATTTACAAATCGGCGATAATACCCAGCCAAACCAAGGAAACTCCGAATTTCTGTAACTGAGGACGGTCTGGACCAACTCTGCACTGCTTCAATCTTCTTTGGATCTACCTTGATCCCCTCGCACGAAACTATATGACCCAAAAATCCCACTGAATCAAGCCAGAATTCACACTTTGAAAATTTTGTATATAACTTCCTTTCTCTCAAAATCTGAAGCACAGTCCTCAGGTGTTGTTCATGATCTTCCCGACTTCGAGAATACACCAGAATGTCATCAATAAATACAATGATGAAGGAATCAAGATAGGGTTGAAATATACTATTCATTAAGTGCATAAATGCTGTTGGGGCATTGGTCAGCCCAAAAGACATCACAAGGAACTCGTAATGACCGTACCGAGTCTTGAAAGCAGTCTTCGAAATATCTGGCTCCCGAATCTTCAACTGATGATAGCCTGAACGTAAGTCAATTTTTGAGAATACCCTGGCACCTTGATGCTGATCAAATAAGTCATTAATACATGGCAATGGATACTTGTTTTTCACTGTAACCTTGTTCAACTGGCGATAATCAATACACATCTGCATAGAACCATCCTTCTTCTTTACAAATAAGACAGGAGCACCCCACGGTGATACACTAGGCCGAATGAAACCCTTATCAAGCAATTCCTGTAACTGTTCTTTTAATTCTTTCAACTCTACTGGGGCCATACGGTATGGTGGAATAAAAATGGGCTGAGTACCCGGTAATAGATCAATACCAAAATCAATATCCCTGTCGGGTGGCATACCCGGAAGATCTGCTGGAAATATATCAGGAAAATCCCTTACTACAGGAACTGACTCTACAGTAGGAGCATCAATACTAACATCTCTCACATAGGCTAGATACGCATCACACCCCTTCTCAACCATTCGTTGAGCTTTAAGAAATGAAACAACCCTGCTAGGAACATGATCCGAGGTACCTCTCCACTCTAGCTGCGGTAGACCCGGCATAGCCAATGTCACTGTCTTCGCGTAACAATCAAGAATAGCGTGATAGGGCGACAACCAGTCCATGCCCAAAATAATATCGAAGTCCACCATACTGAGCAATAATAAATCAGCTCTGGTCTCAAAACCACTGATAACAATTAAACACGACCGATACACACGGTCCACAATAATGGATTCACCCATGGGTGTAGATACATAAACAGAAGAACTCAAGTAATCACATGATACGCCCAAATACGGGGCAAAATAAGATGACACATAAGAATAAGTGGAGCCTGGATCAAATAAAACTAATGCATCTCTATGACAGACCGGAATAATACTTGTGATAACAGAATCGAATGCAACGACATCTGTCCTAGCAGGAAGGGCATAATATCTGGCATGGCCTCCCCCTCTAGGGCGACCTCTACCTACCCGACCTCCACCTCTAGCTGGCTGTGCAGGTGGAGTGGCAACTGGTGCAGTAATCATGGCCTGAGAAGCCCGAGGACCCTGTGGAATAGGTGGGGCCTGAGAAATCCGTGGAGGTGCACCCCTCCTAATTATAGGGCAATCCCTCATGATATGACGAGTGTCACCACACTCAAAACAAGCCCTCGGAGAACGTGGCTATTGAGACTGGCTTGGGCCTGATCGACTAGACTGTCCGCTGAAAGCACCCCGTACAGGAGGTACAGAAGACACTGGTGGTGCATAATATGGAACCTGTGGTCTGGGAGTAATCGGAATACCACCGGAAGCTGGAAGTGTTGAATGAATAGGATGGCTCACATAACCTCTACCATGACGGGCTGCAACTAGGGCACGAGAATTATTATATGTTCCAGAATCTCGGGGTCTCTTAGCTTCCATCTCTTCCCTCTCCCGAGTCCGCATACCTTCCAATCTTCTAGCAATTGACACTACCTGTTGGTATGTGATATCCATCTATAGACCCTCAATAAATCTGTGAACCCGCTCTCGAATAGTAGCAACTAAGGCTGGTGCATGCCTAGCCAAATCACTGAATCGGACCGCATACTCTGACACAGTCATAGAACCCTGGCGCAACTGCTCAAACTCTGCGTGCCAAGAATCGGAAAGGAAAATGGTATCTTGATAGCGCGTGTTCCAGACATATGATTGGTAACAAACAATTATTCAAAACAGTCACCAAACTAGATGGAGGAACAGTTACCTTCGGATATAAATCAAAAGGAAACGTAATTGGAGTTGGAAAAGTTCCTCTAAGCTCAACATGTGATGTGGACGAAGTATACCTGCTTGATGAACTCGGTTATAATCTTCTCAGTATCAGTCAACTATATGATAATGACTATGAGGTTCGTTTTAAGAAACATGGCTGGTTTATAGAAGACAAATGAGGTAAAGCTATTCTTTTAGGTAACAGAGACATGAATGTCTACACTATCAGTAATATAGATAGTCTTGGTAATCAAATTTGTACACGACTATTTATTGGGATTTTCAGAGCCTTTTTTTGCTCTGATTCTATTCCTGCATTGGTTAGTGTTGTGACCATATTTACCACAGTAAGAGCATGCATGAGAGTTTCTAGTTTTAATCAAAGAGTTATGAGGAGTTGTCTGATTTGATTTGACGGAACTATGACTAGTGATTTTTTGTAATCCATTCAGTTGAAGTTGAAGTTCATTTACTTCATCTTGAAATATGTCACGCTCAATTTCACAAACTTCCAGCTTCAAGGCCTAGTCTTTTTTTTCTCTTTGGATTTTTATGAGTTTATTTAAAACTCTTTCAATATCTGCAAAAGCAATATCAATAAATTCTTGAAGTTCATAACAGTTGGGACATGTAGGTAGACGTACCTCACTGGTTCCCTCGTCTGCCATAAGACCAAGTTCACCTGAGTCTTCTTCCTCATCTGCTCCTTCGTCTGTCATGAGCCCAAGCTCTCCTGAAAACTCATTTCTATCTTCTTTTATGGCCATGAAACACATATTTGAAATTTCTTCATGATCAGATTCTTCTTCATCACTCCAGGCTCCAAAAGACTTCTTCTTTTGAAGGTTCCTGCTGAGTTTCTTCTTCAGTACAGGACAATCAGCTTGAATGTGTCCATATTTTCCATATTCATAGCATCTTCCATCATTTTTATCATTTTCATTATTTGTCTTTCCTTTTCTGAAGTTTGATTTTCCTCTCCTGCTATATTTTTTCTTCCTCATCATGCTTGCTACAACTTGGGAAAGCATGTCTACGTTTTCATCCTGTTCTCCTCCTTCCTCTTCCTCTTCATTTTCTGGTTCAGCCATAGTTGCTTTAAAGGCTACTGTTGTCACGCCCCGAACTTCGGAGCGAGACCGGAACCCGGTGCCTCACCTAACCTAGCGTACCAAATTGCGACTAAGGGACTCTAAACATATAATATCATAATTTGGCCATGGGGCCACATTGCAAGACAATTTGCGAAGCAAAATATACAACTAAATGGAAACTAGCGCTGACTAAACATCAATATAAAGCTAGGCCGACAAGGCCGTCATAACTACTACAACTGACAAACCACCAAAATATACATACCAGGCCTACAAGCCCAACATACTGCACTAACTGACAGGATATGTCTACAAACCTCTACTGATGGATATATTATGATCGGAACAGGGCCATGACCTACCCATAACATATATACATACATATAAAAGATGTACACGAAACCCTAGACCCCATAACTCTGAAGAATGTGGAGCTTACTGATCAGGCTGAACTCGGGAAACACCTACTGAGGAGGTCTACCCGTCTGTCTATCTAAACCTACACGCATGAAATGCAGCGTCCCCAGAAAAAGGGACGTTAGTACGAAATAACGTACCGAGTATGTAAGGCAATAACATAACTGAAAACTGAAACTGAACTGATAATATAATAACTGAAAGTAATTGGGAGTTAAAGATGATCTAGAGATATACTTACCTGCTGATACTGACTCAACTCCTTAAATATAGTAAGTAAAATAAATGTCCGGCCCTATAAGGCTCGGTACGTGTAACTGCTCGGTCGTAGTAGGCTCGCTCATAGGCGCTCAGCCATACTAGACTTTGTATCTAGGCCATCCTGGGCTCGCTCATAGGTGCTCGACCACAGTAGGCTCGGTATATAACTTACTATCTGATCAGAGGTTGCCCAATAGGGGCCTGCCCACCGATTATAGCTCGATGGTGGTAAAAATACTGTAATAATTGTATATATATAGACTATCTGCTCTCTTGACTAGAAGAAGACAATACTCAATTGAATATAAAGTCCCGATAAGGGAGAATACTGTAACTTATGAGACTAGGATAATGTATATAAATTCGGGAGTATGAACTTCTCTTTATGCTTCGTTATCAAACACATGTAGTTACGAGATCATGCCAAAATGCAGAAAGGTTTAGCCTTAACATACCTTATCACAATCTTTCCAATTACCAAGTTTAACTCGCCTCTTCACACCTTAATCTACAACAACTATAATAATACTATCATTAAGTTATGAAAGGTACAACTATCGCACAACGAACGACAAACTTATTTTGTATTAAAATGGGCAGCATCTCCCTTATAATCCTTACTTCCTCCAAATGCAAGATAACACCAACAACACCCAAAAAAAACAATAATAACAACATACATACACATTTTCCAACCTTATATACACCACAAAATACTACAAAACAGCCCAACACACCCCAATCTCTTCATACACAAAACGACCACCGTAGTAGTGTCAAACAACCAGAAAATATTACGACGAATGACCAGCCCACCAACCTGAATTTATATGGTGTTTCTCCACACCCTTCCTCCTCCAAAACTCCACAAAATAGTAGTAAAACACGCAGCCCAACAGCAACACAAAACAGTCCGCTACAAGTGAATAACTCGAACTCACGGCTTCCGATCACCGTCCCGTGAGTTCTTACAATTATAGAACGACTTACTATGCATTTAAAGCAGAAAAAAATGGATTAAAGAGAGCAGTAAACTTACCTTATTTGTTGGATAACTCA
The DNA here is from genome assembly GCF_000715075.1 of Nicotiana tabacum. Taxonomy (NCBI): domain Eukaryota; kingdom Viridiplantae; phylum Streptophyta; class Magnoliopsida; order Solanales; family Solanaceae; genus Nicotiana; species Nicotiana tabacum. The sequence continues at coordinate 66,216,551 of NC_134098.1, forward strand.
TCACCTATCTTGGTTCTTCAAACTCTAAGTTTTTACATCCAATTAGAACTTGAAAGGGAGAGAAAATCAATTGGGGTTTATGAGACATTTTTGGGAGGATTTTTGCAGAGCTTATGTCTGGTTATTTTGCCCTATTATAAGTCTAATATATGAAGGGGATAGGCATTTAAAAGGGCCTCTTTGGATGACCCGAACTGGCCCATTTTTGGATTCTCGTTTAAGCAAGTAGGTGACAGTCTGCGCAGTCTTGCAAAAATATTCATATCTCTCTACTCCGATATCATATTGACAAACGGTTTAATGTGTTAGAAAATATACTCATAGATATTTAATTTGATGTGTAGAACACCCCATAAATCTAAGTATATTGGGAGAAAATCGCAATTACATTTGACCCAATGTTTCAGTAAAATTTATGAACGTAACTTGTGATGACTTTCATCGACTTTTGTTCCACCACTCGCTTGACTTCAAAACATAACACAAGAATACCATACGACTAACAAAACTCATAACATAACCTCCTTATCATGTTAAACACCCTGGTCTCACCCCAAAAGTACATGCTATAACATTCCCAACTTGTCGACTTTCGACGAAACATTATTTTCTTCAATTCCTTTGGCTTCTGAACCTTTCAATCCTCTTTGTACTTGTTGTTCATGATCTTTAATATTTGTAACCTTGAGGTAACATGATTAAATTACTTTATATATTTTTAAATATGATCTCATTTTTGCTCCTACATTAGTATATTCACGACGCAGTTTGCGTACGAAAATATATGGTGTAACTATTTTCTTTTTTTCTTGTTGAATTTGCCTGTGCAAGTGAGTTTTCTCAAAGGCAATTAGATTATCTCTGAGTTCATCATAAGGCATTTTGTCAAGATCATGACATTCCAGAGCAATAACCTTGGGATGCCAAATTGTGGGCAGACTTCTAAGGATTTTTTGGACCTGTTCTCTGCTCTTTATTGGTCTACCAAAGGATTTTAGATCTCCAAGGATTTTTCTGAACCTGGAGAATATTTCTTCCACTGATTCTCCATCCTTCATTTGAAATAGCTCATAGTCACAAACTAGAAGATTGATCCTTGTTTCTTTCACCTTGTTGGTTCCTTCATATATGATCTCCAATTTATCCTACATTTCCTTGGCAGTTTCACAACTTGAAATCTTTTCATACTCTTCTCCACTAATAGCATTATACAGTAGATTTTTTGCTTTGGCATTCACAGTTATAACAACAACTTGTTCATCAGTGTAATCATCTAAGTCAAGTAGACCAGTTAATACAATGACTTGACCATTTTCATCTTTCTTTGGCGGAATTGGAAGATTTCCCTTTTTGATAACACGTCAAACTTTGATGTCATATGACATAGTGTATGTTTCCATATGAACTTTCCAGTGAGAAAAATATTGTCCGTTGAAATATGGAGGTTGTAGCTGAGAGGTTCCTTCTTGAAATAATGCACTGACGACTGTGTTTGATCCCATGATCTTTTCCTCACTATCTGTTAAGCAAAGTTTGTGAGTCTGGCTCTGATACCAATTGAAGGTACAAGGGGGGGGGTGAATTGTGGACTATTAAAACTTAGTTGACTAAGTTTGAGTTTAGTCGACTAGTTTTCGTATAGCACACAGATAAGATATATGCAATAAATTGAAAGCAAAACAAGACACAACAGTTTTTATACTGGTTCAGTACCGGTGTGGTACTTACGTCCAGTTTCCCCTGGTTCACAAGGGTTCTTTTAGATCTTGATAAAGAATTACAATAGTGATAGTTTTAGCTCGTTCACCACCAACGATGTTTAGCAACAATAATTTCTAGATGTTGACACAACTCTCTTTTGTGTTCTAACTCTTTCTATCTTTTATGACACTTATAGACTTAAGAATACACTGCTTGTATTAAGAACTAGAGAGACTTAGAAGACAATGTTTGTAGTTGCGCACTTCACTCCTTGAGTTTACTAGTGTTCTTATAGGCGAGTATTGTTGTGTGTTTGTGTTTGATTTGAGCAAGGTGTCTCTGATTCTTTCAAGAGAGATGGGTGTTAGATTCGAGTAAGGTGTCTCTGATTCCTTCGAGAGAGATGGGCTAGAATCTTTTAATCCAAGGAGTGCTCTGTTCCATGCCGAAATGCTCAATGCTTTCTTGAGGAAATGAGCGCATTTCAAATGGTATTCATTTGGTGGGGTGGATTAATTAATCCAAGGAGTGCTTCATGTTTTATAAAAGAAAGGAGCAGCACTTCCAACTGTCTCCCACTATGATGTGTTTCCCACTCAAATTGTCTTCCATTCCTTTTGTCCTTTCTTCTTGATCTTCTTGGCTTGAGTTTCGGCTGGATCTTCTATGATTTGGTTTCCTTTTCGATAGCTTCTTGTCCTAGAATCGTCTCCTTGATTTTGCATTACAAACTTTTCTTTGATCTCATTTCCTTCTGTTGATGCCTTGATTTCTACAATCAAAGTAGACAGGATTTAGTTTTGTACAATTGTAATCATTAAAACATAGATATACCTCTTTCGTCATAAACTTTGGCACATATTGCTACAATGTGTTGCCTTTTGGGCTTAAAAATGCTGGATCCACTTATTAGAGGCTCGTTAATAAGATGTTCGAAAAACAGATAGGTAAGACGATGGAAGTCTATATTGACGACATGTTAGTTAAGTCTCGTAATGCAGGTGATAACCTGGAACATCTCCCAAGAGACGTTTGACACTTTGAGAAAGTACAACATGAAGCTCAATCCAGAGAAGTGTGCCTTTAGAGTTGGCTCTTGTAAATTCTTGGGGTTTCTGGTCTCACAAAAAGGGATCAAAGTGAACCCCGACAAAATCAAAGCCATCGAGGAAATCCCACACCAACTAACAAGTGTGAAAGAAGTACAGAGGTTAACTGGTAAGTTGGCGACCCAAAACAGGTTCATCTCAAGGTCCTCAAAAAAGTTCCACCACTTCTTCTCACATTTGAAAAAGAAGAACGACTTCGTGTGGACTCCGAAATGACAACATACACTGAAGGACCTAAAAAGTACCTGTCCAGCCCTCCGTTATTGTCAAAACCAGGGGAAGGTGAACAAATGTTAATTTACCTGGCAGTCTCGGAAGTAGCGATAAGTGTCGTCTTGGTTCGGGAAGAAGAAGGTATGCAATTTCCTATTTATTATGTTAGTAAGATACTATCGGGAGTGGAGACACAATATATGCATCTCGAATAATTGGCCTTAGCTCTCGTAGTTGCCTCTTGAAAGCTTAGGCCTTATTTTTAATGTCATCCAATAGTCGTTGTGACAACTTTTCCCTAAAGTAATCTCCTCTGTAAGCCTGAGTTGTCAGGCCAGTTGTCTAAGTGGGAAGTCGAAGTTAGTAAATTCGACATAGAATACAAGCCCATGGTTGCAATCAAGTCGCAGGTTTTGTCCGACTTCGTGGCCGATTTCAGTCCAGGATTGATACCTTTAGCTTCTAAAGAAGCAGTGCTGGTATCGAGAACGGTGTTGGGAGTTTGGACCTTGTTTACGGATGGAGCCTCCAATGTAAAAGAATCTGGTCTCGGAGTGGTTCTAATCACCCCTTCGGGGGGGAGGGACTCTAAGACATGCCATTAGAATTGTACCATTAACTAACAATGAAGCTGAGTATGAGGCTTTGGTTGTTTCACTCGAACTAGCTAAGGTACTGGGTTCCGGGGTCATCAGGATAAAGTGTGACTCCCAGCTGGTGGTAAACCAAGTGTATGGAATTTTAGACACAATGGAGGAGCGCATGCAATAATACTTGAACAAGGCTCAAGCATTAATTACACGATTCAGAGAGTGGTCAATCGTCCCCATCCTGAGGGAGGAAAATGTGGAGGCATACACATTGCCTAAATTGGGCTCATCCACAGAGGTTAAAGGATCTAATTCAAGTGCGATCGTCCAATTACTGCATTCGGTGCTGGATATGGACGACTACTGTGAAGTCAATTCAACCAACTTAATCTGCGACTGGAGGAACGAGTTCATTGAATATCTCAGATATGGTAAATTACCTGAATGAATCATGGGCACTACGGACCAAAGCAGCTTGTTACTGTCATGTTGATGGACAGTTGTACAGAAGGTCATTCCAAGGACTATTGGCTCGATGTCTACGAGCCTTGGAGGCTGAGTACGCTATAAGGGAGTTCCATGAAGGGATATGCAGAAACCACTCTAGTGCAGACTCGTTGGTTCTCAAGATAGTTAGGACCGGCTACTACTGGCCTCAGATGGAACGGGATGCAAAGGCATTCGTACAAAAATGCAGAAGTATCAATGCCATGCATAATTAGTGCACCAACCAACGAAACTTCTGCATTCGGTAGTCTCGCCATGGACGTTCATGAAATTGGGGATGGACATAGTCGGTCCCTTACCACAAGGGCCCAGGAAGGTACAATTTCTTTTGGTTTTAACTGATTATTTTACTAAATGGGTTGAAGCAAGTCCTTACCAAACGATCAGAAAATGTGAAGTGGCTCACTTTATATGGGACCACATACTCTGCTGATTCGGAATACCAAAGGAGATTGCTTGTGACAATGTGCCACAATTCATAGGTTCTAAAGTCATAGAGTTTTTGGAAGGATTAAAGATCAAACAAATTACGTATTCTCCATACCACCGGAGTGCTAATGGACAGGAAGAGTCAACCAACAAGGTAATTATCCAAAACCTTAAAAAACGTAAGTAGATGCTAGGGGCAAGTGGCCGGGTGAGCTACTAAGTGTTTTATGGGCTTATCAAACCATAGCAAAGTCAAGTGTCACACCCCTTTTATGCCCCCCACCCAAAACGATAATGTGTTTGGATTGTGGGTTAAAGAGTTTTTCCAATTAAAGTGACAATATTTGAAATAGGGATTATTTTATTTATAGAGTCGCCACTTGGAATTGATTATCGGTGTTCCAAGTCACCTTTTATTTGAATCCCTAGTCAAAGGAAGGTTTGACTCCTTTATTATTGGTGTGCGAAAACAAAGTCCGGGTAAGGAATTCTATTAACCAGGGAGAAGGTGTAAGGCATTCTCCGAGTCTCGTGGTTTTAGCACGGTCGCTCTATTGACTACAACTTCGCTTGAATTAATTTTGGATAAACTGTAATTTATTGGTTTTTATGTTTTATCTATCCACTTTTAATTATTAAAATATGGAACTATCTTTGAAACGAATCACTGTGTGTGAATCCGTTTTGTTTATTGTACAAAAATTATATCACGCGTACGTGTACACAATTAATAGCATTTTATTATATTAAGATTATTTTTACCAAAGTTACGTGAACACATACTTCTGTTTTAATTTTGGAAATCACAATTATGTCACGCGAACGTATACATAATCGCAATAAACTAATTAAAAGCGCGCCTAAAGTACTTTATCGGTGTTCATTATTCTTCTTAAAGTTTGAGATTATTATAAGGTTATGAATTATGGAATTACTTGAAGAAGCAATCTATGTTTTAACTAAAAATTATTAACAAGAACAATTATGTTACAACTTAATTAATTGCTAACATTCTTTCGAAATTACAAATTAAACTACAGAGTGAATTAGATTGCCAATGAATATTGCTGAGATTCAAATAAATGCAAATGCTCGGTCCAAATAATAGCCTTAAAGCCCAAGTACTCTTAAAAGAACTAACGACCCACTTGATTAAAGACAAAGATCCAATTATACATTTACTCCTAAAATTATCATGCTTCTCTTCCCATAGCTAACAAATGGATGATTAATTATACTAAACATGGCATAGGTACACAGAGCAACAAATACGCAGCATGATTCTTCAGGCAATAATTTTATCGAAATGAACTCAAACCCATATCTAAGAAAAACCAAAGACAAATATATAAATAACGAAACTTAAAGTAAACGGTCGGACCTTTAGTAACAAAGATATTTTCTTTATTTGTAAGCACCTCCAGTGAAATTACAACAGCTGAAATCAAAGCCGAATGGACTCCAATAAAGAAAACCTGCCAGATCCCGAACCGAAACGCAGCGGCGCCGGAACCTCGAATACTTTACGGATGAGCTGGAAGTTTGGCATATTTTATGGCTGTTTTTTCATTGAATTTTGACTACTTCTTTGACCAGATTTTTGGACTATGTTTCAGCAATTTCGGCATCAGGTTTCAGCTGGTGTTTTGCTGGGTTTTGGGGGCTATTTTGGGGTATTTTGGGTGGGTTTTGGTGTGTTTTTGCTGTTGGGTTTGTTACTGATTTTCAGCTGGAGTTTGAGTGGCTGTGGTTGTAAATGATGGAAGATTAACTAGATTTTGATGGAGTTGTTTAGTGGAGAAAAATGGGAGGAGTTGTGGCTGCTTTCAGCTGAATTTTAACGAAGAGAAAGGGGTTGTTTGGGTGGTTGAAGGCTGGTCTTTGAATGAAGAAGTATGCTGTGCTTTTTTGGTATCGATCCCTTTCCCGATTCTATTTCCGTCCCCTCCGTTCTCTTTTCGTGTATGTGTGTCTATTGGGTGGTGTTGAAGTGTGTCTTATAGTTGAAAATGGGGTTTGTGATAGGAGACAAGCATGGTGGACAAGGAGTGGGGAACAATGGAGAGTGGAGTAGGGAGCAAAGTGTGGGGGGACAAGCATGGGGGACAAATGAAAGTGGAGTGGGGACACGCCTGGGAAGATGGGAGCGGAAAATATTCAAGCACGGTAAAAAATTAGGTGCTCACAGCATGCCCCTCTTTGCTTGGAAATATTAAAAGTTTTCAGGCAAAGATAAAGTGAGCTGTGTGACTAAATTTTGACCATATCGTTACTCAAAAGAGGAAGAAAAATAAAAGAAAAGGGTGCAACCGAGTCCTGATTTTGGACAGCCTACATATCCCCGGGTTATAAGGGAATCAGGACGCGTGTAGTTCAAGGAAAGTGATGGAATGATGAGTTGGAGAGTCGAGTGAGGTTCCGTCGAGGCTCCGGTCTGTGGTCTTGCTATTACATCAAAATTGAAAGAAACTGAACAAGCCTATCAACTATGAGTTACAAGATTCCTATCTATAAGTCTTTTGAAGCTTGATCTTGAATCTTGACTGGTTGTTCATGCAAACTCTGATCTGAACCTTGATGCTTGCTAGTTGTAAGTGCTAGTTCATTCTTCTACGATTTCTTCTGAGCAAAACGGGAAATGTGAAGCTCGTAACTTCAGTCATGTCTTGAATAGTCCGTATCCTTTCCATCTGCTTCTGCATTTGGATTCACTTTCTTTTCCTTTTCTTTTCTTTATTTTGGATTGAGACTTTTTCTTTTGTTCATCTCGAACACTGTGCCTCGAGGTAAAACCTGCTCAGACATCACAACAAACAAACGAACGAAATTTTTTCTGCCCCAGTTTTCACTAGGAAAATTTTGTGAGTTATTGTAACAAAATTCTAAACTTCTTGTTTATTGAAAGCAATAATAAAAAATAAAAATAAAAAAATGGGAATGGTGTATCCTGAAAAGGTCATGATCCCAAAAGAATGTCTCAACTAAGTATTGGTGTACCTTATGTTGAGAAAATGTGGCAAGGTAATGGGATACCCTATATTGGCAATGATATCAGGGAGTGGTGTACCATGCGTTTAAGCTCAAATCAACTAGGGAATGAAGTATCATATGTTGGATAACACAGCTAGGGATTGGTGTAGCCTATACTGGTAAGGAGATCGGGGATTGGTATACCCTATACTGAAAAGGAAATGTAACCAGGGGTTGGTGCCCTGTATTACTGAAAAGGAAATGTAACCAGGGGTTGGCGCCCTGTATTACTGAAAAGCAAATGTAACCAGGGGTTGGCGCCCTGTATTACTGAAAAGCAAATGTAACCAGGGGTTGGCGCCCTGTATTACTGAAAAGCAAATGTAACTAGGGGTTGGCGCCCTATATTACTGAAAAGGAAATGTAACCAGGGGTTGGTGCCCTGTATTACTGAAAAAAAGAATGTTGAATCCACTTGGCGAAAAAGTTCTACCTGGGTTAAACTATGAAAAACAAGACTGGACAAAGAGTACTTCTACCCGGATTAAACCAAATTAAGCAAACCTGGGCGAAGAGTACTTTTACATGGAAATATGAGTTAGATCCCCCAGGCGAAAAAGTTCTACTTGGGTTAAGCTACGTAAAATATCCTGAGCGAAGAGTACTTCTATCCGGAACTATGAACTGGATCCCCTAGGCGAAAAGGTTATACCTGGGTTAAGCTACGAAAAGTAACCTAAGAGAAGAGTACTTCTACCCGGAACTATGAGCTGGATCCCCTAGGCGAAAAAGTTCTATCTGGGTTAAGTTACATAAAACAGCCTGGGCGAAAAGTACTTCTACCCGAAAATATTAGCTGGATCCCTCTAGGCGAAAATGTTCTACCTGGGTTAAACAACGAAAAACAACCCTGGCGAAGAGTACTTCTACTCGAACTATGAGCTGGATCCCCCTTGGCGAAAAGGTTCTACCTGGGTTAAGCTATATATAAAAACCTGAGCGAAGAGTACTTCTACCCGGAACTATGAGCTGGATCCCCCTAGGCAAAAATGTTCTACCTAGGTTAAGCTACGAAAGACAGCCTGGGCGAAGAGTACTTCTACCCGAACTATGAGCTGGATCCCCCTTGGCGAAAAGGTTCTACCTGGGTTAAGCAATGAAAAACAGCCTGGGCGAAGAGTAATTCTACCCGGAACTTTGAGCTGGATCCCCCTAGGCGAAAAGGTTCTACATGGGTTAAGCTACGAAAATGAGAGGTATGGACAGTAGTGATGCATGCTGAAGATTTTAAGGAGCTTACATTTGGTTACATTCGCCCTTTGAGAACCGCCATTCTGCACTGCTTTGTTCCTGCTTCAAACAAAGAAAATTTGTGAGTTTTTAAAGTGGTGGTCGGTTTGTGGCCTTGATGCACTGAGGAGTTTGAGTTCAAGGACACCCCGTTATCGAAGAACTGATTCTATCAGAGTGGTACCGAGATGCTCGGATACTTTGTATCATTTTCTGAAGACTTTGTCTTTCTGATGTCTCCCCTGGCTATTTTATACCCGGATGTCCACGGTACCGTTAACCCTTGTATCTAAGGCAAAGCAATTTTTCTTTAAAATCAAACTTAGTTGTCTTGCACTCAGAACCAATTTGTGTATGTAGTTCTTATCAACTTTTCCCATGAAGCAAGTCTTGCTTAGGCGACCTTTTCAGTTTCTTTGAGACACTTTGTCCGCCTTATCAAAAGAGATCACATATGGATTCCTGCCTTCGTCAATGCCGTATATGCTCCAAATTATGCTCGATATTACGGGGAAACTGTAGCCAGTTTTGCATTCATTTTGCTTTGCTTTTGATGCAAGATTAGACTGAAAGGGAATCTAAGAAAAATTATGGAAAAGAATAGAAGAGCAATTGGAAATGAAAAAGGAATTGTGTCTAAATAAAAGGTGTCCCTTTCGGGGAGAGAAATAAGGAGACTTATCTGGAGATATGTGCCGACTTCAATGAATCATGACATGCATTTTGGACTAGACGCCTAATCTGTCTGAGCTGTCTAATTCTCAAAATACGTCGCAAATGTTCAATCTTGAAACTGTCTTAGTTGTGCTCATGCCGGAGCATGGAAGACCCTCATTCGGCTAGTAGCGCCCTTTGCGGGTTTTCGCTAACTGACCTCTCTCATTTCTCTAATCACCGCCGCCTTACAGTGCCCATACGGGTTTTCACTGATAAAACTCTCTCATTTCTTTTCTTTTCTTTTCTTTTTTTTTTCTTTACTAAGATATGACACGCGGAAGGTTGGTTGATGCCCCTGGTATGGGGACTTCAAGTTTTCTCAAAGATCGATCAGAAGTTCTTAACAGGAAAAGGTGAAAGGAACCTTGAACTGAATTACAAACTTTGGAACTGTTTCTACAGGAAAAAACGTAAGATAAAAACAAACTTCTGCCCCAGTTTTGAAGTATTGGGAATATAGATTTTTGTTGCAATGGGACCGAACCCAGGGTAAGGCTGCCTACGTATCCTTTCGGAATCAGGTCGGACGTAGTTCAATGCTCAGAAAATTTGTTCAATGACTCAGATTTTTTTTTTTTTTTGTAAGTACACATGTTCCAAAAAGTGGAAAATAAGGAAGAAGAAAAATACAGCTTAAAAGGGGTAACAAAAGAGTGACACTTGCTTGGAATAGCGAGCAATGGTAGCCTTCGTCATTTCGATCTAAGAAAATCATGCGCGAAAGTTCCACAGTGGGTATATATCAGACATAATATCTTTTGACTGCATCTGCATTAATAGTCATGTCTGGTACCCGTCCTTCTTTATCTACCAAGTGCAAGGCCCCGTTTGGTAACACTTTCTTGATGATGTAGGGTCCTTTCCAGTTTGGGGCGAACTTTCTTTTAGCTTTTACTTGGTGTGGAAGAACGCATTTCAGAACGAGTTGGCCTACCTCAAAGTACCTTGGACGCACTTTCTTATTGTAAGCGCGTGCCATTCTTTGCTGGTATAACTGGCCAAAGCACACTGCTGCTAGCCGTTTCTCATCAATCAACATTAGTTGTTCTAATCGGGTCTTTACCCATTCTGCATCTTCAATCTCCGACTCCACAATGATTCGAAGAGAGGGAATTTTGACTTCAGCCGGTATTACAGCTTCTGTCCCATATACCAACAGATAAGGAGTTGCACCAACAGATGTGTGAGCAGTCGTGCGGTATCCCAGAAGAGCAAAAGGCAACTTTTCATGCCATTGTCTCGAGCCTTGGATCATTTTTCTAAGAATCTTCTTGATGTTCTTCTTCGCCGCTTCAACGGTTCCATTGGCTTTTGGCCGGTAAGGGTTAGAATGGCGATGCATAATTTTAAATTGCTCACATACCTCCTTCATCAAATGACTATTGAGATTGGCTGCATTGTCAGTGATAATGGTATTTGGGATACCAAAGCGGCAGATAATGTTGGAATGAACAAAGTCTACCACTGCTTTCTTGGTATGCATCCCTAAGACTCTAAGGAACATACTCCCTTAAGAACATATCCGAAAATTGAGTCCAAGTGAGTGAAGATGCCTCAGCGGGATTATCCAACTCATATGCCTGCCACCACTGATAGGTTGCTCCTCTAAACTGGAATGCAGTGAAAGAAACCCCACTGGAATCCATAATACCCATAGTACGAAGGATACAGTGACATTCCTCCAGAAAACCCTGAGCATCCTCTGAAGCTAAACCGCTGAAAGTGGGAGGGTGGTACTTCTTATACCTCTCGAGCCTGAGCTGCCCCCCTCTGAAACTGTTGTCCTAATATCAGGCCGAACTGGAGAACTGGTTGCACTGGTATAACCTCTGGGGCATGGTCAATTTGGGCACGTGGCTCTGGAGTACGGGAAGCGGGAGTCTGCGCTCCTCCCCCAGCCTGAGATGTGGCAGGAGCAAGTGGAATTAATCCTGCCTGAGCTAATATGCCAAACATGCTCAAAAACTGGGCAAGAGTCTCCTGAAGTGCAGGAGTAGTAACAGGCGTCTCAGGTGCCTGCTCTCCAACTGGAGCTACTGGTGGCTCTGGTGCAGCAGTTCGTGCAGGTGCTCTGGCTGCACCACGTGGTCTTCCTCGGCCTCTGCCCCGACCCCGGCCTCTTGCGGCTCCAACAGGGGGCGCGGGTGTTTGATCATCAGATCCAGTCGTACGTGTCCTCACCATCTATGAGAGAATAAAAAGACAATTGTTTAAAATTTTGAAGTCAACAAATACGCACGATAAGGAATCAAAGAAGTGAATATTTCCTAACAGTTTCATAGCCTCTCGAAGATAAGTACAGACGTCTCCGTACTAATCCGAAAGACTCTACTAAACCTGCTTGTGACTCATAATACCTATGAATCTAATGCTCTGATACCAACTTGTCACGATCCCAAATTTCTTCCGTAGGAGGTCGTGATGACACCTAGTCTCTAAGACTAGGTAAGCCTATCAATGCGGAATAATAATAATATCTGAAATAGATAAACTACAATTCAAAAAAATTCAACTCCCAAAACCCGGTAGAAATAAATCACAAGCTTCTAAGAATTTATTCTCAATGTCTCTATATGTCAAAGTCTAAATAAAATATAAGGAAGCAACATAAAATGATAGAAGGGGACTCCGGAGTCTGCCGACGCTGGCAGATATACCTGGATCTGCACAAAAGAATGTGCAGAAGTATAGTATGAGTACACCACAGCGATACCCAGTAAGTGCCAAGCCTAACCTCGGTAGAGTAGTGACGAGGTCAGGTGAGGCCCTATTGGAATATAATAATGGCATGGTAAAATGTTTATCAATATAGTAAAATAAAATGACATTGAAAATGAATCAAATAATATGTCACATTTAATGACATCAAATAATTGCAAATAATATCTCGTGGAATCAAAACAGAATTTCCTTCAACTTTATGAAAATCACAATAATTAATCGAAAGCAACTATGGCCATAAATTAATATCAACAAGGGCACTACTGAGGTACCGCCTCGTAGTCCTAAATTATAAATAATTTCACAATATCTCATTTTCTTATATCACCGCGGGAGCCTTCATAATTTATTTAAAGAAAACATTTTTTCCCGAAATAGCATCCCGCGTTTTAGCCACCCTTATCATACCGCATGATTTCTAGTAGTCACCCCTACTAGCCACGCGTATCAAGCCACCCTTATCTCACCGCATGCATTTCAACACCCAGACCTTATACCACCGCATGCGTATCAATATCACAATATATCACAATTTGCACCTCAAGTGCCCAATATTTCAATTTTCCACACAAAAAAATCAACAACAATATTTTTCAATAATAAAGAGCTCACGGCTCATGCCAGAATAATCCAAAAAAAATCTTACGAAAATATTTAAGAATAAATAATTCAGAAAAATAATATTTTAAATTTTTAATACGTTGCTTCAATATCAAATTTAAAAATATCAAATACTTCATATTAATAATATTTAATTTAAAGAAAATCAACCTTCAAATAATGCACAGTATAAAAGAAACCAAGTTTCAATTAAACAGGTAAAATAATTAGCAGAAAAAAGGTAAACAAATCTAACATATATATCACAGATCAATAATGAAGAATATAACAAGATAAAATAATTTAATAACTGTGCAACAATGATCTAAACAATTTAAAAATATAATCTTTTATATTTAGCCCGTTTACACACTCGTCACCTCGTGTACACGACTTTCAATACATTTCAATAATCACATTAATATCAATTCTAGGGAAAATTTCCCACACACAAGGTTAGATAAGTCACTTACCTCGACTTGCTCCAATTTAATCAAGTATTATGCTTTTTTCTCGATTTTTCGACTCCGATCGACTCGTATCTAGTCATAATTAATTCGATACAGTCAACAAAAATTATAATAATCAATTTCATAAGAAAATATCATATTTTTCAATAAAATTCGAAATTAGCTCAAAATTTACCTGTGGGGCCCACATCACGGAATTCGGCGAAAGTTATGAAATATGAACGCCCATTCAACCACGAGTCTAACCATACCAAAATGACTAAATTCCGATAACGATTCGACCCTCAAATCCTCAAATCTATCCAGGAGGGTTTTCAAAATTTTTCCAACTTAAATCACCAATTAAATATTAAAAACAGTGATGGATTCGGGTAATCTAACCAAGATTGAGTTAAGAATACTTACCCCAATATTTTTCCTTGAAGATATATCAAAAATCGCCTCTGCTCAAGCTCCAAGTTGTTAAAAATGGCGAATGGGACGAAGCTCCCCTGATTTTATATCTAACAGATCTCTCTAGGGTGACCTCGATCATGGGGTCCGATCCTTGACCTTGATCATGGGGTCCGATCCTGGACCTCGATCATGGGAGTCCGATCATGGGGAGTCCGATCATGGTCCTCGGTCATGGCCTTCAATCATAGCTTCGATCATGGCCCTCGACCCTGGGGCTCGATCACAGCCATCAATCCTGGCTATCGATCATGGCTTCGATCTTTATGGCCTTCGATCACTGGCCTTGGTCATAGCTCTCGATCCTGGGCCTTCGAGCAATGGCCTTCGATCATGGCTCTCGAGCCTGCCATCGATCATGGATCTCGAGCCTGCCTTCGATCCTCAGGAAGTTCGATTTTGACAGCATTTCCAACAGAAAATTGCAGTAGCTTTTGCAGTAGCTTTTGCAGCAGCTTTTTAAGTCTCGTTTTTGATCCGTTAACCATCCGAAACTCCTCGGGACCTCAACCCAATACACTAACAAGTCCTAAAATATTATACGAACTTATTTGAAACCTCAAATCACATCAAACAATGCTAAAATCACAAATCACACATAGATTCAAGCCTAATGAACTTTGAAACTTTTAATTTCTACAAACAACACCGGAACCTATCAAATCAAGTCCGATTGGCCTCAAATTTTGCACGCAAGTCATAAATGACATAACAGAGCTATAAAAAATTTCAGAATTGGATTTCGACCCCGATATCAAAAAGTCAACCCCTCGGTCAAACTTCCCAAAAATTCAACTTTCGGCATTTCAAGCCTAATTCCACTACGGACTTCCAAATAAAATTCTCATCACGCTCCTAAGTCCAAAATCACCATACAGAGCTGTTGGAATCATCAAAATTCTATTTTGGGGTCATTTACACATAATTCGATATCCGGTCACTATTCGAACTTAAACTTTAATTTTTTCATAAAAATTCCATATCTCGGGCTAGGGATCTCAAAATTTGGTTCCGGGCATACGCCCAAGTCCCAATTCACGATACGGACCTACCGAAACTGTCAAAACACTGATCTGAGTCCGTTTGCTCAAAATGTTGACCAAAGTCAACTCAGTTGTGTTTTAAACATCTAATTCACATTTTAATCCATTTTTCACCTGAAAACTTTCCGAAAAATTTTTACAAACTGCACACGCAAGTCGAGTAATGATAAATAGTGCTTAGATCACATAATTAATTATTAAATTTAAAGATAATATTTTGGGTCATCACAGGAACATTCGTCCTCGAATGTTGACTGATGCACTTATCATTCTCATAACTCATAGCTCTTGCGAATATTAGATTTTTATGAAGGAACAAGTCAAAACTTGTTAGTAACAAACGAATGGATCAAAGCAATTACGCAGCTGCCTATGCTCTACGGTGGGCACTAAATTATTTACCCGTAAAACGGTACAATTGAATTTATAGTGTGGTTTATAAACAAGCGAATCGATTTGACCCAAAAATAATAAAATAAATAAGAATGAAAATAAGACTGACGAATGAAATTAAAGAACATAGCAAGTCTGACTAAGAACTTAGCCTTTCGATGACAAAAATGAATGCAATGTTCAAGTGTTCAAGTTGAGCGTAATAAGGCGACAGATTATGTCTTTTTGTGTACAGAATGTTTCTTATCCCTACAATGGTTGTTAATCCTTCTATTCATAGCCCTATTTAGGGAGAGAGGGACAGGATCCTCAAATCAAGCTCATCTTGAATGAGAATAAAATTGTCATTGATGGGTGTATAACGGTTAGCTTTAAATGCAGATATTCTTTGTAATGACTGTTTAATGAATGTTACCCGATGACAATGTTATGAACCCTTGTTACCGGCTGCTCTGTCTTCGGGGTTTGTTCGACATCGATCGCTCCCTTGCATTCGGTGACTGATGTTTGCTGACTCACATTCCACTTGTCTATAGTGCCACGTGTCACTCCGTCATTCGCATGGCACCAACTTGTTTTACCCCGTGCAAATGGTATGAAAAAACTCAAAATATAACATAGGATAAGACAAAAAAATTGCATCGTAGATAAAGCATATTTTTTTTATCCTTTTCCCTTTATTGAGTTCGGTGTACCACAATCCAAAAGTACATGTATTGGGGTTAAATTACCCCAAAAATTGCAAACAAATGCACACTAAGTGTGAGGTTTAAACATGAAACCTCCAATTTGTTACTCCCATGTTTCGATCACTTAATTAGCTGGCTAGCTCATTAGAAAAATTTATTCAACAATTAGTATTTCTTTTGTCTATTTTATGTAATACATGCTAGAAAAACTTTTCATATTTTAAAATAATTTTGCTATAAAGTTTTTACTTTTAATGGTATGCTTTTATATCTATATAGCATATTTAGATTACCAATATTTCAAAATTCTTTCTTTCTTAAATTTCATATAAATGAAAAGGTGCCTAAAAAACACTAGTGTCTTATTGGTTTTGATGATTTTCATAACAATTTGTCATGGTCTTAGCTCCTCTGCTCACTTACTTGATGTTTAAGTTAGAGTTCATAGTAGAATCAATCAACTTTGGCAAATTTATTTTTCAACTGACTACTTTTCACATACTGTATCCTTGAGTTTACTTTCTCAGCTCCATGCCCACTCATCAACGAATTCAATTCTCGTGTAACCCTATAATTGGATAAAAAATGTGTTAAAAATACACTTGCTCCTCTTAATTGCATAAGAGTTTCCAAATGACTTTATGATTGTAACCCATACCATTATAAACATGTTGAATTAGTGAAATAGATATAAAGCTAATTGGAATTCTTACAGGACCAACGTGGGCGAAATACAATACTTCCGCTTAAAATATAACCGTTTTTTTGTTGAAATTTGTAATTTAATTAATTGAAAATTCCGAAACAAAACATTGCAAGTGGTTACTCTACTCGTTTTACCAAACTCACTCTTGTACTGTAAGTCATCAATGATTTAGGTTGTTAAGAATCTGATAGACATCCCAACAACATATTTTGCCTTTTGATGCTACTGTAAAATCCTTTTAGCAGAGCAAAAGAACTTTTGGGGGTAATATTTGAGCACATACGTCTTAGCATATTGCTAGCTCTTGATATGATGCGTTTTCTTCTTTGAATTGCCGTTCGGAGTTGAAAATCTAAAACTGTTCTGTAACTAAAATTTCCCTCTTGCATTCTTTTGGTAAATTAAATCGAATGATTTTGTCAATAAACATAAATTTGATAAGTATTTTCACCGCATCCGTACTTAGGAGTTGCCACTCCGACTCTGACTGAGTAGCCTTCAGATTTTTATTATGACCCATTATTTACCCGTAAAACGATACAGTTGAATTTATACATGATTTTTAGACAAGTTAACTAATTTGATCCTGAAATAATGCAATAATTGAATAAATGTACAATACTTAGCCTTAAAATTTAGATGAAACAATAGAGATGACAGTTCCGGGAACAAGGTTTTCGGGCACAGCAATGATGAGATCAAAAAGCGGAAAAGTAAGATTGTATTAAGATTTGTATAGAATGTGCTGTAAGTTTTGTCAGAAAATTCGTCCCATTTACAATGATAACTGAGCTCACTATTTATAGTTGTGTCTAGGGAAGGAGGTCCTAGGATCATGCCCTTCTTTAATGTCAATTATGAGGGTCATTGATGAAGATGTAACGGTAAATATAAATGCCAAATTCTCTGTAACGGGCTGTCGCTCTTAATGCTGCAGAATATTCCTTATTAAATGCTACCAGGCTCAGAGCATTTAATACACCTTTATGAACGTTATCCCTTCATGTGACAAGCGGAATGACTGCGTTTGGTCTTCGGCCATCCCCGTCTAGGGTTCCATGTGTCTTTCCTTTAGATGACCACGTGTCATATCATATTTCTCCCTATATAGATAGTCCCCCTGCTTTTTGGTGACCTAACTTTGTGTTACCGGAAAGTTGGTAGAAGCACTCTTTTGGCGGGAATTACTATAACTCCCTCTAAAGGCTTCTGACGGTTGATTAGACGCACGTCTCTCCGCATTTAATGCCCCGAGCACGCGTCATCCCACGATTCAGCACAACTTTTGCCGATTATCGAGGTAATCATGGCCATGAATTTAGCCGCCAAAATTTTACTTATACGCATCATTCTTTTCCTTTGCACTTCATAATTTCTCGAACTTCTGATTTGCATCTTTGTTCTCCATCCTTTCTCTAATTCTCTTCAAACAAAAACCTTTTCCTTCTTCTTATTCAATGGATTCTTCCTCCAAGCATGTCGGTTCTTCAAAGAACAAGAACAAAGCTGAGAACTCTGCTCCTCCGACGGTGGGTTCTGTCATCCCAAGAAAACTCAGTACCACAAAGGACTTAGAAGAGAAATTTCCTACTGCTAACCCTCGTACATGGGCTGTTAGTAGGTATCCTTCTTCCATTCGTCATTTTAGTATTCCTGCTGTGAAGGAAGACTGTCGCTGCCATAAGTTGGATATCATTACTCCTGATCTATCGGAGCGAGTAACCCTTCGCAAGGAAGGTTTTACATACTTTTATACGTATCCCTTTACTTTGGGTGCGTTTTTTTTGAGTGGAGAGCTTGATTCCGTGATTGTGGAGTTTTGCCTTTGCTACCAGGTGTGTTTGGCACAGGTAAGTTCTTCGGTGTGGAGGACGGTCGCCTGCCTTCGACGCTTGTGCCAGGAGACTCGAGATGAGTTAACCTTAGCTCATATGATGAATCTCTATTCTCCCTAAATCTTCTGCGGGGGAATGATAAACCTCTGCAAGCGTGGCCACCATGCTTTATTATCTAGCATGGATGATGACAACGACTGTGGGTAGATGAAACGGTTCGTTGCAGTCACCACCAACGACATCATTCCGGCAACGGCTTCATCCTTTCCGGCCGTTTGGAACCGCACTCGTAAGCTCTTTGTTTAGTATTTCCTTTTACTAAATATTTTTCTATAGCCGTATTAATCCTTCATCCTTCGTTTTTTCAGCAACAAGATGGATCCCACCGGTGATGGAAGGCTTGGACCGGTGGGTTCAAAAGATCTTGGACGTCACGACGCCCGAAACTCGTTTGTGGAAAGAACTATCCCTTAAATACGGGTGGAAGGCCAAAAATCATGGTAATTTTAACTTACCTCGCTTATATTATTTTTGTATATGGAGAACCTAGTTGAACCCTTCGGACTTGTTCACGAAATTAGGTCTACCTGTGGGCTCTGTTGTTATCCCCGAGGAGGACGCCTTGGCTGATCTTGCTGATGCAGCGAGGCTGCTTCAGGAGGCACTTCTTTACGGAGTCCCCGATCGGAGGATAAACAACCGAAGAGAATACGTTCCTTCGCGGCCGGGGAAAAGAATAAGAGGGCAAAGATTAATGCCCCTGAGTCATCTCCGGTGGCGATGGTGACTGGTCCTCCTTCCGGGCCGGTCATAGACACCGTGATAATTGATGATGATGAAGAATCTAGTGATGAGAGAGATTCTCTACATAGAAGACAACGATCCTCATCATCTCAACAGGATGCTCGACCTGTTGAGAGAGTTACACCAATCGAGGGCGATGCATCGGCACTTTGGGGAGAGTTTGATTTTGTAGATAATGTCAACTACCGTTTTCAGGCACTAATTATTGTGCCCGGTATTGCGAGCGGCTGAGTATCGGGTCCTTGCCGTCTTTGGTTGACGAGCATCCAACAAACAGCACTGCATTTGTTGCAGCTGCTTCTCACTCTTCAACTCCGTCAGCTTCATCTTCATCTTCACCAATACCAGCAACTGCTTCATCACTTCCATCTTTATCCACTCTTCCACCAGTAGTTGCTACATCGCCTCCACCGGGCGTACCTGACCATGAAGAGGGTGTTCATCTTCCACAGTCCCCAGTTCATGGGAATTTGGGGCAAAATTATGCTGTCCCTTCTGAAGATCCACAAAGGAGGATGAACATTACTCTTTCGGTCTCTACCGGATGTAACTTGCTATCCCGGCCGGTGGAGCTTGCTAATTATCTAAAGCCTTTGACTTTAGAGAAAGACTGAGAAAAGATTCAGGCACTTTCGGGATAGTGTTTGTTGAACAATGCCATACATAACGCCGCAGCAGTACGTTCCTTTCTTCATTTGTTATTTCTTTTACTTTTGTATGAATGTATTCTAAATTTTACTTCTTCTTGTTTTGTAGGCCAATTTTCTTGCTTCTGAGGGCCTTTAGAGGTTGATTCGTGAGAATGAGAAATTTACTTCTAAAAGGAATCAACTTTTAGTGGAACGGGACCGAACTGTTCTCCGCCTCTCGGAACTGGAAACCAAAGCTACTAAGGTCATTTTTTTGGAGGCTCGTTTGCGGCAAAGCGAGCAATAAGTGGTAACTCTTAGCCAAGAAATTGGCCCACTGAGGGTTAGATTTGATGAAGCCAAGGCCAAATGGACTGAAGTCCAGGACGACGTTCTTACTGCAACCGAGCGCGAGGCTGCCTCCGCTGAAAGAGTGATTAACTTATAGGCAGCCTTGAACTCCAAAATTGAAAAGCTTGTTGCTGTGGGGGAGAAACACGCCAAGCTAGAAGATAAGTACAGGAAAACTATCGAGCATAATAGGCTCTTTAGTTCAACTGTCCACGGCCTTGATGTCAGCCTCAAATCTGCTAGGTCCGCCCAGGAAAACCTTTCTACCGAGGTAACCCAACTCAAAGAAGAACTCAAGCACCGAGAGGCTTCCCTCTTTGTTGAAAAAACTTACGCCATGTACATCATGAGGAGAAAAACCTTGGAAGAGGCCAAAGCTGGTGTCATTGATTTTGATGCCGAAATTGCTAAGGCATTCGAGCTTCAGTTAGCTGCTAAAAGTGGAATCCCATCGATGTCTGATGTACCTGGCCCTTCTGGTTCTGGTTCCGAGTTTTCGAGAATTGAAGAAAAATTGGATGATGATGATGCCGAAGGCCAAACCGATGAAAATGTTGAGCAGCCAGTGGACCCACCTACTTCTCCTGGGGATGCGGACACTTCTCTTCCTCCTGGTTCCGAAGGCACTACAGTTTAGCATTTCTTTTCTTTTTTCCATTTTGTACTTTTACCATTTTGGCACGTTCTTGTAAATAAAGACATATTTTTGCTCAAGTATTGTTTGAGTCTTACTTTCATTTGAATATCCATGCAAGTCTTTAACCTTTGTATTTGCTTAAGAATTCTGCACACGTTTTTCAATTCGCGCTTTACTATATGTAGTCTTGGATGCATTTTCCTCGAAGCACTTTGGTTTCGAGTATTATCCCTTTTACGTGAGGGTTTCTATAAGTATTTGCGCAAGTTTACATTTTGCGTCCTTTTGTGTATGTCTTCAGGTGCATTTTTCCTCGAAGGCATTTTGATTTCGGGCATAAATTCTTCCGAAACCAACCCTTTAACGTGAGGGTTTTCATAAGTATTTGCGCAAGTTTACTTTTTTCGTCCTTTTGTGTATGTCTTTGGATGCATTTTTCCTCGAAGGCATTTTGATTTCGGGCATAAATTCTTTCGAAACAAACCCTTTAACGTGAGCGTTTTCATAAGTATTTGCGTAAGTATACCTTTTGCGTCCTTTCGTGTATGTTTTCGGGTGCATTTTTCCTCGAAGACATTTTGATTTCGGGCATAAATTCTTCTGAAACCAACCCTTTAACGTGAGGGTTTTCATTAGAGAGGGTCCTCTTATGTTTACGGTGCTCTTGAAAAGGACGTCTTATGTTCATTATGGCACTAACATTTGAGGTACTTGTTTAACTTTCAAATGACAAAGTTAGTTCATCGTTCAAACAAGAAACAAGATAAAAATAAAAGGATTTTTTTCATATAATTCCTTCTATTTTCAAAAGTACACTAGCATTTATTATGCTAAAAAGAAATTGCGATTACTTGTGGCTATCATGTACAACTTGTTTCTACGGGGTTGGCTGCGCAGTCCCCCTGTCTCGATGATGCATTTGGTTTCCGTATTTTTGTTTCCCGGTTGACGTGGCAGTCAATGTTGTTGTATCCTCATATCATTCCCCCTGGTGTTCGAATGCGAAGAATGCGAAATTGGAACACTGAAAGTCTTGTGTCTTCATAGATCCCACCAATGAATTGCTGGATAATCCTTAACTCGGTAACATACCTTACTTCCCCTTAGGAATCCATGCTTTCGAGCGAAAGAATATCTAACAATCCTCTAGCGGTTTGTGCTTGCTTACGGTCGGGTAGCCTCTGTTCGGTAGCAAACTTAACTTCCTAGTGGGAAATTTCTATCGAACCAAAGATTATCTAACTGTCCCCGAGTAGAAGCTTGTTTGTTTGCCTTGCTATCAAGTGCCTTATTGATGTTGTCTTCGTAGTATGCTTTCTATCGCTGCCTCATTAAAAACCTTGCCAGAAAAACCCAATTGGGACAAAAACTGAATGAAGGAAAAAAGAGTAAAGCACATACTTTCCGCTTGAGTAATGTTCATCAGCAATAATATCTTTTGAGGTGTGCCACGTTCCAGTTACTAGGCAACTTGTCTCCATTCTGGTTCTCCAACTCATATGAACCTTTGCGAGTGATAGTTGAAATACGGTAGGGACCTTCCCACATTGGACCTAGCTTCCCCGTATTGAGATCCCAGATATTTTGGGTTACTTTCCTCAGAACCAAATCTCCTACTTTGAAATAATGGATGTTGGCTCTTCGATTATAATATCGCTCAATTCTCTGCTTTTGAGCTGCCATTCTTATACGCGCTAAGTCCCTGCGTTCCTCGAGCAGTTCTAAGTTTATTAACACTGCTTCGTTGTTCGATTCTTCATCTGCCCAAAATATCTCAAAGCGGGTTCGCCCCCTTCCACCGAGATTAGGGCTTCAGCACCATACACAAGGGAAAAATGAGTTTCTCCTGTACTCAATTTGGCCGTTGTTCTGCAGGCCCCCTTTTTCTTCTTCCAACCTTTTCTTGAGGTTTTGAATAATCATTTTGTTTGTTGAATCTATTTGACCGTTTGCGCTCGGATGATAAGGAGAAGATGTGATCCTCTTTATCTTCAAATCTTCGAGGAACTTTGTAACTTTTGCACCGATAAATTGTGGCCCATTATTGCATGCTATCTCTTTTGGTATTCCGAGCCTACAAATTATATTTTCCCACAGGAAATCCACCACTTCGCGTTCTTTAATCTTCTGATAAGGACATGCTTCTACCCATTTAGAAAAATAGTCAGTCATAATTAAAAGAAACCTTACCTTTCTGGGAGCCAGTGGCAGCGGTCCGACGATGTCCATCCCCCATTTCATGAGCGGCCATGGGGACATAACCGAATATAAGGGTTCTGTCGGTTTGTTTACTAGTGGTGCGTTGCGTTGGCACTTATCACATTTTTGTACGAAAGTCTTTGGCGTCTTGTTCCATGCGAGGCTAGTAATATCTTGCCCGTACCAACTTCAGCACCAAAGAATCTGCGCCCGAGTGATTTCCGCATATCCCTTCGTGGACTTCTCTTATGACATAATTAGCTTCTAACGCTCCTAAGCACCGGGCCAGCGGGCCTTGGAAGGACTTTCTATACAATTAGCCTCTCTTGAAGCTATAACGTGCAGCTTTGGCGCGTAACGCCCGTGATGCTTTGGGGTCTTCGGGCAACTTCTCGTTCTCGAGATAGTCGATTATTTCATTTCTCCAGTCCCAGACCAGACTAGTCGAATTTATCTCATAGTAACCATCTGTATCTAGGACTGAGCTCATTAGTTGCACTACCGTCCTGGACTCCGATCCCTTTATTTCCGTCGATGATCCTAAGTTTGCTAATGCATCCACTTATGCGTTATCCTCCCTCGGGATATGAGTAATTGACCATTCCCATAATCGTACCAAAAGAGCCTGAACCTTTACCACGTATTGTTGCATATGTTTTTCTTTGGTATCAAAGATCCCGTAGACTTGATTTACCACTAGCTGCAAGTCACATTTGATTTCGATAACCTCGAAATCAAGACCCCGGGCTAATTCGAGCCCTACAATCAAAGCTTTGTACTCTATTTCATTGTTGGTTAAATGGATCGTTCTGATGGCTTGCCTTAAGGTTTCCCCCAAAGGCTTGATTAAGACTATTCTGAGTCCGGACCTTTTTACGTTGGAAGCTCAATTCGAAAATAAGGTCCAAACCCCCGATGTCGATTCTGATACCATTACTGCCTCCTTGGTTGCCAGAGGCAGTAGTGCTCGACTGAAATCGGCCACGAAGTCAGCCAAGACTTGTGACTTAATTGCAGTCCTTGGTTTATATTCTATGTCAAACTCACTCATTTCGATGACCCAATCTACCCGAGAGCTCGGGTTTATGGAGGATGTTCCGCAATGGGAAAGTAGTCACCACAACCATCGAGTGGCATTGGAAGTAGGGCCTCAGCTTCCGAGCGGAGACTACGAGAGCTAAGGCTAGTTTTTCCAAATGTGGGTAGCGAGTTTCTGCTCCCTTTAAAATTTTGCTAATGTAATAAATGGGAAATTGCGTACCTTCTTCCTCCCGGGCTAAAACTGCACTTACTGCAACTTCTGAAACCGCGAGGTAGACTAGAAATGATTCACCTTCTTTTGGTTTTGAGAGCAATGAAGGGCTTGATAAGTAACTTCTTCAGGTCCCTCAGTGCCTGCTGGCACTCCGGTGTCCATTCAAAATTATTTTTCTTTTTGAGCAGTGTGAAGAAGCGATGATATTTTTCCGACGATCGGGAAATGAACCTGCTCAAAGCTGTTAGTCTTCCTGTGAGCCCTTGGACTTCTTTTACGTTCGACAATTGATCCGGGATATTCTCTATGGCTTGATTTTGTCGGGGTTTATCTCAATTCCCTTTTGTGAGACAAGAAATCTCAAAAACTTATCAGAACAGACCTCGAACGCGCACTTCTCGAGATTAAGTTTCATGTTATGCTTTCACAGGATGTCGAATGTTTCTTGCAAATGCTTAAGATGGTCACTTGCATTCAAAGACTTAACTCGCATATCGTCTATATAAACTTCCATAGTCTTTCCTATTTGCTTTTCAAACATCTTATTTACGAGTCGTTGATAAGTGGCTCCGGCATTTTTCAACCCGAAGGGCATCACATTGTAACAATATGTACCGAAATTCGTTATAAACGAAGTCTTTTCCTGATTTTCCAAGTTCATCTTGATTTGGTTGTATCCGGAATAAGCATCGAGGAAACTCATTAACTCGTGCCTGGCTGTGGCATCAATCATTTGATCGATATTTGGCAGTGAGAACGAGTCTTTCGGGCATGCCTTATTAAGGTCTTTATAGTCTACACACATGCAAAATTTATTGTTCTTCTTCGGAATTACTACTACATTGGCTATCCAGTCTCGATATCTTATCTCTCGGATCGAACCGATATTAAGCAAGTGTGTTACCTCTTCTTTGATGAATTTATTCATGGCCTCAGCAATAGGGCATTTTTTTTGTCTTACCGGAGGTACGTTGGGATCCAAACTCAGCTTGTGCACTGCTACTTCCCTCGGGATACCTATCATATCCTCGTGCGACCATGCAAAATAATCAGCATTGTATTTAAGGAATTTAATAAAACCAGACCTGAGCTCCAGGTGCAGTCCTGTTCCCAAATGGAATTTTCTTTCTAGGAATTCTTCGAACAATGCAACTTGCTCTAGTTCCTCCGCCGTGGACTTCGTTGCGTCCGTATCTTCTGGAACTTGGAAATATCTTGGCACCTGATAATGTTCTGACGACTCTGCTCCCGGGCTAACTTTTTCTAGCTCGGAAATAAGTGACGGTTCCTGTAATTGCTATGTCGTGTGCTCCTTCCCTTTGCTACTGGAAACCGAAATTTGCATTCATCTCTCTTGCTGCCGGTTGATTACCTCTTATCTGCTTGATTTCTACAGGCCTTGGAAACTTCAGTAATTGGTGATATGTTGAGGGTACAACTTGCATCTCGTGTAACCATGGCCTTCCCGGGATGATATTGTATCCCATGTCACCATCTACTACTTCGAAGAGAGTTGTTTTCATTACTCCTTCAGCGTTCGTGAGCATCAAAATCTCTCCCCGGGTCATTACGCTCACAAGGTTGAATCCAACGAGGAGCTTTGTTGCCGAAATAATGCTTCCGGTGAGTTTAGCTTGCTCCAATACTCTCCATTTAATGATATTAGCCGAACTTTCTGGATCCACTAGAACACGCTTAATCTTAAAATCCAACACATTTAAAGAAATTACTAGTGCACCGTTGTGTGGTAATAGCAATCCATCTGCGTCCTCCTCCGTAAAAGTGATATCGTCTTCCCGGAGTCTTTTACTATGAGTTATTGATACTTTCGTATTCTTCGCTGCCAAAAAGGTGACCTCATTAATCCCATTCCCTCCGAAGATCATATTGATCATTTGGCGTGGGGGTTCTTCTCCTACTTTTGAAAGTTCCATGTTGTCTCTGTTACGACCATAATTGTTCTTAACTTGGTCACTCAAGAATTCTTTAAGGTGACCATTCTTCAATAGTGTTGCCACCTCTTCCCGGAGGTGTCGACAGTCCCCTGTTCGGTGGCCGTTCGTCCCATGGTATTCACACCACAAGCTGGGATCCCTCTGGCTCGAATCAGATCTCATAGGTCTCGGGAATCGTGCTTCTTTAATATTTCTCATGGCTGACACCAACTCTACTATACTGACGTTAAAATTATATTCCGATAACTTAGGATAAGAAGGATCCCGAGACCCTGACGTCTCTTTATCCTGAAGTGATCTATTGTTTCGACCACAATCAGTCCCTCTATCAACGGTGAACTTGTTTGCTGTCCGAAATTTTCTGCTACAGCCTTCGGTCCGCCCGTAAGGCAAAACCCGGCCCCTCGAAGTCCGTCTGTCCGTGTCGTAGTCATTCTTTAATTTTTCTTTGCTCTTCTCCCGTCCCTTGGCCGATGATGTATAACCGACCCGATCATCTTCAATCCTTATCTTTGACTCATACCGGTTGTGGATATCTGCCTAAGTTGTTGCTTGAAACTCAAGCAGGTTCTCCTTCAGCTTCCGGGAAATGTCTGAGCTTCTCGGATTCAATCCTTTGGTGAACGCTTCAGTTGCCCATTCGTCCGGGACAGCCGGGAGCAACATTCTTTCTTTCTGGAATCGGGTAACAAACTCTCGTAATAATTCGAATTCTCCTTGTGCGATCCTTAATATGTTGGCCTTCCAGGCTTGTACTTTTCTGGCCCCGGTATGAGCCTTGATGAAAGAATCCGCGAGCATCTCAAAGGAATCTATGAAATGCCCGGGTAATCATGAATACCACGTTAGAGCTCCCCTCGCGAGAGTTTCTCCAAATTTCCTTAAAAACATAAATTCGGTTTCGTGATGAGCTAAATCATTTCCTTTTACCGCCTTTGTGTAGGTGATAATATGCTCATGTGGGTCTGAAATCCCGTCATACTTTGGTATTTCAGGCATTTTGAACCTTTTTGGGATTAGTTCTGGTGTCGCACTCAGCTTGTACGACAATTGAGTATACTTCAACGAGTCTGTGCCTTTCAATACTGGTGGTGCGCCCGAGATCTAGTCCATGCAGGCGATTACTTCCCTCATAAACCGTAAAAGTTCATTCTTAAACGGGTCGTTCTCGTTGTTGAGATCGGGTCCGTTCCCCTAGCCCCGTCGGAGCCAACTTCACCCTGGGAGTGTTGTTGTCGACTCTCTGCGTTGTTTGGTTTGCAGGAACACAGGGATAAATTGGATCTCGTCTGTTTGCATTATTCGAAGCCCCCAATAGCGCCTGCTTCAGCTCCGTCATAACCTTATCCTGCCGCGTGAGATAGCCTAGAATGATCTCATGTTGCTCTTGCAGGACCCTCACCGCATCCACGACATACTCCTCATCAGCATCATCAGGAGTTGTCTCCCGAACCTGTCGAGGGTTCTGCCTGTCATGCACTGGCGTGTCGTCATTTCCCTCATTGAGGGTGTCACTGATTGAATCCTCGAAATGAGGCCGATCCTTTCGAATTTCAGGGTTGTACGTGTTGTTAACAATGTTATTTGCCATTTTTTGTGATTTTTTCTAAGACAAAACAATCAAATCACGTTAGTAAAAAAAGGCAAGGATCAATTTAATTACACGTCTGTCTAGGCCCCATGGTGGGCGCCAAACTGTTTACCCGTAAAACGGTATAGTTGAATTTATACGTGATTTCTAGACAAGTTAGCTAATTTGATCATGAAATAATGCAATAATTGAAGAAATGTACAATACTTAGCCTTAAAATGTAGATGAAACAATAGAGATGATAGTTCTGGGAATAAGGTTTCCGGGCACAACAATGATGAGATCAAAAAGCGGAAAAGTAAGATTGTATTAAGCTTTGTAAAGAATGTGCTGTAAGTTTTGCCAAAAAATTCGTCCCCTTTACAATGATAACTGGCCTCACTATTTATAGTTGTGTCTAGGGAAGGAGGTTCTAGGATCGTGCCCTTCTTTAGTATCAATTATAAGGGTCATTTATAAAGATGTAACGATGAATATAAATGCCAAATTCTCTATAACGGGCTGTCACTCTTAATGCTGCAGAATATTTCTTATTAAATGCTATCGTGCGCAAAGCATTTAATACACCTTTATGAACGTTATCCCTTCCCGTGACAAGCGGAATGACTGCGTTTGATCTTCGGTCATCCCCGTCTAGGATTCCACGTGTCTTTCCTTTAGATGACCACGTGTCGTATCATATTTTACCTTATACACCCATACATTGTAGAAATTGATCCATGCAATTTAAAAAATTGCATTATTTAGAGTGTGGTTGTCTGAAATGATGAGGTTTATTGAATTGATTATCGATTTAGCTCAAAACACTTTGGACGAGGAACTTTTATTAGGTCAAATTCGTTTTAATTTTATTTTTGTGTCTTACATGTTTTAGAATGTTTAAAAAAGTTACATTTTTATATTTATTAAGTTTTTAAATTCAATATTTTTATGTTATCCTTAAAGGTGAAATGACATGATATGTTTAAGGCCAAAATGCGAAGGATATTTTTGATATGTTATTCACATATTTAGTGTAAAATATAAAAATTGCATGGGGCACCCTATTTGGTCGCCCCTTTTTAACTTGTACTCGATTTATTTTTTCGTTTGTATCCGTACCCGTTTTTTTGTTAAAAATATTTTAAAAAAATGATTTTGCCATTCTTTAATAAAAGACTATTGACAAAACTGTAAAACAAAACTTCAGCATGTTTTAATATGAAATTTTAGCAAATGAACTAAATAACTTCAGCACGCATTAGCAAAAACTCATTAGAAAATTACATACTGCAAAAGAAAAACTTAAGCATGTTTAGTCTGAAATTTTAGCAAATGAACTAAAAAACTTCAGCTTGTTTAGACTGAAATTTCCAAAAAAACTCATGACAAAATTGTAGATTGCAGGACAAAATTTCAGCATGTTTTGGTATGAAATTTTAGTAAATGAACTAAATAACTTCAGCAAGCATTAGCAAAATCTCATTAGAAAATTACATACTGCAGGACAAAAACTTAAGCATGTTTAGTCAATTTTAATAAATGAACTAAAAAACTTCAGTATGTTTAGACTGAAGTTTCAGATAAAACTCATGACAAAACTGTAGACTGCAGGATAAATAATTTCAGCATGCATGAAGTTTTAGCTTCAATGTAAAAATTTTCACGAATGAGGTTGCAGATCACGCGATCAATATGTGATGCAGGTTTTATATCTTTTGTCAAGGGGTATAATTATCATATTATTACGGATTTTTTGTCAGCTGGTTACCAAATGAATAATTTTTAAAAATATGGTACATGTTAAAAGATGATACAAATATAGGGTACGACTGCAAATCACCCGTGTAAAATAACAAGACCAAAATTATTATTTTTTGAAAAAAAAATAAAAAATTTTGATGGACAAAAATTCGTGCCTAGTCAAATTAAGAATTAAGATGAAGTAGAAGAAGTATTATATTTCGATGGTAAATGATTTGTGACAGAATCAACTTAACCGCATGCTCTCAATGGCATATAACATGTTTATATAAACTGAAAAAAATACAAAAATTCGAAACAATAAAATTCATAATATACAATTGGTTGGGTATAGATATATGTTAAAAAACCCATTGAAAAGGACAAATTGTTTTTATCTACGAGTAAAATACAATAATAAAGAATGTGCATATTCACGATTTATTGAATAATTGTTTTTTGTCCACGATCCCTCCCCGGCTCCCCCAACCCCCCACACACCCCACCAAAATATCCATTCATGTACCTCATATTGTACTTCAAAATAATCAATTTTACGCTTATGATAAATAATAACTTTTCAAGTACCATACCTCGTCCATAAAAGAAAAGTAAAGTAATTTACAACTCAGTGGTGAAATAAATATAATCCCTTCCATCTCTTTAATCAGAGGTGTTGAGATTGAATTATGAGAAAAGAAAAAATTCAAATTAAAAAATTACTCCTTTTAATAAATACTACACGACTTCAATTTAAATTAATCGAAAATTAATTGGACTTCAATGCCGATATTAAACACACCAGAAAGGTGTGATAACCAAATTTATATCACTATGACTCATAGTCTAGGAGTCTTGGACGATCATTATTAATTTATTACTTTATTTGTGTCAATTTAGATGACATATTTTTTTTATTAGTCCGTTCAAAAAAGAATGACATATTTTTACAATTAAAAATAATTTAATTTTAAATTTTTATTTTATTCATTTTACACTTAATGAAATTTTTTTATAACTATACAAATATTATTATCTCATAAAACTTTTAACTTTCAATTTTTTTATTTATTTTAAATTTCGTACAGGAAACGGAGCAAGTAAATAACTACTTCGTCTATTTCGCCACGCTAGAGAAACAGAAAAAAGGAAATATATAGGGTTTAAAGGGAAAAAATGAGAGAAAAAAAATATCTTTTACCAAACGGCTTTTTTTCCTAATAATCGTGTGGTCTTTGGCTGTAATCTCCGCGACTCAAATCTCTCTCTCTAGATTATCTCATATTCGCTCGCTTGCTCCACCATTGGCTTATCCTCGCTTCTTGAGTGCTCCCTAATTTCTCTGAATTTCGAAACTCTTGCCTGAGACAATCGCAGCTTTGAATGCGAATCTTTTGATTCCTTTCATTCGCTGTGATTTTACTGTATCATTACCTTCCGGCGGAATATGTTTATTTATCTTCTTCATCTTTATGTTCCTAGACGAATGAGCTTTTGTCACAGTTGGCTTGATTTTCACCTCAACGCCCAATGAATAGTTCGTGCACCGATGCTTTTGAATAGACATGGCTTCTGCTACTTCAATGTCAGGTAGTTACTACGTTTGTTAATTTCATTTCAATGTTTGCCTGAATAGCATGTTAGTGAATGAATACACCTTAATTGCAAAGTAGTTGCGCTCAGGCTATATAAATTATGTAATTTTATTCCAATTCGTTTCATTCCACTGCTAAATTATTTGAATTGTGATAAGGCAATAAAAGGTTTTCTCTAACCGGAGGTTCACTAAATCTACTAATAACAATTTCTCGTGGAAAACAGTGGAGCTAACGTGAATAATGTGTTAGTCTTGTATTTATTTATTGATTGATTTCTTTTAACTGGAATTAAGTTATATACACTAAAGTGTGATGATTTTTATTATTTTTATAAATCATCGGCTATATAGCAGGTTACTTACCATTTATCTATTATAGGTTACCAATCAATGCTATTAAATAGAGTTACATGCAATTAAATTTTAAATGACCTGATTGTGTAATTATTTGTTACGCCGTCACTCAGTAGAACTTAAACTCTTTTTTAATTTGCAGTTTCTATTGAATGTGTGAATATATGTAAGTCTTGGAAAGGAGATGTGAGTGGGAGATTCGACTGTAGTGTGCTATCTTGTGCCTGGAAGGCGCCAAGGGCCTTGACTGGGTTCCTTGCCAGCACAACTCATCCTTCTCGGTGTTCCTCTACTCTTTATGGACGATATGGAAGAAGAAATCGTCTCCACCGATGTGTAAGTTTTTACTCACCTCCCAACTTACACTCTTTGAAATTAATCACATTGAGTTAAGAAAATTTTATGTTCAAAAAGCTAGTTTTAGAGGCTTTTCTGCTTTGCAATTTACTAAAACTTGTTGGTCATTGACGTTTTGCCTGTGGTTAGTAACCTGTTTGTGGTTCTTTATGTTGATGCGTAACATGATCTTTGGAACATGTAGAAGAATATGAGAGTCCCAATTCAAAATTTTAAGGCATTTATTGGAGCGACACAATATTTATATAAACCCCCTTGAATGCCTTAGATACCTGGTGTAGAACGTTTTTATATAGCTCAACACCCTCTCTCACACATGTAATCCAATTTTGGGTTCACATGTAGACTTGGATGCAGATTTTACGAGCATGAGATGGACTTACTAAAAGTTGAATATATTAGTTGAAAGAATTTGAGTATCCAACTTGAAACTTCAAGGCTATGATTGAATAACTCAAGATATTTATAGATACTTTGGATGTCTTTATATACCCGATGTGGAGCTCTTTTCTTAACTCAATAGAATAGTTCATATTCTTGTTAGAATATCTGTAAATTACGTATAGAATTCGGTAAGAAGATTATTTTGTTAGATTCTTATTCTTTAGTTAATTAGAGGAGGCTGACTTAGAGAGCTTGACCTCAGTCTTCACGATATATTTCAGAATTTAAGTCGAGATACTTCTTGTTTTGCCTTCCTCATTCCTTCCTCCTGTTATTTAAAAACATTATGTGCAGCAAGCTATAGAAGTTTTTAAGGAGTTTTTGTTTTTTAGAATGGTGGTGTCCGGGCCAGTGCGCCTTGACTATTCCACCAGGTACCTGCAACCTCCCACCAGTACAAGTACCGGGTAACTCTAACAACAAGGACTTAGATAGATGGGGAGAAATCACTTAGCCTTTTTTGCTTCTGTTGGGATTTGAGCCATGGTCTCCAGTTTGTTAGAGAGATCTCTTTCATTTTCTTTCTTGTTTGTTGAAGCAAGGGCAGTCTTTAGAGCATTAGAGGAAGCTGTTGGAAGATACAGCTCTTTTGGATTATGTTTCTGTCCTACCTATTAGATGATTGAAGATTATTTCTGATTATTGAAATGCCTTCAGTTTGATTTCCTTGGCTGATGAATAATCCTTTAGCAATTTCCTTGGCTGATGAATTAATATTTTCACCAGTTATGTCAACACCTAATAAATCACATCTGTAATAGATTTTGGATGATGCCCTCAATTGTGTCTAGTGCAGCCTTTGGGTTTGTTCTGTTTAAACCTAACTAAGGCTTGATGAATGAGGTAAAAGGTGGGAGGGTCTGTAGCGACAAGAACAAGAATAAGTTGTCATGATCGTCCCCTTCCCCACTAAAAAGAAATTAGAAGTAAAAGAAAGAAAATTCTGTGTCTTGAAAATGTCTTTTCTTGGTTATAGAGTTTCAATGGACTTCAATAGAGTGGTACAAAGAATTCATATACTGACCCTAACTAATCTGGAATTGACTTGTAGTTGATTGAAAAAAGTATCAAAGTTTAATGGTGCTACGACATCTGCTCTTCTTCAATACTGTAACTAACATAGCCTAGTGCTAAATGCCATAGAAATGCATGTAGTGACACATTAGAAAAAATAAAAATGGGTGTTCTGGTGGCAAATACATGGATAGGCCGTCAATTTTGGACTGTATCAAGTTTCTCGAGACCCTTTTCTCCTGAGATTAGTCAGTGACTCAACCAGCACGAGTTTAAGCTTGATCCATATGGACTTTATTTTTGGATGTGCACTTATTTATACATGTATTTTCTGGAAAGTCATGCATGCAAACAGCACAGGCTTATAGCTGGTTTTCTTGAGAAGCAATAATTATATCTGTTACAGTCTTTTCACCTGACTTGATTTTACTTGTGGCAGAGATGTTATACTTCTGATGTGGACGAACGCTACTCTGATGAAGCTCTGCAAGGAGTCCCTGGCTCAAGGCTTCTACTATCTACTTCTAGCAAATGGAAATTATGTTGCTCTTTATCATTTTCTTCAGAGTCTTGTGAAGAGATATCTCCTGAAAGTTTGTGGGAGGTTAGTGATCCTCCAGCTATGAAGTCATCTCTGATTCCTGGCATCATTAACGAACAAAGTCTGCTTTCCTAGTCAAAACTTGTTGGTTTTACTCATAAATTAGCTTGCCTAAACATCATAGCTCTCTCATGATAGAAAGATCAGGAATTGTGATTATCAGTTGCTTTTGAAAATTGAGAAGCATTAAGCACCAGCACTTCCCAGCTGTTAATAAGCAAAATTTCTCTGGCAGGAAAGAAAATGGAAAATCCTATTGACTCAAATATTGCTAGATATCCTAATTAAAATAGAAAAGCCTGAGCCAATCTCAGAACTGCTAATTCCACATTCTACTGATTGTTTTTTCTTCCATACATAAAACTTTCAATACTTTCAATATTGAATCTATTGCAGCTGGTGTCTTCTGTGTGCATTTCTTTCTACATAAATTTGGACAAATTCATGTTCCTTCTGAAATTGATTAATTTTGCATTTGTGAATAGTTTTTGAAAGATACAGAATGAATTCTCACTTCTAAGCGCCTGATTTTTTATGCTCATTTGCTAATATCAAGTGTCTGTTATTGTTAGTATACTGAGCCGGGGGTCTATCAGAAACAACCTCTCTACCTTCACAAGGTAGGGGTAAGGTCTACGTACACACTACCCTCCCCAGACACCACTTGTAAGGTTACACTGGGTTTGTTGTTGTTATGTTAGTATCTAACTAATGTTAATTATCTGTTTCACAGGATCTTATACCTTCTATTTCATATCTTTCTTACAAAGAATTGGAATTGGTTCGCAAGGCTTTGAATGTAAGTATATTCGCATATAATCAACAAAATTGATCTTCTCCTTGGCTTTGATTTCCTTTCTCATCACTTTCTTTCTTTGCAAGATAAAACATCTATTACAAATATTTGGCATGCCATAATCTCCAACTAAATCAGAATAGCTGAAAAACCTGTCTGATCTACTGATTATTATTACAGCTTGCTTTTGAGGCACATGATGGTCAAAAGCGTCGTAGTGGAGAGCCCTTTATTATTCACCCAGTTGCAGTTGCACAGATCCTTGGACAGCTTGTAAGTTGTGCGGAATTATTGTACTTTCCTGGCTCAGAAGGCATAACTGAGTTTGACTTTTTCCCTTTTTCTTTTTGAGGAATTGGATTGGGAGTCAATTGCTGCTGGGTTATTACATGATACTGTGGAAGATACAAATGTAGTTACTTTTGAAAGAATAGAGAAGGAATTTGGTCCGACAGTTCGGCGTATTGTTGAAGGGGAGACTAAGGTAGTTCTTCAGAAGATATAGATTCTTCTTCTTCTTCTTCTTCTAGCAAACAATTAAAAGAAATTTGTTCCTTTTGACGTAAATGGGATTGATGTGTTAGGTATCCAAGCTCGGAAAGATCAAGTGCAAGGATGAAAGCCATGTGCAGGATGTCAAAGCTGATGACCTTAGACAGATGTTTCTTTCCATGACGGAGGAGGTAATGCCTCTGTTTACTTGTACGGATTTTGTTACTTTCTTAACAGTCCCTTTCTTAAAATGCTTCTGTTTCAGGTCCGTGTTATAATTGTAAAATTGGCTGATAGATTACATAATATGCGCACTCTTTCACATATGCCTCCACACAAGCAGGTATGTACATCTTAATTTTTTTTATCCGTCTCTGTCTAATCTCTAACAATCTTGCTATTCTCTTTCCTTTCCAGTCTGGCATCGCAACAGAGACGCTGCAGGTTTTTGCTCCTTTGGCAAAACTTCTTGGAATATACCAAATCAAGGTGTCTCTTTAGCTTCTTTAAACTCTTAAATGCTTTGACATGCCTAAGATATATTGTACCTAATTTAAATTTCCTTTTCTTCCTCCCTTCCAGTGGCTGGTTGTCTGGCCTTCAGAACTGTATAGTTAGTTGTTGATGTACATGGACGTCTCTCATTTTCTTAACCCTTTTCCTGAAATTGCTTAATGATAATAGTACTCGTACTCATTATCAGTGATATGTGATCATACTAATATTGGCATCTCAAGTTTGGAAGCTCTTCTGCAAAGAGACCTATGATGCAGCTGATTAAGTGATTTTCATTTTAGTCCTCTCTTGATCTATTTTGTCCTCTAGTAGCCTTCTTTATCCTAGATCGACCTGTCTTTTTCTTTTGTCTAGTGAGAGAATTGGGGCTTTGGGGGGGGGGGGGCATTTTCTCTGGAAGCTACCTAAGAGGCTTTGAAATGTTGTGGTTTACTGCCACTTGTTTCATTATGTACAGTTTCTTTTCCTCTAAATTATGGTTTTATATCTGCTTAGTTTAATGAATATTTGACTTATCATCATGCAGTCAGAACTTGAAAACTTAGCATTTATGTATACAAATGCTCAAGACTATGCCCGGGTGCAGCGAAGAATTGCAGAACTTTATAAAGAACATGAAAAAGAACTCAAAGAGGTATTTATACCTCACCCTTTTAGAACCTAATTACTTATAATGCTCAGAAGACCTCTGTCATCCAACCATCCATGCTGCGACATGCAACTGTTACTTATAAGCAGAGAACATTATCTGTTATCAATGTGTTGTTTATTGAAAGTCGTACATAGTTATCAGTTCACCTTTTTCTAAATGCGTCTTTTCTTCCCTTAGGCAAAAAGAATATTGATGAAGAAAATAGAGGAAGACCAATTCTTAGACCTCGTGACGGTGAAGACTGAAATTCATTCAATATGCAAGGAACCTTACAGGTGCGCATATGCCAATTTCCTGGTCCTAACTCCTAAGTTCATATTTATTTTGTTGTTTATTGCCTGTCCTGGCATTCTTACAGTTTTTTTCCTTTCAAGATTATCTTTGTTTGGTAGTAATTTTTTTAGTGGTTGGTTATCACAGCCTCAAAGGAAATGCAAATTCCACTTTAGCTTGATGCCTACCTAATTAGTTGCTCTACTATCTACCTAATCAAAAAAAGTTGCTCTACCATCTGGTTT
This sequence comes from Nicotiana tabacum, assembly GCF_000715075.1. Classification (NCBI taxonomy): domain Eukaryota; kingdom Viridiplantae; phylum Streptophyta; class Magnoliopsida; order Solanales; family Solanaceae; genus Nicotiana; species Nicotiana tabacum. The sequence goes on from NC_134098.1 coordinate 66,253,471, forward strand.
TGCTTAATTAGCTGATAAATTGCTGATTAATGACTCATAACCATTTTACCAGCACGTTGCTCTTTCGGCCCCGAAGTGTGGAACCTCTTCTTATTGTCGTTCCGCCTATTGCTTGTACATTGTTTGGGATCTAGGGAATATTCAGTTTGGACTCACAAGTATTTTTCTCCAATTTCTTTCCATACCTGGAGGGAAAAAGTATGTTAATTTTCTTCTCTACTTTCAGGCTGTAGTGATATTGTCTAATTTGTTGTATTGTTTTCGTGTTTGGAGTTTCTATGATACTCCCAAATGTCCCACATAGTATGAGAAGGTTGAATTGCTAGATCTATTCCTGCTTATTCCAAATATAGGCATGGCCTTTGAGTAATAGTGCATATTTTCCAAAAAGCAAAGCTATAATGGAAGTTCTCGGTTTTTCTGATCTTTAAATTTTATTTTTTAATTCACACCTGAAATGTGCCCCTTTTGGTAACCTATACATACATATTTTATGGTTGCAATGGTGAATGTTTCCTCAGCCAGCTTTTGTGATTCTTATCTGCAGCATCTACAAAGCAGTACTGAAATCTAAGAACTCGATAAATGAAGTGAACCAAATTGCGCAGGTCTTCTTTTGTTGTAAGCTTGATTGATTTGATAGATGATGCTGTGTTGTGTGTAAGGTTGTATATTAACTTTATATTCTTGGATTGCCAGCTTCGAATTATTATAAAACCAAAGCCTTGTGTTGGAGTTAGGCCCCTTTGCAGTGCACAGCAGGTAACATGTTATGAAGATGCAGATACCACTTCCTTTTGAAGTAGAATGCTTTGTTGGGTTTTACCACAATTCTAGTTGTTTATAACATTATTATTCAAGTTCAAGGGGGTTATAATTTGGAAACCTTTGACCAGAACATCGGGAAGTGAACAAGTAGGTACACTACTTGTGTATTCCCAACGTTAAGATAAAAGTAGGTAATGGCGGTGTATTTTGTTACTGGAATACTGCACGTTCAGTAGATGTTTTGTGGTCATTAATTTTTGCTTTAAAATAAGACCAGTTAGTTATGTCTTATACATCATATAGATTGGTCATTAATGTCTTATACATCATATACTTTGTGGTCAGGCTCATTCAACGGCGACGTCAATGAGGAATGTTTAACCTACCTTATAAAAAAAAAGATTGGTGCCTAAGTTTCTATATTAAATTGGACATTAAGCAGAAAGATTGCTGCACGATGCATCAAATTCATATTTGAATCAATACCTAAACTTGCACCTTTTTCTGTATAATGTATAGAGATGCCTCTAACATATTTTTCCTCTATAGATATGCTATCATGTGCTTGGACTTGTACATGGAATTTGGACGCCTATCCCGCGGGCTGTAAGTATTGAATAATATATCTGCATCCCTTATTCTTGTGATATGCTAATGGACTTTGATCCTATTTGTAACATTTTGCAACAGATGAAAGACTACGTCGCCACTCCAAAGCCTAATGGCTATCAAAGTCTTCATACAACAGTGATCCCATTTCTTTATGAGAGCATGTTCCGTTTGGAAGTTCAGGTACATTCGTGGCACCTCCCAGAACTTATGAATAACGAAGATATCAGTTACTCCTTCTATACCAATATTTATGACACTTTCATGTTGGAACATCCAAGAATGTTTGACACCATTCTATTTCCAAGAATTCAAATACTAAACTTTCCAAATCTTAAAATTTTCTTTGATGTTTCCTGTATCAGAATAACTTTTTAGCCTATTACTTTAATATTTTGTCCAGCTTTGAGTGGGGATATATATATATATATATATATATATATATATATATATATATATATATATATATATATATATATATATATATATATATAAATAAAAATAATCCTATTGAAATGTCTTTGACATTTTACTTTCTGGTTTTTGGAATTTGTCTCTTGGTCTATTGACAAGTTAGCATTTATTTGGTTCTGCTTATCTTCTAGCAGCTTGATTATACTTGCGTAATGTTTGGCAGATAAGAACTGAAGAGATGGACCTGATAGCTGAGAGAGGCATTGCTGCGCATTACAGTGGGAAAGGTTTTGTAAATGGTTTAGTTGGACATGTTATAACCAATGGTAGAAGTTCACGAGGGAAAATAGTCTGCCTGAACAATGCCAATATTGCTCTCAGGGTATAAATCTGTTGCTTTTGCTAAATTGTCTAGTGCCTTATTAGCTGTGTGGTCTTCATCTATAATTATTACTAGTTGGGAATAGGTTTTAGACTTGGTAGGAAATTTCTATTATTATGTTACTACTACTACTACTATCATTTATATATATATATCTTCTTTTTACTTGCACTTTTATTTTATTTTGGTAATGATGTTGATATGAGTTGAGCTAAATGAAAGGAATAAGGATTCATATCGCCGACCCCAACTTGTTTGGGACTAAGGCGTAGTTCTTGTTGTTGTTGGTAAAGTCCTTTTCTGCTGTAGATTGGCTGGTTGAATGCGATTAGGGAGTGGCAAGAAGAGTTCGTTGGAAACATGAGTTCTAGGGAATTTGTGGACACTATTACCAGAGATCTGTTGGGTAGTCGTGTCTTTGTGTTTACACCCGGAGGAGAGGTAAATTCTGCTCGATATTTCTACTCAATTTGTTGCCTTTTTGGGTCTTGTTACATTATCACTGTACAACTTTGCCCTTTGCAGATAAAACATCTCCCAAAGGGGGCTACCGTCATTGATTACGCGTATATGATACACACTGAAATTGGCAATAAAATGGTTGCCGCAAAGGTTTTATTCTTGTTACTATCTGTTTTTAATGCTTAATGAATCTGGATGTGATTGCAGCATCTTCTGTTTGCAGGTGAATGGTAATCTTGTCTCTCCATTGCATGTACTTGCAAACGCAGAAGTCGTAGAGATTATCACCTACAATGTTAGTTGCTATGAATTCCGTACCTTCTTTTGCTTATGTTCTCATCTCTATATTTCTTCCTCCTCCTTTTGTGGGCAGCTCTTACATTTTCATTGTTTTAGTCTTGCCGAGACATTTAATCATGTCTTATATGTCTTGTAATTCTGAACATTCTAAATATCAACTAAACCTTAGAGTTTAAGCATTATGGGTGGAAGAAAAGCAATTTTTTGTGGTTTTGGGTTTTGGCAGAAGCTTAGAGTCACAAGGTTATGCAGATAAAGTTCAGCTGTTACTTATCAAAAAAAGAAGAAGATAAAGTTCAGTTGTTTCTAATATGTAAAGCATGTATCTTTTTGGTTTTCCTTTTCCATTTAATTCTTCAGTTCTTGCACCTCCTTCTTGTGCTATTGACATTTAAACTTGTCATGCTTAAATATGTATTGTTGGCAAGGGAGGATAGTCTACTAGCAAGGTCGCCACCTCCAACCATAAGGTTGGGAATTTGAGTCACCTACGGAGCAAAGCCGGAACCAGCCACGGATTTTATTGTGGGGGGGGGGGGTGGTTAGGGTGTTTGAGGTGTTCCAGCCTTCCAGGTGGATTTATCATAAAAAAAGAAAAGATATTCTTTATGTATTATTGTGCTTCTGTCATTTAATTATGCGCGTAAGTGCACCAAAAGGATAGTTGATATTACCATCAAACACTTATTTCTAACGGCTAACGCAAGGATTAGCTATCGTTTAGTCTGAAATTGGATTTATTGTAGCGAACTTTAAGTTGTTGGATTTTTGTGCCTTGGAGTACGGAGCAACCTATATGTGTAGTATCATCATTATTTTACTTTTTGTAAGCTTAGTAAATTGTTACTTGATGCGGCCAAGTTATTAGTTCATCATGCTGGTATTTACAAGCATCTGGCTGTTTACCTTTTCAGGGTCTCTCCAGCAAGTCTGCTTTTGAGAGACATAAAGAGTGGCTTCAACATGCAAAAACTCGTAGTGCCCGGCACAAGATTATGAAAGTAGGTGTTTTTTGCATAGCTAAAACGGAAGTTTTGTGTGTAGTATTACCACTCTTACAGATTAACTAATGTGGTGCTCATCTTGTCCTCAGTTCTTGAGAGAGCAAGCTGCATTATCAGCAACTGAAATAACAGTGGATTCAGTAAAGGAATTTGTGGCCGAGTCTGAAGGTGACAGTGGATTGGAAGAATTAGCAGATTATTCTAAGGAAACCAAACATTCGTGGGAGAAAATCCTCAAGAATGTTATGGAAACATCATCTGCAAGTATGAGTACTGAAGATATTTTCCAACTCCGAAGTAGTAGTATTCAGATTCCCAAGGTAAATGGGAAACATAACAAATGCATGCAGCATATGAGTTTGAAGGCCACAGGGGAGACATTGTCACAAGGAAATGGTGTTGGCAAAGTGATTCTTGCTAACATACCAAGGTACAGGGAAGTTCTGCCAGGATTGGACGGCTGGCTGGCTAGCAAAGTTGCAACTTGGCATAACCTGGAAGGGCACTCTGTCCAGTGGCTTTGTGTTGTCAATATAGATCGAAAAGGTAATGGTTGGGCTAAAGGCTAATTATTTTATATGGGCATCAAACTGGATAAGGCATCACTGCTGATCTACTGTAGATGCATTTTTGAACTTTCCTATGGATTGGTGGTTCTATCTAAGTCATTTGAAAAAATCATTACCACTAGCAGCGCAAGTATTTTCTTCTTTTTTTTTCCCCCACTTTTTGCTTCAGGCATCTGGTAGCTTAAACCTACCGGCCCGGCCAATCCAGACTCGCACTGGTATGCCCACTAAGGGAGGGGAGTGAAAAGCGCTCCAAATCAGCAATGTCTCCATTCCTAGGGCTCGAGCTCGAATCTGAGACATCTGGTTAAGGGTAGAGATCCTAACCATCACAGCATACCCGTTGTGAGATGTGTGAGAATGGCGTGTTTAAAAGTTTGACTACCTTGAAGGAGAAAGTATTTTCAAGTTCCAAAGAATGACGTGTTTAAAGTTTAGATCTAACATTTAGTTGTTAATTACAGCTTAACTACTGAATTTTGTTTTTATCTTTTTGATGTAATTTTTATAGATCCAACTACCTGTATTCCAGTTTGCTAACCTCATATATTCATTTATACATGAATATTGTCTATCACCATAACTGGAATTCCAGTTTTCCATGATTAATAAGAATTTAATATCTGATCAATTTTTTTTATGGTTTATTACTTTTAGTGGCTGATATCTCAAACCATGATTTTAATTAGGCATGATGGCGGATGTTACTTCAGCATTGGCAGCCGTAGGCATCAGCATATGTTCTTGTTCGGTGAGTTGAACATTTATCACATTATTTTCCATCTACTTTATAAAGGAAATCACATTATTTTTCATCTAGGTTTCAAACTCCTGAGCTATGCATATTGATCATCGGAATTATAATAAGGTTTGGGTGGACAATGAAGCTGTTAGCAGTTGGTAGCTAAACTAAGCTTGCGTTTGTGAAAGTGTTCACTATTTGTTATATGCTTAATAGCTGAACCTGAACTGCTCCATTGTAGTGGCTCAGCATGAATTAGATATCTTTATTAGCTATCTCAATTTGGCAGTTTGTGATGAAGTAGGTGACACTGTTAGCTTTTTGATCTTTCCTATGTCAGCAGGAGCTAACAATGTTAAACGAGGAATTTGCAAGTTTAAGTTAGTTATTTAGATTCAACGCTTACATCTTGGTGCAGTGAGAGAGCATACATAGCTTTTCTCGATATGCTAATGCCGAAGTAAGAAAAAATGAATGTAACACCTGGACTGATTGAAAACCTTTTTGGGAGGGTATTTAGCTTTTGAACAAGCTATGGCCTCATAAGTAGGAAACGGGCGGGATAGGATTCAGATTTACAGAGCATGTAAAGACAGTATCTGAACATTCATTGTGAAAGTGGTGGACTAAGAGAAATTTGTGCTGAACTATTATGAGGGCAAGGACTAAAACAATTCGCAGCTACTTTTATGCTGAGCAACCTATATATTAATTTCCATTCTTTCCTTTGCATTCTTCTATTATGTTTGGGATGTCACCTTTTGAATCTGCATTCCGAAAAGTGCATGAAGCTCTCAGCAACTAAATAGTCTTATTCTCCTTCCGTTTCAATCATGAGATAACTGAATAGTTACTTCAAAAACTGCAGGTTGAGACGGATAGAGGGAAGGGGATGGCTGTCGAGCTATTTCATATTGAAGCGAGCCTCGAGAGTTTGGTATGCTTACTGAACATGCGTCAATATAACAGCTTTCTCTTCATGTGCCAATTTTTTGAATTCTCAGCTCCTGCAGGTTGATGCATGTGCAAGGATCGATATGATCCTAGGTGTTTTAGGATGGTCCACGGGCTGCAGCTGGTCAGAGAACAAACAGTTTCTAGAATGCTAGTTTAATGGCCTGATGAAGAGTACTTGCCCAGCTGTTGAAAGCTTGGGAAAAAAGTTTTGTCCTCTAAAACCATAATTCCCTTTTTCTCATTTCTGGGTGTTTTTCTCTTAGTTTTAAAAAAATATTTCCCCTCCCACCCTCTTGACAAGTATAGAAGCAAACAATATTAGGCAATATGGTGTCAGGCGACTGTGTATATAAAGGAAGAGTAGTGACGAGTTATACTTGTAAAGGCATTTTGAACTATACGAACTCCAACAAAATGATAGATATTCTATACAAAATGTATTATGTATTCCCGATCTTATCCTTTTTCTTTGAGTATCTATTTCTTATATGTGATAATATGGGTTTGACGCAATCCCGCTGACCTCCTTTTCTGGGCAGAGGCTGATCTAAGATTTACTTAACGGGTTCAGGCTGTTGTCACTACACCTACTGCTTCCTTAAAATTATAGGTTTAGAATGTAATATTCAATAATGTTTTTGCATAAAACTATGGACTGAGGCCGCAAGAGTAGATAAAGTAGAACCAGGATCAACTATCACAAAACAGCAGTGCGATATAAATTCTGAATCTGGTTTTGCCAACAAATAAAAACTGATGCATGCTTAAAAATACCCTTCTCCATCAAGGTTCTAAAGCTTATATTCCTTTGATGGGTATGTTAAGCATAAGGTTAAAACAAAAGACCAAGTCAAAGGAACAAACAGTCTCGGTAACGTGGACTTCCTATGGTTCTATATCCTGCATTTTAGATATCCAGGGAATTCTTTTCGCCGAGAAAAAAAATAAGTGCAGCGAAGTTTTGAGGCTTAAATTATTACCTAAAGCAACAAATGTGCTCTTATTTGTAGCTCACGGTTGAAGACATGCACCATTCCTTTGGGGGATCCAATTATACATATATTTAATTATTCAAATTTGGTGACACTTATTATCTTAGTAAGTTCAGTAGTATATTGCGTTCCCTGATTTAAAATCTTGAATCCGCTAATGCAGGAAGGGAGAATGCTTTTAAGCACAAGTAGCAGATTAGCGCTAATAGTCCTCCCAAAAGCACTCTCCTTCCCCTGGTGATTGCAGCTACATCATCCAGGTTCATGAGCTTCGTTCGGTACCTCTCAGTAACATTCACTGCAGAATCATCTTTGCCATCATTGCTCTGTTGGCAACTTGTTATGTCGAACTCATTCTGAGTGCTTTTCGAAATGCAGCATGTCTCATCATCTTCAATTTTCATTCCTTCTTTCACCTTCTTCTCTTTGAGCTCCAATAAAAGTTCCTGGTTTGAGTTAGCTGGCCAAAGTTTTTCAATGTTGGATTGCTCGGAGGAGTTTCCTGCTCCTTCCGAGATGTCATCTGCAACATCTTCTTTGTCTATGTCGTTATCGTAGCCATCATCTTCTTCTTTATCTACAAAAACACTCTCTGCCACTTCATCCTCTGCTTCTCTGCTACGCGCTTCCAGATCCTTCTCCACTACCTCAATGTTCACAGCTAGCGTCTCTGAGGTCTCTTTGTCTTCCTCTAAACCAGTTCCTTGATAATTGCGTTCAAAGCTTTGTTTCTCAACAAACCGGATAGGTGAATGCTCTGCTTCTAGGCTCTGCTCTCCACCAGGTGTGATATCCGTTGCATTTGTTTCTTTTATCACTTGAACCACTTCAGCAGAATGTTGATCATCTATTGATGCATTTCTGATTGCAGGGGCTGCCAAGCTGCAGGGGCTGTTTTCTGATGTTGCCTTCTCATTGCAGGAATTTGCTTGATCGTTCTCCTTGAAACGTTCATTTTCATCATTACATTGCATTTTTAGGTTGCAATTCTTGGCAATTTGATCAATCTGAGTTTCTACATCAGCACATTGTTCTTCAAAATCAGTAATCTGCATATGGTCTTTATGCTCATCTTCATCAGCTGCCTTCATTAACTCAATAGTTTCAACGGCTTTATTTGCTTGTCCATGCGCATAGTTCAGCTGTTTGTGCTCGAAAAGGGGCACACTGTATAACTGTACTGGTAAGAAATCTTGTTCACTAGAGGTGCTGCTTTCTGGTAAAGAGCCATCAGGGCTGAAAATTTCTTGGTCACCAATAGCTTGGTTCTGTTGCTCTTGAATTAGAACCGCCTCATAATTATCTGTTTCAATCATATCAGTATGTTGCAGCTCACTTAGTTCTCCTTTATCATTATGTTTGTTGTCAACCGAAAATTCTCTTTTATTATCTACTTGCAAAGATGGCTCGTAGAGTATTGTGGCCATCTCAGTTTTCTCATTTCCTTGGATTACATGAATTCTTTCTAAAGTAACCTTATTCAGTTCTTGATCAGGATCAGGCAGCAATGAAATCTTGATCTCTGATGACTCCAATTCTTCCTTGTCAACCGTCAATCTCTCGAAAGATGGAGACTTTTCTTCTTCTTTTGGATGATCAGAGACTATAGCAGTTTGGGAGTCCCTTTTTTCATCATCCATCCCAAGATTAGGCTTCTCATCCTAGACCAAAATACAAGCATTATCAGAATTCACTACCTAGTACTTCAAGTTGACATGCTATTTTTTCACTTAAAATATGTTCAACCTTGTTCAAAAGATCGTGATTTTTCTCAATTCTTGAACCATGCTAAATGCTCTAATTTTATTTTATTTTTTTCCGCAAAGACACGAATGAGATAGCAAATACCTGGTTAAAGGATGGAGTGGAGAACAAGGAGATGGAATCATCGACACACAACTTCTCAGTCCCATTGCTGAAATTTAAAATGAATTGACATTCTATAAGCTGGACATAAATGAAAACTCCCTCAATCTCTCATAATCAATGACAATTTTGTTATGAACATATATGGCATAATGGAAGCAAAAGACTTATATAAGCGATACCAATTAGTTGGAATTAAGTTTTAGCTGTTGTTGTAACACTATTATTAGGTATAAGTTTGTCAGTAGTCTAATTAGAAACTTGTATAACTAACCTCGAAACCTGCTGCTGCTCTATGCATGGAGAAGACTCAGGAAGAAGAAAATGAAGCCCTTTACTCGATCCATCTTCAGAATTCTTATTATTTTCTTTCTTTGTAATCTTCTGAGTTGATTTCCTGCACTTTCTTTCAACCAAGAATGCAGAACCCAGAGCAGCTGTGATAAATGCTCCACCTAACAAAATGACACTAGCAATACCACTGCCATTTTTGCTTGAGCTTATTTTCATATTCAGCTTCTGATTCTGCACGTTGATTTGATTGTTCTGTGATTTTTTCTTGGACTTGGAATACTCCATTATCATTTATCTCACAGAGCTGCTGCTTCAAAGTTCTTGGGGGTGGAAATCAAAAATATTTTTCAAATAAGTTCTTTTAGTGAGAGCATTTTGTGTTTAATTAGTTAATTTGAAAAGCACTTTTCAACAGCAATTAGTGTTTGACCAAGTTTTTAAAAAGTACTTTTAAATATATTTTTCTCAAAAGTGCTTTTTGGAAAAAGCTATTTTTTCTGCTTCTCAAAAACTGCTTCTGCTTCTACTCAAAAGCATTTTTTTTCCTTCGAAAAACTTGGCCGAAAACCTTAACTTTGAGGGAGAAAACACTTTTGAAAAAAAAAAAATTCTCGCCAAAAAGAAGCTTGAACAAACTGGCTATAACTTGTATTTATTAACAATGTATAAGTATCAAGTATTTATTGTTATATATAAGTTGATAATAGAAAAAAGAAAATGAGTTAAAGTCAGTTAAATTACTCAGTAGTGTAATCAATGGTTAAAACTGAAAATGAGTACAAATGTAGGAGGCAGAAATGTCGACCACCTAAAGTTGTAGTCAGAAATTGATCCTTAAATCAAAGTTGGAAGGAATAATGAAGTAACTAGTGGACAAAACCAAACAATAGAATTAAGGGAATTTAGAAGAAAAGAAAAAAAAAAGATTCAAGATTTACACTTAATTTTTCCGAAATTGGGTTCTGTGTGTATTTTTTATTTTAAACTCATTTTTCATCTATATCATTTAAATGAAAAGGAAATCAAAAAGTTCGATCTCTTGAGCAGTAGCCTCAAATACAAGTTCATGTAAATTTTGTAACACCGTCAGTACTTCTGAGTTATTTGAACAAATGTCCTTTTATGAAGTCACTAATTAAATCATGTCTTTGTAAGTTTAGTGGAATAAATTTTTCTGTAATAAAAAAATTTCATTCAACAACTTTTACGGGCATTATTTAGCTACTGAGCTATTATGGACAAAATTTAAAGAGTGGCTTAAAGAAAGGCTACAGAAATAATCTAGTTCTTCTCTACCATTTCATAGTTTGTAGCCAGCCAACCTAACCATTAGGCAGTAGCCCGTTTGGTGTCTTGTACTAGATTTGGTCCCTCCATCTTGTACATTCTTTTATGAATGTCGTCACGATGCTTTCAGCCAAAGAGATAATACAGAGATTTGCTTGTAAATTTTCATAGATAAAAAGAAATAGAGAAACGTACACTTTTAGTCGGTTCCAAAAATAATTGTAAATAAAGTGTATATATATTATATATTTTTTGACTAGCAAATACAATTTATTTCGAGCAACCGACAATTTTATATTTCATCCCCAAAAAATCACTTTGTGAATTAGCGTTTGTCAAAATGGTGTCACCTAGTCCAAGTACTCCCTCAATCTTCTGGTGCTAAAATTTGTCAAATGAGGCCTACACCCAAGTTTTTATTCTTCACAAACTGTATAAAGATTCTGTATACCGTTAAAATTGGATAACAACTAAACTTATAATGTGATTTTAATCACATGATTTCACCTAATACCAATTAATAAATGTGAAGATTAATAACAAAAATAAACTATAAAGTAAAGCGAACCAGTGTTGAAATGGAATTCAACCCTCGAGCTAGGGTGCCCTCGAACTGATTGATACTAAAACAATTAAAAATAAAGCAAGCTGATGAACAAGAGAGTATAAGCTAAAGAAAGAGCGTTATATTGCCTTTTTTATGCGAGAACAATATGTCACAAATGGTTAATATTTCCCTTTATATAGTAGAGGAATTCTACTTATGGTATAACTCTAATTACAGAAGAAAATCCCATGATTAGCTAATTAACCGTTCCTAATTTGATGCTTTCCGAGATTTTCGCCGTGATCTTCGACCAGTCACGGATATTTTGCCTTTTCGTTATTATGTTATCTTCGATCTTGCTCGATGCCTGTCTCATTCGGTCTCGATCGCTGCTATCCTCGATCTCGACAGGTACCTCGAATCCCGAACTTGGTACCTTGTCCTCGTACCTTGGTCTGATCCACTACGGGGCCGACCTTCGATGCAGCTCCCTGGTCCCGGTCAGATAGAAAAATTGGGTGGGCTCGGTTTTGACCGTATACAGATAGTCCCCTCGTTTTTTGGAGTGTAATGACAAGAAACGAATTGAGCCTTCGATTTTTACCTCGACCGGCCATGACGTCACCGTCGTGACGTAAGCGACGGAAGTGACCGAAACGTCCCGTCGGTACAGTTTTCCAAGTTATTAATGTGTATCAGTCGGTGGTCGGCCACTAGTGCCCTTGAACCGTCGCCGTGAATCCCATAAATAGGCCTCTTTTTATACTATTTCAAACTTTACCTTCAACCTTTTCTAATCTCCAAAGCTTTTTACATCTTCTAAGTTCTTCATTTGCAAATCTACAATTTTCACTGCTAACCTCTTCTTAGAACACCAAATCTTATCATCTCTATCTATTTTTAACTTTAAATCCAAATGGTGAAAACGTCAAAAACTGTTCCTCAAAAGGAAAATGCTTCTTCATCGCTGTCGACCGGCGACAAAACACCGGTGGAGCCGCGCCCTGAGGAGTGTATTCTCGGGGGGGTGCGTCCTCACTTTCGACTTTAAGACCGACAAAACTTCATCGGTCCCTGGTCGATGCGAGCCAATGTCGAGGTATATATGCTCGATAACTGAGAGCTTCCTTAAGCAGGTGAAAAAAGAATGCAACTGGGAAGGCAAAGAGGTGGTGATTCTGGCTCCCCGGGAAGACATAACTACCCACGTGGAAGGGTTTTTGAGTGTTTATACCTGCCCTTTCACGCTGGGCCCCGTCGATCCCATTATCGTCGATTTCTGCCGCAAGTATCAAATAACCCTAGGTCAAATCCATCCCTCATTTTGGTGGATTGTTATTCTGCTCCTATTTTTCGTGAGCAAAGTTGAGGGGATGCCTTTTACCCTTGACCACCTCATCAGGTTGTATATCCCCCGCCTCTATCGAGGCGAGTTAATAAAACTTCAGCGTCGGGCTATCAAGGTGGTGTTCTCGAGCATAAATGATGATAAGGACCGAGGCTGAATGGGCCGGTTCGTTCGAGTGAGGACTTCCGACCTAATCCCAACCGAAAAGATGCCATTTCCCGAGAAATGGAATATGAAGCATAAGTACAATCCCACTGTTAGCTCCTATTTATCTTTTTGCTCCTTTGCTTCTTCTCATTGATATCCTTTTTCGTGATGTAGCGGTCGCCTGGATGCCTGGTGTAATTCCTAACCTCGAGAGTTGGGTTCGGGACCTGGCCTTGACCTCTACGTACGCCGAGCACTCATGGCGCGATTTATCCAAGGGCCGATGGGAGGCCAAAAATTATGGTAAGCCCCTTTTTCACGTCTTTGATGATTTTGTTAAATCATTTATTACTTAATTTCCTTTCATACAAGCCTTGGAAAAGATGCTGTCATGAGGCCCCTATCTGGTGAGGAGGAGACTTCGATCCCGGCACCGAAACCGGCGAAGGACAAAAAGAGGAAAAAGACCTTAACCTCCGAGGACCCAAAACCTAAGAAGAAAGCGGCTCATAAGCTCAAGAATAACATTATCCTTCTGACCGAAGACTCTATTCGGCGTCTAAGGGAGAAAGACGAAGAAGAGGAAGAAGACGACTCCGGGTTGGTGGCCCGAGTGGGAATGAGCACCGAGGCCCCAAAGGCTACTAAATCAGTGAAGGCTGCAGAGACTCCATCTCGAGATGAGGGGGTCTCGGGAAGAGACTTGGGCGAAGTCCCCGAGTCATCGAGGATTGAAGATGCCTCCCACCATAATGAGGCAACGGTGGGTACGACGATAGGGGCTGGTCTCAAGGCCCCTCGAGATGGAGAGAACGACCCAAGTGATCCACTTGGGGCAATAGAAATTGGAGGCTCCCCGTTGCTCCCCTTGTTTTCTGAGGAGATGATTCAAGAGGCTCGGGCCTTGAAGACCCCCTCCATCGAAGGAGCCCACGGAAGGGAGGACCCTTTCCGTGATTACTTTACTAGGGTCGAAGATGCTACCGAACTGAGTGACTTGGAGGTCTCGAGGAAGGACTCAGGTGAGGCATCGAGCCTTTGCAACGAAGCGCAACAAGCTCTGAATCGAGTAAGCCTTAACTCCCCTTGTTGGTATTACCCTTGTGTTCATTTTTATCTTCATGTCTAACTTTTTTTCTTCTTTCTGTGTAGGCCTCAGCGCTTCATCGGGAAGCATTTTCTCTGTCACGACCCATTTTCTGAACAAGTCGTGACCGGCACCCGATCACTAAACATGACCGAGCGAACCATCTGTGCTTACCAAATCTATTATAACTTCAAACTTTATATGCAACAAGGCAATACTTTAACCAAATACTTTTGAATAATTTAAATATTTAAAATAAATCAACTCCAAAACTTTATTCGTAGTAACTACTGAAATACTACTAAATTATTATAAAAAATATCTGAATCTTAACCCACCGACTGTGTCTATGAAGCCTCTACTGATAAACTGATGCACTGCTCAGGACATGAGATTTCCTGGCCAGTTCTCTAAGTGAACAAAGAAATAGCTAAATAAAGATGACACTAAGGAGTACTCCACGAACAACAGCGGAGCTCACCAATAGCACTGGAAGTGAGGGAAGTCCTAACCCGTAGCCTGCTCGCCTGCAAAATCAGTTCCTACATTGTACCGCAGACCAACGTAGGTTCCCAAAAGAGAACGTCAGTATCATCCATTGTACTCAGTGAGTCTCAACGACAGGGACGAAACTTTACTAACATATACATTACAAGCAAAGATTCTAAATGCATGTAAAATATAAAGCTTATAAGAACAATTCTAAAATAATTGCATAATAGCAGTTTATTAATATTCTAAAAGAAATTCTTTCCTTTTTTTTCTTTAAAAAAAAATACATCACTTTATACTTTGGGAGTTCCAACCATCCTGACTTAATTCTGTCTCAGTCACCGTGTGATCGGCACGGGTTCGATCCCAACCTGATCGAATAGGCCCAATCCATAAGGTGCCACTCGCTTCATGGTTCTCAGCGCTCATGTGCATACCTTAGCATGACTAAGTAGATTCTCAGCAACGAGACCCTCGGCTCGTGTGCTCCCTACTTTGGCACAAGTAGTTTCAGGAAGTCAACACCTTGGTCAGGACCCTCGGCCTGGACGATGACCCTTTCTCAGAATAGAGGATACTCTCAAAAATCTTTTCTTTCTAAAACTTCTTCTTGTGACTTTTCAAATCTAAATCTTTTCTGAAACATCCTATGCATACTCATGCTGGCATCCTTAAATGTAAAGCATGGTATAAGAATGAAATAAATATTCAAAAGTATATCTAAAGATTCTTGATCCTTCATGAATTTTCAACATGAAAATGGCATATAAGAATAACACAAAAATCTGAAAATTTATGCACATATATCATAATAAATCATCTAAACTTTAGCTAGAACAATTCTAAATTAATAAGTACTCACTCGCTCCAATTAAGTACATATAAACTCTTTTAAGCAATTCATCAAACACCTTGTATGCGTGATTTTGTGAGTTAAACCACTTTAGTAAAGGGTTATATCAACTCACTTCAAAACTTCTCGAGCCAATACGTAGGCTGGCCCAGTCCAATTTATACCCGTCAAATAATCTATTCTACAACAACCAATGTATTTTGATCAATTTTAAAGTTTTACACCTAAACATAAAATTTACTGTGATACAGAGAAAGAATGGAATTAACTATCCAATTCTTAAATTGTAGGATAATTGAGAATAGAAAATTTTATATACCTGCGCTCAAGAACTAGTTAGTTGTAAAGAAGCCTAGAATTTTCGTTGTCTGCCTCAATAGTTCCTGGGACTTGCTGCGTAAAGAAGCCGCTGTTTCTTATCCTTAAAAGTCTTTCGTTTTTCTGTTTCATATAACAAGGCTTTAAGCCTTTTTACTTACAGCAGCCCACTTTATGGGCTTTAGGTCTAATCCTTTTATATTTTTTTTTAACTTAACTTTTATTTAATGATACTCACTTCTAATAACTAATAATATCAACTTTATTAATATTCCCTATTTGTATATCTAATTATTTATAAATAGGGAAGTAACTCAAAAGTCAATCACAAGGGTTTAAATCCGTAAAAGAAGTATAATTTTTTTTATGCACTTAAGGCATGATTAAAAAAAATATTAAATTCTATATTTAGCGTGTGTTGAAACTTTTATAAATTTGAGGAGTGTTATAATGTTCCCTCTTTAAAAACATTCGTCCTCGAATGTTTCTAGGGCCTTATTATTATGCTAATAATCATTCCTTAATTCCTTGAACTTCTTAAGTTTTCTTAGCACTACCCACTTTCCAAAGGGACTCTAAATTTTGGCTAACTCCCTAAATTTTCAAAAATTTCGGCAGAGTTTTCCTTGTAAATTGGACTATCCAAAAAAAAAATATCCCTGTTACCAATACCACAACTACACCAACAACAATCAAATATACCATAACAGGCCATTCATAGGCACCATACACAGCTCATAAACTAATTACTCACACTCCGACAAGGAGGTACCACAATAACCAACCAAAACCTAAAGCACAACACTTCAGCAAAAAAGTAAATAACTTTAATGAGTTAAATATACTCTGGCATGGCACTAAATTATTAAATAACTAAATATACTCTGATAGAAACTAAATTACTTCAATAATTAAGTGTAATCTAGCAAGGACATAAACACATGCTAACTTGTATTTAATAAATAAAATATATATGCCAAGCCAAACTTAGGTTCACATACCTTTTTTCTCAAATAAATATGGATATTTCTTCCTCATATTTTCCTCGACCTCCCACGTAGCCTCTTTTGAATCATGATTACTCCACAAAACTTTTATCGATGCTATATCTTTTGTTCTTAACTTTCTTACTTACCTATCGAGAATTTCTATAGGTACCTCTTCATAAGTCAAGACTTCTTTAATTTCTATGGTATCGGCAGGTATTATATGCGACTCATCATGAATGTACTTTCTAAGCATAGACACATGAAAAACAGGATGAACAGAGGACAACTCAACGGGCAACGCTAGCTCATAAGCCACGTTTCCCTTCTTTTCTATAATCTCATAAGGTCCAATAAATCTAGGACTAAGTTTCCCCTTCCTACCAAACCTCATAACTCCTTTCATTGGTGAAAACTTTCAAAAACACCTTGTCACCAACCATGAACTCTAAGTCACGATGCCTCTTGTCAGAATAGGACTTTTGACGATTCTGAGCCGCTTTCAGTCTTTCTCTGATTAGCTGAACTTTCTCTAAGGCCTCACAAACAAACTCTGGACCAATCAATGGAACCTCTGCTGGTTCAAACCAACCCACTGGAGACAATACAGAGATTTGTATTCTATAAGTGGCAAGTGATCATCCTAGTTACCTCCAAAATCTATAACACATGCCCCCAGCATATCTTCGAGTGTCTGAATGGTCCTTTCTGCCTGGCCATCGGTCTGTGGATGGAAAGCGGTGCTCAAATTGACCTTGGTACCTAATCTTTTCTGAAATGCCTTCCAAAAATACGCCGTGAACTGAGAGCCTCTGTCAGATATATTGAAACTGGAGTACCATGCAATCGGACTATTTCTTTGACGTACAACTACGCATACTGCTCTGCGGAATCTGTCGTCTTTACTAGTAGGAAATGCGCGGACTTTGTCAGTCGATCTACAATAACCCAAATTGAATCATGCTTACGGTATGTGCGAGGTAGACCTACTACGAAATCCATATTAATCATCTCCCATTTCCACTGTAGTATTTCTATATCTTGAGCTAGGCCACCAGGCCTCTGATGCTCGGCTTTGACTTGCTGTCAATTCAAACATTTAGCCACATGATCTGCTACTTGCTTCTTCATGCCTTTCCACCAATACAACCCTTTCAAGTCCAGATATATTTTGGTAGCACCTGGGTGGATAGAGTACCTCGAGCTGTGAGCTTCTTCCATTATGGCCTTTCTAAGACCATCTACATCAGGCACACATAACCGATCATTCAACTTTAAAACTCCGTCACTTCCTAGAGTGAAAACAACGATTTCTTTGTTTCTGACTCCTTCTTTTAACTTCACTAAGTACGGATCTTCGTCTTGCTTAGCCTTAACATGCGCAACAAGGGAGGATTGCGCTAAGGCATAAGCAGTTATACCTCCTTCTTCGGTCTCATCCAATCTAATCCCATCATTTGCTAGTTTTTGAATTTCTCGACCCAAAGATCGCCTTTGTACTGCAAGATGGGCCAAGACACCCATTGACTTCCTACTAAGTGCATCTGCTACCACATTAGCTTTGCCCGGGTGATAAAGGATATTGATGTCATAATCTTTCAATAGCTCGAGCCACCTTCTTTGTCTCAAATTTAATTCTTTTTGCTTGAAAATGTACTGGAGGCTTTTGTGATCTGTAAACACTTCAGAATGCTCGCCATAAAGGTAGTGTCGCCATATCTTTAATGCAAACACCACTGCTGCAAGTTCCAAGTCATGAGTGGGGTAGTTCTTTTCATGATTCTTTAACTGCCTGGAGGCATAAGAAATAACCTTTCCATCTTGCATAAGAACACAACCAAGACCCACTCTAGAGGCATCACAATACACTATGAATCCACCCGAACCTGTCGGCAAGGTTAACACAGGTGCAGTGGTCAACCTCTTCTTTAACTCTTGAAAACTCTGCTCACAAGCGTCTGACCACTGGAACTTAACTGCTTTCTGAGTTAACTTAGTTAATGGAGCTGCAAGTGAGGAAAATCCCTCTACAAACCTTCTATAGTATCCAGCTAACCCCAAGAAACTCCTGATTTCGATTGGCGTTGTCGGCCTAGGCCAGTTCTTGACTGCTTCTGTCTTCTGAGGATCTACTTTTATGCCTTCACTAGATACCACATGGCCTAAGAATGCCACGGACTACAACCAGAACTCACATTTTGAAAACTTGGCATAAAGCTCATTCTCCTTCAAGGTCTGCAAGGCTATCCTGAGGTGTTCGGCATGTTCATCCTTGCTCTTAAAGTATACCAAAATATCATCTATAAACACGATAATAAAGGTATCAAGGAATGGCTTGAAAACTCTGTTCATGAGATCCATGAATGCAGCTGGAGCATTTGTCAACCCGAAGGACATTACTAGAAATTCATAGTACCCGTAGCGAGTTCTAAAGGCTGTTTTAGATATATCCTCTTCTCTGATTCTCAACTGGTGGTACCCCGACCTCAAGTCTATCTTTGAAAAGTACTTTGCACCCTGAAGTTGATCAAATAAATCATCAATTCTTAGAAGTGGGTACTTGTTCTTAATGGTAACTTTATTCAACTGTCGATAGTCAACGCACATTCTGAGAGACCCATCTTTCTTCTTGACAAACAGGACCGGGGCACCCCACGGTGAAACACTCGGCTTAATGAAGCCCTTGTCAAGAAGGTCTTTCAAATGTTCTCTCAACTCATTAAGTTCTGCTGGAGCCATCCTATAAGGAGGTATAGATATGGGTTGAGTGCCTGACATGAGATCGATGCCAAAGTCTATGATTCTTTCAAGAGGAAGTCCGGGAAGGTCATCTGGGAAAACTTCTGGAAATTCTCTAACAACTGGCACAGAGTGAAGAGCTGGTGGTTCTGATTCTGGATTAATGATGTGAGCCAAATAGGCGAGACACCCCTTACCGATCATTCGTTGTGCCTTAAGGTAAGAAATAAACTTACTTACCAGCGATGCTGAACTACCCTTCCACTCTAAGACTTCTTCATTTAGAAATTGGAACCTGATTATCTTGGCACGACAATCTAACATGGCATAACAAGAAGACAACCAATCTATACCCATGATCACATCGAAATCTACCATTTCTAACTCTATGAGGTCGGCCTCGGTGTTGCAACCTTGGACTGAAACTATATAACCTCTATAGAATCTTGTGACTTTCACTGACTCGCCAACTGGAGTAGATACTAGGAATGGCTCACTAAGTTTTTCCAGTTCTAGCCCGAGGTTAATTGCAAAGTATGGAGTCACATATGAAAATGTTGAACCTGGATCCATTATGGCATAAGCGTTATGTGAGCAGAGTAGAAGTATACCTGTAATAACTTTTGCAGATGCCTCTGTACTCTGACGATCAAGTGTAGCAAACAAACGGGGTTGTCCCCCTCCTTGAGTAACTCGCTCTGCACCTCTGCCTGCTCCATGCCCGGCTTGATTATAAGAACCACGAGCCTATGGTGGTGCAACTGTAGTAGCTGAGAAACTAGAAGGACGAGTTGATCCACCACTGAAATTACGTCGTAACTTTGGGCAGTTGGCCTTTATATGACCAATGTCTATGCAATGATAGCAAACATGAAACCCGAGCTTGCACTGACCTGAATGTTGACGCTTACATGTTCCACAAAGACCTTGTTGTTGTGAATGTTGCTCAGCATGACTCTGGCTATGTGAGGATGTTGTCCTAAAATTCTGATTATGGCGAGACTGATTTTCATAACCCTGAGTACGTCTGAAGGAAGACCCACCACCTGACTGATGACTGGACTGAGCTGGTGCTAATGACTCCTTATTAGAGGAACCCCTTCCACATCCGCTGGATGTACCATTAAACCTGCCCACTGTCCGGGCTTTCTTGTTTTGCTCTTTTTCTTCTCTCCTTTGTTTTCTGTCTTTTTCTAAGTGCTTGGCGAATCCCACAATAGAGGAGAAAGCTTTCATTCCTACCGCTGCAGCTGATGTCGTATCCTTAATGTAGTAAGCCAAACCGCCAACAAACCTGCGAATCTTTGCTTTTTCTGTCTTAACCATGTGAGGAGCATGCTTAGCCAACCTTATGAATTCCAAGTACTCTTGCACACTTTTATTCCCTTGCTTGAGTTGTTCGAACTCTGTAGCCTTAGCTTCCCTATCCTCTTCCGGAATAAAGTTAGCCATGAAGGCCTCTTCAAATTCTTCCCAAGTAGGCGGGCCATCATCTTCATCTCTTTCCTTTTCCCACATCTCAAACCAAGCGCCAGCCACATCTCGAAGCTGGTAAGCAGCCAGCTCCACAACTTCATCATCAAATGCCTTCATCACTCGGAGGGCTTTCTTGACACCCTCCAGCCACAACATTGGATCTTCATTAACTATAGAACCATGGAACAATGGAGGACTCAACTTTAAAAATTCATTCACTCTTTAGGACTCAGAATTGTGCTGTCTATTTGATTGAGGTGGAATCTCATCTCTTCTCTCGTTCTGGTTGGCCATGAAGGCTTTAAACATCTCCATAGCACTGTTGACAGCATTAAACATCTGACCCACCTCTGGAGATATAGCTGTCTGAGCTGGAGCTGCTGTTGGGGGTGGCATTGGATCCTGAGATACTGGATCATCATGCTCCACCCCTTCTTCATGTTCAACCCGGGGTACCTGAACCCCCTTTGTGGATTTACCCTTTCTTTTCTGAGTTGAAGCCTTCTTAGTTCTACCTTGAGCCACAATAGTAGCAATAGTTTCTTGAGCAGCATCCTGAGTGTCGGTGTCAGAGTTGCGAGTACGAGCCATTTCTGCGAGTTTTGGAGAAACGAATACATTAGATAATTTCTTAGAGGTAGGCTCTACTACACGATCTAAAGTATGAAAAAAATGAGACTTTTCCTAAATGCTTGTAGCCTCCTGTTTATAAGTATGGCGTGTTTCATACCCATAAACAAGACTCTACTAACACGACTTCATAGACCCCTAGGACTCCATAAACCTGGCTCTGATACCAAGTTTGTCACGACCCATTTTCTGAACAAGTCGTGATCGGCACCCGATCACTAAACATGACCGAGCGAACCATCTGTGCTTATCAAATCTATTATAACTTCAAACTTTATATGCAACAAGACAATACTTTAACCAAATACTTTTGATTAATTTAAATATTTAAAATAAATCAACTCCAAAACTTTATTCGTAGTAACTACTGAAATACTACTAAATTATTATAAAAAACATCTGAATCTTAACCCACCGACTGTGTCTATGAAGCCTCTACTGATAAACTGATGCACTGCTCAGAACATGAGATTTCCTGGCCAGTTCTCTAAGTGAACAAAGAAATAGCTAAATAAAGATGACACTAAGGAGTACTCCACGAACAACAGCGGAGCTCACCAATAGCACTGGAAGTGAGGGAATCCTAACCCGTAGCCTGCTCGCCTGCAAAACCGGTTCCTACGTTGTACCGCAGACCAACGTAGGTTCCCAAAAGAGAACATCAGTACCATCCATTGTACTCAGTGAGTCTCAATGACAGGGACAAAACTTTAATAACATATACATTACAAGCAAAGATTCTAAATGCATGTAAAACATAAAGCTTATAAGAACAATTCAAAAATAATTGCATAATAGCAGTTTATGAATATTCTAAAAGTAATTCTTTCTTTTTAAAAAAATAAAATAAAATACATCACTTTATACTTTGGGAGTTCCAACCATCCTGACTTAATTATGTCTCAGTCACTGTGTGATCGGCACGGGTTCGATCTCAACCTGATCGAATAGGCCCAATCCACAAGATGCCACTCGCTTCATAGTTCTCAGCGCTCATGTGCTATACCTTAGCTTGGCTAGGCAAATTCTCAGCAACGAGACTCTCAGCTCGTGTTCTCCCTACTTTGGCACAAGTAGTTTCAGGAAGTCAATGCCTTGGTCAGGACCCCCGGCCTGGATGATGACCCCTTCTCAGAATAGAGGATACTCCCAAAAATCTTTTCTTTCTAAAACTTCTTCTTGTGACTTTTCAAGTCTAAATCTTTTCTAAAACATCCTATGCATACTCATGCTGGCATCCTTAAATGTAAAGCATGGTATAAGAATGAAATAAATATTCAAAAGTATATCTAAAGATTCTTGCTCCTTCATGAATTTTCAACATGAAAATGGCATATAAGAATAACACAAAAATCTGAAAATTTATGCACATATATCATAATAAATCATCTAAACTTTAGCTAGAACAATTCTAAATTAATAAGTACTCACTCACTCCAATTAAGTACATATAAACTCTTTTAAGCAATTCATCAAACACCTTGTATGCGTGATTTTGTGAGTTAAACCACTTTAGTAAATGGCTATATCAACTCACCTCAAAACTTCTCGAGCCAATACGTAGGCCCCAGTCCAATTTATACCCGTCAAATAATCTATTCTACAACAACCAGTGCATTTTAATCAATTTTAAAGTTTCACACCTAAACATGAAATTTACTGTGATACAGAGAAAGAAGGTAATTAACTATCCAATTCTTAAATTGTAGGATAATTGAGAATAGAAAATTTTATATACCTGCACTCAAGAACTAGTTAGTTGTAAAGAAGTCTAGAATTTTCGTTGTCTGCCTCAATAGTTCCTGGGACTTGCTGCGTAAAGAAGCCGCTTTTTCTTATCCTTAAAAGTCTTTCGTTTTTCTATTTCATATAACAAGGCTTTAAGCCTTTTTACTTACAGCAGCCCACTTTATGGGCTTTAGGTCTAATCCTTTTTTTTTTAAACTTAACTTCTATTTAATGATACTCACTTCTAATAACTAACAATATCAACTTTATTAATATTCCCTATTTGTATATTCAATTATTTATAAATAGGGAAGTAACTCAAAAGTCAATCACAAGGGTTTAAATCCGTAATAGAAGTATAATTTTTTTATGCACTTAAGGCAAGATTAAAAAAAAAATATTAAATTCTATATTTAGCGTGTGTTGAAACTTTTTATAAATTTGAGGAGTGTTACATTCTCGGTCTCGAGCTGAGCTGAGTCGGTACGTGGCCGACATACAAAGGCTTACCGAGGAGAGGAATGCCTTCAACCTTCTCGGTGGGCAAAAAGAAGAAAAGATCAAGGACCTCCGAGCCGAGTTGGCCACGGCTCACAAAGATCAGACCGACCTGATCGAGCAGGTAATGAAAATCTTAAAAGCTCATGGGCTTGATTCGGGAACGGTGGCTAACATTTCAATCTCACAGCTGCAGCAAAAGGTCGAGAGGATCGAGCAGTTCCGCGAGGAGGTCAACATGATGAAGGCGGAGACCTTAGGGTGGAAAGAAAGTATGGACCGCTTTGCTGCAAAAAATGAGACTGCTCGAGCCCAATTGTTATCGGTCGAAAGTCAGTTTTGAGGCATGAATGAGAAGAGCTCAGCTCAGGCAAAGAAAATAGAGGAGCTCGAGGTTCGGTTGGTTTCCGAACTTGCAAAGGCCAAATCTGAAGCCGAAAAGGCAAAGGCCGAGACAGATGCGACCGTGGCCGTCTATCGGGCCGATGCTGAAGCTGCTCAAGTCCAAGCGAGAGAGGCAATCGAGACCGCTCAAACTCGAGCACATTGGATTGCTGAACTCGCCAAATGCCAATCTCGGAGGGAAACACTTGAGGAGATCCATGCTCGAGGTTTCGATCTTAGCGATGAGATAATAAAGGCTAGAGAGCATGGAGTTGATGCTGGAGCGCTGGCCTCTTCCGATGATGATGATGATGATGGCAGCAAGAGCGGGTCCGAGAATGGGGAGGACCTCGATGGAGAAGAAGCTGCCCCTGAGGAAAATTAGGAATCTTAGGCTTTTTCTTTTTTGATTTTTTGTATGGGACCCTGATCGGTCCTTGTAAATATCTTCGTATATATAAAAGATATTTTTTCTCTTTGACTTGTCTTTATTCTATTTTTTGCTTCGTGAAAATTCTGTTTCATTCATATTTTATGAAAATTTTGCTCATAAGTTCGAGGCTTAGGCAACTTGATCGAAGCCGGACTAGTATAGTCTTAATCGAGTGAGTACTTGATCGAATCCGGAGTAGGGTGACCCTTAGGTTTTAATTGACTGAGGATGATATCTCGAACTCAAAAATAAAATCGCCCTTTAGGCTCTTGAATTAGGCCAATACGGCCATAGAAAAAAGAATGGCTTTTCCCCCCCCTTTTCGGCTTGAAAAGTTTATTATTTAATCATATAAAATATGTTGTACCTTAGCATGAAATAAGGGATTTGCTCGAGAGTTCGAACGATTCCGTACCCATTAGGGTTTTCAAGGGTCGATATTATCGAGACCCTTTATCTCGTAATGCCTTAGCATAAAATAAAGAATTTGTTCAAGAGTTCGAACAACTTTGTACCCATTAGGATTTTTGAGGGTCGATATTATCGAGACCCTTAGTAATTCAGTCGAGGGTAGCCTTTTTAACCGGTTTATGAAAATATCCGAAGGCCTGTTTTATAACAAAAATCGGACGTCTCCGAACCGTGTTAATTTAGCCGTAGCCTTTAGCTTGGGATTTGCCTTTTGGGCTTGTTCCCCTGTTATACTTCAAACTTGTTCGAAGTATCAGTCCCCGAGTGGGGTGGCCGTGGCCTATAAAATCGAGGGCTGCCTTTTTAAGGTCTTACGATCTTGAGGTTTTAGTAATTCGATCATGTCGATTTTTTGGATGGCAGTCCCCGAGTACGGGGTTAATTGTTTGAACATTAGTTGTGACCCCTTAAGCCAGTTTCCACAATAGATCACAAGCACAACATTGTAAAGTAAAATTTTCTTTAAGGCATGAAATATCTGGCAAGGAAAAATACTTTTTTCAATAGATGAACATGCGTATATGTTTTCCATTAGGGCTCGAGTAATCTACATGGGCCTGGTTCGTTCGACCGTTTGATCCTTACAAAATATACCTATCGAGACCCTGTCGACACGAAGTATTTTCCGTGTAACTATCCGAGAGTGATGCCCCCTAGTATTCGAGGTTGATTGTAAAGGAGCCTCGGATACTATTGAATTGCTCTAAGCTAGCACGAACAATGGTTGCCTCATTAAAAACCTCGCCGGTTAAACCCAGTTGGGACAAAAAACGGTCTAAGGGAAAAAGAGCACAACGCGTGCTTTCAGACCTAAGGACTTTGTATTCGAAGAACCCTTTGATGTCTTCGATTAAACACCTGTAAATAGTTAGTATAAAATATAAACGGAAGTAGAGAAGTTTGTACATTAGCAGTAATATCGTTTGAGGAGTGATATGTTCCAATTTTTTGGTAATTGTTCGCCGTTCATCGTGCCAAGTTTGTAGGATCCCTTCTGATAATATCGAGGACCTGATACAGTCCCTCCCAGTTAGGGCCAAGCTTTCCTTCGTTTGGGTCTCGAATATTGAGGGTGACCTTCCTCAGAACCAAGTCCCTGATTTTAAAGTGTCGAAGATTGGCTCTGCGATTGTAGTACCTTTCGATCCGCTGTTTCTGTGCGACCATTCGAACGAGGGCGGCTTCCCGTTTTTCATCTAGCAATTCGAGGCTTGTATTCATAGCCTCGTGATTTTACTCTTCCGTTGCATATCGAAACCTGATGCTGGGTTCCCCGACTTCAACCAGGATCAGAGCTTCGGCGCCATATACTAAAGAGAATGGTGTTGCTCCCGTACTGGACTTTGGCGTTGTTCGATACGCCCAAAGGACTTCGGGCAATATTTCTCTCCATTTTCCCTTAGCGTCGTTCAATCTTTTCTTTAGATTTTGAATGATGGTCTTGTTTGTCAATTCGGCATGTCCGTTACCACTAGGATGATATGGCGTTGATAGGATCCTTTTTCTTTTATGATCTTCGAGAAACTTTGTCGCTTTGCTGCCGACGAATTGCTTTCCATTGTCGCATACGATCTCGGCAGGCATTCCGAATCGGCATATAATGTGGTCCTAGATGAAGTTTATGACTTCTTTCTCTCTAATTTTATCGAAAGCCTGTGCTTCAACCCACTTAGAGAAATAGTCAGTCATAAACAAAATAAATTTAGCTTTACCTCGGGCCGATAGTAGAGGGACGACGATATCCATTCCCTATTTTATGAATGACCATGGGTATAAGACTGAGTGGAGTTGCTCTCCGGGTTGGTGAATTATCGACGCATACCTTTGACATTTGTCGCACTTTCGAACAAACTCTTTTGTATCTTTTTCTATATCGGCCCAATAGTATCCTGCTCTGATGACTTTGTGAACCAATGATTCGACACCAGAATGATTTCCGCAGGTGCCCTCTTGGATTTCTCGTAGGACGTAGTCGGTATCTCCTGGTCCCAAACATATTTCCAATGGTCCATCGAACATCCTTCTATATAGTGTTCCATCTTCGGCCAATGTGAATTGTACGGCCTTCGTAGTCCGATGGAAGCTTCCCGTTCTTTAGGTACTCGATATATTTGTTCCTCCAATCCCAGGTCAGACTTGTGGAGTTGATTTCGGCATGGTCTTCTTCGATTACTGACCTTGAAAGTTGTATGACAGTCCCCAAGCTAATCTCGTCGTCTTCGATTGATGACCCCAAATTTGCAAGGGCATCGGCGTCGCTGTTTTGTTCTCGAGGCACATGTTGTAGGGTCCATTCTTTAAACCGACGTAGAGTCACCTGTAATTTGTCCAAGTACCTCTGCATTCGATCTTCTCGAACCTCGAAGGTTCTGTTGACTTGGTTTACCACAAGCAGGGAGTCACATTTGGCCTCGATGACCTCTGCTCCCAAACCTTTAGCTAGCTCGAGACCTGCAATCATGACCTCATACTCGGCCTCATTGTTAGTTAACTTGGAAGTTTTGATAGCTTGTATAATTGTATTACCAGTGGGCGGCTTCAAAACGATGCCTAGTCCGGACCCCTTCACGTTCGAAGCGCCGTCTGTGAAAATGGTCCACACCCCCGACGATGTACCCGACTTTAATAATAGTTCCTTTTCTACCTCGGGTATGAGGGCTGACGTAAATTCGACCACAGAGTCCGCTAAGTGTCACGCCCCAACCTCGGGGAGCGCGACCGACGCTCAATCGAGTGAACCCGGTCGAGCAAGCCTAGTAAACCTTTCCTACCCGACTCATTCATGATCCAAAAAGGGAATGCATCACCATTTGTAAAACAGGGGAGAGATCAGTTATATAAATATATAAACGTTGCTAGTTCATTTTTTTTTCATTATATGCATTATGCCATAGTTAAGTTTCCAAAATACAACTCGATCCAACGACCACCCCAACATATACACATGACCCACAAAAACGTCTACGAAGCCTCTAAGGATACAAAAGAGCAACATGACAATGCCGGCAACAAGGCCCCGGCTATACCTCAAAATGTGAAAACTTATACAAAAAAAGGACTACATGACCCATGGGAGAAATGGGGCTCACCAAAACTGCTGTGAGGAGGGAAAGAGAGCACCACTATCTGCGATCGACACTATCTGCGATGGAACCACCTACATCCATTCAAAGATGTAGCGCCCCCGGCAAAAGGGACGTTAGTACTGTCGAATAGTACTAGTATGTAAGGCAAACACTAATCTTAGTAGAATGAACAGTGAAACAAAGAGAAGGCAGTCATAATAATCAATAAGTACTTCATAGAAATACAAAGAAAACACCAAGTAAGGATCACATAGTTTCCAATTCAATCTTTCCATCTTTTTAGATTAATATTCTTTAGTGCCAAGCCACAACTCACAATGCCACCGTGGTTTTTACACGGAGTCCGGTAACGGCCCGACCGGCTAAGCCATCCCAAGTGAGACATATCCATATCTACAATGTAAATCAATAATTCCAACACAAATGCCACCATGTGTACGGCATGGCATCCGATCTCGGCCCGATCGGCTAAGCCATCTCACTTGAGACATAACCTCTTTCAAGTATTCACTCAATTCGCATCTCTTACCCATCTTTCATTACATGGCACAAACAGCCTCATTTATTAAATAGTTCTTGGCACTTTGGCACATTTTACAATTCAAGTTTTTCCCTTTTTTATTCGTTCAAGTAACGTCATCATTCATGTCGATAAGTACCATCACATAAGGCATTTCACACATAAGAGAAGGAGCTTGGAAAATCATAGTCACGTTCTCAAATAGCATGATGAAATGGTAAACATCTAAAACAATTAGGGAACATGAATCTTCCAACCCAACATACTAAGGCAAACAATTCTAGTATGATCAAGTCAGAACTTACACCAAATATTCGGACACCAGGAGTTCGATTCTAGGAAGAAGAGAGTTAGCCATACATACCTCAATTGCGCTTCTTTAGACTCTACAATTATGTGGAACCCTTAGCAACCTCAATCTATTTTAGCAATATACAAATTGAACCCAAAATTAGGAAAACATTCATGGTTCTAGTTCCCTTTTTCACACTCTTTTTATCACATATGCATGCAAGATAAACAACCCTCATACCCATAGACCATCTTATTAATTACTCATTTTCAGTATAAGTTTTAAAATTTTAGGGCTAGGGTATAGATTCTTACCTCTAGGATAGAGGCCTAGATTGCTTTCCTTGATAATCTTCAAAGTTTCAAGCAAGAATTGAAGAATAATTGATGAGGATTACTTTCTCACTCTAAGGTCTCTCACTTTATAGTATCAGAAAATGAGCTCAAAATAGACTAAAGGAGGTGTTTTAACGGAATGGGGGTCAGGTTTTAAATTAAGAAAATGGGTGCCCCGACACAGGTCTGCGGTCTCATATGCGACCACATAATGGTTATGCGGTCCGCAAAGTGACCGCAGAAATGGCCCTCAGGGGCCTAAATTTTCGGCTCAGGTATGCGACCAGTATGCGCTCCACATACTTGTTCTGCGGTTGCATAATGCACCGCAGAACTCCCTCCACAGAAACCCAAGAGGAATTATGCGACCGATATGCGACCTGCATATCGTTTATGCGGTTGCATAATCGACCGCAAAACTGACCTCAAATTGGCCAAATTTACTGCTTCACTCTGCGGCCATTATGCGGTCCGCAGAGTGATTATGCGGCCGCATAATGGGCCGCAGAAATGTGTCCTTCTGCGAAATATTTTCTCTAAGTCCGTAGGGTACTGTTTAATCCAAAAAGTCCGAACCGCGGTGAGCTTCTACTATAATAATGCAGGAATCTAACTTGGCACCACGAAACCCCGAGTTTTTGGTTAAAATTTTTACGGGTCCTTACACTAAGATTTGAGACTTGATGTCCGTTCGGGGTCAATATTCGATATCGTACCCACTAATCTCAATGGCCCATTTGGCCAATCGGCCCGAAAGTTTGGGCTTATGCAAAATATTGCGAAGGGGATAAGTAGTCATCACACAGATCAGGTGACACTGAAAATATGGTTTTAATTTCCTAGATGCGCTTATTAGGGCAAGCACTAATTTTTCTAAGTATAGGTACCGAGTCTCGGCCTCACCTAAAGTTCGACTAACATAGTAAACAGAAAATTGCGTACCTTGCTCTTCTCGAAATAGGACCCCACTTACCGTGATTTCTGAGACTGCTAAGTACAAGTAGAGCCGCTCGTCCGTTTTCGGGGTATGAAGCAGTGGCGGGTTCGAGAGGTACCGCTTTAATTCTTCCAATGCTCGTTGGCATTCCGGGGTCCATGCAAAACTGTTCTTCTTTTTGAGCAGTGGGAAGAACCTATGACTTCTATCTGAAGACCTCGAGATGAATCGGCCTAGGGCGGCTATGCGCCCTATTAATCTTTGTACGACCTTAACATTGTCCACGATTGTGATGTCTTCGATTGCCTTAATCTTATCGGGGTTGATTTCGATCCCCCGATTTGATACCATAAAGCCGAAGAACTTGTCCGAGCCGACCCTGAATGCATATTTCTCCGGGTTGAGCTTCATGTTGTATTTCCTTAGTATATTGAAGGTCTCCTGCAAATGTGTCAAATGGTCCTCTGCTCGCAGGGACTTAACTAGCATATCGTCAATATAAACCTCCATTGATTTACCTATTTGTTCTTCAAACATTCGATTTACTAAGTGTTGATAAGTGGCACCAACAATTTTTAGTCCAAACAGCATTACATTATAACAATAGGTACCGTAATTAGTGATGAACGAAGTCTTTTCCTGATCCTTCAGGATCATTTGTATTTGATTGTACCCGGAGTAGGCATCGAGCAGTGCGTTATATCTCATATCGCCCTCGATCATATGGAACTTTGTTTCTTGAATAGTTCCGGCTACATTTACTGGTAGGATGATTTCACCTTTAGTTGTTTCACTCGCTATGTTGAAGCCATTGAGAATCCGAGCTTCGGGTACAATCTGATCTTGTAGACCGAGCTGCTCCACGACCCTCGATCGAATAATATTGGCCGAGCTTCCTGGATCAATTAATACACGTTTAACCTGAATTTTATTCATAAGGATAGAGATTACCAAAGCATCATTGTGGGGTTGAGAGACCCCTTCTGCTTCCTCATCATTGAATGATAGAGTGCCTTCTGGCACATAGTCTCGAGTTCGTTTTTCCCTGGTGATTGATACTTTAGTGTGTTTGAACACGGACCCTTGTGGAATATCGCCCCACCAACGATCATGTGAATCACGTGATGTGGTTCTTCCTGCTCGTTTTTCCTGTTTGCATCCCTGTCTCTGAAATGGTTTTTAGCTCGGTTGCTCAAGAATTCTCGAAGGTGACCCTCGTTGAATAGACGGGCCACCTCCTCCCTTAGTTGTCTGCAGTCTTCGGTTCTATGACCATGTGTACCATGGTATTTGAATATTTGATTGGGGTTTCTTTGGGATGGATCGGTTTGTAGGGGCCTGGGCCATCTAGTATCTTTGATTCTCCCTATGGGTAACATAATATCTGATGTGTCGATGCTGAAGTTGTATTCTGATAATCGTGGTGCTTCTGTGGGATCATCATGTTTATCGAAGCCACTTTTTCTCATAAGCCCTCGAGAGCTCTGTCCTCGATCGTTCCTTCGATCATTTCAGATGGGATTGCATCCTGGGCCGCTATTTCTACGATCTACGTTGTATGGTTGGTGCCGATCTCTGTTTGACTAGGGTTCTCTGTCAATATCCCTTTGAGTTCTGCCGACGGGCCTATTTGGATAAACGGAACCGGAAGGGGTCCCCAATTGATCATCCTGGACCCTGATCTTTGACTGGTACCGATTATGTACATCGACCCAGGTTACCACTGGATATTCAATTAAATTCTGCTTTAGCTGTCGTGATGCCACCGAACTTCGTTCGTTCAAACCTTGAGTAAAGGCTTGAACAGCCCAATCGTCTGTGACAGGTGGTAGTTCCATGCGTTCTATCTGGAACCGAGATACGAATTCCCTAAACATTTCGTTGTCTTTTTATTTCACCTTGAAGAGATCCGACTTCCTAGTCGCAACCTTTATTGCTCCGACATGTGCCTTTACGAACGAGTCTGCAAGCATGGCGAAGGAATTGATGGAATTAGGCGGCAAATTGTGGTACCATATCATTGCTCCTTTCGACAAGGTTTCTCCAAATTTCTTCAGTAGAACAGATTCGATCTCATCGTCTTCCAAGTCATTCCCTTTTATTGCGCATGTATAAGAAGTGTCATGCTCGTTAGGGTCAGTGGTTCCATTGTACTTAGGAATTTCTGGCATTCGGAATTTCTTCGGAATGGGTTTCGATGCCGCACTTGGAGGGAAAGGCTTTTGTACGAATTTCTTTGAATCCATACCCTTTAGAATCTGTAGTGTCCCCGATATTTGGTCAACCCAGGAATTGTGTGTCTCTACTTTCTTGTTATTTGCCTCGATTTTCTTTTCTCCCGATTCAATCCGTTTAGTGAGCTCCTCGAGCATTTTCATAATGGTGGATTTAGTCCCCGATTCGTTGGCGTTCGACCTTTCCGGCACAGGCTCGGTCCTGTGGATGACTTCTTGTTCGATCCTACTCGGTGTTCAGTGCTGATTTTGTAGTCCTGCTATAGCGGCTTGTTGAGCCTGTAACATTTCTAATATCAATTGGTGGCTAACTCCACCATCTTCTCTGCCCTGCGTACCTCGACCACCCGATCAAAATTCCCTTCGTATGCTACCTTCGGGATCAACGCCCAAATTTGCATTTAGGGCGACATGTGAACTGACATCGATGGGATTTGCAGTTGGTGTTCCCTCGAGGTTAGCCTGAGGCACCTCGATTCCTAGGGCGGCTATATTGTTATTTTCCCCATGAAATCCGAGGCCGTTGTCACCATGTGTAGGCACTGATTATGAGTTTGACATGTTTATCCTGAAAACAAAGATTCTTACAAGAACAAATGTAAAGCAGTGTGTGTTATCGGAATCAGTATTAACCAATTACTATTATCCTTTGCCCCACGATGGGCGCCAAACTGTTTACCCTTAAAATTGGATAACAATTAAACTTATAATGTAGTTTTAAGGACACGTGATTTCACCTAATACCAATTGATAAATGTGAAGATTAATAACAGAAATGAACTGTAAAGTAAAACGAACTAGTGTTGAAACGAAATTCAACCCTCGAGCTAGGGTGCCCTCGAACTGATTGATACCAAAACAATTAAAAATAAAGCAAGCTGATGAACAAGAGAGTATAAGCTAAAGAAATAGCTTTATATTGCCTTTTTTATGCGAGAACAATATGTCTTATAAATGGTTAATACTCCCCTTTATATAGTAAAGGAATTCTACTTATGGTATAACTCTAATTACATAAGAAAATCCCATGATTATCTAATTAACCGTTCTAAATTTGATCTGTTCCGAGATTTCCGCTATGATCTTCGACCAGTCACGGATATTTCGCCTTTCCGTTATTATGTTATCTTCGATCTTGCTCGATGCCTGTCTCATTCGGTCTCGATCGCTGCTGTCCTCGATCTCGACAGGTACCTCCACTACTAGAAATATGCTAAAAATCGACCAAAAAAACTGACCAAAAAAACCGACTAAAGTTGGTCGGTTATGGCCAATTATCGACCAAAACGCGACCATTAGGGTGTGGACGATGTTTTGATGGTCGGAATGGCTTACCGACTAACTTTGGTCGGAAACATATTTTATTAATTTAATTTTACCGACCAAAGTTGGTCGGTTTAACTAAATTATATTTTTTATTAATTATTAAAATTAAAAAAAACCGACCAACTTTGTTCGGTAATTGAAAATATATATATTTTTAAAATAATTAAAATTAAACATTACCGACCAACTATGGTCGGTAACCTCAACAGTGCAGGCAAAATACCGACCAAAGTTGGTCGGTAAAGTTGAATTCTGGGAATTCAATGTTCATTAACCGACCAACTTTTGTCGGTATTTTGGAATAATTTTTTATTATTATTAAAAATACCAACTTTGGTCGGTTTTTCTGGGTTTAAGTTTGGCATAAAATACCTGTTTTTGCAGCTACACCACCTGCCAACATACCAATACACCTAATAATAATTGAATTATAACAATAACAACAACAACAACAACAATAACACAACAACAACAACAACACAACAACAACAACAACAACAACACAAAAACCACAACATTCAATAAATACTTTAAAACCAACAAATTAAAGTTCAATTGAACATAAAAATCCAAAACCAAGTTAAAACTAATTACAACTAGTTCAAAACTGGTTCTATTTGTCTAGTTCAAAGTATATAAAAGTCAAGGGGTATTTTCTACAACATCATCATCACCGTCTGATGAACTTTAATTTATAAGACGGTATAGAGAACGGTCTTGTGAAGGACGGAAAGAACGATCACGGGGAGGACGGGAGGAACGATCACGAGCAGGACGGGAGGACCGATCATGAGGAGGTCGACCCTATGAAGATGACTCACGAGACCGGGGCAACGAAAAAGCTCCACTAGATAAGAGAGTTCAGATCTGAGCTTGCATGCCAAGGAATTGAGCATCTCTAAGCCTTTCTCTTTTCTTGGCTGCTTCTAGCTCGGATGTGAGCTTTATCACTGTCTCCTGCATAGCGGAGAGGCTCTCCCTATTAAGTTGTTCAACTTGCGGGAAAGTCCCTATTCCTTGCATTCCACACTTATAGCGATGAAATATTTTAGTAGGAAGCCCGTATGCCTTCCCCCATTTTGGACCGCCAACAGACTCCAGCCATATTATTTCAGCATCCTCGTTCGAAGGTTGGGTTGGCTCACCCGATTCACCAGCTGGATGACTATGGATGAATTCCTCCACGTTACTTTGGTAGCGACCCTATATTATTTTAAATTAAATCAGTATTTCAAAATTTTTATAAAAGTAAATTATAATACTTAAAGAAAATTGAAATCTTAAATATGCAGTCGAGGCCTGGTCCTCGACCCACCTATCTTGATTCCCCTCTTTCTTCTTCTTCTTCACAATATGCATCTCCTTGAATAGCTCATCATGGCTCATTGAATGCCCATACTTCTTTTCCTGAAAACAAATTAATTTAGTTAATAAACAGAATAGATATAATTAGAAAAGTAAAATAATTTAAGCAATTACATACCAATCTTCTTTTTATTGTCCCTAGGCTGATCGCACCTCCAGTGTGCAAGCAGCCTCCCTTCTCGGATGCACGAGCTTTCTTTCCTTTTTCGCTCCTCTATAAGAACTCCGCGGTAAGCCATTGCCTTTGCAAATCATTCCACAAATTCTCAAGTAACCAGCTAGGCCTCTTGTTCTTCTTTCTAGCATCCGAGAAAGCATCCGCCAATCTCTTGTGAGTTTTATGATGAAAATATACAGCCACTTCCGCACTATAGCGGTCTTCCCATGCACACTTGCTCTGTATTTCAAAAGTTAAATATTAGATGGAAACATCATAAATATAAATTATTAAACTGTTTAAAAGAACATTTGTACCTTAAATTGATTGAAAATTTGCTCCTTCAGCGAGAATGGGCAATCAATCCAAGTCGCATAAGGGTCATCATAAAGTTTTCTGATGGCATTGGTGATTATCTTCGTAGTATTATTACCCGGCCTGAACCTGCAATTTAACAATAAAAACACATTAATATCTTAGTAAAAATGTTACAAATCAATAGACACAAAAATAACAAATAACACTTACCCATCACCCTCAGGGACTATGATGATCCTACCACATCGATCATAAAGCACTACCTCATCATCATCATCCGAAGCATGTGTAGACGGTGTAGGCAGGTCAGAGCTACTGCCTCGTAGGTGAAGGCCTGCAATAGAGGGAGTCGATGATGAAGATGGTTGCGATCCCTATGACTGCGACATAGATGGATGCGACCCAAGTAGCTATGATACTAATGGATGTGACCCGAGTGGCTGTGACATGGATGGATGCGATCCATGTGGCTGTGATATGTAGGGATGTGATCCACGTAGATGTGATGTAGATGATTGTGAGGCAGCTGGACTGTATGTCAAATGTATAGCCCTATGGCCCTGTGATGGAAGACCTAGTTTCTGAATGAAGGTGTATGACTCGTGATGCTATGGCAACTCAGTATAGCCGTGTGGTGGAGGATAAGACATAGGCATCTCTGAAAAGGGTGGACAAGAGGGACTATTATTTTCTACCCTCCTCTTTCTCTTCCTACCCTTTTCTCGACCCCGAGAACTAGTAGGGTCATTGTTACCTTGACCCTTGCCTGCCATCTGTATAATATAATACACATTTAGATTGAAACATATAAGAAACTAGCTATAAATGAGAGTGCTTTAAAAACCAACTTTTTATTCCTCATCGACATATTGTTCCTCGTCCGAGAATTCTTCGTCCTCACTTGTTTGAGCTTCATCAGTTGTGTTGAACAAATTATCAAAATAATTCTTCTCAATATGCATGACATCACGGTTGTGTCGGAGAAGATTATCCTTCCAATAAGGCAACTCCCAAAATATACTCTGTTTCGTCCAATTATGATTAACACCATATCTGAGGAATCTATAAGGTGGAGCCTCAGTAACTTTACTGAAGTTCTAGACCCTCTCCTAAATTTTCTCAATTTATATCCTACGAGTTTAAACATAAACAAAAAGTTCAATTTATATCCTAAAAGTTCAATTGATATCCAAAAGATCCAATTCATATCCTAAAAGTTCAATTCATATCCTAAACGTTCAATTCACAAGAACAAATCCTAAAAACTAAAAGTTCAATTTATATCCTACGAGTTTAAACATAAACTAAAAGTTCAATTTATATCCTAAAAGTTCAATTCATATCCAAAATGTCCAATTCATATTCTAAAAGTTCAATTCATATCCTAAAAGTTCAATTCACAAGAACAAATCCTAAAAACTAAAAGTTCAATTTATATCTTACGAGTTTAAACATAAACTAAAAGTTCAATTTATATCCTAAAAGTTCAATTCATATCCAAAAGATCCAATTCATATCCTAAAAGTTCAATTCACAAGAACAAATCCTAAAAACTAAAATTTCAATTCATATCCTACGAGTTTAAACATAAACTAACTAAACTAAAGAAATTCAACCCATACCCTAAAAGTTCGATTCACAAGAACAAATCCTAAACCCTAGATTCTAACTAAACTATTCAAGACAATACAAAGTTAATAATTCAATTCTAACTAACCTATTCAAGACAATACAAACTCAAAATTGAAACACTCATCAATTAAAACTAATTCATAACTAATTGACTAATTAATAAAACTAATTAGTTAATAAAACTAATTAAAATAAGACCTAACCCTAGTCCTCAATAAAATACAATGTTCAAATAATTGAAACACTAATCAATTGAAACTAATTCATAACTAATTAACAAAACCTAGAAATAACAAAGAAATGGGTTGTAATTCAAACCTAAAATTTTTAGGAGGTGGAGAAGGAGAGGGGCGACAGTGGCAGTGGCAGCGGCGATGAAGACAACGACAGCTGGGCGGTGGTGACGGGGGGTGGGGAATGGGATTTGTGTGAGGGAAATAAAGAAGAAGAGGGGAAGGTATTGAGTGAAGAGTTAGGGGAAATTTGGGGAAGAAAGGTAAGAGAAATGGGAGGAACCCGTTATTTCAATTCTAATTTCAGAATTACCGACCAAAGTTGGTCGGTAATTTTGGTCGGTACATTAAGTGTTGACCGTTTGACCAAAAACCGACTAACTTTGGTCGTTTTTAAAAAAAAAACTAAATTCTTTTTTTTTTTGTATTTTTTTCTTAAAATATTATAAACTATAAAAAAAATATTATAAACTATAAGCATTTATTTTATTTAACTATACATTTATTATAAATAATTATAAACTATAAGTATAATCTTTATAAATAATTATATTAACTATTTACTTTTAATAAATTATAATAGCATCTATCTAAGTAAATTTTCTAAGTTATAATTAAGTATGTGAGTAATTTCTCTCACACACACATATACTATATTGTAATTGATGCTAATAACTTCTTTTTTCATTCGTTCATCACTAATAATGCATGACATAGATTAATCGATATATAGGTCGAGACGTTTTGATGAATCATCGATTAATATTCATCGATGCATCTAAGTAAGTTATAAGTCGATGAATCAATTTACAAATAGATATATTTGATGATAAAGTATATATACTAATTAGGATCTTCACAAGTCTATCCCTAAAAGAACCCGACCCTGTGGTCCTAGCGCTTCGTGTTCTTA
The DNA here is from genome assembly GCF_000715075.1 of Nicotiana tabacum. Classification (NCBI taxonomy): domain Eukaryota; kingdom Viridiplantae; phylum Streptophyta; class Magnoliopsida; order Solanales; family Solanaceae; genus Nicotiana; species Nicotiana tabacum. The sequence continues at coordinate 66,291,602 of NC_134098.1, forward strand.
TATATATATATATATATATACACACACACACACACACACACACACACTTCACTGTAATACTTTAACTATATATATAGCTTGTTATAGTATATGTTGTTGTGTATATATATATAGCTTGTTAAAGTTTGACTATGTTTGACCTATTAATTTAACTCGTTTACTTAATACTAATAACTTCTTTCGTTTATTTAATTTGTGATCCATATATATATATATATATGTCAAAGATGTTTAGTATTAATTCTTCTATTTTTCATTCATTCATCACTAATAATGCATGACATAGATTAATCGATATAGGTCGAGACATTTTATTTTTACTATTAGTCGATATAGGTCAAACGTTTTATGATTAATATTCATCGATACATCTAAGTAAGTTATAAGTCGATGAATCAATTTACAAATAGATATATTTGATGATAAATTATATATACTAATTAGTATCTTCACAAGTCTATCCCTAAAAGAACCTGACCCTGTGGTCCTAGCGCTTCGTGTTCTTATATATATATATATATATATATATATATATATATATATATATATATATATATATATATATATATATATATATATATATAATACTTCGTCGATGAATCAATTTACAAATAGCATGTTATATATAGTATATATTAGTGTATTCATTATTTGTATTACAAAAGTGTTAACGGATTACATTTATATTATTTAGATAGTAAATATAAAAGTAATTCAAAAGTTTGACCAATGTTGACGTAATAACCGACCAACTTTGGTCGGTTATTTTCCAAAAAATAAAAATTACCGATCAAAGTTGGTCGGTAAATGCTTCCCCTGCATTAACCGACCAACGTTGGTCGGTAATTTTAAATATAAATTCTTAAATTTTATAAAATATTTTAAATAATAAAATAATTATTAAAATTTAGAAAATTGGGTCCAGATTACCGACCAGCGTTGGTCGGTAATCCAAAATTTTCTTTGACTAAGCAAGTCTGACCAGCTGGGTCAACTTGTTGACCAATTTACCGACCAACGTTGGTCGATATTTATTTTTAAAAAAATGTAAAATATATTTTTTCCAGTTTTCGTCCAAGCTGGACGGTTTTTGGTCGCTTTTTTTGACCGACCAACGTTGATCGGAAATTTTTGGTCAATTTTTAGCGGATTTCTAGTAGTGCTCGAATCCCGAACTTGGTATCTTGTCCTCGTACCTTGGTCTGATCCACTACGGGGCCGACCTTCGATGCAGCTCCTTGATCCCGGTCAGATAAAAAAGTTAGGTGGGCTCTATTTTAATCGTATACAGATTCGATTTATACATACAATCTGACGTCATTATATCATAGCCTCTTAAATAATTCATAATATCATAGGCTACTTATGGATACTTGTAGCTCGTACTCATCAATTGGACCCCTCACAATTTTATTTATTTATTGTTTTTAAAAAAAAGACAACAATGTAAATCTTCTACTCATGTAGAGGGCGTACAACCAAGATTTTTATTATTTATTATATAGAAGAGAGAAGAGGAGGTCGATCAAGGGCATAATGGTCATTTCAAATATATTAGTGCATTGTTTGCTTGTATACTAGGCTCAAAAGTTTGGTCGTGGATTCTTAATAACAGGGAAAATCAAAATTAACGTGGCCATAAGCTATTAAATTATTCAGGTGGACCCCACTTTCCATTCAACCTTCACTATCTTCATTAAATGCATTACTTGATTATTATTATTATTATTTCAGTAAGTACTTTTAACTAGAAAAATTATCTTTTTGGTAATTTTATAATTCAAATGTTCACCTGATTAAAAATACTATGGTAACATACATTTATATATGACAATTCTATTATCTCCTTAAGAAATTTCTATTATATAGAAGAGAGAAGAGGAGGTCGACCAAGGGCATAAAGGTCATTTCAAATATATTAGTGCATTGTTTGCTTGTATACTAGGCTCAAAAGTTTGGTTGTGGGTTCTTAATAACAGGAAAAACCAAAACGAACATGGCCATAAACTATTAAATTATTCAGGCGGACCCCACTTTTCATTCAACCTTCACTATCTTCATTAAATGCATTACTTGATTGTTATTATTATTTTTTCAATAAGTACTTTTAACTAGAAAAAATATCTTTTTGGTAATTTTATAATTCAAGTGTTCACCTAATTAAAGCTATTATGGTAACATACATTTATATATGACAATTCTATTATCTTCTTAAGAAATATTAATTTATTTATTAACTATTTCAGGTAAAGAAGATTTTATTAAAAATAATTAGTCATAATTTATATAGATTTACATTCAGATGTTCTTATATTATTATCAATTGATATCATTTTATACAAAGTTCTCATTAAATTCCAAATTCAATTGGAATACTTTATAAAATTAGGAAAAAATATTTAAGAATAAAATATAGTTTCAAGTCCCCTTTTTTATTATAGAATATTGAAATTTATTCAAATTGTATAATAAGTATCCCCTCTCTAAAATTTGATTTGAGAATATCTGAAGTAAAAATTAAGACAATAAATTTGTGATTTTTTTCTTTTAAAAATTATTATATATTAGGAAGTATGAGAAGTATCGTCATACATGATTATACTTCTCCCTCTATTATCGAAGTTAGTTGGGTACTTCCACTATTCAACAAGAATTCAACATTATATACAATTAATTATTTTTAAAAAATCTCAACAAATAACTATTGTGATGAAAATTATATTATACCCTAAATAGTATCTCAATCATATCAAATCAAACTAGAAAAAACTACAATATTTCAATTTAAGGTCAATTTGATTAGTATTTAGAGTGATCGAGAAATTAATTTATTTTTAATATTATGTCATTAAACTAGAACAAAATACAAATTTTCTTGTTAAAAATTCTTAATAATTAAAAATCATGATTATTATTTCAAAGAACCAAAAAATTACCTTTTCATCAACTATTTGGGAATAAAATTAATATGTTTTATTATTCAAATTTTAATTAGTATAAAAAGAAAAAGTAATACATTAACACAACTGAAAATACTAAAAGAATAAGACTATATATCATTCAATTTAAACAATGAAAAAAATACATCACGACTTATTTTTTAACTGACTTTTTAATCATTATTTTATAGTAATTAATTTTAAGTTTGGTGGTGCAAAAATTTATTAAAATAAAAAAATGTAGACCCTATGTAGAAATAATTTAAAATGTTCTTGAATTATTATCTAATCATTGTATGATAAAGTATCAAACTTCGACAAGTATTACAAAGTGATTGGTATAGTAATACGATTTCAGAAAAATTAAAATACACATAATGCAAAAGATAAATAACAATACATATAATCATGGTTCTATACGTTATTACACAAAAACCTATTCTTTTTCTTCTTTCCCTAAAGGCATAGAAAATTTGTAATTAGCAATAGACCAAAAAATATTAAAAGGAAGAAAATAAGAGGAAGAAAAAAAAATAACAATTGGGCCTGTGCATCGCACGGGTACATCATCTAGTATACATATATAAGAGAATTTCAAAACCTATACGTCCCACATATAATATAAATATTATAACATCCAATATCTATTCTCAATTCATGGTATTATGATACTTCATCAATTAACTAAAAGTTTGGATAGCATATGCTCATCATTTCCTTGAGTTCCTTTCACCGATCTATTCCTTACAAAACCATAGTAACGCTTGCAACTTTAAGATCAAGTGAATGTAAAAAACAAAAAGGCAAATGATCATAATTAAATTCCAATATAGTGAAAACCAAATGTACATGTGAATGAGAAAAAAATACGGTCGGAGAAAATAAGTGGAACTAACTGCAAAATGAAGTAATTATTAGGCGTTTGTTCTTATTTTCATGCCATATTTGGTTTTCCTATTTCTTGAAGGAAAGACAACATATTTATCATAATTGATTTTTCTTTTTAGGAAAAGAAAATTATAAATCTCTTATATTTGACTAGTCTTTAATCTTGGAAAGGAAAATGCTTTGTACTTTTATAAATTGAGGATCCTTCCTTCTCATTTAGGAGCATCCACAATGTAACCATAAGAGATTTGAGATTCTTGTTAGGGGAAAAACTTTTCGGGACAAGTGTTAGTGTGTCACTTGTATTTGCCTCTTTGTGAGGTTATTCTCTCAGTATTTTGTACTCTCTTTTAGATAATGAATTTCTCCTCTCCACGCGTAGATGTGAGTCAAATTGACTGAACCACGTTATATGTTTGTGTCTCTATTATATTTCTCTTTTGTTGTCTGATTTATCGTCGTTCAAGATTTATTTTGTTAGCTTTCGCATCACACCTGATTATTTCGAATCTAACCGTAATTGCATAAAGCTTACTAAGTTGGTATGATTAAAAGTTAGTGGTCGACCAAATATTGGTCGTGCAACCCTGTAATGTTTTGACATACATGACCTCCAATTAAATATATACGTGCATCCTTATACAACAACACCACAAAGTTTGAAAATTTTTCTTTCTATATTAAGCGTTGAGAAACCAACCAAATTATCAGTAGTCAAAATCAGATACACATATCCCTGAAGTTGCTCTAATATTGACAATGGCTTCAAGCAATTACTTGCCAGCTTTCTGCATTCTCTTGTTCCTTGTAGCAGCCACCAATATTGCTTTTGCAAGCAGCAGTTATGGAAATGGACATAATTATGGTTATGAAAATGCCCCAAAATCCAATTTGAAGAAACATTTGCCCACTAAGGGATTGATTCCTGCATCTATCATTGCTGTTCAGGGAATGATTTATTGCAAATCTGGATCTAAACTCATCCCACTTAAGGGTAAGTCCTATATAGTACTTGTATTTTGCCTTCAAAATATGCATACAAAACAATCAGATTACCTACCAATTTCTCTCAAATACTCACACCCTGTTTTTGCTTAACTTGAATTTTGCCAAGCTTCCCCTAAATCTTGAAGGACCGACATATACTCAATAGCAACATAATGGAACATAATTTGTTAAAGGATAGTGAATATACATACTTTATATCAAATCCTTTGTTTTTAATTTTTTCTAAGATAGTTTCTAACAATATGCAATACCATATTGCATTGACTACTTTTCGTGTGATAATTAGTGAAAAATTGATAAACATAAACTCTGTTCCTTATGTGATGCAGACATGCATATATTTTGAGAGTCAAAAAGTTTTTTTTTTTACCGTAATTTTTTTCATGACTTTTAAATATTTTAATATTTTAATTATCGTAATTTATAGTAATATTTTTTATGTAATTTCTAAATATGTAAATTTTATTGCAGAAAGTTTAAAATTCTATAGCAAAAAAAACTAGATAGTCTGACTTTCATCTCACAAACAATCCACATAAAGTGTGACAGACGAAGTGTAATTTTCTAAAATTTCGTAATAGTTGTTCGAACCTAAAACAGTGAATGTGCTGTTCCCATTGCCTAAAGGCGGATCCATAGTAGCCAACTGTGTCTGTCTTCATTTACAGTTGTTGCATCCATGCACGTACGTTTCTCCCCATAATTTTGGTTTAATTTTAACTTGTATACAAACATAGTAAAATTGCAAGTAACTGTCAATTATAACTAGAATTATAAGTATATGGTAATTAACCTGAAAAATAAACCTGTTACAATATATTACATTACACAGTTAAATCCCTCTTACCCTGTATGTGCAGGAGCTGTAGCAAGGATAACATGCTTGGGTGTAGAGAAGAACGGATATGAAACAGCGCCTTTCTCGTTTTCAAGTTACCAATCGGACTCAAAGGGTTATTACTATGCATTATTTTCTCTAAAGGAGCACAAAGGATATGAATCTTGCAAAATCACACAGTGCAAGGCCTTCTTAGAAAGCTCTTCTCTCGAAGAATGTGATGTCCCAACAGATGAAAATAAGGGAAAAACAGGAGCTCTTCTTACTTCTTACCGATTTCTCAATGGCAAGAACACATTATTGTACTCTGTTGCTCCTTTTGTTTACACTTCTGATGACTCCAAATCCAATTATCAGGGTGAGGGTTATTAGATGAATTTTGCTACTTAATTCTGTCCCATCATCGACTCATGAGATTTGATGAGATAATATTGAGTCTTGACCCTTTTTCTTTCTATTTAATTTGTATTTTGCTGATTTATTACTATGCATGATATGATATAGGGAGCATCATTTCTCTTTTGACAATGAGGTGCTCCTTTTTCTTATATTTCTTTCTTAATGTGTTATTGTTAATGTTGTGACTTTGGATCAATAAACTACAATATTACTCATTTCTTATCAGAGCAACTTAATTAATAACACATGAATTCCAAACAAGTTAAAATCATTCATATGAATGATCTGAAATGCTCTATCCAAACACCATTATATTTAGTTATTTAAATACTAATAAATATGTAGCTAATGTTGCCTATGTTCGTTCGCCCTTTATACTCAAGACCTCACACACACCTCCGATGTTTTAAATTGAAAAGGCACTTCATCAAAATACACAAGTCTAAAAGAAATAGTACCAGTCGATTACGGTAAGAAGCTAGAAAAAATCAATCAAACATACTTCCCGAATTTGAAATCGCATTGAGAAGAAAAAAGAATTGTCAATGATACTCTTTATTTAATTTGGAAACTTACGAGATAACACGTCTATGTGTGGAGTCGCTTTTAATTTCCCTTTCTGTATCTTGTACGTAAGAAGTGGCTCGTGTGACAGTTACATTGGATTACATCTATGTCCTATCTTGGGATCTAAAGTGAGGTTTAATAAATATAAGGGCTAATGTCTAATTGATTAAATTCGGGGGTGGTTTGCTGAAAGTAAATAAGTACTTAATAACTTATCACCCGACGGAATGTGAAAAATAAAATGACTTCAACTTTCTCAACAACCCCCAGTTCAAACAGAAAAAGGGTGTTGTAAAGTAATTAGGGCTTTTCTTTAGCTTTAGCCCCTATATAAATAAGGGATTGTTACACAAATAGTTGGGTAGATATTCATTATTTACTTGGGGCAACTCAGACATACTTGGGGGGCCTAAAGCGCAATTACAATTAGAGGCCCAATGTTTTTTTAATTGATAATATAGCTAATCGATTTAATTATTCTTGAGACGTTATTGATCTTATGTAAGATTTTATCTATTTTGTTTTGAAAACTTCTTTCCGTTGAGGTAATTGTTAGGCATTTGAAAAAGAATCAAGTCTTTTTATGTAATTAAGTATATCGATTAGAGTATTATCTGCTATTTGTACTACTTTTTTTACACTTTAATCCGAAATATAAATCTAAGCCATCAATATTAGAGTGAATATTATGCTTTAGTGATCTGAATGTAAAAATGCAAAATGAAGGTAATATTAAATTTTAGGAAAGCATAAAAATATGTTTACTTTACTCGGGAGGAATTTTCCATCCGTCAACAGTCACATCAACTTCACAATGATAAATTTTTACTATAAAATGTTAAAACTTTTTATGAAAAAATTAACACATAACATATTCCTTTTAAAATTGAGGCCTCTCGAAATGGGGGGCCTAAGGCATATGCCTTACTTGCCTAGCCCTTCAGTCGGCCCCGTATTTATTTTTTTTAGCCGGTATACATAGATTGTAAATTGATTATACATATATTATACATGAATTATACTTTTAAAATACATTCGCTAGTTATTTTTAATTTAAAAAATTAAATGGACTGCTAGTTGGGTTAATTATTAATATCGGCAAACAACCTATGATAACAATCACAAATTAAATCCGTTTATATCTTGAATTCCCTCATTCAATTAAATAGTAGTAATAAGCATATCATCATGTGTCTCCTCATGATCAGCATGTCTATTGTTCCTCCTTAAAACAAGATTATGAAGAAACCAAACGACGAGACACGGAGCTTGGAATATCTCCCCACTCGTTGAATAAGCTACGTATGATTAAGAGAGAATCTAATAGGGCCGCGTGTGGCCGCATAGTCAGGAGGATCTATTGCTGGCGACCTAGAATAAATCCAGAGCACTCGATTAATTGTACATTAGACAGCTTACAGAAAGGATGGAAGATCTCTACATATGGAATATAGTGGTGGGTATCGAACTGTTTACCCGTAAAACGGTACACTCGAATATGTAACGTGATTTGTACACACCTGAATTAAAGTGATTCGAAAAAATAAAGTAATAAAGAACAAAACTCAAAAAATAAGAATAATTGAAGAAAAGACAAGACTGGACCTCGAATTGAACTTTTTCGGAAACAAGAACAATATCAAGAATTAACTATTCTGGCAGAACAATGTTTAGCAGAATATGAGAGTAATATTAGCCTTTTTTTCATACAAGTATTTCGTCTCGTTCAATGAGTACAAAATTTCTCTATTTATAGCTAAAGTAGAGGAGACAAGATCCCCAAATCAAGTTTCTCTTTAAGGCGAATAAAGACATCTCTTGATAGCTGCATAACAGTTGAGTATAAATGTTAGGATTCTTAATAACGATTGCTCCTTTAATGTTGCCTTCTTCAATCGGTATCTTGCTTTAAAATTCTCCTCTCCGATTTTAGTGTCTTCGGAACTCATACAACACTGGTCACATGCTTGTATCCGGTGTCAGCTATTTGCTGACTCATATCATACATGTTTTTATTATCACGTGTCAACTCGACAGACGTCCTTGTCACGACCCCAAATTCCCACCTTAGGATATCGTGATGACACCTAGTCTCTAAGACTAGATAAGCCTAACATACATTGAGAATTAGCATAAATAACAACCTAGATATTAAATTAAACTGTTAAACTATCATAATAAAGCCCAAACAGTACAACTATCAAATATCTCTCAGAACCGGTGGGACTGAGTCATAAGCGCTACAGAGAATGCACTAATAATCTCTAAATACAACTCTGTTTGAAATGAAGATAAACAATAGCAAAGCAGTAGAAGAAGGTGACTTCGAGGCCTGCGAGCGTCGAGCAGGTATACCTTAAAGTCTCTGGAATAACTGGTCAATCACTAGCATTCGACACGAGCAGATGTACCTGAATTTTGACAAATGTGCAGAAGCGTAGCATGAGTATACCACAACGGTACCCAATAAGTATCAAACCTAATCTCAGTAGAGTAGTGACGAGCCCAGGTCAAGACACCTACTAGACAAAAGGAACCTGAACAGAATATAATATAATCTAATAACGGAAAGCAAAGAATTAAATGGCAACAAAGCAGTGTAATGAAGTAAGGCTAACAATGAATATAAAAGAAATAAAGGACCACAAGAATGAGCATGTGATACAGACAATGAATAATCAAATGCAGTCAAATACAGGTAAGTCAAATGAGGGAATAATAACAACCGTTCCATCAACAAGCTCTTTCAACATAGAATGTACAACAAGAATCACAACCGAGGCACCACACCTTATTTTATTTCACATTTCACAAGACATAATCACAATCTTCTTTATTTCACTGCGTGAGCCTTGTATTTTATTTTAAAAATATTTTTTCCAGAATAGCTACACGCGTTTGAGGCCCCTTATCTCAGCACGTGGCTTTAGCAATTCCCTTACTAGCAACACGCGTATAAATCTCACATTATCTCACCGCATGCGTTTCAATACCCACCCTTATACTACCACATGCGTATCAATATCACAATACATTAATCAACTCTCACCACATAAGCCTATATGCCACACGTTACCAAATCAATAATAACAATGTTACCACAACACATAGCCCACGGTTCAACCATAATATGTACAAGAATCTCCATAATAACAAAATGAATGAGAAACAACTCAACAAAGAAAGATATCTCGATAAACAACAACTTCAACCTCAATGTATTATTAGCTTTCTCAACTACAACTTCAATAACTCACAAAGAAGGTATTCCCAAGAAAAGGCAACTTTCACTTCAAGTTCATAACATAAGCTTAACAATGAAAGAAATAGCATAAAATAGCAATTACGTCTAAATGCATTGGAATAACTCAACAATGAAAGGAATAACATGTAACAACAACTACAAATAAAGGCACATAAGGTAAAACCTCGACAACGAAAACTAGCATATGTAATAACAAATTCAAATGTAGGAGTAAACTTGACAACGAAAGATAGAACAAATAATTATAACTTCAATTAAGAGATTAAAAGTAGTCTAAGAGTCTAAACCAGTCAAATATCACATATAAGCCCGTATACACACTCGTCACCTCGTGTACACATTATCCACATAACTCAAATAGTACAATCAACCCAATCCTAAGGGAAAATTTCACTCACACAAAGTTAGGCAAGATACTTACCTCGACTAGGCCAAATCAACACTCAAAAATAGCTTTTCCCTTTTAATTTGCCTCCCGTACGACTCAAATCTAACAAAAAATGACTTAATATCATCAAATAATGCAAGAGAAATCAATTCCGATTAATAAAGCTAAGAGCTTTACACAATTCTCCAAAAATCAACAAAAGTCAATCCCGGGCCCGCCCGATCAAAATCCGGGTCCAAGGGTTAATCCCGACTACCCATAATCCTACGAGTCCAATTCGACTCTCAAATCCGAGTCCAATTCGACTCTCATCCCAAATTTTTATTTTTCAAATACATAGAGAAAATTTCCCAAAATTTTTCTTTGATTCACATAAATTTGATATTAAATATCATATATAATCATGTAATATAGTTGGGAATTGATCAAAATCACGTACCCAATGATTGTAGGTGAAAATCCCCTCTCCAAATCGCTTCCTACCGAGTCTAGGATTCTAAAATGAGAGAAATGAGATCAAATCCCGACTTTTCAGCCCTTTTTGTTCAGGTGCAGATGCCGCAACTGAGACACTGAGTTTGCAATTGCGAACTCTCGTAATTGCGAAGAAGGACTCGCAATTGCGGCACTTGACAGCTTAGAGGGATGTCGCAAATGCGACACTCTTCGCATTTGTGAAGCTTGCTCTCATCGCAAATGCGACCAAATTGTCGCAATAGTGAAACTACCCATACTAGCCTACACTTCATAATTGCGAGTGAGGCATCACAATTGCGATACCTGCCCCTACTGATCACTTTGCAATTGTGAGGTTGGTACTCGCAATTGCGATAACTGCAATACCAACACACCAACAACCAAAAAATGAGTTCAATCCAATCTGAAACACATCTGAAACTCACCCGAGTCCCTCGGGGCTCCAAACCAAACATCAACACAAGTCTTAAAATATCATACGAACTTGATCGCATGATCAAAATAATAAAATAACATCTAGAACCACGAATCGGACATTAAAATGTATGAATTTCAAAAGAAAACTCAAGAACCTCTAGAATTGCACCCCAAACGTTCGAATCCTATCAAACCAATTCCGAATGACACCAAATTTTGTGGAAAAGTTCCAAATAGAAAACCAATCTATTCCAAGTCCCAAAACCAAGTTCCAAACCTGATAGCCAAAAATTCAACATACAGTCAAACTTAGGAAAACCATTAAACCTCAAATTGCCAACTTTTGGCAGAACAAGCCAAATCAACCTAGGGACCTCCTAATTCAATTTCGGGCATACACCTTAGTCTAAAATTACAATACGGACCTATCAGAAACATCAAAATATCGTTCCGAGATCATTTTTATAAAAGTCTAATTTTGGTCAACATTCCCAACTTAGGCTTCTAAACCAAGAATCACAGGGTCCAAATCAACCAAAAACCTTTTCGAAAAAAAACTAATTAACCCCTCAAGTCATAAAATTAAAAATACACATGTGTGAATCATCAAAAGGGGAAAAGGTGCTCAAATACACAAACGATCGGTCGGGTCGTTACGTCCACCTGTCATTCATTTATTCTACCCTGTACAAATAGTCCCCCTATTTTTGATGACCCAACTTGATGTGACCGAAAAGTAGATAAGACCTCTTTTCTTGGCGGAAAAGTTTTTGAACATTTCTGACACTTGAAAGGACGCATGTATCTTTGCATTTAATGAGTCGAACACGTGTTGTCTTGTGATTCGACAAGTATTTTTTGTCAGTTACCGAGGTAGTGATGGCCTCACATTCTACTGCTTATAAACTTCTCCCCCTCTTACCACTTTCACCTTTCACTTTTACAAATTTTCTTTTCTGAGTCTTCCTAAAACGTTTCTACCACTTCCCTTTTCTCAGTAAAAACTTATAAATTCATACTTTCCATCATTATGTCTTCTATTATTTCTTCCTCCTGTTACATAGGTACTTGCATCGCCAGCCCATCCAAGAAGAACAATCGAAGAAACTCAACATTGGTCCTCCCTCTAATAACACGATCATCCCTTCTTAGTTGTCTTGCGAAATAGATCTCCATATTCAAAAGAAATCTTCTGACCCCGATTACGACAGAAATAGAGTTGTTGGTGAATATCCCCCTTCTATTCGCTCGACCAGTATTTCTGTCGTAAGAGAGGATTGTGGCTGGAAGAAAATTAAGGCTCCAACCTTCAGTGAAGTGGATAGGATTATATTTTCAAATTAGGGTATATTTACATTTACACGTGCTCTTTCACTTTAAGACTTGGCAGGAAAATAGACCTAGTCATTTTCAAGTTTTGCCAGATTTACTGAGTTTGTTTGGCTTAGGTAAGGCCGGCAATATGGTGCACAATGGCTTACCTTCGATTCTTGTGTTCCTAGGCTCAATAAAACCTTACTCTTGCTCATATGATCAACCTCTATGCCCCTAAGATTTTTCGTGGAGGCATGCTCAAACTCAGCAAACGCAGTCACCATGCATCGTCACTGGTGTTGATGATGATAATGACCGTAGTTGGATGGAGAGGTTTGTTGTTATCTCTCTCGTGGATATTGTACCGACGTCAGTGATAAGTTTGGATTTTAACCACTTATTAATACCTTTTTGCTATACTTTTTAGTCCAAAAGTGGTGATTTTTGTCTCCAAATCTAATGAAGATGGTTGAATTGCTGGTGTGCTGGAGAATGTGAGCTCAATGAAGAAATATAACTCAAAGAGGAGATGGTCTATCCAAGTTAAGCTAAGAGGTAAAATTCCAAGAATAGTGTGGTCCGCAGAATTCCACTTGCAACCACAAAAGCAAAATACAGTCCGCAGAAGATGAAATGCGGCCGCAGAGGAAAAATTAAAGCTTCAGGGACTTTTGGTAGAAGTGTGATCCGCAGGCTAAAATGTGCAAGTCGCACTTGGTCCGCAAAGCAAGTTCACACTGGAAAGACGAAGATCAGAGAATGTACAGTTTAAAAAGTCTAAAGCATCCATAAATGTGGCCTGCAGGAATTTGAGTGCATCAGCAGAAGCTGAAGTGCGGCCACAGACGCTAAAGTACGGCCGCAGAACTACTCCAACTGAAAGCTCCCGCAAGTTTAATCTAGCAAAGTGCGGGCTGCAGAAGTTAAAGTGCGGCCGCAGAACCCTTCGAAGGGTATTTTTATCATAAATTTTAGAGCATTTTAAATAGGCGTGAAATACTTTTTAGGGCATCTTTTTATATTGTAGCAGCTAGTAGTTATTCTTAGCTATTTGGGAAAACTTTGAGGTACAATTAGAGAGGATAAATTACTTTTCTGTTTTATTTTAGCTTTATGTCTTCAATTTCTTCTTATTTTCATCTTTCTATGTTCATTGCCATGAGTAGCTAGATTTTTATCTAAGGTTGTGATCCAATCCTAGTGTATAATATTTAATATTAATGATTGTTATTGTTGATTGGGTTAATGTTATTTAGCCTTGTTTATGCTTTAAAGTTATAATTAATGATTGAAAACATTTGTTCATGCCTATTTGACTTTGTTATTACTTGAGAAAGGGGGATTTAGTTTAGAAAAACTTGGCTAACAATGAACTAGTTGAAGTATTGATTAGTGTAATTAAAAGATTTGAACTAGAGATATGGATAATCCAACTTGGATTCATATGCAATTATTTTAATTCTACCCATTTGGACTTGAGAGAGCCAATTTGAGGGTAATCACTCTTTAATCGAGAGGTATTGGATGAGCACTTGTGTATTGAGAGTCATAATAAACCCGGATCTATCAAGCAAGCATAAATTACTCTACCCATTAGGTTTACACCTAGGTTAAGGTTACAACCCTAAACTTTTCTGTATTTGACAAAACCTCAAAAATATTTCAGTTGTTACTTGTTCATTAGCTAGTCAAATCTTTTAGTAGTTTAATTTAGCAAAATTGATACCACCTTTTTGTTTGGAAGCTAAATCTAGTTATTTCGAGTTTCTCTATTGAGTATTTACCTCAACACGCATTCTAAACTCCTTGTGAATTCGACCCTGACTCGCATTGGATTTATTATTGTAACGATCATTTCATGTTCCCTTAATTTGGTGTGAATTGGATGTGACCAATTTTTGGCATCGTTACCGGGGAGTTTACGGTGTTAGCTATATACTTGAGTTTATTTCTTGAATTAACTTCTTTTACTTTCGTGATTCTAACTTGCTGAAGTGATTGTAGGTTCCAAATGACAAATAATGAACATGGAAACATACCATTGGGAGAGATGGATGGCAAAGAGGAGCAGCTTGATGAAATGCCACAAGCTCCACACAAAAAAATGCCGAGGCCTTGGGCAACAAGACAGTGTGCCTCCACCTCCCCAATCTCCACAACCACAAGCGGCGCAACACCGAATTTTGCCCAATAAAGGGTATCCAAGTGCCACAGTCCCTCATCGCATTAGGGCGGACAACTTTTAAATTGTCAATATGATATTCACTTTGCTCGATCAACGAGGTTATTTCACTGGGGCATCGAATCAAAATGCTTAAAAGCATTTGAAAGGTTTTGTGGATACATGTTGGGGAAGCAAACAAATAAATATCTTGGAAGATGTATTGCGGTTAAAGTTTTTTCCCTTGTCACTAAGGGTTAAGGATATGGATCTGTTGGAATGCTTTCATAATCATTCTATTCATACATGGGATGAATTGGCGGCGAAGTGTATTTCAATGTTCTTCTCTCTCGGGCATATGACAACTCTAGGGGATGAAATATTGGCTTTCAAGCAAGAGCTCAATGAACCTTTGTATGAAATTTGGGAGTGGTATCAGACTATGGTGAATGAGTGCCCGAATAATGATATGACTGACAACATGATCCAACAAATTTTCTACCATGGTATTAATACCACGAATTAATGTATGGTCAATTAACTGGCAGGAGCCAATTTCATGAAAACACCTTATGCGGAGGCATGTGAGATTCTTGATAAGATGGCAGAAATTTCTTCGGCTTGGCAATCCCGAGCAAATGTTCCCCAAGGTGATCCTAACATAAATTATCTTCATAAAGAATTGCAAGACTATGGGCAAACCATTGTGACCACAACTATGACTCAATTCGCTAAGGCTCAACTTCATCAAACTCAAGCTCTTAAGCAAGTTTATGCTATGGAAGGGGTTAGTATTTTAGCTAACAAAAAAGGACTTAAGGTCCATAATTTCAACTCCGTGTGGAGACCTATGCACACGATGATGATGGTTATGATCAAGATGATTCTTATCAAGAGCAAGCATAAGAGGTACAATTTGTGATTAATTACCAATGGCAACAGAGCAATTTTCAAGGCTCCAACAAAAATCAATGGAGTTTTCAAAATAACCAAGGCAATTGGGATTCTAACAATTAAGGGAATTGGAATAACAACATTAACAACCAAGAGAATTGGGGAGGTAACAATCAATGAAATTGGGGAAACAATAATAATCATGCAAATCGGAGTTCGGATTTTCAAAGACCCCCAATGTACCAATAACCGCGAAACTCACCTTCCTATCTTTCCCACGGTCTAAGTTCTTCAAGTAATGAAATGGGTCATATTTAGAATATGTTCAAGCAAATAATGGAAAAGAATACGGATTCAGATGCCCAACTTGACTCACATACCATATCAATTCGTAATCTTAAAGTTCAAACGGGACAAATCTCTCAAGATCTTAATACTCATCATTCATGTTCATTACCAAGTGATATGGTAGTGAACCCAACAGGTGGTAACAATACGGGGCATGCTATGTCAGTTATCACAAGAACTGGAAGAGGAAGGAATGCACCCACCTCAATTGAAAAGCAACTCGTGGATGATGACCAAATGAGCCAAGAGGAGGGAATCCCACAAAATGGTGTTCAAGTACAAGATGATGTTCAGATTGATATTGATAATGGTGTGGAGGAGACCCGAGAAGAGGTGAACCCATCTAGGGAACAAAAAATTGACATGTCGGATCCGGTGGTGCAAAAGGCTATGGCACCCTTGCCAAAGCCTTCACTCCCGTACCTTCAAAGTCTCGCTAAGAAAAATTATGAGAATCAATTCAAGAAGTTCATTCAAATGATAAAAGATCTCTCTATGAATGTGCCATTAGTGGAAGCTTTGGAACAAATGCATGGTTATGCCAAGTTTATGAAAGATATTGTGACCAAGAAGAGGTCTATGAACTTTGAAATAATCAAGGTCACTCATCAAGTAATTGCAATTTTTAATTCCATGGCTCCTAAGTTGGAGGATCCCGATGCTTTCACAATTTCTTGTACTATTGGAAGTGCCGATATTGCTAAAGCTCATTGTGATCTTGGGGAAAGTATCAATTTGATTCCATATTCAGTGTTCAAAATATAGGGGATTGGAAAACCAAGACCCATATCTATGAGGTTGCAAATGGCCGATCGAACAATGAAGAGACGATTGGGAGTGATTGAGGATGTATTGGTTCGAGTTGATAAATTTATTCTTCCGACGGACTTTGTGATTCTAGATTGTGAGGCTGATTATGAAGTGCCTATCATTCTTAAGAGACCTTTCCTTGCTATGGGTAAGACTATTTGTGTTGTTGAAGCCAGGGAACTCACTTTCTGGGTTGGTGGTGAACAAGTGCTATTTCATGTGTACAAGTCTATGTGGCAATCAAATAGCAACGAGGTGTGCTCTTTTATGGACTTGGTGACCAATGTCATTGTTGATTATACTAGTGCTACAATCAACGTTGGTGATATGATGGAAGCCATTTTGCTCAACTTTGATGATAATGAGATGGATAGTTTCATGAAATGTGTGAATTCGTTGCAAGGAATGGGGTCTTATAACTATGCACCCTGAAATTTGTCATTGGATCTTGAGAATAGGAAGAATCCTCTTACAAAGCCTTCAATTAAAGAGCCATCAACCTTGGAGTTGAAGCTATTTCCACCTCACCTTCAGTATGAATTTCTTGGTACTTGTTCTACTTTACCGGTTATTCTTTTCTCTTATTTTACTAAGGTGCAAGTAGATTCCATATTGGAGGTTTTACAAAGGAGGAAGAAAGCTATTGGATGGACTTTGGCAGATATTTAGGGTATAAGCCCCGCATTTTACATGCATAAAGGATAGTGCTAAACCGCCCATTGGACATCAAAGAAGACTAAGAAAGGCTATGCAAGAGGTGGTCAAAAGGGAGATTATCAAATGATTGGATGCCAGAGTTGTCTACCCCATTTCTGATAGCTTATGGATCTCTCCGGTCCATAACGGTTGTTACAATGATAAGAATGTATTGATACCTACAAGAATAGTCACCGGTTGGAGAGTTTGTGTGGATTATCGTAAGCTCAACAAAGTCACAAGGAAGAACCACTTTCCTCTCCCTTTCATGGATCAAATGCTTCATAGGTTCGCCGATTGTGTCTTCTATTACTTTCTTGATGGTTACTCGGGATACAACCAAATTTTTATTGCACTGGAATACCAAGAGAAAACCAGCTTTACATGTCCATATGGTACTTCTTCTTTCAAACGGATGCTTTTTTCGATTATGCAATGCGCCGATGACTTTTTCAACGGTGTATGATGGCTATTTTTACGGACATGGTGGAAGACTACCTTGCGGTCTTCATGGACGACTTTTCTGTTGTTGAGGATTCATTTGATGATTGTCTAGCTAATTTGGACAAGGTGTTGGCTAGATGTGAGGAAATAAATTTGGTACTCAATTGGGAGAAATGCCATTTTATGGTTGAGGAAGGTATTATCCTTGTCCATAAGATTTCAAAGAATGGTATTGAAGTGGATAAGGCGAAGATTGAAGTTATTTCTAAGCTTCCACCCCTACTTCGATCATTACATATCCAAATTAGAGTTTGTTGTTCGAGCTCATATGTAATGCAAGTGATGTAGAAGTTGGGGCTATTTTGGGGAAACGTATCAACAAAGTTTTCATTCGGTCTACTATGCTAGTAAGACCATGAATAGTGCTCAAGTCAATTATACCGTTACCGAGAAGGAGCTCATTGCCATTGTGTTTGCTATTAAAATATTCTGGCCATACTTTATGAGTACCAAAGTTATTGTCGATAGAGATCATGCGGCACTTCGCTTTATTGTCGATAGAGATCATGCGGCACTTCGCTATCTTATGAGCAAAATGAATCTAAAGCTCGTTTAATGAGATGGGTGCTTTTATTGCTAGATTTTGATATTGATATCCAAGAAAGGAAGGAAAGTAAAAATCAAGTGGCTGACCACTTGTCTCGTTTGGAGGAGGAGGGGAGGACACATGATGGACTTGAGATCAATGACTCTTTTCCCAATGAGCAACTCTTAGCACTTTCAATGATATAGGTACCATGGTTCGCGGATTTGGAAAATTTCCTAGTGAGTGGTATCATTCCGGAAGGGTTCACTTTAAACCAAAGAAAGAAGATCAAGAGGAATTGTTAAGACTACTATTGGGATGGACCATACCTTTTTCAGATTTGCATGGATGGGGTAATTGGAAAGTGTGTGCCGGAGGAGGAACAAAGTGATATTCTTGGGTCTTATCACTCTTCACCATATGGTGGTCATCATGGTGGAGAAAGAACGACGGCTAAAGTCCTAAATTATAGTTTCTATTGGCCTACTCTCTACAATGATGCAAATGAGTTGGTAAGAAGATGTGATGAATGTCAACGGGCTGGTGAAATTTCAAAGAAACATGAGATTCCCCTTACAACCATCTTGGAGATCGATATCTTTGATGTCTGGGGCATTGACTTCATGAGCTCTTTTGTGAGTTCTTGTGGAAATACCTATATTTTGGTCGCGGCAAATTATATGTCTAAATGGGTTGAAGTATTTTCTTTACCCAATAATGAGGCTAGAAGTGCGGTGGCTTTTGAAGCAGAACATTTTCACAAGGTTTGGGACTTCTCGGCCAATCATAAGTGAAGTAGGGTCGCATTCTTGCAATAAATCTTGTGACACATTGCTTGGAAAGTATGGTGTCACTCACAAAGTGACAACTCCCTATCATCCACAAGCAAGTGGTCAAGTGAAAGTTTTCAACTGTGAGATAAAGAGTATTTTATCCAAGACAATGAATGAAAATCGAATGGATTGGTCTAAGAAGCTTGATGATTCTCTACGGGCATATAGAATGGCTTACAAAACACCTATCGGAATATCTCCATATCGGTTGGTGTTCAGAAAAGTTTGTCATCTTACGGTGAAATTAGAGCATAGGCAATGTGAGCCTTGAAGAAGCTAAATCTTTATTGGGATGTAGCCGCTAATTTGAGGGTTGAACATTTGAATGAATTAGATGAATTATGGTACTATGCATATGAGAGTTCGTCCTTGTGCAAAGAAAAGATGAAGTACCTTCATGATAAATATTTGGAATAAGGAGTTCAAGGACAATGATCTAGTGTTGTTGTTCAATTCAAGATTGAGAATGTTTCCCGAGAAGCTCAAGTCAAAGTGGAGTGATCCATTTAAAATTTTTGGTGTGACACCCTTTGATTATTTGGACTTGAAGAATAAGAATAATGAGATCTTTCGAGTCAATGGACACCGAGTGAAGCACTACTTAAGAAAAGTTAGTGAAAGCCACATTGTGACGGTACTTTACTTCAATGAGGATGCTATGACATTATGTTGTGCCACGACGTTAAATAAGCGCTTCTTGGAAGGCAATCCAAGTTATTTTTTTCCCTCTTTTAGTTAGATGTTGTTTCTTGTTTTTAACTAGATTTGAAGTATGTTGCAGTGACTAATATTAGGTATTGAGATGAAGAATGATGATGTGCCCTGCATGGGATACTGCGGACCGCACTTTTATTTGTGCGGCCGCAGAAGAGGAGATAAGGACAACAGAAATTAAATTACTATCGTAGATTTTACCTGCGGACCGCATTTGCAAGAGGCAGCTCAGATGCTAAATTGCAAGTCCTCTGAACTTTTATCCCAACAGTGCAGAGCTAACTTTGCGGCCTTTCAAAAATTTTGTGGTCACTGTAGAGAAATCATAGAGAAGTCACTAAAACTAGATGGATAGAAGTACAGTCACACATTAAAAAGTGTGGACTGCACAACCACAAGCTCTCCACCCCCAGGTAACAAAGTGTGGGCCGCATTTGGAATTTTATGGCCGCACTCGCCTTCTTTTTACCGCACTCACTCGTGAGTATAAATAGAACAATAGGTCCCCATTTTAAACTTTTCGCCATTTTCACCATCTAACTGAGATTCTACTATGGAACAATCTGGTATGCATCACTTGAATCTTGTTATTTGTTTTGAATTTATTTTTGCTTTTTAACTTCTTTTTAGGCCATCTATGATTACATCCTTTATTTGTGTCCATGTGGGCTAATTTAACATTGGGTTGTGAAATTATGTTTATATGGGTTTGGCCCTTTTATTATCATGCCTTTACCATGTTACCTAGTTGGATTGAATACATAATTGCATAACCTAGGTAGAAAATAACCTTAATCCATAATTATTCTAGATTGTGCGGACCATATTCAAAATTTTGCGGTCCGCAATTTTTGATTTCGGTAGCTTGGTTGATAACCTAGTTGTGTGGTCGCACTTTATTTGTGCGGATTGTACTTGCAATTTTGCAGACAAAAAGAGAGGTCCGCACTGTCCTTCGAAGAACTTCTTCTTAGGGACCTGAGTATTTTTACTCAAGTGCAGACCCGCAATAAAATTTTGCGAACCATAGTTGGATTTCTGCAGCCGCAGATGCTTGTCTGCACTGTCCTTCAGAGACTTCTCTCTTAAGACCTGAAACATTTGTACATGAGTGCGGCCGCACTTGGATTTTTGCGGACCGCACTTTCTCTTTGCAGTTTTGGAATTATGCGGACCGCGGTTGAACTCTATTTTTTGCATGATAAATATAGAACACCCCACTACTTCTATGTTGTCCTCTACTGCTACTATGACTCTTAACTGCTTTGCAACTTGTATATCAACTGACCACTCTCTTTATGCATACACATATAATGGTGTAATCAAGAGGAAAAGGAAAGACATCTAAAGGAATGGGTAGCCAAGAAAGGGCGGAGGTAGAGGTGTCGTGCACCCGACTGCACAAAAGGAAATCACCAAGAAAATAATTGATGGCCGGGGGAGAGGTAGAAGCCTCCCAAAGTCATATTCTTATGTACCGTCTAGGGAAACCTCCGAAGGCAATTCTGTGTATCTATCTTAAGAACACAACCAAGAGCAATTTCAGCCACAGGGGAAGTCTAAGCCCCAAGTTTTGCCTTCCATATCTCAAAGCAACTTCCAAGGCACACCTAGAATTAATCATGAGTCACATGCAGCTGCTCAAGACTCTGATTCTGATGATGCCCTTGATGACTGAAAAGGGAGAATAGTTGCAAGAGATGACACAGTAAGAACAAAGAAAAAAGTGGTCTGGGAAGACTAGGTTTTGAGCCTTAATGCTTATTCAGACTTCCAAAGGTAGTGGAAGAAAAGGTCCCTCACTCATAAAAGAAAATTCCTTGCCAAGGACTAGACAACTACAATCCAGCAATCCTGGAGCAGTTTACAAAGAGGAAAAGATAGATATAGTTCACTGAGGAGCTGGTGGATGTCAAGGAACACCTTGTCAGGAAATTCTATGCCAACACGACGCAGATTGCAAAAGGGACTAAGGTTACCAAAGTGCGCAACCTAAAAGCAAAATTTGATCAACGCACTTTGAATACCTACCTCGGACTGGAAGATTTGGAGCCGAATGAGTACTTGGCCAAGTTGGCTGAGAAGGATGATGCCCGACCATGGCTTGCAAAGATTCTTATACCTGGGCCTACTCCCCCTTAGATAGGTATCGGAGAGTCAATCTTCCACAATAATCCGTGTTTCGACGAGAAGGGTTGGCAAACTTTTATGTGTACAGGACTTGATCCATGCCTGAATGAGAATAACATGCATCTAGAGAGAGTAGTTCTAGTAGCTTCTATCATATCCGGGTATTCAATCAATGTTGGTGCTCTGATGTCGGCCAATATCACTCTTGTAGTACAGTAGGGTAACACCTCCTACCCCTACCCCTACCCCTACCCCAGTACCATTATAGAGTACTTGACAGATTCCAAAGTGGAGTTCATACCATTTGATATGAAGATTAAACCAACCGGCTCCTTTGATTTGTACAAGTTGCAAGACCAAAGGAACCTAAAGAAGAGCAGACAACCTTCCACTACTACTAGCCAGTATGATGATCCTGTAGTAGTAGCTCATGGTCCCTCTGATATCCCCTCCACTTCAGCTGAGCTTTCCACCAATGCCAGAGATTCTGTTCCTAGTCCACCATCATCCTCGGCTCCATTGTCCCATTGTCTACACCAGTTCTGAGGCTGGTGCCTTTTCCTACTGGCCAACTGTCAGCCTTAAGGGTTTCTCAGACGCTGGTAAGTCTCAACAACTAGATACAGTTAACTACATCAAAGCTTTCCGAGATATCTAGTACAGTTGCAGGGCATCCCTCTATACAACCGGACTCTTTTGACATTGACATAAAGCTCACCAAGGTCTTGGACAATTAGAAGGTGATTATAGACACACTTGTGCAGCATGGTATAGTGATTGAGCGGTTGACTAAAGAGGTGAAGAAGATGAGAAAGACATAGGCAACCAAAAAGTCAGTTGACTCACTCCGAGCTGAGGTGACTAGGATAGCTGAGACCGGCAACTTGCCGTTTGACATGTTGATTAACCCCACCCAGCCTCACCCAGCTTAGACTTTTTAGAAGGCCCCTACTGCTCAGCCTGAGGAGCTCTGCCTTGCACCAAGCACTGCTGCTGCAGCGCGTGACATGTTCACCTCTCAGGCAGCTCCCATAGACAATGATGACATCTTCGAGTTAGCTAAGCCGGCTCCGACCGACCCTTCTGGTGATACCGTGATGACTGAGGATCCTTAGGGAGTTTAGGGTTGAGAAATGGTATAAAATAAGTTAGGTCATTTTTTTTAACTTTTACCCAGCTGCAGGCGTCGTAATTGTAAGGTATTAGTCAAATTTGCAACATTGTGTGTGTCCCACGTGAAATGATAGGTGTGTGTGTGTGTATTTTAATTTTTTTCATATATATATATATACATAAATCGAGAAATGCTAAATAGATATGGAAACATGGAAATAACGCCTAAAGCTCAAAATGACCTATCAGGTCATCACATTGTTTGCGAAAGTACATTTTAGCTTTTAAAAAGTAGAAGAGATCACATCTTCCTTTTTGGAAAGAAAAATAAAAAATAATGATGCCAGATTAGGGTTTTCACCATTGGCACAAAATAAAAGGTTGTGTGTGTTTATATAAGCAAGAAGTTATTGCTTACTATCCCGTGTCCCGCGTGAAATGATAGGTGTGGGTATATTTTAAATTTTTTTCATTTTTTGTTTATTGAGTTAGATATATATATATATATATATATATATATATATATATATATATATATATATATATAGAGAGAGAGAGAGAGAGAGAGAGAGAGAGAGAGAGAGAGAGAGAGAGAGAGAGAAAGATGGGTCATTGTCTCAAAAAATAGATTTAATCTTTTAGAAAAAGTAGGAGAGATAACAATTTTTCTTTTGGAAAGAAAAATTAAAAACATTAATGACAAATGACAGGTTGTCACCATTGGCATAAAAGAAAAAGTTGTATGTGTCTACATAGGTTCTTCTCTCTTCCTTTTTAAAATCATATATATAAGTATCATATTTTTATAAATATATACCTCTATATATACACATTATATTTTTAGATAAATTTTTTTTATCACATACATCATAACTTTGTATCTTTTTAATTTTATTTTGTTTTGAAAAAAACTAAGAAAAAAAAAAGCAAAAAATGAAAAAAAAAAAAAGAAAAACAATAAACGAAGGAGGAGAGAGGGAGTAAATCTTTTAAGTGTCAGTATTTGAATGATTTCACTACATGCAAAGGATTTTGGCACACGAAATCAATTTCAAGATTATAAAGGAGAACTTTTCTTTTATTAATATAACTTTTCACCACAGTCAGACAACCATTTTCTTTCTCTTTAGTCGTGTAATCTTAACCAAGTGTCTTGTCCTTTTTCTCTCTTCTTTTATTATACTCACCTTCTTCTCAGTCTAATTTAAGTCTCTTTAACTTCGCTTTTAACTCAAATATATCTTTAGAATATTGGGATAATGAATACTCTTTTCATTCTGACATTCCTGAAAAGAAATTATTTTTTAACAAAGAATATGGGAGAAAAGAAGTATTTATTGTGCAGACCATTGAACACATTAAATGGAGTAAATTTGCAAAATCACATGGGTCATTCATCCTTACCCTTGTTGAGGAGTTTTATAAAAAAATTAGATGAGACCAACAATCTTTCTAATGTTCTAGGAAGGACGTTGAATTTCTCTCCAACAACTATTAACAAGTTGTTCTCTTTTTCTATAGTTGATGATAGTGCTACAATTAAATTTCTCGATAATTCAAATTTGAAATTGGTAGTGAAATATTTATGTCCTTATGGTGCTGATTGGAGCTATATATCAACGGATAATAAACTCTATCTCAATGGTAACATAAGAAAGGAGACAAAGCCATTATTTGCTTTTCTGAGAAGTAGATTAATTCCCTATATTGATTTGTCTATAGTTGATAAATCTAGACTCTCTCTACTCTTTGTTCTTTATTATAGACAGCCTATTGATTTGGGTAAACTGATCAATATCAATATGAAAAAGTGTCGTCATGAATCTATTGTTCAAAGGTGGTGGTTCCCTTCAACAATCACTTTGCTAATCAAAAAAGCTGGTACTAATCCGATCTTAGAGTCTAGTGTTGAATCTAAAAAATCCATAAACAAGAAAATATGGAGAAACAGAAGGGTGAAGAAATAGAAAAAGTTATGAGATGATTTTGCAAGTTATGGAGAAAACAATATGTGAAGTAAGAAGAAGAAGGGCCAAGAAATAGAAAAAGTCGCGAGATGGTTTGACAAATGTGAGCCAATAAATAAGATGTGAAGTGCTTAAGGAAGGGTGTAACCACTTGTATCCTATATAGTATCCTACTTCCGACCAAAAGCCTTCATTACAATCCTAAATAAGTCATATTTGATTTCAAACTGAGTATGGTTATATTAGTGGAGATTTAAATGAGGGGCAAGCCTATGGTACTTGAAGCTTAACTTGTGACATTCCTTTTGTGAAAGACAAGTGAAACCTTTGTTGCACTAGAAAATTGAGTGTTGAAACTTGAAGTGAGCATTGCAAATGGAAGATAGAAGAGGAAGAGTTTGGAGTCCACCACGACTTACATAAAATAACAAGAATCCTTAACAAATGAAGTCAACTCTTGAGGTTCAAAGGTATACAAGAATTATATGAGATGAGCAAGTTGCACCTTTTTGAAAATTTTGATACCTTGTCTAGAATGCATGAGTATTATGGGTAATGGTTGGTCCCAATTGAGTATAAATGACTTGTAGATGACTCCTTGAAATGATCATACAAAGAGGGGAGGAGGAAGCTAATCTAGTTGCTTGAGGACAAGCAAAGACTTAAGTTTGGAGGAGTTGATAAATGTTGATTTTAACCAATTATTAGTACCTTCTTGCTATATAGTTAGTCCAAAAGTGTTGATTTTAGTCTCCAAATCTAATGAAGATGGTTGAATTGCGAGTGTGTTGGAGAATATGAGCTCAATGAAAAAATATAACTCAAATATGAGATGTTCCAGCCAAGTTCAGCTAATAGGAAAAATGCGAATAACAGTGCGGTCCGCAGAATTTCATATAAGGCTGCAAAAGCAAAATGTAGTCTGCGAAAGATGAAATGCAGACGTGATGACGTCCACAACACACCTCAATAAGAGATATGATACGGTCGTATGCAATAATAATTACCTAACAATGAGCCGGGGTCGAATCCACTTGGAGTTATAAGGGGCGTCACGAGTATATATTTGAAGCAAGTGAATGGACTACCTAAATTGCACTTCCACAACAGAGTTTTGATTTTTACTTTTACTATTACTCTAATGATTGTAATGTAAGGTAAATAAACTAGAGATGAATATTTTTTATGTTTTTTCAAATAGTTTAAAGGCCTAGGGCTATGACAATAACCTAGGTGTTTGTCTAATGGGATAAAGACGTTAACATTTATTTTGTTGATTGGAGTGTATTATAGCTCTCAACTCTATGTTACCCACTCAATACCTCTAGATCGGAGAGTGATTTTGCCCAATTTGGCTTTCTCAAGTCCAAATGGGTATCAAACAAAATAGTTGATATGAGCTCAGGTCGAGTTCTTACTATCTCTAGTTTGAACCCTTTAATTAGGCTAATCAATCTCTCAATTAACCCAATCTTTTTTTCAAGTAGAGACTAAGTCAAATAAGCATAAATCAATATTTGTAACCATTAATTCTAAAATTAAAGCATGAACTAAGCTAAATAATCAACACCCAATCATAAACAAGCATTAAATTAATCACCCATAAGATTTACATATTATGGTTGGATCACAATACTAGTGAAAATCTAGCTACTCATAATGGGTATTGAAGAGAATAAAGAAGAAAAGCGAATTAAACTCATGTGTGAATTAGTCCTAAAATAACTAAAAGAAATGACTACAGCAGCTTTGTATGTTCAAACTTGACCTAATTTTGTGAAATTGGTCTATTTATATAGGGCCAAAAATCGTGAACAAAAATGCCACTCGGGAGGTTTTACGGCCGCACAATTCCATGTGCGGTCCGCAGATTTCTTTAGTTGGCAAGAAGGAGGTTTCTTCGACCGCACATTTCTGGACTGTGGCCATGAGGCAAACTTCTGAGGCCGCACAATTCGTGAACGGTCCGCACTTCAAAGGCTTCAAGACTTGGTCTTCTTGCATATTCTCTGAACATTGCATCTTTGTCAGTAAAAGCCTGGTTCTGCGGCCACACAATTCATGTGCGGTCCGCACATAGCTGAAAGTTCTATTGAATTTTGCTTCTTGGTTTGCAGTTACATATGGAATTCTGCGGTCCGCAGTTTCTTTTGCTGACCGCACATTTGTGCTTATGCACCCTTTTATTGTCTTTTGCTTCGGAATACTCCTTTTTGTGTCGGATTTCATCTTGATAGACCAAACTTCCAGCATTCCTGCAATCTACATAATTTTATTAGTTTCGGGAACACAATTCAATACATTCGCACTAAAACAAAAGCTAAAAGATGCTAATAAGTAGTCAAAATTCTCACTTATCAACTCCCCCAAATTTAAGTCTTTGCTTGTCCTCAAGCAAATAAAGTACCCACCTCCAAAGGTTCATGGTCATTTCAGCGAGTTAAAGGTGAGTCATCCACACATCAGTTGGGACCTATAATTACTTACACTACTCATGTATATCAACAAGGCGACAAGTTAAACATTCATGCACATATAGTTCTAATGTGGCATTTGAGCTTCAAGCATTGACTTTACTCATCAAGGACTCTTGCTCTATCATGTAGGTCATGGTAGACTCCAAACTCTTCCTCCTCGTCTTTCCATTTGCCTAGCTCAGTCAAGAAATTTAGCACTCAATCCAAAGATTTATGAAAGGTTCACTCATCTCTTTAAAGAGAATATCAAAAGTACGGCTTCAAGTACCATAGGCTTGCCCCTCATGTAGATCGCCACTAATGTAAGCTCACTCGGTTTGAAATCAAGTAGGACTTTTTTCGGAATGTAATTAAGGCTTTTGGGTTAGGGTAGAATACCGTATGGGTAAGTGGTTACACCTTTCCTTAAGCACTCCATCTTTTGTTTTTTGGCTCACACTTTGCCAATTCTTAGAAGCACTTTCTTTTTATTAGGGACTACAGAGACTTAGCATCACTCTTTTTTGATCATTTTATTCTCTTTTTCCCTTTTTTATTTCTCCATATTTGGGATTATTACCTCTTTTTGAATTCATTCAACCCTTCCACTTATTCACTTTTTATATTTTTCTTTTTGTTATTTTCTTTTCTTGCCTTCTCTTCTCATAGAGATCATTTTTTTCTCTTTTTGTGCCTTGATACCTTTTTGAAGTTCCTCATCTCTCCCCCAAACTTACGTTTTAAGCCATTTGTTTCATAAGAGTGATAAGGAAAGCTCAGGTGCTAAGAGAGCGTCACGACAAAACGGGTAAAGGCTTGTAACATGATTATCAAATGAGAAAGGCTAGAGGCTCAAAGGGGTTGACTAGGGATAATGAAATTGGTTGGCAATAGAAAACTCAAATGGGCAAAGGAGAGCCTACAATCACTTCTCAAACCAAGCAAAACTTAGGATTTTGCCTTGAAACACATTCGGGGCAAGTTCTAGACCCTTCGCACGGATACTTGGACTAGAAACAATTCATCTAGTCACTATGGTCCTCATGCAGCCGGATTATAAAAGAGGACAGATTCGAGGGCCCACGATGACCACATTCAAGTTTAAAGATCACTATGGTCCAATTAAATCACTCGATGATTGCCAAAGTCAACACAAGAGTCACAAAGTCACTAACTAGAGCTATTTCTTTCAAAAACCTTATTTCTAACCATAAGCATGTAGTTAAGTATGTTGGTGCCAATTGAAGTATGGTTGACTCTTCAAGCATGACTTAATTAGGTCTTTTTATTCATTACTACTACTATTATTACCTAAACACAAAAATGGACTCATTCCCTTAAGAAGATATATACATACAAATAAGAAAAGAGAGAGTATCATCGAATTATTACATGGCAAATGTATCAAAGTACAAAATTTATAAAATAAACTCCACCCCCCCCCCCCCGAATAAAAATAAGCATTGTCCCCACAAAATAAGAGTAAAAGAGGGAAGAGTGAAGAAAACTCAATATGGTTCCTTAGACATTTTTGTGTCCCCAGCAATGCCATCGCCCTTAGTATCATCCAACTGAATCTTATCATCCTTAACTCTAGATGTGGATGGGTTGGCGAACATCTGATGTACTGCCTCAGTAGTGGCGACAGCAAGGTCTGGCTCTTCAGACTAGCCAGTTGGTGCCACCGGTGCAGATGGTACTATAGGATATGGGACAGAATGGTCTGGGTCAAGCAGCATGTCAAAGGGGAGATCTCCAGCTGTTGAAAGCCTGGTCACCTATCTCCGGAGCTTGTCCACTGACTTCTTGCTGGCCTGGGATTTTCTCATCTTCTTTACTTCTTTTCCCAGCTCTACAATCAGTGACCCATGTTGTACCAAGGTGTCCATAATAGTCTTCTGGTTCTCCAGAATTTACTTTAATGTCTCCTCAAGGTCAGAAGGAACCTATGATGCATGTGATGTGTATTGCGCTGCAACAGTACTGGACAAGTCAGACAGCTTTACAGTGGTTGTCTGCATCCAGTTGTTGAGACTCGCCAATATCTGGGAGACTCGCAGTGCAGATAATGGATGAGGAGGCATGGGCATTGACTTCAAAGCCGAGGTGGGAGCTGTGGTAGGCGCTGCAGTAGGGGATATGAAGGGGGCGAAAGCATAGCTGCGGCATTGGAGGAAGGCTCGGCTGAAGTGGATGGAACATCAACTGCCTCAGCTACCATAGCTGGCTCATCAAACTGGCCTGCGGTGGTAGGAGGTTGAACTTTCTTCTTCGGATTAATCGCATCCATAAATGAATACCAAGTAAAAGGCTTCTTCGGCCTCAGCTTTGTGTCATAATCCATCGGCTCTACCCTTGCATCCGTGAGATATTCTGTAATAGTGTTAGGATACGGGTAGGATGAGTCAACTTGCCGAGCAATCACTGAGATGTTGGCCGACATCATGGCACCCACATTGATAGGGCACCCGACCATAATAAAAGCAACCAAAACTGCCCTAGGGATCGGAAGGTGAGTCTCAATCTAGCACGAGTCTAGTCTGCTGCAAATAAATGTCTGCCAGGCCTTTGCCTCAAAGCTCAAGGTGCTCTGGTGGATAGGAACCCCAACATTAATCCATGGTGGTGGTAGTCCCCGTGGTGCCAGAATCTCCGCTAACCAAGGTCAGACTGCGTCTCCTAGTGCACACTTCTCCAAAGAGTCCTTTGGCTTAACATCTTCGACGCCCAAGTACGTGTTAAGTGTATGATGATCAAACCTCACTTTAAGGTTACACACTTTGGTCACCTTTGTCCCCTTTTTTATATGCGCCACATTGGCATAGAATTCCCGGACAAGGTACTCTTTGGAATCTACTACACTCTGAGTGAACCATATCCACCTCTTACGCTCCTGAACTTCCTCAAAACGGATGGATTGTACTTCTCTAAATCTTTCAAACGAAAACTGCCGCTCAAGGGTTAGCGACCTCGTTGGCCACCAGGTACAAACCTCTTGCTCTCCCAAACCTCTTTCTTCTTCGACCTTTCAATACTGGTGTAGCCAATGGCTCAGAAGCTTGACTATCACTCTCTGAATCCTCAGAAGTGCTATGAGATAAGAACGGCTCGTCCCTGAGTTAGTATATACCTTACGGCCTTGGTTGTACGGCCGGCTACTCCTGAATAGAGGCTGAGTTGCCCTTGATGCTTCCCTAGATGGGACATATGAGCTCATCTCGGAGAGACCTGCATATCTCCCTCTACCAGCTGTAGTTTTCTTTGTGATTATTATTTGTTGGCCAAGGGGTAAGGCACTCTTGCCTCGACCCCGAGATGGTTCACCTCTCCCTTTTGATGTGTCGCTGTGTCCTCTAGATCAAACCATTGTCTGTATCAGGCAAAGGCGATTGTTAGTTACAATTCAATGTTCACAAATGCACAGGAGATATGCAAGTAATCTATAAACTAGAAGACACAGTGAGGGCACACAATTAGAACATGCTTGCAGGGAAATGATCTGTGGTCCGAACAATTTCACTTGCAGCCACAGATGAGGACTTGCGGACCGAACAGTTTTGTTGTGCCGCTGCAAAAGAGAAGTGTGGTCCGCACAATATTACTTATGGCCGTACCTCTGAAACCCCAAATATGCCAACTCTATGATGAAAGAGAATTGATTGATGTGCGGTCGTAACATGATTTTTGTGGTCCGCACAATTAGAAATGCGGCCGCACATTAGAGTCAAAAAGTATGGACTCTCTAATAACTGTAAATGGTTTGTTCTGCGGCCGAGAAGATAATTTTACAGTCCGCACATTTTAACTCATGGTCGCAGAATGAGTTCTTCACTAAGTTGCCCTAAATTTCACATTTGCGGACAGCAGAAATTCAAGTGCGCCCGCAAAATTCAGAAGTTATGTACAAGTCAAATTTTTTTTCTATCTAGGTTTTGCAATTTTGTGCACAATTTGACATGGAAACATCATAGAAGCATGAAAATATGTTAACCCAGTCCCCATAGAGCATGTATTAGTTAACCTATTATAGATTTACCCTGACATGGATACACAATTGAATTCTAATGAAAAAATAGCCTAAAAGGGACTAAAAATCTACAAATTAAAAGAAAAAGATTAACAAGAAATTGAAGCATACCAGATGAATGGGTGTAATGAGTGACTGATCACAGATTTTGTGTATGTAGACAGATGAAATCACTAAGAACTTTTTAACAGAGGAATATTTTTATGCTCAGAGAGTGATAAACATACCAAATGTCCATATTCCTCTATTTATTCTTTTTGTTTACTAAGGGAAAGAAGAGCGAGTGCGGACGCACATTTTCATGTGCGGTCCGCACTCTGTTACCTGGTGAGCATCTCATCTGCGGTACACACAATTTTATGTGTGGCCGCATATTCCAAGTTGCGGCCGCAGATTTCATGTGTGGTCGTACATTGACCTTTCTCTGAGAGGCTAAACATCAGAGAATTGGTATTTTAACCCTCTCATTTATGTGGTCCGCAAGCTAATCGCGTGACCGCAATGTTCTTTTGCTGCAGCAACTAAAAATGTGCGGTCCGCATATCTTACAACACTTAACCAGATTTCTGTCCACAATTCCTGTAAGTCACACTCACCCCTGTAGCACACTTCAAATCAAGTTAGAATAAAAGCAACACCTAACTACAAAAGGAAAATGAAAAGAAATGTGGGTTGCCTCCTAAGAAGCGCCTTATTTAACGCCGTGACACAATGCATAATATCATCAATTGAACTGAATGACCGCCACGACATGGCTATCTCCAAATGTTCCCAAGTAGTGCTTCACCCAGTGACATTGACTCGCCATACTTCATTGTTTTTTATCTTCAAATCCAATGCACCAAAAGGTGTCACACCCACAATTTCAAAAGGACCCCTCCATTTAGACTTTACCTTCCCGGAAAACAACCTCAACCTTGAGTTAAACAACAATACAAGATCGTCCACATTGAACTCTTTGTTCCAAATATATTTGTCATGAAGATATTTCATCTTTTATTTGTATAGGGATGAACTTGCATAAGAATAGTACCGGAACTCATCCAATTCATTCAAATGTGCAACTCTCAAGTTAGTGGCTATATTCCAATCAAGATTCAACTTTTTTAGATCCCACATGGCCTTGTGCTCAAGTTCCACCGGAAGATGACAAGCTTTGATGAACACCAACCGGTATGGCGGCATTCCGATAGGTGTTTTGTAAGCCGTCTGATAAGCCCATAATGCATCATCAAGCTTCTTGGACCAATCCGTCCGGTTAACATTCACTGTTTTGGACAAAATACTCTTTATCTCCCGGTTGGAGACTTCCACTTGACCGCTAGCTTGTGGATGATAGGGAGTTGTGACCTTATGAGTAATACCATACTTGCTAAGTAAAGTGTCAAAAGCCTTGTTGCAAAAATACGACCCCACATCGCTTATGATAGCCTGTGGAGTATTATAGCACGTGGGGTACCAAACCTTGTGAAAATATTTTTCTTCAAGAAATCCACCACACTTCTCGCCTCATTATTGGGTAAAGGAATGGCTTTAACCCATATGGACGCATAATCAATCGCGACCAAGATGTAGGTGTTTCCACAAGAACTCACAAAAGGTCCCATAAAGTCAATACCTCACACATCGAAAATATCAATCTTCAAAATAGTTGTGAGAGACATTTCATTCTTCTTTGAGATTCCACCGGCCCCTTGACATTCATCACATCTTTTCACTAGCTCACCTGTATTGTTATAAAGAGTAGGCCAATAGAAACCGCAACTAAGCACTTTGGCCGCCGTTCTTGCTCCACCATGATGACCACCATATGGCGAAGAATGACAACCACAAGAATTTCACCTTGCTCTTCTTTCGGTACATATATTCTAATCACCTCATCCGTACAAATCTGGAAAAGGTATGGTTCATCCTAATAATAATCTTGACAATCCCCTTTGAGCTTCTTCCTTTGGTTTGAAGAGAACTCATCCGGAATGATTCCACACACAAGAAAATTTACTATATCCGCAAACCATGGCACCTCTTTCATTGAAATAGCCAAGAGTTACTCATCGGGGAAGGAGTCACTGATTTCAATACCATCATGCGGCCTCCCCTCTTCCTCCAAATGAGACAAATGGTCTGCCATTTGGTTTTCATTCCCGTTTCTATCTTGTATGTCAATATCATACTCTTGCAACAAAAGCACCCATATCATCAACCGAGCTTTGGAGTCCTTATTTCTCATAAGATACCGAAGCGCCGCATGATCCATGTGGACAATGACCTTTGCACCCATCAAGTATGGGCGAAACTTCTCAATTACAAACACAATTGCAAGGAGCTATTTCTCCGTAAAGGTATAGTTGACTTGGGTACTATTCATGATCTTACTATCATAGTAGACCATATGAAAACTTTTGTTGATGTGTTTCCCTAAAACAACCCCAACCGCTATGTCACTTGCATCATACATGATTTCAAAAGGGACACTCCAATTTGGAGCGGTGATGATGGGAGTAGTTGTCAACTTGAATTTCAACAATTCAAAAGCTTTCATGCAATTATCATTGAAGTTGAACTTAGCATCCTTCTCAAGAACTTACATAACGGGTTCACCACCTTAGAGAAATCTTTGCTGAAATGCCGATATAACCCTGTGTGGCCTAAGAAACTCCGCACACCCTTCACCGAAGTTGGAGGTGGAAGTTTAGAAATCATCTCAATTTTTGCCTTGTCAACGTCAATTCCATGCTTTGAGATTTTGTGGCCAAGGACAATGCCTTCCTCAACCATGAAATGGCATTTCTCCCAACTAAGCACCAAATTTGTTTCTTCACATCTAGCCAACACTTTATCCAAATTTGTAAGACAATCATCAAAAGAATCCCCAACCACCAAGAAGTCGTCCATGAAAATTTCAAGGTATCCACCATGTCTATGAAGATAGCCATCATACACCTTTGAAAAGTCATTGGTGCATTGCACAAACCAAATGGCATCCGTTTGAAGGAGAAAGTACAATAGGGACATGTAAAAGTTGTTTTCTCTTGATCTTCTTGAGCAATAAGAATTTGGTTGTAGCCTGAATACCCATCAAGAAAGCAATAGAAAGCATGGCCAACCAATCTATCGAGAATTTGATCTAAGAAAGGAAGTGGAAAGTGATATTTCCTTATCACTTTGTTGAGCTTGTGATAGTCCATACACACCCTCCATCCGGTCACCGTTCTTGTAGGAATCAACTCATTCTTGTCATTAGTTACCATCGGCATGCCCATTTTCTTTGGGACACATTGAACTGGAGAAGTCCACGAACTATTGGAGATGGGGTAGACCACCACGGCATCCAACCACTTGATAATCTTCTTCTTGAAAACTTCTTGCATAGCCTTATTGAGTCTTATTTGATGTTCAATAGATGGTTTGGCACCATCCTCCAACTTGATCTTATGCATGTAAAAGGTGGGGCTTATCTCCCAAATATCCATCAATGTCTATCCAATAGCCTTCTTCCTCTTGTGCAGTACAGCCAATGTGGAATCTACGTGCACGTTAGTCAAACAAGAGGAAAGAATAACTAGTAAAGTAGAACAAGGGCCAAGAAATCCATACTGAAGATGTGGAAGCAATGGCTTCAACTCCAAGGTGGGAGGCTCTTGAATAGAAGGCTTTGTAGGAGGAGTTGTCCTATTTTCAAGATCCAAAGATAATTTTTGGGGTGCATAGATGTACGACCCCATTCCTTGCAAAGAGTTCACACATTCCATGAAGCCATCCATCTCGTCATCATCAAAGTTGAGCAAGACGACCTCCAACATATCACCAATATTGATTGTAGCACTTGTGTCATCAATAATAACATCGGTCACCAAGTCCACAAATGAACACACCTCATTGCTATTTGGTTGCCGCATGGACTTGCACACATGGAATACCACTTTTTTATCACCAACCCGGAATGTAAGCTCTCCAGATTCAATATCACAAAGAGCCTTCCCTGTAGCAAGGAAAGGTCTCCCAAGAATAATCGGCGCTTCATAGTCAAACTCATAATTTAGAATGACAAAATTCGCCGGAAGAATGAATTTATCAACACGAACCAAGACATCTTCAATCACTCCCAAAGGCCTCTTCATAGTACGATTTGCAATATCATAGAGGTGGGTCTTGGTTGCCTAATCCCCAAAGTCTTGAAAACTGATTAGGGCATCAAATTGATGCTTGCCCTAAGATCACAAAGAGCTTTAGCAAATTCGGCACTTCCAATTGTACAAGGAATCGTGAAAGCACCGGGATCCTCTAACTTATGAGCCATTGAATGCACAATGGCACTCACTTGATGAGTGACTTTGATAGTTTCAAAATTCATTGACTGCTTCTTTGTCACGAGATCCTTAATAAACTTGGCATAACCGTGGCATTTGTTCCAAAGCTTCAACTAATGGCACATTGATTGAGAGACTCTTCATCATTTGAATGAACTTCTTGAATTGATTCTCACCATTTTGCTTGGAAAGTCTTTGAGGGTATGGGGGTGGAGTCTTAGGTAATGGTGCCTTAGCCTTTTGCACTACCAGCTCCGTAATGTCAATAATGTGATCCCTAAATGGGTTTACCTCCTCTTGAGTCTCTTCCACACTATCATCAATATCAATTCAAACTTCATTATTATGTTGCACCATATTGTTCGGGATCTCTTCTTCTTGTACCACTTACTCATCATCCGCAAGTTGCCTTTGACTTAAGGTGGGTACATTCCCACCTCTTCCACTTCTTGTAGTAATGTCCATGGCATGCCCCGTGTTATTTTCACCCTTTGGGTTTACTACCGTGTCACTTGGTAGTGCCCCCTTAGAACGAGAATTTAGAGCTTGAGAGATTTGCCCCATTTGAACTTCTAGGTTACAGATTGATGTGTTGTGTGAGTCAAGTTGGGCATCCGAATCGACATTCTTTTCCATCATTTGTTTGAACCATGGGTAGGATAAGGAGTCAGGTTGCTCGGTTGTTGATACATCGGGGGCCTTTGAAATCCCGACCCCTGATTGCCTTGGTTCCCCCCCCCCCCCCCCCAATTTCCTTGATTATTTCCACTCTAATTTCCTTGATTGTTGTTGTTATGCCAATTCCCTTGATTGTTGTTTCCACTCCAATTGCTTTGATTGTTAGAATTCCAATTGTCTTGATTGTTTTGAAGTCGCCATTGTTGTTGGTTTGGGCCTTGGAAGTTGTTTCTTTGCCCTTGAAAGTTGTTCACACATTGCACTCCAACCTCTTGTTCATTATATGAATCATCTTTCTTAAAACCACTATCTTCTGGCACATAATTCTCCACTCGATTTTGCACGTGTGGATCCTTGGTCCTCCTCTTGTTCACCATCATGTTCACTTCCTCCATGGCATTGACTTGCTTGGGATTTTTAACTTGATTTAGTTGGGTATTTGCTAGTTGCGTCATGGTAGTTGTCAACTCAGCAATGGCTTGCACATGGTCTTGCAACTTTTTCTGAAGATGGATCATGTTTGGGTCACCTTGTAGAACATTTGCCCGGGATTGCCAAGCTGATGACATTTCCGCTATCTCATCCAACATCTCACACGCCTCCGCATAAGGCGTAGTCATGAAGTTCCCACTGGCAAGTTGATTCACTACACATTGGTTGGTTGTGTTAATCCCACGATAGAAATTTTGTTGAATCATGTTCTCCTTCATCTCATTGTTAGTACTTTCCTTAACAATTGTTCTATAACGTTCCCATATCTCGTGTAGTGGTTCATTCGGCTATTGCATGAATGCCAAAATCTCATCTTAAAGTGTAGCCATGTGCCCCGGAGAGAAGAACTTAGAAATAAACTTTTCCGCCAACTCATCCCAAGTGTGAATGGAATGGTTCGGCAAACGTTCCAACCAATCTATAGCTTTCCCCCGTAGAGAGAAGGGAAAATTCCTTAACCTCAATGTATCCTCGGAGATATTTGTTTGTTTTCTCCCCAACAAATATCTACAAACCCCTTCAAATATTTGTACGTATTTTGAGTTGGAGCACTAGTGAAGAAACCCCGTTTCTCAAGCAAAGTGAGCATCATATTGGTTATTTGAAAGTTGCCCGCCCTAATACGGAGAGGGACTATTGCACTTGCATATCCTTTATTGGGTAATATCCGGTGTGGAGCCTCTCGTGGTGGAGGTGGGGGTGGAGCGGGAACATTGTCATGAGGCACTCGACCTCTTCTATTGGCTTGAGGTTCAAGAGGAACCCTATCAACTTGCTCATCCTCTACGTCCACATCCCCCAAAGGCAAATTTTCGAGCTCATTGTTCACCATGGTAGTACCTATGATTTCTCACACAAGTTAGTAACATGAAAGGAAAAGAAAATATTCCAAAAACACACCCAAATATATAGCTAACACCTTTTTAACTCCCCGACAATGGCGCCACAAATTGATGGCGTCCACAACACACCTCAATAAAAGATATGATACGGTCGTATGCAATAATAATTACCCAACTATGAGTCGGGGTCGAATCCACTGGGAGTTATAAGGGGTGTCAGGAGTATATATTTGAAGCAAGTGAATGGACTACCTAAATTGCACTTCTACAATAGAGTTTTGATTTCTACTTTTACTATTGCTCTAATGATTGTAAGCTAAGGTAAATAAACTAGAGATGAATATTTTTGATATTTTTCCAAATAGTTTAAAGGACTAGGGTTGTGACCATAACCTAGGTGTTTGCCTAATGGAATAAATATGCTAACACTTATTTTGTTGATTGGGGTGTATTATAACTCTCAACTCTACGTTACCCACTCAATACCTCTCGCTCAGAGAGTGAATTTGCCTAATTTGGCTTTCTCAAGTCCAAATGGGTATCAAACAAAATAGTTGATATGAGCTCAGGTCGGGTTCTTACTATCTCTAGTTTGAATCCTTAAATTAGGCTAATCAATCTCTCAATTAACTCAATTTCTTATTAGCCAAGTTATCCTAGACTAGGTCTCTCTTTCTCAAGTAGAAACTAAGTCAGATAGGCATGAATCAATGTTTGCAATCATTAATTCAAAAAATGAAGCATGAACTAAGCTAAATAATCAATACTCAATAATAAACAAGCATTAAATTAATCACCCATAAGGTTTACACTAGGGTTGGGTCACAACCCTAGTGAAAATCTAGCTACTCATAATGGGTATTAAAGAGAATAAAGAAGAAAAACTAATTAAATTCATAATGGAAGATTAAAATGATGAAATCTAATATTAAAGTACTCAAATAAGCTAAAACTTCCTAAAATAGCAAAAAGAAACGTCTACAGCAACTTTGTATGTTCAAACTTGACTTAATTTTGTGAAACTCGTCTATTTATACAAGGCCAAAAATCGTGGACAAAAATGCCCCTCTGGAGGTTTCGCGGTCGCACAATTTCATGCGCGGTCCGCAGATTTCCTCAGTTGGCAGGAAGGAGGTTTCTGTGGCCGCGAGGCAAACTTCTGCAGCTGCACAATTCTTGTGCGGTCCGCACTTTACAAAGGCTTCAGGACTTGGTCTTCTTGCATATTCTCTGAACTTTGCATCTTTGTCAGTAAAAGTCTGGTTCTACGGCCGCACATTGCTGAAAGTTTTGTTGAATTTTGCTTCTTGGTTTGCGGTCCCAGATGGAATTCTGCGGTCTGTAATTTCTTCTGCGGACCGCACATTTGGGCTTCTGCACCCTTTATTGCCTTATGCTTCGGAATACTCCTTTTTGAGTCGGATTTTATCTTGATAGACCAAACTTCCAGTATTCCTGCAATTTGCACAATTTTATTAGTTTCGGGAATATAATTCAATATTTTCGGACTAAAATAAAAGCTAAAAGGTGCTAATAAGTAATTAAAATCCCCACTTATCAGGCCGCAGAGGAGAAATTGAAGCTTCAGGGACTTTTGGCATAAGTGTGGTCCGCAGACTAAAATGTGCGGTCGCATATGATCCACAAAATAAGTTTGCACTGACAAGTCAAAAAGATTAGAGAATGCGCAATTTAACAAGTCTGAATCATCCTCAAATGCAGCCCGCGTGAATTCAAGTGCACTCACAGAAGCTGAAGTGCGCAAAACTACTCCAACTGAAAGCGGCCACAAGTTTAATCTAGCAAAGTGCGGACCGCAAAAGTTAAAGTGAGACCGCAGAACTCTCTGAATGGTATTTTTGTCAGAAATTTTTGAGCACTATAAATAGGCGTGAAATAATTTTTAGGGCATCTTTTTGTATTGTAGCAGCAACTAATAGTTATTCTTAGCCATTTGGGGGAACTTTAAGCTACGATTAGAGAGGATCAATTACTTTTTCATTTTATTTTAGATCTATGTCTTTAATTTCTTCTTCTTTTCATCTTTCTATGTTCATTGCCATGAGTAACTAGATTTTTATCTAGGGTTGTTATCTAACCCTAGTATATAAAACTTATGGGTGTTTAACATTCATGCTTGTTATTAATTGGGTTAATGTAATTTAGCCTTGTTTATGCTTTAAAGTAAGAACTAATGGTTGTAAACATTGATTCATGCCTATTTGACTTTATTCTTACTTGAGAAAGAAGGATTTAGTCTAGAAAAACTTGGCTAATAAGAAACTGAACTAGTTAAAGTATTGATTAGTTTAATTAAAGGATTTGAACTATAGATAGGGATAATCCAACTTGGACTCATTTTAAATTATTTTTATTGCTATCCATTTGACTTGAGAGATCCAGTGTGGGCGTAATCACTCTTTAACATAGAGGTATTGGGTGAGTACTTGTGTATTGAGAGTCAAAACAAACTCCGATCTATCAAGAAAGCATAGATTACTCTACCCATTAGGTTTACACCTACGTTAAGGTTACAACCCTAGGCTTTTCTCTATTTTACAAAACCTCAAAACTATTTCAGTTATTACTTGTTCGTTAGGTAGTCAAATTCCTTAGTAGTTTAATTTAACAAATTTGATACCACCCTTTTGTTTGGAAGATAAATCTAGTTATTTCGAGTTTCTCTCTTGAGTATTTACCTCAACACCCATTCAAATCTCCTTATGGATTCGACCCCGACTCGCGTTGGTTCTATTATTGTAACTACTATTTCATATTTCCTTAATTGGGGTGTGAATTAGACATGATCAGTCAGCATCTCCTATTCTCGAATCTTGGAACTACACTCGTAAGCTTTCTTAATATCCTTCTTTTACTGTGTTAGTGGAATTTTCCCTCTTTACTAAACTTTTGTTTCCCTTATTTCAGCCACTCGTTGGGTTCCTTCAGCTCTTGAGGACCTAATTCAAACAATTTAGATACTTTTACATCGAACTCCCGTAAGTAGAAGGCAATTTCAATTAAGTTCAACTGGAAGGCCAAGAACTAGGGGTATACAAACCGAACCGGAAAATCGCACCAAACCGAAAAGTCAAACCAAACAGATTTAAAATCCCGTTTAGGTTTGGTTTGATTTTATTTGGTATTGAGTAAAAAAATCTGAACCAAACCGACATATAAATATATAATTTTAAGTCTTTTTGAAGAATTTTCTTTAAAAAATGTCTAGAAATATTTGTGATTCTCTTATGGGAAGTAATATTTAGTAAAATATAAAGTGCTCCATATTTATTAACTTTAAATAAGGGGTTGCATGATCGATTTCTTATCAAGTGTTAGTGAAATGAATTTTTATATTCATATGTCAAGATCTATTAAATTGTTATATTTTTTCCGAATTTAAAATGGTAATTCAATAATTTAAAATTAAATAGAACATATCATTATATAGGTTATATTTATTTTTATGTTTATTTATTAAATTTGACTAACCTTGAAAGTGCGTAAAATTATTGTCAGGCAACTAAAAAATAATTATCATGTGTTACTAAGAAAACTCTTCCATAAGAATATTTTAATAGAACATATATTTGTCAATTTTTTTAATATTTACTAAACATATATTTACTTATCAAAAATTTAAATAAGTAAGAGTGAAATAATATTCATATAACAAAAAAAAAAGCTGAAAAATCCGAAACATCCGACAAAACTGAACCAATCCAAACCGATATAGTTGGTTTGGTTTATTTTTGATAAAAACCGAACCAATCCGGTCCATGTACACCCTTACCAAGAACCATGGTGAGAAAAAAATTTCTTTTTCCTTTCTTAACTTTTGACTCTATGCAATAATTTTTTAACTTCTTTCAACAACGTGTAGGCCTTCTGAAAGATTCTTCTATCTGTCCCACCGTCGTGGTTTTACATGACCCGAAGATGGTCCACTAAAGGATTCAAGAAGCCCTTGAATGGAAAAGGGCTTGTGATGCCACTCTTGTTTCCGGTGCAGGCATATTTTCCCTGAGTCCCCAGCACAAGGGAAAAAAATCGAAAAGAAAGCATACCTCGAAGGCTGAAGCTAAGGAGAAGCCTCCAGTCATAGAAGAGATCCCGAAAGTACCGGCCACAGTGGTATTTGACGAAGATGAAATCGAGAACAATGATGAAGCGGAGGACATAGAAATACTTTTTACGGAGTTCGACTTGGTCGAGAATGCTAAATCCCGCTTCTGGGCTCCAGTTGTTGCCTCCGGTTAGAAGGGTTCCGCTTCTGATGCTCCTCCAACTTCTATTCCATCACTAGCTCATGCACCATCATTTTCTACCTCGTTGTTGGTTTCAACCGAACAATAGGAAGATGTGTGTTCCCCTCGATCACCCGATCAAAAGAACATAGAAAATGCCTTCCCGACATCCATCTGAACCCTAACGGTAAACACAGTGTTACCTTTTCGGATTCGGATAATTCCAATTCGGTGGGAGTAGCCAACTACTTAAAGCCTTTGGCTTCGGATAAGGATCGGAGAAA
Source organism: Nicotiana tabacum (assembly GCF_000715075.1). Classification (NCBI taxonomy): domain Eukaryota; kingdom Viridiplantae; phylum Streptophyta; class Magnoliopsida; order Solanales; family Solanaceae; genus Nicotiana; species Nicotiana tabacum. The sequence goes on from NC_134098.1 coordinate 66,334,134, forward strand.
AATGGACGGTCTCTCTGCAGAATGTTTAATCAACAACAACATGCATCTTGTTGCTCAAGTATCATCTCATTATTCTCTTTTTCCTTTTCACTTGCTGACCAACATCTTTGGCAACTCTAATCTTCGAATTTACATTCTAACCTCCTCGCCTCCGAGGGCTTACAGAAGATGATCCAGGATAAACAAGCACTTGCTGCTGAATGGGATCAAATAGGTGTTGAACGAGATCAACTTGTTGAGCATCTCCCGACTTTAGAGGCAAGACTTGCTCAGATGGGTGAACTCGAAGCCTAGTTGGAGCAAAATGAGCAAGAAAAAATGGCTCGTAGCCAAGAGGCTACTTAGTTGTATGCTGAGCTTGCTGAGTTGAAGGTCAAGTGAGATGAGTTGCAAGATGTTGTGACTTTGATAATCGAACGCGAGTCTACTTCCATGAAAAGAATCAACAACCTGGAAACAAACTTACGTTCCAAAGCCGAGAAAGCTTCTGCGGCCGAGGAGAAGAGGGCAAGAATGGAGGGAATGCTCAAAAGGGTCATAAAGCAAAATCGCGAACATGCAAAGACCAGTACTAACCTTTTTCGGACCTATAATATCTTGAAGGGTGATAACAAGCAATTATAGTCGAAAATTCAAAGGCTCCAAGCCAAACTCCGAGATCAAGAGAATTCTTTCTTGCTTGAAAAAACTCATGCAGTTATCACATAAGGAGAAAAACTTTGGAGGATGCCAAAGAAGGCATTTTAAATATAGATGATGTCACAACCCAAAATCCAACTAGTCGCAATGGCACCTAACCAACTCGCTAGGTAAGCTAATTAACAACCAAATCAATTCCAATGAAATTTGATGAGACAATAACGATGAAATAACTGAGCTTTTGTACAAAATTCCAAGGATTGGTAGTACAAATCATAAGCTTCTAAAAGTTAGAATTTACAAAGCTGGTATGAAATAAAGTACATCATCTATTTGAAATATACATGAACAAATTAAAATTCTAAAGCTACCAAGATCAAGAGGCAGCTATAACCGGAACGCAGGTACATCTTCAAATCCATCTCCCGCCACACACAACAACATCAGCATCTAACATATGCACGCAAGGTACAGAAGTGTAGTATGAGTACAATTGACCCCATGTACTCAATAAGTAACAAACCTAACCTTAGGCTGAAAGTAGTGATGAGTTGGAACAAAGGCCGGAGTCTAACACCTATAGCCAACAAGAGTTCATAAAAACATAATTAAAGTGATAAAAGAAGTAACTCAGAGATATAATGCTCAGCTCGTTCACAGTTCCGGAAAATAGGCATGCTTTTTAAGTTTATCAGTGGAAACCCAAATCTTTTACCGAAATTACCAAAATATGAGTGAGTTTGTAAAACTGTGATTTATTTATTTTTTTCAAATCTTTCAACAGGTAAATATTTCATTTTCATGACGAAAATACATCTCTATGCCTACATGTCAATGTGCATGTAAAGTCATCAATCTCTCCAGTCTCTCGGGCTCACAAACTCATGAAAATCAGCCGAAAATGATGGTATGATTATCAATAAATAGCAACAAAGACTGAGATATGATATGCAAATGAACGAGTATGACTGAGTATGTAACTGCAATTTAAGCAAATAACTCACAACAGATATGACCTCAGTGGGTCCCGACAGAATAAACATATAGCCTAAACATGATTTCTAACATGGATCACAGCTCAATTACTCTAGCACGTAGAGATTTCATGAATAAAACAAGATTAGGTGACTACACAGTACTACGGAATCAATCGAGCCATAACTCACACGGTGCACGCCCACACGCCCGTCACCTAGCATGTGCGTCACCTCAACACCAAACACATCACGTATATTCAAGGGTCCATACCCTCAACACCAAATTTAGAAGTGTTACTTACCTCGAAAAAGCCAAATCCAATACCGAGAGAGCCAAGTGTTACTCCAAAAATGCCATCCAGTGCGTACCGACCTCCGAACTGCTCGGAACTAGCGAAAAGCAACTCAAATACATCTAATAATGCCTAAGGAAATAATTCCAAATGATAAAGGTCAGATCTTTAATCAAAATCCGAAAGTCAACCAAAAGTCAAACTCGGGCATGCACCTCGGAACCCGACAAAACTCATAAAATCCGATAACCCATTCAATTACGAGTCCAACCATACAAATTTCACTCAAATCCGACTCTGAATCGATGTTCAAAACTCAAAATTTCACTCTATGAAACTTTAGACAAAATCTCCCAATTTTCCTTTTGAATTCATCCACTAAATGTCAAAAACGAGAATACATTGATGAAATGTAATCAAAACCGAGATAAGAATGCTTACCCCAATTCGTGTGGTGAAATTCCTCTTCAAAGTCGCCTAAAACCGAGCTCCAAGTCCCAAAAATGTGAAAAGAAAACGACCAAGTCTCAAAATATAGTTTTGCCCAAGCTTCATCGCATATGCGATCATATCGTCGCATCTGCGACCCCCGCTTCTGCGGTACAAATTTTGCTTCTGCGAAGAATCTCTGAACCCAGCAGTCATCACTTCTGCGATCTATTTTCCGCTTCTACGACTGCGCTTCTGCGCATATCGAACCGCATCTGCGGTCGCGCAGATGCGCCCATGCACCCGCACCTGCGACCTTCACGACCAATATTTCGCATATGCGGCTACACCAGAACTAGCAGCCTCAGCAAAGTGCAACATGCGACAAACTAATCTGAACCTCGTCTGAAACTCATCCGAGCCCCTCGGGACCCCGTCCAAATATACCAACAAGTCCCATAACATAACACGGACCTACTCGAGGCCTCAAATAACGCATAATAACATCGAAACGATGAATCGCACCTCAAATCGAACTGAATGAACTTTTGAACTTTCAACTTCCAAAACTCGCGCCGAAACATATCAAATCCACCCTGAATGAGCTCAAATTTTGCACACAAGTCCCAAATGAAATAATGAAGCTATTCAAATTTCGGAACCGCGATCCGAACCTGATATCATCAAAGTCAACTCCCGGTCAAACTTATGAACTATTCAAACCTTCAAATTTCCAACTTTCGCCAATTATCGCCGAAACCTTCTAGAAATATCCAAATGCAAAACCGGGCATACGCCCGAGTCTAAAATCACCATCTGGACCTAACGGAACCATCAGAACTCCAATCCAAGGTCAAATACGAAAAAGTCAAACTTGGTCAGCTCTTCCAACTTTAAAGCTCCAATCATGAAATTCATTCTTCCAAATCAATTCTAAATAACCTGAAAACCAAAGTCGACTATTCACACAAGTCATAATACATCATACGATGCTTCTCAAGACTTCAAATAGCTAAACGGAATGCAAATGCTCAAAACGACCGGTCGGGTCGTTAAAGATGACTGTATCGTTGAAGCCCTTGACTTGGAGACAACTGCCTTCGAGAACATTCCTGACTAGCCTACTGCTTCAAACTCCTCAAGCACTTGCTCTGACTTCTCAGAGATCGAGGAAGAAAATGAAGTTGACGATGAAGATAAGGGCGAAGGTGTTGAACCCGATGCTGAGTAACCTTCATCTCCGAAAGATGCATCAGAGACTTCTCATCCTCCGGACTATGTTGATAAAGCAAACTAATGTATTATTTTTTTTTTCTCTATTGGGTTCGATATTTTTGAAATAAAAGACACATTTTTTACGTAAAATTTGTGCAAAAGATATCTTTTTTATTTTTTCATTGATGAAGTTCGAAAATTTTTACATCTGATTAACTTTAATACCGGGTATTCATACTTCTACTTTTTACCCTTTAATTATGAGGGTTTCATAAGAGAGGGCCGTTATATTTGTGGTTCTCTCGAATAGGGCACTGTTTTTATATAAATACAACTTGGAGCAATCATAATATAAATCTATATTATACTTTCACATTTTCACTTACACAATCATACAAGAATGTTATTAACAACAAAACAGAGAACATATTCCAACCAAACATTTCCATAATTAATAGGAGCATATATCACGTTGTCATGAGAGGAAGCCAGGCTGGCTAATTCAAAGCCAGTATGCATGTCTGACGACAAATGTTCAAGTCAACCACTCAAATATTTTTTCAATGGAGTTACATAATACAATATGCGAAGTCCATAGGTTAATTTTCAACAAAGAATTAGCATGAGAATTAGTATAATATAAAAACTATTTGGAGACCAAAGTGAGGGATCATCATTGACAATCAACTGGGGTCATGGAGCTGGCCTATCATGAAGGTTAAAGCTAGCTTTGACAAAGCAATATATAATGAACATCTATACATATGACAAACTTAAATGTAGGACAATTTTGACATAAGAAAATTAGATTATATATTTACCAAATTAGGATAATTTGGAACCAAGTTTTCTTCATCTAAATTGACATTAGTAAATTTTGCGAATAGATAATGATTATATCAATTCGATGACATTGTCATCATAGAGGTAGAAAATTCCAAGGGAAGATTGGAATTAGCTGGAACAAGAATATCCCATCCCCGATCAAAGCAAGCCACCATTTTCCTCTATTAACACACTTTAACAATTTTACTTAATTTAATTTATTTTGCACTTTATTTTTCTACAATTCACAACTGACAAATCGTTAAACCTATCAGAATGAACTTGAGGTTAGTTATACTTTAAGATTTTTATTGGTTTCCTACCATTTTTCTCTAATCTTTTGGTTTTGCATATTTTTACGTTGCTTTTACTTTATCGGACGTTGTGAACATTTTTCTCTTTAATTGTCGAATTTTAGCATCCACAATTAGAAATCGTTTGGTTCGTAAACAAAGTTATGTCGGAATCATAATATAGGAATTGTAATCAACGAGGCAAGATTATACTTGGAATTAAATCTCGATAACCATATTAAATTTATACGCAATTTTAAGAATACGTGATTTAACTTGATATAAAATGAGAAATCGGATTAAAATTGAAATTAATGGTAAAAGGTAAATACAAACCACACAAGTTAAGCAGTTTTAGCCTTGAAGGTTGATCGCTCTTGAGCCAAAAAAATATTGCAATCGGTGCCGGAACAGAGTGATGAGATAATAATAATTAGAAAGAACAATATATTGCTTTAGAATGCCAGTTACAATCTGCTTTACAAAAAATCAGACCCATTTTATATAGTAGAGGAGTCCTACTTTAGGTACAACTCTATATAAGGTAAAAAAATCTCATGATTTGCTAATTAATCGATTTCATTGATACGTGCCGAGATTTCTGCAGTGATGTACGACCGGTTACGGATATTTCGGCCTTCCGTTATTTTGGTTCGATGATGTTCTCTCGAGTTAATTCGGAGCCAGAGTTAGTTCCAAGGTCACGGGCTCGATAATCTTGAAGGCACATGTTCTAACCTCGTACCTAAGCTCGATGAAACCCAGGGTCGATCTTCAATCCATTATGTTTCCTCCTCGATCTGTTATGCAATAGATGAGCTCGGTTTCTAACATATACAGATAGTCCCCTCATTTTTTGGAGAGTAAACGACGAGAAATGATATGAGCCCTCGATCCTTGTCCCGATATTTTTACGCCGAAAACGATAAAATGAGTGAAACGTCTCGTTAGTCACATCTTAATGGCATTAAATGTTCGTCAGTTGCAGGTCGGCCACTGCAGGTTTTGAACCGCCGTTTGCAAACTATAAATACTTCCTCCTTCCATTCATTAGAGCTTTTACATTCATACTTTTGCTCTTATGCTTTAAGAAAACTTTATCACTCTCATCTTTTGGTTTTCTGGCTTAGGTTTAAAACCTTTTCTCTTCTGGTTTTCTGAAAGTTTTTATAAGTTATCCACCAATTACACCTCCTCTTTCATCAGCATCTTCTTTTTTCCTCTATTTAGAAGCAATGGCAAAGACTTCAAAATCCGTTCCTCAAAAAGAAAACCCTTCTTCTTCGAGATCGATTGAGAACATTTTGTCTGTTGCCACCGAGGAGCCGACACCAGAACCCCCTCTAAATATGTTCGTCCTTGCAGGGTGTCCAACCGGAGCCGATTTTAAGGTTGAGAAAACCTTCTCGGTACCTAGTTGGTGTGAGCCGGTCTCGAGATACATATGTTCGATCTCCGACAGTATCCTCGAGAAGGTCAAGGATGACTGCAACTGGGTCGATAAGCTCGTAGTGGTCCCTACCCCCGAGGAATTTATCACCACCCACGTGGAGGTTTTTTTTTAAGTTTTTACACTTACCCTTTCACGCTGGGTCCTCTAGATCCAGTTATTATAGCCTTTTGCAAAAGGTACGAAGTGACTCTCGGGCAGATTCATCCTTCGTTTTGGAGGATTGTAATTTCTCTTCGCTTCTTTGTGAGCAAACTCGAGGGGTGTCCCTTTAACCTCGACCACCTTATGTGCCTGTATAGTCCCCGACTCTATCGAGGGGGGCTAATAAAACTTGCCCGTCGGGCCAGCAAGGCCCCATTCTCGAGCATCGACGAGGATTGGGACCGAGGTAGTTTGGGCCGATTCGTTCGAGTGAAGACCTCGGACTTAATCCTGGCCGTGGACATGCCATTTCCAGAGAAATGGAACATGAAGCATAAGTACAACTTTGCCTTTAATGTTCTATTCATTATTTTTCTTTTGCCCTTCTTCTTATCAACTCCTTGTGATGCAGCTGTTGCTCAGATGTTGGATGTAGTACCTCGACTCAAGGAGTGGGTCGAGGGTATCGTGTCGCAAAAGCCCTACTCCGAGCGCGCGTGGTGCGAACTTTCGAAGGGTCGATGGGAGACCCGTTCTCATGGTGAGATTTTTTTCTTTAAGTTACATTCGACCTAATTTTTACGCCATCGATTTCTAACTTGTTTTACTTTCCCATTGTAGGTTTATGAAAAGATGTTGAGATGAGGCCTCCGTCTGGTGATGATGACATATTCACCGAGCCCCCTGCTTCGAAGTAGGATAAAGAGAAGAAAAGAAGAAAAGCTTCGAGTTCTTCGGACCCCGAAAAGAAGAAATTGAGGAGGCAACTGGTGCGAAAATCTAAATAAAATACCAGCGCCCGAGAACTCCCATCGGACTCGCTCAATCAGTTGAGGGATGAGTTCGAAGAAGAATAAGAAGACTCTGAATTGATGACCCACGTGAGGAGCGGTACCGAGCTACCTCAAACCAAGGAGGCCGATGGAGAGGCAGTGGCCGATGCCTCCGAACTTGGGACGGTCAAGCCCGTTTTGCCCCGAGCTAAGGAGGTCGACAGAGAGACCGTGGCCGGTGCTTCTCAGGCAGAAGATAATGTACTGAAGGACGTCCTTGGGGTGATAGATCTCTTCATATTGCCTTCATTTACTGATTCTATGATAAACGAGGCTCAGACGTTGAAAGGATGCCCAAGTGAGGGGCCTCAAGGGGCGGCAGATTTCTTCAATAACTTCTTCGACGGTATGGATTCTACCGCTTCAAAAGATGTTACTGGGTTAGGTGACTTACCGGTACCAAAGAAGATGACGTCTTCGGGAACCAGCAGATCTTCTTTAAGTCCGAGATTGGTTAACCGGTTCCCATCCCCGAGTGCAGATCCTGACCGGAAGTGGTCAATCATCATATCCGTACCGGAGGATGCTCAGGTTCTCTCCGGCCCATGGGGTTGCCAGCTATCTTCGATGCCTGGTGATCGAAGAGGATCAGGCCAAAATGGACGCGGTGGAGGCCCCCTATTTTTTCAACGAAGCTCAACAGGCATTGAATCAGGTAACTTCGAAAGCCTTTCTATTATGTACTTAGATTAAGTTGCGAACAATTATAACATCTTTGTTTTTGCAGGCCTCGGTGCTTCATCATGAAACTTTTCTACGATATCGGGAGGAGTGAAACCAACACGAGGCCGAGGCTCGGGGGCTCACTAAGAAGAGGGATGTTTACAAGATCCTCAGTGAGAAGCACCATGCCGAGTTATAAGTGGCTCGAAGGAGCATGCTGACATGGCCGAGCAGAAAAGACGAGTATTTGAGCTTAGTGACGACGATTCAAACATAGTGGCTAACGACCCGAACCTGCAGGTTCAAAAGAGACTTGACCGGATTGAGCAGCTCTAGGCGGAAGTGGATACGGTGAAAGCTGAGGCCGAAGAATGTAAGAAAAATATGGATCGAGTGGTCTTGGAAAAGGAGACTGCCCGAGAACAACTGGCTTTGACTAAGGTCCAGCTCCGGGCTGCAAAAGAAAAGGCCTTGGTACATGCCAAAAAGATCGAAGAGCTCCAGTCTCAACTGAGCTCAGCGGTCTCCGGCCAATAAAATCTAGCCAAGGAACTTGAGGTGGCCAAGTTGTAGGTTGTTATGGTTAAGGACGAGGCTGATGAGTGGGTGGACCAGCATAAGGCCGATGCCGAGGCGGATCAGGACCAAGTGAGAAACTTGGTGGAGCATATGAAGTGGAAATCCCGAAGGGAGGCCCTCGAGGGAGTTCGAGCTTAGGATTTTGACCTGCTGGCTGAGATCGATAAAGCCAAGGTATCCGAAGCCCAGGCCAGGAAGCTGGCTTACCCCGAGGAGGAGGATTCCGAGGAATCTGAAGATGCCTTTGGTTTTTTTTTTTTGTTGAGGCCATGTTTGGCCCTTGTAAAACGTTTCATCGGACAGTTCGGCCCTGGTAAAAGAAATTTTTTATTATGAATATAAGGCTTTTTCCTTCAACAGCTTTCAAATTTTCTCTTTGCCTTGTTTATTTTTACTTGCGAAGATCTACATGCCTTGGCATAAAAAGTTGGTTTTTGTTTAGAGACTCAAAGAAACCTTGCCTTCAACTATTTCGTTTTAAGGCATCGTGGGGGTTCGGTGTGACCAAAAGTTTTCTTTCCCCAAAGTACTTAGACTTTTAGTCACAATCTGTCAAGGATAGCCTTTGGAACCGGTTAAGAAAATTTTAAGGCCTTGTTATTTTTATGATGGACTTCGGACGTCTTCGAGCCGAGTTTATATGGACGTAGCCTTTATAGTTCGGCTGTTGTCCCATGTTAATATCATTATCCCGAGTTATCCGAGTTTGCCTAAGATGGCAGTCCCCGAGTGGGGGTGGCCTTAGCCTATAATATTTGGGGGTTGCCTAATAGTTCTTATACCCCCGAGGTCTAATTGCTTGGACCGTCCGAGTTTGTTTCCAGACGGCAGTCCCCGAGTGAGAGAGTGGTTATTCGAACTCAGGTTAAGGTGGCCCTTGGGCTTGTTTCCTTTAGGGGATCGGAAGCAGGGAATTCCTTAAGAAATATATAGGAAAAAATTTTAAAACACAAGATGTTTGCAAGGAAGAGACTTCTCTTTATTCTTGTGCATAATAGTGACGTATGTGTACATTTTTTGTGTCAGGGTTCGAGCAATCTATGCGGGAACTGTTCATTTGACTGTTTGCCCTTACATTAAATCCTATCGATCGAGACCCTTCAATCCTGAAGTCTCTTTCCATGCTAAAGACGATATCGGAGGGAAATGCCCCTAGTGTTTGAGGTTGATCGAAGAGAGACCTCGAATACTATTTTGATCAGCGTCACTGGTTCGCTGCCGGCCTTCGATTCTAAGTTAGAATGATTTACTTGCTGCCTCATTAAAAACCTTGCCGAAAAACCCATTTAGGACAAAATTGATTTAAGGGAAAAAAGTGCAACGCGTGCTTTCAGACCTAAAAACTCGTACTTTTCCTTGTCGATCACCTGCAAGAGATACTCCAAATTTAAGTAAAAGGAAATGGATGGGGTCGTACCTTAGCAGTAATATCATTTCAGGTGAGCTACATTCCAGTTGTTCGGTAGTTACTCGTCGTTCATTGTTCCGAGCTTGTAGGATCCTTTTCCGGTGATCTTGATAATTTGGTACGGTCCTTCCCAATTCGGCCCCAATTTCCCTTCGCTCGGGCTTCGTGTGCTTAGCGTGACCTTTATTAGTACCAAGTCCCCGGTATTGAAGTGTCTAAGGTTGGCCCTTTGATTATAATATCTTTCGATATGCTGTTTTGGGCGGCCAACCGGACAAGGGCGGCCTCGCGCCTTTCATCTAATAGCTCTAGGTTCATACTCATAGCTTCGTCATTTGATTCCTTTGTCGCATATTGGAATCTGATACTCGGTTACCGACCTCAGCCGGTGTCAAAGCTTCGGTGCCATAAACCAAAGAAAATAGGGTAGCCTCGGTACTGGACTTCGAGGTTGTACGGTACGCTCACAGGACTTCGGGTAATATTTCTTTCCATCTTCCTTTGGCGTCGGTTAACCTCTTTTTAAGGTTTTAGAGTATGGTTTTGTTGGTATATTTATCTTGTCCATTCCCACTAGGATGATAGTGTGTCGATAGGATCCTTTTGATCTTGTGATCTTCAAGGAATTTGGTTACTTTGCTTCCGATGAATTGTTTCACATTATCGCATACGATCTCGGCTGGCATTCCGAATCGGCATATGATGTGATCCCAAATGAAGTTGATGACCTCATTTTCCCTGACCTTCTCATATGCCTAGGCTTCTACCACTTAGAAAAATAATCAATCATAAACAATATAAATTGAGCCTTACCTGGTGCCCACAGAAAGGGGACAACGATGTCCATTCCCCACTTCATGAACGGCCATGGTGATAAAACCGAGTGGAGCAGCTCCCCGGGTTGATGGATCATCGGAGCGTGTCTTTGGCATTCATCATATTTTTGAATGAACTCCTTTGCGTCTTTTTCCATGTTGATCTAGTAATAACCGGCTCTGATTATTTTTCGAACCAGTGATTCAGCGCCCGAATGATTTCCACAGGTACCTTCGTGGATTTCCCTCAAAACATACTCAGTATCTCCCGGCCCTAGACATATTGCAAGTGGGCCATCAAATGTTCTTCTGAACAAGGTTCCGTTTTGGACAGGCTAAATTGGGTCACTTTTGTACGTAGGGCCCTCGACTCTTTTGGATCCGAAGGTAGTTTACCGGACCTGAGATATTCCACATATTTATTCCTCCAGTCCCAAGTTAGGCTCGTTGAGTTGATCTTAGTGTGGCCTTCTTCCACCACCGATCTCATAAGTTGTACGACTTCTCTCGAGTTGAACTCGTCATCCTCGACTGACGACCCCAAGTTAGCGAGGGCATCAGCCTCGCTGTTTTGATCCCGAGGTTCATGTTGCAGAGTCCATTCTTTGAACCGATGTAATGTCACATGTAACTTGTCCAAGTATCTTTGCATTCGTTCTTCTCTGACCTCGAATGTTTCTTTAACTTAGTTTACTACAAGGAGGGAGTCGCACTTGGCTTCGATCACCTCTGCCACCAAGCTTTTGGCTAGTTCAAGGCCTGCAATCATGGCCTCATATTCTGCCTCGTTGTTACTCAATTTCACAGTCTTAATAGTTTATCTAATTATATTACTTGTTGGTGGCTTTAGTACGATGCCAAGTCTGGACCCTTTTGCGTTTGAGGTGCCATCCATAAAGAGGGTCCAGATTCCCGAGGAAGTTCCTGAGTTAATCAAAAACTCTCTTTTGAACTCGGGTATTAGGGCCGGCGTAAAATCGGCCACAAAATCTGCCAAAATTTGAGACTTAATGGCGGTTCGAGGTCGATACTCAATATCGTAGCCACTCATCTCTACGGCCTATTTGGCCAATCGGCCCGAGAGTTCAGGCTTATGCATAATGTTCCCCAATAGGTAAGTAGTTACGACACATATGGGGTGACATTGGAAGTACGGTTTTAGCTTCCTAGAGGCGTTTAACAAAGCGAGCGCCAATTTTTTCAGGTAAAGGTACCTAGTTTCGGCTCACCTAAGGTTCTACTAACATAGTAAATTGGAAATTGCATACCTTGCTCTTCCCGAACTGGGACTCCACATACCGCTATCCCCGAGACCGCCAAGTACAAGTACAGTTATTCGTCCGCCTTTGGTGTGTAAAGTAGGGGCGGGCTCGATAAATACCTTTTGAGTTCGTCCAAGGCTGTTGGTATTCCGGGGTCCACAAAAAGTTGTTGTTCTTCTTCAACAGTGTGAAGAATCGATGGCTTTTGTCGGACGACCTCGAAATAAATCGCCCAGGGCGGTTATTCGCCCGGCTAACCTTTGCATGACCTTTACATTATCCACGACATTGATATCTTCGATGGTTTTGATCTTATCAGGATTGATCTCGATTCCCCGATTGGATACCATGAATCCGAGGAACTTACCCGACCCCACTCCAAATGCACATTTATCTGGGTTCAACTTCATGTTGTACTGCTTCAGTATGCTGAAGGTTTCCTGCAAATGTCTTAAATGGTCCTATGCTTGCAGGGACTTAAATAACATATCGTCAATGTAAACCTCCATCGATTTTCCTATTTGTTCCTCTAACATCCGATTTACTAAGCCTTGGTATGTGGCACCAGCATTTCTTAATTCCAAACGGCATTACGTTATAACAATATGTGCCATATTTAGTGATGAAGGAAGTTTTTTCATGTGTGCCATATTTAGTGATGAAGGAAGTTTTTTTATGATCACCCGAGTCCATCCGTATTTGGTTGTACCCGGAATAGGCGTCGAGAAAACTGAGGGTCTCGTGACCGGCCGTGGCATCGATCATACAATCGATGTTGGTCAAAGAAAAAGAGTCTTTGGGGCATGCTTTATTCAAATCTTTATAGTCTAGACAAATTTTTAGTTTATTCCCATTTTTAGGGACTACCACTATGTTTGCTATCCAATCCGGGTATTTGACCTCCCGAATAGACCATATTTTAAGAAGTTTAGATACCTCATCCTTGATGAAAGCATGCTTGATCTCGGACTGGGGTCTCCTCTTTTGTTTAACCGGATGAAACTTTGGGTCCAGGCTCAGCTTGTGAGTGGTTATCTCTGGTGGGATACCTATCATATCGAGGTGGGACTAAGCGAAACAATCTTCGTTAGTTATAAGAAATTGAATGAGCTTTTTCCCTGAGCTCGGAGCTGAGCCCCGTGCCCAGGTATACCTTTCGATCGGGAATGTTTTCTCACAATATGAATTGTTCCAGTTCCTCGACCATCGATTTAGTGGCATCGAAATCATCGTGGACTATAAAAGATCTGGGAACCCCTTAATCATCATCCTCGACTTCCTCTTGTTTTTCCAAATCTGTCGAAGATGGTATCAGTGATTACTATTTTGCCCCATTTTGACCACCTGGTTTGGGCCTTTCGATGTTGAAACTGTAGATGCTGGTGTCACTTCTTCAATAGCAAACATTTCTTTTATAGCCGGTTGTTTCTCGTAGACTGTTTTAACTCCGTCAGGTGTTGGGAATTTCAATGCTTGGTGCAGCGTCAAAGGCACCGCCCTCATGTTGTGGATCCATGGCCTTCCGAATAGAGCATTGAACCTCATGTCCCCTTCGATCAAATAAAATTTGGTCTACTGGATGGTCCCGTCGGTGTTTACTGGAAATGTTATTTCGCCTTTAGTGATCTCACAAGCCATGTTGAATCCATTTAGAAATTGAACTCCAGGCACGATTTGGTCTTGCAGACCGAGATGTTCCATGACCCTTGATCGAATGATGTTGGCCGAGCTACCTGGATCAATTAACACACATTTAACCCGAATTTTATTTACGAGTACAGATATTACCATTGCATCATTGTGGGGCTGCACGATCCCTTTCGCATCTTCGTCATTGAAAGATAAAGTTCCTTATCGTATGTAGTCTCGAGTTCGTTTCTCCCTAGTAATGGATACTTTAGTGTGTTTCAACATCGGCCCCTGTGGGATATCAACCCCATCGATGATCATGTTGATAACGTGTTGAGGTTCTTCTTATTCTGCCTGTTTGTTAGAATCCATGTTCCTGAAATGATTTTTGGCTCGGTCGCTCAACAATTCTCGAAGGTGCCCATTGTTGAATAGACGAGCTACTTCCTCTCTCAGCTGTCGACAATCCTCCGTTCTGTGATCGTGAGTGCCATGATATTTGCACATCTTCTTAGGATCCCTTTGGGTTGGATCGGACTATAGGGGTCTAGGCTATTTGGTATCTTTGATGCGCCTGATAACTGATATAATGGCGGCAGCATCGATATTAAAGTTGTATTCCGATAGCCTTGGTGCGTCTTTAGACATGTCAAAGCCATTTTTGGTCATAAGTCCCCGGCTGTTTTGACCTCGGTCATTTCTCCTTTCGTTTTTCATAGGGTTTCGCCCTGACCCGCTACTTCTCCGATCTCCATTATATGGTTGATACCGATCCCTATTTGGCCTCGGTTCACGATCGATCTCTCTCTTCACTCTATCGAAGGTTCTGACTTGATAAACAGACCCCGAAGAGGCCCCGAGTTGATCATCTTCGACTGTGATTTTTGACTGATACCGGTTATGCACGTCGGCCCATATAACAGTCGGATATTCTATTAAGTTCTGATTCAGCTGCTGTGAAGCCACCGAGCTTCGAATATTAAGTCCCTGAGTGAAATCTTGAACATCTCAATCATCAGCGACCGATGGCATATCCATTCGTTCCATTTGAAACCGGGACACGAACGTCCTGAGCATCTCGTTATCCTTCTGTTTGACTTTGAAAAGGTCTGATTTCCTAGTCTCGACCTTGATGGCACCTGCGTGTGCTTTTATAAAAGAATACGCAAGCATAGCAAATGAGTCAATAGAATTAGGAGGTAGGTTGTGATACCATATCATAGCTCCATTTGACAGGGTTTCCCCAAAATATTTTCAACAAAACAGACTCGATCTCATCGTCCTCCAGGTTGTTCCCTTTGATAGCACATGTATAAGAGGTTATGTGCTCGTTAGGGTCGGTAGTTCCGTTGTAATTGGGTATTTCGGGCATACAGAACTTCTTGGGGATTAGCTTCGGAGCCACGTTCGGAGGAAAAGGTTTTTGCACGAACTTCTTGGAATCCAAGCCTTTCAATAACGGAGGTGCTCCTGGGATTTGGTCTACCCTGAAATTATAGGTTTCCACCTTTTTGTCGTTAGCCTCGATCTTCTTCTCCCCTGATTATATCCGTTTTTTTAGCTCCTTAAGCATCTTTATGATCTCGGGGTTAGCCCCTGATTCGTGCTCGTTCGACCTTTCTATGACCGGTTCATCCCTGCGGGTGACTTCCCGGGGAGGATCGAGCTCAACCCTGCTTGGTGCGCGGCTTTGGTTCTGAAGATCACTCGTAGACTGATCCTGTCTCCTTCAATGTTTTGCGTGTTTCGAGTCATCGATCAGGCTCCACCACGAACGCTATTTTCGGGGTCGGAAGGCAAGTTTGCATCGAAAGCCACATGCGAATTAGCGTCAATCGGATATGCGATTGGAATTCCAGCGGGATCAGCATGTGGTATCTCGTTACCGGGCGCTATATAGTTATTTTCACCTTGGTGACCGGACTCATTGTTAACATGAAGAGGTATTGATTGAGAGTTTGACATTTTTGTATTTTAACCTGGAATCAAAGCCACTTCAAAGAGCAAGTGTAAAGCAGTGTGTGGTATGGAAATTTGTATCAAATAATTACTATTATCCTTAGCCCCACGGTGGGCGCCAAACTGTTTACCCTCAAAATCGGATAACAATTAAATTTATACACAGTTTTAAAAATATGTGATTTAACTTGATACAAAATGAGAAATCATGTTAAAATTGAAATTAATGGTAAAAGGTAAATGCAAACCACACAAGTTAAGCAATTTTGGCCTTGAAAGTTGATCGCCCTTGAGCCAAAAAATATTGCAATCGGTGCCGGAACAGAGTGATGAGATAATAATAACTAGAAAGAACAGTATATTGCTTTAGAATGCCAGTTACAATCTGTTTTACAAATAATCAGACCCCTTTTATATATTAGAGGAGTACTACTTTAGGTACAACTCTATATAAGGTAAAAAATCTCATGATTTGCTAATTAATCGGTTTCATTGATACGTGTCGAGATTTCTGTCGTGATGTCCGACCGGTTACGGATATTTCAGCCATCCGTTATTTTGGTTTGATGATGTTCTCTCGGGCTAATTCGAAGCCAGAGTTAGTTCCGGGGTCACGGGCTCGATAATCTTGAAGGCGCATGTTCTAACCTCGTACCTAAGCTCAATGAAACCCAGGGTCAATCTTCAATCCATTATGTTTCATCCCCGATTTGTCATGCAATAGATGAGCTTGGTTTCTACCATATACACATATGATCCCTTAACTATATCAGAATATTTTTAGGGGAGAAAGTCTTCTTACTATATCGACTTGCATGTGTTATGCATATAACATTTCATCAATTCACTCTGTGAGGAAGAGAACACTTGCCTCATTGATTTCCCCTAGTCTTTTATCTCGTACATTAAGATGTCCATGCAAAGTATAAGGTGTGTTTGGTATGAAGGAAAATATTTTTCATGGAAAATAATTTCCTGAAAAATATTTTCTTGGAAAATAAGTGGTTTTGTCACTTATATTCCCTTGTTTAGTTGGTGAGTGAAAAGAGATTTCTGAAAAATATTTTCTAGTGTTTGGTTAGAGAGTAGAAAATATTTTTTTAGAAAAATAATTTTTTATGATACTCTCGATCCTCACCCCTTCCCCTAAATCCCCATATTTCATGTGCCCCCCCCCCCCCAAATACCTAACGTTTGTAGGACTATTTTCTTCAAAAAATTAATTATTCTTTTAAAAATTCACTCAAACAAAAATGAACTAATGTGATCATTCACTTTTTTTTACACAAGAATAGCGTTGAAATTTGAGCTCCATAATTAAAAAGAAAATATTTTTTTTGTTAAAAGAAAGTATTCTTTCTACAACATGAAAAGAAAGTATTCATTTTGTTGAAATAAAAAAAAATAAATTTCCTACATCATGAAAAGAAAATACTCAATTGTTGAACTAAAGGAAAATAATTTTTCTACATCTTAAAAAGAAAGTACTAATTTTGTTGAAATGAAAAAGAAAGTATTTTATCTACAACATAAAAAATATTACTCTTAAAATATTTCTATTTAGAGTGGGTGGGGTAGGATAAAGGCAGTGGGGATTTGGTGGGGATGGAAAATAGGGTGAAGAAGGCTGAAAAATATTTTCTTTCTCTTGATAGGGAAATTATTTTCCTCCAATTGAAGAAAAATGAGTCCATGAGGAAAATATTTTCCAAAATATTTAAGCTAACCAAATATGAAAAAATTGAAGAAAAAAAATCAAAAAATATTTTTCTTCGTACCAAACACACACATACGCTAGTCAATCGGTATACTAAACATTAACCCTATCGTTAAAAAAAATAGATCGGCAAATACAAAAACTTATCACTAATTTATACCGAAATTATTTTATATGTGGATTATTTTTTCTCAACTTTGTTTTTCCTTAAACTTGGGTATTTTTGCCCAACTTGTTCACCAAGTAAATCCAATTAATAGCATGTTTGGCCAAGCTTCTCAAGAGGCCAGAAGTATTTTTTTTTTTTTAAAAGCACTTTTTTTCCTAACTTGAAGTGTTTGGCCAAGCTTTTTGGGGGGGAAAAGTGTTTTTGGGAAGAAGCTGAAGCAGTTTCTGAGAAGCAGAAAAAAGTAGCTTCTTCCCAAAAGCAGAAGCAGTTTTGACTTTTCTTCTTACTAAGAATACCCTTAACAAAATATACTATATACCAAAATAATTGTTAAACCTAATACTTAGGATATTAATGTATATATATTTCTTATTATTTTTAGGATAGCTTTCTAATATATAGTGACTTTAGGGGTGAATGCTTTTATATTTGTTGAATGATTTTTAATATATTTAACTTATATTAAAAAAATTAAGTACTTTTAAATTTTATTTTCATATTTTACTTAAATAAAATAAAAAAAATTAATTATTGCATGTAATAACAAATTTTTGAGATTATTTATTTACTTATAATATTAACAATTAAGTAAATATATTCATGTCCTTATTCGTAATTTGTTACTTAAAAGCAGTTTCTGAAAAGTTTGGTCAAACACAAATTATTATTCAAAAGTATTTTTCAGAGTGATTAGCCAAACACAAATTATTTTTGTCCAAAAGTATTTTTTTCAAAAGTACTTCTCAAAATAAGCTGATTTCTCCGGCTCGATCAAACACGCTATAAGTAGGTACTAGCCACTAGGTAGTATCAAGGTGAAAAGAATACAAAGAACCTAGAGGAAAGGTACACCGTACGCGGCAATGAAAAGTTCAGCACTAAGAGCTGTCACCAACCACAAGTTACAGCCCCTCTCTCTCTCTCTCTCACTACAAATACGTCTTATCCCTCCTATTCTTGTCACACACGCCCAAACCAAAACTTCTTTACACATATCTCTCTTGCTTTACACTATACAAAAACCTGACCTTTTGTAAAATCATCAAAATCTTTTTTCCTCTTTCTTCAATCTTTTCTTTCTTCTACCATAAAGAAAGAGTCAATTACACAGAAAAAAATGTGTGGTGGTGCAATTCTTGCTGATCTCATTCCCCGCCGTGACCGTCGCGCGTCATCCACTGACTTATGGCCAAATTCTGCAGATTTCTGGCCAAGTTCTTCATTTACTAAGACAATTAACTCCAGAGTGTCCACTCAAAATGTTACTGCCACCCCAAAACGAGCTCAAGTTGCTCAACCCTCTACAGGTAATTAATTAAGTAAACCTGACCTTATGCATGTTTTTTTTTTTTTGCTGATTCATTTTTAAGGTGATCACTGATGCATTTCTACAAACAGGTAATGAACAAATCCAGAAGACCAAGAAGAGGCAAAGGAAGAATCTTTACAGGGGAATCCGACAGCGTCCTTGGGGTAAATGGGCTGCTGAAATTCGTGACCCAAGAAAAGGTGTAAGGGTCTGGTTAGGTACTTTTAACACTGCAGAAGAAGCTGCTAGAGCTTATGACAAAGAAGCTCGTAAAATCAGAGGAAAAAAGGCTAAAGTTAATTTCCCTAACGAGGACGACCATTGCAATACTGCTTACGAATCCTATGATACTTCTTATAATCATGAGTCAAATAATTGTAATGGTAGCGTCTGCTCGCTCGAAAATCAAAACACTGAACCTGTAATGGAATATCCATTAGCTTGTAAAAATTCATCTGGGTCTGTTTATGAAGGAAGTAAAGAGCAAAAAGCAGAGAACGAAGTGGAGAAACTGACTGAGGAGCTGATGGCTTATGAATCATTGATGAAGTTCTATGAGATACCATATGTTGACGGCCAATCAGTGGCGGCGACGCTGAATCCAGCGGCGGAGGCCGTCGTGGGCGGTGGCTCGATGGATTTATGGAGTTTCGATGATGTCCAACAGTGCCCATAACTCAATTGTAACGAATGCTATTAATTAATGTTGTTTTTAATTGCTGCATATTTCATTTTTCGGTTTAGGAGAATTGACTTTTTGTAGTCTTGCTCAATTGTGTAAAACTGTATTTCTAGTATGGAGTAGTCTGTTTTGTTTTCTAGTTCTATATTTTTGTCCAAAGCTCGACTTTTGGCTTCTTTCATGTATTTGGTAGACTGATTTACGTGAAGAATGTACCTTGTAATCTTCAGCTGCACAAAAAAGCTTCAGAAATGGAAGATATAATTTAAGAGAATCTTATTTATTTTATTTGTCATAAAGAAATGATTAGTATTATTTCCTTGTTGTAGTACTATAATAAGAGAGGTTTTGTAATCATTTTTTTTGCCTGTCATTGGTAAATTTGGTTTAAAGTGTAATAATCTTGCGAGGAAAGATTTATTCAACTGCTTTCCTCCCTTTGACAATAAAAAAATTCGAGAACTTTGTTTCTCGAAACATCTTATAATTGTAACAATCATGGAAGTCCCTCGTGCAATTGTTCATCTCAAGTTTAATTTTATCCCCTCTTTGGCAGTCATTTATTAGAAACACCGCTAACACTTGCAAATGTATATTCTAGCTAGAAGATATAATAAAATGATTCTAGAATATTTATATGATTATGTTCGAAGAGAATGAGTAATGAATTAGAACCAACTAACTAATTAATTATATTAAAATTATACACAATTAGTCCATAAACTCCAATAGTTGAAAACACATCTTAGTCAAAACAAAGGTTTATAGAGTTGGGAAAAAAGTAGTAGCAAGGGTCAGTAAGTTTTTATATGGCAAGCGTGTGGACAACTCAGAGAAAAATTTACTAAAAAAGAAAAACGAATCGAAAATATGCACGTCGTTGCAAACTCGAATTGTCCAATATAGATAGGCAGGGGGAAAACTTGAGCGCTAACGGTTTTGACGTAAAACTAAGGGCGCACCCCGCTTTCGTAATAGAATTGTACTTGCAACTACTTGTGAATTATGATTTCTTCAAAAACGTATTACTTGTACTGCCTAACCAACTTCTTTTATTTTTTTCAAGGAACATCGCGAAAGAGATAGAATAAAGAGTTCCAGTCAGTGGTAGAGCTAGATTTTACGAACTCAATTATTTTTGTTCAAATTCAGTATTTTTTTTTGAAAAATTCCATGAACTAAAATTCAAATTTTGTAACCTTTAAATTCGAGCTCTGCCTCTGGTTAAACTCAAACTATTATACGAAAGTAAAAATCTATGACCCATTAATACTTGAGTATAAAAAAAAACAAATCAACAAATATTTTTTGTGTTTTATTATGATTAGCTCCACTTAACTGCAAATTTTGGTGCGTCTAACCAACTTCTTTCACAGCCGAAATTTCCTTTTCATTTTCATATTTTTTTTCCTTATTGATGAAAAGGAATAATAAATTCAAGTACGAGGACCGAAATATTTAATTTTTCATATGAATCAATCAATGCTTCAAAATTCATGCTATAATGGCATGGACTTTAGTTTCAATGGTCCCTCTTTGTTCTTGAGTTGAGAAGAGCAAGGGAGAAAATAAAAATAAAAGCGACAAAATGGGTTCAGAACACTTTAGTTAATTTTTAAATAACAGTACTTTAGAGTAGCTACTTGTCATTTCTACGACAAAATGGAAGAAGTGGCCAAAATAAATTTTACTTAACATACTTTTTGGGCCAGTTTTTTCTCCGTAACTAGTCTGAGTCATAAGTCAAAGCGGTTTTTACCTATCTATGCTATATTATAAATTTATTTACCTCTCTTAGAGAGGTTATTACTTAATTACATTTGCATATATAATTTATCATTTATATATAAAATAATATATTAGACTCCAATTTTACCTATTTTAGGCTTCATTCTTCTCTATTTTTCTTCTCCGTATAGATATTTTTCTCTCTGTTCCTCTTCGACTCGACTTTCGCAGATGAACATGCTCAAAACTTTGAAGAATGGTGAAGAAAAATAATTCAACTGGTTAAAAGCCATACAATACATACATGATGCACCAATACAAATGGGTTACCAAAATTTTTTTTAGATGAATAAACAAGAAATTATCAGCATGAGTGGCATTTGAAACTGAACTGAGAGTCTGAGACTAATTGACAGTGTAATTGAAACTTTAGTTGGTCGTGTATACATGATCTTAAACTCCATTGATAGCCATTAGAAAGCTTAAAAGCTTTGAATTCGAAAATCAAAAATTGCAAAATTATTATTTTTGTTTGGATTGGGTGTTATTGCAAATGATTGTGAATATCCTTTGGATTTTATATCTCAATTCTGAGAATTTGGTAAAGATTCAAGGTGATTTTGGTTGGAATTTCAGATTGAAACTAAAGAAGACACAAAATAATTGTATATACTTTGTATATCAAGTGTAGAAATAGTATATAAAATATTTACAACTTACATAATTGTATACAAGTTGTATATAAATTGTATGTAAATTATAATTTTTGACCGGATCATGTACAAAAAATTGTATTTAAGTTGTAGATAAATTATAGATACATTTTAGATTTTGACCAAATTTGTATATATTTTGTAAAAAACTTTAGTTACTTTATGTAAATATGAAAACTTAGACAAACTGGGTAAATAAGTTTAAAATCTCGTATATATACGAAAAGTCTCTAACCAAAATGGATTAAACTAGAGAAGAATTAATTCAAATAGTCGCCTACCCAACCACTTAAACTAATAATAGCCGATGGAGATATAATATATGCATAATTTATGTATTATATGTGTATAATTATGTATAATCAGTATATAATTTATATATATGGCTAAAACAAATAATGAATGTGATCGGCTCTTTGTATAAAGATCCATAAATTGGAGCCCACTGGTATAAAAGTCCATTTTCACTGGCCCGTAGTGCCTAACTTAATTGTAATTGAGTTTGAGCCTATAGAAGCCTTTTCGGAGAAGGATGAATTCTGATGGCTATATTCAGACACTTTTCAGTTGTGATGGGGTTGCACCAGGGGTCGGCTCTTAGCCCATTCTTATTTGCCATGGCGTTGGACACACTAACGCGCCACATTCAAGGGGAGGTGCCATGGTGTATGTTATTTGCGGATGATATTGTTCTGATTGACGAGACGCGAGGCGGTGTTAACATGAGACTGGAGGTTTGGAGACAGACGTTGGAGTCTAAAGGTTTTAAATTTAGTAGGACCATGGCTGAGTACATGGAGTGCAGGTTCAGTGACGGAAACGATGGTGCGGGCGTGGACATGAGGCTTGATACGCAAGTCATCCCTGAGAGAGATAGTTTCAAGTACCTTGGGTCTATTATCCAAGGAAATGGGGAGATTGATGAGGATGTTACTCATCGTATTGGAGCGCGGGTGGATGAAATAGAGACTCACATCCAGTGTTTTATATTATAAGAATGTGTCACCTAAACTTAAGGGTAAGTTTTATAGAGTGGTTGTTAGACTTGTCACTACAAGAAAATAAGGCTATGACGACATTTTAAAAATGTCGCCATAGATCACATAAATGTCACAAAATGCTTAACCGACATTTATTTTACACTTAAAATAAATATCAGAAATTTCGATGTCGGGAATTTTCCGACATTTAAATTAGTGTCGTAAAATAATTAGTGATATTTGTTTTACGACATGTTGTCAAATGTCAATAAGATGTACTCTCGACTCATCTTACTTGCGACATAAAATAGAAATATCGGAAAACATGTCTCGTCAATAGTTTTTCTATTTTTGGTTTTTATATTAAAATAATATAACGAATTTTAAAATTCTTCATGTTGAAATAATCATTTGATATTTCAGAACACCATACACCACAAAAATAAAATAAATAGCCACTTCTGCATACTCTTTTTGTAAAGAACTACAAACTGTAATTATCAAAATATTATAAGCAACGTAATAATAGATAATTGTTCTCAAACAAATGTAAATTTTCTTTATACATCTCTAAAATAAGTTAAGATCGTCTATAGTATAGGAAAATAATAATCAGGAATAGGGGCCAAGATCTTTCTCTAAACTTAGTTTCAAGCATTTTTTATCTTGCCCGTGCCGTGTTGGAGAATATTACTCAAAACCAAATCTTTCATAATAACCGACTTTCCGTCATAATACTGAAACAACATCGAAAGGGGTTCTTAATTGATTGGCTAACTAGAAGCCTTCCTCGAAACACATCGTCACCCAAGTTGTGTATCCAGTACCACAACCTAGGTCACTAATCTATAAATCCAAACTTGTTGAACCTGTAACTCGTTAAAACATAAACAAATAAAAAGATAAATAATACTCCCCTCTTGAGAAAAAAGATAGCTAACAAGTTGATAATAATCCTAAAATTCAGAATACCTTGTTGATGTCCTTCCCCAATTTCATATTTTCTTGGCTTTTGCAAAATGAAAATTTGGATATTTCCAAGGAATCCCAAATCAATCGTGAGAAAGGGTTGAGGAAAGGTGAGAGGCGGTTAGGGTTTTGAGAGAAAAGAATTAGAGTGAGGCCTTTATTAAGAGTTCCTAATTTATTTTTCAGTAATAGTCTGTCACGATCCAAACTAACCTCTGTCGTAATGGCGCCTATCGTGGAACTAGGCAAGCCGACTCATTTCCAAAATAAACCGATATTTTCATTTCAAAGATAATTTCAAGGTTATTTAACATAAAACCTCCATTTAAAGAGTTCAAATCAAAGAAAAATAGAAGTGCGAAAAAGAAAAGCCCGACATCGGGGTATCACTAGTCATGAGCATCTTCTATAATCTGTCTAACAATATCAAGGCTAACTCAGCCTGAAAAATAGCTAAATACAACTAGAGGAAGATAAGAGGGAGAAGAGCAGGGGCTGCGATCTCCAAACAGCTACCTTGCTATCTCCAAGAAAATTTGTAACCAGAACACTCAATAACCGCTACCGTGTCCAGCTACACCTGAATCTGCACACAAGGTGCAGGGAGTAACGTGAGTACGCCAACTCAGTAAGTAACAACAATAAATAAAGACTGAGCAGTAGTGACGAGCAATAAAGCATATAACGTTCATATCAGGAAATCTCAGTAAAATACCACATGCTTTTAAAAATCAGGATTTGAATCAAATTATCTAGTTTAAACCCAGTTCCAGTAAAAATCATTTAAAGACGTTTTTCCAACAGTTTTTCAAACAAAGGCTCAATGCAAAGGTGAGAAAAAATGATGAAATCATAAACAGCCCCTCGGGCAAACCTCACAGTCACTCGTGCCACTCGGGCATACCTTCACAATCACTCTTGCCACTCGAACATACCTCACAATCACTCATGCCTCCCAGTCACTCAGCACTCGGCACTCGCACTCAGTAGGTACCTGCGCTCACTGGGGGTGTGTACAGACTCCGGAGGGGATCCTTCAGCCCAAGCGCTATAATCTGCACGGACAACTCACGTGCTGCACAGACAACTCACGTGCCTTGCAGGCGGGCAGCCCCGATCCATACTCATCCTCATTAATTAGGCCCTCGGCCTCACTCAGTCATAAGTATGCTGTAGGCGGGCAGCCCCGATCCACACTCATCCTCACAAATCAGGCCCTCGGCCTCACTCAGTCATAAACCTCTCAAGCCACTCGGACATTTCAGTAAAACAGGGCATTCGGCCCAAAATATTTATATGCATCAAAATAGAGTCATACAACTGAGTTATGCGGTAAACAAGTATAAATATGACTGAGTACAGATTTTCAATCGAAAACAATGAGAGGATGGTAAGAAACAACCCCTAAGGATCCAAACAGCATTGGCGCAAGGCCCAAACATGGCATTCAGCCCAATTTACAGAAATTCTTTCTAAAATATATAAGTATCAAATGGTTTCAACAAAGTATGCAACTTTACAGTTGCTACGGTATGGACCAAGTCACAAAACCTCACAAGTGCACGCCCACACGCCCGTCACCTAGCATGTGCGTCACTTAAAATAGTAGAATGATACGAAATCCGGGGTTTCATACCCTCAGGACTAGATTTACAATCGTTACTTACCTCAAACTGGTCAAATCTCTACCCCGCAATGCTCTTGCCTCTGGACTCGGCCTCCAAATATTCTAAATCTATTCACAATCAGTATAATACCATCAATATACGCTAATGGAATGAATTCCACAAGAAAAGCTTCAAAATTAGACCAAAACCCAAAATTGGCTCAAAAATCGCCTGTGGGGCCCATATCTCAGAACCCGACAAAAGTTATAAAATTCGAAAGTTCATTCAACCACGAGTCTACCCATATCAATTTTACCAAAATCCGAACTCAACTCGGCCCTCAAATCTACGAATCTTATTTCCAAATTTCTAAGTTCCAATCTCCGATTTACACCTCAAAATCATGTAATATAGTCGGATTATTCGATGATAATTCAATATTATGGAGTAGAAATGATCACAAGGGACTTACCTCAAGTTTTCCTTGAAAATATATCAAAAATCGTCTCTCCTCAAGCTCCAATTTGACAAAAATGGTAAATGGGACGAAGTCCCCATTTTTTTATAATTCTGCCCAAACAACCCCGGTTCTATCTCGATCTTGACCTTCGATCTTGGCCTTCGATCTTGGCCTTCGATCCTGGTCCTCGATCCTGGTCCTCGATCCTGGCCCTCGATCCTGGTTCTCGATCCTAGGCCTTCGATCTTGGTTCTCGATCCTAGGCCTTCGATCATGTCTTCGACCCGGCCTTCAACCGTGACCCTCGACTCTGGGCTCGATTATGGCTTCGATCGTGGCCCTCTACCCTGGGCTCGATCTGGGCTCGATTTTCTGGGCTCGATTCTGAGAGATTTCTGGGCTCGAATTTAGTAGAAGAAATTTCCAATAGAAGGAAATTGCAGCAGCTGTTGTAGTTCAATTTTTGATCCGTTAACCATCCGAAACTCACTCGAGGCCCTCGGGACCTCAACCAAATATACCAACAAGTCCTAAAATATCATACGGACTTAGTCGAACCCTCAAATCACCTCAAACAATACTAAAACCATGAATTACACCCCAATTCAAGCCTAATGAACTTTGAAATTTCTAATTTCTACAAACAACTCCGGAACCTATCAAATCACGTCCGATTGAACTCAAATTTTGCACACAAGTCCTAAATGATATAACAGAGGTATTCCAATTTTCAGAATCGGATTCCGACCCCTATATCAAAAAGTCAACCCCCCGGTCAAACTTCTCAAAAATAAAACTTTCGACATTTCAAGCCTAATTCCTCTACGGACTTCCAAATAATATTTCGGACACGTTCCTAAGCCCAAAATTACCATACGGAGCTATTGGAATCATCAAAAATTCAAATCTGAGGTCGTTTACACATAGGTCCATATCCGATCAACTTTTCTAACTTAAAATTTTTAATTATGAGACTAAGTGTCTCATTTTACTCCGAGTTCCTTCCGGACTCGAACCAACTAACCCGATATAACATAATATAGCTGAATAACACAAAAAAAAGTAGGAATGGGGAAAACGGGGTTATAACTCTCGAAACGACTGGCCGGGTCGTTACATAGTCTTAAAATTCTCTTAATATCCATCTATCAAATTTAAGTTACAAATGCGGTAAATTTTTCATTTTTAGTTCTAAATGTCACTAAATTGTACTTTATTGTGATTTAAGATCAAAATCAAAATTATTATTTTTGTTATCGTTTTTTACACTATTTTGTCGTTATTGTTATGTCAATATTTTAAACAAACTTTTTATCGACATTTACTATCACTAATTAAATATAAAAAATGACTTTTTTTCTTGTACAAAGTACGATTTAACAATTAAAAAATATAGTAAAATTTCCAACATTAGATGTAAATATTTTTAGTTACCAATTACTAATATGATATTTAAAATATAAGTCATAATTTTTCGACATTTTGTATCAAATGTCGTTGTTTTTACAACTTTTTATATCAAATGTCATTGTTTTTACGATATTTTGTATCAAATGTCACTTATTTTACGACATTTTGTATCCAATGTCATTATTTTTATGACATTTGTTCATAAATGTCAAGAAATTTATTTTTTTCCGACATTTATTTCAAATATCACTAAATAAATATCGTCGTATCCTCACTTTCTTGTAGTGTGTATGGAGCTTGAGTGTTGGCCAGTCAAGAAATCTTATGTCCAGAAGATGAAAGTAACGGAAATGAGGTTGTTGAGACGGATACGGTCATACCAGGATTGATAAGATTAGAAATGAAGATATTCAGGACAAGGTAGGAGTAGCCTCAATGGAGGAGAAAATGCGAGAAGCGAGGCTTAGGTGGTTTAGGCATGTGAAGAAGAGAAGCACAGATCTGTGAGAGGTTGGTCTGAAGAGGGGTAGAGGTAGGTCAAAAAATTAAATATTGGGGAGAGGTAATTAGGCAGGACCTGGCGTTGCTTCAACACACTGAGGACATGACCATTGATAGGAAGGTGTGGAGGTCGGAATTAGGGTAGAATATTTATAAGTATAGTCGAGTGTGTGTCTTCCTCATACTAGTTGTATTAATAGTTAGCATTGTATTTGGTTTTTGGTAATCTTTATTACTCCATATTTTCTTATTATCTTGATGTTGATAATGCTTGTTCTCTTATTATCTTGCCGTTGTTGCTGCTTGTTTTCTTATTATCTTGCTGTTGTTATTGCTGGTTGATACTGCTTTCTTTTTTCTTTCCTTGAGTCGGGGGTCTATCGGAAGCAACGTCTCTACCCTCAAGGCAGAGGTAATGTCTACGTACACACTACCCTTCCCAAACCGCACTCATAGGATTATATTGGGTTTTGCTGTTGTTGTTGTTGGCGGCGGTGGTAGTGGTGTTTTTTATAGAAATTCTTTCTAAAACATATAAGTATCAAATGGTTTCAACAAAGTATGCAACTTTACAGTTGCTACGGGATGGACCAAGTCACAAAACCCCACAAGTACACGCCCACACGCCCGTCACCTAGCATGTGCGTCACTTAAAATAGTAGATTGATACGAAATTCGGGGTTTCATACCCTCATGACTAGATTTACAATCGTTACTTACCTCAAACCGATCAAATCTCTACCCCGCAATGCTCTTGCCTCTCGACTCGGCCTCCAAATGCTCCAAATCTATTCACAATCAGTATAATACTATCAATATACGCTAATGGAATGAATTCCATAAGAAAAGCTTCAAAATTAGACCAAAACCCAAAATTGGCTCAAAATTCGCCTGTGGGGCCCACGTCTCGGAACCCGACAAAAGTTACAAAATCCGAAAGCCCATTCAACCACGAGTCTACCCATATCAATTTTACCAAAATCCGACCTCAACTCGACCCTCAAATCTACAAATCTTATTTCCAAATTTCTAAGTTCCAATCTCTGATTTACACCTCAAAATTATGTAATCTAGTCGGATTATTCGATGATAATTCAATATTATGGAGTAGAAATGATCACAAGGGACTTGCCTCAAGTTTTCCTTGAAAATATATCAAAAATCGCCTCTCCTCAAGCTCCAATTTGTCAAAAATGATAAATGGGACGAAGTCCCCATTTTTTATAATTCTGCCCAAACAACCTCGGTTCTGCCTCGATCTTGACCTTCGATCTTGGCCTTCGATCCTGGTCCTCGATCCTGGCCCTCGATCCTGGTTTTAGATCCTAGGCCTTCGATCTTGGTTCTCGATCCTAGGCCTTCGATCATGTCTTCGACCCGGCCTTCAACCGTGACCCTCGACTCTGGGCTCAATTATGGCTTCGATCGTGGCCCTCTACCCTGAGATCGATTTTCTGGGCTCGATTCTGAGAGATTTCTGGGCTCGAATCTGGCAGAAGAAATTTCCAACAGAAGGAAATTGCAGCAGCTGTTGTAGTTCAATTTTTGATCCGTTAACCATCCGAAACTCACTCGAGGCCCTCGGGACCTCAACCAAATATACCAACAAGTCCTAAAATATCATACGGACTTAGTCGAATCCTCAAATCACCTCAAACAACACTAAAACCATGAATTACACCCCAATTCAAGCCTAATGAACTTTGAAATTTCTAATTTCTACAAACAACTCCGGAACCTATCAAATCACGTCCGATTGACCTCAAATTTTATACACAAGTCCTAAATGATATAACAGAGGTATTTCAATTTTCAAAATCGGATTTCGACCCCTATATCAAAAAGTCAACCCCCCGGTCAAACTTATCAAAAATAAAACTTCCGACATTTCAAGCCTAATTCCTCTACGGACTTCCAAATAATATTTTAGACACGTTTTTAAGCCCAAAATTACCATACGGAGCTATTGGAATCATCAAAAATTCAAATCTAAGGTCGTTTACACATAGGTCCATATCCGATCCACTTTTCTAACTTAAAATTTTCAATTATGAGACTAAGTGTCTCATTTTACTCCGAGTTCCTTCCGAACTCGAACCAACTAACCCGATATAACATAATATAGCTGAATAACACAAAAAGAAGTAGGAATGCAGAAAATGGGGTTATAACTCTCGAAACGACCGGCCGGGTCGTTACATAGTCTTAAAATTCTCTTAATATCCATCTATCAAATTTAAGTTACAAATGCGGTAAATTTTTCATTTTTAGTTCTAAATGTCACTAAATTGTACTTTATTGTGATTTAAGATCAAAATCAAAACTATTATTTTTGTTATCGTTTTTTACACTATTTTGTCGTTATTGTTATGTCAATATTTTAAACAAACTTTTTATCAACATTTACTATCACTAATTAAATATAAAAAATGACTTTTTTTCTTGTACAAAGTACGATTTAACAATTAAAAAATATAGTAAAATTTCCAACATTAGATGTAAATATTGTTAGTTACCAATTACTAATATGATATTTAAAATATAAGTCATAATTTTTCGACATTTTGTATCAAATGTCGTTGTTTTTACAAGTTTTTATATCAAATGTCATTATTTTTACGATATTTTGTATCAAATGTCACTTATTTTATGACATTTTGTATCCAATATCATTATTTTTATGACATTTGTTCATAAATGTCAAGAAATTCATTTTTTCCCGATATTTATTTCAAATGTCATTAAATAAATGTCGTCGTATCCTCACTTTCTTGTAGTGTGTATGGAGCAGAGTGTTGGCCAGTCAAGAAATCTTATGTCCAGAAGATGAAAGTAACGGAAATAAGGTTGTTGAGACGGATATGCGGTCATACCAGGATTGATAAGATTAGAAATGAAGATATTCAGGACAAGGTAGGAGTAGCCTCAATGGAGGAGAAAATGCGAGAAGCGAGGCTTAGGTGGTTTAGGCATGTGAAGAAGAGAAGCACAGATCTGTGAGAGGTTGGTCTGAAGAGGGATAGAGGTAGGTCAAAGAATTAAATATTGGGGAGAGGTAATTAGGCAGGACCTGGCGTTGCTTCAACTCACTGAGGACATGACCATTGATAGGAAGGTGTGGAGGTCGGAATTAGGGTAGAATGTTTGTAAGTATAGTCGAGTGTGTGTCTTCCTCATACCAGCTGTATTAATAGTTAGCCTTGTATTTGGTTTTTGGTAATCTTTATTACTCCATATTTTCTTATTATCTTGATGTTGATAATGCTTGTTCTCTTATTATCTTGCCGTTGTTACTGCTTGTTTTCTTATTATCTTGCTGTTGTTATTGCTGGTTGATACTGCTCTCTTTTTTCTTTTCTTGAGTCGGGGGTCTATCGGAAGCAACCTCTCTACCCTCAAGGCAGAGGTAATGTCTACGTACACACTACATTTCCCAAACCGCACTCGTAGGATTATATTGGGTTTTGCTGTTGTTGTTGTTGGCGGCGGCGGCGGTGGTAGTGGTGTTTTTTATATTCCTTAATAGAGACAACAACATTTTTTCCTTTTGTGAATAAAATCGAACGAATGGATAGGTATTTTATTATAAGTAATATCAATATGGTCCGATCCTTCCTGGAACTCCGCGCATGACGAGAGTTTAGTGCACCGGACTGCCTTTTTTTTTAACATCAGTATAATAAGATCATTACGTGCAACATCTATCTTAATCTGCATGGATCCGAAGAGCTCTATGTTAAATATTCAAACTACCTACGCTGACAGACCTTAATAGTAACATCAGCAAGTTGTCATAAACAATAATTATTTTAAAAACTTGGTATAGTAATTTGATATCAGAAACACATTAACCTTACTAATCTTAATTCGTGCTGTGCTGCATATGACCCACTAAGAACAAGTGTTCCAAAAGTCATACCGAGATTTGTCTTACCTAGTTAACATGAGATTTGTGGCCTTTGGAGGACAACTAGATTTCGAAGGAATATGGGCTTGGTCCAATCTCATTTCAAAGGCCCATTTCTATTGCCCAAGAAATTCAATATGGGCCATGAGTTGAGATTTAATTTTATTGATTTATTTTTGTTAAAAGTAAGCCCTACCAAAAACCCTAGGTCATGTTATATGGTGACTGAATATAAAAGCCTTATCAAGAACACCTTCCTTTTCTTCTCTGTTTTCAGCTACTACAGCGAAAGAGAGTAGAGAAAAAGATGGTGTCACTGAAATTACAGAAGCGGCTGGCCGCCAGCGTCCTCAAGTGTGGGAGGGGAAAAGTCTGGCTTGACCCTAATGAAGGCAACGAAATCTCCATGGCCAA
This sequence comes from Nicotiana tabacum, assembly GCF_000715075.1. NCBI lineage: Eukaryota > Viridiplantae > Streptophyta > Magnoliopsida > Solanales > Solanaceae > Nicotiana > Nicotiana tabacum. The sequence continues at coordinate 66,366,113 of NC_134098.1, forward strand.
CTCCAGTATGTTTCTTCTTCTTCCTTTTATTTAAGATCTGCTTCCGACTTTGATTGTTTTAGTTTATTCCACTAAACCCTTTTAAGTTTTCTGTGAATTTTATCACTTAACTGTTTGTTGAATGAATATTCTTCGTGCTGTAGCGAATGGGTTACTTGATGTCTTATAATTCTTACATTCTTTTGTTGAATGGTTGTGTCGTCAACTGTTTGCTTAAAGTCAGAACGCGATGTAGAAAATGGTCCATAGTGGTGATTTAAACTAGTTTGGGACTAAATTAGTTATCCGACTATAGATAGATTTAGATAATTCCTAATAACCTTAATGTAGTATCGAATTGAGATGTACATGAAATAGAGGGGTATGGGTATACAGTATAGGGGATTTGATTAGCTGATATCAATTGATTTGGGATTGAGGATAATTCAAAGATTGATTGATAAATTAGAATTCTGGTCATATATGTGTGCTGCATAGGGTAAAGTTGCAAATGCGAGTGAGATGTTTTACATTTATTTGATTCTTCTTCATGGTCTAGCAGACAAATGGTTTTAACACGAGAAGAAGCTTTAACATATAGCTTGAGCTTAGCTGGTTTTTGAGCTCTTATTTTGTATTTCCTAGCTTTCCCATTGAAAGCCCTGATAAGCTCTAGCAGTGGAAGCATTTTTACTAAATGTATTGGTCACTACACAAATTGACTGCCTCTAAATCTCCTCATTTGCATTGAGTGCAGGGCAGAACATCAGAAAGTTGGTGAAAGATGGTTTCATCATCAGGAAACCAACAAAAATTCACTCAAGATCTCGTGCCCGCAGAATGAAGGAAGCCAAGAGGAAGGGTCGTCACTCTGGATATGGTACCTCCTAATCTTGACATTGGTTACTAGTTTATGTAATACTCTAGTAATTTATGTTTTCTGGTAGAAACGTTTGAATGACTTCTAATGTGTGTATTTAACCAAATTAATTTGTTTTCTTGATACTTCAAACTGAAAATTTATATGTGAAATCAACCTATGGAAGGTGGACTCAGTTAGAAAAATGGCTGATATTTGTTTGGAGGCATTCATAAAACAAAAAAAGAAATTATTTTGGAGGCAGTTGATACTCAATATATATAGTATTTTCTCAGGTAAGCGTAAGGGTACCAGGGAGGCTAGGTTGCCCACAAAGGTGCTGTGGATGAGGAGGATGAGGGTCCTCAGGCGTTTGCTTCGCAAGTACAGGGAGTCCAAAAAGATTGACAGGCACATGTATCATGACATGTACATGAAGGTGAAGGGTAATGTTTTCAAGAACAAGCGTGTCCTCATGGAAAACATTCACAAAACAAAGGCTGAAAAGGCTAGAGAGAAGACCTTGTCTGATCAATTTGAGGCCAGGAGGGCAAAGAACAAAGCCAGCAGGGAAAGGAAGTTTGCTAGGAGGGAGGAACGATTGGCACAGGTAACAACTTGAGCTTGATGTAAATTTACCTAAGCAATTCAGGCTCAGCACACTGTAGTGTTTGCTGTCCCCTGACTAGTAGTCTACATGTCACTATTTTACGATAACAGTAAATGAAATTGAGCTTGTTTTTTTTTATTCACAGGGACCAGGAGAGAGGCCAGCACAACCTGCAGCACCAGCAGCTTCAGCCCAGACTGCCCAGTAAGTTTATCACGGACTTGCTCTCAGTTTATCAAGGACTTTAAAACAAAATTTGATGAAACAAAATCTGATTAAAATTGTCCTTGTTGTAGGGGAGGATCCAAGAAGTCAAAGAAGTGAGGATGGAGGACTATAAGAAGGCTTGGTGCTATATCTACTTTTTGTTCTTGATATTATGGCAGTTTAGTATCTTTGATATGTTCCCTTTTTGGTTCATGTACTTTAAGAAACAATGTTTTACCTACATGAAGTTGAATAGATGCTTTGAAATTTTGATACATTATTCTCCTGTTGCACCCTTATTTCATATTCGGTTATGCGTTGGCCTTAGTTCATTACTCTGCATCAGATGGAATGCACTAGCTGAGCGCAGATATATTTGCAAGCAAATTCTGCTCTCCGCTACAAATTTGTTTGGATATTCAAGTATTAATGAAGTTCAAACTATAGCAATTCTTTAACACTAATTGTTACTTATCCTGTTAACTTAGAGTACGCATAAGTCCATTATCACGCAGTAGTCTATTTCAATTTTGAGAGTGCTTTAATCTGTTTGCAACAATGTAAGTTATATATTCTGTTAGTATATAGAATTTTACACTATAAATGTAAGTTAAACTATAGCAACAATGATTTGTTTTTATTTTCTAGGTTACAGTCTCGTACTTAATATAGACAATATCTGCTGACTGTTTTAAAGTAACTTGATTGTATACATTTATTTACAGTGTAAAATTGATGCAAGTTCATCAGTCATCGTGATGCTTAAACAAGCTGTTGCATCGGTTAAATATCCTTCCAAACCAAATAGGAAAAGAGAACCAAGAATCCATTGCTCTTATAACCTTGGAATCCCAATTCGAAATTATTCGCAAAGATCTAGGATTCTATTCGTACTGAAGGTTTATCAAAGTTTAAAGCATTTGATTCAATGCCTCGCTTATCAAGTCCTTGACATGATTGAGAAATCCAATAGGATTTTTGGAGTACTCATTGTTTTTGACATTTAGACTATAAATTTTATCGATTATATTTTCCATCATACAGCTTTAACGATTTAAGATTATCACTTAAAGTCGGTGCAGAATCCATTCAAGTGAGAAATGCAAAGATTATCGTCCAAATATGTACGAAATCGACAGAAATATTTTGATTCAACGAGTACTCTATGCATGATTATTACTTGTATATTGCCTCGACAAAAATATATATTTGATATTCAAGTTTTCACTTTTGAATGGAACTACTAAGCAGCACTAATCCCATCAGCTGCCGCAGTTTTTCAGAAGTAATAGTCATAAGAGCATTGTATGCCTATCAGATTGTTGTATAAAGCTCGCTATATAATTTCAATAGTGACATTTTCAAGATGCAAGCAATTTTCAGTCCTCTCGTTCAGGGCACTGAATTAAGTAGTTACATTGAGTCACTGTCATTGGAGCATTCAGAAGAGTGAATAAAACACAAATTCACAAATCCTGTTCTAGTCACCAATGTTGTCATTTACAAACTCCTTTGATAGCGTTGAACAGTCACAGCCATTCCACCATCATCTCCACGGAACTGTCTATACCTGAATAGATCATCACTACCTTGGTTCAACCTCCCTCTAGGGGCCATAGGTAGCAGAGGCAATGCGTTTGGATGGTTGCAGACTCCAAGTTTAACTACGAATGTTACAGTGGTTCCCTTCCCTAGGCCCTCACTTTCAATCCAAATGTTACCTTTCATAAGTTGAATAAATCTGCATCCACCCCGTTTCAAATGTCAAATGAGTGCATGCATAATGTGTACCAAGTCACACAAGACAGCATGCAAAACAACATATAAATAGCTGTACCAAAGAGATAAATGAGGGTAAAAGAGGATGTCTTGCTGCCTCTATAACATGGACACTAGGAAAAAATAATGCTACCAAATTTACAATTTCAAAACATACCGTCTGCAGATGGCAAGCCCCAGACCTTCCCCTCCACTACTCCGATTTGATGTATTTCGTGTCTCTGCAAATTTGGTGAATACGAATGGGATGTCTTGTGGGCTAATGCCACACCCAGAATCTCTAACCTACAAGAACATAAATCTGAAAAGGATTAATTTTCGAGTGAATGATAAAAATCTCTTTTTCTGATTGATATTCTGCTCAAGATGAAAATTTAGAACTGCAAAGAAATGGGAAAAAAAAGAAAAGAGAACCTTCAAACAAACCTCCCACAACCATAAAGTAAACTGAAACCAAAAAGGAGATACTGTCTGCAGGGCACGACCTATCTGAAGGAAAAAGTACATATATCTTCACTTTTGATAGAAAGAAATATTTGTTTAGTGATCAAAGAGGGTTTCGACTTGATTCCTAATTCTTTGCTGACTTTGGAACAGAGAACACAAACTTTTTGCCCATACTAGCTAGCAAATAAATCTGGAAGTGTGCATTTGTATGCAAATTACATTTCCTCAAGAAACACTGTACAACCATTTAGCCATGATAGAGGATAGAAATGCTCAACCTGGACGCGCAAATAAAACTGGCCATCACTTGGCATAGGGTACACTTCAGGAGGATGACAATCTCTCGCGTACTCTGGTTTAGCAACTGAAGCCTCAATTGAAATATGACCTTCTTTAGTGAACTTCACAGCATTTCCCGCCACATTTAAGAGAGTTTGAATAAGGCGTTTTGCGTCACCCACCGCAAGAATAGGTAAATCCAGAGCCAAAGCAAGAGTTATAGATAATTTCTTCAAAGAAGCAATTGGCTTTATCAAATTAACGGCCTGCAAATCAATGAAAAAAAAAGAATTCATACTACCTGTTTTCTAGAGGAAATCAGCATGTCACTTGTGTATGTTAGATATGCATAGGTTTGTGGTCATTTACCTCTCTTAAGATTCCATGAAGATTGAATGTTCCATTTTCTAGTTCAAGAATACCATCTTCAAGTCTGGAAAGATCTAGCACATCATTTATCAGTGTTGCCAGAAGATTGCTACTCTTCAGTATGGTCTCAATCATAACTCTCTGCTCTGGAGTTAAGTCTGTTTCTAAAAGCAGAGAGCACAAAGCAATAACTGCATGCATAGGTGTTCTCATTTCATGGTTCATCACAGCTAGGAAGTCGTTACGAGCGTGGATGGCCATCTCTGCTTCTTGCCGAGCTACATCCAAAGCAATATTCTGTTCCATGAGCTGATCATGGGCTCGCATGGACTCTTCTAAAATTGCAGCATGTGAAAGAGCGACAGCAACCTGATAAGCGATTGCACTTAAAATGAGAATTCTAATTCAAAAATGAAATAGACAAGTTCTAATTTGTGTTCATGAGAAAATGTATAGCAACCTTGTTCTGATAGGTTTGCTATTAAGCGATTGCACTTACTAACAGTAACCAAATTCTAATTAAGAAAAAAAGGGAGACATTAACTTTGGAAAGCAAGGGCAATGATTGAACGTTAAACCAGCATAAATTTAACACTCCCTCAATCCCAATTTATGTGGCACCGTTTGACTAGGCATGAAGTTTAAGTAAGAAAGGAAGACTTCTGAAACTTGTGGTTTAAAACAAGCCTTAATATTTGTGTGATTATAAATCATCTCACTAAGGGTAAACGAAATTTTTTAAAAGTTCAATTCTTTTCGAAAATAAAGAAAGGTGACATTCTCTTTAGGACAGACTAAAAAGGAAAGAATATCATATAAATTGGGACAGAGGGAGTAATGGAATAGAATCTAATTGACTTAAGAGAGTAGTTATTTCTGCACCTAAACATCCTTATCCACACTGCAATTAATGCATCCACCAGTGTAGACAAATTCCCTCGTGATGATTACAGAAAGAAACAATCATTCTAGAGTTTCCAAGTTATGCTCCACTATTCCTTTTTGTTTCAAAATAAATTAAAAAGAGGTAAGAAAAAGAAACAGAAACTCATCTCCTACCTCACTAAATCTCTTCGGTTTGTCTTCTTTCTTTCATCTCTCCATCTCTCTCTCTTGCAGAAACTATATCTTATGTGACTATCTTTAGTGATTTATCTACAGGCAACACTATCCTCACCTTGAACATTTATTTCGTGTACTGTTGAAGAATCTTTTTGTTGGTTAATCATCAATAAATTGGAGGGTGGAGTTCATTTTCACTGTATGCACTACCTATTCATTCTACGGATGCTTCAACAGTAAGTTGCAAGACACAAGGCTTCCAACATTAGAATTTCATTGACATAACCATACCAAAAACATTCTGGATAAAGAATTGGAAAGGAAAAAGTAATGGACCTAATCAAGAAGCGACACATAGTCCATGTGCACTCATTGGAAAGTAATAGCTACCAGCATTGTGCATATAGCATTACAAGTTTATAACAAACCATTAAGACAAGGATAATATAGTCCAAGCAAGTGAAATACATTAAAGATAGTGTGGATAAGTGTATCTTGAAGTGGAAATAGCTGCTCCAGTACATACAGTACAAACACTTTAGGGGTAGAATGAAGTAGTTGTGCAAAAATCGTTATCTTTTCCCATTTTGTGGTGGTCATTTGTCTTGATTCAGAAAGAATGAAAACCTTTATTCACCAATACTAACGCATAAAGTGTAATGTGAAAATGCCAGTTCTTAATTAGACTATTCTGAACTCTGATGCATCATTGACCTAATAACATGCCTGGAAACTAGCCATATTTAACCAGTGGTTAATAAGATAAAGGAAGTTAGCAATAGAACCTGATCTGCGACGACTTGCACAAGTTCTAACTCATGATCACGCCACTTTCTTAGGCCATTCATCGGGAGGATCAGAACCATCACTGCATAACTTCTAGCAGACAGTTCAGGCCAGTCATTAATATGAAAATTTGAGAGGTGTAGAAGAGGTACACGAACAGCAACTACTTCTGGTGGAATATATCTACCAGCAGTGTTCCTCATCCTTGCCAATGCATTTGTATGTGGAATCTGTATTGCTCCAGGGCTACTAAAAATCTCATTGATAATAGGAAGATTTATGGGCACAGTAGATCCCAGAGGTAATAGATTGTTGAGATTATGGGAAAGTTGCAAATTCAGGCCTCCTTGGCATGGCATCCACAAAGCACATTCTGCCAGGTCTAAGGTCCTACCTAGCTCCACAAGAGTAGTCTTCAGGATTGTGTGTCTGTCGAGTGTACTTCTTATCTCATGAGTCAACATTCTGACATGTCTGCCAGTTTCTTCTTGTCTTATTATTAGGCCCATTTCCTTGTCAAGCTCTTCAGCTCGAGCTTTCAAGAACAATTCTCGCGTTTTAACACTTAGCAAATCAGGAATAATGTGAACAAGCATCAAAGCTGTGATACAGGACACAGCAGCTGTTAAAATTTTTGCTATGGTCATAACCACAGCGACCGTCTTAGAGTGCATAAAGAATGTCCACAAGCTAATAAAATGAGTTGCTCCACAGAGAACAATAAAAGCGCCAAACTGCATGAGGACCCATCTGTATGGGAAGCATGCAGATTTGTGGACAAAATAAATAAGCTCCAGCGGAATGGAAAAATAGGCAAAGGCAATGAAAAAATCTGAAAGGTATTGGTATTTAACCAGCAGGTCATCATTTGGCAGTAGAGCCTCAATGCAATCACAGGATTCCATCATCTAGTTTCGTCCCGAAGAATCTGAAAAGCACAGAATGAGGAACATTTCTCCATAAATGGAAAAAACAGACAAATAAAACACAGACAAAAAATGCATACGCCATCATCCACACATCTTTATCATGTAGTGCACCCCTTTATTTATAGCAGCTTGATGAAAACAATGAATAAAGAGACATAACAAATGTAATAATGACATGCAGAAAGCAGGACAGGTTTTTGTTGGTTATTGCTTTTCCGAGTATTCGGGTGTTCCTAATCACTGCAACCAAAAGACCGATTGGTGTCTTTTATATTAACACTGGTTAGCAGTTTAAGGAAAGAATTTTATAAGCTTCCCAAGCTGTCACATTTTATTCTAAATAGAAATTTCTTGATCTTCAGAAGGACGAAATAACATTTTTGATTTTAATCCCCCACAGTTTCCAGGATATCATAGTGTTGGCATTTATTTAGAAGGCGATTCATAATTTAAAATGCTTTTTGGACAAGACATAATACGTTGTGAAAAGGTGTCATCCATTCTTAAAGGATACATATGTTCTTTGTGATAAGTTGTTTCCTGTCTTAAAGGATACACATATTCTTAAAAAGGTATGTTAGTTACTAGTTGAATTGTTGCTGTGTCAGCGAAAAAATCAAATCTTGTGTTTCCATGTCTTCATCTTTTTGATACTTCATATTGTTACTCTTTTCAGGAGTTCGTTTCTTCGTTCACTCTGAATTCCTAGACTAAGAGTTCTCCGAAACTTCTATTTGAGTGCACATTAGAAGATTCCTGAGTGATTCTTTGTATCTTAAGCGTGCCTCGAACAGGTTTTTCACATCCAACACTCTATCTCTTCTTTTAGACTAGTTAACTATTGTGTTTTGTTTGTTGATTAAATGTTCTTCTAAATGTTATCATCTCTAATATTTTTCGAAACACGTAGTAGTACGGAATGAAGAATAATAAGAAATTAAGTAGAGCACAGTGTCTTCTCCAACTCCAAGCTATTTTTGGCCGTTTGCTGTCTTAGGGTATTTCTCTAGAGGGAATGTTCCTCCATAATTCTTGTATTCACCTTCATTTCCATCATTATACATCTCCACTACCAAGGCAAAAATAAAAACAAGGCAAGAAAAGAAAAAGAAACAATAAGACCTTTTCTTTTTCCCAGAACTCTCCAAAAAGGATACCTGTTTGTTTTCTGATGATTAATCTGTCAAGTGGTAACTGTGGTTTTTCCAACCTCCACGAGGCCATAAGAGTATGCAGTGGCAGATGGAGGGTATAAGTAATGGGTTCAATTTCGACATGGAGTATAGATACGGAAAATCACTAAAGTTTCAAAAAATATAAAATTTTGAACTCATAATTTGAAATGTGTAAGGGTTTTCCAGTAAGAATCTAAAGGTCGAACCCATAAAATTTAAGCCGCGGATTCACCTACGAGAGTATGCAACTAAAAAATTTGGTTCATGCCAAAATAAATTTATATTCAATTTCAACTTTCTCTACAGTAATAGAGGCATAAATCCTAATAGCAAAATCATAATAGAATCAAACTCAGTTTTTATTTGTTGCTAATCTTAGCAACTATTAGCCCACAGATTTACAATGTCAACACCTAAATACACTAAAAAGAAACTTTAAAAGCTGAAAATAAAGCTACGGTTCACAGTTCAATATCGAATTCCAGCATTCCACTTAACAAAACATTAAAATTACCACACACACAAAAAAAAAAAAAAAAGGAGTAGGAGAAAAACCAGTGAATCTCGCAAAATTTCTGAAAATTCAGCAACTTCGCGTGCTCTTCCTCGCTTTTAAGATGCTATATGTGCTTTTTAAGATGCTATATGTGCTGCTGCGACACATATGCTGTATCGCAGCACATTTTCATTTTTATTTTTTTGATTTATGCACGACCTACGATATGAAATCAGATCAGGCACAGTATTCTTCTTACTTTTAGCGGAGAAAACAATGAGGAAAAAGGACAAATATGTGAAAGAGGATTACAGTTGGAAAATGCGGGATCTGAGTAGCTACTTCTCACTGAACTACTACTACTCCATGTATGTTTTTTGGTTTGTGTATTTGCGAGTTTCCATGAATTGGAGCTGTTTTTTGTGCTTCGGTCGCCATTGAATTTTCCTTTTGGTTTTCTCTGATAATGCTCTGGATTTTTTGTTTGTTTTGGAATTTTGGATTTGAGAGGTGATTATCGAGAAGAGGCCCAACTAAAAGTGTTAAGTAAAGTGGAGGGAAGTAATTAAAGGAAAAGTCATCGGAATCACGCTTCTGACGTGAAGAGTTAAATACACACGTGTACAATGTTTTTTTCTTTTTATTTCTCTTTTTGTCATAATTTGAATCTTAAATTAGTTTTCATTTAAGGTGGTCAATGAATGGTAATCGGCTCGTCAAAATTGTTGAATATAAAAAAATTTAGAGGGATTTCTTACCCATCTTATTAGATGTTCAGTGAAAAATTAAATATAATCCGTTACTCTTTTAAACTATTTAAGTAACTTCATTACTTTCCCATTGATTATTATATTTGGAAAACAAAAAAACTCATTAACGATAAATTTAGGCACGGGTTAGGAGCCTTATTACATGCAGCCCCCCTTTGTCTGGATTTGGGATTATTGACTTTTGTTTCTTTAGCGGTTGAAGTGGGGCCCCGTCCTTTCCTTCTTTCACTTTTTTTGTTTTTTCAGAAAAAGGCAAAGGTTAGACGTAATACCATTTGCGACAACCTCAATCAAACCACTTGCCCCTCGAATTTGAAATTCCATTTTTAATATATTAAATAATTCCTACTTGTACTACTTGTGGTAAAAAAACATATACATAAATAGGCAAAGGTTAGACCTAGTGGATCGGGTTGGTTCGATTTTGATATTTTTATTAAAATCAAATCAAATTAACTATATCGGTTTGGATTGATTCGGTTTTGTCAGAGTTTTCGAGTTTTTTTGTTACACGAATATTATTCAAATCTTACTTTGTTAAAGTTATAGATAAAGTTTTGATAAGTGAATTATATGTTTAGTAAATATTGAAAAAATTAACAAATATATAATCTATTAAAATATTTTAATGGGAGAATTTTTTTAGTAACACATAATAATCATTTTCTTAGTCGTCTAACAATAATTTCGTTAATGTACGGTTTCAAGGTTAACACGTGAGAGGATCCCAAATATTTCAAATATTTTTTTAGAGCAAAATTCATTTGTAGCCACAAAATGATCCCATACAAGTCATAGCCTAAAAACAATAATAAGAGTTATTTTTCTTTCTGCTCCTTCGGTCCCTTACCGCACATTATTGGAAATCAAAGCTGGAAAATCAAAGTTGAAATCGTCTGTAATTATTTTCAACTCATTGTAAGAGAACCGAGTTAGCATTCCCGGTAAGATTGGCTCTAAATCTAGAAAAATCCCAGCCTTGTTGGACTCATATATCCTCTTTTTGATAAGGACAAAGCAGGTACTGATACTTAAAATTATCTCAAAGAAAGCTGCAAGAGTAGATCCTATTATCACTCCGAGAGGTCTTGATTTTTCTCTTCCAGAAACGATTGGAGGTTGATTTCTGTGCCTTTGAGGAATTTCGCACCTTAAGAAATACTCTCTTTTTCCCCTCAAGGCGTGATGTGAAATTGCAGAGAAAAAAACAGGTATTAACTTAAATCATGCATAGCTAGTGAACTTAGTTTAATTCATAAATAAATTTTTTTTTAAAAATATATACTAAATAGAGTGTTACTATATAAAATATATACAAAATAGACTGTCACTATACAAAAAATATACTAAATAGACTGTCACTATACAAAAAATATACAAAATAGAATGTCACTATACAAAAAATATACAAAATAGACGGACTATACAAAATATATATAAAATAGACTGTCACTATACAAAAAATATACAAAATAGACTGTCACTATACAAATAATATACAAAATAGACTGTCACTATACAAAAATATACAAAATAGATATTTCGGGCTATTAGATGTAATATGTTTGGGCCGAAGGGCCATTTCGTGTAAGTGAAAAAAATATGGGCTATTAAAATTTAGGGAGACTATAGAGGGTAGTTTTCTCTATTTTTCAAAGAAAATTCAATATAAAGTTTTAATATATATATGTCGGTTTGATTCAGATTTTTTTACTCAATACCAAATCTAGTCAGATTTTTTAATTGGTTTGGTTTAATTTTTCAATTTGGTGAGATTTTCCGATTCGATTTGAACACCCGGATTAGACGTAATACCATTTGCTACTTATACATGCATACCAGTTTTGCTCCAACGCCATTTATGCGACAACCTCAATCAAGCCACTTGCCCCTCAGAATTTGAAATTTCATTTTTAATATATTAAATAATTCATACTTGTACTACTTGTGGTAAAAAAAAAACATATACATAAAATCTTGTAGTTCATGATATGAGGATGCTATTGTGGATTCACAATAGTCATTAAAGAGTTTTGTCCTGGAAAAACTTATTCTCTCGATAATTTTAATTTTTTTTATATTATTAATTTTCATTATGTAGGTGAATTGACCAAAATTTTGTTATAATATTCTCTTATAATTTTAAAAAAATGGACCAAACCTCGTTATAACATTCTCTTTAAAATTATACTATTCATGGTGGAGGCTGTAATCTTCTTATTTTGTCATTTAACGACCTAAATTGTATATAATTTCCAAAGTTACTATGCGGATCTCAAATTGAAAATAAGCAACCCAAGAATCAATATTTTGGATTTTATAGGGTAAATCAAACTACTCAAAGATTTAAAAACTGGATCACTAGCTCATTGATTTTTAGGATTGGCATTTAACGCTAAGGCAGCATATGATAAAATAAGAAAATGCTCAAAATTCCAGTTGAAATTCGGCATCTGGATTTGCTTCTGCGAAAAATATTTATCCTTTATAGGGTTGACATAGATAAGTTACGTTTGATCCTGCTCTTGCCTAAAGAATATCAAAGTTACTTCTAATAAAATCCATTATTCTTAGATGTAAAATTGCACCTTTCGGTATTTATACTTTTCGTTTAATCTTTGGGATCTTTACACAAATGTTAATGAGATTTGCTATTTATTGCTTTTGGCCAATAATACGTAGATTTTACGCACTAATTATAAAATATATTATACGTTTGTCGGTTATTTTTAATTTAGGCAATTATGTAGACCAATCTTTTTATTTTTTAATGCTCGGCGGATACTATCTTATTTTTACATTTACGTATAGAAATAGGACATTATCTTATCTTTTGGATGGAAAAACGACGCGTGCGCACATTAGCCATTTGTTTCCCTTTTTAAGACGAATTCCATTTCAGTTAGTATTTGTTATTTTATGAATAAAATTCATCCATTATCGTCAAACCCTTAAAATAACAAGCAATCAAAATTCTATCTCAATTAAATGACAAGTTCTTTACTCTTAATTGAGTAATAACAACTTAAGCAATCAAAAGAAAGTCTTGTTCTTGTAAAGCTTTTCTGTGCTATTTAACGACAAAATGAGTATCAAAGAGGGGGAAAAATGGAATTCCACCTCTTAAATAAAATATATAAAGTTTTTGTAAGACCATCTCCAACCCAAAGCTAATTTTGACGCCAAACACTATTTTGGTGTAAAATTTGGTGTTTTGGTGCTCCAACCCAATACCATTTTGGCTTGTGAATAGTGTTACACCAAATTTGGTGTAACACTATTCATCAATATTTTATTATTATCTTTTATTATATAACACTTTTAATTTAACATATTATAAATTTTGTAATTACTTATATTTTTTATGGTTATAATATTAATTTATATTTAATTTTTGGTGTATAATTTTTGTATATTTTATTCTTACATAAAATTATAAGTTAATTTTATTATAAGTTATAATTGTATAAAAATATATAACCATCAAAAAAATGAAAAGTGCAAATCTGAAATATAATATGTTATTAATAAATAACACAATATTCATTAAATAAGATAAAAATAACTATTTAATACAGTAGCGACTGACATAGATTAAAATTAAAAATACATTAAATAACATAGTGGGACAAAGATGCTCATTTTGCACTTCGTAATGTATTAATAGAGCATTTATGGGAGCAACATATTAATCATGTAAGTTGAATATTTATGTAGAAATTAAACTAAATTTTACCATAATATAATATTTATTTAATTATATCTTATCAATGATTTCATTTTTATTTGAATTATCCATTAATATGTATAATGTATAATATTTGCTTACAATTTATATTATTTAAAAATTTATGGTATAAAATAATTTTATATTAAATGGTTATATAAGAAAGAAATATGAATTATATGGGATGAATATGTAAAAAAGAAAAAAGAAAGGATTTGTTTTATGAAATAAAAAATAAATTTAAATTAAAAAATATATATAATATAGAAGAGAGTGAAGAATATAAAAGGAATATTCTTTTTTGGTATTAAAAATAGTGTAATGGATTGAAGTTAATTTGAACTATTTTAGTGTAAAAAAATGGTGCAAGGTTAGAGATCCCTAAGAATGCGTTTTTGTAATTTCTTGAGTATTTAAAATGTAATAGGCTCGTACCTTAGGAATGAATAACAAGTGGGATAAGTGAGATTCATTCACCTATCACTATCAGATGCAGTGAAAGCGATTTGTTAAGTACACAGAACCTGCGAGTTGCGGCTCTATACATTTCCCAGGCAGAAAGTTGTTGGAACCACTTGGTCAAAAGCCGACTATGACCAATACTATAGCGATATTCAAATAAAATCGATAAATTACACCAATTCGATAATTCGAGTCAAATCGAGAAAAAAAATTCGACTATGATTTGATTAGATTTGGTTTGATATTAGAAAAAAAAATTCCGACCATATTTGGTTTGGTTTGATTTTAACTAAAAAAAAGTCAAATCGAAATCAAACCAACCCGACATTATATGCATAGAAGTTTTAAATATATCTAATACATAAAAATATTTATTGTAGTGTAGTTTATAAATATTTCTTAATCTTTTTCATACTTTTATCTTTTAACGTATTATTTCAAGTTTGGACTTATAATTTTTGGATGCTCCAATAAGTTTTATAGTCCATAAATGTTAGTAACTCAAATTACTAGACCAAAATCAAATCAATACTAATGCTAATAAAACATTCAATTCAATTGTACTATGAATGAAAATAGTATTTGATATCTATTTTTTAGTTTTTCCATGGTTTAGATAAAATTTATAACTTATTTTTCTTTTAATGATTAGTCTGTAAATAATACTCGTACTTATTAGTCGTAATTTTAAATTATGTTTGTTTTCATTATGACTTATTAATAATAATTATTTTATGTAATTTTATTATCTTTATTGTTAAACATTTTAGTACAATGCCATGACTCATCTCATATTTATGTTATTTTGTTGAAAAATACCTTATATAATTATGTCTTACTAGGATTAAAGAAATATTTGGAGCACAATTACGTTTTGTGCAATGAAGACTTTATAAGAAAAAACCAAAAAAAAAACCCAAAATCAGAAAAACCCGAGAAAAAAAGATTTAAAAACCTGACTTTTATTGTTTTGGTTTGGTATTTAGATTTAATAACCTGATACAATTGATTTGGTTTGGTTTGGTAATTAGAAAATCCGAACCAACCCGACCTATGTATACCCCTGTCCCTATTATATTTTTAATGAAGCAAAGACAAGTGAGTTTATTATCTAGGGTTATGGTGGGATGAATAAGATTGTTCTACTCTTAACCAAATGTCTCGGGGTTGAACTTTAAGAATGAAAAGAATTCTAGTAGGAAATGCTTTTGACTTTAATGATCCTTACGCGGTGTAAAACTGAATTAACTAGAGCCTAATGCGGATACCAAACAAAAAAAGAGTTTGAATATGTAGAATTAGAGGCATATCCAGAATGTTAAGAGCACGAGTGCACCACTACTTTTAGATAAATATGTGATTTGGCAATAAAAGAATTTTACGGCGACCAAAGTATACGAGCAAACTCTTACTAATATTATTAGCATTATTTATGTCCTCGACGCATTTTTATATTTTAAAAATTGTCAGTAATAGCATTATTATTTAGAGTTTTAAATTTTACGTTCTATATACAAAGATCTTTTTATGTACTTTTATTTTCCTGTAGATATGTGATTTGAATTATTAGTTTTTGATTATGGTACGAGTTTAAGATTAGCATTATTAGTTCTTGATAAAATGTAAACTTTTTTTGAGAGATTAACCTTTCAAGTTTGAAGTTTTCCTTTTCAACGAACACTTAAAACCTACTATTAATCTTCAAGAGGAAAAGATAGGATCACAAAACATTTCAAATATCTTACACACAGCAAGCTAAAAATCATTAAAAAAGTTATTCATTCATCCTATTATAGTAGATCTTTTTATGTACTTTTATTTTATCGTAGATATGTGATTTGCACTATTAATTTTTTTATTATAGTACGAGTTTAAGATTATTTTTTTTTTACAGTACTTCATTTCTTGCAAAAATATAAACTTTTTTTAGAGATTAAACTTTCAAGTTTGAAGTTCTCTTTTATCACATTTCATGAAATATTTAAGTGAAAGTTTTATTTTTAACGAATAACGTGAGTAACCAAAAATGAAAAGGAAACAATTAGGGGTCATTTGGTATGAGGTATAAGAAGGTATAATGCTGGTATAAAAATTTAATACCACCTTAATACTTTATTTGGTTAGCAAACCTGGTATAAGTTATTCCGGGATTAAAATTAGTACCGGGATAACTTCCTTGTGGAGGGTGGGTAATTAGTGCCGGGATAACTTATACCTTCTTCTTAGAAATTATGCAATTGTCATTTTTAATACTAACATACCAAATAGTGGATAAAAAATAATACCATGATAACTAATTCCAGCATAACTTATCACAGCATAAGCCGTATTCAAACCAAACGACCCCTAAAGAAACAGAAGTATTTTTAATTAAAAAGTCCAAGAAGAAGGTGCACTCCTTCATCGTTAAGCCAAAGTGCTCACTTGAGTATGATTGCACAGATACCTATTTAAGAACAAAATCAAAAAAATACGAATGCTATACATAGTCTAGGATGGGAGTATGGGTTCGCATGAACCCATCACCTTCCATGTAGATCCGCACCAGTGGAATCTACCGCGGTTTTTGGGTCATCAGTGTAGAGAGAGTAGTCCACGGCACGAACAAGACAAGAGTATCGTTTCCAAAACAAGAAAAATGTTATTCAAAGCAACACCTTTTCTTATTTCTTACTGGGATATAGTGTTAAATGAACGAAACATTTCTTGGAATGAAATGACCTGAACAGAAAAAGAATAGATTCGCACAACTTATCCAAACAGTTTGAGATTAAGGCATAATTGATTATTTGATTGACATTTTCTTATTTTGGCATCATTTCAAAATATTTCACTGTACCATATACACTGAAGTTATGCAAGTTTATGTATGCTTAGTAAATGACGTATTTGTTCATAAAATAAAGTTACAAGACAGGGTTATATCTTTTATTGAGGATAAAAGGAATCACAAGCTCTATTTTGACACTAGATACTAAACGATCATAGGTGCTCCCTGCTCCGGATAATAATCTTTTGCTTTTTCTCTTTTCACTTCCTTCCACATAAATCAATCCTTTTTTGGCAAGCTAAGGATGAAGTGTATATCTCAAAACAATAGCTGAAAGTAGTTCTCTAGTAGGTAAAATTTAACTTATAAGCGGTAATAAATAATCACATGAGGCATTTGTCATAAGGCCAACCCGCTTGGGTCTTTCCCTCTTAGGCACATACATTAAACAATGCGCCAAAATGCACATACAGAGAACTGTAAATTATCGATGAGGCTTACTTAGGAGCACTTGCTCCTAAGCGCTGGTCATGATCCTAAATTGGGTCGTGACAAAGTTGGTATCAGAGCTTTTGGTTATTCTTGTGACTAAAGGAGCATACGTTGGTAGTAGAATCTCAATTATGATTATGTAGCCAGTCGTTCCCATAATCATAATTCTGCGAGGGAGTGATATGATGTGTCTTATTTTTCTTCTTATTCCTCCTTACGTGTGTGGCGATTAGGGCCAGATAACTCAATATGTCACCTTTTATCTAGTTCCGGTTTGGCTAGGACCAATCATCCAATAATAGAATTTAGCTAGAGGTTCAAAGACACAAGTGCTGCCAGTGAACAATTAATCGTCTCCCGGCAAAAGAAAGTGACAGAAATAATATAAAAGCCAATAAAAAGGGCTATTGTACCGCAACATGGGGCTTTCATACTCCTAAGATGTGCATTAGATTCCATTTTAGAAAGTAGCACTAGTTCACTGTTATAACAATAGAATAAAGTCGTCACAAAATTATTTACTTTCATGTAAAAGGAAAAATTTAGATCTTAATGGATATAATGGATAGACAAGATAAGCATGGAAAAAAAATGAAGCTTTAGAGGCCTCAGATACCTAAATTGACAAAGATTATCGGAAATAAAGATGTATCCTTAATAAAGTTCCTAAAGTTGAAACTGCCAAGTTTAAGATTTCTTATAGTTTGGAGGATCCTCAGATACCCTAAGGAATGTATTTTTGTGCGTTATGGGATCTAGAATATACTGGCAAAAAGGTCCGTTTAGCTAGAGTTTACAGACCGGAGAACTAGCCAATTAATGGTATAATATCGTAGTATTAGGAAGAGCAACACATTTTACTTGGGAATGAGTTCTCTAAACTATTTATGAATCACTTCCTTCTTGTAAGCCAAAAGCGTGAATCTACTAGGTAAGAAATTGGTTAACACAATAGAAGTACCGATATATGCCACTAGACTTCCTCAACTAGCTAAATACACATTATCTAAAGTTTAAGGAATTGTCTAAGGGGTGCTTAACCTTTTAAATAAGGCAGTAACCTCATTTACGAAGAGTATGATCTATTTTATGGTAATTGAGCTTGCTAAAAGATTGAAAACATGAGTATGATAGGTATGCAACAAAAGTTTTATGAGCGAAGTACAAGATTGGGGAATTCATTAGGCGAGCATTTTAGCGGGGGTCAAACAATTGGAAACATAGAATATGAGATGTTGAATGATCCATTTGGGGTGTTACTCATCTGGGAGGATCTAAGTTAACTGAATATATTTAACGAGCTTGCCAAATTCAAGTTGAACATAGGGATATCTTAGTCGACTTGATATTAGTTAATATGGTCTACTTGAAATGGATCAGTTATTTTCTTGCCATGCCACCCGCGATTACATGCAAAGGAAGTTGAGTTTGAGATGATGAACTAACCCAATTTTGTCCTAAGAGAAGAATAATTTTCAAAGATACATAAGGTTATATCATGTATCAAGGCTCAATGTTACTAAAGATTGGTTGTTGGGATCCTTAGTTATGATAAGAGACTTCCTAACTCGGAAAAATGTACCAATAGCTAGAGAATTCTTTGATATATTTTTGAGGATTTACCAGGACTAGCTAGTATGAGAATAGCCTTTGGTATTGATTTGACACCTAACATGCAACCCATATCGAAATCCCCTTATTGTATGAAACCAACGGAGCTAGATAGAGATAAAAGAATAGTTGCAAGACCTACTGATAAGAATTTTATCAAATCGAGTATATATTCATGGGGTACACCAATACTGTTTGCGAAAAAGAAAGACGAGACCAAAAAAGAAAGTTGTGCATAAAGTACATACTCTTAACAAGGCAGAAACATATAGTAATAAATATCCATTGTCTCATATAGATGGCTTGTTTGATCTGTTACAAAAAGCCATTGATCTTCAATCTGGCTATCATCAGCTTAGAATAAGAAAGGAATATATTTCGATGGCTGCCTCTAGAACTCGGTACATACATTAAGAGTTATTTGTGATACATTTTGGACTGGCCAATGCTCCAACTGTATTGACATACATAATGGATAAGGTGTTCAAGTTGGCTCTTTGGAGGAAACAAAATTCATAGTTCTTAAAAGTGATATTCTTGTATATTCTCATAGCCAGGAAGAACATGAGGATCACTTGAAAAATGTGTAAAAGACGCTGGAGAAAATCAGCTTTTTACCAAGTTCTCGAAGCATGAATTTTGGCTAGACTCAATGGCATTCCTCGGGCATATTGTAACTAAGGATGTGATTACGGTAGATTCCAATAGGATAGAAGCAGTTCAGAAGTGGCAAGGATCAACTACTTCTATGGAGATTCACAACCTCTTGGGGTAAGGAGGTTACTACAAGCTATTTCTGTAGAATTATTTTATAGTAGCAGCGCCATTTACCAAGTTAACATAGAAGAAGAAAAAATCAAAGTTTCAGTGGACGAAAAAATGTGAGTAGAGATTTTTGAAGCTCAAGACATGTTTGACCACTAACAATATTAGCCTTACCATCATGTTCTAGAGGATTTACAGTAGTGTTATGTAATGCTTCGAATGTCAGATTAGGATATGTTCTCATGCAGACTGATCATGTGATAGCTTATACTTCAACACAGCTAAAGAGGTAGAATAAGAACTATCCCACCTATGATTTGGAGGTTGCCGTAATTGTATTTGCTCCGAAAATTTAAAGACACTATTTGTACAATGAAACTTGCGAGATTTTTATAGACCACAAGAGTCTAAAATACGTCTTCTAGGAGAGACATTTGAATTTTTAGCAAGGTAGATAGATAAAATTATTTAAGGACTATGACTATTGCACTATTCTATATTATCCTGGAAATGCCATTGTACCAATGCATTAAGTAAAAAAATGTGGGGCAGTTCAGCATATATAGCTCCTATAACTAGACTTTTGGTTAAGAATATGCACAGACTAATAGTACAGGGGTCAGATTTAGTGTGAAAAATTTCAGAGCCATTGTTGGCTTGTGTTCAAGTAAAGTCTTCATTAGTAAAGCGCATAAAGGCCACTCAATACAAAGATGAGCGATTATGCAAACATCGAGATGAGGTTCAAGCTAGTAAAAGAAGGATATAACTAGTGACAGAAATTATATTCTCGACTAGGTAACTAGTTATGTGTTAAGACGAGTTATTCTTGAGGAGCTCACAATCCTAGATACGTTGTACATCCGGAGCCTAGTAAAATGTACCATGACTAGAAGAAAATTATATTTGTGAAAAATGAATGGAGGAAGATTAACTTAACCTTGTTTCTAAAAGTTTAAACTTGTTAGCATGTCAACATTTGCGACTCGCATGCATGCATGCTACAACTCGAGATTCCAAAGTGAAAATAAAATAGAATCAAAGTGAATTTTATGGCAAAACTGATTCTCTTGCGGGATATAAATTTTAATAGAATATGAAGTGTTCCATATTTATTGACCTTAAATAATAGGTTGTATGATCACTTTCTTATCAAGTGTTAGTAAAATGCGTTTATCTCTTTTGTTCTTCCATATTCATATCATATGTTAAGATCTATTAAAGTCTTATATCTTTAGGTATCATATTGATTTTTATGTTTAATTACTAAATTCGGTTATAAAAGTGTACATCAACGAAAAAATTATTAACCTAAAAGCGTACATCAACGAAAAAATTGTTAACCTAAAAGTGTACATCAACGAAAATTTTGTCAAACAACTAAAAAAATAACTATTATGTGTTACTAATAGAATTCTCCCATAAGAATATTTTAATCGATAATATGTTTGTCAATTTTTTATATTTTTACTAAATACTATATATTTACTTATTAAATATTTAACAAAGTAAGATTGAAATAATATTTAAGTAACAAAAAGTCCGAAAACCCCGACAAAACCGAACCAATCCAAACCGATATAGTTGGTTTGGTTTAGTTTTGATAAAAACCGAACCAACTCGGTCCAACCCGGTCCATGTACACCCCTACCCGTCAGTAACGACAGCAACCTTAGCACAGCAACGGTAGGAAAAAATGATTCAGTCCATTATTTACTTCGCTATAGCTCAGGGTCTCATTACAAAAAATGGAGGCATTCCCCCAGTCAAGTGCTGATAAATTGTAAGGAATGAGAAAACCTCAAGAATTGCGTTAAATATTTTATTTTCCTAGTTGAATTTGATGGACGAAAACAGCTAATATGATGCACCCTACAGCCATGGTCCTCTCTCCCATTTGATAGAACTAATGGAGCTGATCAGTCAGTTGGACCAATCATTTTCTCAGGAACTACAAGTTGATCAAACTCTTCAGATTTGAGGACTCCTAGATTGA
The DNA here is from genome assembly GCF_000715075.1 of Nicotiana tabacum. Lineage (NCBI taxonomy): Eukaryota > Viridiplantae > Streptophyta > Magnoliopsida > Solanales > Solanaceae > Nicotiana > Nicotiana tabacum. The sequence goes on from NC_134098.1 coordinate 66,387,683, forward strand.
GAGCAGCATCCTGCAGATTCAAATATACGTCAATTTTTTATTAAGAAAAAAAATTGATCCCCTAAGCATAATTGACAAATGTCATTACCTTCAAACTGGTTCCCTCCTTGTGGGCTTTCTTGGCAACTGCAGCAGCATTATCGTAACCAATTTTCTGAAATAGACAGCAAGCATATCAGCAATCAGTAAAATTTCTTCAGTTTTAAATCGTTCTTGTCAGTTCAGTCCTAACTATGCGGGAATAGTAGTAGTAAAAATTGCTGCAGGTAAGCATGTACTTTGAACATGTAGATGGATACTTACTGGGTTCAAACATGTGACGAGCATGAGCGACTGTAAAGTTATACACGAAATGAGATCAATAAAATAGAGCTTAAAACTTGTAAAGTAGAAGAGGGTACCAAAGTTAGTTTATCAGATACAGTAACTGACCTCGTGCAACAATTTAGCAATCCTCTCTCTGTTAGCTTGAATACCCCTCACACAATTCTTTTCAAAGGAAGCAGATGCATCCCCTAGCAATCTTACTGACTGCACATGACAGAAAAAGAGAGGTATGTCAGCCTTGGGAAGTAAAAAGGCAGCAGATACAGACTTAACTGCTTTCTTTTTTGATAAGGTACAGACTTTAACTGCTTTAGACTACAGCATCACGCATATGGTGCATCTAAACTATCAATGGTACTAAAACAACGATGAATGCACATGCTTTATAAATTTCCAGGAAGAATGGAGAGGTGTAGAAACCACAAATTAGTCACAATCAGAGATAAAATAGACTTCACTCCACCCCACCCCACATCTATTGCCAGGGTGAGAACATAAAAGTCAGCACGGTTAACTGCTGGCAAACATCTTATGGTTCCATGCTTCACTCTGACAGTAGCTTAGACTTGAGAATGCATACCCTTAATTCTAATTTAGTATTAACAGAAAGAAAACAAAAAAGAATGGCAGATCATACATGTAGAAGAGCATTAGCAATCATAGGCTTGAAAACATTCAGCTCAAAATGGCCATTTGATCCACCAATTGTGACAGCCACATGATTCCCCATAACCTGCAGCTCATAAAAGGTTCAACCATTAAACTTGAAAACAAACAACTAGCGAGGACCCAATTGTATAAATGTCATGCATTGGAAATCAAGGTGCAATTACCTGAGCACAGACCATCGTGAGAGCCTCACACTGAGTAGGATTCACCTTGCCCTGAAATGGAAGTCATTTTTAAGATTGGGTAGAAAGGTTAAAAATGACAAGAGGATGCATACATAGTCTTTCAACAGATTCAAAGGAAATGAAGTTACCGGCATTATACTGCTTCCAGGTTCATTTTCAGGAAGAATGAGCTCCCCAAGACCACAGCGGGGACCACTGAATACAAAAGGATGTAAATCCTCCAAATGAAAGTAATTTGAAAAAAATCATATAATCCATGGAAAACAACATCCTTCTAAGCTTTGACGTCTCCAAAAGATAGCAACCTACTGAGGAAATAATACATATGAAACGCATACCTTCCCAAGAAGCGTATATCATTCCCAACCTTCATGAGGGAAGCAGCTACCGTATTTATAGCTCCACTGGTTTCAACAAATGCATCATGAGCAGCCTGCCATTGCCAGAATTGTTAAACACTAAACATCAGTTGCGATTGCTCGCGTATTATATCTAAACAATGAGCAAGCAACCAGAACCTCCAATTCACAAACAATACACTCAAGAATCATGAGATTACCAGTGCTTCAAACTTGTTTTCAGCTGTTACAAATGGCAAGTTAGTTTCCTCTGCCACTGCTGCAGCAATTTTAATGTCAAACCTATGGAGAATGAACATAATATAACCACAACTCAAAACATATGGCATGGCTGAAGTTGGATATATGAAAGGATGACACAATAAGAGAGATAACAAAAACAAATTTAAAGGATTGAGCAGCTAGAATGCTCCCTCCACCTTTGCATACTAATAATGGAGATTGGGTGGCTGAAATTGACCACAACCCAACCTTAATACTGGAACACTTACCCTTTCTTTGTATTCAGTCCTGTCCCCACTGCTGTGCCTCCTTGTGCGAGCTGCTCAATGAAGCTGTTATCAGTTAAAACAGGACAAAAGGAGGAACAAGGAAATTAAAGGAAAGTAAAGGGTTGAGAAAGAACCTGATACATGCGTGGAAGGGTGCACAAGACTCGGTCAATTCCATATTTCACCTACAACAGCAAAGAACGCTTTAAGGCAAACCGAGGTGAACACTCTTTCTCTACTTGTAGTGACAACTTTAGCATGTAAAAATGCTGAAAGTAAATAGAGCTTACTTGAGTAGCATACCCACTAAACTCTTGTCCAAGAGTCAAAGGGGTTGCATCTTGTGTGTGGGTTCGCCCAATCTTAATAATGTCCTTGAATTCGACTGACTGGTAAAAGTAATTGGATAGGAAAGCGGCTTAGTTACAAAGGAATTAATAGTAATATTACAGAAGTGTGACAAATTGAGAAGATTTTGTGAGAGCATCTATTGACTAGATGCCAAGGCAAGCAGCAGAATTTGAATCAAAATAGCAAATGACTTCAAATAACATGACTTAGCTGCTCTGATAATATTAGCATTCGCCTTGAAAATCAAATTTAGATTGGCAATTAAGATAATCAGGCTGTGAGATAGGATCGGATCCAAAAGCATAGTAATTCTTCGACAATTGGGCAAACAACATTAACTTGAAGATAATTAATGTGTTCAACAAAGAGAAAGAGGTAGATGTTTTATCTTTGTTGTCCTGTAAAGGCATTCCAAAAGATTGAGCTGCATATTTGATTTGGTTTAATGGTATTGTAGCAGAATCTAATCAAAAGGCATAAATAATTCCAGACAGGCCAACAGAAGATGGATACATCATGATGCTCTGATCTAATCAATCTTTTTAGTGTCTTGACTTTTCTGTGATACTGTCTTGACTTTTCTTAATTTATCTTCATCATAATGCTCAACCAAATTCACCATTTCGTTATATAAGTTCAGAAAGGGCAACCTGCTCCCTTTTGAGCATTAATGACTGAATAAGCATGAATTGCAACATTGTGAACCAATAGATCTGGCATCTATGTAAACGAGCAAGCAGAATACAAGAACCAAATAATGCTGTAAAAAGTATTTCAAAACTTATCGGAACAGTTTTTTTTTGGGAAAAATTTATTATATATTATTTTAATACTATACAAGTGAAACAACTTAATAGTCAACCTTTGAATGTAGTGAAGTATGCAACTGTTTCAGGTTTGGTACTAATCTTTTATTTAGCTCCATTGCCGCAGCAATATGCATCACCTACACATGAAAAAGAATAAGTATTACTAAGAAGTCAGCATAATTTTTTAAAAAGAATAGTAACATATCTTGCAACAAAAGTAACATTAAAGGAGGCTTACCGTAGGAAAGGTATCATTTGAAGATTGCGATCTATTTACATGGTCATTTGGATGCACATGTTTGTCACCGCGCTTATGGCCAAGTATTTCAGCTGCTCGATTTGCAATAACCTGAAGATATTTACATTAGAAAGGGAAAAACATGAGTTCATAACATATCAATTTTTTAGCATTATCCAGTTGGTAAAAGGATGGTCATAAGAAGATAAATGAAATTGTTCCCAACTTTCTCAAAAGGTTCAGAAGACATATATTGCAATCCATCTAGGATCTGAAATATTTTAGCTACCATAGAAACACAGAAAACACATAATGCATATGCAACACTGAAGCACAACTGTTGAAGTCTTGGAGATAGCCAAATTTCAAAAAGCAGTGTTTTCCGGTGCAATCAAAGGAAAAAACAGAAAAGGGAGTAATATTTCAGTATCTTACCTAAACCACCAGAAGCTAACCAGTAAATGCACTTAAAGTTTTAAGAGGCAGAATGCATGTTCATGTAAAATTACCATCTGAGCAGCTTTCATCTATCAGATTTCTGCATAATATATTTATTCATAACAGTAGGTATTTCTCTCAAATCCCATGCAAAGCATCAGAAAACTCTTGAATGTGATTAACTTTCTCCATTGCTAGTAACCAACCCATCAAAAAATAGAAAGGTGGATCCCTCTTCCCTATGACACATACCCAATAGTCCAAAGTCGAGATATATTGGGTCATTGGCTAAAGAAATTCATTTGCTCGTTCGAACCAAGTATCTAGTGAAATCAAAAGGCAAAAATAACAGTCAAGTTCCAACAGAATAATAACTGTAGCAACTAGGAAGTAGGAAATAATTACAGCTCCAGCATATTTTTTTTGAGAAGGGTAGAGCTCTTGCATATTGACCTTATCGAAATATATTATCTCGAGATAACTGCACCAGCAATCACAATATCGTGGAAGACAGAACACTCATATTTTTAGCATTCAATTACCTGAACTGGGTACTGATAAAAACATGGACATTTGGTCTAATTCAATCCTAAAAGCTAGCTCATGAGATGGGGATTGCCCCCACGAACATATAGGGAGACAATAGCCATCGCCTCAACCAATAGGGGACACTTAACATCCCCAGCCCTACACTTCCAGGACTGAACATCTGGTGCGTAGACAATACAGTATAAGGGCCCAACATATGGGTAAACCAAGAATAGGGATGACTTTCTCTGATACCATGTGGAGAAAATGGACCCTGTACCTAATTTTCCCCCATAAGTTAGCTCAGAAGATGATAATTGCCCAAAATCATACAAGGAAACACCAACAAATTTCCCACAGCCAATGTGGGATACTTAACTACATGCCATCTAAACTAAAATAGATCATGCTCTGCATATCAAGAGCAGGGAACACTTTTTTCATTAGCAGATCCAGAAACACTTTTTCAAATTCAACAATCTGGTGTTTGCCAATACATCGCGCATTCTTTGGAATGAGCTCAGACATTTGATTCACGGTATTAATATGAAGACCTACATTTTGAAATCTTAGGTTCCATCAGGTATGTAACCGGACAAATTTTTGTATCCAACATCACCATTTGTATCACCCAAGTCATAGTTAATTACGAAAAAGATTGGCATAATGCCATAATGTAATACTAACAGATAAAATTACCTTTTTGATAAGAAAAAGCATTACACAGAAGTCACCAATGAAATTACATATACTTAATTGTGGGCAAAACCCACCTCAGTCACTGCACCCATCTCCTTATGTGCAATCTTCCCACCCTTAATATAGCCCAATTCCTACCTTCTCTAATCAAGCTTCACGTCAAATCCGGAATTATTGAAACCCAAGAACATTGAAAATTAGGACACCGGGCTTCAGATGCAGAGAACTCCATAAAAATATCAAAGTGAAGGGAGACAAGAATTTGGCATTCCTTACCCTTTCCCCTGTACCAACTTATTTGTTTTATTTTTTTTCTTGCCTCTGGTAGCAATAAAGGACAGTAATGAATTTTTTCCCATATGACTGTTTATACTCAAGTATAAGATTCAGGGGACACGTTTATCCTGGAAGTATTTGCAAATGAGTCATAGTACAAGAGATAGTTTGTAATTTGTCCATATTGAAGTGATAATATTTTTTTCTGGAAACAAGAAGTTAGTAACAACGACATGAGACGTCCTATAGGAGGAGGACAAGCTCAATCACAAAGAAAAACTTAAATCAACTTTTAGAGCATCAAATTTTGTTTTTTCCGTGAAGACGGTTTCTTTGAATGGACTTTAAGCATTAAGATTATTTCTGGACCTGCTAGAAGCAATTAATAAGGCTCAAGCTTAGAACAAGCCTTCATACTAGGACCTGCAAGTTCATGAACATCTGATTACCTCAGTCACTGCACCCATCTCCTTATGTGCAATCTTCCCACCCTTAATATAGCCCAATTCCTACCTTCTCTAATCAAGCTTCACGTCAAATCCGGAATTATTGAAACCCAAGAACATTGAAAATTAGGACACCGGGCTTCAGATGCAGAGAACTCCATAAAAATATCAAAGTGAAGGGAGACAAGAATTTGGCATTCCTTACCCTTTCCCCTGTACCAACTTATTTGTTTTATTTTTTTTCTTGCCTCTGGTAGCAATAAAGGACAGTAATGAATTTTTTCCCATATGACTGTTTATACTCAAGTATAAGATTCAGGGGACACGTTTATCCTGGAAGTATTTGCAAATGAGTCATAGTACAAGAGATAGTTTGTAATTTGTCCATATTGAAGTGATAATATTTTTTTCTGGAAACAAGAAGTTAGTAACAACGACATGAGACGTCCTATAGGAGGAGGACAAGCTCAATCACAAAGAAAAACTTAAATCAACTTTTAGAGCATCAAATTTTGTTTTTTCCGTGAAGACGGTTTCTTTGAATGGACTTTAAGCATTAAGATTATTTCTGGACCTGCTAGAAGCAATTAATAAGGCTCAAGCTTAGAACAAGCCTTCATACTAGGACCTGCAAGTTCATGAACATCTGATTACCTCAGTCACTGCACCCATCTCCTTATGTGCAATCTTCCCACCCTTAATATAGCCCAATTCCTACCTTCTCTAATCAAGCTTCACGTCAAATCCGGAATTATTGAAACCCAAGAACATTGAAAATTAGGACACCGGGCTTCAGATGCAGAGAACTCCATAAAAATATCAAAGTGAAGGGAGACAAGAATTTGGCATTCCTTACCCTTTCCCCTGTACCAACTTATTTGTTTTATTTTTTTTCTTGCCTCTGGTAGCAATAAAGGACAGTAATGAATTTTTTCCCATATGACTGTTTATACTCAAGTATAAGATTCAGGGGACACGTTTATCCTGGAAGTATTTGCAAATGAGTCATAGTACAAGAGATAGTTTGTAATTTGTCCATATTGAAGTGATAATATTTTTTTCTGGAAACAAGAAGTTAGTAACAACGACATGAGACGTCCTATAGGAGGAGGACAAGCTCAATCACAAAGAAAAACTTAAATCAACTTTTAGAGCATCAAATTTTGTTTTTTCCGTGAAGACGGTTTCTTTGAATGGACTTTAAGCATTAAGATTATTTCTGGACCTGCTAGAAGCAATTAATAAGGCTCAAGCTTAGAACAAGCCTTCATACTAGGACCTGCAAGTTCATGAACATCTGATTACCTCATTAGCGTTCATGTTACTTTGAGTGCCACTACCAGTTTGCCAAACCACCAAAGGGAAGTGGTCATTCAACTTTCCTTCTGCAACCTCTTCAGCAGCTTGCATTATTGCTTTTCCAATAGATCGGTCAAGGCCATATTCCATGTTCACCTGCAATATCATAACTAAAAGTTAAAATAAGACCAAAACAACTGCTGTCAAGCATTACCACCTACTTACTATACCAAAATTTTGATAAAATGAAATAGATAAAGAAGTTATCAACTGTTTACGAAGGAAACAGCATTACAGATTAACCAACCTTGGCAGCACACTTTTTGAGAATACCAAATGCACGTATGATTGGCTCAGGCATTCTTTCACGCTCACCCCCAATATCAAAATTCTGCAATGATCTTTGAGTTTGTGCCCCCCATAACCTGGAGGAGATACAAAAAAGACATTAAAAAGTACAATTAGAAGGAAACTCAAGATGGTGTAGTTGCACACTTGGAAGATAGCCCATAAAGTCTGCCCTTATCGAGAATAGGACTGACTACCAATCCTGAATATGGCAACTCTTAAACAGAGAATTTCAAGATCAACCTGATATTTCACACCTATTACCAGTTCTCTAGTTCATCAATGTCAAACGTACAGAAAAGAGCAGAGAAGAGAACCAACCCTTTGAATGTAAAGAGACATGTGGTGCACTCTAGGTACCTCCCCCACCCCACCCCACCCCACCCAAGAAAAAAAAACATCACCACCAAAAAAAACAATAGACTCCACTAAGTAAGATCGCAAGATTTAATGACATCCTTTGCAAAACAAGCCTACTTAACAGAAAAAGATTGCTGCCTTGAACAACAATTTATCGAAGAAATGGACAAACTCAACAAATTTAATAAGCTATTGCACTCCATGATTTGCCTAATAGAGAAATCATAAAGATATTGGATGCCGCTTGTCACCCAAAACAATAAGAATAACTTGTCTCCGTGCACAAGCCAGTGAAACAATGCCTTGAAACATTGTTAGGCCAAAATGAGAGAATACTAATTAAATTATCACTTTCTATTAACATTAAGGATTAATGAGGCAGTACAAGATTCTAAAAACAGCAAGTTGGATTGATGGAATTGCAAGACATGAAGATTACATTTAATTGATTAAAGGTCACCCGTCCAAAAGGTTCTCTACAGAAGAATTTAATAAAGATATTAAAAAGGGAGCTTCAAACTCTAATCACCATGGATTTATTTGAATTATATTGAGCTACCTTAGCAAAATTAAGTTCAGCCTTTCAACAGTGACTTCAGGATGACAATGTAGCATATACTCTAGCACAACTTTGGATCAGTTATAGTATATGCTCTCTTGATCAGAGGAAAAGCTACACGTAGCATATACTCTAGCACAGCTGTTGTATTATCAGTCCAGAAACCTATGGTTGTTCTATATTGAAGCATTTCGATACTCGCTAGACTGGAGTTTTAGTTAGTTAAGGAGGGAGTTAGAAAACTTCTGCATCATATCTATGTTAAAGACAGCTGATTGTTCACTGTTGATAAAGCAGAGAACAGAAGAGAAAACACGTCCATATAGCAAAAAGAACTGCAAGGTGCGATCAAATCCATTAGCAACATAAACCTTCTTATTAAACGAAATAGTCATGGCTTATGGGCTAGTGGTCAATTAAGCTAGAACGGACAATGGCAGACCGGCGCTCAAATTCCAGTAGAGCAAAAAAAAACTAGGTGATTTCTTCCAATATGTTTAAGTCTTGACGGAGAAAATTATCCGTGTATGCACTGGAGGAAGGTCTCAGGTAGCTGACTAAGTGGAGGTGGTGCAAGCTAACTAAACACCACCATTATAAAAAAAAATAATAATAAAAAAAAAAAAAAATTGGTATTACTCTTTGCAACCTACTTTCTTCTCACTAGAGACACGGACAAACCCATACAACAGCATAAAACCCTAAAGGACTTTAACACACAATTAATCATTCAATATTCAATCGCCAATGGCTCAATCCTATATTAATTTGGCTCGAGTATACGAATACTCTGTCCCCATTTATTTCACGATTCTTCACAATTTGATTATTTTTTTATATTGACTGTCAACTTACTATGATCCTCCTTCTATATTCATTTTTTCATTTGACTTTGCTTTTCAAAATTTCACATTAACACGACATGAACATGTAAAGAGCTCAGGTAAAATATTGAACATGTGAGAAAGGGGAAGCCAAAAAAACCACTGAATAAAGGGAAAAAAAAAAGAGAGAAAAGGAAAGCACGAACTTGTCCGATGGAACGAGAATGGGACCAAAAGTGTCTTTTTCCTCCCTGAAAGAGGTAGAGAAAAACCTCCAGCAAGATGTATAACGTAGTGAATCTGATAAAGCTGATCCAGCTGATAATCGACGTGCCGCTATTAACATCGCCATATCTCTGCAGCTCTACACACTTCTGATGAGTATAAATTAGGAAAAAACGAGATCAAAACGGATAGACAGAAGGAAAAAGAATCAAATCAGAGTTCCAATATACTTATTCAATATTTTGCAAGTGAAAAGTAAATAGAATTTGACCGAAAGAAAATGTATAGAGCTAGGGTCAACAAACCAGCAGTCAGCGAGCCGCCTGGATGCGAAATGATGGAGAATGTTGATCTGAGAAAGTAGCAGCGCTAAGTATTACTTTTTCTTGTAGTCTAGAGGTTGGAAAGTTTAACAACAAATCCAATCCGAAATGTCAAAAAGGCCGTGTTATGGGCCATTTTAGCAATGGCACAACCTTCAATGTTTGACGTGTCATGGCTTCTTTTGAATTTTGGAGTAAAATCATTTATTTTTGGGAAAAGAAGATTGCATCCATAATTGGTGAAATTCTTCAATATAGCTCCAAATGTGATCTTCAATGATAATTTGGTTGCAACTTATAAACAACAGAGCGTGCAAATTTTTGAATAGAAAATACAGATACACTATTAAAAGAGGAAAGTTTCTTATTCCTTTGGTAAACCGTACCATATTCAACCAAGTTCATCATTGCCATCAGATCATATTAGAACAATTCTAAAAAATTATATATAAAATATATAGTTTGACAAAAAGACTATGAGTTTACGTATACAATAATTTGAAGAGTAAATCAGTCATGCGCTCCTGGTATAAATAACATATTCAACAACAAAAAATTGTGTCTTAATCTCAAACTAATTAAATATATATATATATGTGCGCATGTTTAGAATAATTGCCTATCTATATAAATCATGTTTCCGCTAAAGCAATTTCAAATGACGCCATTTAATCCAATGTGGCTCGGCCACTAACTTTAGATATAAATCATTTTAGTTAATCCTCAACTATAGTCTATATGTATCCATCTTTTTCTATAGGCCAAATACACAGACAACCCATTAAACTTGGCCCAATTTTTCATTTTTGTACTCTAACTCAACCTTATTTTATTTTGGCCCTCCAATTCTATTTCTTATGTTTCATTTTAACACAAAAAATTTTATCCGACGTAAAAATGCAGCGCGTATACATACTTGCTTATGTTATTACCGCCGGAGAAAGAAAATTGCCCAAAAAAATCTCCCTCACGCGCTTACGGGGTGAGGCAACTCACACTCTGAATTTAGTCAACTTTTGTATTAAAGTGAAATATAAGAAATGGGGTTGGAGGGCCAAAATGGAATAAAATTGTGTTAGAGTACCAAAATAAAAAAAAATTGGGCCAAAGTTTAATGGATTGTCTATGTATTTGGCCTTTTCAAAATTTCCATCCATCATCTAAAGATGCAAGGCAGTTGAATTGCATGATCTGCCAAAAAGATCAAGCAGCACGGGCTGATCTGGCTTTTGGCAAACACATACAATTGTATTAATTGCTTTAACTCGGATTATATTATCAAGGAGATAGAATGATAATGGTACAAAGAGTAGGACTACAAACAAATGCTAGAAACTAGAAAGTGTGGATTGGATTGTGGGTTGGAAGTGGCAGAAAAGCTAAAGGGCCCATGGGCTTGACATAGGCGGATCCAAGATTTAATGTTTATGGGTTCATGTAACGACCTCGAATAAATTTTCAATAGTAACTGGGTTCACATTCAAACATTTATAGATATTTAGTAAATTTTTAAACACATTTACATTGTTTGGACAAAATCTACTGGGTTCACGTGAACCCGTAGGTGGAGAGGTGGATCCGCCCCCGGGCTTGGAGAAGATGCAAGGAGAGAAGTATAATGTAGCTCTAGCATATTTTTGAGGTAAAAACATAATTAGTCAGTATTTAAGAAAACAATTCAGAACTCATGAGGAGTAAGTAATTAACAAAACTGGCAGCTAATTATCTACATTCCTAACAGAAACATAATCAATTAATTAATCGATCTCTCAATCTTTCTCATGTTTCGTTGCTTATTTTTTGAGGAAGTTCTAAAAATGCCAAACGGTAATTAATATAATAAGCTGCACCATTTAGCTGATTTATAAGGAACAAGATTGTACAATCATTAGACTAGATTATTGTTCATTTTCTATTGCCTTTTTTTCTTTTTTCTTTTTTTCCATTTTGGTTTTTCCCTTTTAATTTATCTTTTTTTAAATGAAGAAAAACGATGATTTTCAAATATGGGAACGTGATAGGAGGTTTTTTTTACATGTTTATTTTTATGTTGTAGTTGATTCCTTTTATACTCCTAAAAATAATAAGTATATTTTATATAGGAGTAGTATATAATAGTTGTATAAACAATATATATATATATATATATATATATATATATATATATATATTATAGTTGTATAAATGTTATTTATATAGTATACTCTTAGCAAAAAAATAAATTATATAGTATACTACTTGTATATACAATGTATATAACTAATATATACATATAGATAATTATTTGGATATGCATAGTGATATATGATGTATTTTGGGCATATATTAATTTTATGATTTAGTCTGCCGTATATTTATCGTATAAATATTACATATGTTGAATATATTATTGTTGTATTATATATATATATATATATATATATATATATATATATATATATATATATATATACCATCAACCCTGAAAATGACATCTTCTTATACTTGGGGCTTTTGTCTATTCTAGCTGCTATTGCAAATATTAATACAAAAAAGATGGAAGTGGCACAATATGAATGAATTTATCACTTAATATATATATATGAACTTTTTCATATGCACAAAATCATCTATAAATATGATTAGAATATATTCATCTATAAATATAATTAGAATATATTCAGAATATATTTTAGAATGGAATCTGTTCAATATATATATATGATTAGAATATATTTAGAATACATTTTGAGTGAAATAAAGAAAACAAAAGGAGAGAGACGATGAAATTTAGGATATAACATAAGAGGAGAGAGTTTAACAGATTTCATGATTTTTTTCTCATTAATTGTGTGCATAATTTATACAAATGCTAATATTGTAAAAGAATCTGCCATTTTTGGAATAAACAACAAATGATATTATTTTTTTAAAATAGTTTTGAAAAGATGCTCAGCCGTGTAACTTTCCCAACTCTTTGATTTATAGGTAACAAGATTGTACAACCATATTTATTTGTACAAGATAAATAAAGAAGGAAAGTACTACATTTTGAGGGCAATTTTGGTTTACTTATGTAAAGCTTTTTCTTTGTCCTTCAATTCAAGTGTCACAATCCAAAACTCACTATAGGTCATGATGGCGCCCAACGTTGTCGTTAGGCAAGCCAATGATGAACTACCAATTTAATTACTCATTTTATTATTTTTAAAATCATAAATCTTATTAGATAGGGAAATCAATGCATTAAAAACCATAGATACATACAATTTAAATGAAATATAAAGTAAAAGTGTGTCAATGGTAAGCAAAACCATAAATAAATTCTAGAACATTCCAAAACCCGGTGTCACAAGTGCATGAGCATCTACTAGGAAGTACAATAACAATACAACATATGTATGGAATATAAGATAGACAGGATAAAGTAAATAATTATGATGGAGACTCTGTGTGCCGCGAATCGTAGCATGGGATGCAGCTTACCATAAAATTCCCTCAGCAACTGCGCCTACGTGCCCAAACGACCACCAAATGAACCTGTCAAATCCTGCACATTTAGTGCAGAAGTGCAGCATGAGTACGTAAATCAATGCGTACCCATTAAGTATCTAGCCTAACCCCGAAGAGGTAGTGATGAGGGGTCGACATTGACACTTACTAGTGGTCCAGTAAATCAAATATAATAAAGTAGACAAGTATGAAATATGGTAAATAAATAATGAGAACAAATATAGGCAAATAGTACGGTTTACCGCTGAACACTGAACACAAAGTCCTCAATTATCGGATACCTCCTCAAATGATATACGTAATGGTCAATACCAAACCAACGGTCACCTCTCGAGTCAGGAAACTCATGAGTACGCGGACTCCTTATTAAGTATTTCGCACGATTCTGCCGAGACGAGCGGTCCGATCCCATAAGAGTATTTCATAAAACTACCGAGACGAACGACCCGATCCATAAGAGTATTTCAAAGAACCGCCTAGGCGAACGGCCCGATCCCATAAGAGTGTGATACATAATCCTACCGAGGCGAACGACATGATCCCATAAGAATATGTTACTCTGCCGAGGCGAACGACCTGATCTCATAAGAGTGTGTTACATGATACCGTCGAGGCGAACGTCTCGATCCCATAACAGTGTATTACATAATACCGCCGAGGCGAACGACCCGATCCCATAAATGTATTGCTGAGGCGTTCAGTGTTGTGCAAAATATTCTTTAATATTAGTGACTCTTGGTGTAATTATACTTAAAAACAGGAAGTTAATATAATTTGATGTGAAGGTAGAGTATGGTTTGACATAAGTGTGGGGTTGAATGGTTAAGTAGATGTATTGAAAGTGCTGATGGAGGTGTAGTGTGATGACCCAAAATGTCATCTTTAAATTTAATAATTAATTATGTGATCTAAGCACTATTTACCATTACTCGACTTGCGTGTGCAGTCCGTAAAAAAATTTCGGAAAGTTTTCAGGTGAAAAATGAATTAAAATGTGAATTAGAGCTTTAAAACTCAACTGAGTTAACTTTGGTCAACATTTTGAGCAAACAGACTCGGATCAGTATTTTGATAGTTTTGGTAGGTCTGTATCGTGATTTGGGACTTAGGCGTATGCCCGAAATCAAATTCCGAGGTCCCTAGCCCGAGATATGGAATTTTGATTAAAAATTAAAAGTTTAAGTTTAAATAGTGACCGGATGTCAAATTATGTGCAAACGATCCCGGAATAGAATTTTGATGATTCCAATAGCTCCGTATGGTAATTTTGGACTTAGGAGCGTGATCGGAATTTTATTTGGAAGTCCATAGTGGAATTAGGCTTGAAATGCCGAAAGTTAAATTTTTGGGAAGTTTGACCGAGGGGTTGACTTTTTGATATCGGGGTCGAAATCCGATTCTGAAATTTTTTATAGCTCAGTTATGTTATTTATGACTTGTCACGACCCCAAATTCCTTCCGTAGGATGTCGTGATGGCACCTAGTCTCTAAGATTAGGTAAGCCTATCAATGCAGAATAATAATAAATATCTGAAATAAATAAACTACAATTCAAACAATTTCAACTCCCAAAACCCGGTAGAAATAAGTCACAAGCTTCTAAGAATTTATTCTCAATGTCTCTATATGTTAAGATCTAAATAAAATATAAGGAAGTAACATAAAATGATAGAAGGGGACTCCGGAGTCTGCGGACGCTGGCAGATATACCTCGAAGTCTCCGTACGCAGGTAACTCACTGATGTCTAGGCTGGTAAAATGTACCTGGATCTGCACAAAAAGATGTGCAGAAGCGTAGTATGAGTACACCACAGCGGTACCTAGTAAGTGCCAAGCCTAACCTCGGTAGAGTAGTGACGAGGTCAGGTGAGACCCTACTGGAATATAATAATGGCATGGTAAAATATTTATCAATATAGTAAAATAAAATAACACTGGAAATGAATCAAATAGTATGTCACATTTAATGACACCAAATAATTGCAAATAATATCTCGTGGAATCAAAACAGAATTTCCTTCAACTTTAAGAAAATCACAATAATTAATCGAAAGCAACTATGGCCATAAATCAATATCAACAAGGGCACTACCGAGGTACCGCCTCGTAGTCCCAAGTTATAAATAATTTCACAATATCTCATTTTCTTATATCAACGCGGGAGCCTTCACAATTTATTTAAAGAAAATATTTTTTCCCGAAATAGCATACCGCGTTTTAGCCACCCTTATCATACCGCATGACCTCTAGTAGTCACCCCTACTAGCCACGCGTATCAAGCCACCCTTATCTCACCGCATTCGTTTCAACACCCAGACCTTATACCACCGCATGCGTATCAATATCACAATATATCATAATTTGCACCTCAAGTGCTCAAATAATTTAACTTACCAAAATAATTCAACAATAATATTTTTTCACAATAAAGAGATCACGGCTCATGCCAAAATAAATCATCAATAATAGTTTTTCACAATAAAGAGCTCACGACCCATGTCAAAATAATTCATCAATAATATTGCTCACGACTCATGTCAAAATAATTTATCAATAATATTTTTTCACAATAAAGAGCTCACGGCTCATGTCAAAATAATTCAACAATAATATTTTTCCACAATAAAGAGCTCACGGCTCATGTCAAAATAATTCAACAATAATATTCTTTCACAATAAAGAGCTCACGGCTCCCTCACAATGAGTATAAAAATATTCAGGAGTAAATAATTTAGGAAAATAATATTTCAAAATCTTTACTACGTTGCTTCAATATCAAGTTTAAAAATATCAAATACTTCATATTAATAATATTTAATTTAAAGAAAATCAACCTTCAAATAATGCACAGAATAAAAGAAACCAAGTTTCAACTAAACAGGTAAAACAATTAGTAAGAAAAGATCAAACAAATTTGAAGTATATATCTCAGATCAATGATAAAGAATATAACAAGATAAAATAATTTAATTAATGCGCAACAGTGATCTACACAATTTAAAAATATAATCTTTCACAATTTAGCCCGTGTACACACTCATCACCTCGTGCACATGACTTTCAACACATTTCAGTAATCACATCAATACAAATCCTAGGGGAAATTTTCCCCACACAAGGTTAGACAAGTCACTTACCTCGACTTGCTCCAATTTAACCAAGTATTATGCTTTTTCCTCGATTTTTCGACTCCGATCGACTCGTATCTAGTCATAATTAATTCGATACAGTCAACAAAAATTATAGTAATCAATTTCATAAGAAAATATTACATTTTCATTAAAATCCGAAATTAGCTGAAAATTTGTCTGTGGGGCCCACATCTCGGAATCCGGCGAAACTTATAAAATCCGACAACCCATTCAATTACGAGTTCATCCATACCAATTTTACCAAAATCTGATAACAACTCGACCTCCAAATCTTAAATTTTCGTTTTTGGAAGATTTTGCAAAAATCTTGATTTTTCTTCCATAAATTCACGGATTCATGATGTAAATGAGTATGGAATCATGAAATATAATCAATATAGGATAAGGAATACTTACCCCAATATTTTCCCGTGAAAATCGCCCAAAAATCGTCCAAAAACCGTGCTCCAAAAATCCAAAACGGTAGTGCCCTTGTTGATATTGATTTATGGCCATAGTTGCTTTCGATTAATTGTTGTGATTTTCATAAAGTTGAAGGAAATTCTGTTTTGATTCCACGAGATATTATTTGCAATTATTTGGTGTCATTAAATGTGACATACTATTTGATTCATTTCCAATGTCATTTTATTTTACTACATTGATAAACATTTTACCATGCCATTATTATATTCCAGTAGGGCCTTACCTGACCTCGTCACTACTCTACCGAGGTTAGGCTTGGCACTTACTGGGTACCGCTGTGGTGTACTCATACTACGCTTCTGCACATCTTTTTGTGCAGATCCAGGTACATTTTACCAGCCTAGACGTCAGTGAGTTACCTGCGCACGGAGACTTCGAGGTATATCTGCCAGCGTCCGCAGACTCCGGAGTCCCCTTCTATCATTTTATGTTGCTTCCTTATATTTTATTTAGACATTGACATATAGAGACATTGAGAATAAATTCTTAGAAACTTGTGACTTATTTCTACCAGGTTTTGGGAGTTGAAATTGTTTGAATTGTAGTTTATTTATTTCAGATATTTATTATTATTCCGCATTGATAGGCTTACCTAGTCTTAGAGACTACGTGCCATCACGACATCCTATGGAGGGAATTTGGGGTCGTGACAAGTTGGTATCAGAGCACTAGGTTCATAGGTGTTATGAGTCACAAACAGGTTTAGTAGAGTCTTGTGGATCGGTACGGAGACGTCTGTACTTATCTTCGGGAGGCTATGGAATTGTTAGGAAAATATTCACTTCTTTGATTCCTTATCGTGCGGCATTGATTTAGCTTGAAATATATATCTCATATTCCTTTGTATCCACTCGTGTATGACATTGCGCACTCAATATCAGTTGTGCGTCGACGGTTCGTGATGCCGCAGATGGACTACGAAGGAGCCAGAGATGCTCAAACATTGCCTTAACGTATGGTTCCGACTGAAGATGTGGGCGTATTGATAGATCACCTAGTGAATCATGTGCGGGGTGTAACGAACATTGGCGTCTAGTTAATTTATACGAGCTGTGAAGGTTATTATTATGGATCATCGGACGTTGTGACCATTGACTTCACGCCGTCCACTATCAATGGGTGGATTGCGGGGTCATGTATTATATCAGTTTTGGGCCTGAAATGTATATATGTGGTACTGAAAGGTTCCCTAAAATTTACACATATTTAAGGCCTGAGATTTCGTAGAGGATAAGGCTGGGACTTGTGGTATGTCTGCCTCCTTAATAATCCTATACTTCAATACCAAAGGAGTTATAGAAACAGCTCTAAATTTATAGAAGGTCTACTCTGCGTGGACGTCACTGTTGCGGATTTTGGGGGTGCTTCGGAGTAAGTACACTTGTTGACGAGAGTCTGGACTATGTGGTTCGTGATAAAATTTGTCTGTATGGAGCTCTACTTTCGTGATCGTTATGTATAAATAGGGTTAAGGGTTATCCCAAAGAAGAATCGAAGAGTTTGTTAAGAAATTGGTCAGCTCAACAATGTCAGCATAACAAAAGAAGAAATTTGCCTTGGGAGAGCTAATTCTCCACCAGTGTTCATGGCAAGCCTATGAAGAGGGCAGACCAGCCAATGCAACACTGCCCACTTGGCTCAGTTCTCAGAAACGCTTTTGAAAGAGTTTGTTTTCTAGACTCTCTATAATGCGTGGTGCATAGGGTTTGAACGGTTGCGTCATGTCACCATTGACGATGTCAGAATATGCCATCAAGTTCTATAAGTTAGCCCGTCATACTCCTACTTTGCTTCCTACACCTAGAGGGCAAGTCCATAGACTCATTAAAGAACTCAATTATGATCATAAAATTTTGTACGACTCGAGAGCTACAAGCTGATACTTCATTGCTGCTAGTTGTACAAATTACCAAGATATTAGAATGTGTTCGGGGTGAGGAAAAAGGAAACTAAGGAGACCAAGACATCTGGAGGTTCTGGGGGATTCAGTGGATTCTACTCTGCAAGTACAAATCATTATGGCGGGGGCTTGGGCAGTCGGCCAGCCCAGTCTGCACATCAAATTACTCGAGGTGCTCCAGTAAGTTCTTTTAATGCACCACCGACATGAGTTCCTACAATGGTTATTCCAGTTATCTGGCACATACTCAATATGAGCAGCCTAACCCGCACAAAGGGTTGTTATGAATACGGTGATACTAGGCACATCATGAGAAAAATTGTCAAAAACTTGGGAGAGACTTATTTCATCAAATTACTCAGGCTACGTGTCCCATTGCAGTTACTACACCACCCACACGACCAGTTAGGGGTGGAGGACAGACGGGTAAAAGGCGTCCTAGAGGTGGAGACCCAGCCATTGATATGTTTATTTTACGGTATGGCGGAGGTCGCTACATCAGATGGTGTCGTTATAGGTACGACCTCGATTTAATATAAAGGAATAATTTCCTTAAGTTGATTCGGTTCTCAATATCGAAACGAGTCTTCCTATTGTGCTCCACTTATGAGTGAGCTTCATAATTCTATAATTTACTTATTTGTTTACCCCTGTTGGGAGATTTTATGGAGATAACTACGCCTATCATTTCGTGTTGGTCACTAATAAGAGCTGCGAGGCTAAATGTGGCTTTCTGTTACTCATTTCGGTAAATTTTGATGTAAATTCCGAATAATTAATTGCAAATTATGAATTATATGCCCTACCGGTGTGGGGTTCATTATGTGTTGTGATTTGGTGTAACCAAAATTATTTAAAAGGAGAAAATAGAAATTTTCAATTGGCACGATGTGCATATTACTTGTGATTCAGAACTGAGGATGAGATCCTCACATTTTTATATAAATTGATATGTTTAAACTGGGCTACGAGCTGCGATGGAAGTTATATAAGGACGAGATCCTTGTGAGAAAAATTCTTGTGTTTAAGTTCTCCCTTGTGAAATTAAATTTGTATTATAGTACTAATAGGGAGTCATGCATGTTAGGCTTATTTGAAAATTCTTATATGAAATTCTCTGTGCATAGTTGTCAAATTCGTGTTGTAATTATTAACTTTTAACCTACGGGGTAGGTGCCCGCCTAGGTGGCGTTAAATGTGACTCGTTAATTCGGGTAAATAATTATGAAGTCTTCATGCCTCGCATCTAGTTATCATTATTGTGAAGGTTTGCAATGAGATTTTTGTTAACTTGAGGTTAAATGACGATTCTTTAATTGATTATGAACAACTATTAAGACCAAATAGATCCAAGAGGGTGCCCCATTTACAGGGTCAGACAAGTGTGAGTTAAGCTTTCAGAAGCTCAAGATCACTTTGACTCCGACACAAGCGTTGGCATTACTTACATGTTCAAGGTCTTATACTGTGTATTGTGATGCGTCGCGTATTGGTCTCGGCGCGATGTTGATGCAAGATGGCAGGGTGATTGCCTACGCGTCTAGACAGTTAAAGGTACATAAAAAAAATAAAAAAATAATTCGGTCCACGACCTTGAGTTAGCAGCTATTGTTCGTGCCTTGAAGAATTTGGCTCCATTATTTGTACGGTGTCCATTGTGAGGTCTACACCTATCACCGAAATCTACAATATCTGTTTAAACAGAAGGATCTTAATTTGCGGCAGCGGAGATGGTTGGAGTTACTTATGGATTATTATATCACCATTCTCTATCATCTTGGGAAGGCTAATGTAGTGGCCGATGCCTTGAGTCATAAGGCGGAGAGTTTGGGCAGCTTAGCATATTTACCGGTAGCGGAGAGGCCTTTAGCCTTGGATGTTCAGGCCTTGGCCAACCAGTTTGTTAGACTGGATGTTTTCGAGTCGAGCCGAGTTTTGCTTGTGTGGTTTCTCAGTCTTCTCTTTATGACCGTATCATGGAACGTCAGTATAATGACCCCCATCTACTTGTCTTTAAGTACACAGTTCAGCACGACGATGCCAAGGAAGTCACAATTGGAGATGAAGATGTATTACAGATGTAGGGCAGGCTATGTGTGCCTAATATAGATGATTTTCGTGAATTGATTCTCCAGGAGGCTCACAGTTTGCGGTACTCCATACATTCGGGTGCTGCGAAGATGTAGCAGGACTTGAGGCAACATTATTGGTGGAGGAATATGGAGAAAGACATAGTGGAGTATGTAGCTCAGTGTCTAAATTGTCAACAAGTAAAATATGAGCATCAACGACCTAGTGGATTGCTTCAGAAGTTAGTGATTCCAGAATGGAAATGGGAGATGATCACTATGGATTTCGTTGTTGGGCTCTCACGGACTCAGAGGAAGTTCAATGCAACTTGGGTGATTGTGGATAGATTGACCAAGTCAGCTCATTGCAATCCTATGATGACTACCTACTCTTCTGAGCAGTTGGCTCGAATCTATATTCGCGAGATTGTCAGATTTCACGGCATACCGGTATCTATCATCTCTGACCGGGGTACGCAGTTTACATCATGATTCTGGAGGGCAGTACAACGTGAGTTGGGTACTCGAGTAGAGTTGAGTACAATATTTCACCTTCAGACAGACGGGCAGTCCGAACGCACTATTCAGATACTGGAGGATATGCTCCGTGCGTGTGTGATAGATTTTGGGTGTTCTTGGGATCAGTTCTTACCACTTGCGTAGTTTACTTATAACAACAGTTGTCAGTCAAGCATTCAAATGACTCCGTATGAGGCCTTGTATGATAGGTGGTTCCAGTCCCCAGTGGGTTGGTTCGAACCGGGCGAGGCTAGGCTATTGGGTACATACTTGGTTCAGGATGCCTTGGAAAAGGTTAAGTTGATTCAGGATTGACTTCGTACAGCCCAATCTAGACAGAAGAGTTATGCTAATCGGAAGGTTCGTGATGTTGCATTCATGGTTGGTGAGCGGGTATTGCTCCAGGTTTCGCCTATGAAGGGTGTGATGAGGTTCGGGAAGAAGGGCAAGTTGAGCCCTAGGTATATTGGGCCTTTTGAGATTCTTGAGAGAGTTGGAGATGTGGCTTACAGACTTGCACTACCACCTAGTCTCTTTGCCGACCATCCGGTATTCCATGTTTCCATACTTCGAAAATATCACGGTGATCCGTCTCATGTGTTAGACTTCAGTTCGGTTCAGTTGGACAAGAATCTATCTTATGTTGAGGAACCAATGGCTATTTTGGATAGGCATGTTCGAAAGCTGAGGTCAAAGAACATTGCTTCCGTGAAGGTTCAGTGGAGGGGTCATCCGGTCGAGGAGGCGACTTGGGAGACCGAGCATGATATGCGCAGCTGTTATCCACACTTATTCACCAGCTTAGGTACCTTTTCTAACTCCGTTCGAGGACGAATGTTTGTTTTAGAGGTGGAGAATGTGATGACCCAAAATGTCATCTTTAAATTTAATAATTAATTATGTGATCTAAGTACTATTTACCATTACTCGACTTGCGTGTGCAGTCCGTAAAATATTTTCGGAAAGTTTTCAGGTGAAAAATGAATTAAAATGTGAATTAGAGCTTTAAAACTCAACTGAGTTGACTTTGGTCAACATTTTGAGCAAATAGACTCGAATTAGTGTTTTGACAGTTTTAATAGGTCTGTATCATGATTTGGGACTTAGGCGTATGCCCGGAATCAAATTCCGAGGTCCCTAGCCCGAGATATGAAATTTTGATGAAAAATTAAAAGTTTAAGTTCAAATAGAATCTGGATGTCAAATTATGTGCAAATGACCCCAGAATAGAATTTTGATGATTCCATTAGCTCCGTATGGTGATTCTGGACTTAGAAGTGTGATCAGAATTTCATTTGGAAGTCCGTAGTAGAATTAGGCTTGAAATGCCGAAAGTTGAATTTTTGAAAAGTTTGACCGAGGGGTTGACTTTTTGATATCGGGGTCAAAATTCGATTCTGAAAATTTTCATACATCAGTTATGTCATTTATGACTTGCGTGCAAAATTTGAAGTCATTCCGAATTGATTTGATGTGTTTCGACACAAGATATAGAATTTGAAAGTTCAAAGTTCATTGATTTTGATTTGAGGTGCGATTCGTCGTTTTGATGTTGTTTGATATAGTTTTAAGCCTTGACTAAGTTTATATGGTATTTTGGGACATGTTGGAATAAATGGTTAAGGTACCGAGGGTCTCGGGTGGATTTCGGAAGGTAAACGGAATGAATTTCGGACAAAGAGTGCTGGAAATTTCTGTTGCAGAAATTTCGTGCGTGGAGCCAATTTTGGAAGCTTATATCTCGCAATTCATAAGGAATCAAAACATTTTCAAAACATGAAAGTTGTAGTCATTTGATTATAGTTTCTAGAAAGTTAAACCATTCATTATTTGGACATTTGTACATGAAGTTATGACGGATTGAATGAAGGCTGGTAGAGCAGTTTCGCCAGAAATTGCTGATGCGTAGAGCCGACTTTGGAAGCTTATATCTCGCAATTCATAAGGAATCAGAACATTTTTAAAACATAAAAGTTGTAGTCGTTGGATTATAGTTTCCAGAAAGTTAAACCATTTATCATTTGAACATTTGTACATGAAGTTATGATCAATTGAAGGAAGGCTGGTAGAGCAGTTTCTGGTGGACTTTTAGTAACGAAAAATGGACTTTTAGTGACGGATTGGCAGAAACTTAAGGACCAAAAATGGTCATTTCATTCATTTTGTTTTGGATTTTTGGAGCACGGTTCTTGGGCGATTTTCACGGAAAAACATTGGGGTAAGTGTTCCTTATCCTATATTGATTATATTTCATGATTCCATACTCATTTACATCACGAATCCGTGAATTTATGGAAGAAAAATCAAGATTTTTGCAAAATCTTCCAAAAAAGAAAATTTAAGATTTGGAGGTCGAGTTGTTATCGGATTTTGGTAAAATTGGTATGGGTGAACTTGTAATTGAATGGGTTGTCGGATTTTATAAGTTTCGCCGGATTTCGAGATGTGGGCCCCACGGGCAATTTTTGAGCTAATTTCGGATTTTAATGAAAATATAATATTTTCTTATGAAATTGATTACTATAATTTTTGTTGACTGTATCGAATTAATTATGACTAGATACGAGTCGATCGGAGTCGGAAAATCGAGAAAAAAATATAATACTTGGTTAAATTGGAGCAAGTCGAGGTAAGTGACTTGTCTAACCTTGTGTTGGGGAAATTTTCCCTAGGATTGGTATTGATGTGATTATTGAAATGTGTTGAAAGTCGTGTGCACGAGGTGACGAGTGTGTACACGGGCTAAATTGCGAAAGATTATATTTTTAAATTGTGTAGATCACTGTTGCGCATTTATTAAATTATTTTATCTTGTTATATTCTTCATCATTGATCTGAGATATATACTTCAAATTTGTTTGATCTTTTCTTACTAATTGTTTTACCTGTTTAGTTGAAACTTGGTTTCTTTTATTCTGTGCATTATTTGAAGGTTGATTTTCTTTAAATTAAATATTATTAATATGAAGTATTTGATATTTTTAAACTTGATATTGAAGCAACGTAGTAAAGATTTTGAAATATTATTTTCCTAAATTATTTACTCCTGAATATTTTTATACTCATTGTGAGGGAGCCGTGAGCTCTTTATTGTGGAAGAATATTATTGTTGAATTATTTTGACATGAACCGTGAGCTCTTTATTGTAGAAAAATATTATTGTTGAATTATTTTGACATGAGCCGTGAGCTCTAAATATTATTGATGAATTATTTTGACATGAATCGTGAGCTCTTTATTGTGAAAAACTATTATTGATAATTTATTTTGGCATGAGCCGTGAGCTCTTTATTGTGGAAAAATATTATTGTTGAATTATTTTGGCAAGTTAAATTATTTGAGCACTTGAGGTGCATCTTGTGATATATTGTGATATTGATACGCATGTGGTGGTATAAGGTCTGGGTGTTGAAACGCATGCGGTGAGATAAGGGTGGCTTGATACGCGTGGCTAGTAGGGGTGACTACTAGAAGTCATGCGGTGTGATAAGGGTGGCTAAAATGCGGGATGCTATTTCGGGAAAAAATGTTTTCTTTAAATAAATTGTGAAGGCTCCCGCGGTGATATAAGGAAATGAGATATTGTAAAATTATTTATAACTTGGGACTACGAGTCGGTACCTCGGTAGTGCCCTTGTTGATATTGATTTATGGCCATAGTTGCTTTCGATTAATTATTGTGATTTTCATAAAGTTGAAGGAAATTCTGTTTTGATTCCACGAGATATTATTTGTAATTATTTGATGTCATTAAATGTGACATACTATTTGATTCATTTCCAATGTCATTTTATTTTACTACATTGATAAACATTTTACCATGCCATTATTATATTCCAGTAGGGCCTCACCTGACCTCGTCACTACTCTACCGAGGTTAGGCTTGGCACTTACTGGGTACCGCTGTGGTGTACTCATACTACGCTTCTGCACATCTTTTTGTGCAGATCCAGGTACATTTTACCAGCCTAGACGTCAGTGAGTTACCTGCGCACGGAGACTTCGAGGTATATCTGCCAGCGTCCGCAGACTCCGGAGTCCCCTTCTATCATTTTATGTTACTTCCTTATATTTTATTTAGACCCTGACATATAGAGACATTGAGAATAAATTCTTAGAAGCTTGTGACTTATTTTACCGGGTTTTGGGAGTTGAAATTGTTTGAATTGTAGTTTATTTATTTCAGATATTTATTATTATTCCGCATTGATAGGCTTACCTAGTCTTAGAGACTAGGTGCCATCACAACATCCTATGGAGGGAATTTGGGGTCGTGACATGTAGTCACTCTTATATCCATATGTATCCTACCTGTCCCGCAACCTATATTACAACCACAAAAGTTCTACTTGATCCTTGACTGAATGAGCTCAATTAGTAGAGTAGTACACTACGGGCAAGCCTATGGTTCATCTTGTGTGGCATATGAATGTTGTTTTTGAGAATGAATGAATTCTTTCTATCTTGAGTTCCTAATTGTTCTTAACGTCTTTTATGTACGGAATTACTCTCTATGTTTGTGTGAGAGCACTAGATTCACGAAGGAAAGGTAATGCTTGACCTCTATGTTAGAGTAAGTGAGTGGATTATAGATAATGCTTGGTACTTTTGAGTCAAATCTCGAGGTTAAGATGTTACAATATTGTGCTTAATTTATTTTAAAGAGTCTTGGTGTGATGAGTCTTGAGATTTGTTGAAAAATGTCGTATTTTAAGTGAAGTGTAGTTTGATTGCTCGAGAACGAGCAATGGTTTAAGTGTGGGGTGTTGATGGTACGCTATAATTGCGTATTTTGGTCATTAATTGCACTCTAATTCGCTGTATTTTACTAGTGTTTGAGCTTTAAATGGTATTATTTTGTACTGAGTGTGTGTTTTATACTTTGTAAGAGCGATTTCGAGTTACGATGAGGTTTTGGAGCTAATTCGAGCTAGTCTAGAGCTTTGAAGTTTGAGTAAAAGCACATGGATTAAGTTGGGATCGTAATCGAAGATAAACGGACAATAATGCACTTAATGAAGAGAAACGACGAATGGAGCAGGAAGTCATCCAGGTGCGCGATCGCGCACTGGGCACGCACTGGGCGCGTAAGTGGAGCAGAACACTATCCAATATGCGCGGTCACCTGCCCAGGCGCGCGACCGCACACGTCTGTTCCGAAATATTTCTCAAGCCTATTTTTGTAATTTTGGAGGCGACTCCTCTTGACCTATATGAAGCCCAACTCGTCTAAAAAGAGGATATCTTGGATTTTTAGAGCAACTGTTGGGAGAGAAGAAGGAAGGAAACAACGGAAACGCAAAAGACTTGATCCAATTCATTCAATATGGAAGTTTGTTTGAATTTGGGAATTGTAATGTCTTCTTGTTCTTCTAATACTCTTGTGATGATTATTTTCCATTATGGAGTAATCTTGCTTAGGGTTATTGACGGATGTTGTGATTTGACTGTTGTTTTAGGTTTTACTCTCTGTTAATTGCCTGGATTCATTGAATGAGTTATTAATTGAATTGCAAGGCTTATTGTGATTTTACTTTAATCGAAAGAGAAGTGTTGCTGCAATTTGCATTGTGTCATATTGTTTAGGTTCATTTTATGCCTTTTCTAGGTAATCGAAAGAGCTTAGAGAGTTATCAATTAACCTAGTTTAGAAGAATAATCGAGAGGTGTTCTTCGAGGGATCATTCATTCATTCATTGTGTTTGTGCATGTTCACAGGACTAATTATTATGTGGATTAAGGGAACTCTCATTCATTCAGCAGAAGAGTTTGAATCCCTAAGGTAGCCTAATCAACTGTTGAAATCGAAGGAGTCAATATAAGTTAAGAATGAACTTAACCCAGAGTTACCCGGAACTTAACCCAGAGTTGCTCCTTAATCATTAAAGTGCCATTAGTTTCGTACAATAGATAATCTTAGTTTATTTGTAGTCGATAATAACATCAATGAAATGTTTATTATCCTGGATAGTGTTGAACTGAGGATTTATTAGAACATTATTTAAACCAATCTCTGTGGAGACGATTTAATACTATACTATCTGTGAGCATGTAATATTTACCTTACCAAAAATATTCCTACAAAACTAATAAATAAATTATTCCTATTTATTTTAAGATTTTATATTTAGAATTTTTGGTAATTATTTGAAATTATTTGCATTTAGTTACATCTTCCATTTTTTTAAGTCATGAAAAATGAAAACAAATATTTAAATCCTCATCATATAGCATTATTAGGTTTGTAATTGAATCTAGCATCTAATTACATAATTTGATTATATTCTTAGAAGAAAATCACAAAAAATATTTATTTTTGACATTTTAGTTTAGTGTTAAAAATTAGTAATTTTTCTTTTAATAATTTAGGATTGACTAATTATGTAAATAATACAAATAGATAGTTAGTTTAATTTTACAAATTAAGATAAATTAGTACTTAATTAAATTAATTAGATTTTAAGAAGTTAATTAAACAAAAGTGGGTCTAGTGAGCCTTGGACGGACTGGGCCAATTTTAAACCAGCTCAATCCCCAATACCCCAGTCCAGTTCAAAATCCCGCCTAACCAAACGACACCGTTTTGGTGCCAATCAATCCAAGCCGTTAATCTTCACAAGATCCAACAGCTCGGAACTCACCCGTCATTTAGTATATAAATGTCCTAACAACCCCTACCCCCCTCATTTCGTCCATTCCCCTCTCTCACATCTCTCTCTCTAACCGCACCCCAAACCCTAGCCCGCCTCTCCACCCTCCGCCCTGAGCAGCCGCCTGAAATCGCCTAAGGCGACGACAAAGACTAAAACCACCCCAAATCAACCCCACTCTCTCCTATACTCCTCCTAAACCCCATCTCACAAATCCTCACCCTCAAAACCCCACAAAAAACTAACCAATCTACACCTAAAAAATGGCCGAATGCTGCCCTATCCCCGCCGCCGGAAATCGCCTAAGGTGGCGGTGGAACTCTAAACCCACTCAAACTCACCCTATACCCTACTCTCATCCTCCTAAACCTCATCTTACCAACCAAATCCCTAAAACCTCCACCAATAACCCTAGATCTGTCAAAACCCTACCTAGTCCGTCTAAAGATCCTCAGGCCAAGAATTTCTTTTACGGGTCTCAGATCTCAGATAGGGGTCTTGGCATGAGGGTTTTTTCTCCGACTAGATCTGTTTTTCAAAACCCTAAAATCCACCTAGGCGCCAAAAAATCCTCATGTCAAGATCTCCCATCAAGGATCTCAGATCCCAGATAGGAGTTTTGGCATGAGGGTTTTTTCACAGTTAGATCTACTTTTTTTTTTACAAGTTTTGGCTATTTTCTGTCATTTTTCTGCTTTTCTTAATTTTTTTATTTATTTTTTATTGTTATATTCTGTTCTGTTTTATTTTTCTTATTAATTATTATTGTCAGTTATATTCCGTTAAAATTAATTAATTAAACATGTCATAACTAAAAAATGATTAATAAAATCAGTATTTAAGTGCATGTTTACATTTACGCATTTTATTTTTTCTGTTATGTTGTTTACATTAATTAATTAACTAAATGGACTTATTAATATAAAGTGAAAAAAATCAGGGTTAAATTAATTTATTTTTGCCTTTTTCACATTCTGTTTTTTTTTTATCTTCATTAAACTTACATTTATTTTTCTGTTAGCATTTATTTTTTTGTTTATTTATTGTTAAACTAATTACTGTTATCATCAATTATTTATTTTTTATATATATTTAATTATTGATTAAGAACTGGGCCTCACTAAGTTAGCCCGTTCCCTTTGGTTCATAAAATTGGGCTTGGCTGAATAGACAAGCCCATAGCTTTGTTATTTTATTATTATTGGGCATGGCTAAATAGACAAGCCCATAGCCTTGTTAAAAGTTTAAGAACCC
Organism: Nicotiana tabacum; assembly: GCF_000715075.1. Taxonomy (NCBI): domain Eukaryota; kingdom Viridiplantae; phylum Streptophyta; class Magnoliopsida; order Solanales; family Solanaceae; genus Nicotiana; species Nicotiana tabacum. The sequence continues at coordinate 66,416,938 of NC_134098.1, forward strand.
AAGCTCTTCAGGCCAAGAGTCACCTAACTCAGGCCCATAACCAATCTGGTTTTGAGGTAAATCCAAGGCCCTTAAAGGTTAAATTTTGGAAACCTAATTCTAAAATTAATTCAGAAAGTACTAGAACTTTCTAGAATAGGGACAACTGTCTCAATGCTGAGTAGAAAAATAGAGATAAGATCCAAAAATATCCAGAAATAGGATACTTGTCCATTTTCTGAGATAAGGAAGGTACTAGAAATTGAACAGCTATCCATTTCTGTTAAGAAGATGCCATTTTCCCTAATTTATAGGAAATTCTGGCAGATTCTTTTGTACTCTAATTCTTATCTCTTTTTACCCCTTCCCTCTATAAATACACTCATTCTTTTCATTATACACAGAGTTGGATATATATTTTTAGACCTAAAAATACATTGATATAGATATGAAAAGTAGAAAAAATTTCCTAAAAAATACACTGATTCTGCACTGCTTTTGGAGTCTCTTTCTTTCACTTTTAGCAAAGAACTCTTACTGGTTTCATACTATTTTTGGGATTTCTGGGTTTTTAATTGGAAGCTGTTTTGGGTTTTCCTATTTGGATTTTCTGGCTACTGCTTTTACTCAAGTTTTCAGAGACATATTTTCTCACTTTGCTTTGTTTTCTTGCTGTTGTCAAGGTATTTTCTTAACAATGTAAAGTTAATATTGATTATATGAGTGTGATTTGCTGGTTATCAAGAATCTGCATTTTGTTTGAATACTACACAAATCATGATGGTTGTTTAAGAGTTATGTGTAAATTCACGTAAGTTTAGTTATTTACACTGTTTTAGGCTTCTTTCATTTATAAAATTTGTACGTTCGTATGCAGCAGTATCTCATAAATCATTTTCTAGAAAATTTTATTAGAATAGGCAGCATGGTTATCATTGTTCAGTTAGCAAAAATGTAATAATTTAGTTTTACTGCATTTCCTGGTGTGATAGTTTAATAGATCAGTAACTTTACCATACTGTTTTAAATAATTAAATAATTCTGATTGTTGTTAGCCTAAAGTCATGAAAAACAGATTTTTACAAGTAAGCTAAATAGTAACCATAATACATTTTCAGGCCCAAAACCAATTGGGTTCATGGAATTGTATTCCTTTTTTTTTTACTAAACAAAATGAGTTGATCAATGGCCTTTACACTTCAAGATTTTCAAATACAAATGAGTTTTAAAAATCAGCATTTCGAAATAAAGACTTAGGCAAATCAGTAGAAAGATTGCCCAAAATTTAACAAAATTTTGATTTATTCAAAAACTCTTTTTACTTCTGTTTTAAAAGGTAAACAAAATATAGGTAAAACTTTACAAATGTCATTACAAAATTTTATCTCAAACTCCTTCACACAAATATGCATTGGGCTAGAGTTCACTTGGATTCATTATCATCAGGCCCAAATCTTATCTTTTAAATTCATTTATTTGTCCACAAGTGGATATTGGGCCAGAGTCATTTGGACTCATTAATAGGCCCGAATCATCCAGAATTAAATGTGTTTAATTGATTGAATGCTTAATAACATTGTTTTGGGCCAGATTCATCTAGACTCAGTCAGGCCCAAGTCCCTTTAGATTTAAATTCATTAACCGTTGAGTAATAGACAATATATGTCTTGGGCTAGAGTTCATTTGGACTCTGTCCTTGTCAGACCCCAAACTTTAAAATTTGAGCCTCTTTGGCAGCTAATACACAAGCTGCCCCATTTGATTAAATAAATGTCTCACATAGTTTTGGAACCTTTACACCTAGTTACATGACATAAGGTTCTTAGTTTAGAGACATAATCATAATTTTAGGTACACTTTAGATTGGATTAATTATTACAATTATGTACACACATGTGTGACATAGTTGTGATGCTCAAAATAAACCAAGGTATATGTTCGCGTGACCATGGTCAAACACTCTTAGTAAATAAAACGCCTTAATCAAATACTCGTAGAAATACTTTTAGGCACAGATTTTAAACTACTATTGTGGTTGCGTACATGGTCGCGTGACATAATTACGATTTTCAAAATAAATCAAGGTACGCGTTCGCGTGACTTTGGCCAAGCTTTCTTAAATAATTAAGTATTGTTAATTGTGTACACGTACGCGTGACATGATTCTTGACGCGCCAAATAAAAAGAGTTCACATACGCGTGACTCGTTTCAAGATAATTCCATAATCACGAATAATCGAGTAATTAGAAGCGGTAAAAGGTAAAATACTCATAGGTTCTAAAATACATAATTAAACAATTTAATTAGGCCAGGTATGATTGAAAGCGACCGTGCTAAAACTACGGAATCCGGGAGTGCCTTACACCTTCTCCCGGGTTAGCAGAATTTCTTACCTGGTCTTCTGAGTTTCGCGGACCATAAATAAAGTTAATTTCCTTGATTTGGGATTTAAAATAAATTGGTGACTTGGGACATCATAATTATCCCAAGTGGCGACTCTGAAATCAAATAAATAATTCCATTTCGATTAATGTCACTTCAATTGAAAAAACTCCCCTATCCCCATATCCCCTCGGGAAAAAGGAGGTGTGACAGCTCTGGCGACTCTGCTGGGGATCGAACCCAGAATCTCTGGTTTAGGGTTCAAGAATCCGAGCTTGTTATTGTGATTTTTACTTGGCTTTATTGATTGTTGATATTACTGTATTTTGTGGGCCTAATGTGCTAATTGCTATTTACCGCTTTAATATTATTTGAACTGTAGTAAACTGTCTTCTTACGCCTCCCTTCCGAGTCTTCTAAAAATATGGTGCACACGTACGTGTGGCCCACTTTTCTGTTAGAGGTCATACCAAATAAAACGAGGATGGATCAGCCACTAGGCTAGGTAGACTTTCGTGTTCCCGGTACGTCGCTCCCACCTCGACTCAAGTTGTCCGCTTGGGTAAACCATGTCTAGAACACACCCCCAGGTTTAAACCTACAATAACATAGCCTCACGTCGGATCCTTAGTAGGAACGCTTATCTGCATCACGTGCATTTGACTTAGTGGACTCAACACAGGGGTTGGGTCCGTCTAGGACATGTGTACCCTAAAGACCTTCATGATGCATCTTACCTGCTACGTGTGCATTCATTTGTTTCGGCTTGCTTGTAAACCGGCTAAGGAAAGAAAAACAACAGAAAAATCAAGAGTGAGGTAGAATAGAAAATTCACCCTGGTATGAAAATCCCGGTATTTGAAAATGCCTCGAAACTCTGCCAAAATATTTGAAAAAAGAAAAAGAAAATGCATTTCAAAAATGCAAGTAAATCAATATCATGCATTTCCAATTATGTCAAAATTGGCCGAACTACGTGGGTCTGATTCTCACCGGATGTGAGATACGTAGGTAAACCTCATCGGTGCAGATCCCAATTTTTTCCAATCAAATAAATAAAGCGTGTCCATTGATAAAAAATAAAACCGACCTAGCTTCGGTTAAGTCCTGCGCCGTTTTTGCCGGAATAGCCTTGGAATACCTTTAAATTGTCAAGGGCTATTTTCACTAAGAACGAACATGTCTGTCAATAAATCATCACTTTTCCCAGAAAAGTGCCTTATTTCGGCGTCAAAACTTTATTCAAAAATATGAAGGGGCCACTATTGAAAAATGACCATTTTGGCCGAGGTTGCACAAATAGACACCTTTACTTCTGCTGGTCTTGTCTTTCAAAATTAGAGTCAACCTTAACCCTACCCGTTCACAGGTACAGAATGAATACCGTTAAGAATCCACCATCGAATGCCGTAGAGCAAGCTCCGCTACAGCTCCAAATGTGGTGGTATGATTTAGACAAAGAGGGTCAAGACTGGGTAGTCGAACATCTGGGTGCTCTCACCGATATCATGAAAGTTAAGCCACGAAATGACCTAATCAAGGCTTTAGTGACCTTTTGGGATCCTGTCCGTAATGTCTTCCGCTTCTCAGACTTCGAGCTCACTCCCACCTTGGAGGAAATAGAGGGATATACAGGTTTTGGTCGGGGATTGAGAAACCAACAACTCATATTCCCGAGGACCATGTCAGTGCGCCATTTCTTTGATATCATGAACATCAGTAAGCAAATAATAAAGAACCATATGAACGAGGGCTGCTGCTCATTCTACTTCATATACTCCCGGTATGGGCATCCAGAGAGATTTGAAACGCATGAAAAAGGGTTGAACAATAAGCAAAGCAAAGATACTTGAAAAGTTCACCGTCATTTTGCCTTCATAGTGGCATTTCTGGGTGTCATGGTCTTCCCAAATGAAAAGGGGACAGTTGATATTCGTATGGCTAGAATTGCACAAGTCCTAACTGATAAGGAAGATCACACACTCGCTCCACTAATATTGTCGGATATTTATCGGGCATTGACGCAGTGTAAGTTGGGGGCGACATTCTTCAAAGGTTGCAACATTCTTCTACAAATGTGGTTAATTAAACATCTTCGCCATCATCCGAAATTTATGAACTACGGTCCAAGCAAGAGCAACTTTATTGAAAGCTATGAAGAAAAAGTGAAAGACTACAACTCCCAGGAAGGGGTTGAAGCTTGGATCGCCCACTTGTGAGCTTTAAAGGCAAATCATATTGAGTGGACTTTAGGATGGCTCCCGGTGAGGGAAGTTATATATATGTCAGCCACAAAGAATTATTTACTATTGATGGGCTTACGAAGTGTCCAAGCATATGCACCCCAAAGAGTTCTGAGGCAATTGGTAAGAAATCAAGTAGTACCTGAGGATGAAGACTTGAGTATCCAAGTTATTGAGTTACATCCCGAAGCCCCACCTCCCGAAGCTTTAATTCTACAAATCTGGAATAGGTGCCGATACTTGAAAGAGGATACTCAAGTACCCGATCTTTCCAGATGCAAAGTAGATCCGGGATATGCCGCATGGTTCGAGAAAAGGAATTGCATTGATGAGGAACCAGAGCCCGAGCCAGAAAGGCCTGCCAAAAGGCCTCATGTTCAAGCTTTTAATGACAAGATCCAAGAACGGTTGGCCTGGGGAGAAAAAGAAAAGAAATATCAAGCCACTATCCATGCCTTGGAGGAAAAATTGAGAAACCTCGCATTTGACAATGATTTGCAGGCACAAGTAGCTGAAGGTGAAAAGAGAAAGTTAACCCGAGAGAACGAGGCGCTCCGAGCCTAACTCCGAAATATGAGAATAGCCGCTGAAACGCCTGTAAGAAGCGAGAGAGATGAAAAGATCATCAACAACTTAATAATGAAGGTCCATGGCTATGAAGCTGACTTGATAAAAACCAAAAAGGATTTGCTATATGCTCAAACAAAACTAGCTAAGGGAGTAGAAGAACAAGCCCACCATTTGAGGCAGAAATATGGCAAAGAAATAACAATTCTAAAGGAAAAGCTGTTTTCCCTTGGGAATGAGATGGTTCAACAAACCAAAGATTTCAAAACAAAAAAAGAGCATTGTTACGCACTAATCTGCCAACTAGAAGAAAGCGTGCAACAACTACATGACCAAAACAACATAAGTGCACAAGTGTTGGAAGCCTGGGCACAGCAGATTGGGCGTCTGCTTCAATATAAATGAGTCATCAGAACTAGGATCAAGGAAATAGCTGACTATGTCGTGATAAAATGTCACGAGTGTGAAGACATGACTAGGTCCATGTTTTTTACTTCTATGATGACCTTCGTCCACCAAGTAATGGATGACTTGGATCGTCTTCAAGAAGACATTGCGCGAAGGCCCGTGCAAAGACCAGCTAATGCCCCATAGGCTCCAAGAAGACCAGTAGAAGCTCTCATGTACTTTTGATTAACCAGTTTTCGAGTCTGTATTTTACTGCTTTCTAGAGTTTTAAATTGTTTTGTAGCTTGTTTTGAGTCTGTATTGTTGTTAACACTTTAATTCCCTATAATGAAAAACCCAAAAGAAAGAGATATCCTTTATTAATGAAATGAAAAAAATGCACTTTGTTAATTTATATTTGTCCCCTGAACTACGTAATGATCTAATTCATGCGGCGTCATGATACGTAGGCAATCCACGTAGGATTCGATCATAATTCTAAAAGAAGTAATTAAGAAAGCAAAAAAAGAGAGATAATAAAGCTGGGATGAAACACAACATCTTAGCAAAACGTTTAACTATTTAAGTGTGTTGCATCCCCAATATGTGATTCCCTATGTGCTAAATGTTTCAAACTAACCGGTTTGTTGTGTGTGCTTTAAAAGAACAGGTTCTACTTTTAGGTGGTTAGTTTTGTGGTGGTAATCTGGCCTTACACCCTTATTTCACGAGATCTAAAGGAAGTATAGCCATGGCCTCAGAGAGTCATCTATCTATCGTTGAGCCCGAAGATAGCCCGGCGTCAGTTATCCCACATCCTGAGTCAGCAACTGCTGAGGAGAATAGGCAGTTAAGATGCCGCATGCTAGAAATGTGGGATGCATGGTCCAATGGTAGGGAGCCACCCAGTACTATCCCTGGTTTCCCCGAATTGAACCCAAGTATGGGAGGAACTACCAATGTCCCTATCTCAGTAGCCACCCCATTCATTCCATTTGGGTTCCCCACCATGTCAACAAACTTCACCGGAATGCCTTCTGAGGTTCGCCCTTAGGCACCATCTTCAGAAATACCATTTACCGTATTCACAGCACCACCAGCTGCTAGTATGGCACAACCAACACTGCCTCGACAAATCTTCGAACCATCAACTTTTACTTTCCAAGCTCCCCAATTCCAATTGGACACCGCTCGGGTTACCCCAAATTCCTATCCTCAACACCCACAATTTAAGTCTCCCATAGAACATGGGAAATTCGTGATAAACAATGAACAAGAGGGGATGCACGAAAAATGAGAAGCACCGAGCAAAGCCTCCAGAATATACAGGGCCTGAGTGGCCAAAAGAGCATGTCATATGCTGATCTGTGCATGTTCCCTCACGTGCATCTACCCGTGGGCTTTAAGACACCAAAAGTTTGAAAGATATGACGGGCATGGAGACCCGATTGCCCACTTGAAGTGATACTGTAACCAACTGAGAGGAGCCGGTGGAAAAGAGGAGTTGTTAATGGCCTACTTTGGAGAAAGCCTCACCGGAATTGCTTCTGAATGATATATAGACCAAGACATCTCCCGTTGGCACATATGGGATGACCTAGCCCGGGATTTTGTAAGATAGTTCCAATACAATGTGGACATAGCTCCAGACAGAAATTCTTTATCCAACCTCAAAAAGAAAGCCTCAGAAAGCTTCCGAGAATACGCTATCAAATGACGTGAACAAGCGGCCAGGGTAAAACCCCCGATGGATGAGGCCGAGATGGTCAGTGTCTTCTTACAAGCCTAAGAGGCTGATTATTTCCAAAACATGATATCTGCAATGGGCAAACCGTTCGCGGAGGCCATCAAAATTGGAGAAATGGTAGAAAAAGGCTTAAAAACAGGCCGCATCTTAAGTCAATCAGCTCTAAGGGCCACTTCCCAAGCCATTCAGAGCGGCTCGGGAGGTTTAGCAAGCCGGAAGAAAAACGAAGAGGGAGCCATGATGGCTTCGAGCTTAAGAAACTCTCGGCGACCCCGGGATTATTCTGGTCCACATTCCAGGGCCCCGCAACATTATTACCCCCACCAGGATACAGCCTATGCTATGGCCCCTTATCGTACACCCGGCCACAACAACATTACAATCAGAACAGAGCTCCACCTCTAAGAAACAACCCTCCTCACTAAGCCCCGTATAATCCCTATCCACTACAGAATAATTACCTATAACACCCGTCCCCGTGAACCACCTAGAAAAGCTGACTTCACACCCATTGGTGAGTCGTACTCCAACCTCTTCCCAAAATTAGTCCAAATGGGCATGTTGCAGCCTGTACCCCCGAACAGACAGAACCCAGAATCTCTATCCTACCGGCCAGGTACCAGGTGCGGTTATCACTCCGGGGCGGAAGGGTATAACACCGAGGACTGTTAGACCCTTAAAAGAGCAGTCTAGAACCTGATCGAACAGAAGAGAGCAGTGCTAAGGGACGAGGAAGTCCCCAATGTAACCAACAACCCGTTACCGGCCCACAACAATGGGTCAGTCATCGGGATGATTTGTGAAGATAAAGAATTCGACCCTGTATTGAAAGCCACTATTGCCATCGCTGATATAGAAAAGAAACCTAAAACAGTGGCAAAACAGGGCCGGGATGAAAAGAAGACAAAGTCCACTCTCCAAAATGAAGAAAAGGCCGAGGAAGAAAAGACAGGGGCAGCTCCCGCCAAAGAAGCCATCCTCTACGTCCCAAGAGCTACCAGAAATGGGTAGCTCATGTTAAGCCCTCCAAAGAGGTTGGAGCAAAGGAAAACCACATCAAATTTGCCAAAAATGTATGTACCAAAGGGGATGTATGTGGCACGGAGGCTCGTTATCCTACCTAGGCTGGATGAGCCCTTGATCATTAGTCGCATGCCACAAATTCCCATAAGAGACACTACTACCATCCCTTGGAACTACAACCAAACATTGGTCACCTGTAAAGGGAAGAAAGTTAGAGGGGAAGTGAATGAAACAAACCAATCTGGGAAGTATCATAACCCAGATGAATTGAACAAAACCAAGCAGAAGCGTTTCCCCCTCAAAATGCCTATTACTGCTGAAAAAGCGGAGGAATTCTTCTAAAATATGAAAACCTTGGAGTATATTGTAATTGATGAACTTAGAAAAGCTCCCTCCCAGGTTTCACTCTTGTCTCTACTGATGAGCTCAAACGAGCACCAAAAGGTGCTCCTAAAGACGCTGAATGAGGTGTATGTTCCAATCGAGATCACGGTTAAACAGTTAGAAAAAATGGCAGAGCGATTTTTTGAGGTCAACCAAAACGATTTGCCTCCCGAAGGAGCCGCCCACAACAAGGCCCTTCACTTGGCTGTCAAGTGTTAGGTATATTATGTGAAAAGGATTATGTTGGACGGCGGGTCCGGAGTCGATATTTTCCCTCTATCAACATTGCAAAGGATAGAAATTGGGACTGAAAGGATTAAGCCAAACAATGTTTGTGTGCGTGCTTTCGACGATGTCAAAAGGGATACTATAGGAGAAATTGATTTAATCCTAACCATCGGACCCGTATATTTTGAAGTAACATTCCAAGTTCTGGATATGGACACTTCCTATAACTTTCTATTAGGAAGACCTTGGATCCATGTTGCGGGAGCCGTGCCCTCTACTCTCCATCAAATGGTCAAGTTCGAGTATGAGAACCAAGAAATAGTTGTCCATGGAGAAGATGAACAGTCAATCTACAGGGACCCGTTAGTCCCATGTCTTGAGGCAAGAGAGGGAAGCGAGCACATCGTTTACCAAGCCTTTGACATTGTGCTCGCCGACCAATGTGAGGAAGGAACCCCATGTCCTCAACCTTGTTTATCAAGTGCATCAATCATGGTTGCCAGCGAAATGATCAAACATGGATACAAGCACGGGAAAGGGCTCGGGGTATCCTTATAGGGCGTCACAGTACCCGTTACCTTACCTAGCAACAAGAAATTCTTTGGCATAGGTTTTCAGGCTACCGATGCCGACGAAAAATGGGCTGATAAACGTAAGAAAGATGGGTGGGTTTTGCCTCAGCCAATCCCGCACCTCGCCAGATCGTTTGTTAAGCCAATATATATAGAAGAGGAAGAAGAGGCCTTTACGGCCGATGAAATTGAGGATATCTGTGAAGCAATGAGGCAAATGCTCTACGGAGTCCACATGGTCCAACCGGGCAAAGGCTCGAGCACTGCTGAGGTGCAATACATGGGACCCAATGCTAAATTTCAAAACTGGAAAGCTACTCCATTCCCAGTCAGGCGGGAATTCCGGTAGTTTAGTCTTGCTATCTTTTCTGCATTCTGAGTTATTTCAGGGTGTAACTCGAGTGTTTTTATTTTGTTATCTTTTAAATTCCAATGTAAACCCTGCTATCTTCAAATTCAATGAAATGAAATTAATATTTCATCGTCTATAGATCTTTTTCTGTTATTCTTTCTGATTTTGTTATTTTTCTTATCTTTTCAGTCCTAATAATGCGAACTTAAATAACATGACATGCTTTCGAACTTCATGCCCAGATCTTAAAATGCTATCTAGCTGTGAAATAATGAATCAAGAGCTCGAATATGATGAAGATGAGGCTTTTAGGGACATAAACCGAGAATTAAAATAATTTGAGAATAAGCCTAAGCCTAACCTAAATGAAACCGAGCCAATTAATTTGGGCAATTCAGAAGAGGTCAGGGAGACCATGATAAGCATTCACGCCAAGGAAAAAACTAGAGAATGCATTGCTTCAACTTTTGTTTGAATTTAAAGACGTATTTGATTGGTCCTACGACGATATGCCAGGACTAAGTGTCGATCTCGTAGTACACAAATTGCCAACTTATCCCGGTTGTCTGCCTATCCAACAAAAGCAGAGAAAATTCAAAATAGACATCAGTGACAAGATTAAAGAAGAGGTTGCCAAACAATTAAAAGCCGGTGTGATCCGAGTGGTCTGATACACCACATGATTAGCCAATGTAGTCCCAGTACCAAAAAAGGACGGGAAGATCCGAGTATGTGTTGACTACAGGGATTTGAACAAAGCAAGCCCCAAGGACAACTTCCCGTTACCAAACATCCACATCTTTGTTGACAACTATGCCAAACATGAGATACAGTCTTTTATGGATTGTTATGGTGGGTATCATCAAGTCATGATGGATGAAGAAGATGCAGAAAATATAGCTTTCACCACACCATGGGGGACCTACTGTTACAGGGTCATGCCATTCAGTTTGAAAAACGCCAGAGCAACTTATATGATAGATATGACTGCCATCTTCCATGACATGATGCATTAATAAATCGAGGTGTACGTTGATGACATAATCATTAAATCCAGAACATAAGAAGGCCATGTTCGAGATTTGAGAAAGTTCTTTGAGCGTCTACGTAAGTATGACTTGAAATTGAACCCTGCTAAATGTGCATTTGGGGTTCCATCTAGGAAACTCTTGGGGTTTATAGTCAGTCGAAGGGGTATTGAGTTAGATCCAACAAAGATAAAATCTATCCGAGATCTACCATCTCCGAAAATCAAGAAAGAGGTCATAAGCTTGCTGGGAAGATTGAATTACATCAGCCGGTTCATCGCCCAGCTTACGACCACCTGTGAGCCCATATTTAAGCTATTAAAGAAAGACGCGTCGTTTAAATGGACAGATGAGTGTCAAGAAGCTTTTGACAAGATCATAGAATATTTGTCAAATTCGCCGGTGTTGGTCCCGCCTGAACCTGGAAGACCTTTGTTCCTATACCTAATGGTCTTGGAGAATTCTTTTGGCTGTGTCCTCGGGCAGCATGATGCGACCGGGAAGAAAGAGCAAGCCATCTACTATCTGAGCAAGAAATTTACTGGTTATGAAGCCAAATACACCTTACTGGAAAGAACTTATTGTGCCTTAACTTGGGTCGCTCAAAAGCTCAGACATTATTTGTTGGCCTATACCACGTATCTCATAACCAGATTAGACCCTCTAAAATACATATTCTAAAAACCGATGCCCACGGGAAGGCTAGCAAAGTGGCAAATCCTGGTCACTGAGTTCGACATTGTCTATGTCACTCGCACGGTCATGAAAGCCCAAGCCTTGGCCGATCATTTAGCTGAGAACCCAGTTGATGACGAGTACCAACCCCTAAGCACTTATTTCCCAGATGAGGAAGTAAATTCAGTTGAGGTAATCCCAAAAGACACTAAGACTTGGAAAATGTTATTTGATGGAGCTGTAAATGCGAAAGGTGTTGGGATTGGGGCAATCTTGATTTCGCCCACGGGTCAGCACCATCCGGCCACCGCCCGTCTTCGGTTCTTATGTACAAACAACACTGCTGAATATGAAGCTTGCATAATGGGCATGAACATGGCAATTGATATGGATGTAGAGGAATTATTAATCATGGGAGACTCTGATTTGATCATTCAGCAAGCACAAGGCGAATGGGAAACCCAAGATATCAAGCTTATCACATATAGACAACATGTGGAAGATCGTAGCAAACAGTTCAAATCTGTTGAATTCAGGTATATTCCTCGATTCCACAATGAGTTAGCTGACGGATTAGCTACCTTAGCTGCAATGCTGCCATATCCGAGCAACGTCCATATTGACCCGTTGGAGATTCAAATCCGAGAAAGACATGGTTATTGCAACACGGTTGAAGTAGAACCCGATGTACAGCCGTGGTATCATGATATTAAAAGGTTCTTGAAACAAAAGAATACCCGGAGCAGGCCAGTGGAGACCAAAAGAGAACCATTAGAAGGCTCGCTAGCAGTTTCTTCTTAAGCGGAGAAGTGTTGTATAAGAGAACTCCAGATTTGAATCTGTTAAGGTGTGTGAATGCCAAAGAAGCTGAAAAGATCATGAACGAAGTACATTCAGGAGTATGCAGTCCCCATATGAACGGATATGTCCTTGCAAAGAAAATCCTGCGGGGAAGTTATTACTGGATGACCATGGAAAATGATTGCTTCAGTTTTGTCCGGAAGTGCCATCAGTGTCAGATACACGGTGACCTGATTCATGCACCGCCCTCAGAGTTGCATCCTATGTTAGCAACTTGGCCGTTCGTTGCTTGGGGAATAGATGTCATTGGGCTGATCGAGCCAAAAACCTCAAATGGGCATAGATTCATCTTGGTTGCCATTGATTATTTCATAAAATGGGTCGAAGCGGTCACCTTCAAAGCCGTCACCAAGAAAGCAGTGGTGGACTTCATGCATTCCAACATTATCTGTCGTTTTGGTATTCTAAAAACTATCATTACCGACAATGCTGCGAATCTGAACAGTCATTTGATGAGGGAGGTATGCGAACAGTTTAAAATTACACACCGCAATTCCACCCCTTACCAACCCAAAGCCAATGGCGCCATTGAAGCGGCAAATAAAAACATCAAGAAAATCCTTAGGAAAATGATCCAAAGTTCTAGGCAATGGCATGAGAAGCTGCCTTTCGCATTATTGGAATATCGCACGACCGTGCGCACATCAGTTGGGGCTACGCCTTATTTATTAGTTTATGGCAGAAACCGTGACACCTGCAGAAGTCGAAATTCCCTCTTTTCGGATCATTGTTGAAGCTGAAATCGAGGATGATGAATGGGTCAAAACCTGGCTGGAACAGTTAACTATGATTGATGAGAAACGGATGGCCGCGGTTTATCACGGTCAGTAACCAACAAAGAATGGCCCGTGCCTACAACAAGAAAGTGCGGCCTAGGAACTTCGAAGTGGGGCAACTTATTCTAAGATGTATTCTCCCACATCATGAAGAAGCGAAAGGAAAGTTCGCCCCGAATTGGAAAGGTCTATACATTATAAGAAAATTGCTGCCAAAATGGGCATTGTACTTAGGAGACATCGAAGGAAATGACCCCGAAATGGCTGTCAATGCAGATGCAGTCAAAAGGTATTATGTTTAACCCTTTTCGCGGTCTTTACACTCTCCAGTTGGAATGATGAAGGCTTTCATTCTCGCTATCCTAAACAGTATCAACTTTTGTAAACTCTTTGAGCCGTCTATTCTTCTTTCATCACCCTCCTTGGAAACAAAGTTGTCAAAAAAAAGAAGAAAAAAGAGTCAAAAATCAAAACAAAAACATAATGTTTCATTCATTCTCTGAACTGCCTTCTGTAGGGAGGAGATTAATCAATCTTGACAAGTCACAAACTCCTAATCTCAGGGTTAGGATAGCTAAGAGAAGAGCTCCAGATTTATGGCTATAAAAGGTTTGATACTACACTTGCCTGCTTGGCACAATTATTTGATCAAATTCTGTGAACTAATAGGGTACTATTCAGTGGTATTAGCATGGTTACATTCTCATTATGGAGGTGCTTTGTTAGTGTATAGATCTGTTATGTTAAGAAGGCTAAGGATAGTGTATTTCATATCATTTCTGGCTTATACAAATTCTACTCAAAGAAATAAGAACATAGATTGGATTGTGAGCAACAATGGTGCTAGATATGATCTAATTATATGGCTTTTGCTTCACAAAAGATGGGATCCAAATGATACATTAGGTTGGCTGTTTAACTATATGCTTGTGTGTGCTGCTAGGACATCATCGAGTGGTTTTGGTATTTTATACCCAACCTGGAGATGGTCTGGCAGTGCACATGAGTCTCTCATTCATCAGAGTTGGCATAAAGTTAAAGGGTGCTGCTGGTTAATGTTGATACTTTATGTAGGCATGGGCAGTAGGTTATTTGATCACACATACATAACCCTACAAATTCGTTTACAAGGGTTTCTGGAGGGTGTAAGATTTTAGAGCAGTGTGAATGGTAAGGTTGGGACATTATTCAATGGTATTGACATGCATTCATGTCCAATCTGGAGGTGTCTCAGCAGTACTATCACATGGAATAAGCTTCATTGAACTTCATCCTCTATTGTCTATTGCTGGACTACATTATTCTTCACAGGTTCACCTTGGACTGTGCTTCAGCTAATTCACACATGGAAATCAGTTTTGATACATATTTTGATCAGCTACATGGATGTTTGGACAACCTCAGTTGAAGATGCTGTTTGGAGATTCACATTTGCCTTTCCTATGGAACGCAAAACTTGGCGCCTGGTGAGAGCTTTGGAGGTGCTACATTGAGGTTTTGCACTTGGCTAGTGGATACACACATCTTTAGAGGGGAGTTGGTTTGGACAGAAGTTGTAATAGCTAGAATTTTATACTTCTATAGCATTAGCTTTAGATTTCCATTTTTGAGATTTGTTTGGACAAATTGTAAACATTGGATCCTAGTTATTGTTTATTTATTTATATATTAGCCACTAGGCAGTATGCCTAGTGGAATATTTGATTAAAAAAATGTTTTCCTCAACTACGTTCGACTTGATTCCGAAAGAATACGTAGGCAACCTCTCTCTGGGGTTTAGTCACATCAAAATAAAAATGCAAATTCCCCCAGAAGATAAAACTGGGGTAGAATTTACAATGGTTTGGCGTCGTTTTCACCTAAAAGGTTCCAAAGTTGTAATTCAATTAAAATTATTTTTACCTAAATCCTGTTCAAGTCCTTCAGACTAATCGATGAAGATGCTCGAATTGGAAGATATGGATCTAATACAATCAAATGAGAGAAATAAAATGAGGGAGTCCTACTGGTAAAAACCCACATGGGCACCGTAGGGCGATGGTAAGCAGAGAAATTGAAAATGAGAGAGTCTTGTTAGTGAAAACTCGTAAAGAGCACTATAAGGCGAAGTTAAGAAGAGAAATGAGAGAGGTTAGCCGGTAAAAACCCGCAAAGGGCACCGCTGATCGAAAGAGAGGATAATTGGTCACTAATATGGACACAGTCCGGGGCAAGGTTTCTCAATCTTGAGGTATAGGTTAAGATGGATTTCTGAGAGTTAGACGGTTCGCACAGATTGGGCATCCAGTCCAAGAGGCATGTCATGTTCATTGAAGGCCTCATACACTCCAGATAAGTCCTTCTTTCCTTTTCCCGGAAGGGATACCTTTTGTCTAAATTCATTTATCCGTTCTATTATTTATTTTATTTCAATCCCTTTCGATCTAATTCTATTCTAAAGTAAGACAAAGAAAGGATGAAAAGACCGATCTATAAGGTTCTCATTTGATACAAGCTAGTATGCAAAAAGCGCCTAGCCTCGGCAGGTACATCGAGTCGGCCTCGACCGGCCATGATGGTTGATGCTTCGAAATCAAGAATTCCCGGAAAGAAAGGGACCAAAGTTAAAATGCTACAAAGGCAAAGTAAAGTTAAAGAAGGCTAAGTCCCACGTAATTAACCGTCCTGGTAAGATTTTGGAAAAGCCAAGATCTACAGGGTTAGAAATGAAACCAATCCCCAGCGAGCCAGCAAGCAGTTGAGATTTTCGTCAAAAGACGGGCCGAGATTAAGTGACCGAAATAATGAAGGCCACAAAACCAACCACCGTTTCAAACTGACAAATTGTTCTTTGTTTGAAGGAAACAGAAAAATAGGTGTAACCTGAAAGCAACCTTGCAAGAAGCAGGGGCAATCAAAAGAAGTTGCGCAAAAACTATAAACAACTTTGCAAAAACAACTCCAAAAGGGAAGTCTACTCCAAATTCTTTCCCGCATTCACTTATCCTCTCAAAATAAAGGAAGAAAAGAATAAATGATGTTGAAAAAAAACTTAAGATAGTATAGGGCCTCCAATCCCTAGCTATACCTTTTCCAACATAGGGTCTCCATTCCCTAGTTGATGCCAACATAACTCGATGCCAACATAGGATATCTCATTTCTTAGTTGATGATTTTTCCAACATATGGTCCTCACTCCCTAGTTGATGCCAGCATAACCTGATGACTTTCCAACATAGGGTCCCACTCCCTAGTTGATGCGAGCATAACCTAATGACTTTTCCAACATAGGGTCCCACTCCCTAGTTGATGCCAGCATACTGATGACTTTTCCAACATAGGGTCCTACTCCCTAGTTGATGCCAGCATAACCTGATGACTTTTCCAACATAAGGTGCCACTCCCTAGTTGATGCCAGCATAACCTGATGACTTTTCCAACATAGGGTCCCACTCCCTAGTTGATGCCAGTACAACCTGATGACTTTTCCAACATAGGGTCCCACTCCCTAGTTGATGCCAGCATAACCTAGTGACTTTTCCAACATAGGGTCCCCACTCCCTAGTTGATGCCGGCATAACCTGATGATTTTTCCAACATAGGGTCCCCACTCCCTAGTTGATGCCAACATAACCTGATGACTTTCCAACATAGGGTCTCACTCCCTAGTTGATTCCAGCATAACCTGATGACTTTTCCAACATAGGGTCCCCACTCCCTAGTTGATGCCAACATAACCTGATGACTTTCCAACATAGGGTCTCACTCCCTAGTTGATGCCAGCATAACCTGATGACTTTTCTAACATAGGGTCTCACTCCCTAGTTGATGCCAGCATAATCTAATGACTTTTCCAACATAGGATCCCACTCCCCAGTTGATGCCAGCATAACCTGATGACTTTTCCAATATAGGATCCCACTCCCCAGTTGATGCCAGCATAACCTTATGATTTTTCCAGCTCAGGGTCTCCAATCCCTAGTTGATTTCACCTTTTAGACATAGATTTTCCACTCCCTTGTCTACATTTACTCCGGGTACACCATTACCGCCTTTCATCGCTTTCAGTAATAAAGTTGTATAGAATTTCGTTACAATAACTCGCAAAATTTTCCTAGCAAAAAACTTGGGTAGAAAATTTTGTTCGTTTATTTTTGATTTTGAGCAGATTATACCTTAGGACACTGGATTCGAGATGACTAAAAGAAGAAGTTTCAATCCAGAATAAAAGAAAAGAAGAACAGAGAAAGCTGAACCCAAAGTACAGAAGTGGAGAGGATGTGGACTGCTAAGGACAAGATTGAAGTCATCAATTATGTATGTCCCATCTTGACCCGAAAGACGAGAAGATTGAACCAGCACCTGCGGCTAACAAGCATCAAGATCTAGATCTGAGTCGGCATAAAGAACTAGCCAAGACTCAAGACCAAGCTTCGAAAAACTTACAGATAGGAATCTTGTAACTCGTAGCTGATAGGCTTAGTTAGTTTTCTTCGTTTTGTTACTTTGGTGTAATAAGGAGTTCAGCAGTAGTAACAGCAGTAACCGCAGTGAAATCACAGCTTTTCGGTAGTCCCAGCTACCAAAACTTTCAGAACTACACTGACCTAATTCCTTTATAGCCAAGGATATATAGGCAACCTTTGAAGCAAGGTTCGGTCTGATTTTTTTGAAATGCTTCCTATGGAGTATCAAAACGGGTAAAATTCGTTCATCACTGCTCACTTTGTCTTTGCCCGAAAACTCTTCGTGTTTCCGAGCAAAGAGGGGCAACTGTGAGCATGCAATTTTTACCCCACCAAAAATATTCCTACAAAACTAATAAATAGATTATTCCTATTTATTTTAAGATTTTTTCTTTAGAATTTTTTGTAATTATTTGAAATAATTTGCATTTAGTTACATTTTTCATTTTTTGAAGTCATGGAAAATGAAAAAAAAAATTAAATCCTCATCATATAGCATTATTAGGTTTGTAATTGAATCTAGCATCTAATTACATAATTTGATTATATTCTTAGAAGAAAATCACAAAAAATATTTATTTTTGACATTTTAGTTTAGTGTTAAAAATTAGTAATTTTTCTTTTAATAATTAAGGATTGACTAATTATTTAAATAATACAAATAGATAGTTAGTTTAATTTTATAAATTAAGATAAATTAGTACTTAATTAAATTAATTAGATTTTAAGAAGTTAATTAAACAAAAGTGGGTCTAGTGAGCCTTGGACGGACTGGGCCAATTTTAAACCAGCCTAATCCCCAAAAACCTAGTCCAAAATCGATGAAGCCCAATACCCCAGTCCAGTTCAAAATCCCGCCTAACTAAACGACACCGTTTTGGTGCCAATGAATCCAAGCCGTTGATCTTCACAAGATCCAACAGCTCGGAACTCACCCGTCATTTAGTATATAAATGTCCTAACAACCTCTACCCCCTCATTTCGTCCATTCCCCTCTCTCACACCTTTCTCTCTAACCGCACCCCAAACCTTAGCCGCCTCTCTACTCTCTACTCTGAGCCGCCGCCGGAAATCGCCTAAGGCGGCGGCAAAGACTAAAACCGCCCCAAATCAACCCCACTCTCTCCTATACTCCTCCTAAACCCCATCTCACAAATCCTTACCCTCAAAACCCCACAAAAAACTAACCAATCTACACCTAAAAAATGGCCGAACGCCGCCTTATCCCCGCCGCCGAAAATCGCCTAAGGTGGCGGTGGAACTCTAAACCCACTCAAACTCACTCCATACCCTCCTCTCATCCTCCTAAACCTCATCTTACCGACCAAATCCCTAAAACCTCCACCAATAATCCTAGATATGTCAAAACCCTACCTAGTCCGTCTAAAGATCCTCAGGCCAAGAACTCCTTTCACGGGCCTCAGATCCGAGATAGGGGTCTTGGCATGAGGGTTTTTTCTCCGACTAGATCTATTTTTCAAAACCCTAAAATCCACCTAGCCGCCAAAAAATCCTCCTGTCAAGATCTCCCATCAAGGATCTCAGATCCCAGATGGGAGTCTTGGCATGGGATTTTTTTTCACGGTTAGATCTACTTTTTTTTTATACAAGTTTTGGCTATTTTCTGTCATTTTTCTGCTTTTTTTAATATTTTTTTTATTGTTATATTCTGTTCTGTTTTTATTTTTCTTATTAATTATTATTGTCAGTTATATTCTGTTAAAATTAATTAATTAAATAGGACTTAACTAAAAAATGATAAATAAAATCAGTATTTAAGTGCATGTTTACATTTACACATTTTATTTTTTCTGTTATGTTGTTTACATTAATTAATTAACTAAATGGACTTATTAAAATAAAGTGAAAAAAAACAGGGTTAAATTAATTTATTTTTGCCTTTTTCGCATTCTATTTTTTTTTTATCTTCATTAAACTTGCATTTATTTTCTGTTAGCATTTATTGTTTTGTTTATTTATTATTAAACTAATTACTGTTATCATCAATTTTTTAATTTTTTATATATATTTAATTATTGGTTAAGAACTGGGTCTCACTAAGTTGGCTCGTTCCCTTTGGTTCATAAAATTTGGCATGGCTGAATAGACAAGGCCATAGCTTTGTTATTTTATTATTATTGGACCTAGCTAAATAGATAGGCCCATAGCTTTGTTAAAAGTTTAAGAACCCAAGCTTTTCAGGCCAAGAGTCACCTGACTCGGGCCGAGAATCAATTTGGTTTTGAAGTAAATCCAAGGCCCTTAAAGGTCATATTTTGGAAACCTAATTCTAAATTTAATTTAGAAAGTACTAGAACTTTCTAGATTAGGGACAATTGTCCCAATGCTGAGTGAAAAAATAGGGATAAGATCCAAAAATATCCAGAAATAGGACACTTGTCCATTTTCTGAGATAAGGAAGGTACTAGAAATTGGACAGCTGTCCATTTCTGGTAAGAAGATGCCATTTTTCCTAATTTATAGGGAATTCTAGTAGATTCTTTTGTGCCTTAATGCTTATCCCTTTTTACCAATTCCCTCTATAAATACACTCATTCTTTTCATTATACACAGAGCTGGATATACATTTTTAGACCTAAAAATACACTGATATAGATCTGAAAAGTAGAAAATATTTTCTTTAAAATACACTGATTCTGCACTGATTTTGGAGTCTCTTTCTTTCACTTTTAGCAAAGAACTCTTACTGGTTTTATACTATTTTTTGGGATTTCTGGGTTTTTAATTGAAAGCTGTTTTGGGTTTTCCTATTTGGATTTTCTGGCTGCTGCTTTTACTCAAGTTTTTAGAGACATATTTTCTCTCTTTGCTTTGTTTTCTTGCTGCTGTCAAGGTATTTTCTTAACAATGTAAAGCAAATATTGCTATATCATGAGTGTGATTTCCTGGTTATCAAGAATCTGCATTTTGTTTGAATGCTACAAAAATCATGTTGGTTGTTTAATAGTTATGTGTAAATTCATATAAGTTTAGTTATTTATACTGTTTTAGGCTTCTTTCATTTATAAAATTTATATGTTCATATGCAGTATCACATAAATCATTTTCTAGAAAATTTTGTTAGAATAGGCAGCTTGGTTATCATTGTTCAGTTAGCAAAAAATGTAATAATTTAGTTTTACTGCATTTCCTTGTATGATAGTTTAATAGATCAGTAACTTTACCATACTGTTTTAAATAATTAAATTAATTCTGATTGTTATTAGCCTAAAGTCACGAAAAACAAGATTTTTACAAGTAAGCTAAATGGTAACCATAATACATTTTCAGGCCCAAAACCAATTGGGTTCATGGAATTGTGTTCTTTTTTTTTCTAAACAAAATGAGTTGATCAATGGCCTTTACACTTCAAGATTTTCAAATACAAATAAGTTTTAAAAACCAGCATTTCGAAATAAAGACTTGGGCAAATCAGTAGGAAGATTGCCCAAAATTTAACAAAATTTCGATTTATTCAAAAACTCCTTTTACTTTTGTTTTAAAAGGTAAACAAAATATAGGTAAAACTTTACAAATATCATGATAAAATTTTATCTCAAACTCTTTCACACAAATATGCATTAGGCTAGAGTTCACTTGGACTTATTATCATTAGGCCCAAATATTATCTTTTAAATTTATTTATTTGTCCACAAGTGGATATTGAGCCACAGTCATTTAGACTCATTAGTAGGCCCGAATCATCCAGCATTAAATGTGTTTAATTGATTGAATGCTTAATAACATTGTTTTGGGCCAGATTCATCTAGACTCAGTCAGGCCCAAGTCTCTTTAGATTTAAATTCATTAACCGTTCAGTAATAGACAATATATGTCTTGGGCTAGAGTTCATTTGGACTCAGTCCTTGTCAGACCCCAAACTTTAAAATCTGAGCATGTTTGGCAGCTAATACACAAGCTGCCCCATTTGATTAAATAAATGTCTCACATAGTTTTGGAACCTTTACACCTAGTTACATGACATAGGGTACTTAGTTTAGATAAATAATCATAATTTTATGTACACTTTAGATTGAATTAATTATTACAATTATGTATATGCATGTGTGACATAGTTGTGATGCTCAAAATAAACCATGGTACATGTTCGCGTGACCATGGTTAAATACTCTTAGTAAATAAAATGCCTTAATCAAATACTCGTAGAAATGCTTTTAGGCGCGGATTTTAAACTACTATCGTGGTTGCGTACATGGTCGCGTGACATAATTATGATTTTCAAAATAAATCAAGGTACGCGTTCGCGTGACTTTGGCCAAGCTTTCTTAAATAATTAAGTGTTGTTAATTGTGTACACGTACGCGTGA
Organism: Nicotiana tabacum; assembly: GCF_000715075.1. NCBI lineage: Eukaryota > Viridiplantae > Streptophyta > Magnoliopsida > Solanales > Solanaceae > Nicotiana > Nicotiana tabacum. The sequence goes on from NC_134098.1 coordinate 66,438,916, forward strand.
CATAATTCTTGACGCGCCAAATAAAAAGAGTACACGTACGCGTTATTCGTTTCAAGATAATTCCATAATCACGAATAATCGAGTAATTAGAAGCAATAAAAGGTAAAATACACATGGTTCTAAAATACGTAATTAAACAATTTAATTAGGCTAGGTATGATTAAAAGCGACCGTACTAAAATCACATAATGCGGGAGTGACTTACACTTTCTCCCTGATTAGCAGAATTCCTTACCTGGTCTTCTATATTTTGCGGACCATAAATAGAGTCAATTTTCTCGATTTGGGATTTAAAATAAATCGGTGACTTGGGACACCATAATTATCCCAAGTGGCGACTCTAAAATCAAATAAATAATCTCATTTCGATTAATGTCACTTCAATTGGAAAAACTCTCCTATCCCCATATCCCCACGGGAAAAAGGAGGTGTGATCTTTGACTAGCGAGCCTAAGTTTTATATACTGGTTTTGCGCTCATTAAATTTTGGCGTCGTTGCCGGTGACAAGTGTCAAAGTGAGCACCAGGTGGGGAATATTTGTATGTTGTATGTATATGCATTTTGTGTAGTTTATTGTTGTTAGTTGCAGTAGTTAAAAATAGAAAGAAAAAAAAAATTAACTACACCCGGTTCAATCAAAACCCTTGGAAAAGAACCACAACACAAAAAAAAACCAATAGGGAATTAATACACTACCTACAAGAGAATTTTTTTTGTCTTTTGCTTTCGACTTTAATCCCTCAAGAAACCCGTCGAATGATATCCATCGTCGGAAAAAATCGAAAATTTTAATTTTTTTATGTATTTTTGTTTTTTCATCTATTTTTAACTACTGCAACTAATAAAACAAACTACACAAAACACTTATACATACAACATATAAGTATTTCCCACCCCCACACTTTAATTAGTGGCATGTCCCCATGAAATACAAAAAAAAATACAAAGGTGAAGAAAACTCCCTTGATCAAGTCAGTCCGTGTCGGAGATGGTTACGGAGTCCAGATGATAAGTCCGGCCAAATGCACGCAGCCATGCCATGATCTTCTTCTCGGATTTGGCATTATGTGTAGCAAGGGCGTCCACTCAAGTACCCAAATCAGTGACAGAAGTACGCATCCCCGCCATCTCAAGCTGTAAAGTGCTCATTCTCGTGTCCCAACCGCCACTTGAAGTTACCCCAACACCCGGGGTCATATGGTGGAGAAACGGTGACATCCTCATTGCCCTCTTCGGCCGCATCAGATTCCTCGCTATCCACCTCAGAGGGCCCAGCAGGGTCCTTCCTGATTACAACCTTATCAACCAGAAATTTATATTCGCACTTTACTTTTCCATCCAAGTCCCTATTTCCGGTACTCGGGCCCCACGGCATAACCGAGTGACTAATGATGAGAAAAAGAAACCATACCTCTGCATAGGACAGCGAATCAACTTCCTGAAGGCAGCAGGCGGTTATTGATAATGTAGACCCAACACTTCCCTTCAAAGGTGAGCGAAGCTGAGTGAAACTTTTGCCCCTTCTTTATCCACACGACCTCCTTGCCAGGTACACAAATGGTTGCGAATAACAGGCGCCAAAGGTATGGTTCTCTGTTGTGCGTTTCATAATAGTCACCTGTATCCAGATCTTTCACGAATTCCGGCAAATAATAGGCCCTTCGGATGGCCTCTTTGGAGAAGTCCACTTTTTTCTTCCTAACTATGCAGACATGGGCGTCATGTTCCGGGCAGTTTGCATAAAACTCCAGAACAACCATTAAGTTCGCTTCGTCAGGTTCTTCAAAGAATATCCTCAAGTCGAGCCTGACTAATTCATGATACACACGGAGACAGTCATTCTGGAGGGACCCAATATCAATTCCCCTCTCCGGAATGGGCTTCTTTCTTGCCTTGTGTTGGAATCGTTCCTAGGCTTCCCAGGAGATGAACTTGTTCTGATCATACGGGCGACCAGATGCCGAAGCTCGGGACTGGGATGTGCCCGCTTGATCACTTGTGGAGGCACCTGTGGTTTTTCGTTTCTTGGTTGGCGCCATAGTACCTGCAACAAACCGCCAACTATTAGATAATGAATCACATGGCGAACCAAGAGAGGCTACTCAGACTTCACCCTTACACTTGGTCACAACATTACTCACAATTTCATTGAGGCAATTCCACAAACACATAAAAAGCACGGTTCTTCCTAACCCTCACAACTCAATTTCAGCCCTAATTAGACTAAGGATTCACCAATGTCACACCTAACTACTATATGGTCAGTCTCCATGGTGAAACTCGACTTCCCAACCCACAAGACTAGGAGCATAAAAGGAGAGAAAACAAAAACAAAAATCTGCTACAACACAAGCAAAATCAAATACAATAACTAAGAAAATAGAGAGAAAGCATCTCACTTACCTGAAGGGACTTGGGAGAGAAGATACATGAGGTTGGGTGAAGGGAGAAGGGGAGGGGGTGGTATGGGGTAGTTTGTCTTACAGAGAGAGGATAAGAGAGGCGGTCGAATTAGGGTTATTTAGTGTAGGGGAGAGAAATAGAGAATTTTAGAATTGGGGGTTTTGAGAGGTGAGAGTCCGAAATTAAAAGGGAAAAACTTACCTGATGCACGGTAGGTGTGCGGTTAGTGCTCAATCGCGCACTTGAGGCAGTACACTGGTGAAAATGCATGATCAGATGCACGGTCACCCCATCAGATGCACGGCCGCGCATGTCTCGCTTCGTATAACGTTGCCTGGTGCGCGAAGTGACCCCCTAAGTAAGTAGTCACGCACGACTACCCTCAAAAGGGGTCCTTTAGACACCTTAATTCCTTCCTTCCATGACATGTACCTTCATGAACCTACCCCATCATACTATACACTAATATCTATCGATTCTACACTATACATAAAATGAAAAATCTAACTAATAGAAGAGTTAAAAGTAGTTCTGAGTTATAGTCGCCAGCTTGACTCAACCGGGCATCCTCAACTGATTTTGATGCTCGAGGATTGCTGAGCAAATCTTCCAGCAAGGTACGGTTTTAGTCTATGCCCATTCACTTTGAAACTTTTCGTTCCGTCCTAGTTCTAGATCTCAATTGCCCCATATGGTGATACATGTTTCACCACGTACGAGCCCGTCCATCTAGACTTATATTTTTCGGGGAACAATCTGAGTCTACTATTGTACAGTAAGACTCTGTCCCCTTCATGAGACTCCTTTGGCTTAATCAGACGATCATGCCACCTTTTAGTCTTTTCCTTGAAAATCTGCGCATTTTCATACGCATCCAGTCTAAACTCCTCCAATGCATTCATCTACGCCAACTTGTGTTCACCTGCAAGACTAAGATCAAGATTAAGCATCTTAATTTCCCAATAAGCTTTATGTTCTATCTCAACAGATAGGTGACACGATTTCCCATACACTAGTTTGAATGGTGAAGTCTATATGGTTGTTTTGAACGAAGTTCTGTCCGCCCATAGGGCTTTTTCCAATTTTTCCGACCAATCCTTACGAGAAGCACTAACTATCTTTTCAAGAATTCGTTTAAGTTCACGGTTAGCCACTTCGACTTGCCCACTAGTCTAGTCATGATACGGGGTCCCCGTTTTATGTGTGACACCATACTTGGATAGCTGTGCAGCAAACTGCTTGTTTACAAAGTGTGACCCATTGTCACTGATAATCACTCTAGGTGTCTCAAAGCATGTAAAGATATTTTTCCTTACGAATTCACACACCACCCGAGCATCATTGGTCCTAGGGATTGCTTCGACCCACTTAGAGACGTAGTCAACGGCTACTATGATATACTCATAAGAGTGTGACAATGGGAACGTATCCATGAAGTCAATGCCCCAAACGTAAAAAATTTCACATACAAGAATGGAGTTGAGAGGCATTTCTTCCCTCTTACTAATATTACATGCCCTTTGACACTTGTCACATGCAGTTACATACGCTCTCGCGTCTTTGTACAAGGTAGGCCAAAAGAAAGCGGCTTCCATTACCTTTGTTGCAGTGCGATTCCCGCCATAGTGTCCTCCAGCTGCTCTATCGTGGCAATGAAACAGAATGCTTGCCATTTCGCATTCAGGCACACATCTTCGAATCACACCATATGCACACAGTTTAAACAAGAAGGGTTCATTCCAAAAATAACATCTTACCTCACCTTGCAACTTCTTTTTCTGATCTGAGGTTAAGTCGTGTAGTAGCCACCCACTAGCCAAGAAGTTGGCTACGTCAGCGAACCATGGTGGTCTATCAGAGACTGTTGCAATGGAAAAAATCTGCTCATCATAGAACTCTTCCCGAATGTCCACTGTTTCAACATGTGGTTTCTCCAATCGCGGCAAATGGTTAGCCACTTGATTTTCTGTGCCCTTCATGTCCTTGATTTCTGGATCAAATTCTTGCAACAACAATATCCACCGCATCAGACGTGGTTTGGACTCTCTCTTACTCAGCAATTTTTTCAGTGTTGAGTGATCAGTATGCACTATTACCTTGTTTCCCACCAAATAAGATCTGAAATTGTCGAAAGCAAAGACTACTGCAAAGAATTCTTTCTCCGTGGTAGCATAGTTCACGTGAGCATCATTCAAGGTCCGACTTGCATAGTAAATGGGTCGGAACAGTTTATCTCTCCTCTGCCACAGCATTGCTCCTACTGCCACATCACTGGCATCACACATTATCTCAAAAGGCTCACTCCAGCTAGGAGTCACCATTATGGGGGCAATCACTAGCTTTTCCTTGATTTGTTCAAATGCTATGAGACACACCATATCGAATACATATTTTACATCCCTGGCAAGTAATGTCGTCAATGGCTTGGTAATGTTAGAAAAATTCTTAATGAACCTTCTATAGAAACCGGCATGACCCAAAAAACTTCTGATGCTCTTCACTGATGTTGGTGACAGGAGCTTGGCTATCACGTCTACTTTAGCTCTGTCAACTTCAATACCTTCAGCTATGACTTTATGGCCCAGGACTATCTCCTCCTTAACTATGAAGTGACACTTTTCCCAGTTGAGTACTAGGTGAGTGTCCTCACATCGTTTCACAACATGTTCGAGGTTCCTCAAGCAATCTTCAAAGTCATCTCCAAATAGAGTAAATTCATCCATGAACACCTCCAAACACTTCCCATTTAAATCTGAAAACATTGACATCATGCATCTCTCGAAAGTAGTTGGTGCATTGCATAGTCTGAAAGGCATTCTCCGGTATGCAAAGATTCCGGACGGGCATGTAAAGGTGGTTTTCTCAACATCCTCAGGAGCAATGGGTATTTGATTGTACCCTGAATATCCATCTAAAAAGCAGTAACATCCACGCCCCGCCACCTTCTCCAACATCTGATCAATGAAAGGAAGAGGGAAGTAATCCTTCCTTATTGAATCATTCAATATCTGGTAATCAATGCACATCCTCCACCCAGTAACTGTTCTGGTAGGAATTAGCTCGTTGTCCTCATTTTTTACCACCGGCATGCCCCCTTTTTCGGCACAACCTGTACAGGGCTGATCCATTGACTGTCAGAGATGGAAAATATTATGCCTGCATCCAGCAATTTGAGTATCTCTTTTTGAACCACATCCTCAAGATTCTTGTTCAATTTGCATTGGGCTGCACCACTGGTTTACTCCCCCCTTCAAACATGATCTTATGCATGCAGATTGCAGGGCTGATCCCCTTTCGGCTATACTCTAACCGATTGTCTTTTTATGCTTTCGTAGTAACTCCACAAGCATGTGTTCCTATTCAGCTGTCAAATCAGCACCAACAATCACAGGAACATTGTTAGTCTCCAAAAAGGCATATTTCAAGTGGGTCGTGAGTACTTTCAATTCCAGCTTCGGCTTTCTCTTTTATTTCTCGAATTCTTCTTCATCTACCACCTGGTTCTCATTTTCCAGCGCCTCAACTTCCTTCTTGATCTCACGATCTTCATCCTCTGTTGTGCTTGATTGACTAATATATATCTCAAGTGAGTTAGCTACCCGATTATCCAGTTTGTGTTGTTCAGCTAACTCTCCCACCACATCTAGCTTAAGACAAGTATAGGCAGATGCCTCATCATACGGGTATTTCATCATTCTCTTTATTTGAAATACCACTTTTCGTTTCCCACTCGTAGTATGAGTTTTCCCTCATATATATCAAGAATAGCCCTGTCAGTATAAAGGAATGGTCTCCCCAGGATTAGAGGTACCTCCCTATTCTCTTCCATATCTACTACGATGAAATCTACAGGGAAAACAAATTTGTCTACCCTTACCAAAATATCCTTGATTATGCCCTCTGGTATGATCATGGTCTGATCAGCCAGTTGCAAGGATACGGGCGCAGATTTGATCACTCCTAGCTCTCCTTCCAATTTCTTGAACACCGATAATGGCATCAAGTTAATGGATGCACCTGAATCGCACAAGACTTTGTCAAAATTTTTGCTACCCAACGAATAAGGTATAGTGAAACTACCAGGATCCCCACACTTCTTGGGAATTTTGTTTTGTAGAATGGCACTGTAGTAGGCATTGAGTTTGGCTACTTTTGTTTCATCGAGCTTTCTTTTGCTTGAGAGGATTTCCTTCAGGAATTTTGCATAGGTTGGCATCTACGTGAGCACCTCCGTGAACGGGACGTTCACATACAACTGTTTCAGCATCTCCAAGAATTTCCCAAAGCATTTGTCTAATTTCTCCCGCTTCATATTTTGAGAAAAAGGTAATAATGGCATGTGCTTGCTTTCCTCAACTGCGGTGTTCACCTTCTACTTATCACCATCCTTGATGCTAACATTCTCCTTGGGCAAAGATTCATCGATTTTCTGTTCTTCAGCTATCTTGGTTGAGTTGATCTCCTTCTCGTCCCTTGGTTTTGCCTTTGTCTCTACTAATATTTTCCCACTTATGAGAGACACAACTTTGATTGTCTCTTTTGGATTCTTTTCAGTGTCTGGCGGCAAAGTCCCCGGCGCCCGTTCTGACAACAATGTTGCAAGCTGCCCCATTTGTCTTTCTAGATTTTGGATGGCTGTGCCTTGCTCCTTGATAGCGGTCCCTTGAGTCTCAAGTTTCCCATCGAATTTATTTATAAATGCCTTCATTAGATCTTCTAAACCTGAGTTGTTGGGTTGTAGAGGTTGGTATGGTTGCCTCTATTGAGTTTGGAAACCAGGAGGTCCTTGCACTGGTGCTCTGGGATTTTGCTGCTGCCATGAGTTCAAACTACCAGTTGAAGAACTCCATGAGAACCCTGGATGTCTCTACCCCATAGAATTGAAATTACCACCTCCTTGGTAGTTGCTTCTGTTGAAGTTCCCCACAACGTTGACTTCCTCTGTTGTAGCTTGACACTCATGTATCGGGTGTTCCAATCCACAAATATCACATCCCACTTGTGGTTTATTTTGCACCTGAGCTAGTGTCAGTTGCTTGATATCCTTAGCCATAGCTGCAATTTGGGCCTACATTGCTATCGAGGATTCTACTTGGTGCACCCCTGCTGATCTTTTTCGGTCTCCTTGATCAGTGGACCATTGTTCTGCGTCTTCAGATAGTTCATTAAGAAGAGTGACAATCTCTTCAAGAGTCTTCTTCATTAGAGGGCCTGCAACGACACTATTCAACAATTTCCTTGATGACAGGTTTAAACCGTCCCAGAAGTCCTGGAGTTGCATCCATTGCTCCATTCCGTTATGAGGGCACCTCTTCAATAGCTCCTTGAATCTTTTCCATTCCTAGAACACTGTCTCCCCATCACACTGGCTAAAATTGTGAACCTCTTTCCTCATTCGTCCAGTATTAGCGGCAGAGAAATATTTTTCTAAGAACTTGGTCGTCATCTCCTCCCATGTACGGATTGACCCTGTGGGCAGACTTCTCAACCATTACTTTGCATTATCCTTAAGAGAGAATGGGAATGCTCTGAGGTAGATGGCATCATGTGATTCTCCATTGCAACGGAATGTGTTCATAATTTCATCAAAGTCCATCAGATGGTTGTTGGTTGTACACCGGTCTGGCATAATCTCCTAACGACCTCTCAGGTCTAGGAGCTGCATTTTCAAATTCATCTTCTATCACGTTTAGATTTGGATTGAACCTTCGCTCCCCGTTGATCATTTCATCCGCAATTCTGGCTGCTTCAGCTGCTAACCGTGCTTCCCGTTACTGAGTCGCCTCTCTCACAGCTAGGTCCACTACCTCTTCATTTTTTACCATTGTATTTTGAGTTGAAGGCTGACCCAATAACAATCCACTCGATCCTTTCTCTCTTCTCAACTGCCTCAGGTGCTTGTTTAACTCTGGGTCGTATGACACCAAGTCCTTTGAGAAGGATCGAGTCATACACCGCTGAACATAACATGTTGCCTGCACACAGATGAGAAGAGCATAAAAAAGAAAAATAAAAAAAAGTTGTTCCTGAATTAGCACTAAAAATTAATTTAAACACTATTAATTTCCAATCCCCGGCAACGGCGCCAAAATTTAACGAGCGCAAAACCGGTGTATAAAACTTAGGCTCGCTAGTCAAAAATAGTATAGTATTAAATCGTCTCCACAGGGATTGATTTAACTAATGTTCTAATAAATCTTTAGTTCAACACTATCCAGAATAATAAACCTTTGATTGATGTTATTATCGACTACAAATAAAATTAAGATTATCCATTATAATAAACTAATGGCACTTTAATGATTAAGGAGCAACGATTTAATATCAGGGTGAGAAGTAAGGGTTGTGACAAGATATGTGATCAACTATTGTTACGGGTAACTCTGGGTTAAGTTCATTCTTAACTTCTATTGACTCCTTCGATTTCAACAGATGATTAGGCTACCTTAGGGATTCAAACTCTTCTTCCGAATGAATGAGAGTTCCCTTAATCCACCTAATAATAGGTCTTATGAACATATGTACAAACACAATGAATGAATGATCCTTCGAAGGACACCTATTGATTATTCTTCTAAACTAGGTTATTTGATAACTCTCTAAGCTCTTTCGATTACCTAGAAAAGGTGTAAAATTAACCTAAACGATATGGCACAATGCAAATTGCAGCAACACTTCTCTTTCGATTAAAGTAAAACCACAATAAACCTTGCAATAAAATTAATAACTCATTCAATGAATCGGGGCAATTAACAGAGAGTAAAACCGAAAGCAATAGTCAAATCACAACATCCGTCAATAACCCTAAGCAAGATTACTCCATAATGGAAAAAGTATTCATCACAAAAGTATTAGAAGAACAAGAAGACATTACAATTCCCAAATTCAAACAAACTTCCGTATTGAATGAATTGGATCAAGTCTTTTGCATTTTCGTTGTTTCTTTTCTTCCTTCTTCTCTCCCAAAAGTTGCTCTAAAAATCCAAGATATCCTCTTTTAGACGAGCTGGGCTTCATATAGGTCAGAGGAGTCGCCTCCGAAATTATAAAAATAGGCTTGGAAAATTTTTCGGAACAGACGTGTGCAGTCGCGCACCTGGGCAGGTGACCACGCATGTGGCCGCGCATATTGGACAGTGTTCTGCTCCACTTGCGCGCTCAGTACGCGATCGCACACCTGGGTGGCTTCCTGTTCCATTCGCCGTTTCTCTTCATTAAGTGCATTATTGTCCGTTGATCCTCGATTATGATCCCAACTTAATCCATGGACTTTTACTCAGACTTCAAAGCTCTAGACTAGCTCGAATTGGCTCCAAAACCTCATCGTAACTCGGAATCGCTTCTACAAAGCATAAATCACACACTCAATACAAAATAATACCATTTAAAGCTCAAACACTAGTAAAATGCAGCAAATTAGAATGTAATTAATGGCCAAAATACGCAATTATAGCCTACCATCATTCAACCTGATCTCATTAGAATATGAAACTTTGATGGGTCACTGACCCCACTCATGAATATACGTGTGAGTTATAAAATTCAAGAAAAATTATCGCACGAATACGCACAACGCGGAAGAAATCTGTAAAGGAAAGTACAATTTTTATGGCTAATCAAGTAGCTCATTAAGTATCTAAAATAGCAAGTCTGATACTCTACACTAGTCTAGTCTCAGGTTAAATGGAAATTAAAGCATTTGAATAGGCAAGAATAACTGAAATAGTACAATTAAAGCATGACGTGAGTCTAAGTCTACCCGGATATAATCAGGAATTCTAGCATATGTACAGACTCTCGTCACCTCATACACGTGTATCTCCCACGACATGTAGCACATAATAGATATAACACCTATGGTGTAAATTTCCCCTAAAAAGGTTAGACAAGAGACTTGCCTCGCTCCAAAATCCGATATCCGGCTCCAACGCCTCTCTAACTCCTTAAACCGATGCCAAACGATCCGAAACTAATAAAACAACTTGCAAACCAACCAAAATATACTCCAATACTTGTAATTTAATAATTTGTGACAATTCTCAACTCCGCTCGAAAAGTCAACAAGGTCAACGCTCGAACCCACGTACCGAGATTCCAAATATTATCGAAAATAAGTATTACCCTTAACTTATATAGTATATATCCAAAAAATCATCCAATTTCATCCACAGATTGAACCTCAAATGAAAGATTTACCATTTCTCATCTTTGGGGGCTAAAAACCCTAATTTCTACAATTCAAAGACGGATAAAAATAATAATCAATAAAACTAATCATGGAAAAATATTAAAATAAAGGTCATATATTTAACCCTTTGTTGAGACGAGAACAACGCCGTGAAAATCACCTCAAACAGAGCTCTAGAACTCAAGATATGCTCAAAATATTAAAATTCTCGATTTAAAACACTGTCCAAATGATTTTTGTTCATCGCTTTCACGGGAGACCTTCGCGTTCGCGAAGAGCAATTTTTTGCATTGACCTGTCAACCTAGAAATCCTTCTTCGCGTTCGCAGAACCTCTCTTGCGTTTGCGAAGAACAAAAGTTCGCACCAGAAATCAGCAATCTTTCCCGATACGGAAATGGGCATAACTCTCTCATACGACCTCGGAATTCGACGATTCTTGTTGCTATGGTTCTGTAATTACGATACGGATCTAATGATTCAATTTAATCATATATCAAAGGTTATTTTCTCAATATAGTACCCTTTATGCCGAAAGAAACGATGCTGAAACATCAAATAAGAGCGCAACACAACCCAAACACATCCGAAACACACCCGAGGCCTCCGGGACCCCGCCCAATCACACAAACCAGTCCCAAAATATAACACGAACCTACTCGAGACCTCAAATCATATCAAACAACATCAAAACTATGAATCGCACATCAATTCAAGCCTAATGAACATTTAAACTTCTAAAATCATGTCGAACCATACCAAATCATCCCGGAATGACCTCAAATTTTGCATGCAAGTTCAAAATGACACAACAAATCTATACCAACTCCTGAAACTATAATCTGTATCCGATATCAATAAAGTCAACTCTCGGTCAAACCTATCAACCTTCAATCTTTCAACTTTTGCCAAAAAGTACCAGGTCAATTATGGACTTCCAAATCTAAATCTGGACATACGGCTAAGTACGAAATCATCATCCGGACCTAATGGAACTGTCAAAACTCCGATCCGAGGTCGTTTACCTAAAAGTCAATGGTCAACTCTTCCAAATTAAAGCTTCTGAATTGAGAATTAGTCTTCCAAACCAACTTTGATCTTCCCGAAAATCTAATCCGACTACACGTGCAAGTCATAATACATTAAGTGAAGCTACTCACAGTCTCGAACCGCCGAACGATACGGTAGAGCTTAAAAATCGATCGGGTCGTTATATTCTCCCCCACTTAAACATACGTTTGTCCTCGAACGTGCCAAGAGTCGTTCCATAGTTTCCCAAAATCATTGTTTAGCACCTCATGCACCTACTCGTGCCACCACAACCCATATGAGCACATTAGCTCAAGCCAGATTGAAGATCCTTCCGGCTACCTTAGCCCACAAGCCTTAAAACCAAATTCCAATATCTGGAATTCTCTACCAGGTTTGATTCTAACATACGCATGTTGTATCAATCTCAACACAATATACCAAAACATGATCATACACCCATGCTGAATTCGCGCAATGCACCGCATAATTCGTATGCTCGTAATAACAACCTCGAACTACAATAGCTGCAAATTTACGAAGCTGATGCCGGTCATAAATGCATATAAGTCTTGTTCCAACCCTCAAAATACTGTAATGATGTAAGAGATGTGTAGAAACTCATAACTACCTACCAAATCAATAACTCATGGAGTCTCTCCGCTTGGCGAAAACCATTGCCTCATTCTGAACTGATTAGTGAAATTTTTCCTTTAATATACATTATATAAATCTGATTGCACTAATTCCAGGTCCAACAACCTCGTCTCACCCAATACAAGCTGCTGGGGCAATAATCGACCTCAAACACTGTCTAAAATCTCATACGACGCTATCAATGCGCCAACAAGCCACAACTCGAATATGACCAATAAGGAATCACGAACCTGAGTACAAGACTATCCGGCCCGCGCAACGTACTAAACCAACCAAACCAATGCTATGAACTTATCTCAAAGATAAAAAAACAAGGCACACAAAATAAATGTAAGGAACCGTACTCAACATCTCACTGTTGCGGCGTGCAACCCGATCCACACATGATACCGTTGCAGCGTGCAACCCGTTCCAAACATGATACTCGTGGCGGTGTGCCGCCCGATCCACACATAACAATCAATAAGGAAATACCCACCAAGCCATAATACTTGTACCCACGAAACATACGTATATCAACAACAAGTATGCCAAGTGTATAACATTACTCTAGCTATACGAGCCCAAGCACGACTAAGATACAATAAATGTCCTGTATCTCGAGGGCCATATTGCTCCTATAAACTTTGGACTATGATCACTTAAAATAAGGTTCTATTAAGTTTCGGTGTCCTATGAAAGAAGATCAAGAGGTCACAACGGACAGAAGAAAATGGGAATAAGTCTGATAATGGAATTGTGGAATTAAATCATGTGGAAAAGAGAGGTGACAGCATGTGGTAGGTAAAGCTCTCCCGTTGGATATATACTCTTTCCCAACGGCGCAATGCAAGCTGTTACAGACCATAGATCAATTGGCATTTGATTGTGAAGATATTTTCGAGCCGAAAAAAAGAAGAAATATATATGTTGCGCTGATACCCAATTTTTTTATTATATATATATATATATATATATATATATATATATATATATATATATATATATATATATATATATATACACACACTTTTTAGTCAGTAAATACAAGTAGAGTCGATCGAATGACCAATTTTATATTTTGCCCCGATAATCAACATATTTAGAATTTTGGTCCAATATTTCCATGCCATGGGGGGGGGGGGGAATCTTGTTTCAGGCCTTCACTTCAAATAGAGCTCCAACTTAAGGGTAATTTTAAACTATAGTCAAAAGTTGAGAGGTAACTTTGATGTTTTGTCTAAAAGAATTTGGACTCATAGAATCTATTCATTTCGTGTTGAAGCTTCATTAATGACAAGTGCAAATACGAGACAATTTGTTAAATGTAAAAGTATAATAATTTTTTTTTTGAGTAATTTCGGATAATATAGTAAAAATACTGTCAAGTTTCTAGCATTGATGGTCAACACATTTAAACGTTAATATACATTAAAATATCCCTCTTTACAATTGCTTTTAAATCTGTAATAAGCTTCTTACAAGGGAGTTTGATTAAATTTTTATCCCAAGTACACATAATAACTTTTGTTAAGGATCGAAATTGAGAATCTAACACAAGATTCTACTTGCTATCGTGCAATGCTGAGTTGTTTAAATTTGATAGTCTAAAAACTTAAACGCATTATATATTTTTTCTTCTTTCATTTTTATGCTTAAGTTTAAGGAGAAACAAAGAAAACCGACCCTTGATTCGGCATGTATATTCACTGCTGTTCTTATGAATTGATGATCATTAGGAAAACAATTACATAACCATGTTCGACAACAAAGTCCCGAAAATATATTTTATGCAAAGACAAGGGGACAGCATTAATTAACTTAGGCATGTAATTACTTTTGATAATTAAAATGTGATGGAAGAAAAAAAAAACTACTACTAAATATCGTCTCTTTAGGAGTTTGAAAAAAGAGAAAATATTAAAAAAATCAGATATACATTTTAGAACTTATTTTTCAACTCAGAATCAACATTATCTATATTTTAGATCCACTACTGTCTTCCTTCATATCTCCGAGTTCTTTAAAACCCATCAATTTTCCAATGCACTTTTTTTCCCATCTATGGTACAATGTGGTCACCTAAGTTTCTCCGAGAAACCCTTTTTAGGGTTTCAAAATTTGGTTTTACAGTGAAAAGAAAATATGCTCAACTAAAGTGTAACATGTTGGTGCCTCTCTTGTTTAGCCTTTTCCAATACCCATCATAAACAGGTCATAATGATTTCTCGTATAGCTTTTATTTATTTATTTATATATGTATTTCTATAAATGTTTCTTACTTCAAATGATCAAGGAAAAATAAAAAACTAAATCAAACCGAAAAGATTAAAGAATGTTTTATCCTTTCATTTTCTGACCGAAGAATAGAATAGTTTGCTGGCCTCAATTTAGTATTTTATTACTATTATTAGTTAATGGTAAAAACTTACTCGAATCCAAAATTTATACATGTGTACGGTCGAAATCGAGCTAGCCTACGACATGCCAGGTCAAGAACATGATAACCAAAGACTGAAGATCGACCCCGAGTCCCACTGAGCTAGAACCCGGGGTCATAATGCCTGCCTTCGAGAATATTGAGTCTGTAATCCTGCAGTCGACCTTAGCCTCGATCGAGCTCGAAGAAATGTTGTTAGCATAACCAACAGAAGGCCGAAATATCTATGACCGGTCGGATATTACGGTGGGAATCTCGGCACGTATCAACAAGGCACCGACAATCATCAAATCAAGAGATTTTTTACATTTTATAGAATTGTACCTAAGGTAGGACTCTTTTATTATATAAAGGGGGTTTGATAATTTATTAGACATATTGTAACACGCATTCCAAAGCTATATATCATTATTATTTTAAGCTCTTGTTCCTCTGTATCCTGGCACCGATCGAAGCGTACCTGATTCGAGGCTGATTAACCTCCCAAGGCTAAGATCGTTCAATTCATGTGGTTTGCATTTACTTTATCATTATTTATTTCAATTGCAATCTAATTTATCGTTTTGTGTCAAGTTAGTCCACGTATCCTTAAAACCACTTACAAATTCAATTGTTATCCGATTTTGAGTGTAAAGTTTGGCGCCCACCGAGGGGCCAAGGATAATAGTTGTTATTTGATACAAATCTCCTTAACACACATTACTTTACACTTTTTCTTGAAGTGTCTTTAATTTCAGGTTAAAACTCAAAATGTCAAACTCTCAATCAGTACCCCTACATGTTGACAACGAGTCCGGCCATCACGGTGAAAATAACAATATAGCGCCATGTGACGAGGTACCGCCCGTTGATCCTATCGGAATTCCGACCGCGGGTCCGATTGATGCTAATTCACATGTGGCTATCGATGCAAACTTGCCTACCGACCCCGAGAATAGCGTCTGTGGTGGAGCCCGATCGGCAACTCAAAACACACAAAATATTGGAGGAGACGGGATCAGTTTACGGGTGATCTTTGAAATGTTGCAGGCTCAACAAGCGGCGATAGCTCAGCTACAGAACCAAAGTCATGCACCGAGCAGGGTTGAACCCGATCTACCAGTCACCCGCAGGGATAAACCGGTCGCAGAAAGGTCAAATAAACATGAATCGGGGGCTAACAATCATAAAGATGCTCGAAGAGCTGACAAAACAGATAGAATCGGGGGAGAAGAAAATCGAAGCTAATAACAAAAAGGTGGAAACCTACAATTCCAGGGTAGACCAGATTCTAGGAGCACCGCCAATATTGAAAGGCCTGGATTCTACGAAGTTCATGCAAAAACTTTTTCCTCCAAGCGCGACTCCGAAGCCGATCCCTAAAAAATTCCTCTTTCCCGAGACTGCTAAGTATAACAGAACGACCGACCCAAATGAGCATGTAACCTCTTACACATGTACCATCAAAGGGAACGACTTGGAGGATGATGAGATCGAGTGTGTCCTATTGAATAAGTTCGGAGAGACCTTGTCAAAAGGAGCTATGATATAGTATCACAACTTACCTACTAATTCTATTGATTCATTTGCTATGCTTGTGGGTTCTTTCGTGAAAGCACACGCCGGGGCCATCAAGGTCGAAACCAGGAAATCAGACCTTTTCAAAGTAAATCAGAAGGATAACGAGATGCTCAAAGAGTTCGTGTCCCGATTTCAAATGGAACGAATGGGCCAGCCACCTGTCGCTGATGATTGGGCCATTCAGGCTTTCACTCAAGGGCTCAATGTTCGAAGCTCAGTGGCTTCATAACAGTTAAAACAAAATCTAATAGAAAATCCGGCCGTTACTTGGACCGACGTGCATAACAGGTATCAATCAAAGATCAAAGTGGATGATGATAAACTCGGGGCCCCTTCGAGGTCTGTTTATCCTGTCAGAAACATCGACAGAGTCAAGAGAGACATCGATAGTGAACCAAGACCAAATAGGGATCTGTACCATCCATATAATGGAGACCGAAGAAGCAGTAGGTCCGGGCATAACTCTATGAGAAACTAAAGGAGAAGTGACCGAGGTCAGAGCAACTGGAGACTCATGAGCAAAAACAGCTTCGATAGGCCCATGGGGCCTAAAGAAGCACCGAGGTTATCATAATACAACTTTAATGTCGATGCTGCCGCCATTGTATCAGCTATCAGAAGCATCAAAGATTCCAAATGGCCTTGACCTCTATAATCTGATCCAACCCAAAGGGATCCTAACCATATATGTAAATATCACTGCACTCACGGCCACATAACGGAGGATTGCTGACAGTTGAGAGAGGAAGTAGCCTGACTATTCAACAACTGGCATCTTCGAGAGTTCCTAAGCGATCGAGCCAAGAATCATTTCAGGAATAAGGATTCTAACAAACAGACCGAACAAGAAGAACGTCAACACATCATTAACACGATCATTGGTGGGGTCGATGTCCCTCAGGGGCCGATGTTGAAATGCACCAAGTGTCCATCACGAGGGAGAAACGAACTCGAGATTACATAACGAAAGGAACTTTATCTTTCAACGATGAAGACGCGGAGAGATCACGCAGCCCATAATGATGCACTGGTAATATTTGTACTCGTAAATAAAATTCGAGTTAAACGTGTGTTAATTGATCCAGGTAGCTCGGCGAACATTATCCGATCGAGGGTCCTGGAGCAGCTTGGTCAACAAGATCAAATCGTGCATGCAGTCCGAGTTCTAAACGGATTCAACATGGCATGTGA
Organism: Nicotiana tabacum; assembly: GCF_000715075.1. Taxonomy (NCBI): domain Eukaryota; kingdom Viridiplantae; phylum Streptophyta; class Magnoliopsida; order Solanales; family Solanaceae; genus Nicotiana; species Nicotiana tabacum. The sequence goes on from NC_134098.1 coordinate 66,456,363, forward strand.
AACCACTAAGGGTGAGATAACATTACCGGTGAACACCACCGGGACTATCCAGGAAGCTAAGTTTTATGTAATCGAAGAAGACATGAGATACAAGGCTTTGCTCGGAAGGCCATGGATCTACAACATGAGGTAAGTACCCTCAACTCTGCACCAAGTGTTAAAATTCCCAATACCAAGTGGAATTAAAACAATCTACGGAGAATAGCCAGCCGCAAAGGAGATGTTTGCGGTCGAAGAGGCGATCCCGATATCCGCACTTGCAAAGACAAAAAGGGTTGAGTTCGATCACAAAGCCAGAAACTAAATAGCAATTACTGACACCAGCCCCGACCCAATAGGAGAAACAACGGACTGATGAAGACGATGATTATGATTACGGGGTACCCAGGTCTTTTATAGCCCCTAATGATTCCGACGCCACTAGACGGTCGAGGAGCTGGAACAGGTCATATTGGTCGAGCACCTACCTGATCGAAAGGTATACCTGGGCACGAGGTTAAATCTCGAGCTCAGGAAAAAACTCATTTAGTTTCTTATAGCTAACATAGATTGTTTCTCTTGGTCCCACTTTGACATGACAGGGATCCCGCCAGAAATAACCACCCATAATCTAAGCCTGGACCTGAAATCCCATCCGGTGAAGCAGAAGAGGAGACCCCAGTCCGAGATCAAACATGTTTTCATCAAGGACGAGGTATTTAGACTCGTTAAAATAGGTTCAATTTGGGAGGTTAAATACCCGGATTGGTTAGCGAACGTAGTGGTAGTCCCTAAAAAAGGGAACGAATTAAGAATGTTTGTAGACTGTAAGGATGTGAATAAGGCATGTCCCAAGAACTCTTTCCTTTTTCCCAACATTGATCGCATGATCGATGCCACAGCCGGCCAAGAGATCCTCAGTTTTCTCGATACCTACTCCGGGGACAACCAAATACGGATGGACCCGGGTGACCAGGAAAAGACCTCTTTCATCACTAAATACGACACCTACTGCTATAACATGATGCCATTCGGGTTAAAAAATGCCGGTACCACTTACCAACGCCTAGTAAATCGGATATTCGAAGAATAAATAGGAAAATCAATGGAGGTTTATATTGAGGATATGTTGGTTAAGTCCTTGGGAGTAGAGGACCATTTAAAATATTTGCAGAAAACCTTCAGCATATCAAAGAAATACAATATGAAGCTAAACATGGAAAAATGTACGTTTAGAGTTGGTCATGTAAATTCCTCGGATTAATGGTATCCGACCGAGGAATCGAGATCAACCCGGCAAGATCAAAGCCATCGAAGATATCACGGTTGTGGACAATGTGAAGGTCGTGCAAAGATTAACCGGGCGCATAGCCGCCCTTGGGCAATTCATCTCGAGATTCTCTGCCAAGAGCCACCAGTTCTTCACATTATTGAAGAAGAAGAATAACTTCTCATGGACCCCGGAGTGCCAACGAGCCTTGGAGGAACTCAAGCGGTATCTATCGAGCCCACCGATGCTCCACACGCCGAAGATAGACGAACAACTATACTTGTACTTGGAAATATCAGAGATAGCGATAAGTGGAGTCCTGGTCCGGGAAGAGCAAGGTACGCAATTTCCAATTGACTATGTTAAGAGGACCCCAGGTGAGGCCGAAACTAGGTATCTTCACCTAGAAAAGATGGCGCTCGCTTTGCTAAGCGCTTCTAGAAAGCTAAAACCATACTTCCAGTGTCACCCCATATATGTCGTGACTACTTACCCATTAAGGAATGTTATGCATAAGCCCAAGCTCTCGGCCCGGTTGGCCAAATGAGCTGTGGAAATCAGTGGGTACGATATTGAATATCGACCCCAGACTGCCATTAAGTCTCAAATTTTGGCAGACTTTGTGGCTGACTTTACGCCGGCCTTAATACCCGAGGTCGAAAGAGAGTTATTAATCAACTCAGGAACCTCCTCGAGAATCTGGACCCTCTTTACGGACGGCGCCTCGAACACAAAAGGGTCCGGACTTGGCATCGTATTGAAGCCACCAACAAGCAATATAGTTAGACAATCTATTAGGACTGTGAAATTGACTAACAATGAGGCTGAGTGTGAGGCCATGATCGCAGGTCTCGAACTAGCCAAAAGCTTGGGGGCAGAGGTAATTGAATCTAAATGTGACTCCCTCCTTGTGGTAAACCAAGTTAATGGGACGTTTGAGGTTAGAGAAGAACGAATGCAAAGGTACCTGGATAAATAGCAGGTAACATTACATCGATTCAAAGAATGGACTTTGCAACACATACCTCGGGATCAAAATAGTGAGGCTGATGCCCTCGCTAACCTAGGGTCATCGGTCGAGGACAACGAGTTCAACTCGGGGTTAGTAGTACAACTTACGAGATCGGTAGTGGAAGAAGGTCATGCCGAGATTAACTCAACGAGCCTAACCTGGGGCTGGAGAAATAAATATATAGAATACCTAAAGATCGGAAAACTGCCTTCCGATCCAAATGAATCAAGGGCCTACGTTCAAAGGCAGCCCGGTTTAGCTGTCCGAAGACGGAACCCTGTTCAGAAGAACATTCGATAGCCCACTCACGATATGTCTAGGATTAGGGGACACTGAGTACGTTTTGAGGGAAATCCACAAAGGCACTTGTGAAAATCATCCAGGTGCCGAATCATTGGTTCGAAAAGTGACCAGAGTCGGCTACTACTAGATTGATATGGAAAAGGACGCGAAGGAGTTCGTACGAAAATGTGATGAATGTCAAAGCACGCTCCGATAATTCATCGACCCGGGGAGCTACTGCATTCGAATTTGTCGCCATAGTCGTTCATGAAGTGAGGAATGGATATCGTTGGCCCCCTTCTGTGGGCACCCGGTAAGGCTAAATTTATAATATTTATGACTGACTATATTTCTAAGTAGGTAGAAACCCAGGCATACGAGAAGGTCAGGGAGAAGGAAGTCATCGATTTCATTTGGGACCACATCATATGCTGATTCGGAATGCCGACAGAGATCATGTGCGATAACGGGAAACAATTCATCGGCAGCAAAGTTAGCAAGTTTCTCGAAGATCATAAGATCAAAAGGATCCTATCAACACCCTACTACCCTAGTGGTAATGGAAAATCATAATCGACTAATAAAATCATACTCCAAAACCTCAAGAAGAGACTGACCGATACCAAAGGAAAATGGAAGGAAATCCTGCCCGAAACTTATGGGCATACCGTACGACCTCGAACTCCAGTACCAGGTCCAACCCGTTCTCACTGGTTTATGGCGCCAAAACTCTAATACCAATCAAAGTCGGAGAACCAAGTCTCAGATTCCAATATGCAGCCAAGGAGTCGAACGACGAGGCTATGAACACGAGCCTATATCTATTAGATGAAAGGCGCAAAGCATCCCTTGTTCGGTTGGCTACATAAAAATAGCAGATCGAGAGATGATACAATCGAAGGGCCAACCTTAGACACTTCAATTTTGGGGACTTAGTGTTAAGGAAGGTCACACTAAACACCCGGAACCCAAACGAAGGAAAGCTGGGGCCGAACTGGGAAAGACCTTATCAAATTATCGAGATCACCGGTAAAGGATCATACAAGCTTGGAACAACGAACGATGAGAAACTACTGAACAACTGGCACAAAACTTGTACACATATGTAACTATTACGCACAAGAATAAAAAGAAGTTTCTACCTTGCGGATAAATATCTTGTCCCTTAAGAATTTCTCTTTTTTATTTTTTATCACCAAGAATTTCCTACATCCGATCCATTAAAGGTATCGAGCCCAAGGGCCGCCTTTACCTGGGTTCAAACGATCACTCCCAATCGGGGACTGCCATCCAAAAACAAACTCGGACGGCTTGGGATGAGAAAGCCCGAGGGCACAAGACCTATTAGGCAACGCCTGAATCTTAAAGGCTACGACCATCCCAATTCAGAAACTGTTATCTTAGGCAACCCCGGATAACTCGGGGTAATAAGCCCACTGAGCAGCACCCGAACTAAAGGCTACGACCATATTAAAATGGCCCGGAGACGTCCGAGACCCGTAACAAAAAATAAGGCCTTCAAAATTTCATAACCAGTTCTAAAGACTATCTTCGGCAAACTATAATCTAAAAAATTATAAGTACTTTGGGGGGAAAAGTTTCTGTCATATCGAACTCCCATGATTCCTTAAACAAAATAATGTCTAAGGCAAGGCTTGTTCGAACCCCCGAACATGACTTAACTATTTTATGCTAAGGTATTTCGATCTTTGCAAAGCATATTGAATAAAGAAAAGGAAAGCGAAATTCTTAAGCTGCCGAAGGGAAAAACAAAGCCTTGTATATTATATACAGTCTTTTAAAAGGCCAAATAGCCCTAACAAAAATACTAAAGTACACAAATACAAAAAACAAAAAACAAAAAAGGAAAGTTTTTTACAAAGGCGTCAAAATAGCCTAGTCTTCTCCACCCCCGGGTCCATCATCGGAACCCTCAGAGTCTTCTTCTTCTTCTTCTTCTTCTTCTTCTGAGTAGGCAAACTTCTTGGCCTCGGCCTCGAGCCCCTTAACGGCTTCGATCTCGGCTGATAGATCGAAACCCCGAGCATGAATCTCCTCGAGGGCCTCTCTTCGCGACTGTCGCTTCTCATAATCAACAACGTCCTTCAACCGGTCCTGGGCTACCTCGGCATTGGCCTTATATTGGGCCACCATCTCGTCGGCGTCGGCTTTAACCACAACAGCTGTTTACTTGGCCGTTTCAAGTTCCTTGGCCATAATTTTTCGATCATAGGCAGCCAAACTTAGCCTAGAGTGGAGCTCTTCAACCTTTTTGGCTTGCACCTTGACCTTTTCCTTTGCTGCTTGAAGCTGGACCTCGGCCGAAGTCATTTGCGCCTGAGCAACCTATTTTTTTGAGGCTAGACGATCCATCATGCCCCTTCATTCGTCGGTCTCGGCCTTGACAGCATCCATCTTAGCTCGCAGTTGATCGATCTGATCAATTGTTTATTGGACCTGCGGATTCCGACCGTTAGTCACCGATCTTAGCTCTTTATCACTAACCTCAAATATTTTTACCTGCTCGACCAAGTCGGTATGCTCCTTTCGAGCCACCTCCATCTCAGCTCGGAGGCTCTTAACCTCCCTTTCACGTTGCTCACTGAGAAGTTTGTACATATTTCTCTTCTCTGTGAGCTCTTTGACTTCGACCTCGAGGAGACTCAACTTTTCCCAATATCAGAGGAAGGTCTCGTGGTGAAGCATCGAGGCCTGCGAATACAAGAAAAAATATTAAGATCATTAAGTAACCAAACTGGAAAATGAAAAGGTTTGGTAACACCTTACCCGATCCAATGCTTGCTGTGCTTTGTTGAACAAGCATGGAGATTCCACCCCGTTTATCTTTGACTGGTCTTTTTCAGTCACCAGGCACCGGAGGTAACTAGCTACCCCAATAGGCGCAGAAAGGACTCGGGCGTCCTCCGAAACATAGATAATGATCGACCGCTTCCGATTGGGATCAGCACTCGGGGTAAGGAATCGGTTGACCAACCTCGGGCTCGAGCTAGATCCACTTGTTCCCGAGGGTGGACTTCTTCTTGGTACTTCCAAATCACCCAAACCGATAACATCCTCTGTGGCAATAGAGTCCATGCCATCAAAATAGCTTTGGAGGGGATCGTTCGCTCCTTAGACCCCCTCGTTTGAACGCTCATTCACCGCTTGAGCTTCACCAAACATTGAGTCCATGAACGAAGGTGATCACGTTATATCGATGACACCAGGTGGAGCAGAACCGACGTCTTGAGGGTCCTCGACCCTCACTGATGTGTCGACCTCTTGAGTTTGGGAAGGATTGGCCTCTATCGGGGCCCCCTTCGGTTGATGCCCGTTCTTCATTGACCGATGTCTCCCGGGCCACTAATATTTCCTCCTCTACAGACTCGTCCCTGAGCCGGTAGAGGGAGTCCGAATCAAGTATTCGGGAGCTGGAAGTTTCTTTTGGCTTGTGGATAAGCCTTCTCTTTGGTTTCTTTTTCTCTGAGCTCGGAGAACTCGGAGCCCTTTTTCTCTTCTTCTCTTCACCCTATTTCGGAGCAGGGGACTCAGTGGGAAAATCGTCACTACTGGATGGGGTCCTCATTTGGACATCCTTGGATAAACCTGCAGAAGGAAATAAAACAAGTAAGGACTTAATCATGCAAAGGGGAAACCAAATATCACTTATGAAAGAGATCTCACCGTGCGAACGGGCCTTCCATCGGCCCTTTGAAAGCTCGCGCCACGAGCGCTCAGAATAAGGCCTTTGCAATACGATGACCTCGACCCACTCCTTGAGTTGAGGAACTGCGTTCGAGATCCGAGCAACAACTGCACCATCACAGAACACCGATAAGAAGGAAGAAAAAGGGCGATAAATAAAATCTTGGAAGCAAAATTATATACTTACGTTTCTTGTTCCACTTCTAAGGGAATGACATGTGCTCGGCCGGGATCAAGTCCGAGGTCCTCACTCGGACGAAACAACCTAGCCAACCTCAATCCCTATCTTCATCGATACTCGAGAACGCAACTTAATTGGTCCAACGGGCGAGCTTGATCAGTCCCCCTGGTATAGTCGGGGACTATATAAGCGCATGAGGTGATCGATCATGAAAGGGCACCCTTCGATCTTGCTTACAAAGAAACAGAGGAGGATTACGATCCTCCAGAAAGAAGGGTGAATTTGACACAGGGTTACCTTGTATCTTTTGCAAAAGTCAACGATAACCGGGTCCAAGGGGCCCAACGTGGAGGGATAAGTGTAAACACTTAAGAATCCCTCGACGTGAGTGGTGATAGCTTCATTAGGTTCGGGAATCACCACATGTTTGTCAGTCCAGTTGCAATCTTTCTTGACTTCGGAGAGAATATCCTCGGTGATCGAGCAGATATACCACGAGACCTCCTCACACCGGTCTGGTATGGATGAGGGCTTTTCGACTTTAAAATCAGCATTTACCGGGCATCCCCCCAGGATGAACATTTTTAGAGGAGGTTTCGGTGTTGGTTCCTCGATAACAGTGCGTGAAACGGTCTCTTCGGTAGCCAACCGCGAGGTAGAATGAGTTTCTTTTTGGGGAACCATTTTGGAAGTTTCGCCATTTCTTTATAAAGAGGAAATAAGGAAAAAAAGGAAGTTAAAAGAGTATACTCAGTGGTTTGAGAAAAGGTCGAGTGAGAGTTCTTGTAAAAAATCTCAAAGTAACAAGAATATAAGTACTTGGAAGTATTGAAATTTCTTAGGAACGAGGGCAGAAGGTTTGAATGTAAAGTTTGGATGAACAAATGAGGGGGTATTTATATTTTTTCAGCGACGGTTCACATCTAGGAGTGGCCGACTAGCAACTGACAAGCATTTAATGCCATTAAGACTTGACTGACGAGATATTTCGAAGGTTTTGTCATTTCTGTCGGGTGATATCGAAGAAAGAATCAGAAGCTCATGTTGTTTCTCGTCGCCTACTCTCTGAAAAACGAGGGGACTATCTGTGTACGGTCGAAATCGAGCTCGCCTACGACATGACAGGTCAGGAACATGACAACCAAAGACTGAAGATCGACCCCGAATCCCACCGAGCTAGAACCCGGGGTCATAACGCCTGCCTTCGAGAACACTGAGTCCGTAATCCCATAGTCGACCTTAGCCTCGATCGAGCTCGAAGAAGCGTTGTTAGCATAACCAACAGAAGGCTGAAATATCCGTGACCGGTCAGATATTACGGCGAAAATCTCGGCACATATCAACAAGGCATCGACAATCATCAAATCAAGAGATTTTTTTCCTTTTATAGAATTGTACCTAAAGTAGCACTCCTATATTATATAAAGGGGGGGGGAGGGGGTCTGATAATTCATTACACATTGTAACACGTATTCTAAAGCTATATATCATTTTTATTTTAAGCTCTTGTTCTTCTGTATCCTGGCACCGATCGGAGCATACCTAATTCGAGGGTGATTAACCTCCCAAGGCTAAGATCGTTCAATTCGTGTGGTTTGCATTTACTTTATCATTATTTATTTCAATTGCAATCTAATTTATCATTTTGTGTCAAGTTAGTCCACGTATCCTTAAAACCACTTACAAATTCAATTGTTATCCGATTTTGTGGGTAAACAATACCAACCAATACATGATGCATATTTTATCATTAAAATATACAAGCTAATAAGTAACATATTGTCGCCTTAGTTTGTAATTTTGACCATAAAACATTAACAATATAATTTAGTGTAAACATCAAATACAACTTACGAGTAAATTTTTTAATTACGAATTGATTTAACTGTTGTAACCTTACACCTTGACTTGAAAAAAAGAATTTACTTGCACTTTGTGCATGCACCAAATAGATGTTAGAAAAAGAAGTAATTCGTTTGATGCTATTTTAATTAAAACATGTAGGAGGCCGGAGTAACTTTATTTAGATAGTTAAGTTTTGAAATAACTCATTTTAAACAAACAGGCTAAGGAAAACTGACAGGAAAACTTGAAACAAACACCACCTTAAAATCTTTTAGAGCAGGCAATTAGTTTAAAAGAATATGACTAACCGGAAAAGCACAAGAATAAAAAAGGGAGAGGGAATAATTGGTAGATTGAGTTCAACGGAGCACAAGAGACAAGGAGGACCACAACAGCAAGGCTATTCTAATTGGGTCATGACATTTGCTGTTTTTATGTGTGTTATTAGTAGAAGAAAGAACAAGAGCAGGACCCACCGGGGTGGAGTGGGGTGGTGGGGGGATCCAGCCCACTACGGCATACCCCTATATGATCTGGCTAGTTCAGTGTTGCCAGCCTTGCATTTTCCACACATCATTGGTGTGGCCCCCTCCTAAATTCTCATCAAGCACATGCAACCTCCTCCTAAGAATGACCTTATTAGCCATCCCTCTAAATTTTGGAGGACAAAATTATTCAAACCTTCTTTGTAACAAACTCGTTTGTTTCGAATATTTTTAGATATTATAGTGAAATACTATTATATAGAACATATATTATAACATAACATAAAAATTAGTTCCGGAAAAACTTCATTTTTATAGTGAAGTGTTGTTATATAGAGATGCTCTTATAAAGATGTGTGACGATATATACCAATATAAGTATTCTTTAGAATAGTTGAGGGAGGTACTACGAGTAAGTATTCAGTAGAATAGTTGGGGTACGATAAAATTAATTTAATCACCACCGTAATAAGAAAAAGACCCAACTAGATATAACAAGTTAAACTGGTGCCCCAAACTCACCAATTCGATTAATTCAGATTTGCGTCATAGAAAGTCTACTATAGTGTAGTGGGTTCAGCCCCATACAAAGGATAGTTCTATATTCGAGGTTCGAATACTAGACTTATGTTAGTGAAGATTTTTTTTTTAATTACAAATTTCGTACGACGAAAGTAGTTTAGTTTCTACTACTACAATGATGATAGGGAGACTTATCGTCTGTTTGGCCAAGCTTCTAAAATCAGTTTATTTTTAAAAGTGATTTTTTGAAATATACTTTTTAAAAAAGTGCATTTGGTGAGAATCAATTTGTGTTTGGTTAATTAGTTTGAAAAGCACTTTTGAGCATTAATTAGTGTTTGACCAAACTTTTGAAAATTTCTTCTACGTGTATTTTTCTCAAAAGTGCTTCTCAAAAAAGTATTTTTGGAGAGAAGCTACTTTTTTCTGCTTCTCAAAAACTGTTTCTGCTTCTCCTCAAAAGTACTTTTTTTTCCTTCCAAAAGCTAGCCAAACAACTCAATTTTTGGCAAAAAGTGCCAAACATGCTATTATACATTTTAGTGTTTATACAAAACTAATAAATATATAATATTCTTGTATATTTTTTTTGTTATTTTTAATTAAAATTAATTAATATGGTTTAATGTAAATATCGATTATTCAATTCGACGGAAGGAGTCATTGGGTCAACATCGGGATACTCCCTATAATTGATACAAATTGACCAGTAAGCTGGATCTCTTAGGACAAAACTGGTAAAGAAATTTTACCTGGCGGAATTAGGAACCTATTAATTGTTTTAGTATTATTACCTAAAGTCATGCTTATAACTGTAGTAGTTACAACAGTCAATGCCTCTTACTGCTTCAAGTTGTGCTGATTGAGTGTCGGCAATGTCCGTTAGAAAATTGACTAAAATTTACAAGAGTGATTAATGGCTAATAATTATGGGAATTAAATATGATTATTCTGTAGTCCTTTCTTTCCATTATTTGTTAGACTAAACCCCATATAAAACATTACAAAAATGAACCAAACCAAAATTGTTTCATATTCATTGTGTTGTTATAGTGTTAATATGTGTAGATGAAGAGCTGTCTTTTTCTATTTCTTCGCTGTCCCTTTCTCTTACCGTCCGTTTTTCTTTTCTATTGGTAGTACTACTAGTAGTATTAGTTCCATATTTAATTTATTACTAGTATTTTATTTATTTTTCTCCTTAATTGCCACTCACTCTCTCATCATCATACAATTAACATACAACCCTCTTATTTTCTCTACCATCCCTTCTTCATCCTCCCTCTTCTCACTTTGGTTCTACAAAATTAATAAGCATTTTTTGGAGAAGAGGGGTGGTTTCAGATTTGTGAATGACACTATGACACAGAATATAATCATGAAGAGGCTAGTAAGTACGTTTGTTTATTTATTATCATTTGTGTTCTTGTATTTGTTCACTGAATAATTACTAGGGGTGTCTTGTTTTTGGACTAAATCTTGATTTCCTCGTCAGTAGTCTAACATTTTGACTTGAAATATTACTGGGTATTTTATTTGGTGGCAATCTATATTCTTCAAATTGATTTGTTCAATTGGTTTGGTTTCTCTTCTTTTTCTTGCTGAAGAGAGGCTCTGAATTGCCTTTTTGTGACAGATTTTTTACAGATTCGCTTGATCTCTTCTTTTCTCCAACTAGGGTGCCTATTGTTTTGTCTACATTGTCCTTTTTTCCCAAAACAAGAATTGTTGGATTGAAGTTTTGTTTGGATGTTATTTTGCAATCATAAAGTTTTGATTTTTTTACCCTTTACTTTCCTACTTATCACGGAAAAGAATGAAATTTGTTTTGTATTATAGCCCATCAATCTTGGTAGTTGGATCTGATAGGGAGTCACTACTGGTATACATTGACTTTGCTTCAGTACTAGTATAAGTTAGACCAAGTTATCAATTTTCTCTTTCTTTTTTATTCTCATAAATTGTTTTCTTTGTTTCTCCTCCCCTTTTGAACTTAAAATTGTTCAGCGTTTTTGCTCCAATGAAGTCTCTAACAAGTTGAGTTCTTTTTCTATAAAAGGAAAATAATATCTAGCTGTGTTCTTTCTACTGGTATTACCTGCTCCTTTGTGACATCTACTTTTGTAGGAGTTCACTTGTGATTAAAATTTGTAATTGGGGTTCTTCTTTGTTGAATGTGGGCAAAGATTAAAGCTTTTTCAATGTGGTCATCTGCTTTCTACATATTTTATTTTCCTGTTAAATCTCTTGAACAAAAGAATGTGAATGTGGAAGGGAAAAAAACAGCAGCCAAAGACCTGAATTTTTTATTTGCGAGATGTGCTAAAAGTGAAACTTGCCAAAATATGTTAAATTACGATATGGGATTGACCACTCTTCTGCATCACTTTGGCACTTCATGCCTGAATATCTTGCCTGCAAATTGACATAGATTTTGTTAGCTTACATGATCGTGAAAGCTTGAGGGGAGCCTTGGCGTAATTGGTAAAGTTGCTGCCATGACCAGGATATCACAGATTTGAGCCGTGGAAATAGCCTCTTGCAAAAATGCGGGGTAAGGCTGCGCACAATAGACCCTTGTGGTCCGGCCCTTCCCCGGGCTCCGCGCTTAGCGGGAGATTAGTGCACCGGGCTGCCCTTTTTACATGATTGTGAAAGCTTAGAAGTAGTAATATGCTGGATGATGAATGATTTACCATTTCTCTTTGATTTTGTTTCCAGGCAGTGCTACTTTTGCTATTGGCATTCAGTCATTGTATATTACATACTGAAGCTCAGCTTGATGGAGAATGCAAGTTCAATAAGCCTTTGAAACCCAGACCTCACAGTGTCTCAGTATTGGACTTTGGGGCTGTGGGGGATGGGAAAACTATAAATACCGTAGCTTTTCAGAATGCTATTTTCTATCTCAAGTCCTTTGCTGATAAGGGCGGTGCGCAGCTCTATGTTCCCGCTGGCAAGTGGCTGACAAGAAGCATCAATCTTACTAGCCACCTTACGCTGTTCCTGGAAAAAGATGCCGTTATTCTAGGATCTGAGGTTAGCCACTGGTCTTTGCCTGCATGTCTTTTTTTTTTTTTTGCACTTCTAATCATATATATTTGTGTTTTAGCCAAAAAGGCTAGCCTTAGCAAAACTAAAACATTTTTTCTGGAAAAGAAAAGTTCGGTAGTCGTGTAATAGGTTCGATCAACAAGTGGTTTCAAGCACGAGATACATTGGCATTTTGGAATTAGATTCTATGGCTTATTGTTTCACAAATAAAATGAATTCTTGACATATTCGTGGTAACTCCAATAGAGAGGTTTTCGACATGATATGTTGTCTATACTGCAGTAACTCAAATTTTAGTAACTACATTTTTAGTTGCTAATGATGGTTTAGATAAGTGCTTCAATTTTTATCCATCTATCAATTTGGATCATCTTAATGCATGTCATGGTAAATATTTTATGTGTTCAATATTCAGGATTATGCTCATTGGGATGTAGTTGATGCCTTACCATCTTATGGCCGAGGTATTGAGGCACAATATGGAAGATACCGCAGCTTGATTGCTGGAAATAATTTAACTGATGTTGTAATAACCGGTAGGAATTCCTTCATTACGCGGATTTTTAGTTTTATGTTTCTCTCTGTCCCACCTTCATGCAACCTTCTGATTTCTAATAATTTCGCAGGTAACAACGGGACTATTGATGGCCAGGGCTCTATATGGTGGGAGATGTTCAATTCCCATTCCTTAAATTATACTCGACCACATCTAGTAGAGTTTGTTAGCTCCAAAAATGTTGTTATTTCAAACTTGACCCTTTTGAATGCTCCTGGTTGGAACATCCGCCCAGCATATTGCAGGTAACTTGATTTACCCCTATAAGGAGTTTAACGTTTCATATACTTCTTGCTTGTGTTAAGATCTGGGTTTGGCTAATCCTTAAGAGAATTTTACGTTTTGCAGTAATGTGATCATTCAGAACTTAACGGTTCATTCTCCACAAGACTCCCCATACACTAATGGGATCGTCCCAGGTTGGTTAAAAATAAAATCTTTCGCCTTAGTTTTTAAATGGCCAAGCTAATTAAAAAGCTATATTTGTCTTAGACATTCATCAGTTAAGTGTTCATGGGTCTTCAAAATTATCTAGAATGTGTCTTACGATGGAAGCTTCTCAAGCACCACAAAAACAACTTTTGCAGATCAAATTTAGCTGTTCGTAAAGATTAAATGCTAGCTTTCCAGATATTGCTAAAATCTGAGTTTTGATGATAAGAGCTTCCTTGTAGCATCATAGATACAAATTTCTTTAGACTTTAATTGTGCAAATAAAAGTGAAGTAGCTAATTCTTCATGCCTGAGTAATATACATATGATTGGTACATGAGCTTGGAACAGATTTGTCTTTTTGTGATGATAAAGTGAAACAATTAGGCTTGTTGATTTTGTGAAAACATGTATGTTATTCCCTTTGTTTCTAAGTAATTGATACACCACGTGTTTAGACCTACATAACATGCAACCTTATGTGTACTTTTTCAGATTCGTCTGAGCATGTCTGCATTGAAAACAGCAACATTACCATTGGTTATGATGCTGTCGTTCTCAAAAGCGGTTGGGATGAGTATGGTATTTCCTATGGGAAACCTACCTCAAATGTCCACATTCGAGGTGTGAGGTTACAGTCGTCTGCAGGTTCTGCTGTGGCTTTTGGTAGTGAGATGTCTGGTGGTATCTCCAATGTGCTTGTTGAGCACATTTCCCTACACGACTCCCTTTTCGGGATTGACCTGAAGACAGCAAGAGGAAGGGGTGGTTACATCAGAGATATTCTCATTATGAATGTGGTTATGGAAAATGTGCAAGTGGGAATCAGGGCCACAGGTTACTATGATTCGCATCCAGATGAGAAATATGATCCCTCTTCATTACCTGTAGTTAGTGGGATCACCTTTAAGGACATTGTTGGTACGAATATTTCGATAGCAGGCAATTTCACTGGGTTATCTGAATCTCCCTTCACCTCAATATGTCTATCAAATATCTCTTTCTCCATTTCTTCCGACCCTTCTACACCATGGTTATGCTCTGATGTATCGGGATCTTCTGAAAATGTGTTTCCTGAACCATGTCC